>NC_072792.1:29163175-30413175 GCF_028583425.1 Eublepharis macularius | reverse complement strand
CATCAGGTTTTGACTTTCTTCATGCAGTGCCAGAAGTTCATAGGTTGCATAGCACGGAGAGCAGCAGGCAGTGAGGTTGCTTCTTTATTCAATGAGTAATTAAATCGCGGAATTCACTGCCAGGAGGCAAAGTGATGGTCACAGGCACAGATGGCCTGAAAAGATATTAGACAGATTCATGGGGGATCCATCAATGGCTGCTAGCCATGGTGACTAAAGGGAAACTCTGTATTCAAAGGCAGTAAACCTCTGAATACCAGTTTTAGGAAGCAACATTTGGGGGGCGACCTTCACTGTGTGAAGCAGGATGCCGGACTAGATGGACCACTGGCCTGACCTGCCTGGTTTTTTCTTCTATCTTTTTGTGTTTCATATCACATATTTCCCCATTCCAAATGAGCCTTCCCCCCTACAAATATAAACTTTGGAACAGCGTACAGTGCATGTAGCCAAAATACATATTAAGTGTCACATCATAATGCAATCAAATCTTATTTTCAGGTGAAACGCCAGAGGAAAAAAGATCCAAAGAAAGGAGCAGAATCCCGCCCCCCCATATAATCCAACAGATGCAATAGTAGAGTGGCAACCAGAAGGGAATTCATCAGGGGGAATGTTTGCCAGTGATGTAATCATGCTCTGACATCACTTCCCATGCACTTGGAAGTGATATCAGCATGTCACCACCAGGAGATGCATCGCTATCACTTCTGGGAGTGACATCAGAGCATCAGGTCACACATTGGAGCACCCTGAGTTTCCTTCCTATTTTTCTTCAGTCGCAGATGAGCAGCAGCAGGAAGTGCCCACTGGGGGTGGATCCTCTACCCCCACTGGGGAGGGGGAAGGCAGCCATGAGCAATAGTCAGCAAACTTGTTCATTTCAAATTGCAGTCTCCACTGAAGACAAGTATTATTGAATTAAGGCGAAACCAGATGTGACATGGAAAATCCATAATTAGGACCTCTCATGTGACTGTTTTGAAGCTCTGAGGAAAGAGCAGGGATGTTAGGCCACTGCTTGACACCCCAGAATTTGCAGCTTGGGACAAGGTGTGGACATGACATCAGTGCATTGGCCATCAGAGTTTTTCCAGCTGATGTGCTTGACATCATGTCTAGTTTTTCATTGATGCATTGCATGACATCATTTCAAGCCTCCACTGTGACTCCAATCTGCCCGGATGCAACTGCAGGTGGAGGGCCCAACCAGTAGGAGAATGCCCAATAGTGGGCAAACTGCATGCCTGGGAAAGACACTGGTATCTGTTTAACACTCTCCTGCCATGCCTCTTCAATTGTTCAAATTGAACAAATTGAAATTTTAGGGAAGCTAAAATTTAAGTGCATGGGATGAAAATGATATGAAGGGAGGCCTGCCCTAACCAATCTCTGGTGGCTGACAGGCTCAAAGAGAAGTTATGAAAAGATTCCTTTGCCACCCAGAAACATCATTGGGCTTTAAGGCCTATTTTTTATTTCTTTAAAAATATTTATTCCCCACCTTTCGCTATGACTCAGGTAGAGGAGCCAGGCATGGCCTGGAAATCAGTGAAAGACTGGGAGGGCTTGAACATGCGGGGCTCCATTGATGATAGCATGACTTCACTTCTGGGAAAACCCATAGTTTTCAGCAATTTCAAGAGAGGGCTGGTCTCACTTTCAGGTTTTCCCTGTAAATGATGCCACATCGTTGGCCCAATAGCCATTTTTTTTTTGGTATTTTTTTCTTGAAGCTGAAGTCGGGGAATGCCCTCCTCCCATTTTGGGCTTCATTCTTATCCAACATTGTGTGTATCATAAGAAAATAATCCAATATGCAATGTTTACAATCCAATCCACATGCACGTACAAATACTACCAAATAGTTAAATAGTATTATAACAAAGTAAATGTAACTTATATACAATCATAAACAGTCAATATGATTTCCTGATCACACTTTTCGATGTTATTTGATCTGGTATAGCTCCATCATGTTAGTTTAGTTAAAAATGATTGTGACTATTAACCTTTACGACTCTACAGATATCGGTATGGTTTATACGTATTCACTCCTTTTATGAGAAAGACTTTGAAACGTGTGATAAGCTGGAAGCTCATCATGAAAGAAGGAAGTTTAAAGGAGAGTTTTTGAGAATGTTTAGAGTGTTTGGACTCAACATGAAGTGTTCAACTTCTAATTGATTGTTAATTGGGTTTGATGTGGGCAACATTTGGTGCAGGCCAGGAAAAGTAAGATGTCACCTAGGTCCATGTTGAGCTTGAACCACTGTGAGATTTTCCAAACGCTGGCTAGTCCAATGGGGCAGCATTTTAGGGAACATAAACAACGTGATAAATAAATTTAATAATTTCCACAGTGCAGATTCTAACAAGTAAACCCTAGTTTACCCATGCATTTTGTTTGCTATCTTCATTTCAGTGTATAGGGATAATTTGCACTCTAATTCATAAGTCCAATGGGCCAATAAAGGAACACCTAATGTAATACAGTGAAATAAGTAGGAGCGGAAAGTGTTTTTCCTCATGCAAGTATAACATAATGAAGGATGGTGCTCCTAAGATGCTTGGGTCTAATTCAGAACCACCATGAGGGAACAAGGAGAGAAGATCTAAGATACTGTCAGCTCTCTGAGCCCAATATGTGTCTCTACAGAGTTAGAGCTGATCAAGGAGTGAACTAAAGCTTCAGCGAACTCGCTTAATTAAAAAGGATTGTAGCTGAAGCAATATAAACCTCCTACCTATTGTTTGATGGCAACTTCACATACATTGAAGTCACCACCACTCACTACTGGAATCTTCCTGGGAAGGAGATGCGTGTATGAATCCTATGGTGTCCCTGTTGAGGAGGGAAGGTCACAGCAGCAAGCATTCTTGAAAAACAAATCCGTGTGATGGAAAGGGTCATAAATGGAATACTACTGGCTGTTAAAATGTACTGTCGCTTAAGTGCGTTTCCTATTTCCTAAATGAACTAATGGGAAAAAAAGAAATGTGTGTGTGTCTCATCAGTAATTACTTGCCATCTCTGAGTATGTATCCGGTGCTCCTGGCATAGTAAATGATAAAACAAACGTTTTAAAATGGTTGCTCAGTGTATAAGGTCAGAAAATGTAGACCGTTCAGGATAATTTCCAGAATCCATTTTCTGCCACAACCATTTTGTCTTACTGAACTTGAAGCCAAGTAATTTAGTATAGTTTGTGGGAGGCAGTAAAGCAAATTATCTGCTGCATTTTTTTTGCATTTAATCCCATTAATCCTAATTACTAGAGCATTCCACATAACATGCTTTGGAAAGCATTTTATATTTCTGGTTGTCAGAGACGAGGCATTGTGCATAAAAATGATGGCGGTCACTTAAGCAGTCTGTAAATTTTGCTTCTGTGTGCAGTGAAACCTTTTCTGTTTCCCTGATAAACAATTGTTATTATATTAGGCGATTAAATATTTTGCTATTAAAATGAAATAGTAACAACATGATCCAAGAAAAGTCAAGGGCTTTTTACATGCCACAGATTTCAGTGGGATAGGTTTGAACATATATCATCAACAGGCAAACGGCATTATCCTAACCATGTTTACTTCAAAATATATCTTTCTGATTTCAATTGAATCTATTTCCCAGTAAAAGTCTAACTACGTGAGATGCTGGAATTCCACGAATAGAACTTCAGCCTCACAATGGGGCTGATGTTATAGACTGAGGCCACAGCATTGAAAATTGAAAATGCTACTTTAAGCTCAGCATGGAAAAAAAAATGCTGTAGACACTTCTCCCCCCCCCCATCCCCCTGCTTAATCAGTACTTGAAGCAGTATGAATAATAGTTTGAAGAAACTCTGCATCCAATCCAGAGGTCTAACGTGCACATGGGTTTTTGCAGGTATGCACTTTTTCATTCATTCTAGTGTGAATATGTGGCCATCAAAACACTTTTAGGAAACATGGAAGTTAGGAGCAAAGGAATTAGTTACTTCATTGAACTTTCTTGGCCATAGATATAGGATAAAACTTCTAACTCTGGGCCAAGCTACACATGACGAATGACACTTGA
Source organism: Eublepharis macularius (assembly GCF_028583425.1). Lineage (NCBI taxonomy): Eukaryota > Metazoa > Chordata > Lepidosauria > Squamata > Eublepharidae > Eublepharis > Eublepharis macularius. The sequence continues at coordinate 30,409,112 of NC_072792.1, read as the reverse complement.
ATGGCAAGTGTATTTCTCCCTGTTCACTTGCCCTCCACTCAATCCACTTGCCGTTCAAGTGTCATTCGTCATGTGTAGCTTGGCCCTCAGACTATATTGACAGATGCATCTTCGTCAGATGCATTCGTAGCATATGCATTCGTAGCATATGCTACGAATAGGTTGGCTAGTCTTAAAGGTGCTACTGGACGCTTTACTATTTTGCAAGAATAGACTAACATGGCTAACTCCTCTGGATGTTTTACCATAGAGTATTTGTAAATCCTGGAACATCCCATGGCTCCACTTCTGGGTTGTAGCCCATGATGTTACTTCTGGTTTCCACCAGAAGTTATGCCAGTGTACCAGCATAAAGCCAACACACCAGTCTCTATCCCCTAAATGCTTCTGGGGTTTGCTAGCTGCATCCTGGCAAGCCTATGCCAGAGGCAGTCAGATTTTGGTGTCGTAACAGCAGGATTTGAGTCTAGTGGCACTTTAGAAACCAAGATTTTCAGGCTGTAAGCTTTCAAGAATCAGTCTCTCTCCACATGAGACAATCTAATATGTGAAGAACATGTGTCTGAAGATGCAATGTTAGCTAGAAAGGGTAGCTTAAAAAGACAGTCGGTGGCAGGGCAAAGGCTTGGCTATACACTGGAGCTGTGTGAAGGGGTAGTGAAATACCAAAAAGGAAACTTCAGCCCATTATAACCTCTCCCGGTCCAAGCCAGGTTCTGGAAGACAGCACCACCCATTTCCATTCCTTGCTGCCCTCTGGTTGCAATCCCACACAGTTTTAGACTGGAGAGGTGAACTTGACAGAGCCTTCCGGGAGGCGAAGATGAAATTTACAAACCCTCTGAGGAGCGATCTCTGCCAGCTGTGTCAGTTAACATTGCATCTCCCTACAGTTGACAAACACGCACTGAGGCGTCTTGTGCAGAGAGACTCTCAGAGCTCCCTTCTTCACTGTCTGAAGAAGGAAGCCTGACTGTCGAAAGCTTACACCCTGAAAATCTTGTTGGTCTCTAAAGTGCCATTAGATTCAAATTTTACTGTCATAATTAGAGATGGGCATGAACAGCAATATGAACAAAAAAAGCCACGAACAGCCCAATCCGCTGTTTGCGAACAATCTGTTCATGAGGCCCCATTCTAAATGAACAGGTTGTCTTTGCAAGCCTCGCTCGTTGCTGTTCGTTGCTGTTCATCAAGCCAGACAGTCTGGCACCTGCAATCAATTCCCTTGGCAACTTAGGTAGGGACTGCCTGAACGCTGTCTGAACTCCTGCTGTTGCCCTGGAAACCCCAATCTAAGCCCAATTTAGCTTGATAGGCAGGTCTTCCTTTCAAGTGTGGAGCTCCAAATTTGTTACAAGGGAGCAAAGAGCAGGGGGGAGGGGGCCTCCCAGCTCTGGTTTTGCGGATAGTGAGGGAGAGACTGTTGCTGTTGGCATTTTGAGAGAGAGGGAGAGTGCATTGGAGCTTGAAATTTCTCTGTGTGTGTGGTGGGATATGGATCTACCCCTTCAGGTTCCAGGGCTGCTGCCAGGCTCTGGGCCAAGCTATTATTTATTATTGGTACCTTTCCTGGTGCCTGCTCAGGTCAGGTTTCTGGGAGTGGTGTGGTAGGGATCTACCCCTTCAGGTTCCAGGGCTGCTGTCAGGCTCTGGGCCAAGCTATTATTTATTATTGGTACCTTTCCTGGTGCCTGCTCAGGTCAGGTTTCTGGGAATGGTGCAGTAGGGATCTACCCCTTCAAGTTCCAGGGCTGCTGCCAGGCTCTGGGCCAAGCTATTATTTATTATTGGTACCTTTCCTGCTGCCTGCTCAGTTCAGGTTTCTGGGAGTGGTGCAGTAGGGATCTTGACTTGGATGATGGCTGGAGGAGAGCCTGCTGGCCCCCACGAACAGCCAACCACGAACATGTTCATGAACAGGGCCATGTTCGTGAGTCCCTGTTCGTGGGTGACAATGAACAACAAACATCATGGGTGTTTTTTTCTGTTTGTGCCCATCTCTAGTCATAATTCACTCTTGATTATAAATCAAATGGGAAAACTACTGGGAGGCACTAAGGCGTTGGGTCTCTTGCTAATGCTGGAGCCTTCCTGTCCCAGTTATTGCTGGCACATCATAGGCTAGAAGAGGGGAAATGGAGTGTGAGTGTGCACTGTCACCTGTTCTCCCCCACAATTCCTATCAGCAGGTTGTTGGCAACCATAGGAGGCACCAGTAGCTGTTTTTTTAAAAAAATATATAGTGTTTTTTTTTAAAACAACCCTCTAAGGTGTCAAGTTAAGTACCTTGCTACTTAAGCTCCTTTACGGCCAGGGATGTTCCTATGCATCAAAGTGACACTGTCTCATAAAAATTACTTATATGGGAACATTATGCTGAATGCATAAATAAATCATGAACATTCATCTAGGATTGGATTGACAAAGGCTGGTGGTGATCTGTTCAAATGGGATAGACTATAAATGCCAAGGCAACAATTACTTGTCCTTTGAATTGTTTTACTGAATTTCTACGGGCATCACTTCAGCCTGTTTGGTGAAGAAACTAGACAATCGATTGTACTGTTTCTTTTAACTCAGAAATTCACGTATCAAAGAATCCCCTCCCCTTTTGCTTCATCAAGCTTTTTGCTGATGATTGAAAAGATAGGAAAGAATAGGCTGCAAACATTTCCAGGAACTAGTAGAATTTCCAGGCTTTCTCAGCTACAGTCAAGTTACCCATACATGTCAATCAACAACTGGAGCATTCATGAACATTGAAGCCAGCAGGAAGCTGATCATAACTCTCCCCATGCTCCAGCATCTGGCTAGGCTTGGCTAAAGCAGCAATAGATGCTAAACTGCATATTCCTGGTAGCCTTTTTCTGTTCTGGCTCAAATTGAAGTGGCCTGAGTCTTTTCTTCCCCTTGTAATTGATTACTAGCAACAAAGCCCCTTGTGGGAAAAATGCAATGGGCTCTAGAAGGGGGAGGGCGGACATGCAGACATTCCCTCATCCTTGGTCACTGATCCCAGCAACATGAAGGGGGGGGGGTGAGGATTGCCACTTGCTCTTCTCCTGATCCTGGCCAAGTGAAGGAGGGAGGGCATTGCCACCTGTTCTGTGCCTGATCCTGGCCAGGTGAAGGGGGGGCAGGCATTGCCTCCTACTCTGCACATGAGCCTGGCTGGGTGAAGTGGGGGTGGGGATTGCCATTTGCTCTGCTCTTGATCCCGGCTGGGTGACGAAGGGATGGGCATAGCCACCAATGTGCGCCTGATTCCGGCTGGGTGAAGGGGGGCATTGCCGCCTGCTACATGCCTCATTCCGGCAGGTTGAACAAGGGTGGGCATTGCCACCTGCTCTGCTCCTGATCCTGGCTGGGTGAATGCTGGGGTTGGGCATTGATACTTGCTCCACTGCTGATCCCAGCTGGGTGAAGGTGGGTGGTGAGCATTGCCACATGCTCTGCTTCGGATCCCAGCTGGATGACGGCATGGGGCAGGCATTGCCACCTGATCTGCGCTTGATCATGGCCTGGGCTTCCCACTGTGCTGTGCTCTCTGGACTCGGTCTGGCTGCCTCATCTGGGCTTTCCTCCACAGCAGCACCCTCTGGTGATGCACCAGGGTAGAAAGTGAGTTGTCTTGAATATGCTTAGCCTTTTATAGAGTAGGATTGTATTTCTGTCTTATCTGTTATGTAAGCCCAGTGGGTGCTTACCAGAAAGAGGATGATTGACAGAAGGCTCGCCAGTGGGCCTAGGAGCTGATCTCTTAAGTAGGAATATCATGAGATACTCTATCTTACATAACCAGTGGAGATGGAAGTCCCATTATTGAATAGAAAACATAGCAATAGCCAAAATCTTATGAGAACTTGTGTGCGACTTAGGACTTCCTGATTCTTTGGTGATCATACAAAATAGGCCTAGAACAATGATTCTTAGAGGAACAAACTACACGTCTTAGGGGATATTAAAAAATGTCGAGGTAAAATGGGTGCATTTGGAATTTATTTGGCTTTCTCCCAACTTGCAACAGGCTTCTGACAGCATAGGAAGAAGATCTGTGTGATACTGCTCACTCACTCAGAACTTAGATTTTTCCTACTAGCCCTTAAACTGGGATTCCCAACCTCCAGGTGTGGCTAAACAAAAAAGAGGCAACCTCGGTACAACATCCAATTACAACTAGAGGGAAAAGTCCACCGAGGAACCTATCTGGAGAAATGCAAATAAATTACAAAAGCTTATATGACTGTATTGTTAAATATAAAGTGTTCAAGTGCTCCAAAATCATCAACATTTCATCAGCAACAGCTTAACCTGAACCATGCTAGCATGTATACAGTCTGACAGTAAATACAATATACATTTAATGGATATTTAGCATATTGTATTTACTGTCAGACTGTATACACACGGTATTTAACAATACTGACATATATGCTTTTGTAATTTATTTGCATTTCTCCAGAGAGGTTCCTTGGTGGGGTTTTCCCTCTGGTTGTAGTTAACTTTCAGGTGGAGCCTGGATTTCTGAGCTATACAGATCAGGTTTCCTGGAGAAAATGGCTGCTTTGGGGGTGGACTTTATGGCATTTAGACTTGCCAGTCTCTCAGTGAGGGCAAGGGGTCCCCCATCCCCAGCCTCCACCCCCACCACCTCTCACCTGGCTGGTGGGGGGAAAGGTGCAGGAACATGGCAGTGGTGATGAAGCATACTTCTGCGCACTCCAGAGTGCTCCCATGTTGCTCTGGGTGTCACGTTAATCCTGGCATGACACAGAAGTGACAGGTCATGTTAGGGACTGATTGAATAAAATGCATCCCCCTGTTTAGTGCTTGGGGTTGGCCCCCGGCACAACCTTTTACTTCCACTCAAAGGCTTTCTCTCCCTCTCCCCTCAAGGAACGCAGCTTTGTATGCCCTTATTGGGAAAATACAGCCAAGACAAGGGACAGATCAGGTCAGGCCACAGAGAAACAAAAGTAGCTCAAAAAACAAAAGAAAAGAAAATCAGATTCCCACCCCCCCTCCCATGATAGGGTATTTAGACAGAGAATCTGTTTTGGTTTCATATTAACTTTTACTATAATTAAAGTACTATATACTATAAAACATTTATAGTAATTTTTGCAATTATAGTAATTAATAACAAAAAAATGTGCAAGTCTAACTTGAGGTTCATGTTTACTGGGCAGTGGGTACTCTTCACTTAATGGCGTAACTCCCAAGTAAGTCTACATTATGTCCAGTCTGAAACACATTCAGTTTCCCAATCTTGTCTTACCTCTGTACCAATTTATAAGCATTCTGGGGGCCCATCCATGATATTTGCCCAGCCCCCCAGAATCACTAAGGGCCAAGCTACACATGATGAATGACACTTGAACAGCAAGTGCACTTCTCCCTGTTCACTTGCCCTCCACTCAATCCACTTGCCGTTCAAGTGTCATTCGTCATGTGTAGCTTGGCCCTAAGACTCCCCTGCTTGAGGTGCAAGAATCATATGCATATATTGTAAATATACCTATATAAAGCTGCCTCATTGAGACAGCTGTTTTTTATGTCCTTTTTTAAAACTTGGTATAAGCTTGCTCACCACCTCAGATTCTGTCTGTTACACAGACTTGTTCATTTTAATTAGTGTCTTCCACACTATCTTTGGTGTCGTGTTGTGCTATGATAACCAGGCTGGGATCTTGCAAAACTAAGTTCAAATTCCCACTCAGCCTAATGTACCTCACAAGGTTGTTGTGAGAATAAAATGGAGGACAGAAAAAATGATGCAAATGGCTTTGGGCACTCATTGGACGAGAAAGCCAAGGTATACATGCATTAAATAAATTATGGAATGACTACTCCATTTCCATATGAAATGTTGTACAGCTTTGTTTTCTTTATCTTTTTAGTTTCACATATCTGCTTTCTGTGGACTGGGATTTTTATAAACTGCTTTGAGCTGCTGTGGTGAGTGGGAAAATTGGGTCATAAATATTAAGTAAATGAGGCCATTCATGATGATGTTATATTCTTGAAGAACGGTTGTCATATTACAGAATAACAACCACTGCTCTAAAGAGGTGTCTTCTCATGTCAACTTGGGAAGGAGGGGCTCCTGCCAGTTTAGCATTCCATGATATGACATCTAAGACCCCGAAGGACTGCTGACAAGTTAGTGAAAACTAACGTGAGCTAGATATTACAGCACTGAACCCCCTGTAATTCTGTTGGTTGAGGACCGTATAATTTGATCAATATTTGAACGTATGGCATAGAGAGAACAATTGTGCACGGACTTACTTTTAGATATTTTGAAACCTTTTATAGATGCATGTGTGTAGACCTGTAAGTATTGTTGTCATGTTTTTAATTTCTATTGTGTATGAGATTTGTTTTATTTTCTAACAAATATAATTTAAAAAAAAATTAAAAACCCTCTGAGCTAGACAGATCAGTCATCTGTCTTGGCATAAGGTAACTTTATAAAAGGCAGGTAAACAGTCTCCAAAGCTCAGCGCATACCGTATCTGGTATACTTTCCCCCACTCAGCCGTAAAAGTCATTTCCAATCTCTTAGCAGCAGAGTTTAAAACCTCTTTGTAAATGTAAGCTACTCCCTGAGCAGTATAAAGTGGCTTTGGTGCAAAATGAGAAAATGACCCTTTTCTTTGAAATTCTCTTTCAAGCCTCACTTTTGCAGGCACTTATAGACATGCACAAAGTGAATAGTTCCACTGACTTCCCACCAAGCTACTTACACACAGAAAAGAAACTACAGGCCTTGCTGACTCAATCTCCTTTTTCTTTTTAAACATTTTTTAAACGATTCTCTGGAGAACGATATTGCTTTCATGTTTTAATTTACATGGGCTTTGTCTTTCGAGTGCACCTCAAAGAACGTGGCATGCTAGCCAGTCATCAGATACAGAGGGTAATAATTAAGTTAGGTTATGAAGAGGCATTTACAGTCTCAAAGGGCAGGACTGAATCAGAACCGTATTAAATATGAAGTGGTCTCTATTGACAGTATTAATTGTTGAACTCTACACAAATGGAAGACATAAAGCCTGAACCAAAGATCCATGTGACCTCCCATGCACATCTGCTGTATACTACTATACACTGCTACTGTCAGAGGCTATCAAATACTGGTTTGGATCTACTAAAGTATTTTTGTAATCGGAATGATTTCTACCTGTGGAACATGACTTTCTCAGGTCTCTGCTTGAAATGCTCTTCATAATGCTGTTCCTAAGGGTCCCTTGTCCCTAAGAAGCAGCATTAGGGAGGACATTTTAGGTTGCAACAGGAGGAGGAGATGAGACAATCATGTATTGCAGGTGGAAATCCATCCATCTATCCAAGAAAACATTCTGATGGATCCAAGCCATCAGCTGGTACTACATGTCGGCTAACATATACTGTCAAATGTTGATTGTGAGTGAATAGTATTTGGAATAGCAAGTGCTGAAACTTAACTCTGGAGATCAACATTTTTGGGGAGATTTTTAAGAGGAATTGGGGGGGCAGGACATTTAAGCTCTGCTTCACTGGAAATCAGTTGAGAAAAGATTCGAAATTAACTTTAATGGTATGTCCCAGAAGAGTATGAGCCACATGCTCTCATAACCTTCTTTTCTTGCACAGTCTTGAACCTTCATTTTGATTCCTTTTCTTCTTGGCTTCATGTTTCCATTACTCAATGTCCCTTCCTCATTATTTTCCAGTAATAGAATGAAAGCAGGGTGCGGCCATTGTGAATGTCTCAGACCCCTTCTTGCTTTGCTGCCGTCACCCGTACTTTCTCACATCCTGAACAAAAGATGTGATCATGTCCCTACATTTTATCTCACAGCATCCTATAGATACACTGATCAAGAGAATTTGCACAAAGTATGCTGGCAAGTAAAACCCACCGGCATTGCACTGTTCTGCCCGGGGTTCTCCAGGTTAGAGTGATAAATAGCTGAACCTCATTAGGCACATTAGCATTCTGTTAACAGATGCTCAGCTGACTAATGGAAGATACCTTGCTTCTCCCAACCTCTCTGTGTATGTGTAATACACATATTTATATGTGTATACACACACACACACACACACACACACACACATATATACACACACACATATATGTATCTTTATGTATACACCCTCACACATTTGTACACATATAAATACATTTCTAGTTTTGTTGTAATACCAGTAACGATTAAGGGAAAAGACCCTCCTCCGAAGGGGAAGAAATATAGAGATTCTTCAATAGTACATTAATAAATATTTTTTGTATATATTTTTAAAAATATTTCTTGTTATGTAATGTACAAAGTGCTGAAATGTGCAATGTAAACAGGAATACCTATAAATATAATAATGTAACCTTATATGAGAAGACTGTAACAATCCTTCCTGTCGTCACATACAAACAATGTTACAATATTATAGTAAGTTAACACTACAATGAAATATATAGTCTACAAGTCCAATAGGTGAAAAAGGTGTCCTCAAAGTTAATCTTGCAGATAAGTATTCTTCAGTATCTTCTTATTAGTAATTTATATTCCTTCTGTTTACAGGTATAGTCACCATGTGTCAACCAGATGTTCCCTCTGGAATGATATTCCAACTCCAGAATGTAAAGATCCTGTTTCAGGGCAGAGCCTGATGGGGCCTGCTCACATACCAACTTTCCTGTTTTGTGTTTAAAACTTTTTTTCAAAGGCTCATCTTCTTACTATATAATCAGGTAAGAGTATTTCAGAAACTCACTTTATACCCTGGTGCACCACCAGAGGGCGCTGCCATGGAGGGAAGTGTAGGCAAGGAACCATGTCCCTCTAGAAAACGTGCCATGGTGGGAAGCCCAGCCCGGGAGCAGGATGGGAGCAGGTGGTAATGCCACCTTCACCCAGCTGATATTAGGAGTAAAGTAGGGGGCAATGCCCACCCCCTGCCTTCACCCAACTGGTATTAGAAGTGGAGCAGGTGGTAATGCCCATCCCCACCTTAACACAGCTGGTATTAGGAGCGGAGCAGGTGGCAATGCCTAACCCCCACCTTAACCCAGTTCATAGCAGCAGTGGAGCAGGTGGCAATGCCTACCCCACTTTGAACCAGTTGGGATCAGGAGTGGAGAAGTTGGCAATGCCTGTCTTCCCCCCACACCTTTACCCAGCTGATATTAGGAGTGGAGCCGGTGGCAATGCCCACCCCCCACCTTAACTCAGCTGGTAATAGGAGCAGAGCAGATGGCAATGCCCACCCCCATCTTAACCCAGCTGGAATTAGGAGTGGAGTAGGTAGCAATATGCAAGCCCTGCCTTAACTCAGCTGGTATTAGTGGCAGAGCAAGTGGCAATGCCCATCTCCACCTTAACCCAACTGGTATTAGGAGCAGAACAGGTGGCAATTCCTGCCCCCTGCTTTAACCCAGCTGGTATTAGGAGTGGAATAGGTGGCAATGACTTTCCCTACCTTAACCCAGCTGGTATTAGTGGTGGAGCAGGTGGAAATGCCCACCCCCACCTTAACCCAGCTGGAATTAGGAGTGGAGCAGATGGAATTTCCCCTCCCACTTTAACACAGCTGTTATTAAGAGCAGATCAGGTGGCAATGCCACCCCCACCATAACCCATCTGGTATTAGCTGTGGAGCACTTGGCAATGTCCACCCCCCCCTTCACCCAGCTCGGATCAGAAGCAGACCAGGTGGCTTTGCCCACCCACTGCCGTAACACAGCAGGTATTAGTAGAGGAGCAGGTGGCAGTGCCCACCACCCTTCACCCAGCTGGGATCAGAAGTGGAGCAGGTGGCAATGCCTGCCCCTGCCTTACCCAAGCTAGTATGAGGAGCAGTGCAGGAGGCAATGCCCTCTCCCCCTTTAACCCAGCTGGTATTAGAAGCAGAGCAGGTGGAATTTCCCATCTCACCTTAACACAGCTGTTATTAGGAGCAGAGCAGGTGGCAATGCCACCCCTGACCTTAACCCAGCAGAGCAGGTAGTAAAGCCCACCGCCCACCTTCACCTGTCAGGATCAGGCACGGAGCAGAAGGTGATGCCTGTTCCTCCCTTCACCCAGTGTGGAGCATGTGGCAATGCCCACCCCCCTTCACTCCGCTGGGATCAGACTTAGAGCAGGCAATAATGCCTGCCTTCACCCAGCCGTAGTGATGAACAGAACAGGAGGCAATGCCCGTCCTCTTTACCCAGCATGTATCAGGCATGGAGCAGGTAGCAAAGCTCACCACCCCTTCACATGGCCGAGATCAGGCAGATCAGTTGTGGAGCAGATGACAATGCCCACACCCCTCTGTCACCAGCTGGAATCAGTGACAGAGGAGGAGAGCATGGCTGCCTGCCCACCCTCCCTTTTCTAGAGCCCGTTGTATTTCCGCCCCCCCCCCCGCAATGGGCTTTGTTGCTAGTCATTCCATAATTGAGGACTTGCATTCTTTAGACTCTTATCACCAGTTTGGTTAGCTTTCCGATGGAACATGTCAGTTATACCTCCAGTCCCCTCCCTCAGTTCAAATAAGAGTCAGTTGAAGGTGGTGTGGAGCTGCGAAACACGAAAGTCCTGAAAGAGATGCAGAGCTGAGTTTCCCAAGGTTGGTTCCCAGATGCTCAGTCCCCTTTGCACTGATAACACCACTCAATCCAAGCAAAGGATGGTCAAGATACAGTGAAGGAAGAATCAGAGGAGTTAGCCGTGTTAGTCTGTAGTAGCAAAATCAAAAAGAGTCCAGTAGCACCTTTAAGACTAACCAATTTTATTGTAGCAGCATCTGACGAAGAGAACTTGATTCTCAAAAGCTTATGCTACAATAAAATTGGTTAGTCTTAAAGGTGCTACTGGACTCTTTGTGAAGGAAGAATGTTACTCTACTACCCATCCCCTCCCCCCCAGTAGATATACATTCACATGTATGGCAGGCAGGCTGGCTTACCTGTCTGACAGCATATTGCCTGCTACATTCATAGGGAGAAATTGTCGCTGTATTATAGAAATGATTGATAGACATTGTAGCGTTGGAATTCAGAGTCTTGGAGGACCTCTCAAGCATCTGCTTAACTCAAAGCACCATAAAGAGGGCCCCCTAGAGGTCTACTTTGTAGGCAGATCTAGATCTGTTTTAACTTCAGCAAGGTTATCATATCTGTGCCATTCAACCACAACATGAGCCTCTTTCATTCTGTAACTTATTAAGGGACAGTTTAGAGAGAAGTAGGAAAGCTGCATAATATAGAAGAAGATTTTAAGCCACACACACACACACAGAGAGAGAGAGAGAGAGAGAGAGAGAGAGAGAGAGCAGCTGAGACTGTCCCAGTCTGAGGAGGAAAATTATACTTAGTATCAAAAGACTTGAAAAACTAAATAGGCTCGATCAAATGTTCAATTGTGAAGAAACTATGAATATATATTTATGAACCACTCCTATGTTGTTAAAGCTTTAATAAAAGTTCACTCCTTGTTTATAGTTAAACCCTACTGAGTGAAGGTGGTCTTTATTAGAGAAAATAAATACATGCACACACAGCTATAGAATCTTTCTGGCTCTACAAATACAGATTTATGGAAGTTGGTGGCCATGGAAAAGTAAAGCAGTATGAAATTGCTTGATCCCAACAGCCTTTGGCAGTAACTGGGTGAAGGTATATGGGGACATCTCTGAGGGCCAAGCTACAAGTGACGAATGACACTTGAACAGCAAGTGTATTTCTCCCTGTTCACTTGCCCTCCACTCAATCCACTTGCCATTCAAGTGTCATTCGTTACTTGTAGCTTGGCCCTAAGAGAAGAAGAGATGGGACCTGGGGTATATAAAAGGGTCAGGGCTCCAACCTGGTAAACAGAGGCTAGACAGGTGCGGAATTGTGATTGTCTTACCTCAACTTGAGGAAGAGAGGCTTTTGTACGGGAGGCAGTGTCAAGGAGTCATGTCGGTGATGCACCCTATGATCCTTGTTAGGTCAGTGAAAATATAAATCAGGTGTCACAGATGTTAATAATTTGTACCTTGAATTTCAGTCACTATTATTTATGTACATCTTACTTTCTAGCTGGCCCGGCCTCTAAAAGTAGGGCAATATACACCTAGTGGAAATAATAGTTTTTCAGAACCCAGAGGTGCCACATCTGGGATTGGAGACAGAGCTGCTGAAAGAGGGGGACTGTGGGGACAAAATTCCCAGGGCCCGGAATCAGCTTGTGGGCCCTGAGGTGGGGCTCAAGGACACAGTACAAAGTAGCTTTTTAGGATTGCCTCTGCTGGCCTCTGCTCTTTTCGGTGCTGCCACTGCACTGTGATCACACACACAGAATGAAGGATGGCCTAGCTTCCTGCTCCCAAGCTGCACTTATGTATCTAGTCAGCCTCCCATACTGGGCTGTGCACTGGGGCAGCAGCACTTGCATTGTGTGCTCTTTCTTCCTCTGACGATGCTCAGTAGCAGCAAGTTGTTTGCCAATATCATCCCCCTTCTTGCATCTGCCTTGCAAAAAGCCCACCATTTGCTGTTCGTTCCCTGCTAGGGATGGGCATGAACAGGAAAAAATACCAAACATGATGATCATTGTTCATTGCCATCCACGAACAACGAACAATGAACAACCACGAACATGGCCCTGTTCACGAACATGTTCATGGTTGGCTGTTCGTGGGGGCCAGCAGGCTCTCCTCCAGCCATCATCCAAGTTTGGTGAAGATCCCTACTGCACCACTCCCAGAAACCTGACCTGAGCAAGCAGCAGGAAAGGTACCAATAATAAATAATACCTTGGCCCCAGAGCCTGGCACCAGCCCTGGAACTTGAAGGGTTAGATCCCTATCCCACCACACACAAAGAAAAATCAAGTTCCAATGCACTCTCTCTATCAAAATGCCAACAGCAACTGTCTCTCTCCCTCTCCACTGTCTGCAAAGTCAGAGCTGGGAGCCCCCCTCCCCCCCTGCTCTTTGCTTCCTTGTTGTAACAAATTTGGAGCTTCACACTTGAAAGGAAGACTTGCCTATCAAGCTAAATTGGGTTTAGATTGTGGTTTCCAGGGCAACAGCAGGAGTTCAGACAAAGTTCAGGCAGTCCCTGCCTAAGTTGCCAAGGGAATTGATTGCAGGTTCTAGTCTGTCTGGCTTGACGAACAGCAAGATGAACAAGGCTTGCAACGACCACCTGTTCGTTTAGAATGGGGCCTCATGAACAGCTTGTTCGCGAACAGCAGATTGGGCTGTTCGTGGCTTTTTTTTGTTTGTATTCTTGTTCGTGCCCATCTCTATTCCCTGCCCCATTTCTTCAGCTGCATGGAGAGGCTTCTCTACCCCAAGAAATGGACTGTAATCTGGTAAATGAGCCTCTAGCTGGAGGAAGTGGAGGAGGTGGTAGGAGAGGGAAGTTCCCAATTTATCTCATGCCCCAGAGAAGTATATGGAGGGGAACGGACTGGGAAACCTCATGTTATGATGCCGAAGAGGCAAAAAAATGTTTCCAGGCAGTTTCTCAGAATGAGCCTCAGGACCAAAGGAAGACAGATTGGAGTCTCAAAAGCAAAAGGAGCTCCAGATAGGGTTGTCAACTGACCAAGAAAGAGGCTTGGTTTGCTCCTCTGCCTATAAAGGAAGCCTGATCGACAGAAATCTGCAAGTGGTACTTTTGACAAAATAGAGGAAATGCTTTTCACTGGCTTATTCCTCCAGCTCAAGATTCTGCAAAGGGCACGGTAGGAGCCAGTAAGAAGCAAGCAGGCAACCCCTAAATCTAGGTATGGATATTTTGCAGGGAGGGTTGAGAGGAGCATTCAGTGCAGGTGAATGTTGCGTTCTAAAGTTAGTACAGATGTGGGAAGACACCACCGTCTGGGGACTCAGATCACCCGTCCCTTCCCCATGGAGGAGAAGAGGAACTTTTTACATGGCCCCTGTTTCCTTACCCCATTAAGCATCTTTATGTCTTGGGTCTCACTGTATTCAACGAAACATATTCCCAGCAGTAATTTTTGTCTTGTGCGCATAGGTGTAAACTACGGGGGGGCTGAGGGGCTCGAGCCCCCCCCCAGATTTTGCCAGGGGGCGCCCCCCCCAGGCAACTGGTGAACTACATGAGGGCTGAGGGGCTCAAGTCCCCTTGAATTTGGCCGGGGCGGCAAGCAATGACAAACTCATATGAGGGACTCAGTTATAATGGCAGATGAAGCACAGGACTGTCCACCCCTCCTATTTATATTACAACTTCCGTGATTCTTTGGAGCTTTGTTCCTGCTTTTTGCTCTTATGTTTATTAAGAATTTATAATTTTAAAAAGGAGTTGCAGTTTATATAAACAATTTACAAATAAATGCTACAGAAAAATTAAGAGACTCTGACGGAAGATACATGATTCTGAAAATCAGGCTTCTGGAAGGCAAGATTTATACACTAGCAACAATATATGCGCCAAACAATGCAAGAGAAAAATTTTATGAAAATGTTTTCCAATCCTTTTTCGATTTTCAAGCAAGTAATCATCATGGGTGCCTGGGTCCCCCTAAATTTGTGGGGAGCCCCTCCCTAAATCCTCCATGGCCCAGCCTCCATAGATGGTGGCAATGGAAGCCCCTCCCTGTGGTGTCATTGGCTCCTCCCTATGATGTCACTGGACCCCGGTTCTTTTAAGGACCAGCCCAGCCCCAGCCCCCCAGCCCGGGAAATTGGAAAGTATACGCCCCTGCTTGTGCACATTTAATTTATACTGCATGGCAGTGTTCTAGATAGGTCCCTTGGCTGGGAAGTCTTATTGAGTCTGCTTGCTGATTTTTTTCCTGTGAGTACACACTGTAGTCCCCCCCCCCCCTATTGTTCACATTGGTCACTATGGGTTCTTTGAATGAATGCTCCGTGCAGGCACCAAGGATTCACCTCCTGGGTTGTTTTAAAGCACCAGCACCTGGTGGTGGGGGAAAGCCAGGATTCATTCTTTGTTGTAAAGGAAAGATATTTTGGGGAAAGAAGTAAGTAGTTGCCAAGCAACACAGCTGTGGATGCAATGGTGCCCATGGGTGCCAGTTGCAAAAAAAAAATACACCTATTAGCTCTATTCATCCCTTATTTTTCTAAGCAAGACAGTGAGACAGAGAGACAATGAGAGCGTATAAAGCAGAATGAGAGAAAGTAAGAAAGAATAAGGCCTAAAAGAATGGATCACCACCACCACATACTTTATTGCAATGTGTACTGGGTAAATAAATAAGATCTATTCTTTAATTCCTTTCCCCTTAACATTCCTTATTATTCTATTGATGATAATCACAATCCAATTATATTTGGTTTTGATTAGGGTCACATGGGAGAGCCCAGATGGAATTTTTCTTTGTTGGCCCATAGTGGCTTTTGGCAGCCCTACTTGAAGAAGAGATCCGGGCACTTTTGAGAACCCAGTAACACATTTTTTGAGGACTTGATTGATGCTTTCAGAGAACCTTCTTTAAGGGCATCTTCCTCTCTTTTCTGCAGTCTCTGCAGACACAGTGCTGCAAAGAAACTTGGACAATTGCATATATAGTGATCTGAAATCCTTAGAGGAAGTGATAAATACAGTGTTTTTAAAAAGAAAATGCCATGAGTTTAATTGCAAAATAAGGGGGGAAAGTTTAGGAAGTCAGTGTAAAAGGAGTTGTTAGATTATCCAAGAATAGCTATGAATGACAACCGTGAATGACTTGCAAAACTTGGAAATCCTTCTGGGCTTGATGATTTCATTGCAGGTTTCTTTAAACAGCTCAGTGAACTCTCTCTCTCTCTCTCCCAAACTGAAGCTTGCATTTGACAAGCTACATTCTACAAGCTGAGTCCATGAATCATTCTCTGAGCCAATGAGCAGTGACTGAACAGCTAATACGAATTCCTGGTCCAGCAGTAATTATTGACCCATCTTGTTTATTAACTTTTGCCAATAGTTTAGCCCATGGAATGGAATGAGTTGCACCAAAAATCTTTTCAATTTCAAAGGATCAAGTAGACTTTCTGAAATGATTCACTGGCACAAATATGCACTGCAGTTCTTGGTTATTATCTCTTCGCTTTTCTGATGATATGGGTTGGGTCCAGCCAGCTTTTTACTCCACCTCACAAATTTTCCTCCTTACTACCACCTCCATTCCATATACTAGTTTCATGATATCCTGAGTACCCTTATTGGGGGTCAAAAGGCAGCCCCCCTCCCTTTTTCACTAGCAGAAAAGCGAGTTGGATCCAACCCAGATAGTTCAACCAGACTGGTTTGATCCAATCATGTGAGTCTCTCGAAGAGTTTTATAAAGGACCTTTGAAAAATCTTTCTCTCTATGTCATATTTGTCTGCTCATATTATTGACAGTCTTCCCACCCATTCTTCAAAATGCCAATAAAGTGTGCTCTCCCACACACACCCCAATTTGGGTTATCTGAGCAGTGGAAATTTACTTTATTTAGATGCCGCAACATCTTCACATTCTCCTCAGAGGCTAAGAAAGCAATACATTTCTACAGCTTTGGGGCTTTCTTCTCCTTGAGGATTTAAGGGAATTAAACCAAAGGCCTTATGAATACAAAGCTTGTCCTCAGCCACTGAAGCAGAGCCACCTTTTGACATCTGGGGTCCACTCTGTACCATGGGATGCTATGCCCACTGTGTATCATGGGACCTTCTGATTTTCTGTTGTAACACTTGTCCATTTCCTTTCCTCTGAGTGAGTTGCTTTTATTTCCGCATTATTTTGTGATTAAAATTAATATACATGTTTGAGTAACCTTCATTTTAAAAAACAACCCTAAAAAGTAGCAGTGTTATGGGGAGTTGAATTTCTTTTTTCTGAAATTCACTTTTTTAAAGACATGACTATTGAATCCTTTTATCCTCTTTCAAAAGAAGAAGTTCCCTTTAATTTCTTTGATATTTCTTTACAGTTTTCTGTTACAACTTCAATGCACTGTTTTGTAACATTAGTCCTTGCAATTTTTTTAAAAATATTATATACCCAGGTTGGTGCTCTTGCAGGAAGATAGGAACACTTGGAAAGACTTGTATGCCTCTGAGCATCTACAGAGTGCAATTCTGAAATTCTGCAAAACCTCCTTTCCTGTCCCTCCACTCTCCTAATCTCTCTTTGAGCACAATGAGATTCATCTGAAACAGACTCCAAATTCCTAAAAAGTGGAAACAAAAATGGACTGTTGGGTTTCAGGGGGAAATTGAGAAAGAAGAATTATCTTAATTCTTCTTAACAAGACTACTGAAACAGCCACAGAAGGCTGCAACCGGAAAGAGAAAAGTGCTGAAGAAGGGAAGGGATTGCTTAACTCCCTTCTTGCCCATTTGTCCATTAAAATTGTCCCACAAATTGCTCTTCTCCATGCAAAGAGCGGAAAAAAACAACTGGGAGTAATTTGAGTAGGATATTTCCCCACTTTCAGTTGCAGTCTTTTTGATATTTTCCCACTTTCAATTGCAGTCTCCTGAGGCTGCTTTTCAATTAAGAGAGAGTCACAGAGAGATTATCAAATTTATATGTAATATATAATTTGGTCTTACCTTTTTTGCACTGGCTGTATTCTCCTTTTCTCTTACAACAACAGTGATGATAGATGGCACTTTGTCTAACCTGCCCAGGGCCGGCACACCCATTGAGGCCCGGTAAGTGGTGGCCTCAGGGCGCAAGGGCACCGGAGAGGTGCCGGAGGGGGTGTCGGGGGTGGAGGCGTGGGCCGTGGAGCTGGCGTGGCTGGCCTGCAGCTGCTGCAGCCAGCCCCGTGCTGCTGCCGCTGCCGCTGCCACCACTGCCACATGCCCCCAGCCGGGCGCAGCAGCCACAGCTGCTGGGGCGGCATGAGGACCACAGAGCAGCCTCCACCCGTGAATGCCCCTGGCTTGAGCTGTGTGATGATGTCATCGCATGATGACATCATCACGCAGTCCATGGTGAAAGTGCGCAGTGTGCGCATGTGGAGGTTGCTGCAGGTGCCAGAAACCCTGGCGCTGGCAGCGAACCTGCCTTATGGGTCACAAACCTCCAGCTGAAGATCAGTGTGTTGAACAGTCTAAGCTACTTACATCAGAATCATTGACAATTTATTCATCAGGATAAAACTGTGCTTTGCCCCATCAAGATACCCCAACATACGTATAAGTACCAATAACAAAATGTGCATGGATGAAGGATGCTCGCATTAGAAAGCGTGCTTTTATCAGAGGTGAGAGGGTAATACTTTATATGATGATATCCTGCATTAGAAATCCCCTGACTTCTATCCAGGGCTCATCTTAGTTTCTTTCTTACCATAAACTGACAAGAAGAAATCTACATTGCTATTCAGTAGAAAGACTCTCTTGAGATTTGGGTTACAGAAAATAGGTCATCTTAACAATGGATAGAAATAAACAAGTATGTAAACTAGATACAGTTCAGGGAATTCTGGATTGAATTTGTTTCATCCCATAAATAAGAAGTCTAGGGCAAATCCACACATCCTGGCACGTCCTGGCATTGCGGTAAACATTCGCTAAACTTCTGGAAGTATAGTGTCTTTCTAGCACAATTTCTGACTCAGCGCGCTAGAAAGATGCTATACTTCTGGAAGTTTAGCAAACGTTTACCGCGACGCCGGGACGTGTGGATTCAGCCCTAATTTTCAAGAAAATGAAAACGGTTGGCTGAAGATGTTATGTACATTTGTACATTAAAGCAATGGACCTTCTGAAGAACAGAGTTCAGTTCCTGATTATAGTATCAGATTTGGGAAGATGTTTTAGAGCAGGAATGACCTACTATTGGCTGGGGGAGAGGTTGTAGGTAGGGGACTAGGGAAGTTCTCCATGGGCTGCTACCACTCTGGTACAGGTTTCCTCGAAGGGCCCAGAGTGCTCACCTGACCCTTTTTGTCTACTCTTTCCCAGTAGGTTTTAATTTATGTGTGACCAAATGAGGTGTGACAACCCAGGCAGAATAATAAACAATTTTATTTAAGAAGTTTAGAAACAACTGACTTTCAAAAAAAATGTAGAATAATGAGAACAGTAAAGGTAGGTGAACAAAGAAAATAAAGCACCCTAACATGTCTAACTAGACTGTTCCTAGCTGTCTCTAGGTGATTGGCTTCTATTTGACTCATCCCGTTATGGATGAGGGATTCCTCCATTCGCAGCAGGCTCTCCACAGCTCTACTCCCTAAGAGTGAACGCCCTCCCACTGCGGGTGAGGCCTTTTATCCCTTTTTCTCATGTACCATTCCCTACTCCTCTGCTGGTGCAAGTTTTCCCTCCAAATCCTCTATTAACCAAAGGGGGCCTGGGAAATGTAGGCCTAGTAGTCATTCTAGTACAAGCTTCCCCTGAGCCATTCACTAGTCACTACACAGGCCCAAGCTCATAATGGGAAGGGAGGGGTGCACATACAGTTTCTGATGTAGAGTAATGTAGCACTCAGTACTTTCAAGTAGAGATGGGCATGATCCAAAAAATTTTAATGATCCAGCGGATTGTGGATCGGTGCCACCGATGATCCTGAATTAACGACCCTCGCCGATCATCTCCCGTTCCCGAGCCGTGCATCGTGGACCGTGGAGGCCAAAGCAGGGCACGCTGGTATTATGTGGGAAGGTGGGTGATGACGGCGGCCGCCGGGCCTGGCAGGCACGGGGAGGTGGCAACGAGCTGCCTCCCCTTAGGTCCCATTCAGCAACACAGGAGGTCTGTGTTTGGCCGTCAGAGCTGCCTATCAGGGTTTGCAGGGATGAGATTGGAGTGCCCATGGCTACAGAACACCCCCTTCCCCCTCCCTCCCCTGGGTGTCTTCTCCCAACTGGTGACTGCTTTGCTGCTCCGTGGTTGGAAGGAAGCCCTGCTGATCAAGGAAAACTGGGCTTCCATTTGGGTTTCCAGGGCGATAGAAGGAGGGCAAACAGAGCTCAGGCATTTCCCTGGCTCCGTTTCCAGGGGAATAGATTGCTGGCGCCTGAGTGTCTGGATCCCTGATCCGAGCCCGAA
Organism: Eublepharis macularius; assembly: GCF_028583425.1. Lineage (NCBI taxonomy): Eukaryota > Metazoa > Chordata > Lepidosauria > Squamata > Eublepharidae > Eublepharis > Eublepharis macularius. The sequence continues at coordinate 30,389,125 of NC_072792.1, read as the reverse complement.
CGCCCCGATCCAGGCCTCTCCCGATCACTGGATTGTTGGCCGTGGCTGATCATGATCCGCCAGATCGCAATCGCACTATCACCATTATCGTGGGTTTTTTTTCGATCGTAATGCGGATCATGCCCATCTCTACTCTTAAGATGTGGTGATTCATTTTTCATGCTAATTGGAAAAGAATCATGATCTGTGAGTTTGTTCCAATGATTTCCTTCAACCAAGTAAAGAGCCTTAGAACATTGTTTCATCAGAGGAAGAGTTCTTCAAATGGAGGAAGGTTCCTCACTTACTAGAATGTTTGGGTCCACTGATCCCAATGCGTATTTCTTATACGTATTGTAGATGTTATGGAAGGGCAATGGTCTACTGCCAATGAGATTCTTGAAGTGACTTATCAGGAACCATGTTCTTTTTGCACCTTCCAACCCATACATAGTCAATGATCTTCTGTCAACTAAATGTTGATAGAAAACTGCACATGGTTCAGTTTTCTGAAGATTTTTACTAGTAGATGGTGGTAAAAAATATTATGGGGCTGCTCTAGCCTCTGCCCCTGTTTTATGCTACTACAAGTGGAGGACCAATGAGAACTCTCATCCCCCCTTCCCAGACAATGTTCCTCTTCTCCATGCCATTACTCTTTTCCCTGCCTGTCACAGCTCCTTTAGCATCTCCCCTTTCCAACTATTTCCTTTGTTCTCAAGCCACCATTCCTTCTCTTGATTCTGTTCCTCTTACCTCCTTCCTCCAGTCTGGCTGCCTTTCTTGCTTGCTTATTCTTTCTCTCTCACTCTTGAAAACTCACCCCATGTCTGAAAATGATACCGCAGCAGCCATTTTAGGTTACCTAGGCAATCACAAACTGTTGTCTGATGTTGCCTAAGCAACCCAAAATGGCTGTCAAGATCTCATGAGGCAACCTCAAAAGATCTTGACATTTAAAAAATATATATTTTATCATCTCTTCTTTTAATTTACATTTTTTAGGCAAATCTGAGGGCTCCCCCACATCTGCAGAAACTCTCCACTTTTGTAGTTAATGCTATTGTATAGATCTTTTGATCCACACTCTGGGGTCATGTTCAGAATTAGAAATAAAGATGGGAATAATCCAGTTTAAGACAGCGATGATTCAAGTTTAAGAAGTCAAAAAGCAGTACCATCTTAGGTTCTGTTTCTATTATAGGATTTTCCACAGAAAGAATACAGAAGCATTTCTTCAGGTAATTCTGCACACAGGGATGGGATCATATGGTAAAAAAACAACCTTGTTAATTGTGTGAATCAGCTCTTTGTCATTGTAATATCCATGGACATTATAACTATATTGTGTCTCTAGTCTCACGGTATACATTCGATACACTCCATGAAAACCAGCTTTTCTCTTCAGTGACTGCAGAACATACCACATCTCCACAATTTGATTTCTCCATGGCTTTATAGATCAAATTAATTACACATTCAAAGAAAATACACTGCCACGCTTTGATTTTTAAAACAGTGATAGGAAACAATGCAGCTAACTTTCATTGCTCTGCCTCCTCTTTTTCCTTCTCCCATTTCTCCAGAGTTATCACCGTTTAATCAGTAGTTTGCGTATCAAAATCCCTCTTTTATGGCTGCTGCCAGTTAATCTCAGATGATAATATTGACTATGGGGAAATTACAAACTTGCATGCAAACAATATGCTTTCACAAGACTGAACAAAAGTAACACATTAGCTCAGGGGTTTCTTTTGCTTTCTGTCGGCACAAGGCTTTTCAGAGCAAAGTGATGATTTGCCATTGGACCTGGAAGGTCATTTGAGTGGTTTGAATTCTGACACACAAACATTTTATGCACAACTCCATGTAATGGCAGCCTGCCAGCCTGGTTTAGCAAAGGGAAAGACACTTGTTTTGAGAGGTTCAGGAACAGAGAAGCAGTGTAGGTGTGTGTGTGTGTGGGGGGGTAGTTGTTCTGAAACAATTTCTGCTGAATTGCTCTCCAATAGCTTTTGTCCATGGACAACCCTCATATTTAAACTCAGTGGTGGAAAAAGCCACAGGCAGGGGTATTTTGAGGTGGCAGAAATTGGTGAGGGTAGGGGGAAGTGTTACCTTTGGTCAATAACTATCACAGTCTATCTGACCTCACAGAATTGTTGGAAGCAGGGCTCATTTTGAGGGGGAACATGCAGGAATGCAGTTCTGGTAGTTCTCCAAAGTGGTCACATGTCAGGTGGCCCTGCCCACCTGATATTTGGCCATTTTGGGCCCTGTTTTGGCCTGGATTGGGCTCAAAATGGCCAGAATTGGGCCTAAAACAGCCAGGATTGGTCCCAAAACAGCCAGGATCGGGCCTCTGACGGGTAGTGGATCACTCAGCAGCAGCCCAATTCTGACCATTTTGGGCCCCTTTTCAGCCATTTTCAGCCCCTTTTTGCCATTTTGGGCCCAATTTCCGCCCTGAATGGCCAGGATTGGGTCCAAAACAGTCAGGATAGGTGAGGTCAGGGGGTGTGGCATACGCAAATCAGTTATGCTAATGACACACTTCTGGTGATGGCAAGGGGGTGTGGCATATGCTAATGAGTTATACTAATGAGTTATGCTAATGAGTTCCTGCAGCTCTTTTTCTACGAAATGACCCCTGGTTGGAAGGATAATATTGGGGAAGGGGGGTCATATAACTGCCTTGACTTATTTGGGGAGAAAGGAAATACTGATGTGATTGGAATATTGTTGTGAAGTAATGTGATTTGTTTTCACATGATGTTTGGGTTAGGTCTTGTTTCTCCCTTAGAGAATTTTTGCCTGTGTTGGCTCTTGCCTGCTCTGCCCTTCCCAGCCATGGTTACGGACATATTTTCCCCCTTACTGGGTGAAAAAAAAACTGCATAGGAAAGTAAGTGGAGGTGAGAAACAGCAGTGAGAGACCAATTTCCCATCCCAAATTATTTCCTCCCTCACTGTTTTTTATATCTTCAGCAATGACCTGGGTTCCTCTTTTTAATTCTTGACCAAATGTCCATCTTAAAAGAACATTCTCTTCTCTTAGCCACAGTCAGATGCTAAACTCCTGCTGGTTGTCCCTCAGTCAGATGTTGGCTCCTTTTCCCTAATCATAAGATAAAGATCTGAATTTTTAGGAAAATGTCAAGCGGGTTGCCTTTCAGAGCTCCCTTCCCTGGCAGATTTCATCTTCTGCATTAGCTAGCCAAGAGAAAGACTGTCTGCCTAATTGCTGGCATTGTGGTAGAAAAGAGAACAGGCTTCTAGAAACGGAATAATGTGTGGCTCCAGAATATAGGACTCCTCCACACTGAAGTCCTTTCCCCTTGAATTCAATTCAGGTAATATGCCTGGACATCGTTCCACTTCCCTCTAGCTCATCTTTGAGCATTCCAGACACTACTGCAAGTAAATGTCTGTATCTAGTTTGTGAACTGTTTTCAAAGACATTTGTTTTTGAATGAAGTCTTTGGATGTGGTATGACTGCTTGGAAAACTTAGGGGTTTTCCACATGTTTTTTCAGTTCCTGCCCCATACTGCTTTGATGTATCACCTGAGTTCTGCATGCATTTTTTCCCCTTTGAGTCACTTTGAGTTTTTTGGTTTCTCCCTTTCCCCCCCAGTTCTTTTGAGACTGCTTTTACTCCTATCTTTTTTTCTGGAAGCTGATTTTGAGTCATTTTTTCTCCCTTGTGTGTAATGTTCTTTTGGTTTTGTTTGCCCCACTCATTTCCACCCACCTCCAACCTCACCTTCCTTTCCCCCTTTCTGGTTTTGTTTTGATCTTTTTAATTGTTAATTTCATATTGACATCAACTTATTGTTGTAGTAATAAGTACAGCAGATTCTCTGAATTCCCAGCTTTCATTTGAAAAAAGCCCTCAAATATTTAGCCCCTTCTCCTGCAGAGATATAAGGGAAAAGCTATATCTCCACAAAGGAAGGGGCTAGAGGCTTACAAGAAAGAAAGAAAGAAAGAAAGAAAGAAAGAAAGAAAGAAAGAAAGAAAGAAAGAAAGAAAGAAAGAAAGAAAGAAAGAAAGAAAGAAAGAAAGAAAGAAAGAAAGAAAGAAAGAAAGAAAGAAAGAAATTCAGAGAACTGCTGCATCATGTATTACAATGTTAGGTTGATCTACCAATATGAAACTGATTTTTTTTTAATGTAAAAGCCCTGGGGATCCAGAGGAAGGGGAGATCACCACTTCTGGAGCCAGAAAAAGCAGCATGGTTTGAACAACAAACAGATGCTGCTGCTCTGGACTCCGTCCCAACAGATGTCAGTTTGTCCTGCTGGTGCTGGCCTCCACTTCCTGGCACTGGTCAGCCCAGGCAGAGCTCTCCAGTTTGGACTGTGTGTGGAGGAGACTTAGGTGTGGGTAGAAGAGCTGGTTCTGTTTCAGGCTTCTCCATGCAAAGATTTCCCCCTGTGTTCATTTTCAAACTTTTCTTTAAATTCAGCCCTTGTATCGCTCTATTGAGATAAGCATGGGCAAAGGAGGGGGTGCCACCAATGACGATAGCATTCTCACTTTAAAACCCAGATTATCTAAGGCATATGCAGAACAAAATAAACCAGCTCTATAACTGTAAAAATGCAAAGGGATGGCAGATGTGCTGAAGAGCAGTACCCAAATAGATTCCAAAGCTATGAAAATCAGAAATAAATTGAGTGCAGCAATGCCCTTAGTGATATCTGAGTTTGACTTCCCTGAGAATTTTTTTTTTAATGGTCAGATCTTAATCTTGGTAGGACAAGGTGAATCCTACTGAAATCGGTGGGCATGATCTGCCCAAAGTTAAGCACGATTAAGTTCTATGGACTTCAATAATATATGTCCATATGTGCTTGGAAAGCCCTTGAACTTGGCCCCCATGGCAATTTATCTTCTCTATGGCAAGTATCCCCTTACTTTGAATTGTCCATGTTAATTTTTTGTGCTTTTGACTAGTGTTGAGTGCTTTTGTGCTTTTTTGTTAGCGTAGAGAAATTCTCTTTATTCGTCTTTAGCACAGTGGTTAAGTGGTTCAGCTGCGAATCAGCACTCTGTTGGTTCGAATCCCACTACTACCTTGAGCTCAGTAGGTGGCTTTGGAAGTGGCCCCAGCTGTATTGTAACACTTGTTCACTACTCTGGGTGGGGCACCAATCTGTCTAGAACAGCTGTATATAATCACAGTTATTATTTACCTAATTTCTCCCTGAAATCCAACAATCCATTTCTTTCCCTATTTTTAGGAATCTGGAGTCAGTTTTTAATCCCATTTTGGTTGAAAAGAGATTCAAAGAGAGGAGGAGCAGAAAAAGAAGTTCTGCAAAATTTCACAATTTCATTCTGTAGATGCTCAGAGGCAGGCAATCTCCCTAAACTTTCCTATACTCCTATTCAAGCACTTCCCTGTGGTGCGTACCATAAAACAGCTGCTAGAGCTGTCCCTCTTTTTAAAGAGGAATCATTTGCTACATCTTAAAAAGTGGATGTCTGAAGAAGAAATAGAGTTTCCAGATTCCCCCTACCAAGGTGAAATCCATGTCTGCACTGTTGCAACTAATTATCCCAAACAATAAACAGATTTGAAAATATTTTTATTAGTCAACAAGTCAATTGTACACATTGGCTTGGATCCAACCTACAGTTTCTATGGACAGAAAGAATTGGTTTCTCAACCATGGAAGGAGATAAAGAAAAAATCAGTCCCCAAATATGCATGGAAAGTTTAGAGAGACCAGCACATAATGTGTGCAATAATTATTCAGATCTGCATTATTTTGCTTAGAAAGATTGTGTTTTTATATGTGTAACATGGTGCATGGTTACAAACAGGCATACACAGCATTGAGGCAGATTTGCATTGAGAAAATTTTATGTCCCCTTTTGTGGACAGTTTTGTGTAGTGGTTAAGAATGGTAGGACTCTAATCTGGAGAGCCAAGTTTGATTCCCCACTCCTCTACTTGAAGCCAGCTGAGTGACAGCTCTCTCAGAGCTCTCTGTCCCGCCCACCTCACAGGGTGATTGTTGTGAGATAATAACACACTCTTTAAACCACTCTGAGTGGATCTTAAGTTGTCCTGAAGGGTGGTATACAAGGGCGGTATATAAATCAAATGTTGTAGTTGTTATTATTATTGTTATTATTATTGGATTAGTGCTTCAAGTATACAATGTCACTGTGGGGAAGGGTGGGGAAAAAAGAAAAGGTCTCATACATCCTCTTTGAAGACATTCTTCTGATCTACACAGAAAGCTGATGAACAAGAGTGACCACGGTAGAGGGAGAACCATTACAGGGAATAATTTATAGTGGTGTTCATGTAGTAGCCAGATTTTGTACACGATCCCTTAGAAAACCTCAACAATCAAGGTTTCAAATGTTACCTTTTAATGATAGATTCTGCCCATCAGGGTTAGCTACCTTTGCTTAGCAAAATAAGATAAAAGATCTCATTATCTATTGAACCTGTATAATAGAAATCACATCAAGACAAATGGCATTCATTTTCCATTAATCAAAGGCATTTTCTGCTCCATCAAATAGATCACTTTGCTCATGCCACGTGTCCCATTAGTGTCATAACAAGATGCCAAACTGCAGCTTCTTTACTGAGATATATTACTTGAGATTTGATATGGATAAGTCAATCTAAGCATAGATGTTGGTAGGTTCATTCCATAGGACTATAGCACTGTCGCAGATCTGTTCTGAAAGGGTATTTGTAGTTGTTCTCATTGTTCCTTGTCTCCCAAATGATGATATGGACATTTTCTTTCATATTTGAATAGGTCATCTCTTTATTCATGTGAACAAGATTCAAATCCAGTAGCACCTTGAAGACCAACAAGATTTCCAGGGAATAAGCTTTTGAGTGTCAACGCTCCCTTTGTCAGATACCATGGGATGAAAATCCTTTCAGTATATAAAAAGCAAACTGGACATGTCTGCAACAATAATTTGGATTGAGGCACCATAGGAAAAGGAGAATGAAATGAACCAGTAAACCCTGCTTTGTTTCTTAATCAGACTCCCTATGTTTTTATTAGCACTTAAAAGAAAATAGAGAGAAGGGTTTTTCCCTTGGAAATCCTAGAGGGTTGCCATAGGTCACCTGTGACTTGATGGCATTTTCCATCACCATTAACTGTCTCAGTGAAATTAAGAATCTAAACTAGAGAGGGTTTGGGGCAGGAATATGAGTGGGTGCAATGTTGATGGCATCTCTACATTATGTTCAAGGGAAACTAGAAGTGATGTAGAAATTGACAGAGCATAGAGAGGCAGAGGGCAGCCAGTGGGAAATGTCCCACTATAATGAGAGGCCTGGGAGCCCTATTCTAAACAAGGTTGATTGTAATGTAAACCATAAACAAGGGTCGTTACTGGGGAAGGGGGTAGTAGAATTCCTTTTTCTGAAATTTTCTTTTTAAAATAAATCAGTTGGCTTTTCTTATTCTTTTTTCCTCTTTCAAAAGAAGAATTCTCTTTGGTTTCTCGTTAATTTATCTTTGAGGCTTTTAAAACCATGTGATAGTGTAGATTTCCTCACCTGTGGATTTCTGCCTGTTGTTGCACCACTGTAATATGATACAGAAGGTAAAAACAGTCTGATGAGGCAAGGAAATGTTCAGACAAGTCCTAACTTGTTGTGTTTAATTGTTCATTGAATGGCTTATCTTGTTCCTTTTCAACTATATTCATAGTAGATAAATAAATACATTACTTCTTAGAGATCTAAATCAAATTTTCCTCTTCAAAAAAGAGGAATTGATTTGAAACTGACTGAAAACCTTAAATGAGGAAGAGAAATGGATTTCTAGATTTCATAGAGAAATTTAGCAAAGAGTAATTAAGAGAATTCCACTAAACAACCTTACCTTAAACAGACGTAGCAACTAGAGGTGGGCACTAACCAGGAAAAAAAGAACCATGCTGTTCGTGGTTTGTCTCGTTTCATGAACCATGAATTTTCATGAACTTGCCTCAGTTCGTGAATCTGTTAATGGGGTTTAAATGCCCCTTTCCATACTGCTGCAAAGCGGCATGGAAAGGGGCATTTCACCCCACAGGCTTGGATCAGCTGCTTGTCTGGGAGATCCACAACAAGCAGCTGATCGGGGGTTGAAATGCCCCTTTCCCTGCTGCTGCATGTCAGCTGTTCTGCTTCCCATGTTTGCAGGAGTTTACTTATTCCCTGATGGCTTTAAAAGCCAGAAAAGGGCTAAATGGCTGGTTTTCCCTTTCTCCTTTGGTGTATGCACACACTCTCTTTTTTTCCCCAAAGGCAAGAAAGTGTTGCAAGTTTGTAACACTGTAACATTGCAACATTGTAACATTACTGCACTTTTCTCCTGGCTTTAAAAGCCAGGAAAGGATTAAATAGCTGCTTTCCCCTCCCTTCCAGGCATGTTTCAGGCTTTGTCAAAGGGAATAAAAACCAAGCGTTTTGCACAGCCCTTTGGAAACAGAGTGGCAAGCCCTTTGTTTCCTCCACTATATGGCATTGTAGTGTCATCAGATAGCAACAACTGCCCTGCAAGAGGCAGGGCCTTCTCTCTCTCTGATACCCATACTTACACACATGTGCCTGTGTGTGTATTCATGCACACCGATACACAGTACCACATGTAGAAGTTGGCTAGATACTTCCCACCCTACAAATCTCTTTAGAAAGCTTCTGGCTTTACCTCCTAAAATTAAGTGTTACAATCTAGCATCTCCAACTAGTGATGTGCTGCACTGGAATCATCTCTATTTGGAAATGGATACACTGTATTTCAAAAGAAATAAGAAACAAAACACACTCAAGTAGTCATATATGTGGCAGAGGTTATACATGCAGACAAGTCAGGACTAGGGATGTGCACTTTGAGTTTCTGATTTGGGTTTTTAACCCAAATCAGGCCCGATTTTGAAAGATTCGGAATTCCTGAATTGGCCCCAGGATTGCTGAGCCAATTCGGGAATCCCAAAACAAAGCTTTCCGAAGCAATTCGTATTGTTTCAGGAAGCTTCGGGCAAAGCTGCAGCAGCCGCAGCCTCCTCTCCTTCCCATCAGGTACAAAGCTGGCAGCGAAGGAAGCCAAAGTAACACTTTTCTTACCACTTGCAAGCAAAGATTCCCAAATCTTTATGGAGCATACTGAAGTGGTTTAAGCACTCAAATTCCAAAGCAGTTTGCCACTTCAAGTTTTGGGTTATTTCAAATTGTTTTTCTTCTTTGGGTAAACTCAAAGTGGGAAGCCTGAATCTTTTTCAGGCGCACACCCCTAGTCAGGACTGCCACCAAGAATTTTGCATTTGCTGTGGGAGTAGAGGTTCCCATGTGATTTCACTACCTTCTCTGCTAAGCTTCTAAGCAGAAGTGGATACTTTAACAAAGCTGACATATAATGGGGAGATTCTCCATTAATATTTTTGCCTTTTGAAAAACTCCCCCTCCCTTCAATGATTTGTCACATCTGCTTTGAAATGAAACAGAATTGCTTGCTAGGATGCAGGTGTCAAGAGGAAGAGGATATCCATTGCTAAGGCAAGTAGGCCACTGTTCCCTTATCCAGATCATGCTACAGATAGCTGACATGTTTGGGCAGAATGGGAATGGTTGTGTACATTTGGTTGCCCATCTGAATATGCATCTTGTTCAAGGTAAGGCAAATGCATATCCATATGTGTATGTACACTCATATTCCATCTATCCAGCTTTTTAATGGGATGTACATTCCAATGTATACCCAAATGTACAATCCTGCTCACATTTGGCACCCTAGGTAAACACACACAACTAGCGTTAGATCATTCTATGTGCAACGAAATTACCAGTACAATGTGACACAACAGAGAATATTGTTTCATGTGAGTAGGCATGTTTGTCTGCTATCGAAGAACAAGATCCTGGTCCAATAGCTATTGACATTGTTATTGGAACAGGGAATATTGGTGCTGTTTACTAGGTACCAATACTATCTCAAGAGTCGGCTGCTGTTTAGGCCTGAGTTTGCCCTCCTCCAGTGCAACCTCTACCTGTGAAGATGTTAGTATCCTGGCTAACTCAGGCAGGGAGAGAGATGAGAGTTGTACTTAGAAAATTTGAAAGTGAACTGTGCCCCAAGGGTTCTGCCATTACCCCAGGGGCTCACCTTGGACATGACTAGTGCAAGTCCGTCAGGGAATGATGAACAAAAGTCACGGTTACCTCCTTCTCCCATGATGCTGGCTCCTGTAACCCTACCAGCGCACCAGGAACACACTTAAGTTACTTGGGCAGAGAACTGTCTCTATGTGATGAGCAAAGTGGCCGGATGTGCTGCTGTTTGGCATGCAAGCTGGTGCTGTCTCTGCTTGCCAGCTTCAGAGTGAGGGAAATTGATGCAGTTTGTTTGCCTTTATGATTTCCTAATGGAGCCAATTCTGACTGACTAAAGGGCACTGTGACATAATCGTGTCCAACACTTGATCCCTGATTGGTTGGGATCGCTCAGTAAAGAAGCCATTTTAAGTATGTGTGTTTAAGTGGCACTGAAGTAGCAAGGGACTGGGGAAACAGCTGCAAATGGGTGCCCAAAATGTGAACAAGTGATGAGCTGCAGATGAAAAGACTATGTTGAGCAGTTCTATCAAAGCAACCATCTATGGAACAGCACTAGTTGCATCTAAAAAGGATGTGATGAATTACATCAGGTTGTGAATGGGAGAGAGTGTTCAAAAAATCTCATCAACATTTGCTTCCTAGTGAAGGCAGGAACATTCATATTTAAAGGACCATCTCCTTCTATGTGTCCTGGTGCACCAAATTTGATCCTCAGGCAGCCATTTTTGGCTATCTCACTGCTTAGAGTGTCCCATCTGGCATAAACCAGAATGCATGGCTTTTCCATCATGGCCCCAGCTCTGTGGAATGGGCTCTCTGAGGGCCAAGCTACACATGATGAATGACACTTGAACAGCAAGTGGATTGAGTGGAGGGCAAGTGAACAGGGAGAAATACACTTGCTGTTCAAGAGTCATTCGTCATGTGTAGCTTGGCCCTGAGGCCTAATTCCCTGCCTTACAACTGACCCCTGTCCCAAATGGTTTTTATCCATGCTGGTCCCATGATCCCCAGCATAGCCTGTTTTGGCAATCAAGGGGACCACTTCTCACTCCTTAGTAGCAGAAAAGATAGCTGGATCCAACCCTATATATTTATCCCTGTGTATGTGTGTGTAAGTGCGCTCACACGTGCATAAATCTGCTTACATGCATTGATCATTTTAAATAGATTGGGGTGAATATTTTCTACTGTAAGGTATCCTGTTTTAAATTACCAGTTTCTGGATAAAGTGTCTTGCTTTCTTTTATCAGCTTGCAGAAGCTTAACAGTCTTTGAAAACGGTAATGCATACTCTCACCCGGAATTCGGAGCAAATTGATTCTCTCTTTTCTTCCTTCTTAAACCTGGAGATTTTCTGATTCACTAGAAGCCCACTTATCATTAGTGCTCTGTCCAGAAAATGCCTGCTACAAAGCTCCATCCTTGTCCAGCTTTGCCTTCTGAGACCAGAATAAAGTCCACTCACTGAGTGCAATTTTTCAAACAATTGTTTTCCTTGAAAACCTCAATGTGTCAGAATAACACACTTTTTTTGCCCTTTGGAGCTGCAGATTATACAAGGTTATATGCTATGTATCAAGCTGAGGCTTCCAGATACTTTAGCATGAAGTGAGTGTATAGTAGCTTGGAAAATGGTTTCTTTGAAAATGTTTATTGGCTCTGTTTATGTGGATAGTCGTTCCTTGATGCACATAGGCTTTGCAAATGTGGAAGAGAGTACACTATGGCAAAAGTCTGCATCACAAGAGGTTGGATTCAAACCACTTTTCCCACTGTTGAATAAAGAAGTTTGGGCCCCCCTCCTTTGAGTATCCACAAAAGCTATGGGATCTGCATAGATAAAAGCCACATGTGATGGTGGCTAGAGTAAAAAAAAGGGATTTGGTGAGATTGAGAGGGAAAGTTATCTGGATCCAATCCAAGAGTTGTAAGTTCTGTTCTATCACTTCATTTACAAGCAGTGTTGGATTCTTTTTTTTTAAAAAAAGGGTTTATACCCAACTGGTCAATAGAAAGAAAGATCTTTGCTTTATTGATTAGTAGCCCAGCCACCATAAACTTTTTTTTCATAGAATCATAGGGCTGGAAGGAACCTCTGTTGGGAAAAAGGTTGAAAATAGCTTTAAATCAGAGGTGCAATGGATCTTGAATCAATAGAGAGTCAGCACACGAGTTTAGCTTTTAAAATCATTTACTTCTAAAGGGGGAAGGGTCACAGGATTGCTACAAAATAACAAATGCCTAGAGCTACATTCTTACTACTTGTTACAAACAAAGAGCTGGAATAACTGAATGGAGAATCTTCTTCTTCCTCCTTCTTCTTGACCCTAGAAAGAAAGTCACCTGACCTATTGACCAAGAACAGTTTACAAACACACTTCAGTTTCCCGGGCTTGCAGATTATTGGCTCTGTGCCAGGTTCCCTTTCCAGGTCAATCTAAACAATAGCATGGTAGGTAAACACATTAACCCCATAATGGCTGAATCCACACTTACCCGGCACAGCGATAAGCAGGTGGAGTGAGAGCGTCTTTCTGGCACGATTTATGATGTCATTGAGTCATGATGCCGCTCTCGTGGAGCGATGATGTCATAAAATGTGCCAGAAAGACGCTCTCACTCCGCCTGTGAGAGTGTCTGGGTAAGTGTGGATATCGCTGTGCTGGGTAAGTGTGGATTCAGCCAATGACTGAATGTCAGACCTTGCAACACATATATATTCCAACAACCTCCAGGGTCATCTAGTCCCACTCCCTGCCCAATGCAGGAAATTCACAACAATCTCCCCCCCACACACATACACACACCCAGTGACCCCTGCTCCATGCCCAGAAGATGGCAAAACACCGTCAGGATCCCAAGCCAAACTGGCTTGGGGAAAATTGCTTCCTGACCCAAATGTGGTGATTGGCATCATCACAAAACCGTGGTCTTGACAGATTCGATTGAAAGAGTTTCAAACTGCCCCAAATTATGCATAGTGGATCTAGTGAGGGACACTAGAATAGACAGCCTGAAATGGGGATTAGGCTTCTTGATGGAGGAGAGGTCCTTCAACAGCTACTAGCCATGGTGACTAAAAGGAAGCTGTATATTCAGAAGCAGCCAATCTTGCTAGGAGACAATACCAGCAGAAGGCCTTGGCCTTTATGCTTTCTTTGTTGGCTCTCTAGGGCAACTAGTTTGCCAGCAGGTGAACCAAGTTTCTGGACAAGCCGGGCCATTGGTCTGACCCGGTAAGGCACCTCAGATGTTCTTAGGTTGCACGTATAAAGAAAGCAACACTGCTGCTCATAAGAATCCATAGAGACCCTGACCGTGGCATGGCAAAAAGTGTTCACCCCAAAGTGAAAATAAGCATCGTTTCAGGCTGTTCTATGTAGTATGAGTTGCATCCAACCAGTTACCACCAGAAGGCACTGCCTGAAGCAGATTGCCTGCTGTCATGGGATCTACGTAGACAAAAAGACATGTTAGTCAGACGCTGCAGTGAACTTACTACCGTCTCTCTCTTCCCCTCAATTAAGTGCTTGGAGGAAGGGGATTGCAGGGAAAAGCCCCAGAGGCCCCCAGCTTGTTCATACCAACATACCAGCCTGGCAAGGACATGTTTATAAGGGTCTGGAGGTCCACCTGACATGCTGTGACCTCATCTTATTAAGAGGCTTCTATACTGTTCGGCCTGTTTTCTGTTGTGTTCCACCTGCGTGGTCATAGCTAGAGTAAGGTGCATTCCCAAAAACCTTTTCCAACGTCCTTCCAAGCCCATGCTTTCCAGACCAGCTACAGGTCTGAGTTAATCTGATGATGAAAAGTGGGGAACTTTTCATAAATCTTTAGGGGAAGATTGAATCGGGGGGGGGGATGTTTGCACTATGCAGAATATGATCAATACCCTCTCTCAGCAAGACAGCAGGAATACACAAATATGTATTTTTGTTTCTTTTAATTTCTTACCCAGTAGGGAAGACCATTTTCACCCTGCCAGTTCTATCTGGCAATTTCCCCATTTTAATTGATTTTGTCTTTTTATACCATTAATGTGCCATTTATGGGTTGTGTGTGTGTTTAAAGGCCTTGATATTAACAGCAATATTTCCCATCCTCTCTTTTTAGGTATGTTCAAGAGGGAGCATGTCTGTCGTTACATCCTGCTTGGAGAGAGTGGGGAGTATTGACGTCAAATTTGGTGCTATCTCTACAGGAGGCAGGGCAGGATCTGCAACGTAGTTCAGGCAGCAATGGGAATTATGTGGTGGGATGCGTAAAGGGGTTGCTGCAGCTCCTTTAAGGAGCACGACCCACCCCCAACAATACATGCACTGACCTTCCCCTTGCAAAATATCAGGCTCTTTGAGGTTTCTTCCAGACAGGAGGAGGAATTTGTGCCCTCACCTCCAAAGAAGCCAATTGATTTAAACACACCAACAAGGCCAGGTGTTCTAACAGTAAAGAGGGAGAAAAAAATACAGAAAAATAGTAATCTCAGAAACCAGAGGAACAAAAGGGTGCAGAACAGCATTTAAACCAGATGGATGTTCAGAGGGGAGTACTGGAGATTTGTTTTTGTTTGGCTGAGTATCAAAACGTAGGTTCTGCTAGGTCCTCAGAAATTAACCCCCGTGCCTTAGGAGAGGCATTTGCTCCCATATTGCAGAATGAAATGAGTTAACCTAGGGTTTATTCATTGTAAACAAACCCATGCACACAATTAAACACACATGCCCATTGTGTTGATACCCTAAGGAATTGCCCCATTGTCTTGACCAGTATTTGAGCAATGCACCCGGGTTCCAAGCTCAGCATGCCACATATCATGCCTTTGCCTGCACCAAACTTGTGCAGAGAGATGCCTGTCAACCCCATCCTCCCACACTGGGTTGCCAGGCACAGCTTGGCAATCAACGGGAGACCTGGGGTGGGGACATGGTGAACACTCATACATGGCATGACATCATTTCCAGGAAAACCCAGAAGTAACATCATACCTCTCTAGGAATTACCAGAAAATCTATGGTATCACCTTAGATATTCTGGAGATTCCTATTGAGGGTTGACTACAGTTTTTGTTTTTGTTTTTTCCTGGAAATGATGTCATGATGTTGCTTGATGGCCATTTTTTAAAATTAATTTTGTCCTACTGGAAGCAGCAGTGCGAAACAGGAGCCAGAAGTGGAAGATGCACCACCCATGGTAAGAGTTTGGCAACCCAACCACCACACCATATAGTGCAAAGGTGCAAGTGTTTATGCACAGCTCTTTGTGATGTTTCAACCCCGTGTAGCTATCAGTGGCTGGTTTGGGTGCCTCTCCCACTGTACTTGCCAGTCTAATTAAAAAATCACCTCATCTGAACAAATCCTACCCATCCCAGTTAGGGCCTTGCAAATCCTTCTGGAACAAGCCAATTTGTGCAACCCAATCCCACAACAACAAATGTGAAGCAGATGCAAAAAGGTCCCTCATCCCAGCCAATTAGAATGGGACCTAAAAAAATCATGCTCAACCACAAACCAACGAGCTTATTGCACATTGTTGACACAGAGAGAGCACAGTAGAGAGCTCTGCAGCAAAAAAGTATGCCAAACAATCAGGGAAGCACCTTAAGTAGCCTTCTGTTCTCAGCTCTCTCATTGGCTGGACTGCATGAGACAGTCATTCCTCTTTTCCCACCCCCACAGTCTGGTGCGACATCTCTCTGAGGAGCAAGGGTGCAAAATCAGCCCCACCACTATTTAGGCAGAAATATGGTTCCCACAGATCCCAAGCCAATGAATCCTGAGTTCCATTGACACTCCAATGAGGTGAAGAAAAACCAAGAGTGGCTTTTTTTGTGTAGAAGAAAAGATGCTTTGGGGAAGAAGCAAGCGCATCAGTGGGCACCATGGTATCATAGATAAGCTGGGAATCACTGACCCAGTTGTGCCACTGCTCCCATATTCTGTCAAGATTGCAGAGGGATCACATTTTTTTCAAAGAATAATACTTTAGAAATGTTAAAGTACAGTACTTTTTTGGAGAAAAAGCATTAACTTCCCGAAATATCACTTTTGCTGCAAAAAACAGTTTCCTTCTCCCAAATTTTGGCTTAGCCCTTTAGTGCTCAAAAAGGATCTTCCCCAAGAAAGTGCCACAGCCTGTTTGCATTGACAGCCAGGCAAGTTCCTTTTTTTCAGAAATCACAAAAAAGCACCCCCAGCTGACTGCAGAAAAGATTGTGGCAGCAGCTAGCCATGCTTGTTTATAAATGTCTGAAGCCACTCGGAGTGCTGTAGCTCGGACTCGACAGGAGGCATTCGGAGTGAAAAAAGGATGTGTGAAATGAAGAATCAGTCTCTGCAGAGATTTGGTTATCCTGTTTTTGATCTGAGATTCCTCTTTGTTTGATGATCGGTACCTTATATAAGCCCTTTAAAGCTAAGATAAAAACCTTGACATTCTGAAATAGATTCAGCCTTGTAAAAAGCCACTGTGAAAATTTATCAATACAGGCATAAAATCAATTTCCTTGCCCACTCCCAAAGTGATGTATAGCCCTCTGGAAAAACATATCTAATTACATTTTTACTTGCCTTCTATGAAATATTTCTTGCCCGGAGCAAAAGAGATTTTTGTGTGTGTTGCAAATGTAGTTAAAATTAAAATTAATAGCAAGGGCTAAATTTGGGGGAAAGGCAAGATACAATAAATTGAAGCTGCCTGTCTTCACCTCGAGAATCTGCTAATTCATTCTTAACTGTATCTGATAGCGTTACCTTAACAAAATTAATGTTTCTACTGAAACCTTCCTCTCTTTTAACTGAAAAGCATGGCTGAAAGAGCGGCTGTGGTAGCTTTAGACTTCTAGAATCTCAATTAATGGTTGTATCCTACCACTCGGCTCAGCTAACTGCCACATATTCATTCAGCAGAGCCTTTTGCCAATTCAACTGGCTGTTCATCTAGGAGGAAAAAACCTCTTCCTTCAGAAGAAAACTTCTCATGTTGGAGGAATATGTCACTGTTATATGAGAAAAGAGATAGGACCAGGGTTCATTTCAAGGGGGAATGTGCAGGAACTGAGTTCTGGCAGTTCCCCAAAGAGGTCACATGTCAGGTGGACTCAGCCATTTTGGGCCTGTTTCAGCCTGGATTGGGGCCGAAATGACCTGGATCAGGCCTCTGATGGGTGGTGGATCACTCTTCCACTCTGCAGCGGCCCAATCCTGACCATTTTGGGCCCCTTTTCGGCCATTTTCAGCCCCCTTTTTGCCCTTTTGGGCACAATTTTGGCCCTGAATGGCCAGGATTTGGTCCAAAACAGCCAGGATAGCTGATGCCAGGGGGTGTGGCATATGCAAATCAGTTATGCTAATGACACACTTCTGGTAATGGCAAGGGGCATGGCACATGTTAATGGGTTATGCTAATGAGTTATGCTAATGAGTTCATCCAGCTCTTTTTCTACAAAATGACCCCTGGATAGGATGCAATGCATCATCAGAGCATTCAGTCATGGCATGGATTAAACCCAAGTAGTGTCTTCCTTTTGCCATCAGTGAACTCCCAGGCCAATAGGTTTGCTGGTGTTTCAATTTAGAGTTGCCGAGAGCCATCATGGAGCTTTTTTTTCTTTTATTTTAGTTATATTCTTTATAGTTTGCCTTTCTCACTGATCCTCAAAGTGGATTACACAGTGTTGAGACAGAACAGTCAGTTTCAAAGGCATTTCAATAAATATGTCATAGGATATATGCATGCAAATTTGCAAAGATTTCAAACCAGCAGAAATCCAATATAGAGTTGAAGTAATGCTGAAACACAGCATAAGCAATTCTAAGACTGATATATTAAACAACATAGGAACTACCCAATAGGATCATACTTACAGCAATAGTAGTAGTCTACAGCCACTCCCTGTCCTTTTACTCTTTGAGACTACTTTCTTATATTGCAGCCTTCTTATCTGACTAAAAATCCCTCTTGAATAATTAAGTTTTGCATTGTTTGTGGAAAGCCAGGAGAATGGGAGCTTTCCTGACCTCTTCAGGTATGCTGTTCCATAGGGTGGGGGCCACCACAGAGAATGCATGTGTACGGGCAGCTGTTGATTTTGCCCATGTGCAAGGTGGCACCTGCAGAAGGCCCTGTTCAGATGAGCAAAGCTGCTGTGGTGGAACACAGGGAAAGAGGGGGTCTCATAGATATGATGAACTAAGGCCGTGAAGAACTTTGTTTGTCATAGCCAATACTGATTGATAGGCAGCCTATGGAGTGACAACAGAATGGAGGTAATATTCATGCTCCTCCTAGCTCCCAGTAATAGCTGAGCTGCAGTTTTCTGTACCAACTGAGTCTCCCAGTTAACTTAGAGGGAAGACCTTTGTATAGTGTATTACAGTAGTCAAGTCTCGATGTTACCATAGCATGGATCCCAGTGGCCAGATTGGCCATGTCAAGGTAGGGGTCCATCTTCCAGGTTAGATGGAGTTTGCGGAAAGTATTTTTTGCAGCTGCCTTAACTTGCTTTCCTAGCAGTAGAGCTGGATCCAGTATAACTCCTATGCTCTTAACTGAGTTTGCAAGGTCAGACAAACTCCATTAAATGTGCAGAATACAATGTCCTTCAAGAACTCTGCCTTCCCACCTTGTATCACTTCCATCTTGTCTGTGTTCAATTTCAATTTGTTTGCTTTCAGCCATTCGACCACAGCTGCTAGGCAATGACCAAAGATTTGTACTGCATCCCATGGTGAATAATGAGATATAGAGCTGGGTGTCATCTGCATATTTATGGCGTCCATTTCCATAGATATGAATGAATTCTCCTAAAGGCATTACATAGAGGTGGAATAACATGGCAGGGGGAGGGGTAAGATTGTGCCCTGTGGAACCCCACAAGCTAATTTCCACTCCGGAGATAGCTGATCTCCAACAGCAACCCTTTGAGGCTGTTTCCACATGCTCTTAAAGAGACGGTCCACTCACTGAACTCTGGAGGTTTTTTTTTTCACTCACTTCCATACATCTCTGATTTCAAAGTGGAAGCAGGCAGTTTGGCTTCCATTTTTTCAGCAGCTTTTCTGAGAACAGAATTTCTTGTACTTTCCTGTGCTGGCTAAAAAACACCCCCCCCCCAAAAAAAAGGAAGCCGAATTGCCTGCTTCAGCTTTGAAATCGAAGATGTATGGAGTGAGTGGGGGAAAAAATGCCAGAGTTCAGTGAGTGGGCCGTCTCTTTAAGAGCGTGTGGAAACAGCCTGAGTCTGTTCCACAAGAAACTATTTAAACCAGTCCAAGGAACATCCCTTGATACCCACTTCTGCCTCCTAATACCTCAACAAGGTGGCAAGGTCTACTGTACGAAAGGCTGCAGATAAATCCAGGAGGAGCAACAAAGAAGCAGTGTTTTTTACTATATTCAGGTAGAGATCATCAGCTAAAGCCACCAGAGTGGTCTCTATCGCATAGGCAGGCCTGAATCCAGACTGAAAATGGTCCAAAGTCCCAGGGTTATCCAAGAAGACTTGGAACTGGTCAGCTACTGCTCTCTTGACGATTTTGCCCCCAAAGGGCAGATTAGAGACAGGATAGTAATTGGCCATGTCATTTTTGTCTAGGGACGGTGGACCAGGGAAGGTGCCCTGAGTTAGCTTCTGATTTACAATAGACCTCAAGGTCTCTTTTATGTGGAACAGATATTCTCTTTGGGTCCCCCACACTAGCCAGACAAAATAAAAAAAAATATATGAAAACAAGTCACATGACTTGCTCAGCTCCGTGAATCCTCAGAGTATCCAGGGACACCAAAATGTTGTCCTCCTAATCCCCCCAACCTCATCCCTCCATCTTCTCAGCTACTCATAAATCATAATTTTCCATGTTGGCTTGGGGAGGAAGCAACTACTTCTCAATATTCTTATCAGTCACCCAGTGGGATGAGCTCCAAACAGCTTTTTTTTGCTGAAGCTCACCAAATTCTCCTAACGACAGCTTCAATCCCTCATAGCTTTTGTCCATGCAGGTCCCATGATACCCAGCAAAACATTTTGTAATTGGTCAAAAGAGACTCCCTCCAGCTATTTTCAGCAGCCAAACAGCTGTTTGACTCCAACCCAGTTTGCCTTCCAGCTACCAGATCAGGTGCTGAATAGTGAGCTAACAGGTTTACATTAGAGAAGAGACAGACTGTACATGGAAGAGCATGAGGTCTTATTCTTCTTTCTCCAGTAGATTTGTCCTGATGTTGCCTTGCAGCATCTTGGCTCTTGCCATGGGGAGATAGGAATGCTGCACATTGTTTGCAAAGAAAACTTCACAATTATGGCAAGTTATGAAATTATTAAAGTTCTCTAGTCTGTGGCTCATGCAGAGCATCTGCATTGCTTACAGAAATCCCAGCTTCAGTCCATGAAATCTTCAGTTTAAAAGATCAGGTGATATGAAAGACCTCTACTTGTTGAGACCCTGGAGAGCTGCTTCCAATGTAGACAATGGTGACCTGGGTAGACCAATGATCTAAATTTATATATGGCAACTTTATTAGTTCATGAGAAAAAACAGTGACCGGTTTTCATGTGAAAAGGCAGTATTGGATCTGTGTTTGGACTAGTGCTATTTATAAATCTTATAAAATCAACAGGAAAGAATAGAAGGCTGCTCTATCTTCAAACCAACAAAAGAAGAGGAAAATCATACTGGATGAATACATTTCCTAATGCTGGATATCATCTGCTACACTGCTGTCAAAAGTGATGCATGGTGGGACCATACAAAATCTACCTTCACATACAGTGATGAGATCTAAATTGGCTGTGCCTACCTCAGAAGAGATCTTGGGGTCACCACAAACAAAGAATCTCATTGAAAGCATCAACCCAATGTGGAATGGGAGTGAATAATTCAATTGCCAAGAAAGAAGTTAAAAATAAAATGTCATTGTATAAATCTATGGTGCACACGTATTTAGAACGATATGTACAGTGCAGGTCACCCCAGCTATAAAAGTTATATTATAAAGCTGGAGAATATATAGAACAGGCCAACAAAAGTGATCAATCAGTTGGAGCATCTGTGAGGAAAGTTGGAAGTAGTTGGGGCTTTAACAGTTCAGTCCCAAACAGAGTTATGCCATTCTAAACTTATTGGAGTCAAAGGGATTGGACGGGTGAAACTCTGTTTAGAATTACATTATTTGTGCAGGGGGAAATGTGAGAGGCATGACATAGTTTATAACATGATTAACACTGTGAAGAGAATAAATATAATAGAAATCCTCTCAATTAGATACATTTAATATTAAAATCTGGGATCATCCAGTGAAATTAATACTTCACACAATGTGAAACGATCCTTTTGAAGGATGCAAGACATGATAGCTGCAATGTATCAATGTAGTATACAAATAAAATGTAGCATAAAATGTAGCCCACAATGTGATAGACCCGGAATCTGGGATAGTGAACAGCCTGTCTGTGGAGGGTAGGATGTAGACCTACATGGACTTCTGTCAGAGCCAAACTACAAGTGACTTTTTTCACGTGGACAACACTTGATGGTTTTTGCAAGTTTTCCTAGGAACTGAAGTCCCAGTGTCCTTCCCCTCTCTGTTAGAATCGCTGCATGAAGAGCCAGAGAAAGCTGGCTGCAACAGCAGCTTTTGCAAATCGTTCCTCCAGTTACAAGCCTGCTGTCAATGATTGTTTGGGGGCAGGCAGCTGCTACTTTCTTCCTGGGCATCCTGCTCCCAGGGAGCTGCTCTGGAGAAAGCTGCCCTCCCCTTGCTCCTGAGCTCCTGAAGAAAAACTGGAATGAGGGCATGTTAGAGCAGCAGCAGATTCTTCCACTGTCGCTGCGGCTGGAGCTTCACCGACATGGTGGCTTTCTCCAGAGCAGCTCCCTGGGAGCAGGACGCCCAGGGAGAAAGTAGCAGCTGCCTGCCCCCAAACGATCGTTGAGAGCAGGCTTGGGGATTGTGACATAGAAAGGAGCAGAGCTTTGCTGCCATGTTGCTCCCACAGACAATTCAGCATGTCAGGCCAGCAGCCTCCCCTCCCCTCTCAGACCACACAGGCCAAAGGAGAGGCCCTCTACAGTATCCCGTTGGAATGCTTATAAGCCTGTAGGTCCAAATCATACATTTTCTTTCATTTACTACAAAATTTGTTTTCTGTTTTCAACTTTTATTTTTTTCTTACCTCTCAGGTGACAAGCCTCTCCCCACCCACCCACCCACCCCCCGACTAAAATACATATACGTGGGGTACAGCAATTTGCAACTTTCGGTCAAGTTTTGAGGAATATTCACAATTTTGTTTGTGGCAAATGAAGGTGTTAATACTTCTAAATACCAAAGACCTGGCAAATAGTATAATATTATATAGTATTATATGCCATGTTGCAAATGATGCAATCATGTTGTTAAAATAGTAAAACAAGTTTCATAATAAAGCAAACATTACAAATGATTAAATTTTTCTTTAAATTTCCATTTGTTTCTCTAAAGGAGGAAAAAAATATATACCTCCTCCCCATGGCTTTAGAATTTCTGAAAAATGTATATTTTTAGAGAGAAGGATATATTGGTGAGGAAGAAATGACTCACTATCTTTTCTATATGGTTTGTTAAAATACACATCAAGGTGATTTACACACCCCAGGATTATTTATTTGTATTTTTAAAAGGCTCAGAATTGCAGGGAAACAGATGCATATATTCTAACATAAAGCTCCATTCCAGATGCCTCCATATTCAAGAGAGAGACAGCTGATGAGGCCTTCTTCAGTTAGACCAAATAAACAAATTGACCTCCAATTTGTGACTGCCATCACTGTTTCTTAGACTTGTCAGCTCCAGCATGGGAATTCCCAGAAGTGAAGCTTGGGGAGGGAAAGTTTCTCAGCAGGGATGAAAAACATTGGAGTCCATCCTCTAAAGCTGCCATTTCCACCAGAGGAACTGTTCTTTGCTGTTTGGTGATCCATTGCAATTCCAGGAGATCTCAAGGCCACACCTGGAGGCTGGTAGCCCTATTTTCTGTTGCATTTAGTGTACTGAACTGATGTCAGGTGACCTTCTGGGTTCTGCTCAGAATAGTACATAATGAAAAATTTGACTGTTGATTGGAACCCAAACGGATCAAAATTTTGGCAAGGGGATAATTTATAGTTAGGTATTAGGCTTATCTTAATTTGGACCCCACTCACAATGCCACTCACAAAGCAGATGCAATAAACTCAACACACATGGCATTTTGAGATTCACATAAGCTGTCAAATGTTTAGGTCTGAGTCACGCTTCTATTTCAATTTTTGATATCTGATTTCAATTATATGTTGTAGATTTAAAGATTGATAAATATAAAGGCTCACTGACAACATCAGCTGAGACCTATTGCAGCTGTCGAAAGAGCAAATAGAATGCTAGAAACTATTAGGAAAGGAACAGAGTAACACAAAATAATAATGTCTCTACATAAATCTATGGTACGTTCAGTTCTGTGTGCACTCTGCTGCTAAACTTTACCTCAGAATATCTGGAAAAGACTTGGTGAAGAGCCACAAAAGGTTATGAAATCCCTATTGTACACCTGACAATTTTCCATATAATATTCAGATTAGAAGTGGTCACAGACCGGGAAAACCGCACAGATTGCTGGCCCGTGGTCCATTGATTTCCACGGACCATGGACCATGAACTTTTCACAGACCAGCCCCAGTCATGGACCAGTTTGTTGGTCTATGGTCTGTCACTTCCAGCAGCCCTGGCTTCATCCCCGTCACACCTAGAGAGCCCAAACTCACAGAGAAGTCTTCAGCAGCCTCTCCTCCAGCCCCCCTCCAAGTTTGGTCAAGATTGCATTTTGGACGTCTGAGTTAAAGACTCCCAAAGCGGCCGCCCCCCAGGAAACTTCCAGTAAATACTAGAGCCACAAATACCAGTTGAATTGCATTGGCTAGCAGCACTGCAAAGTTGCAATGAGGCAAAATCAAACAGAACAGGGTGGGGGAAGAGCCCCCTTGCTCACCACACAGACACTTTCCCAGCCATTGCCTAAGGAATTAATTTTGCTCCTTGCTCCATAGGGCAGAATGGGAGCTCTCTGCTTGGCAGGCAGTTTTTAAGGGCTGAAAAATCCCTGTGGACATACCCTCCATTGCCTAGGGAACTGATAGATTGGTGCCAGAATGTCTGGACTCATGGACCATGGACTAATGGGCTGGCCCAAATGGACCAAAATTTGTGGAAAAGGTGAGTCCCACAAACTGCGTGTTTGTGAACCATGAACCAGGCTGGACTGTGCAAAATTTTGGTCCATTTTCCAGACTATGCCCATCTCTAATTCTCATGGATCCTGGAACTTTAACACAGGAGGTGATATGACTGTTAGCAATTTTATTTTGTAGAACAGATAAAACTGCAGAGGATTGAAACATCTACTGAGTCACAACACTTCTCTGTATGATTTCTATGGATATTATTAAAACCCTATCATGTTAGAAGATCATCCTTTAAGCTCCTTTCTAGATGCCTCCACATTCATGAGAGAGATGGCTGATAAGGCCTTCTTCAGTTAGAGTAAATAAAGAAATACTCATAGTACTTTGCCCCAACTTCACAAGAAGTTTCATAGAGAAAGACGGCTTAGATTAGAACCTACAATTCAGATTAGCGCAATACCCACTTGACCCTTTCTAGATATTCAAGCTAGCTATATCTTTCCAATTATTCTTCCTGAACCACATCACCAGTAGGAGAGATATCATCAGAGAAAGCCTGCCAGATAATAGGTGGAATCTGTAATTCATCATGACCCCCAAACGACTCATGACCAAATGCCCTCTTTGTGTGGTCCTAAACCACTTACATTGTATCCAATACAACTGAAATCCTTAAATTTTATGTCTCATATTAGATTTGGGTTGCTGAGTTTATTCATGCCAAAAAAACTTATATTCCATGTCCAACTCCTAAGAAATATAGCATCTGCTCTATTGGATTCAAGTTTTCATTTCTGAATCCTGGATGGGGAATTTCCCAGGTGATTTTGAGAGGTAATCAAGTTGATCACATCCCTTCAAATTCCAAACACCCACCCTGGTTCCTCTTCTCTTCCAGCATGAGGTGCAGAACGTGATCCATCCCCCAAGCATAATCATGAATCTTAGTTGGGTTCTTATTTTTGATAGGCAACAAAAAATGCCAGCATCACTCCATAAACTTGCAAGCTGTTTAGCACCATTAGAAGGGGGAACAAACTCAAAAATCACTGCCTTCAAAAATGTAGTGGTCAATGTAGCACATCTTTATTAGTTTCTTTTGTTGAAGACATCAGAAACTACTGGCCATTTCTGTCCAAAGTCTGTACGAATAGCCTGCTAAACTTGATTTATGAACAGCA
Source organism: Eublepharis macularius (assembly GCF_028583425.1). Lineage (NCBI taxonomy): Eukaryota > Metazoa > Chordata > Lepidosauria > Squamata > Eublepharidae > Eublepharis > Eublepharis macularius. The sequence goes on along the minus strand of NC_072792.1, from coordinate 30,363,669 downwards.
CTTTTATTACAGAAAGCCATAAAACTATCCAAATGTTCTGTAAATTGTTTCAGTTCCCTTTCATATTGGTTAGGTACTTTCTCTGCACTGTAGCTTCTGTATTACTTCTTTCCCTGTGATTCCAGCCCACTCTATGAATCAGGATGTATTTAGAGGTACTCCATTACAGAATGTTCAGTTGTACTCGCTGACAGCTCTATTAGCCTATGGAGACACTATCTGAGGAGAAGTGCAGGAAGCATAGACGAATACCAAACGGTTACCTTCCCACTGGAGATGAAAACAGTAGGAAATATACTGTGGAGAACAAGTTGGCTCATGTGAGGAACTAAAATGGATGGGCCCACTAATGATGCAATGATGGCATGGAAATCTGTTACAAGTGAAAAAACAGAAGATGATATTCGCTTGTCTGAAATACTACTGGGCCTGTGCACTTACATGAGCTGACTAGGATCTATGACTCTTTCCCCCCATGTAAAGGAATATTTGTTTACAGCACAGAGAAACGGTAGCCTGCAGGGTTGTAGAAAGGAACTAGTAAATGGGAAAAGGATTAAGCAGTGCTTCCATCTTGTCTGCTGATTTCTTCCTATAATTGTATTCATTTAACTCATTTAGATATCACACCCCACATTTCCCCCCAAAGTGGCTTATAAACACGCTTTGCCCATTGTCCTCACATCTTCATATTACAAGACAAACACTGGATTGAAAACCCCATGTTTCCCTCAAAACCATCTAGTTTTTCCCTGATGAATCCTTAAATGGTTACCTTCCGACCGGAGATGAAAACAGTAGGAAATATACTGTGGAGAACAAGTTGGCTCATGTGAGGAACTCAAACGAGGCCCCTAAAGTGACTTGTTTCTGGGGAAATTGAAGCATTTTATGATTCCTGCCAACTATGGTGGCTGACATGCTCCTCCATCATGCAGAAAGGCTAGAGGTTGCCTGGGCCAAGTTCACAAATGATCCTGCAGACTTAGGGTTACCAAGTTCCCATAGTCCAAAGAAGGGGCATGAATTGGGCTTCTGCATGATCCACAGCTCCCCCATTGCACCCCAAAAGGGAGAGTTGCAGGTGATGCTGAAGCCCAATTCACGAAAAATCACCTCCAAACAAGTGATTTTTAATGAATTGGGCTTCAGCGTGACCCACTGCTCACCCATTATGACAGAAAACGACATCATTGTCCAACACAATGGAGGGAGCATGTGCATGCTTCTCCCCCTGGTGCCACCCAGCAGCTAAGGGACCAGGGCCAGGGGGTGGCAGGTGGGGGCAGTTTCCCCACACAAGCCTATGTAGACGTCAAATATTCCAGAGTGTAGGTGCAGCTGCTAGAATGCCCACCTCATATATCCAATGGTCGTCTTGTCCATTTTCCTCCTGCACAGCGGATGGGATAATTAAAGTGGACGTAAACAAAGTCAGCATCCCTATACTTGCAATAGTTGTGTAGAAAGAGACTTCATCGACAGCTACACAACTATTTCTATAGGAGCCATGCCTGCTTAACAGCTGCTCACCCCAGGGAGAAGGAAAGTGTGCAAGAGCTAAATGAATAAAAAAAATGCTCTAGAGAGAAATGGAGAAATGCTGATGCCTCAGAGGAGAACAATAAAGATGAAATATGCTGTGAACAAGTTGTTCTGCATAACGCAGCCAGAACAACCAATGCCATAGCACCCCTTTCCTTGACATTTGTTCTAAACTTGCTAAGCTAAACAGAATCTCAGGGACTGCGTAAGAACTTCACAGAGAGTATGAATTAAGAAATTTTGGTGCTATTTTAAGTTTTAGTTTAGAAAGAATATTGAAATATCAACTCCCTTGCTTTTCAGAACATAGTAAAGTGGTAGAGTAACCCATTTATTAAGCTAATATCAAATTGACCAGGAATTGGATTTTGACTAAAATAATTAGGTTTGTGTACCTTAAGAAGCAAAGTGTCATTGGGCCAATAATGTGGATATGATATGAGATACCAGTACAAAGCATGGTAGAAGGGCATCTTCAGTCTTGTTATAGACACTCGACGTTTGCGGAACTTGCAGGCTTTGTCACTGCACCAAATGTTAATTCACAGCAACAATCACAGACACTTATTACAGGTCAAGAATGTGAACACGAAAGACAATGGGGCTGGAAAGAAGGCATTCAATACTGTTAGAGTGAAACTGACATGGTCCAAGTGGAGTTTGGGGGTGTTATTTCAAGAATTATTTAATAAAAAAAATGATGTCTGAGAGAAATGTGATGCAGTTAGTATCTAAATAGGTTAGGAAAAAAATGGAGAGGATAATCTATACCACTTAAGCCTCACAATGTCCACATTGCAGCAAGCAGCATTAGCAGTATTAAGATGGCCTCCCGACAGGACAAATAACCCCCCCCCCCCATGGCCCCTTATGTAAGGAGCAATGGAGGAGGAAAGTGGAACATGAATGATGGTGGAAGGTGCCACCAAGTCATAGCTGACTTATTGCTTAGCAAGAGACTAATAGAGGTGGTTTGCCATTGCCTGCCTCTGAATAGTGACCCTGGTCTTCCTTGGAGGTCTAGTCAAGGCCAACCCTGCTTACCTTCTGAGATTTGGTATCTTGTCAGATCTATTTGCATGTGACGAAGAGAGCTGTGGTTCTTGAAAGCTGATGCTACAATAAAGTTGGTTAGTCTTAAAGTTGCTACTGGACTCTTTACTAACATTCCTGAAAATGTCATCCAAATTAGATGGTGAAATGAGACATCTCCAAATGGGTATTCCAGTGAAACTAAAAAAAAAAGGGGGTGGGGGCGGGAGTTCAACAAATAATGTAATACGCAAATTCATATGTTTAAAAAATAAACAAAACAAAAAATGGATTCTCATATTTCTAAGTCCTACAAATTAAAGCATCCCCAAACTCCCAATTTTCCAAGCCCTATTCTACCCCTTTGCTGCATTACTGCTCTTATCACTCTGGAAGGGAAGACTCTATGGTTTTGACATCCCAGAGAAGCTTGTAAGTTCTTGAAGAAGGAAGCATTTTCCTAAGGAAGCCTTATTGTTCCATCTAGAATGTCAGTACCATACAGTCATCTCTAGCCCAGCAGAAAAAGTGGAATGAGGAAGATGGGGGTGGTGGTGCCATTTAAAAAAAGCAAATTGTTGTAAAGAAATTCTTTCTTTTTAATTGTTGTTCAGAATTTTTGGAAGAGTGGCAGCAATGAATGCCTCTTCGCTAATGGATGACTTTTACCATCGCTTTCCTAGACAGCACTATTTCTCATTGCTTGGGGCGATGCTGGTGATATTGTTGAAATGCCACTGCCAGGTGAGCCGCAGCTTCAGCCCGGCCTCTTGCAGAGAAAGTTTAAGGAGCTCAGGTTTTTCGAATCAGCGCCTGCAGAGAGGAGTGGAAGATAAGGAATGGAGGCAAAAAGATTCTAAAAAATGCATAAGTGGTTGTGAGCCAAAGCCCACTTTGTCAGATTCGAGAAAACAGCCTAAGGCAAGAACACAAAAGGGGAAGTGGAGCGTGGAGGAAACTGTGTGTGTGTGAAAGAGAGAGAGAGAGAATGAGAGAGAGAGAACTTTACAGTTTGAACTAAGGCAACATGGAAATGGAGACATGCAGAGAGCAAGAGCTAAAAATCCATTTTGAGGAAGAAGTGAAACATTTGCTCAAGGACAAAAGTGTTAATGGATCAAGGTGAGAGGCAAACTAGCATGGCATTTGTGTGTAAACAGGACAGAGAGCTAAAAAGCTACATTTATTCTGTGCCGAAATAGCAAGATCATCCAGATTCCGTAGGTGTTGTTTCCAGTTTTGTTTATCCCAGCTTGCTGAGGAAACTGCTGAGAGTGTCAAACTTCCTTCCCTTCCTATACTTGCCATTAAGTGGCCAAGGGCCAAGCTGCACAACACAGACCCAACTCATTAAAAATGCAGCTCATTAAAAAACGTGTTCTGTCATTTGGCCCTTAGGGTTGGACTGATGCTGCTCGACACTAAGGAAGTCCTCTTCCTGCCCCCACCACAGCCACAGACTCAATGCTCATCTACTGGGTACATCCTCTGTTTATGCCCTGGCATTCTTGCCAATTATCCTTGCGTGTATGCTAGTAACCTGACCTATTCCTGACAAACTAGTTGGAGCCCAATTATGATTCATGATTAAAATCTGTCTCTTCCCCATAATGCAAAGCACTTTCCCCAAACCAATCAGTTAACCTAGCTGAAAGGCTGACAGTTGGTTTCTGACAGGCTGCACAAGGCCCTATTGTCTAAGTGCCTCATGCTCCATTTCTAATAGGGGCAAGAACTGCTATGCCCCTAGCTTTGACAGCAGGTAGAGGCATGAATATGTCTAATTCTGAATATGGTTCCAGATGCAGATCATTAAATCTGTAGATTAGGGCCAGGTACAGAGGAAGGAGAACTTTCTACAAACGTAGAGGGGGGAAAGCTGCAGAAAAATACAAGACTTTATGAAACCCTTTAAACATCACCTTACCAGAATAAATATTGCCACCATTTTGTGTGTTGCTTAGCAACCCCAGAAACAGGCAGCAGGCCACAACAAAGGGGGGGGGCATTGCCATTGCATGAGCTAGGAAGCATGAGGGGAGCAAACAAGGGGGAGGGAAGAAAGGCATATATCCAGACACACTGTTTTTTACATTCCACGACTAAGCCCTGGAAGAAATTAAGTCCCTGGTAGAGGTGGGCATGATCCCCCCAAAAAATACCGATCAAGCTGATCATGGATCAGTGCCGGCAACGATCCCGAATTAATGATCCACATCAATCATCTCCCATTTCCGATCCGTGGATCGTGGATCGTGGAGACAAAACCAGAGGGGTGCCCCGCTGTTCCCAGCGATATAGGAATGGTGGCTGATGCCAGCAGCATCTGTGTTTGTGTTTGGCTGTCTGTGTTTGGCCGTCAGAGCTGCCTATCAGTATTTGCAGGGATGAGATTGGAGTGCCCATGGCTACAGAAAAACCCCTTCCCCCTCCCTCCCTTGGGTGTCTTCTCCCAACTGGTGACTGCTTTGCTGCTCCATGGTTGGAAGGAATCCCTGCTGATCAAGGCAAGCTGGACTTCCATTCGGGTTTCCAGGGTGACAGAAGGAGGGCAAACACAGCTCAGGCATTCCTCTGGCTCCATTGCCAGGGGAATAGATTGCTGGCGCCTGAGTGTCTGGCTTCCCGATTAGAGCACTATCGCCCTGATCAAGCCCAGATCCAGCCCCCCTCCCAACCGCTGGATCATTGGCTGTGCCCGAGCACGATCCACTGGGTCCCGATCGCGCAATCGCCATTATCGTGTTTTTTTTTCCGATCGTAATGCGGATCGTGCCCATCTCTAGTCCCTGGTCAATGACTATACTATCTCCTGCAAGTTACACAGTATTTTGAAAATATGCCACATTTTATATGCTTTATTCATTGAAAAGCATCTATCATTTATCCGCATTGCTCAAAGTATCAGGAGTTCAATGTAATTTTTCCTGTTTCACTTTGTCTAAGGCAAAGAAATGACTGTCTGTTCTGAATCATCTCTTCTGAAGGCTCTGTGTTATCTGTCTGTAAAATGGAAAAGGAAGTGTGTGGATGAGTAATGATTATTGCTTAAGGATTCCGTGGTGTGGATATGTTGGCTTGTGTTTGAGAATTCTTCCCTATAATTTCACTCATAGCCTTGGAGAAGTGATCTCTTGCTCTGACCTGGATGGTCCAAGTAGCCTGAATTCTCCAGATCTCAGAAGCTAAGTAGGATTTGCCCTTGGTCAGTATTTGGATGGGAGACCACTAAGGAAGTCTAGGGTCACTACACAGAGGCAGGTAATATCAAACCACCTCTGAACATAATCTTGCCATGAAAACCCTCCATATACACACACTCAGTGATCCCTTAACCTTAGTGTTTCTCATTTTTATGGCAGATATCTTTCCCTATCTGAATTCCAACTTATATGTATAATAACCTACAGAGTGTGTGGATTGACTTACTTCCTGGAGTTGTGTGTCCTATGTGCAACTTAGGTTAGCTCGTGGCACTTTTGAAATCAGGATTCTGTGGGCTTTACTTTGCCACTATTCACTAGGCCTCCTCCTGGATCCATCTCCCCCCCACCAGCTACCACATTCTGCACCCCCCACCCACCCACACAGGTCCTCTTGCAAGTGTATATCCCTGTTGCCACCTATGAAATATGGGAGTAAATGACATCCTGGTTTTCTAACATGGATTTGAGCTTTTCACACACATTTGCTCACCATTCATTGAGTTGGAGTCAGTTAGTTTTCCCCTTCAGTCTTACCCAATTCTCCTTATGACAGCTATTTAGCTTTTCTTGATGCTGGTCTTATGATCCACAGTATAGCATTTTTAGGTGTTCAAAAGGGACCCCCCTTCCCTTTTATAGTGGATAAGCTTGTTGGATTTAACTCATCACATTGGGCTTCCTGGGGCCCCTCATGAAAAGAGAGCTTTCTGGACTGTGTTCTGAATATTTATGGGGAATATAACATATAAGTCCCTCCAGAAGTCCTTCCACAAACCTGAGAGGACAATTTCAGCCAGAATATGTTTATTTCAGAATGTTGTGCTATCCGTACCTCAATAGTCCTGGATATTTTTCATGTGGAATAGGAGTTCCTGCAGGAAGAGTTCATTGTACATGGCAAAGGATCTTTGAGAGGTGGGAAGAGTCAATGTCAAGGCTTTTCTTTAGGCTAGTATCATTCCTCTAGGAAACAGAGCATAGATGAAGGACTCCTTCCATGTGAACTTAAGACTTCTCTTATCACCAAGTGTTGAATGCAGAGAGCTACTCCCACTAAAAGTAACAAGAAATGAGTTAAGGGGGGTATATTACTCCCGACATTGCAACAGCTAATAAGGACTATAATGGGAAGTGTTGGAAATGTGAGAACATGGGTGCAACAGTTTATCACATGTGGTGGACTTGTAAGAAAGCAAGAAAATATTGGATAAAAGTACATGAAGAAATGCAAAAGATATTAAAAATTTTATGTTTGTGATGAATCCTAAAAATACGTTATTAAATATTTTACCAAGTAATATTACAAAAATGTATAATGAATTATTAAGTATATTGTGATGGCGGCAAGAGTAGTATTTGCAGCCAAATGGAAGGCAGAAAGCTATCTAGAACTAAAGAAATGGAAGAATAAGCTGTATGAATATTCAACAATGGCAAAATTAACATCATATATAAGCAATAGGCCAATCTCAGAATTTTAAGAAAAAATGAAAATACTTTTTATTATATAGCTGAAAATTAAGAATAATTAAGAACTGTTATTAGACATGAAGAACGATGAAAAGATATTTAAAAAGAAGTGAAAAATTAAGAACATATATAAGTAAGATATATAGATATATGATTTAACTGATGATTATATAATTTCAATGATAGTAGTTATCCATTATGAGTTTTTTGTATGATTCAGATTATTGTAGATGACTGCAGTAGTGGATGTCTATAGAGGTATGATTTATATGATCGTATGATTGTAGTACATGTCTTCAGTTTTTTGAGTTTATTAAGTGAAATATTTTTTAAAAAGAAATTAGTTAAGGGCAGAGACAAAATGGTGTGCGTCAAATACTTATTTTAATTTATCCGTTTCCATGCTTTGCAATGAGAATGTCTTTGGCTTGAGAAAGGGTATGAGGAGGTATGACTTCATGCACACTACATTCGGTGGCAGGTCTTGTCAAGTAATTGTTATGGACTTAAGAAGTTCAAGGGGGAAGAATGTGTTAAAGGTATTCCTTTGCTTGGTACACTGCAATGCATTTTGCATTTAAAGGGGTTGCCTTGTAGAAAAGCCTGTCAAACTTGATAAATTCTCCTGTAGCTTATAAAAAGCTAAGACTCTGAAAATAGAACATAAAAGTTTATTTGGTAAGGGACTGCTGCAATTCCATTTTATGTTACACTCCAAGTTATCTGGGTATTTTTAATATTAAGCCTACTGTTGACAAAATTAAATTAAGGAATAATTTTAACATACCTGGTGATCATTATGAAAGCAGATGTGGTACGGGGGCTCCTGGTATTGAAGAAGCACATTGAAACCTAAGATAAATTTCATTGCTTGGGTTGTCATGAATAACAGTGCAATCCTAAGAAGAATGACTCCAGTCTAAGCCCATTGAAATCAATAGGCGTAGACTAGAGTAACTCTTTTTAAGATTGCACTGTAAGTTATTTTCTCATCCTAACCTACCTCTCAAGTTTGCTGTGAGCTGAAAATGCCAATCATACATCGACTGAGCTGGAATTTCTCTTCACATGGTGGAGGAATAGGTTCCTACCTCTTCTTTCCACCATAGACAAAATGTGTCATTTCTATTTATTGATTACTTTTATCCCGCATTTAATCCAAGGAGTTCAGGGAGGCATACATTGCTCTCTACTGTATTTTATCCTTACAGTCTTGTGACAAAAATGAGTGGCTCAAGGTCACCTATTGAACTTCATAACTAAGTGGGAAATTCAACCTGCATTTCCCCAGTCTAAACTTGGTGTCCCAATCACTGCATTATATTGCAAGATCTGGATCCAATAGCACCTTAAAAACCAATTGGATTTCCAAGGTATGAGCTTTCAAGAGTCAAAGCTCCTTTCTCACTGTCTACTTCCACAAAACTACCACCCTCTGATTATCACAGACTTGTTGAATGTATGAACGAGGCCTAAACTTCTTGGAAGAAGAAAAATTATAATTATATATATATATTGCTGCTATGATTTATTGCAATACATACATTAAACATTATAAATTATACATACATACATTTATTGCAATACACACAGAGCTCCATGGCGCAGAGTGGTAAGCTGCAGTACTGCAGCCCAAGCTCTGCTCACAACCTGAGTTCGATCCCGGCGGAAGCCAGGTTCAGGTAGCTGGCTCAAGGTTGACTCAGACTTCCATCCTTCCGAGGTCGGTAAAATGAGTACCCAGTTTCCTAGGGGTAAAGTGTAGATGATTGGGGAAGGCAATGGCAAACCACCCCATAAAAAGTCTGCCAAGAAAACGTCATGGTGCGACGTCCTCCCATGGGTCAGTAACGACTCGGTGCTTGTTTCTTTCAAGGCAGTGGGATTAAGAATCGGGTTAAAAATAGAGAAAACAGAAAATTGTTACCAGAATCTCTAACAAATTATTACAAATGGGAATTGAACAAAATTAAACTGTTGGTCAGGAGTTCCTAAAGTGCCCAGATTTGCAAACTGAACCATCTCCAATCCTTGATCCAATTCCTTCCATAAACCATCCTTCTCTCCTCAGCAACTAGTTCTGCCAGAGAGCCATTTTAGAAAAGAAGGTCAAGATACTAAACCCTTGGTCTCCAAGTAAAATTCAGGGCGGATGTGGATGGGTTAGGCCTACCTAAATATTGTTATCTAAGGGTCATTCATATTTCACTTTTGATTTGTGTTAGGCTAATAAAATGAACAGTAACAATATTTAGAAAAATAAATTTCAATTTATTTTGGGTTTTATTTCAATCTAAAGATTCTTGTTTTGAGTTCGCTGTATATTCCACTAGTCTGAACTATGGTAGAGTGATAGGAGTGGTAGGGTACCCATCCCTCTGGCAACCCACCTGGGGGGCAGAGAGTTCAAAAATCAGTGTCATATGATGCCATGATGCCACTTTGGTTTTCAGTCTCAGAAACAATGTCACAGTGTCATTGACATGCTAGGAATTTCCCAAATTTCTGAGGGTTTTCCAGAGATGTTGGAAATTCCTAGAACATAGTGTGATGCCACAACAGCTCTTCCAGATCTGAAACAGAAGTGATGTAATGGCATCATGGGATATTGATTCCCCATTCCCCCATTTTGTTCCCAGTAGTCCACTAAGTGGCAGTGGGAGCAGATACCCTGAATGCAGGTTATTTCACAACATAGTGGGAAACCTGGTATCCCTAACCAGTGGGCTCATATCACCTATCAGGAACTCCCTTCTCCTAGTCAGGATTCTATTCCTGCCTATTTTGCTGTGGGCTGTGGATAATTCCTATTCTCTGAACCACTTCTTACTCAAGTCCCTCTGTGCTTGGTGAGGTAGCCTCTTGAACAGGAGTGAAACTAGAGGTTGCCACCCAATGGCTGGCCTGGGAAGTTTTGGGGATGGGGCCAGGCATTGAGCAATACTGTGATATCACTTTCCTTGCAATGTGATGGGATTTTTAACTCCCATTTTCTCCTGCTGGTGTATTGGGCAACAACAGTGGATCAGAGGCACAGTGGAAAAGGTGGCAGACTTCCCTTGAAAATGGTTTTCAAGGTGTATCAGAATGCTGGAATGGAAAGCATTAACTTGAGCTATCATAGGGAACTCTGTGAAGAAATGTTGCTGTAACTAAAGTATCAAGTAAAACACCTCTCAAGTACCAAGAATATAAGAAACTAAGCTTCAAGGAAAGTATTTTGCCTGTTACTCAAAGTGTATTCTATACTACATCTTTTTTTACCTCAACACTTTCATTCCCTGACTACACTTATTCAATCCCTGTCTGTTAAATAAAGTTATTTCCTTTTGAACATTATATAATCTCCAGTGCCATTTCCAAAAAAAAAGGGGATGAGGATTCTTCCTTTTCCCCATCAAGTTCCTAGGCTGGGCTAAAAAGCCAAAATTATATCTGACTGTCAGGGTGGGACAAAGAAACTTTCAAACCAAAAAGCAGCTAGCAAAAGCAGACAAACTGAATTTTGGTGGGAAAATCTGCCTCACAGTGTGGGAGAGAAGGGGGATTTGTAATGGGCCATTTCCATGTGTCCTTATAGGGACGGCCCACTCACAGAATGCTAGCAGCTTTTCCTCATGATTCCAGACATCTCTGTTTGCAAAACGGTTACAGCCTGCTTGGTTTCCATTTTTTCAGCATCTTTCCTGGAAATGCACTTTCCCTGGTCTTTTCTTTTGCCATAGGCTGATGGATTTCTTCTTCTGCATTCTTGGGAAGGGAGGATGGTGACAATGATGAAAGTGCCTGACCTGCCCTCCCAAACTGTTTTTTCTAAAAACTGTGGAGGCTCTCCTGTGACCTCAAAATGCAAGGTAAATGCTTTGGGGGAGTGTGTGTGGAGGCTGAGTTTTTGGAGTGACAGCAAAACATACAAAAAGCGGGCAAAGAGCGGGAATGACCGGCTGAAGGCAAAAGTCTGACATGGGATCTGTGGCCTTGTAAGCCCAACAGAAAACCCAGCTGTAGCATAAAATACAGAATACAGTTCCAGTAAACCCACTATGAAATTAAATTTTCAAATTCTTTTTTACTCCCCACCAATCTGTATCAAGATATACAATATAGGATGTTCTAAAAGCACTGCCTCAGCTGCCTCAGAAGCTTTTCTAGTTCCTGCTCAGCACCTGTGGCTTCGTTATGACACCCCATCCTTTTTTCTTTCTTTTTTAAAAAAAGAAAATCTGATGAAACTAGTTGCAAATCACAGCTTTGATAGGAAAAGACCATCACAGGAAATGTTGCTGTCGATTTATCCACATGCTTTCCCCCTGTCGTCAGTGCTGTTGAGGCTATTTCTGTGCCTTCTGCAGAATACGGTTCTTAGAAGCATAAACTTATCAAGATCGTAATAGCTTCCAGTGGCTAAAAAGTAGACAGTTATGATTTTGAGTGTTAATCTAGCAAACAGAAGGCAAAAGCCTTCAGGACAGAACTTTGACAATGTATTCAAAACTTTGAGATTTAATAGCTTGTGACCATATCCTGTATTTTTAAATAATCCCTGTATGTTTTTATGTATACATATGGAGATGTGACGTGCAACTCCAGAAGCTAATTTTTACCACAACAGTGCAAAAGAAATTTATCCCAAGGCAAGGCAGGTGGTAGTGCTAGATTAGATTTTTTAAAATTTCTTATATGACAAACAGATGGAATTTTCAACCTACTTGATAGTCTTTCAGATGCCTCCCCTTTCTATTACAGATCTCCAACTTGTTTTCTGTGCATGTAAGGAAAACGTTCTTGCTAAACCCTCTTTCTCTCCCTTTCACTGAAAAAGAACAACAGTATCTGCAGAAAATGAAGTTTTCTTTGGAAAGAATCCAACATACCTGAATTGTGAGGAGGGCACTGATTATTAAAAAGAGACAAATAATCTTTAACTATTGAGATACACAAAGGGCTAAGGTCTTATGATGTTCGCTGAAGACTTGCAATATCCCAATAACACTAACTCTACTCCACCAATGTTCAAGCCATGTTGAGTCACCTTTTGTAAGAAACATGATGTTCTAGGATTCATACTTTTCCTTCCATCCACAGTAGCTTATTGATGGCCAGGGTAGGATGTGACAATGTGTAAATTCTAAATGGTTACATCTAGGTGTGCTTCAATCAAGCACAAAATGAGTAGTGTCTCCTATAAAAGTCTTTTGGTTGGGGAGGGGGTATAACATTGACAAAGAAATGCTTAGATCCAGAAACAATTTTTGCTTGTTGTCACCCAGTGCTCCTCCTTACCACAGCTCCTGCCCTACATGCCAATGCTTGTCCCACGATCTCCAGAATAGCATTTTTGGGTGGTCAAAGGAGACCCCTCTACCTTTTTTATCTCTGGAAAAGCTGGATGGATTCAACCCAATACTGACAATAAAAGCAACGTGGATTCCCATTAGATGGACTTATCAAAGTGTTGCTGAAGTAGTGTGTGAAAAGACCACAAAATAAATAGTTGTTAAGAGGCCACCATACCATCGATGATAATAAAAGGAGGCATCCATTTGTCCGTCTGGTTGTCTATGACACACACAACTTATCAGAAAACATAGAGCCTCAGAATTGGTTGCCGGCTTCAGGATGACTGTGGGTGTTACAGTACAAAAGGTGAAGGGAACTTCTTGGCCCACATTTTCACAAGAGCCCCCCCCACACACACACAGAGATGTACAAGCACTATTTGCAATGGAAGTTAAAGTTCTTTGCTTGTGGCAGGCATAACTCCTAAAAACGAAACCAGGAGTTTCAAAATTGGCCACCAGCTTCCGAATGACGACTGGACTTGCAGTGCCAAAAATGAAGGGAATTGAAACATCCTGGCATAGATTAACTCCAAAACACTCCTCTGCTATTTGCAATGGAAGCCAAGGCTTAATTATGAGAAGCCAGGAAGATGCAGGCAGTGGAAGATGTCCCTTCTGCTACAAACCAAAGGTGAGATGTGGGTTTCCGTAACTTCGCTGGCCTTTCAGAGCTAGTGTGGAGGAGTGGTTAGAGTATCTGACTAGGAGACCAAGGTCCCAACTCTCAATCTGTGATGGAAGCTTACTGGGCCAGTCATACCTTCTCAGCCTAACATCTCAAATAGGGTTATTTTTGTGAAGATAAAATGAAGGCCACGAAAACTATGGAGATGCTTTAGGTCCACATTGGGTAAATAGGCAGCACGGGCAGGGAGAGTAGAGAATATCCTCTCCTTAACAAAAGGAAGAAGGCTTAAGAATTTATTATTTATTTATGTTATTTATAGTCTGCCTTCCTTACTGAGATTCAAGGCAGATTACACATTGTGGGTCAGTACAGTCAATTTCAAAGACATTTCAATAAACATCTAATGGGATATATACATGCAAGTTTGCAAAGATGTAAAAAACAAGCAGAAATCCAATACAGAGCTGAAGAAATGTTGAAACAGAGTCATTCTACAACTGACATATCAAACAACATAGGAACTACCCAGTAGGATCATACTTATAGCAATAATAGTCTATGGTCCCGCTATATGTACAGAAATAGTAATAAAGTCTATGGTCCCACTGTATCCTTTTACTGATAGATCGCTTGAGACCACATCCTTACAATACAGCTCTCCTATCTGAGTCAAAAGCCCTCTTCAATAATTCAGTTTTGCATCGGTTGTGAAAGGCCCTCACACGTCAGAGTGCATTTTATGTGGTTAGAATGTCACACCAGGATCAAGGACATTCACGTTTCAATCCCAGCTCCATCACAGAAAGATGCTGGCTGACTGTGGGCCCCTCACACATTCTTAAGTTAAGTTACCTCACAGTGAGGTTGTTGTGAGGATAAATTAGAGGAGAGGAGAAAGATGTAAGTAGATTTGGGTCCCTGTTGGGGAGAGAGGCAGGTTATTATAAATCTAATTTTGCCTACAGTTTTTTTAAAAAAGGATGATTGCTTGCTTCGGCTCCATCCAGTATTGCTGCAACTCTTTTCACAAGCAGAACTGCTCATTCAGAATTGAAGCTATCATTAAATATTGTGAGTATAAGTTCAGTGAACTACGAGGCTGGCAAGCAGGCATGTCTCTAGTCTTTGATATATATGAATTAGGAGAAGTTTGGAATTCACACTTACATTCTTAAGAGTAGCAGAACACAAGACACTATTTATCACTGAGATCTGTCTCCAAGAATTATCTTTAGCCAGCATTTTTTTCCTTGCTGGCAGAGCAAATAAAATGTTTTTTTAAAAATATTGTTTTTCCTCCAAGGCAGGTGAGAAAAAAAAGACATTTAACAGTACAAGGAAAGAAAAAAAGAGGCATACTATTTGATGTGTTGGCAGGATGCAATAAATTATAAAGTGTTATGTAATATTCCAGCTAAGCTCAACGTCTGCATTAATAATGCCATGAAAGGCGAACATGTACTTTCCATGTTTATGAATGGGATAATATCGCATTAAAAACAGGGTTGGTTCCTGAAAGTGTTACCATCAGTATTAAAAACAATTGAAAATCAAAACAACTTAAATGCCTTTATAAGCTTTCTGGAAAGGGGGGCATTATATATCAAACATTCTTTGCTGCCATAAAATATTCTAAACGTTGAACCAAAAGTTAAAATATATTGTGCTATGGTGTTGTGCAGAAATGCATTTGATGTCAAGGTCTGGCCTTTGCAAAAACCACTCTGCTTGTTTTCAAAGTTTTCCTTGGTAAGCAGTAGGGGTCTGTGGAATGACTATTGTGAGCCATAAAAATCATGGGGAAAAACTATTTTGAGCCTTTCTTCCATCTCTCCAGAATGGAGACTCCAGTCTGGGCTGCTTGGTAGTCATGGAAACCACCCCTCCAAACATTCTGTGATTTTTTTTTATTATTATTTTGAGTGCTTTTGACTGTGCCACCTCATCATAGCAGCATGCAGGAAGATCTTCGTTTTTGTAGGTTCCCTTCCCTCAGCCCCCTCCCCCCAAGCAACCAACTGCATTTATTTCTTCCAATGTGATAATATAGCACAGAGCTGTCCCTTCCAGAAATGTTTTTAGGAACAGAAAAGACCTTTCCTGTGTGCATTTATGCACTGAAAGGAAAGAGGTGCCAGCGGGGTCACTGTGCACTAAGAGCCAAGCTACAAGTGACACCTGACACAGGTTGGACACTTGTCAGCTTCCCTCAAGTTTTGATGGGAAATGTAGGCATCCTGGTCTTGCAGCTGTAATGGAGAGCCAAGCTGTAAAACCAGGACGCCTACATTTCCCATCAAAACTTGAGGGAAGCTGACAAGTGTCCAACCTGTGTAAGGCGTCACTTGTAGCTTGGCTCTAAGAGGCATCAGCAGGGGGTGGGAAGGGAAAAGTTTCCATGCAAAACAACAGCGGATCATGTTATGTGAATGAGGGTACACTTAAAGGGATTTCAACAACAGAAGAAGTCAACATAAAACAGGATTTCTTTTCCAGATGTCATTGGCTAGCACAAACCAGTGCTGTTGCACTTCTGCTTGGGCATCAGGCCACCACTAATAGTTTGCTTGCTTGCAGTTTCCCTCCATTGCAGTTAGAGAAATGACAAGCCTCCACTGCTGAGGGTCAAACCACATGAGACAAAATACACTTGAATTTCACTCGAATTACACTGAGGGCCAAGCTACACATGACGAATGACACTTGAACAGCAAGTGTATTTCTCCCTGTTCACTTGCCCTCCACTCAATCCACTTGCCATTCAAGTGTCATTTGTCATGTGTAGCTTGGCCCTGCATGGGTAATTCAAGAGTATTTTGTAATTTGGGTGTATTTGAGGGCCAAGCTACACATGACGAATGACACTTGAACGGCAAGTGGATTGAGTGGAGGGCAAGTGAACAGGGAGAAATACACTTGCCATTCAAGTGTCATTCGTCATGTGTAGCTTGGCCCTCAAATACACCCAAATTACAAAATACTCTCGAATTACCCATGCAATTCGAGTCTGTTTTGTCTTGTGTGGTGAGACCCTCACACTCACCTACTTCAGGGTCTGTTAACACTGACCCTTTTGTATGGGTGTGCTGGAAACTTGGTGAGTTAATGCTTCAAATAGAAGATTGTATTCTATGTGATTTTGGTGCCATTGAGTTTAAAAACAGCTGCCCCAGGGCCTCCAATTGATCCGTCTCTTTCCTTTCCTATTGGAAAGAATGACCACAAAACCCATGAGAATAAAATAAAACTAAAGAATTTTAAGTCTGAACCAGCAGCGCTCCATTGGAAAACTCCCCAATCGGGATTAACATTTCATTTGACAGACAGGAATATGAAAAAACAAAGCAACATTGCACTTTGAAATTGATTTGTTATTTGTATAACATATGTGACATATTTTACAGCTGCCTGCTCTACTGTTAGACTCTGTTTGCCCTCTGAAAATTGTTAATTTGTATGCCTCGTGCTTATTATATGGGCTCTGGAGTTTATTTTGCCTGTATATGTATAAAAACCGCTCCAATTGTACTTGAAAGATTTGCTTTATCGGGTAATGATTACTTGGTTTAGTTAGTTGGTCATGGCGTGGTTACTTTGTTTCTCTCATTTTTTCATAGCCAGGAATATGAAAGCAGAATGGAAAATTTCAAATTGTACATCCCTAGTTGGCAGAAGACAGGAAGGAGGAGATCAATTGCTCCCAAGCATCGCCCATCTTGCCAATAGCTTTAGCAAGCACCAGCCGTCAAAGCTCTGAAAATGCAAATGGCCTCTCTGAATGATGACAATGAACTGGCCAGCTGACACCTCAGCTGGAATCTGACACCTGGAAAAGTCAAAGATGTGAAGGACTAGATTGTATCTTCCTGAAGATTTTAGGAAAGATTTTCCGGTTGTTTCTGCACAGCCCACAATTCCCAAGTTTTTCCCCACTTTATGTCTGTGTTTTGCTGAGTCGCTCTGAAAACTCATTGTCCACATGCAGTACCCATAAGCACTTACCATTCGTTGTGAGGTCCCAGGAAAACCTCCAAACAGTAAAAAAGAAAAGAAAAAAAGCAGGTTTGGAGGGAAGGTCAGGCACTTTTGTCATCATAGACTAAAAGCACCTGTCCTCCTTTTCATTTATTTGCACGTGCATAATTGCATGCAGCTTTTGCAGGTGAATGGAAATGTGAAGAAGGAAGGGCAGGAGGGTTTTTTTGGGGGGGGGAAGTGGGCAGAGATTGAGAGGAGTAGGAGGTTTCGGTCAAATCCACATTCACCCATTACCTGCATGTTGATCGGATATCTTCCATTTGCCTCCAATCCGCGATTTTTTCCTCTTCATTCACATTCCTGCTTCCAATCTGTCTTTCTCTCGCGTCCCTCCGGTCACACGGCCGCTCAAAAACTGCTTTTTTGGGCGGGACCTTTTTTCCCGCCCATTTTTTTAAATTTTTTTGAGCACACTTTTCCATTATTTCGATCTTGCCTTATAAAGAAACATCATTGAAGATAATGATGCTTCTCTTTCCCCCACTGACAGCACTGATGGCTCTCTCCCGTTTCTTTTTTGGAAATTTTGAAACATGTGGGAAGCTTTTGTGGGCATTTTCTATGCAGGACAGTCCAGTGTCTGAATTTTACTGAAGTTTCACTACCTTGGAGTGTCATTATTTCGATATTTTGTAATCTCGATATTACAGTAATATAAAATTTAAAAAAATAAAAAAACAGTTAAAAAGGAAGTTTCGTGAGTCCGTTCTGAGGATGGATTCACCCCAAAATGATTTTTCAAACTACCAGATTTGATTCAGAAACAGCATAATCAATAAATCCAATGCTATGAAGTCAAAAACAGTCTTTTGCAGACTACGGAGCACTTGCAAGTTGAATCAGCCAATAGGAACTCTCAGAGACAGGAAGGGTGGTGGTTTTTTAAAAAAACGCGTAAATTGCGCATTGGCCCGTTCACGGCCACTGTGAAACTCCCATTGAAAACCTGTGACCACATATTCGGGAGAAATGTGAATGAAATGCGTCTGTTTAATGAGGTAATGTGACCGGCACTCGGGATTGCGTGGGGAATGCAGGGAACATGCAACTTAGAATGAGTAATGTGGATTTGCCCTTCTTCAGAAAGGCTTCAAATCCATATGCCAGAAAATGCAAAAAAAAAAAAGAAGCCGAAAACCCACAACAAAAGAAAACATCGGAGTGAGTACGGTCCCAGTAAAGATGCAGAAAACCGGTTAAAAAACAATATGCACACATTTGTAAATGATAACACATTTGTAAACGATAACACGTTTGGGGGAAAGCTGCACCATGAACTGTACCTTTAAAGATGTGCGGAAATGGCCTTTGATCCATAAAAGGATGAGAAAGCAGAAGAGATGCTGTGCAGCCTGGGAAAGCAGCACGTTGCCGGTGGAGACTCAAGATCGTTGCTGGTGCCTGGATTCCTCGGAGGACCAGAATGGAAATTCATTCATGAGTCAGAGCAGCCATTCCACCAAAGGTATATACAAATTTTAAAAATCTGTAATAACTGTTTACAGCTGTTAAAATAAAAACACCTCCCCCCAAAGAAAAGTATTAATAATAATTTGTGGGGAGAGACCTTTTGCTGTGCTAAATGTACAAATCATGCCGTTTGATATAAAGAAGACAGCATCCGAAAGCTTTCAAGGAGGCTGAAAATATTCTGTGTGGTTTTCTGCACCCAACGTTTCCATTTGCTCTTGCAGCTAAACCAGACTTGTACCCCTTCAAATGTCAGATTCAGGAAGCATTACCCGCCTTTCCTTCATTTTAAAACTCTCCCTATACTATCTAAGCAAACCCGGAGACTAGTTTTAAGCCTGCACCTCTCCTTGATATTCTGTAATTCTGTAATCACAGGGATACTTGAAAAATACAGGGGGGGGATTAAAACATTCAAGTGAGTCCCCACCCAAAGTAGCAAACCCATCATCTGAGCCTTTGATTGGGCCTTTTACTTCTTGTTATTGATGGTGTCAAATAACCTGATGGCTTTCCTTGCATCTCTATTGCTGTCCCTGGTCTAGGCTGACTCGCCTGCTCAAATCAACAGCTGATATTCTGCTTTATCTTATTCTGTACCTTCCCATTTGACAGGGC
Source organism: Eublepharis macularius (assembly GCF_028583425.1). NCBI lineage: Eukaryota > Metazoa > Chordata > Lepidosauria > Squamata > Eublepharidae > Eublepharis > Eublepharis macularius. The sequence goes on along the minus strand of NC_072792.1, from coordinate 30,344,320 downwards.
AGACCCCAAGCCATTCAATAAACAAGCACGAATACCAAATCTGTCTGCATATGAGTGACACCTCAGTTGCTTTCCTTGATTTGTAAAACCATCTGTTATTTTTGCCTCACGGGTTTCACTGCTAAGGAATTTCAGGTTGTACTGCTTTTACAGTTGCCAGTAGATTACTCCTCTTTAATGCTTTGTATGTAGAAGGAGGTAGTAAACTACTATTCATCTCCCCTGGAGGGCAGGATAAAATTTTCAGCATAACTGTTATTAGACTTCCCCAGGCTTTTAGAAGGATTGGTGACAACAACTGTTTTTACCTATTTCTCTCAGTCCTGGTATGTCTGAAGCCATTTATTCACAAAAGCAAGGAGGCAGGCGTGTTCATTCCCCTTTCATACAAGCTGCAGTGCTGGACTGCCTTTATAAGCAACCACTAAGGTGTGTAACTTCACTAACCACAATACGCATCTACTGATTCAGGTATTATCTGTTCCTCATATAACATACATAAATAGAGCAATCCTAGACAGACCTTTCTAACCCCATTGAAGATGCTGTGTTTATAAGGGTCCTACTCTAAGCAGAATTCCACAGTTCTAAGCCTTTGACTCAGGGTCAAACTTGACATGCAAGTTTTTAAAGAGTTAGGTCTGGATTCCACAGATCCAACTCAGGTTCATCGCATCCACTCAGCAGTTGTAGGGAACAGCTGTTCAAAAATAATGGAGAGCCCAAATGGCCACAAAACATCAACTCAGGGGAAGAAAGAGCCCCCACCTCCCAGCCAGCTGTTTTCCCATGTCAAAATAGCACTGAGGGAGGGAATTTCCCTGTGTTTACTGTTCCATGTGCACAGAATACTATCTTCTCCACCCCTAGCAGTGGCATTTCAAGGCCATTTGGGCTCTCCCTTATTTTTGAACAGCCATTCCCTGAATCCCTACTGCTGCTGTGCGGCTGTAGGGAGCCTGAGTTTGCATGTCTACTTTGACCCTTAGATTTAAAAGGACGTACCTCTGCTTAAGATTGTACTGAAACTATCATAGCAAATTTCTTTGATGATAATCATCGCAGCATTTAATGTATTATCTAGCTGTTTTACTATTATTGTGAACACTTTTTATTATTATGCTGCCATGAATATGCACGCCACTTTATGCATTCAGTTTATGACCATCCCACTCTTTCACCAAGACTTTGAGTTGCTGAAATAAATATTTCAAATTTAAGATTAGGAAGACCAAAAGAGAAAGAGTGAAGTTCAAGGAAACTGTATGTTTTTAAATATTTCACGAACAGCTCCAAAACAGATACTGCAATTCACACACACACATATGAAGCTGACTTATATTGAAATAGACCCTCGGTCCGTCAAGCTCAGCATTGGATAATTCACTCTAGGGTTGTTAACAGAAATTCTCTTAATTCCTCTTTACTCAATTTCTCCCTGAAATCCAACAATCTCTTCCTCCTTTTAGGAATTTGGAGTCAGTTTCTAATCCCTTTTTGATCAAGAAGATATGTGAAGAGAGGAAGGACAGGAAGGAAGGTTCTGCAAAATGTCAGAATGTTACTCTGTAGATGCTCAGAGACAGTCAATGTCTTCCCATGCCTTCCTCTCATCCTGCTAGAGTGGTACCCTGGGTGATATAAAATAACTGGATGGGCTGAAGTTACAAAAGGGTGCCTTGACTTTTCTTTGAAGAGAAATGAGGGCCAAGCTACAAGTGATGAATGACACTTGAACAGCAAGTGTATTTCTCCCTGTTCACTTGCCCTCCACTCAATCCACTTGCCATTCAAGTGTCATTCGTCACTTGTAGCTTGGCCCTGAGAGAGAAATCCTGCTCTTAAAAGAAGGCGAGGGGAAGAGCTATGATATATCTGTGTACTGAGCAACACATGTGGAAGGGAGGGCAGTATAAAATGCATCAGTACCTGGACAAAAAGTGTGATTAAACATCAGGTTGCCAACTTCCAGGTGGGGCTAGGAGATTTTGCAGAATTATAACCAATCTTCAGAAAACAGACATCAGTTCCCCTGGAGAAAATGGTTGTACTGAAGGGTGGACTGTAAGGCATTACACTGTGATAAGGCCCTTCCCTTCCCAAATTGTTCCCTTCCCAGGCTCCACCCCCAAATCTTCAGGAATTGCAGTTGGCCACCCTAGTTAAGTAGCCTGTGCTAACCTTTCCACTAACAGCCTGACTAGATATGCCTTTTCCAAAGGGGGGGGAGGGGAATTTTTACAAATAGTTTCAGCCTAAAGGGTACATTTGATCATCTTTAGGTTGGGTAGGGAGTAAACTCCAGCTCTCTTGGGCATTAAAACAATTTTGGTTGATTAAAAACAAATCTCAGAATAAATCCAACAAATCCTGGGCTGAAGATTTCAGAACCCTCATTTCAGATTTTTCAGAGGATCTTTTCAGGCAGATCACCCTGATTGAGGAGGTTTTCCATGCGAATTAAAAGAGGTTGCTGATATGCTTTATTAAGTTTAGATAAAGAATATCTGGCAAAATGTAAACCAGTGTCAAATTTGCCATTTTTAGGCAAAGTTGTTGAGATGGTGACCAAACTGGCTCAAGCCTACCTTCCTCAGACTTCTTCCTTTGATTCTTTCTAGTCTGGCTTCTCTGACCTGGAAATGCAATATTTCTGCACTGTTTTCTTCTCTTTGTGCTTATGACAATGCTCATGATTTTTCTCTCTCTTTTTGGCTTTGGGTGGTGTGTGGGTGTGTGTGAGAGAGAGATTTGAGTATAAAATTTCACAAACTGCAAGGCAGAAGTATTTACATATGATCACATCATGCTTGCACAGAACCTCTGTAAGCCGGCATCATTTCAACCAATCACCTTTCTTCCCTGCCTTCCTTCACTGTGAGGTCACAATGATGCTGCCTTCACAATGTGCCACCTTGGCGACATCATGAGAGGTCCAGCTTGAAGGTGCTCATTTCTCACTGAGACTTTGGTGAAGCCGGATAGCATGGTAGGTTAAGGATGTCGGTGCTTGTGACATGTTTTGTTTGTTCATTGAATCTTTTTGATTTGATTTGGTAGTTAGTCAACTTTATAGTTAGGCTAGTTATGAATTATATTTATAGCTAGGATTTTCTTACATTTCATTTATATATGCAATGGGGGGTTAGTGATAGTAATTAGATATTTTAATTGCATTGGATTTCTTTCTTAATTACATTGGTAGAAACATTTATCAAGTATGATACCAGAGGAAATTATATTTCATACTGCACATTATTATTATTTATTATAATTATTATTTATACACACACACACACACACACAAAGAGGCTTACATAGGATTCCCTGGAAATATCCTGTCAAGGAAATGATGGGACCCAGAACCAAGTTTTAACAAGATTGCCATATTATACATCTTCCAGCTAGATGTAAAGTATGTAAATTTGGAGTGGGGGGGGGGGTAAGTGGGACGGAACATTTCACCAAGGGAGGATGTCCTGTGGGGAGTTTCTGGGGTGCATGGCTGGGGGTGAGGGGGCAAGGTAGAAAAGCGGTGGTTTTCCAGCTCTGTGCAGGGTGGATGGAGCGGCTTCCCCTGCCATCCAGTCACAACAACTCATTTATTGTGACCCCAGTGAGGGGGGAAAGCAGAGCTGGCTTGTCATTGTCTCCCTCTACAGAGTATCCCTGGTTGTCCTCGGTGGTTTCCCAGCCAAGTACTGGCCCAGCTTACCTTCCAAGATCGAATGCGATTAGGCTATACCATGCCATACCACCATCCTCTCTCTAGCCTAGGACATCTCGAATCCTTAGACTGGCCCTATGTGGTTCAGTCGACTAGCTGGGTAATTGTGACAGGAAACATCCTGTGGGATGGGATGAAGCCCCCGGGAAATCTGCGACAGTTGTATAGCTGATATAGCTGGACCTTTAAACTTTTTTTTTTAAAAAAACCAGCCATCTGCCCTGAGTTTCAATGAGAAACAAGGGACTGGAGGCCCACAGCACCTTAGAGACCAATAAGATTTTCAGGGTGTAAGTATTTGAGAGACAGACTTCCCTTCTCTCATGTCTGAATAAGGGAGATCTGAGTCTCGAAAGCTTACACTATGACAATCTTGTTGGTCTCTAAAGTGCCACTGGATTCAACTCCTGCTATTCTACTGCAGACCAACACAGCTACACACCTAAAACTATCCCAATGAGAAACACAGGCAATTAATGAATGAATGACTGAATGACTGAATGAATGAATGAATAACAATTATAAATTAGTTTCTTGTGCTTTCTTTTTCAAGTGACCAGCAATCAGATCTTCAGCTCATTGGTCCAAAGGAGGCTCAATGGGCATTCATCTTGTGGACATTCTCCTGAAATTTAGATATGCCTGCAATCCTGAACACGCTAAGGAGTAAGTACATCCCATTTAACAGTGGGATTTTCTTTTGAGTAAACATTTATTGGCTTAGGCTTCACATTTTCTAACCCTAGTGTTTCCAATGGAGTTTCAAGATGGAAAATAAAGAGCTACAAGTACTGTTCTCTCATTATTACATGTTAGTGAAAACTCTTTTTCGTCAGCAATATGCCTATCAGCCTTTCCTGCAATATATGAATACGACAGCCCATTAGATCGACACGAATACAATTATTGCTAGCTTTAAGCCATGAAAGCTCAACAGAAAGAACAACTGCAGCCCATTGCAAGCTTCAGACATTCTGGATTGTAACTTTATTTTTATTGAACTTAAGGGGTTACATCCAATATTACTAACTGGAACAGGAGACATTAACAATGGGATATTTTCATGAAATTCTTGCTTACAGGCAACTACAAAATCAATGCAAAACAAACGAGATTAAAAATCAATGGAATAGGAAGGACTTGAGAGTATGTGAGCTAAAACTGCTGCCCCTGGAGAAATTTAAAAGGTGGAATATGTTTGTGGGAATCACCACCACCTGAGATCTATGGCTGCATTCATGAAGAACCCTGTTTAGGTTTTGCTTTTCTCATTGTCAATGTGTCATTTGTAGGGCTGACAATTCCAGCTTGGAAAATTCCTGGAGAATTGGGGGGGAGGTCTGGGAAGGGAGGAGTTTGTGGAGAGGAGGGAGCTCAGTGTGATATAGTCTTCACCCTCTGAAGCATCTATTTCCTCTAAGGGAACTTTAGGAAAAGAATATATAACATCGTCCAAACAAAAGAAAAAAGGAGTAGTGATCTATATTAAAGAGGCTATAGACTCTAAATTAATTTTCCAAGATCAGAATGGAAGGTATGTGGCTGTGGAAATTAATGTAAATGCTAAAAAACATTGATAATAGGTCTTTATGCACCTAATGGTGCAAAAGACCAGTTTTTCAGAGAAATAATGGAAAAATTGGATCAAGACTCGTATGACCAGATGATATTGGCGGGAGACTTCAATGGTGTTGTGGACTTACAAATAGATAGGACTATAAAGGGAGGTAACAAGAAATCTGGAAAGTTACCAAAAATATTTTTTGAATTAGTCCAGCAAGAACAACTTGAGGATGTGTGGAGAAAAGAAAATCCTAAAGGCAAAGATTTTACATACTACTCCGCGAGGCATTCATCATTTTCAAAAACAGACATGATTTGGACATCAAAAGAACTAGCTCTATGGACAAAAAAAGTGGAAATTTTGCCAAGGGTGAGTTCAGACCACAATCCAATACTATGGAAAGTGATAATGGGTGGGAAAAAGTAAGATGGAGAATAAATGAAGATCTATTACAAAATCAAGAAAATTTGAAGTATTTGAGAGAGGAGACAAAGCAATTTTTTTGAATGAATAATAACAATGAAGTTTCAATCCAGATGGTATGGGATACATATAAGGCAGTAATAAAAGGAAACTTAATTTCACTAAAAAACAAGGACAAGAAAAGAAAGCAAGAGAAATGGCATGAAATACAGGAGAAATTGTATAAAAAAGAACAGGAACTAAAGAAAAAACCTGGGAAAAAATCAATAAGACAAGAGATCAAAATACTGCAGGAACAAATAAGAGCCGTCAGTAACAAGGAACTAGAATGGTCAATACTGGAAGAAAGAAGAAATACCTGAAATTGAAGAATGGACTAGGAAATTGTTGTACATGGCTGAAATGGACAAGAAATTTGAAAGATCAAGATCCGAAAAGGTTTTTGGAAGATTGGAAAAAGTTGAAAAAATACATGGAAAAGAGATGGGATGTTAAGGGACAATTATGGTCTTTTGAAGAGTTTTAAAGATATTAAGTAAGATAAGATATAGTTAAGATCTTTACTAATAACAAGTTAAGAACAATTATAGTATAGTAATAATGTGCTAACGATAATGGGGGGTTGGAGTGCTGTTGGAAGTCAACACCGAAAAGGGGGACGGGGAGGGGGTGGGGAAATATGCATATGGGAAATAAAATGAAATGTATATGTGTCTTAATTTGAATATATTGACCCATCCAATATTTTTTTAAAAATATTTCCTCTAAGGGAAGTAAGGTGTTCTATCTAGAGATAATTGTAATTCCAGGAACAAAAGGGGTCCCTCCACAAAACCCAGCCATTTCTCCATCCTTAAGTCATGGGAGATGGGAATTCTGCAGAGGGGGAAACACGTGGAGACTCATAGGGACATTTCACCTGTCTGTAGCTACATAAGACACTTCTTATTTTCTCATACCTGTCCCTGGTAGTTCACAGTTCCTATTTAGCCATTTGGGTATGTTGAGGACTGATGATACTTGAGCACCCACCATCTCGGCTCCCATTCTGTTCACTGTTCATGAGTCTGAAGCCAATTTTTTCTTCAAGCTGTTCAGTTGTTTGTGAGCAGCTCAAGTCTGATTGGTGGATTATTTTGTACATATTCAAACAGTAAAATTCAGTGCAATCAGTGGTATTTATTCTGTGGCATGTTTTTATGCAGGCTGGTGGGAGACTTATCTCCACCCCACGGCCCCGAACTGGCATTTCTATGCATCGCTCTGCTCCACAGCCAATAAAGTAAAAGCAAGCAAACCACTCCATCAGGTTTTGTTTATATATAAATGCTGTACTTTTAAGGAAGTCTTATTGCTGGCGTTTGTCCACGTCTGTGTTATCGATGTTGTTTCAGGCATCTGCATTTTTGCGCAGCCTTATGAGAGTTATAGTTTCACCGAGTCATTGAATTCCCTGATCCCAGGGGATAACTCATTTCATCTACTGTAATATGTTAAACCGGCTGCAAGGCAGAAGGAAATGAAACTGGTACACGATGGCTACTGTGCAGACTCAAAACTGTTTGGCAGCTGTGCAAGCTGCATGGTGGTTAGGCGAGGACATCAAAGGCTTGACTCATATGTGATCATGGTTGTCAAATGTGGTATATTCACCAGCCAAAGCTGTTCACCATGGCATTCACAAAATCCCTAAAGACAATTCATGTAGGCAGGGGGAACACCTTCCAATTCGGGACTATACAGTTTTAATACATCAGTGAATAAAGCTACTAGGTTTTTCATATCTTTCTTCCGAGTTCACTAGCTGCCTGTCTGTCATTCCATCCTGCTCCAGTTTCCAAACATGTAACAGACAGGAAAGCAGCTGCAGAAAATAAAGGAGTTTTGAGCAATTCATCCAGAGAACTGACTTCCTATACTGAGGGATTACATTTTCCAGAAATCCAGAGGAGTTAGCCGTGTTAGTTTGTAGTTGCAAGATAGTAAAGAGTCCAGTAGCACCTTTAAGACTAACCAACTTATTTGTAGCATAAGCTTTTGAGAACCACAGCTCTCTTTATCATATGCATCTGATGAAGACAGCTGTGGTTCTTGAAAGCTTATGCTACAAATAAGTTAGTCTTAAAGGTGCTATTGGACTCTTTACAATTTTTCAGAAAAGTTCAACTAATCTGAATGTTGTTTTAGCTGTATTAAAGGCCTGATACTAGAAATATTGATACATTTTCAATGATTAGCAAACTTACTCATTTGAGAATTCTTGTTTAACTTAAGACAATTAATAATGGTACTATTATAAAGCTGAGTGCACTTTCCCATTGATTTCAATAGAGTGGCATAACTCTGTATAGGACTAGCAATAGGTTCCAGATTGTGTCCCATGACCTAGGATTTCAGGCAAGGAATATCTCCTATGTCTATATCCTACCAGAAACAAACCCTACCTGCAATCCAAATACTTAAAGATAATACTTTTACTTCATGTTCAAGTATTATATAAAGGTTGTTACAAGGTAGATATTAGATTGTGCATGGGAGTTAGTTTTGTTTCTTTTGTTTTTGTTATTATTTCCAAAAGGAAATAATAAGGACTGTTTTGTTATCGGGCTATTTCATACGGTTTGGTTTTGTTATCGTTTATTTTCATATTTCTGTTTCATAAATATTTCCTGTTTGTACATCTGTTAGGGCATGAAGGGTCTGTTCGACTCTTTACTTAGGTATTGCCCTCCCGATGCAACTGCTAAAGTATTTTTATCATCTGATGGTACCAAAGCTCAGAAAAGCTTTTATACTGCCACGAATGAATGCCCTTCTCTCAGCAGTTTTGGAGGGTAGATATAAGAAAGTACCATATGCTAACAGAACATGCAGATGCCCATATGATAAAACTGAAACCACTGAACATATGATTGTAGAGTGTCCCATATTTAACGAGTTGAGGGCTAGCTTAATCATCCATTTACTTAAAAATTTGGAACTACCTAATATGAGAGTACAGGTGACATGGTTACTATTGGATACCAATGATTCTGTTACGCTTTCTGTGGCAAAATAAATAGGGGCAATAAATAAACATCAGATATATGATATCAAGTATGGTTCTTCCCATTTTCATTCTACTTAAGGCAATAGCCATATGATCAGTAATAGAGAGAGAGAGAGACAGAGAGAGAGAGAGAGAATGAATGAATGAATGAATGCATTTTTGTTAAGTGTGAATAGAGCCTTGTTTTCCCACTCCACTCCTTGAAAAGAACAGTGTGTTCATGTGCAGCCACCCAACACTCAACTTGATGCCTTTCCGCAACCATTCTTCTGAGTTCATAAACACCAAACCCCATTGTGTGTGTGTTCAAACTTGATGGGTTGATTATTTGGAGAGGACGGTGCTCTGTGTGGATATGGTGCCATTACATGCAATAATAGCTGCCCTAGAGACTCCCTTCTCCAACCCCCCTTAAAAAAAAATCAGGCATATATGTGCACATGCACAGCCAATACCACCTTGTGTGCACACAGTGGGTTGAAACTGATGATAACGAAAAAACAAACAGGTTAGCTCTGAACTGGCACCATCCATCTGGAAGAAACCAATAACGGAAGGGAGTTCATTCAGAAACCCCAGATTCAAAACTGAAATGGAATTTTTTTTCAGTGCGCACTTCTGATTCTTAACACTGTAGAGACCTGCTTGTGTCTCAGCAAACAGATAAGCCGGGGCAAAGCAGCTTTAACCATAGTTTGCCAAATGCAGATGTAAACCTTAACTACAGTAAAGGGAGATGACAGTTTGCAAACCTACTTTAAGCCACGGTTGCCCATTTTCATTAGCGACATCTCTTATACATGGTTTAGGAAAAGTCATTCAGCCATCCCGGCCAGTGGCAACAGCCACTCAGGCCGGTGGCTGCTTTTGCCTCCTCGGAAGGAGGAAAGCAGAAGGCACACCCTGGCATCCAGGGCTTAGCATTGGGGGCGGAGCCTGTAGCCTTAGCTGGCTTCTCCGCCCCATTGCATTCAGTTGTGCCTCATGCTCGGCCCACCCACCTCACCCTATTGCAGTGCAGGATTAGCCGGTCACCTTTTGGGCCAGGTAGGAATTTTTCTCTCCTTGTCCCTGATTGGCACTTGGGAATGGAGTTTTTTCACCTACCTTGCACTGTGAGAAGAGGAAGGTAATTGGCTTGGTGGGACTGAGGTAATTCCCTGGTGGCAGGATTTTAGTTAGGGAAAATCTGTAGCGGGCCGGTGAGCACCCTTGGCACCTCCCCATTGGTGGGGAATTGGGGTCTTTCAGGAGCAGCTGGCTGCCGTATGGCCCAGCTGCGAGGTCAGACGCCCTGGGTGGGGAACCACTGGACAAGCCAGTCTCCCCCCGCTGCCGTACGGCCGGGTGGGAGAGCTTTACAGGGGTGAACCACTCCGCCTCCGCCTGGCCAGGCCGGGTCCCAGCCATTTGGTGGATGGCTCGCACCCGGGGCAGCAGGTGCTCACCCAGACAGGTCAGGGCGGGGTCCAGGAGTGACCCCAGGGCCTGACCTGTACCGCTAGTTAGGCCCTTGCCGTAGTTTATATTTAATTGTTGTAATTTTAATAAAGCGGCCCATTTTAGAACCCAAATACTGTGTCTGCCTTTCATTCTGACTGAGGGGGCAATAGCGCTCAACTATAAAGAAAACAAACTATGATTTAGCATTATATCTAAAATCCATTTGGATGGGGAAGGATAATTTGAAAATGGAGATCTCTAGATTTAGATGATTGGGTCTTCTTGAACTGCAGTCACCAATGCATGTCATGGTCTCATTTCAGATTATTTTGTTATTTCTATTGATTTAAGAATTGTATTTAGGAGACTATCCCATTTAAGTAAAATAAAGTAACAGATTGAATGGCGCTAGCTGGTAAGAAACTAATTTTAACGGCCAAATCACTTCTGTAAAAAGCTCTTCCCACTGTTTCATTGTTCGCTGGGGTTTATAGATGATGCATTTACTTTTTCCACTTTTAAATGGTAACGCCATAATTAATTTATCATTAAATGGATGGAGGAAAAGTTAATAAAAAACAGAGATTTTAATAATAGTAAAACCATAACAGGATTGAACTTAGTATCACTAAATTATAAAGCAAACACTTTATCTACAAGGCTTTAAGGTCTTTAGATAATTACAACTAGAGAAATTTGGAGATATTAATTTGGCCAGTGGGAATCTTCAGTTTTTTCCATCAGAAATATACTACAAAAGATTTAAAAAGAATATCAAGTATGTGTAGTTCAAACAAAGCAGGTTCTCAAATTTCTATTAAGACCTATGCAAACAGAAAATCTGTTTTCTTTTTCATGTACCTCCATTAAAATGAAGAAAAGATTCCCTCTACACCAATTTTTAATGCAAATATTAAAGCAATTTTTGCCTTAGAATACAGGCATTTCATTTCTAGTCTTGATCCAGTTTGTTCATATCTCTTACATTTATGTTACGATGTGATTTTTTGAAAATAAGAGTTCCCAAAATGGCTCACTATATTTTATAAACACAACAGTTTCCTTATAAAACCTTACAGTTTCTAAATTCAATTAATTCAATGATCTATGAGGAAAAGAGGAATGTGTGCATGCCCATGTGGTAGGGAGAGGGGAGATAGGTTGAAAACCTGGATGTTAAAATACTGACTTCAACAAAAAAGGCAGAAATCTTGAAGCAAGACCATTCCTATGCACTTCCACACCTTGCTTGAAAGTGGGATATAAATAGTTCAATAGAGTAAAAGCAATCATGTGGACTTTCTCACTAAATCTCCACCTACACAGCAGGGTACTTATCATTTGAACTCAGATACTTTTGCTGAACCCCACGGATTCTGAACTTTGCCTTCTGTTCTCCTTTAGCAACTGCAAACAAGCAGCTGTACTATTGTCAAACCAGACAAACTTGAGATACCTTTTTAATAAAGTAACTGTGTATTAGACCTACATCTATAAGTAAAAGGTTGCCCCTCTCGTAGACTTTGATAAAAAAATTAATTTTGCAGAGAAAATACTGTAAAAATTTGCTTGCAGTGTTGGTAAAAGAACAGATACAAAAATAAAACTTCTAGAGTTTTGGCAGTGATGGGTGGAACACATTTGGGAATTGGTTTGTGTGCAGGAACAGATTCAGTGGTGTCACGCCAACATACAACAGTACTTCCTTTGAGAAAACTCTACGATTTGGGGGGAAATCCTAGAATGTCTCCCCAGCATAATGAAGTCACTTCCATTTTTGTGCTAAAAGTGATATTACATTCATGCATGACAGTGGTAAGCCCACTTCATCCCCCCCCTATAGCCTGTGAAGTTGTGGTGGGGAACTGGGGGCAATGCTGGGAGATCTCCTGCTATAGTGGGAGACATGGCCTCCTATTTTGTCATTGCTATTGTATTTTACTGTTGAGCTGCTTAGAATTACTTTTTAAAAATTACTCTCACATTCAAATTGCTTAAAACAGTTTTTGAAACCACTCTGACATTTTGAACTGCCTTTTCTCTTCACTCCTATGGTAGGTCAATAAAGTTAAACTAGCCGAACATCTGGTCCTTCCCCTTTCTTCCTGGGAGGAATGCCAAGACTACCTATGAGTGTGCACAGAAAGATTAAAAGACCTCTGGAGCCAGAACTGGGAATACATATAAAGACCTTGACACAGATCTCCCTTCATGCAAATTATAAAGCCTGGGATAGCCCAGGCTAGTCTGATCTTGTTAGATTTTGGAAGCTAAACAGGGTCATCCCTGGTTAGTGTTTGGATGGGAGATGGTCAAGGAAGTTCAGAATTCCTATGCTGTAAATTCAATAATCCAATAGAAGGGTTTATTAAAGTAATACATTGAACTACTAGTTATGCATTCCCATTGAAACCTAGTCTCTCCTTTCACACTATAACAGTGTGTTTGACTGTGTATAATTACTAGACATGTCATTTTATTTTTATTTTTATTTTTCTCCTGCACTTAGAAAAAAGTCAGTTCTTGATTTTGGTTTTTGGGAGGATGCTGTGATATTAGCATTTTCATCACTGTAGTCATGTTCTTTAAAAAAATGTGCATCTTCCTACTATATACAAAAGGCAAGCCATATTGGCGACGGCTCACTTTTTATCGCTGCGCAGGCACACTCGCAGGCCCTTCCACGGGGATAAAAAGTGAGTCATTGGCAACACAGCTTGCCTTTCCACTGCCACAGCAGGCTCAGCACAGTGGCAAGAAAGCCCAGAGTGGCAGCCTGGCCCTCTGGAGGCAGTTTTCTAGATCCTGTTATTTACACAACAGGCTTGGTTGCTAGTGTGTTATAACTTTATAGTGTTTGGATGTTAGAGAGGGTTATGCTGTTCCAGCTGAGATATTTCAAATTTTTACCACTCAGAGATTCAGTTTTGTAGTTGGACAATCTCAATCATGTGTTCATATTGAGCCTATCAGAAATGATAAATTGATGTCACCAAAGAATAATGCATTTCCCATAAATACCATGTTTAGAATCAAATGAGAAACAAAAGTTAAGGAATGAACAGAGTGCATGTGCAGTAGAAAGCTCGAATCTTCCTTGAAGCTAACTTTAATTAGAACATTTTCTTTTGAAGAAAATGGACGTATAAATGGGAAGCAATTGTTTACAAAGTAACGATGTTATAACATTATTCTTGTAGACTAAGTAAAGGGTATCAGAAAAAATGGATAACAAAACAGGAAGAACAGAGATTGACATGCAAAATGTTTTCTTTCACATTTTGTGTTGGCAAGCAGACTTTGGCAGATTACTTCATACTGCCGAAGCTAGCATGCACACATTACACATAAAAATACTTTAAAAAAATTTTCCCCAGTGAGGACTCTTGAAGGAGAAGAGTTGGAGGAGAAAGGGGGAGTGAGAGAGTGATTGAACATTGGCATTGCAAATAAATAAAGGGGAGGGCAAAAGGCCGGGCCAGAGCTTGTACCAAACAAAAAAATTCTGCACATCAAAAAAAAAAAGTCTTTAAAAAAACATTGGAGTATGTGTGCAGAGAAAAAAACCCACAAAGAGGGGCAGAGGAAGCAGATGCACCTTTCACTGAGCAGAACTCAGAAGAGTAGGGGAAGCAATTTGAAGACTGAACCAATGTAATTTGACTGTGCAGAAAACCATTCAGTCTTACCTAATTTCCCTCTTCACTACAACCCTCATAGTAGTGCCAAATGGCTTTTGTCCATGCAGGTTCCACCATAGCTGTTTTGGTAGCCAAAGGGAACCATCACCTCCTTTTTGCACCAGTGGAAAAGTTCCTCTTTTTGGCAGGGCGTATGTGTGTGAAACAATAACTTATAGGATGTTTTGATAGCTTAAAAACCCATGTTCCAAATTAGAGTGACATCTGGTAAACAGAAAATTGATGTATTGGGATCTCTTTATCTAGTTTGACAAAAATAACATCTGGTTCTGTTTGACAAACTGTAAAATACAGAACAATTCTTGTATATTAATGATATTGTTAAGCTCTAGACATCATTTTTATATTGGGTGTATGTGTATTTTTAGTCTTTCTGTGGGCCTGCTGGTGCCTGCACATTATTTTTATCTTAATATCTTTTTTTTTTAATTCTATAGTACAACCAAAGCTGACCATAGTTACTATGCAAAGCCAAGCAATGGCAAACCACCAATGCCAGCGTGGGTTGCCATAAGACAGATATGACTTGACAGCATTTTCTACCACATGGTACAACTGGGTATTTGGGTTTTCCTTTTTAAAATGTTTCTTTCTTCGTTATATTTTTTGTCTTAGTTCTGTAGCATAGTTCTGTATCTTGATCTTCATGGAATAATTGTATGGCCGTGTAATGGCAGGCTCTTTCTAGTTTCACCAGACAATTGCCCAGGAGGAAGAGACACGAAACGGGTATTGGAGAAAGTTGCTTCGCAGCATCCCGTCAGCAATTATGCCTATTGGCTTTATTACTCCCTTTATGGGATTGGACTGGTGGCTATCATAGATTTTTACCTGCTGTGCCTATTGCCATTTTGCTGTTTAATGTATTTATTGTATTAACTCATTCGAGTGAAAGATTTTTTGTACATGTATTGATACAGATCATGAAGTTTGTAGTATTTATTATTGTATGAATTTTTCCACTGTATTGTTATTTATTGCACTTAGCACTTTGCACAGAAAATACAGTTTGAATTTGTATATCTAGTTTCCGCCCAGGTGTTGTTTACAGTAGACCATAGTTACTATGCAAAGCCAAGCAATGGCAAACCACCAATGCCAGCGTGGGTTGCCATAAGACAGATATGACTTGACAGCATTTTCTACCACATGGTACAACTGGGTATTTGGGTTTTCCTTTTTAAAATGTTTCTTTCTTCGTTATATTTTTTGTCTTAGTTCTGTAGCATATGATATTTAATTGCAAAACCCCTTCATTATTCTATCAAAATAGAAGCTTAATAAGAAATACTAGCAGAAGAAAAAAAAAGTATCACTTAAAGAGACTTATCAGCTGATGCAATGTATTTCTTATTTGTGGGGGGAAGAATATATTTTTTTTTCTGATAGCTATTAAAAAGAGGGTGTTTATTAAAAGTGATCAATAAAAAGGCATTCACAGCCATTAAGTCTAGTGACTGTTATTATTCCATCCCCTTCAGAAATCAAATGAGGCATGGGACCTGATTGGCAGAGCTAGTAATTGTCCAGCCAATGGGGAGGACAGCTCAGAGGCCTTTATAGAGGTACTTCTCCCCACCCAAATAAGCATTTTCTATGTGCTGCTGACCCAGGCACCCATCATGGAATTACGCAGTTGCTTCAGGATCTAGCAGGAGTTTAGGGTTTCCTATGACTGACATTTTAGGGGGGGGGGACATTTTTTGCCTGCTTCAGGGTGTTTGGACCGGTTAGACTATGGCTAGGGATGGCAGGAATAGGGCAGATTGCCCAATAAAGGCAGGGTGAGTTGCCAAGCAGCCTGAGGCACCACATGATGAAGGGTTGTTCATTCCTTGTGTGATAGGGTGGGGTGGGATTAATGTCCTTGCTGCTGAGCAGCATCAACCAAATCCTTTGTTTTCTATGCTACATGGTGGAGAAAGAGGGTGAACCTTGGCACCTCTTGGCATTGTTCAAGGCAGGTGAGGATAAACAAAGGCAGAAAAATCACTGGAGGCTGAGAGCCTTGCTACAAGTGACATTTTACTCATGAAGGATAAAGGATCATTTTCACAAGTCTTTCTGGGAACTGAAGTTCCTCTCCCCCGCCCGTTTTCCTTCTGTTCCTTCCACTCGCTGCCTGAAGAGACAGAGAGAGCCTACGGCAACATCAGCTTTTGCAAATCGTCTTGCTGGGGGTGGGGGGAATGCTCCGGAGAAAGCTGAGAAAGTTGCAGCTGCCTGCCCCAAAGATCATTGAGAGCAGGCTTGTGACTGGAGGAATGATTTGCAAAAGTTGCTGTTGCCGCAGGCTTTCTCTGTCTCTTCAGGCAGCAAGGGGAAGGAACAAAAGGAAAAGGGGTGGGGGAGAGGAACTTCAGTTCCCAGAAAGACTTGCAAAAATGATCCTTTATCCTTCACGTGTAAAATGGCACTTGTAGCAAGGCTCTGAGTGAAATTTCGCCAGTAACAGTAGTTGCTGCTGGGCTGCCTAGTGCTCCCAGCCCTTAAATATGTTAGCAAGCTTATGACGTAGATGAGCCATTTAAATAAACTAGAGAAACCCAAGCATAGTAGTCCTTTGTCTTCATTTGAGAGAGGTGCTGGGAACAATGGCAGTGGAATCGTGGGTCTTCTTCTCTCATTCAGTCCCAGCAATGAAAGAGAACGAGGAATAAAATAAAGAGCTGCTTCATTAGCCTTATGAACAGCATATAACTACTAGGTGACTAAAGCCTTAAAAACAAGTCTGAAACATTGTTTGTTTGCAAAGTTTACCATGGTTAGGGCACTAAAATATGACAAAATGCTTAGTAAGACATGTTCCAGCATTAATGTGAATTCTACTTATAAAATAGGTTGTTTCTATGGATTTCTTTTGAGGTATCTGATAACATTTATTCTTGAACAAAAATCTTGTCATTTGTGACAGGAATGTGTGAAATGGTCCTGGAGACTGGCAACATGTTATAATGAGTGCAAAGTGGAAAGAATGTTTAGTGTAATTATACCAAATAACAGGACACAATTGTTTATATCTAAGGAAAAGCACACGATATGAACAGAGCACAAAGTAATCCCGGAAGGCCATTTTTGACAGCCACTCTACGTGTAGCTTGGCCCTGAGATGCAGAACTTTTTCCCAGTAAGATAAGCCAGTATTCAAGTCATTCTAACTGAATGGCTGTGCAGTTTTTGAGTCTCAAAAATGTGCTTGATTAAAACTCCATTAATCATTATTAGAGATCTCTCCATGCAAATGAGAGAGCAATGATCACAAAACTGTGCTAATTGACCAACACCTGGTTTGCAAAATTGTTAAATAGTTTTTCAGTTTAAAATATATATAATTGCAATCAAGTTCCACTGAGAGTTTGTTTTGCATTTCAAAACATATCTTGGTGTGTTGTATCTTTCCACTATTAATAGCCATGGAATAGTCCCTTTGTCAATGAAGCTGGTTTATACAATAATAATGAGAAAAAGAGGGGCAAAGTATCATTTATATGTTTTAATGCTTTCTACTAACCGAAATATGAAATACCAAAGTTCATCATGAACTGGGACGTTTTTTGGTTTGCAAACCAGAAGTTCGTCGGAGCTCATTTCCAACAAACCGCAGTGAACCACTATGATTTTTAGAGCAGTTCATATGGTTCATTTTTCAGTTTGTCACTGTAGACAGCCTAGCACCAATCAATCTATTACCTAGGCAATGGGGGGATGGGCTTTCTGCAGACCTTCTGTAGCCCCAGAAATAATGAACCAACAAACCAAGTGAACCAGTTCACAAACCAGGCAAGTTCATGGCAGTTCATGGTTTGTGGTTCATGGAATGTGATAAACCATGAACTACAATGAACCGTCATATTCCCAGTTCATGCCCGCCTCTACTTTGTACCCTTCAAAGTTCTGTGCCAGCAAACGATCTGTTGAAATAAATGAGGAAATAATACTTTTTAAGTTCGGGTTCATCAAAATGATGTCATGATACTTTCTCTTCCTACTCCCAAAATATGTTTTGCTTGATTCGAAAGAGAGTTCCTACATTTCAGTGATTTTTACTCAACTGGAAATCTAATTTAATCTCCAATTGTGTTTGTATTTCTTTCCAAAGTCAGGAAAGCTTTAATCTGGGTTCAGGTACAGTCATTAGTGAATTCCTCACAGGACTAGTCCAGCACTCTAACCACAACATTACCCTGGTGAGCTGCGTGTGGTTAAAATTCTCATTGGCTTTTATCAGGTAGTTACCATTAAATTCTGCTGGACCAGACATGTTGAAAATTGAAACCTATTTATATGATTCAGTTCTGTGGGTCTAGGCTTAGAAGGATATAGCTCTCATCAAGACTGTAGTGTTACTAACGTAGCATTCAAGAACAGACTGAGAAATGCATATATTCAGTGTGCCACATTTGCACGACCAAGAGAAAGTATTCCCAATTTCAGCATAGTTTTACAAAGTAGTCAAACATATTGTTGGTCAATAAAATTATTTATTGTTGTTGAATTTCAGTTAATAATCCATGTGCTGTTTCAAGGGAGATAGAGAAATAGTCCTTTTATGTATGCAACTGCATCGATGGAAAGAGGATGACAGAAGATGTTTTGCACTATTTATTCTGAAAATGTGTTTTGCAAATTGTTCTCGGTTTTGCTTGGGAAATATGGTCTGATCATGGAAAAACTGCTTGCAAATACTATCAAAGTGGTGTGGTCAGGTGGCTTCATTTCCATGGGCTGGGGCAAAACACTGCCAAGATTCTCATGTTATTAACATATGAGACAGGGGGACAGGGACTCATGGGGTTTGTTAGGTACCACAGTGTGATAAAATGAATCTTCACTCCAGGAATCAAAAGGCTTGGGGACCCACAAAAAAGTCCAAATTGGAGTTCCCAGCTTGCTAATGTTTGAGAAACCATGTTCTGGATAACTGACAGTTTACTGTGAGGCTTTAGAGGTTTTACAACAGAGTAATCTGGAATTTTTAAAACATTATGAAGTGTTACCTACTTGTTTGGGGCTTTCCCCCCCTGTATTTGTGCATTTTTATAAATTATAGCTGAGACACTGAATTTGGGCTGAACTTGTATCAGTCTAATGAAGAAGACAACATCATACCAGCAATATAGAACGACTAGTGAACATCTTAACAGAGGCTCCAGTATTAACGACTTTCTGACATTTCCTCCAAGGTTGAAAGAGTGTATTGGCCTTTTGTGGAACATGAGCAGTAAATTAGAGAGGTGACAAATAGCCAGTTCATATTTAATTTACACCGTACATGAGTAGCATTGTGTTTGATATTCAGAACAGTGATCTTCAAAAGGATTAGTGACATTTAGGGCAATTCTATTCCTAACGTTATTGTCCCACTTGCTGTCATATCCAGATCTTGTTGCTACAGATCAACTGATCAGCCCACTCACTGAGTAATGCATTCTAAACACATAGACTACATCAAAAAAGGTGGATTTTGGTTACGAGGAGTTGAGGTTTTCAATAAAATAAAAGTATATGGGTGGTCACAGGAAAGCCCCAAAGCTTGTTACTAAGGGACAGAAAGAGATGGTTAGCTCTTGCTGTGTTTGAATTTTAACCTGGATTACATTTTGATATCTTAATGCTTTATTTCTGCTTTATTTCTAAATTTCAGAAATAAAGCATTCATCGAATAAATTTCAGAAATAAATTATGGGCATTCCAACTCAACTTTTCCACTCAATCTCATCTAACCCACTCCTTACTCCTTATGACATTTATCCATGCAGATCCAACGATCCCTACCACAGTCTTTTTGGGCCATCACCTTACACTTTTGGGTGTCCTTTTTCACCAGGGGAAAAGCTGGTTGGATCCAACCCATTATATATGATGGAACTTGTGAGTAAAAAGCCCCAGAATCAAAGGTATTGTCCTGTTCTAGCTATTCAGTGGCTTGTGAAGCACATGGTAAATGATTCCATATCTATACCAAAATAACTTTTTCTAAGTAAGTATCTTTCCCCTCCTTATCCCCTTGCTCCTTGTCTAATGAGTTGCTTATTTGGATTTTAACACTGGCTATAGCCTAGTTTGCCAAACTCCAGGAAGGGGCTTGGAGTTCATTTTGAAATTACAGCTTTCCATGTTTACAGAGATCAGTTCCTCTGAAGGAAATGGCAGCGTTGGAGGGTGGACTGTATGGAATTACCTCCCTGCTGATTTCCCTATATTCCCAAACTCTACTCTCCCCACAGTCATGATCCCCAAATCTCCAGGAATTTTCTGAGCTGGAGTTGGAAAACCTATTGCAACCTGGCACAATGCCACACACAATGGTACTAACAGCAAGATTTGAGTCTAGTGGCATGTTGAAGACCAAGAAGATTAACAGGGTATAGGTTTTGAAGAGTCAAAGTTTCCTGAAAATTTTGTTAGTCTTTAGAGTGCCACTGGACTCAAATCTTGCTGCTCTACTGCAAACCAACATGGTTTACCACCTGAAAGATCAATAGAAAGGATCTGAGATTAGGTGGAGAAGTTTACTAAGGGAGAATTCCACAGCACATCAGAGGAATCAGCTAAATGGAGATCGGATTGATTCCTGAGCACCAACAAGTTTGAGCAAGTTATCCCACTCTTGTGGCTGGGAGGAAGAAATGCAGACGAAATGAGGCAAATCAGAGAAAGATGTATAGCTCCCAATCCTGCAGTCTAAGGAGGAGTCCAATAGCATTGCAGGGCCTGGGCAGCAAGGAGACCTGATCAGGGAAGGAGCAAGATCGCATGCCATGTGTCACATGGATGTTCTGCAGATCAAACACAGTTGGGTCTGGAGAATGAAGAACTACTTAGGGAAGGGATTCTGTCCTGTTTATAGGATAGAAAATCTGATGGCCTGGTGACCCAAAGGGGAAGGGTTGAGGGCTCAGTACGTTGGGGCAAATAGTCTACTTATGACATTTGGGAGTCCTTGGACTTCCTCACACATTACACAAACGAGTTTGCTTCAGATGAAACCCCAAGCCACCTGAGACTCAAGGAACCTCCTGTATCATAACTAGGCAGATGTGTAGAATCTTCAGTAATCCAAATATCCCCTCTCCCCATAGACTTTCTTGGCTGGTTAAAGCATGCAGGAGTGAAAGGAGGGAATGAAGGCTCTCCTTCTCCCTTTGTGCATGCACAGGAGATGTTTTGTGGGGACCCAATTGCTTTAAGCGTACAGCCACATGTTAAAAACGAGGTGGGTTGGGGTTTCATCCAAAGCAAACTTGAGAGTTTGTATGACATGTGAGGAGACCCCTTTGATTAGTGGTCCCAAAGCTGTTCTGGGTCAGGCCTTTCCTTTCCAAAATTGCCCAGGGGGTTAAGCAGCATGTTACTGCCAGTTATAAACCTGCTTCCTCTATTCAGTCTCAATTTTGGACTCAGCAATGGCCAACAACTTATTTGTGTTAATTAAAACATGGAGTTAGGAAGGTCTCTGGCACCAAAATGAAGAAAACAGAGACAAAATGGACGCAGCGTGATAACAAAGTCCAGCTCCTGGACAAGTTTGAGTGAGCTTTACCTCTTGATGATGACACAACACTTGGCTGCATGAGCCCAGGAACAGTATTTAAACCCACAGGATATCACGTCTGTGACAGGTAGCTCAGTGGCAGAGCATACATTTTACATGTAAACAGGACCCAAGGTACAATCTCTTGTATCTTTAGTTACAAGGATCTCAGGTCCCAGAGCTGACTTCTTATATTAAATCTCAGGAATATCTACTTTTTATTAACAGAGGAAATGCTTTGTAAGGACCACTTTTTTTAAAAGATAGCAGAGAGCAATGGGGATAAAAATCTACAAATGTGAAAATGAGATGATCCACACATTACTAAAGTTACCCGGAAGAAAAGAACTGTCAAATCTGTGCCAAGGAGGGGAATGAAACATAATCAGGCAGTGTCAGCCCCTTTAAGCAACCATCCGTGCCACAAGGCATGTCAGAGAAGGAATCCACAGTCCTGCTGTGGCAGCTAGTTTTCCACTGACCTTGACAAAACAGACTAAGCAATTTTCATTGTCTGCTATGCAAGCATCAGTTGAAAATGAAAAGTACAGATTGCAAGACGCTCTTGATGCTGAAGCAGAAATGCAGAAACTGCATTTGATGGAATGTCATGAATTATCCACCTTCATCATGTTTCTCAGCCATCCCCCCCCTGCCATCATAGAAAACCCTTGTCAATATGTTCATTTTTCCCCCCTGACATCTCATCAAGGTTTGAAGATGTTCTTTGTGTAACAATAGCAAAACAGAAAACAAATTCGTAATCATCCCTTCCGGTGCCGTCTTTGCTTACAGAGCCTGGAACTGATTCTGCCTGAAATCATGAATGTCAAAATTAGGCAAATATCACCCAAATGAAACTAGATCACCCTGCAGATCATATATGAACTCAAGAGTCCGTCATCCAGCTTTCTCCCTCAAGCCTCAAAATCTTCAGTCTATGGAATGGGTATTAAAGCTGGTGAAATCTTTGCTTTCTTAAACCAGAAATGTCTACATTTATTTTTAAAGTTATAGCAAAGACTGTTACAATTGATAGGAAACAAATATGAAAAAGCCATGAAGGAGAGACAATATTAATATGCCATGAAAAGTACCAGTGAATATTGTACATATGTATTGGTCAGTTTCCCCTGCGATTGTGCTTTCTTTAAAGTAACTGATTTTATTTTGTAATTTTTTTTCAATATTAACAAAATGTAAACTTTTAACACCAAACGAGTGATTTATATAACAGCATTTAAAAAATTGAGCTAAACAACCTGATATACAGATTTTTATACCATATACAATTAATATAAAAGAAAATCGGGTTTTTTTGGTGTGTATGTATATATATATATATATATATATATATATATATATATATATATATATATATATAAAGATTGATAATCGGGATTATTCATAGATGTTATCTGATCAGTTATTTTCTGCATTATCATCAGGTCCCAAACCTTCAGCAACCACTGTTTGACAGTGGGGATCTTGTCTGTCTTCTAATTTTGAGCTAATGCAGTCTTAGCTACTGACAACAATAAAGAAACAAGATATTTTCTCAGTTTTGAAGCGCCACTATCATTCCATAAATGGAGCAAGATAGTTTCTGGACATTTTACTATTTTATATCCTGTGATACAAAATAGAATTTTATTCAAATATTTTTTTTTTTTTTATAATAGTTTTTTTATTTTCAATATCTAACATACAACTACTACATACATACATACCCTACAAAACAGTAACTACAAAAGACTACAATAGCACAAGGGGTAGGAAAGAAGAGAGAAAAAAGAGAGAGGGAGGGAGGGGTGGAGAAAAGGGGAAGGTACCCTACAAACACTAAACACTAAACACTACATTTCTGTTTTCCCTTCATACTGCCATTATTCAAAAGTTAAAGCTTTATATTATATTGATGGAGTGGTTGACCTTACTAAATGCAAATTACAATTTAATTTCAAGTTAGATTTTTCTTCCCCTCCTGGGTCCCGGACGGAGTTCTCTCTGCGCAACTGCAGCCGCAGTGCTCGTTTCCTCCCCCTCCCCCTCAGGCTTCTCCTTTTCGTCTAGCTTGGTGCACTGGAATTCTGGGTTCCTGTCCTCAAAATCCCTTAGTTGATCTTCTGATAATATCTTAAAGGCTTGATCTTTATGGGTGAACCAGATTCCTTCTGGAAATAACCATTTGTACTTTATTCCACGTTCTCTCAGAAGAGCTGCGAACTTTTTATACTTAAAACGTCTTTTCCGGACTAGAAATGGGACGTCTTTCAATATCTTAATTTTATTGCCCAAAAAGTCCAAATCCGCATTATATGAATTGTATAGGATAGTGTCCCGGATCCTCTTAGATGAAAAATCGATGATGATCTCGCGCGGCAACTGACGCTTCATTGCATACTTTGAAGTAGCCCGACGGGCTTCCAAAATGGCGCTTTTAACTTCTTCTTTAGTTGCCCTCGCGGGTATCGCCAATAGTTCCGAGACAAGACCCCGTAAGTCCTCGTTTTCCTCCTCTTTCACATTCTGGAGGCGCAAAATTGTCTGTGTTCGTTCCACTTGTAGCCCGATCAACTGATTCTCCACCAGTTTAAGCTCTTTATTCGTAGCCTTCACGAGTGACGCACTTTCCCGAGCAGACTTCTCTGCCCCCCCCGCTGCTTCCTTGATGGTTTTCACTTCGCTCTCAGTTAAGCCCACCCTTTGATCTGTTTCATTCAGCTTGTCAACAAAGGGTTTTATAGCTTCACCAACTGCCCTCCGTACAATTTCCTCCAGCGATTCTCCCTTTAAGGCAGCCGAAACTGACTTGCCAAGGGCAGGACTTTGTTTTTTTGTTGCCATTTTGGGGGGGGGGGCGCCAACCAAATTTTGAGACTCAGCAAAGGGGAAGAGTGAGCCTTCTTAGCTTCAGATCTCACCTCTCCTTCACGTACGCTTGTAATAACAGAAGGAATTCGCTTACTTGTAGGCTCTCGCCTAGTTCTGCTCTTTGCCGTTTCTCATGGCCCGGCAGCACTCGAGGCGCCGCGCACGTCCGCCGGCCTCCGTAGGGACAAACGGGCAATTAACCCCCCGCATCGATTCCGGGGGGCTCTTCCCGCAGCGTCCCGGACCCAGCCTCCCTCACTGGGAGTTTTGGGGGCTAATCTTCGCAGATCAGCCGCCCGGACAGGGTGCTCGGCCGCTTCCTCTCGAGCCAGCGAAGAGGAGCGTCCGACATGGCGGAGAAAACGAAACCGAATCCCTTATTCAAATATTTTTTAATGATTGCGCTTTTAAAAATCCACAAAATTAGAGGGAAAATACTGGTTTCCATTGCCAAAGTTTCAAGGGCACTGAGCTCATGTTGAAAGTCACACCACTATTTAAGTGATATATAATTGTGCTATGGGGGAATGGTTTTCAAACATTCAACTTTCCTTTCCGCACCTACTTGTTTGTTGGTTCAGTAATCCTTGAGAATCTGCTATAGGAGGCTGACATTTTACCCAGATTTTGGGGAAATGTTCTAAGGTACATGCTACCTTCACTTAAAACGTTAACATGTCCCAAGAGCATATCCCTCTGTATAACAGTGGCCTTTGAACTTTGTAGACATGGGATCTATTGAGCACAAGACTCACTATATTGCAAGCATATGACAGGAATTATGAGTGATCAGAGTTATGTTGTAGGAAGATGTGGAGTCAGAATTGTGATCTCACTGGAGTTAAGGTCAGTACTGGAGAAAGCAGACCAAGAGCGCCGTGGACAGGAAATGGAGGCCAAGCAAGCCCAAGGAAGTGCACTACAGTAACGGAGAAGCCCTGAATCAGAGCCATGGAGGAATCCTATCCAATGAATGCATGACCTTAGGTTGTCATACTGCTGTTACTCTCAAGAGTCTGTAAAATGGTGGATCGATAGGGTCTCATGGCTCAGCAGGTAAGCTACTGATCCACCATGAATGACCCAACCCCTAGCCTAGAACACACTTAGCACTTCTCTGTAACAGCAGGGGGTAATCAGTAATGGTTTGTCAAGCTTCTTGTTGGGTTACTGTATATACCATTACTGATCCTTTCAGTAATGGTATATAACTTATTTCATACACTGCCACAGATAACTCATTTCATATACTGTCTTCATGTTATGGGAGCTACTTCCATTAGGTTCAGCCATATGCTACTTTAGTTGTGTATGAAACTGGAACCAGCTGACTCATGGCAACCTTGTAGAGTTTTCAATGCAAGAGAACTTCAGAAGTGGTTTACCATTGCCTGCCTTGGTGTAGTAGCAACCCTAGGCTTCCTTAGCGATGTCCTATCCAAGTATTCTCCAGAGCTGACCCTGCTTAACTTCTGAGATCTGATGAGATTGGATTAGCCTGGGTGAAAATGATATTATTTAATTAAAATCATTATTTAAATAATAAACTGGATTTATCTAGGAATCGTATTCAGAAGTGTCGGGGGATGCATTTTAAGGAACTGTTTTCAAATATTTTTTACATTTTTCTACTGAAAAAATAAATTTGTTGAAGCAGGACAGAGTTTGATAGATTCATCCATATGTCCACAGCTATCAACACTTGGTTCTGTGAAGATTGTCAACATAAAAATGTAACACTATACAGATCAATTTCAAAGGAAATCTTTATCAGATTGTAGTGTAATTCAACCAATGTAATTGCTGTTTCCTTAGAATATTAAATGTGTGTTGGTTTGGACATAAACATGGTTCATCCATTACACAGCCTTTGCTGATGTAACAACATTGGGGATTTCTTTAAAAATGGCCGAACAATTATTGGTAATGGGCTAAGGGCACTCTCACTACAGAAAAGTAGCAGCAAAAAATGACTCAGCTCTAAGGAGCAGTGTCCATTGTAACTGTTCTGGTGTCAAGAGTAACACTGCCTGGAGCCATAGGTACAAAGTAAAGGTAGTCCCTTGTGCAAGCACCGAGTCATTACTGACCCATGGGGGATATCACATCATGATGTTTTCTTGGCAGACTTTTTACAGGGTGGTTTGCCATTGCCTTTCCCCAGTCATCTACACTTTACCCCCAGGAAACTGGGTACTCATTTTACCAACCTCGAAAGGATGGAAGGCTGAGTCAACCTTGAGCAGGCCATCTGAACCTGGCTTCTGCCAGGATCAAACTCAGGTCGTGGGCAGAGCTTGGGCTGCAGTACTGCTGCTTACCACCCTGCGCCACAGGGCTCTTGCCTGGAGCCATATGTGGTAATATTGACATGTCTCATGGCCATCACTCAGCCTCCACTCACACAGAGCATTGAATAAGGAAAGGATATAGGAAACAGTGCACTCTCCACCATAAAGGGGACTGTGGAATGCCCAGCAGGAACTCTGTAACAACCATACTCAAGTGGCTAAGTAGATGGGGGCTCCAAGTCTCTCTGCAAACACATTTTCTTCTGAAAATTGAGCACACAGGACAGAAAGTATGGCCATCCCATATCATGGCGTCCCCATCTCATGCAACAGAATTTGAGTCCAGGGGCACCTTAGAGACTAAGATAGCTTAGGCTGACAGAGAGTTACTGACCCAAGGTGAGATTTCAACCTGGATCCCCCATGCCCTGCTTCCATACTCTAACCACTGCACCACATACACCAAATGAAAGACATTACTGTCATTGCGCTAAAAGTTCACTGGTGAAAAACACTGTTCATGCTGTTGCTTCAGTGGCCCTTCAGTACCCAAGCCTTGTGTCTGCCTCTTATTCCTACTAGGGTAGCAATAGTGAGTTAGATTTAGGAGGTGAGAGCTAGACGTTGGAAGTGGTGAGGAGAGAGAAAAGGGTTAGTATAACAGGCATGTGAATTAAAGATCTGGGGAGATACCAGATCTTTGGCTAAGTTTTCCAGTATGGGAAATGAGTGTACAGAGATGTTAGAATTAGAGATGGGCATGAACTGGAAAAAAACCAAACCATGCAGTTTGTGGTTCATCAAATTTCACAAACCACGAACCATGAACTTTCACGAACCTGCTCCTGGTTTGCGAACCGGTTCATTTGGTTCGTGAAAATGTCACATGCGGGTCAGAAAATCATCACTTACAGGTCAGCAGAAGGTCTGCAGGAAGTCCATCCCCTGTTGCCTAGGAAACTGATTGATTGGCACCAGGCTGTCTGCAGTCATGAACCAAAAAATGAACCAAATGAACCAGCCTAAAGTTCGTGGCGGTTCGTCAGAAATGGGATCTGATGAACTGCAGTTTGCGAACCACGAACTGGCCTGGTTCATGTTTAATTTTGGTTCATATTTTGGTTCGTGCCCATCTCTAGTTAGAATATTCCAATGGGTTTTGCTTGCAGCAGAGTTGTGTACTTATATGTTAGAATCGTCCTGTTTAAAGCGTGAAATCCCATAAGTCCTGGTTAAATGTTAATATTTATCTCAGTTGTGTCTCTTGGAATAATCTTAGGTCATGTTCACTATAAACAGCAAATAGGAAGTAAGCCCATACAGACCACCCGCCACTAGGGTTGCCAGCCTCCAGGTGATGGCTGGAGATCTCCTGAAATTACAACTGATCTCCAGGCAACAGAAATCAGTTCCCTTGGAAAAAAATGGCTGTATTGGAGGCTGGAATCTATGGCATTATACCCAAATGAAGACCCTCCCCTCTCCAAACCCTGCCCTCTCCAGTCTTCACCCCCCAAATCTCCAGGAATTTCCCAACTCAGACCTGGGAACCCTGCCCCCCACTTAGGTGATGCATGTCTTCTTTGGTACAATGTGATGCCCCAAATTGCAGGTGGGGCTGTCACACAACTTTTCATACCCAAAGAGGGGCTTTGATATCTTACACACTTACTGCTTCCTTTGTTGTTTTAGTAAAAAATATTTCATGACAGATTCCCATCCAAAACTTTTGAACTCTGGTAACACTTTGAATTTTCCATTGTTCTAGTTTATTGTAACCCATTCCAGTAAGAGCATGCATTATATCTTCTTAGTATCAAATTAATTAAATGAAAATCACATAAACTGAGTAATTGTAATGGGATGTGTTAGTTAATTTAACAGTAATTAATGGAAGAATAGTTAATGTGGCCATTTAAGATATTAGTGGAGAGGTACTAGAAAAAGATGAGGAATGATCGTTCAGGGAAAATCAAGCATCAGCTCCAAATTGTTCAAAGAGCACGGACTTTTAGACGTAGCAAAATTGTTCTTGAATGGCTTATTGCTTAGCAGGGGATGTGAAAGCCAGACATTTCTGTGAAGCATGTAGGGCTTTTCATTTTCCTCAGTCAAAAGGGTAGCTAAGATGCAGTTACTGGAAATGCAAAGGAACACACATATCTTTTCTTGGAAATTTCATGACTGAGTTTATCAATTTGTTTCCTCACTTTCTTTCGAAGAGCGCAGAACAATATATAAGGGATTTCTCCCACTTTACCCACACAAAAATCCTGTAAAGTAGGTGATCTTGATAGATAGTGACTAGGCTAAAGTTTCTTGCCTTAGAATCCTAAACTGGTTCATATCCTAAGCCCATTGAATGAAAGCTTTAATCAGGACTGTACCACTAGTGACCGACATAGTTGACTGGAATTCAAATGTAGATTTTTTTTCTGGTTCAAATCTGAGATATTTCAGCTCCACTTCAGTAGGTAAAGGTAGTCCCCTGTGCAAGCACCAAATCATTACTGACCCATGGGTGGGGATGTTGCATCACGATGTCTTCTTGGCAGACTTTTTGTTATGGAGTGGTTTGCCATTGCCTTTCCCATCTACACTTTACCCCCAGGAAACTGGGTACTCATTTTACTAACCTCTGAAGGATGGAAGGCTGAGTCAACCTTGAACTTGGTATTTGAACCCGGCTTCCTCCAGGATCGAACTCTCGAGATGTGTTGTGTTATTTTGCAATGGAAAACTGACACAAGGAAGCATTGAAGTATTACAGTTGTAGGTATGCTAGCACAAATAATGACCTTTCACTGGAGTATACTTACCTCACCACAAACATAGGGTGGAAAAATTGCTCTCAATATAGATGTTAGTGACATTTTCCTATGACTCTGTCAGGGCCAGCCTATGGGTTTGGGGCACCCTGGGCCATCCTACCCTCTACGCCCTCCCCATCTAGCCAGGCAGCTTACCTGAGCACATTTCCAAACACCTCATCAACCAGGTACACTTTGAGTTGCCAGCCCGTCTGGCCATGCCACCCCCCCAGATTATTATTTGTTCATGGATCTTTATTTTACATAGAAAGGCAGGCTGTCTAACGCATTATGCCTGACAGAGGATAAACTTTAATATGTTCATTTGAATTCAGTTCAGGTTTCATATTAAACCAGTTTATTTTGTAAAGAGATGCTTAATATAATGGATCTTTTTTGATTTAATATATTTTTAATTAATTATTAAATTAAATTCAAATGTGATTATTTTATTCAAGGGTGGCTGTGTTAGTCTTTGTAGAAAATAATATTAAGTAAATCCAGTTGTACCTTTAAAACTATTCTTTCATAGCTGCTGCTTTTGATTATCCTGTTATGCAAGACCACTTATTTGTAGGAACAAGCCCAGAGTTTAACATGAGATAAAAAAAATCAATTAAACTCACAGCCATATCCAGAGGGATTGGCTTGTTACTCATTTGTAAGGGGGCAAAAACTGAAGCAGCAGCATTTTGATTATATAACACTCATTACAGCATATGTATGCTGTTGGATCCAACCATTTTCCTCACTTTTAACCCGATTGGCCTCCTACAACGGCTGCCATTCCATATGATTTTTGTGTACGTAGGTCTCATAAAATGTGGCATTCTTTCCTCTTGGTAATACTCAGCAATGAACAGAAAGATGTACAAATAGAAAGTAACAATTAATTGTCTACATGGGAACCATTGGGTTGGATCCAGACAGTTTTTTGCTGAATCTCACCCAATTCTCCTCCTTATCGTAGCTTCATCCCATATAGCTTTTGTCCATGCAGTCCCTGTGATCCCGATTGGCTTTTTGGGTGGTCAAAGGTGACCCTTCTTTCCTTTTTCAACAGAAAAAAGAGTTGGCAGAAAATCATTTATGTAGATATTTAAACATTATATTACGTACTTATTGCCAAAATAGAAGAGTCTTACATTCTTTTACCTATGGGATCTAAAATATGTGAGATAAATATTTTACTTCATTCAGTGAAAGATATTCTTTCAGTCTTTGGTCATTAGATAAATTTGGTTGTCTTTGCCAGCTAGGCAGGAGCAGGATTTCATGCTGTATCAAATATTTACTACAGACAAATCATATGCTTTTAGCAACCTGAACCATCATTTGCTAGATAGTTCATTTGCAAAAAAGATTCCCAAATTCTTCCCTTGGAGGAGAAATTATCCCATCAGAATTGAGATTGGGAATGGGAAATCAAAAGAGCATGCATTGAGAGCTGGCAATTACCCAGCAAAGGGTTACAGATATAACTAGAAATATAGGAGACTATTTCTGGATTTGACTAAGAAAATGTTTTTACACACAGATACAGGCTATAACTATACATACCACAAAGGGAGTCTAGAGGCCTAGAACAGAACAAACTTGGAGAAGGGCATGAAACAGAGGAGAAATACAGTTGTGTGACCTTGTGTAGATCAGAAGAGCTGTCTAATCCTTATCAATAGATACAATGTGTTGAGGGCCAGGTACAGAGTGTGTCTGAGAAATAATGTCTAACTTCACAGTTATGTCTAACTTCATAGAAGCTGAAGATATAATTCAAGGCTAGGCATAATGGTTGAGGGACAAAAGATATTCATATGTATGAGAAACCTATAATCACTAAGTTTCCATAATTTTGCTCAGATAAAATGTAGCAAAATGAACTAACAATTTTATATACTTTAAAATGTTTCAAATATGGATGACCTTGACTGGTGTTTGAACTTTTAAGATAACTAGTTAGCCAAGAATGTAAGCCCTTCTGAAGTGGAACAATTAGTTATTGTTAGGAAATGATTTTGAAACCCTATAAACATGAGAAGCTGAATTTCTTAGAAGGGGCTCCTTGAGTGTGACCTGCTTATCCAGCACCAACTGGAGCACATATAACAGCTATATTGCGCCAGCTGCATTGGCTGCCAGTGGAGTAGTGGATCAGGTTCAAGGTTTTGGGATTAACCTATAAAGCCCTATGCGGACTAGGACCAGTGTATCTGCGAGACTACCTCTCCCCATATGTGTCCCAGAGGATGCTCTGATTGGGAGAGAAACACCTATTGGTGGTCCCTGGCCCCAAGGAGGCCTGCCTGACCTCAACCAGAGCCAGGGCTTTCTCGGTCCTGACCCCCGCCTGGTGGAACTCTCTGTCCACTGAGACCAGGGCCTGGCAGGATGTGTTATCACTTCACCGGACCTGTAAGACAGAGATGTTCCACCAGGCATATGGTTGAGGTCAGGTCTGGCCTCTACCAGCTGAAAAATGAAAAATTGAGAAGTATAAAATCTGAATTCCTCCCTACTAAGGTTGTCCACCACCTTATTGTGTCAAATTGTTTCTGCTGCTATTGATGCCACCATCTGAATATATATTTTATACGTGAATATATTATATTATATTTTTAAAAATCTATGTATGGTTTTAACTGTATAAATTAATTTTAATGTGTTTTAATATGTTGTAATCTGCCTTGAGCCCTTTGTGGGGAGGGTGGAATAGAAATCCAAATAAAGTAAATAAATAAATAAATAAATCTTTGGGTAAGATACTTTATTGGACTCATGTAATTATTCTCCTTTAATTATCTACATAGATATATTGGAGGATATGATTTTCTGTTGATTGAGTTAATATAAGGAATGCTGAATAATCATGTTTTAAGAAGAAAGGAGAGGGGAAGAAGAGATTCTGCAATAGTATTACTTGTGTACTGTACCTGGTAACAAATGTAAGCTGTTATTTGTGGTATACCTTTTGCCAGGGGTTAAATTATTTGATATAGGAAAAATAACTAGACAATTAGGGTTTCTTAAGTGTATGTCACTAAAAAAGAGCTTTCAGACTCAGAATGGCTTATCAATTAGGAGAGGGGGCTCCTAAAATCTGGATTCCAGAGCCAATAAGAACAAAGCTTGACTTGGGGCCAAACTACAAGTGATGAATGACACCTGAACAGAAAGTGTATTCCTCCCTGTTCACTTGCCCTCCACTTGATTCACTTTGTAATGCCAAAGAATCCTGGATTTGTGTTACCATTCCAGAAACTCACGGAAATGACCCCAAACTGCCATTTCATTATATTTTTGGCTAGGGAATTCAGGAATGGACACATGTAGTGGGAGGTCCAAGCAAGATGGACTTAGAATTTCTTACCCCTTTAGTTTCAATTTGAAAACCCACAATTTTGTTTGTCCCTTGTGCAAACTAAACACCTGATTCCTTATTTTCACACTGTTTTCTATTTGCCTTTTACGCATTTTTACCGTACTTGTGGATTGCTAAATTAGAATTATACATATATTTCACTTAATATACAAATTGTATGTCATCATCATAGATTATGCATACTCAATACAATTGAATCTACAGAATCAACAATGAAGAGCAGAGAACTGAAACTATTGATGAAAATATGAATGCATACAAAAAGAACTCAGTGAGGGACTATCAGCTAATCACTGAAGTGAAAGAACTTTATGCAATTAACAGTCAAGAAGTATTTTGTTTAGGACAATACAAAAATATAGCAAAAGACTATTTTTTGGATATTAATTGTTGTAGATTTTCCGGGCTATATGGCTGTAGTCTTGGCATTGGCACAATGCCAAGATCATGGCCATACAGCCTGGAAAATCTACAACAACAAACGTGCTCTGGCCATGAAAGCCTTCGACAATATATTTTTTGGATATCTTGTAGATCCTGATCCATGTGCATTAAGTAATGCTACATCCTCACATTTCTTTGAGTATCATAAAAAAACAATTGGTACTGGGGTTGGGAATATGAAATTGTTCCTAAAATAGGAGGCTGACAACAGTGATATATGGTACCCATTTCATAGGGTCTCTGATATATAGTACCTATTTCATACTTACTCCCCTTTTACTGATTACTTTGACTTCTTCAGTTCCATTGATTTAGTCTTTTCATAGTTATGGGAGAAACTAAAATAAACTACAGCTTTCTATCATAGGAACAGGTACTCTGCTCATGAACAGGCTATATGGCAGCAAATGTCATTGATTTTCAGTAACACTTTTGTGGTGAGACTGTGGATGAGTTTATCCAAATAAGCTCAAAGAGAGAAGCTGTAAAGTGGAGTAATTTCTGGAAAACAGCTGCTAGCTATTTGAAGGAAAATACACAGTAGTCATTTGGAATGGGCTCCGTGAAACTATTAAAAGCATGATTAACTAGGTTTCCTGCTGCCACTCAAAGAAAAAAATAAATGGTATTTATAATGGTCAAATATTGTGCATTTTCTTAAGAAACTTACAGGTCAATCCTAAGTAAAGTTACTCCTATCTAAACTCATTGATTTCAATGGGCTTAGACTCGAGTAACTTTGCTTAGGATCACTCTGTCAGTTACAACACGATTATAGGAACTACTGCACACATTCATTGTTTGCGTTTTAATATTTTTGATTTTATTTAAGTTTCCTTGTACCAAAACACCTATATTCTTGGAATATTTAAGCAGACAAAACTATCTTTCATCCTTTGAGAAAGGTATATAGAAATGTGATGTTTTAATGTTTTTTCATACTATAAACATGGGGGGAAATGCAGTGTTAGTACTACAAAACCCATGCTATAGTGTGAGTGGAAATGAAATGAACACTTATAAAAATATGTTAGGACCTTTTATTGAACCTGGCAATTAATAATCGTAAACTGTAAAGGCTAAAATTTGTACAGACTTTTTTTTCCTGACTTAGGAAAGGGAAAATGGAAGTGAAATTACACAAATGAGTTTCTTGTACGCTTATCATTTACTGAAGAATGTGTAAGAGGATAATCTGAAATTTCATGGAGCTGGGAGCTGGACTCTATTCTTTTCTGTGTTTGGTAGACCTAGCCTACTAGGCCAGGTCTATTTGATCAACTGTTAGCTGGTGTCTCAAGTCCCTTAAAATTTTGACAGGTGGGTCTTTGAGGCCAGGTCTTTCCACAGAAAATAACAGCCCTTTAAAATTAAATGGGAAGGAGACATTGCTAAACAGCTGCTTTTGGTTATTTTGGATGTCTCCGTTCCAACCCACAACAGTTAATTTATGGTTTCTGGCTCAGGTATATCTGAGTACACACCCCTTGAGCTGCATTGGAGTGAAAGTCTTTCTCTGCAGTGATGGTGGGCAAAATGAAATGTGCAGTCTATCACTGCAATGCACTTCCCCCTTTAAAGCTTTGTTGTGCAAAGACTCTGATTGTCTGCAGTTACATAGTTCAATATGATTGTGTGCATGATGCCATGATCGCTGATTGCCTGTGATAAATCCCCCTCCCAAGGAAAATCTGAGACTCAATGGTGGTGAGAAAAATGTATTAAATATCTGGGGTGATCCCCCCCCCCCATAGAACTTCCTCCCCCTCTGCAATTAAAATGGCTGTTTACGCATTGACACTCAAAGCTCATGAAAATTTGGCACAACATCAAACTTTACTGAGAGCAAAATGAATGTTTGCTGTACTCCCCAGAGAACATACAGGGTGGGGAGGGAGAGTGATTCTTTTCTCCCCACTGGATATGCTGAAGAACTCGTAGGTGTGTGGGTGACAAGAAAGGGTTTCAAAAATATTAACATAGCTGACAGAAATGAACAGATTTTTTTCCTGACAGTTTAATATGAGCTTCAGCTTGACACATCAGTCTAGAAACTTTACATAAATGAGGCTGACAAATAGAATGATTTGATTATCATCCTTTTACAATTCAGAAAAAGGCAACTAATACCAAGATCTGATAGATATGTTAAAAAAAAAAACACCTGCATTTTTAGAGGTTTCACAAGATATTCTATAGCAATTGTCTGTTGTCTCACCCTCTCCTCACTCCACCGGCTTATTCCTAACCCTGGTTTGTGATAGGTATCATTCAGTATACATATGGGATATAGATTCCATAGATATAGTATGTCTGGTTGGTAACTGATGACGGTTCATTAAATGCTTCTAAATCTGCAGGGTCAAGAATTTACAATTACACCTGTCCCTGAAACTTTCTGTGTATCCAGCAACTGTAGCCTGAAATTCGCTAAGAAAGAGAATGCTCCCATAAGATTGTGGGAAATATTGTGTGTCTGTACAGCTGAAGTAACATCTAAGCCAAAAATCAAGGATCCCTCTCCTCAGCCCTGGAACGTATTGTTGCATTCTGACATGACACACATGAAAGTCTAGAGCCTCTCTTTGTACATCAAGTCTCCTCTTACCCCCCCCCCCCACCCCGCACTCCCGGATTACTGAGATAAGGGGTGGTGACCCTGAAACAGCAGTGAGATAAGAGGAAAAGAAGAAATATTCTGGCAAAAGGGCAACAAATATCTCAAAAAGGACCAAGCAAGAACTGTAATTCAGCTGCTGGCTAACTTGCTTTTAGGAAGTCAGCAGGAGCCTCCTTCTCCTCTCCACCTGGAATACCATTGGCCCTGCCCAGGCTTTGATACCTGCAAGGAAAGGAGAACAGTTTTAGCCCAGAAGGAACTCAGCTGCTCTAAATTGCTGTTAACAAGCAAACTAGAGCTTCCTCTCTTCTCCCACCAAACCTAGGTCTCTCATACACATTCCTTGTCTTCTCTTTTTTATCCTCTCTGTCTCTAAATCCTTATTTTGACTCATTCCATCCTGCTGTTGCATAGCCAATCATTCAGCTAGCTTCCTTTTCTTCCCTTTATTCTGGACCCCTGCCAAGTTATGTCAAGCATCACCTGGA
Organism: Eublepharis macularius; assembly: GCF_028583425.1. Taxonomy (NCBI): domain Eukaryota; kingdom Metazoa; phylum Chordata; class Lepidosauria; order Squamata; family Eublepharidae; genus Eublepharis; species Eublepharis macularius. The sequence goes on along the minus strand of NC_072792.1, from coordinate 30,307,973 downwards.
TCAAGGACATATTGCTGCCCTTTAGCAAGAATGGAACATTTCCTTACAAACAGACTTAATCTCACTCATCATATGATGTCCTAATCCATGATATGGTAAGAATGAGAAGAATAAGCAAGCAAGGAAGCATTTCGTTAAGGAGATCAGAGCAGTAATTATGAAACTGGGGATACATACGTTACAGGCTAAGCTGCAGTCATTGATTCAGCAAGCTGGGAACACAAGGGAAGGAACATAAAGTTCTAGTTTAATTAGCATTTGGCCCATTCTACAGTACTCAGAGAACCGCATGCCCTGCACTATTGACATTCAGAGAGGTGTACAGTAATAGCATTAAAAATAAAATCTAGGAGTAACAAATGATTGCTAATCAGAAAGTTGAGAGGTCTAGGAGAAGTCCTTGAGCATGGAGCTGTGACAGTCATGCATAACAGGAATGGAGAGAGATAGTTAGGAATTCATATTTGTTTATTGAACACAAATAGTTATATTCAATAACTCAAGACAGTTTATAAATTCAAGTTTAAAATACAATGAAACTCAACGTAACCATCATTACCTTTGACAAAATGTCTTCAGTTTAATAAAATTTCAGTTAAGTGCTGCCAAATCACAGCCAACCCTTCAATGGGTTTTCAAATCTAGAGATGATCAGAGGTAGTTTTTTATTGCCTTCCTCTGCATAAAAACCCTGGTCTTCCTTAGTGATCTCCCATGCAAACACTAACCATTAGAGATGGGCACAAACAGGGAAAAAAAGAACCATGTAGTTAATGGTTCGTCAAATTCCATGAACCAAGAACCATGAACTTTCACGAAACTGCCCCACCCCCAATTCGTGAAAACGTCACATCCAGGTCAGAAAATAGTCACTTCCGGGACAGCAGAAGGTCTTCAGGAAGTCCATCCCCTGTTGCTTAGGAAACTGATTGATTGGCACCAGGCTGTCTGCAGTGATGAACCAAAAAATGAAGCAAACGAACAAGCCTAAAGTTCGTGACAGTTCGTCAAAAATGAGATCTGATGAACCACTGGTTTGCGGTTCGCGAACCAGTGGTTCGTCACGAATTTTGGTTCGTATTTTGGTTTGTGCCAATCTCTACTAACTATGGCCAACCCTACTTAGCTTCTGAGCTCTGACAATCATGGGCTAGTCTGGGCTACTGAGGCCACTGCCTTCAGTCATCATGGCCAAATGTCTTCAGTCTACACCCCATGAAAAGCCCTTCCAAAGAGACTGGCTTTGCAGTACCTCCTAACCCCTCTAGAAGCAGTACCTCCTTTCTCCTCAGGGAGCACATTCCATAGACTAGGAGCTATGATGGGGGAGACACAGGCTCTGGATGATACCAGCCTGGATATGCTAAGCGGGGAAGAACTAAGGCCCATAGCTGGCACACAAAGTCTTATAGGAAGATGTGGTTCCAGATATTTGGATCCAAAGCCACAAATAACCTTAAAAGTCATAATCAGCACCTTGCATTGGATTCAGAAACAAACAGGAAGTGAATGGCGCTGTTTTAAGATAGCCGTGTTAGTCTGCAGTAGCAAAATAGTAAAGAATACAGTTGGTTAGTCTTAAAGGTGGACTCTTTTCTATTTTGTTTTAAGATAGTATTCCTGTAAACTAGTCTGTGGCAATAATCAAGCTGCTGCATTCTGAAACAGCTTCAGTTTCTAGGTTACCTGTGTGCATATATACTAACAGGTATACATACCAACAGGTGACTATCTCATTGTAATATTTTGTCATATAAATAATTTGTGTTTTGTTTCTGCTAGTTAATGAAGATGAACTGGATGGATGAGTGAACTGCTGGTTCATGGAGATGCACTGGATGGGTGAGTGAACTGTGCTGTAAATAGATGGTCCCTGCAGGTTAGTCCTAGTGCTGAGTGAAAGTCTTTATTCTGTCTAGTTCAGTGAGTCTAAGTGGAAGTATGTGTGGTGAGAGAAGTTATTCTGTGAGTAAAGAACTTATGGAAATGAATCTTTCAGTCTCAGTCTTTGTGACTGAGTCTATTATTTTAATCTAAGTGGCAACTCTGTGGAAAATTAGTCTTTGTGACTGGGCTTCTGAATAAACATTTAAGGAACTATATCTGTTCTGAAACCACCAAGCTTATGACTCTATTCTGAAACCAATATGCTTATAAATGCTTTGCAACCATTATGCATATGTACTTATAAACTCTTTCTGATTAAGCAAAATGCCTGTTTCATCTAGGATAAATGATACTTTTTTGCCTCACAGCCACCCCCATGTGCTGACCATTCTTTCATACTACTATCTATAGTTAAGATTCCTATACAATAAGTCAAACTGAGTGAGAACTAAGATGAGAGCAGCAAAAATATAAGGAGAAACTAAAGAAATCAGGGAGGCAGCAATATAGGTCATTAAAGGGGGCAAAATGTTACACTGATTTTTTATCTCACTTTACCTCCAGGGACTGGCTCTCAGTGTGCATGGGCCTCCCCTTCTTACAACAATCCTATGAGGTAGACTAGGCTAGCCGAAGGTCATCCAGTGAGCTTCATGGCTGAGTGAGGATTTCAACCTGTCTTTTCCACCTTCTAAGACCAATGCGTTAACCACTACACTGCACTAGCATTGAGGAATGAGAGCACAAGAGTGCATCTTATCAGTACATCAACTGTATGGGACAAAAGTGAAGAATTTGATGAAACAAGGGCCCAGCCTCCAGTGATTTGTACAATCAAATGGAAGTCCAGCTGTAAATTCTGTTCATTTTGTAAAGACTTATCTATTTATAGATAAGTCTTACAGTTTGCATCTTCTGAGTATCTCACAGTGTTTCTTATCACAGGGGATATACAGAAATCTACACCTAAATGTGTCTTTATGTGTTTTGTTTAATACTGAGGGGAGAATGTGATGAAAAACTGGGGGGTTATTGGAGATCCACATGGGTGATTCACTGGGCAGAGTGCATGGATAGTTTGCACCTTGTACACTTCCTATTATTTCTAAGAGCTGAAGTATTAGTTTCTTATAATTCCAAGTAAAATGTATAAATAGACCCCCTCCCCCCAATTTCTTGCTTCTTTTTATTACTTCTCTGATGCTATACTTCCCATGAATGAATGCTTGTGATACTTCTTTGCTTGAACAATGCATATTAAACATACTGGTTAGCATACCGTACATAGAAGCCATTTGGATTCCATACACATATGACTTCTTTACAGCTTTAATGGTCTTTTTGCAGCCCAATAAAAACACTGATTTGTGCATTGTTCATATAGCCAATTTGTAGAACTGCTATGCCGTTTTCTTCCTTTTAAAGGTTAGAAAACCTTGTAAGTGCAAACAACCTGATAATATTAAGAAGCAAAGCTCTGACTTGGCTAGAAAGCTTGGTATGGTGTAGCACACCATTATACTTAAATCTAAAGGTTAATGAAGGAAATGAATGGCCTGAATTACATAAACAGCAGCCATCTTCAAGAGAACCACTCAAGAGCCCTTCCATATTGCCTATGAAGTGTGCCCAAGGTGGCCATTTTCAAGGCTAGATGGAGACGCTAATGGCAACCGTTCCAACATTATTTTCAACTCTACCTTTATGGAAGCCAAACCACTCATTCTCTTTATTAAAATGCTTTTGAGTGTCCACTGCTGCTTGTAGGGTAGCAGTGCTTTGAATGGGATTTGAATTACTAATACTGAAACTGTGATGGCTATCTGCTCAGTAGGGATCATGGTTAGAGATGGGCATGAACAGCAATATGAACAAAAAAAAGCCACGAATAGCCCAATCTGCTGTTTGAGAACAAGCTGTTTGTGAAGCCCCATTCTAAATGAAAAGGTGGCCATTGCAAGCCTCGTTCATTGCTGTTCATCAAGCCAGACAGTCTGGCACCTGCAATCAATTCCCTTTGCAACTTAGGCAGGGATTGTCTGAACTCTGTCTGAACTCCTGCTGTTGCCCTGGAAACCCCAATTTAAGCCCAATTTAGCTTGATAGGCATGTCTTCCTTCCAAGTGTGGAGCTCCAATTTACAAGAGAGCAAAGACCATTTGGGGGGTGGGGGCTCCCAGCTCTGGCTAGTCTTTGTAGACAGTGGAGACGGAGAGACAGCTGCTGTTGGCATTTTGATAGAGAGACAGGGAGAGCGCATTAGAGATTGAATTTTCTTTGTGTGTGGTGGGATATGGACCTACCCCTTCAGGTTTCAGGACTGCTGCCAGGCTCTGGGGCCAAGCTATTATTTACTATTGATACCTTTCCTGGTGCCTGCTCAGGTCAGGTTTCTGGGACCATATTTGCAACATGGTATGTGCATGAGCTGTTCAGGGGTTCATACTGTCCACCAATGCTCATAGAACTGCTGTGCTGGTAAATTTTTGAACTAACTCATATACTGCCTCTCCCCATATTAAAAAAGTAGAGGATTTCCCTGCTGTGGATTACCTGGGGCATGTAGTTGATTCTTTGACCTGTCAGTTTCCATTTCCCCAATGTACAACCCTTTTCTGCTTTAAAAAATGTATCTTTCTGATTTTTACTGCAATGCTAAGTGGAGAGTATGTTTACTTGGTTTACACCAAGCGTAATATGTATTGTATTGGGGGGGGAATCACTATTTGTAGCCATGTTCCCAGGACATAAATAGACATATTTTATAACAAATTGACATAAATGTTTTGTAAACTAACAAGACCCACAATACAGTTATATTTAATATTTTCCCATTTCCAACCCTAATCTGATTGGAGTGAATCCCATTTTTTAATAGCTATCATCACCAGACATATTTTCTCCAAGCACATCCCATGAATGTATACTAAAGCTGGTTTCTCATACTTATTTGAATATAGAGGAAACTGGGCACAAAACCATTAGTGAAGATTTTGCCAAAAGACATGGAAACCTGAATTCTTAATACGTCCCAAATTTGGATGCTTCCCCCCACCCCACATATCAACACAAAATGAGTGGAAATCCTATTTGTGTGCCTTGACTCAGTGTAGAAATTAAGATACAAGACAGCTGATTAAAATAAAAAGAAGCACTGGGGTAAAGTTTACCCCCAGGACCTAGGCGACATAACTGTCTCCACCATCATGATGGCCAGGAAAAGGAAAGAGCTGTCTACTATACTGCAACTCTTCCACCACAAATGGTGAACTTCCCACTACCAAACAAATAGGGACCGCAAGGCACAAAGTGCAGTCAGGTTCTACTTTGTCCAGGGCCAGCATTAATGGCTGGAATCATTGGGTAGTTGCTGAGGGCCTTGGCGTAAGCCAATACAAGAGTAGAGGATGCAGGTAGCTCTCACTCTCTGGATGGTGGCAGCGGTGGTATCTCTGGGCCCTCATGGTAGGGTTGCCCTATCTGGAAAGTTTGAGGCTACCCTCCCTCCCTCCCTCCCTCCCTCCCTATGCACACTACTTTTCTTTTTGTCCCCTCATGATCTGCCAAATAGTCAGAGGATGGGCAACCATGTTCCCTTATTCTCCCTATGTATGTCACAGAAATGCCTGGGAGGAGCTTATTGGACAGCAGACGAGTCCTCTACAATTGACCCAACTAATACTATAAAGCAACTGGCTCTGACCTGGCTTCTCACTCTGAGCTCAGATGAAGTAGCCTGAGGTCATCTAATGAACTGAACCCGAGTCTAGCATTTAGACCATTATACCACACTGGATCTAAATCTAAAGTGCTCAGGCCTAATCAATCTGGGCTCTTCAGGCATAATTTCGGTTGTTTTTTGATGGTCCATCCCCTTACTCCTTCTGGAGAACGTGATGTAGGGACTGGGCCAGTACTTAACCATCCCTTCTAGGAAATTGGATTAGAACTCTTCCTTTTCTGTTTGGGCTGTTCTGTGGGGCTCTGCTTCTGCTTGTCTAGATGTTTGCATCCAGATGACTGGACATAACACCAAGTTAACTCAATCAGTGACATAGGGAATATCCAGCAAAGGATAATACGAATCCAAATTGCATTAACTTGGATATCTCCCTTGTTTTCTGTCCATTTTATTTTTCATGTTGTATTATTGCCTGGCATGAATGGTTAGACTAGTCTGATGACATCGCTGCCTTTTGAGGTGTGTTTTGAAGAGACAGTGAATAATGCATAAATTGAGAGTAGAAGATTTTGAGAAAGAAAAGCTAGGCAGGCAGAGGACAAAATAGAAATAAAGTTGAATGAATGAATGAATGCACCTAAATGTTTTTAGTAACAAATTAAAAGAAGGTCCAGTATTGGAGGTTGGGATTAGATGTGGACTCAAAGACCCCAAAGCCTGAAAACTGTTGCTCTGTATTAATATTGGCGTGTTATCTGGGGCCAAAGAACAGGCCTAGATTTCAATTGGTCCAGAGAGCTTATTAGATGCATCTGGATTTAAACCCAGGTTTCTCAGTCCAGGCCACTTCACTGCACTGGTAGCATGAATGTCCCAGCTTGAACTGCCATCTGTTTCCTCTTCTGCACAGCACATGGTACACAGCGAAGGGAAAGATGGCATACAGTGGGAAATTCTTGGACTGAGATGTACAGTGGCTGGAAGGTATAGTTTTTGAGTAGTACTGGCATTAGACATTAAAAATTCTAAACTGGAGACCAGGTCAAGCAATCTCAGGTTCAATTTATTATAACAGAATTCCGATCAAACCACTGTCTGTTCTGCGTGCCACATTATGTGGAGAAGGATTAAAATGTGCCATAAGGGCAAAAGAAAAAAAAATAGGCTGTACAAGCTTACGAGAGCGTACTGTTCATATTCCACCGTGTTGTGTTAAATCTTGTCACGGCACATCACACAATGATGTAACCCATTATTTGCTTTCTATTTTTCAATGGCTGAGCAATCATCCAAGACAAGTACAATGTCTTCCTGGAATTTTAATCTCCTTAATTCTGCCAGAGTAATAAGAGTTTAAGACATCAAAGTGCTTTTTACGTTCATATATCTTTAGACTTCGAGAGTTTGCCAGCCTGACCTTTGCAAAGGTTTGTGTCATAACATGAGGTCAGTGGTTTTAGTGTTTCTCCCCACTGAGCAGTAACCAGATGAAGAATCATGTGGTACCACAGAAGGAACTCTGACAATGATAAAATGGAGCACAAAGGCAAAGGTGTTGTTGTCCCAGACAAATATATTGGACTATTCTGCCCTAATTTTTTAGTCAAAGCACCTAAGAAGAGTCCTGATGGACTGGGTCTTTCTAGACTCGCTGTCTTTCCCCCAAAGTAGCCAACTGCATGCCTCATTAAAGGATATGAAGGCAACACCTCTGCACTGTTGTTTCAGGTAGCATGGTGTAGTGGTTAGAGTGTCAGATTAGAGTCTGGGAGACTCGTGTTTGAATCCCACACAGTGCCATGGGAGCTTACTAGGTGAACATCAGCTGGCCACTCTCTCTCAAACTAATTTGTCTCACAGGTTTGTTGTGAGGTCTGAATGGAGGAGGAGAGAATGATATTGGAATCTACTTTGCGCTCTATTGTAGAAAAAAGCAGGGCATAAGTATCTCAATAAAGAAACACTGTTCCTGAGAGAAAACAATAGAGTTCTCTAGTGGGACAATCCTCGTATACACAAATGTAAGATCTTGCAGTTACCAGCTTCTTGCTTCCTTTCTTTGCATGCTAATTCTCCCAACTCATAAGGAGACCTCATTTCAGGTAGTGATGCCAGTTCTGCTAATGTCCAAGAAATTTTGTAAATCAGAACTTTTGTGGAGCTGGGGAGGTTTTCCGGTATAAGCTGTTCTAATTGGACTGTCTGGCCAGTTGAATGAAGCACTATCTATTTGATATCATCTGTTGTGCGTTGCTTCTTTTTAATTTTATATTACGGATTATTTATTACTAATAATTGTATGCTGTTTTTTTTACAATGCATTATTATTTTGTGAGCTACCTCGACCAGTTCTTTGGAGAGAGATCATATTCATTTTGTGATTGCATAATAAATTATGTTTCTGTCACTCTGGGATATCGTTTAATGAATATGGTGGATTGATGTTTGGATGGCTGATCATGCATGGTTTTTGTAAACTGCCTTGCATGCCCAGTGCGGAAAAAGGTGAAGTAAATGTTCTTTTTAAATAAAAAATTGCAATAAAATATTACCCAAACCTCAGTATAGATGTTTTTGAGATAAATATGAGATATTGGACCAGATAACCAGACCCACCAATTAAAATCTGCTGTAAAGGAAATGTTTTTCAATCTGTTCTAGGAAACTTGGGAACTTCTTAAGACTTCCCATGAGAAGGTGACCAACAGTAGACAAACTTCCCTGAAAGACAGCTTCCTCCACTGTTAATCCTTCCTTGTAATCCATAATAAAGGAGAAAATTGGGTTGGAGAATTAACGTAATTGATGTGCTTTATGAATGTAATGTGACACTAGAATATGCTCTCACAGTGTCTAAAAAGTTTATGAATTTTCTTGGTAGCAGAAAAGCATTCTTGTCTTGGGGGACAAGTCAATCAAGGTTTCACTTGAATAACCTGCTAGTTTAAAGTGTGCAATTCTGCTCTATATTCATATGTACAATAGGTTAGATAGTTCATGTGAACCAAATGATTATCTACATAAAATGGGGTGAAATAAAATCTGCTGATTTGAGTGCTAAACAACAAAACTTAGAATTCAAATATTCCCTGGCACATCAAGACCTTATTATCAAAATATTGCTTTAGCAGTAACCAATACCATCAAGGCAACATAAAATCCAGTTTGTATCAAAAGGATAAATAACAAAGCAATTCCCTAACGCAGTGCTTTTATTTGTTTCCCTAGTGTGTGTGCTTGGGTTCTAAGTTCCTTCCTGGATTAGTGTATTCTCCCAGATCATTCAAAATGGAGCAGCATCTCATACGTAGAACACCTATTTGCATGACCCGTCACCACTTACTGCTACTAGCCTTAGAAAACCTGCTTTAAAATAAGGCTTAAAACAGCATGCAAATTTGCTGTCAAACTGAAGACCTATGGACACTTATTGGGGACTCCGTACTATGAACCACACTATCAGTGAACTCCTAAGCAGAGTCACTCCAGTCAAAGCCCATTAAAATCAATGGGATTAGACTGGAGTAGCTCTACTTGGGATTTCACTGTACTTCTAAAGAAACGTGCATCGGATCAATTTGTACGGTCTGCAATCCAAAGCATAAGCCCCAGTTCATACACCCTCATTGCTGTTCTGATGAAAGAGTAATGCATGCCCCTCCTTTCCATTACACAGGCCGCCCACACACTGTCTGGCATATGTTAGTGCTGCAGGGGATGGAGTTTATTTATATCCTGTTATACCAGACCCCAAGCAGGTACGGAAAACTGCATTCATGTTTTCCATTCAGAACAGAAATAGAACAGCATCATTTCTCATGTGACCCATATATGCCTGGGATCATTACGACAAGGATTGCCAAACATTCATACCAGAAGCTGCTGCTTAATTAAAAGCATATGCAGGAAAAGTATGTATAAAATATATGCCGTTTTGCACCGAGGTTATCCAAGTTTTGTGCTAATAAAAGTTGGATTTTTGCAACGGTTGTATGTTAGATGAACATAGCAGATTTTCATCATTAATGGTATTTTGCAGGTGGTGTTCTGATTTTGCTATTTACCTGAAGAAACAATGAGGGAGTGGGGGGTTGCTGAAATCCAATCTCCATTCACTGGAGAGAGAAAAATCAGCCACTAGTATATAGACTTTTATCTTCAAATCAATAAAAACTGCAAACGGTTCTTTTTTTAAAAAATCAAAAGAAGCCAGAATCCACACTTAGTACTACATCCTGCACTTTCCAGTGCTCTTCTGGTACAACAGCAAAGTCATAGCGACAAATGCCTTGACCGTGCATCACATTTATCATGAACGGTGTTTAGCAAGAAGTATGGAGATTTAGACAAGGAAGCATTACAACATATGCTTAATATGAAAATAATCCACTCCCATTTTTTTTGTCGCACCTTAATTTTGAAGAGTTATCCTGTTAGACCTATTAATAATTCCTTTGCTTAACAAACTGATGCTGTAAATTGCAGCCAGTTACCCAGGTGTGATGATTGACTTCCAAGAGTTCCAGACCAACATGCAAATGAAATTGCCAGGACACGGGCGAAAAGCCATTGATCATTGCAATAAGAAAGTATGCAGAATGATTCTAACACAGTCTGTATGTTAGGTCCTTAGAGATGTGTGTTAGGAGGAATATTTACAAAGAGAAAGTTAATAACAAGCACAAATGTCTAACGATAAAGCGGCACCTTCTCTGTGCATTCATTTTCTCATGTTTTCCTGTAACTTGCTATGAATCTCAAAACTGGGTGCCATAAGATGGGATGAAACATGCAGTGGTATATTTTGGCACTGTATTTAATGGCCTTAGCCCCCTAGCCCTTATTATTAATGCTAAGCATTTGGAGAATTACAAGTCCCACAAGGAACAGTATAGTGTAGTGGTTAGAGTGTCAGACTAGGATCTGGGAGAACTAGGTTCAAATACCTGCTCTTTTAGCATAATCTACCTCACAGGGGCTTCATGAGGATAAAGGAGGAGAGGATAATGATGTAAGCTACTTTGGGTCCCCATTGGAAGAAAGATGGGATATAAATGAAGTGTGGTGAAGAGTGTCCTCAGTCATAGCTGACTTATGGCAAGCCCTGGATGTGTTTTCATGGCAAGGGACTATCAGAGGTGGTTTGCCATTGCCTGCCTCTGCATCCTTGGTCTTTGTTGGTCTCCCATCCAATTACTAACCAAGCCTGACCCTGCTTAGCTTCTGAGATCTGATGAGATCAGGCTTACCTGGGCTATCCAGGTCAAAGCATAAATGAGGTATGTAAGTAAATAAATAAATAAAATGTATGGGGAAGGGGGAAAGACAGTGGAGGAACAAAAATGGAAATGAGCTGGGCACATTTCCAGCTATAGGGTCAAAGCTCAGCCCTGACTGCACCACTGGAGATGTACTTAAAAGGCATTGCATTATATCTTATGGGTTTGTTCTGCTACGGATAGCATCTTCCTCAGGCACAAGGTGACTTCCTTCAATTGAAGAGGCTCTTCCACTACCAGAAGAGTCTCTTTTGTCAAGGGAAAGGACCCTGAGCCAGAGGAAGATTCTACTATTAGCCGGAAAAATTCATTGGTTCCAACCCGTCATTTGGGATGCATACATTAATCTACATGCACTAAGTCCATGTAGCCTTGACCCCTCCCCCTATATAGGAAGCAAAATGATCCATACAGGAAGGGAGTAAAGAGGAAAAAAGATTTCATGATTCAACCTGAGCTACACAGGAGATTTCCAGAAGCATCCCTATTGCTCAGAAAGCTCAGTCCCACCTATAAACAAGGTCAAGTGGATATGAGGAGGGGGGCTGAAATAGAATGGAAAGCTAAGAGTAGTAGCAGCAGGGTTTTCTTGAAGTTGCAAGGTGGGTGCTTTTCCATTGTTCTTGGATCAAGATGGAATGTTTACAGAATCCATCAAGAAACAGCCTGTGCATTTTTTAAAGCGTAACTCTAATTTTTCATTATAAAACTGTGCTCAGGTATCAAATGTTGAGGAAACACTGCATTGCTGAGTCAGCACTGAAGAAGGTACAACAGAAGACAAAACATTAAAAGAGCCGCTTTTGTGGGTGGCCCACTTGCATGTGTTGAATACACATGGGAACTATGGAATTAAGAGAGATTGCAATTCTTGTAACTCTTGCTAATGTTTGAATGGATCATCCAAAGGACATCAAGATGATGTTCATTTTCCTATAACCATTTTCATTCCAACTTCATAATATCCAGTATCATAGTCAGCCCCAGAATATTTACTACAAACTATTCCAGGAAGTAGCCAAAGAAAGGGAACCATGTATCAAGATAACGTCTCGCATCTGCTTGTTTTGTTCAGATCATGCCTTGTATGTAGTTATCATTGAAAAAGAAGTGTGTCAGAGATACTCTTGTTCATTTTATGGAAGTGACTTTCGTGCCTAATTCCAAGTGACCTGAATCACAATACAACATGGAGAAATGTAGGGGGTTGAATAATCACAGAACTCCCCAGTGAGTCTTACCACTGGAATTTCACCGGAAGATGGATCTGAATCAAATTGGATAGGGTAGTCCTCTTGAGGCTTTACCTCTTACCAGAGCCCCCCAATTTTGTTGAACCTGTGGACAATCTTGGAATTTTGAAGACAGAGAGTCACCACTAGACATGGGCACGAACAGAAAAAAAAAAACATACATGGTGTTCGTTGTTCGTTGCCATCCACAAACAATGAACAACGAACACTGATGAACATGATCCTGTCACAAACGTGTTCATCGTTCATGGGGGCCAACATGCTCTCCTCCAGCCATCAAGATCCCTACTGCACCACTTCCAGAAACCCAACCTGAGCAGGCAGCAGGAAATGTACCAATAATAAATAATAGCTTGGCCCCAGAGCCTGGCAGCAGCTCTGGAACCTGAAGGGATAGATCCCTATCCCACCACACACAAAGAAAATTCAAGCTCCAATGCACTCACCCTGTCTCTCTAACAGCAGCTGTCTCTCTCTGAAAGCCAGAGTTGGGAGCCCCCCTCCCCCCTGGTATTTTCCTCTTATAACAAATTTGGAGCTCCAGTGCACACTTGGAAGGAAGACCTGCCTATCAAGCTAAATTTCCAGGGCAACAGCAGGAGTTCAGACAGAGTTCAGACAATCCCTGCCTAAGTTGCCAAGGGAATTGATTGCAGGTGCCAGACTGTCTGGCTTGACGAACAGCAATGAACAGCAACGAATGAGGCTTGCAACGACCGCCTGTTAGTTTGGAATGGGGCCTCACGAACAGCTTGTTTGCGAACAGCAGATTGGGCTGTTTGTAGGTTTTTTTAGTTTGTATTGCTGTTCGTGCCCATCTCTAGTCACCACCACCACAAAAGGGTTGCTAAGAGGATTTCCATAAAACATCTCTGATGGGGAGCTGGAGCTCATCACAAAATATTGGGAGGAGGCAAGTCCAACATATACCTAAAATGGAGGTTGCTGTTTCAAAATGAGTGCTTAATGCAGATAGAAGGGTGATTCCTCCTAGATTCTTCTGAAGCACTTCTACTCCAATGAGGTGGAGGAAAACAAAGACTGTATCTTTGCTTTGAGGAGAGATACTTTATCAAAGAGGGAAATGGGTTCCAGGAATGGCCATGGGGTGCAATGCACTGGGCTAAAGAATAAACAAATTTCTGAGGGGAGTCAAAAACATGAAACTTCATAGAAAGGCTTTGCACATTCCCAGCATTATTTGCCCTGGAATATTTTGAACTGGTTGCAAGCAATGCTGGCATGATCCACAACAACATCAAGCCTCAGTAATGTAAAGTGACCTTTTGAGAAATGCCTTGTTTCGATGATTTCCACCCCTACATTTCCCAATGCCGAGCTCTGAGTCATGCCATAGGTTAGGATGCACCATGCTATATGCTGCCATGGGGCTTAGTGGAGCCACCATTGGGGAGTTTACACCACTATTTCACTAAGTCTTGGACATCAGTTTCAAAACAGAAATAATCCTCTGTTAATTGCAGGATATATTTTGGTTATATATCCTCTCCCTTTTCTGATTAATACACAATTTTGTTAATTAACACAGTAGCAAAGCAAAACACTTGAGGGCAGTGTTCTCCCATAGGAAAACCATAATTTGATTATCTGTTCACAGGTAAGTGCAAACAACAGAGAGGTCCCGGATTTGTTGATTATCGCTCCATCCTCTAAGAGCTCAGTACACCACTTGGCTTAATATTGCATTGATTGAATGAGGATGAATTGAAGTGCCACTACCATACAAAGTGAAACTTCAAGCGATCGGCCTGTGACCATTCACTGCTTACACTCAGAAAGTTATTTCACATTTCCAGCACAGTTAAACAGGATATTTGTGTCTCCTCCAGGTCTAAGATTCATTGTTCTGCTCGCTGGACCTCTTTTATGTCCCTATTCATTCCCAGTTAATCTCCTCCATTGTTAAATCCAGCTTGTTAAATGGGCATTGGATGCGTGTTGACACTTTATAAAAATGTCTGCTGTGATTTCCAGCATCACTCGAGGGACTTGTCCTATACCTTTTGAATTTTCTTTTTGCAATACTATTCAAGACTGTGTTTTCAAATCTTTGGACCATCTTTTCACAACATTGTTTTCTATCACATCATCATTAAATTTTCTTAAACATTCTCTGCCAAATAATATGATGTCTACTATGTAAGCCATCTATTCATCCACAAGATGCATCATTTCTTTTCTTGTTGCATTATGGTGTCAAGTATTAGGTTAATAGAAAGCATACCCCAAAAAATTAAAAATGGTCCAATATTTTCTTCATCCAGGAGTGAGACACAATTGTAAACAAAACAGGACATGCTAGAAGAAATGATGGTGTAACTTACAGAAGATGCATTGGATCTATCCAGCTTTTCCATTCAATTTCACCCAATAACCCTTGTTATTACAGTTCCAAACTCACACGACTTTTTCCCATGCAAGTCTCATCATCTCCAACATAGTCCTTCATTGTAGTCAGAAGAGACCCTCTCCTCTGTTTTGCTCTATGGATCCAACCCAACGTTTATTATTATTCTAAAATCTCGCAGGTTATCTAACTAATTCCTTTACTTCATTCAATTATGGGTTTCTCTAGCCTCTGCCAATGGCAGCAAATAAAGGAACGTTAGGTCACTAATATTTCAAAATATTGGGTTGGAGCCATTGGAAGAGGTCACAAAAGGAGTTGGTAGAGCAGTTCTTACCGTACTTTTTCACAAAAGTCCAGAATTCTGCTCTGAAGACTGAGAGGCAAGCAAAACAATTGGGAAGGTTGGAGAGAAGCGAAGATGAATGGAAATCGAGTAAACTTGCCCCTCTCCCCCATTTCAAGTTACATCAGCAGAAAAGGAGAAAGGTGATTCTATCTCACACCTCTGTATTGCTGTAGCACCTTGTCTTCTGTGCCTATTGCTTGCAAGGCTCTTCATAGCCTTAGAGAAGTCTGAGGGCAAATGGTGCTCGGGGAAGATCTGCTTTACCAGTTACTTCTGTGAACTCTTCCACTGGATCCAACCTCTAGGACTTGTCAGAGTAAAGGCTATTTTTAAAATTTTATTTAAAACATTTCTATACTCCCTTTTCACAGAGCTCAGGTCCCCCAAAGTGGCAAATATTAAAATATGTCAAATATTAAAAAACAGCATTTAAAATACAAATATATATATAGAATATTTGAAACAACTAATATATTGAAAAGTGACATCCTTGGTTTTCCAACAGAGACTGAAATACTTAGGGTTCTAACAACTGTCTTGCCAGGAAAATATTTTCAACTAAGTGACCTGATCTAGTTAAAGTTAGCTATTCAGTGGGATGTTAATTGTGACTCACTAACTGATTCCAAAAGGGCATGATAATAAAACTGAAATCCTACATTCCATTAGGCTAAATCCCAATGAACCCTGTAACCCTTACATAATCTAAATACATTTAGATTAAATTGTATTTAATAGTTTAAAATGAATTTAAACTACATTTAAAAAGTTTGGATTACATTTACATACATTTAAATAGTTTGGATTTTATTTCAGCTTGTTAATGTAGTTTTTTAAAAAAATGTTAGTCCCTGTGTATTTAAATACAGACCTCTAAGGAAAGAAGGAAGGAGGCTGGATGAGTGAGGGGAGTGAACTGCAGTTTTTAGTCAGAGAAGTAAGGGAAGAGGTTGGAGGTCAGTCTTTGGGTGTTTCAGGGGGCAGAGTGAACTGCAGTTTTTTGTCAGAGAACTAGGGGAGGAGGTTGGAGGTCAGTCTTTGGGTGTCTCAGAGGAAGGATTTGGCTAAATCAGACAAACGGTGTAGAAAACTGAGAGCCTAATTCTAAGTCAGGCAAACTGTGTGTGCATCTAGGTCAGTCTGTGATTATCTAAGAGAGAGATTACTCTATCAACATCAGGCAAGCTGTGTGGAAAGGCCTGAGTGAATATAGGTTTGTGTGTAGTTTATTCTGTTAGTGAAGATCTGTGTGGAACATGAGTCTCTGTGCCAGAGTCTGTGAATATATTTAAGAAGATATAATTATTTTTGAAACCACAAAACTTAATCTCTGAAACGAATATGCTTATCAAAACATCATGTTTACATACTCACTGCCTTTGGTGGCAACAGAAACATTATGACGGAGTCTGGGAGGCAGCAATATAAAGGTCACACAAAGGCAAAAGGGCAGGTGTTCTCAAGATACAAGTTTCAGTAAAGAACACCAGAAGCAATGTGTAACTGGAAGTATAAGGAGCATTGTTTGTGAACAGAGCCCTCCTGAAGTATAAGTTTAAGGTAATGTAAGAAAGGAGCTGAAATTGAAGGTCCAAAGGCAAAGGTTTATAAGGTTATAAAAAAGAAAATAATTACACCTTACTGTCAAGTAAGTGTGGTAGAATTATGGTATAAGCTTAGTAGGAGCAGGCTTTGATTTATGGCAGGACTGGTCAATCAGTAGTTTTCAGCCTAATCAAGCCCACTAAGGAATGCTATTTGGTCCTTAGATTTTAGTCAATATATGAAAAGTGCCCTATAAAGTATGAAAAATTGTCTTATGAAATTAATACTTTGAAAGGCTGTGAGAGGCTTATCTCACAGAACAACATTCCATTGTCTTTGAGCTATAGATATGATGTCCCAGCCTTATCTCAATCAGCACGTTTACTCCATAGCTTTGAACCACTTTCTGGGTTTAATTCCACCTAAAACTTCAACTCATGCAAGAAGGAGGGAGATTTTTACTAATTTTCCCCATCCCACAGTGACATTTCAAGTGACATTTCAGACTGCAGTGCAAGGAGATCGGTGGGAAAGTCACAATTCCTTGGACAGCAAGTACATGAGCAACTTCAAGGAAGAGGTTAACTGGGGAAGAGGTTAATAGGAGAAAATGCACATCCAGTCATTCACACAGCTACATATTAAACTGCAGCCATGTTATGGCCCCTTTGTTCCCATAATGGAAAAGCAAGCACATTTTCATGATCTCACCAGGTTCCCAATTCAATGTGTGACGAATCAGTGTGGACATAATTGCTGCAATCCTTTTGGTTGGCTCATACAGTTACACAAAAACTCCAACACATTCTGTTGTCAGTGTGGTGGGGTGAACACAAATCCACTTTTCCTCCTTTGTAAGATATGAGGGCCAATTCAGTTTTGTGGACAAGTCCTTAGTTTGCCAGTCAGAAACTAGCTGAGAGAAGAAAATAATTGCATGCTGCAATCTTGGCTAGTTTGGGGTTCACAATCAAAACACAGCGGATCACAGCTTAAGTGTCCCAAAGGTGAGGCACAACACTTGGGCCAGGGGTTGCAACATAGCCTTGCTCCAAGCCTTTCCCTAATAGAGATGGGCATGAACTGAAATACAAACCAAAATTAAGCACGAATCAGGCTGGTTTGTGGTTCACGAACTGAGGTTCATCAGTTTTCATTTCTGACGAACCACCATGAACTTTAGGCTGGTTCATTTGGTTCATTTTTTTGGGTGCATGACTGCAGACAGCCTGGTGCCAATCAATCAATTTCCTAGGCAACAGGGGATGGACTTCCTGCAGACCTTCTGCTGACCCGGAAGTGATGGTTTTCTGACCCGTATGTGATGTTTTCATGAACCAAACAAACCGGTCCGCAAACGAGGGGCAGGTTTGTGAAAGTTTGTGGTTTGTGAAATTTGATGAACCACGAACTGCATGGTTTGGGGTTTTTCCAGTTCCTGCTCGTCTCTATTCCCTATCCCCTCTGGATGACTTCTGCTTGGCCCAGCCCCTTCTTGTTAGGGCTACTGTCCCTGAGTCTGCCTGTCAGGGTGGGGACTGGGCCAGAGGACACAGCCACCTACCTACTGGCATCAGGAGTAAGCCCGTCCCTGAGCTAATGTGGACTGTTGCTGGCTGTCCTGTGGTGCTGGCTGATGATGTCACAACTGGGCCTTTGGAGCAGGTGGGGACCGGCTATGCATCCCTCTCTCCTGCTGTTGGCGAGTGTGGCTCTTTGGGCTGCGGCTTGTCTGGGCAGCAGCCCTTTTTCTGCTGCTGCTCCACAGGCTCATCCCAGTGGTGGTCCCTGTGCTGTGGGAGCTCTCCTGGCTGCCTCTCATTCTGGCGATGGCACTGCAGCTTCTGGAGCTTTCCGGGGAATTGGGCTCCCTTGTGTTGTCTGCAGGGGCATGGTTAGTTCCCCCATGGATCTTGGGGAGGGGTGGGTTACATGAAAGAGTCTGCTTGGCATCACCTCACTGGCCATGGCTTCTTCTTAGCCATGCTGCAGCGCCAGAGCCAGACAAATTTAAATAGACAAACAAAATAAACAAATACAACATAAGGAAACAATTAGGAAAAAGTACAAGAGAGCGGTCCTAAGAAGGTCTACTCAAAATCCTAATCGAGTCTATTCAGGGGCACTTCTTCCCAGGGAAGTTCTTTGGATGGCATTAGAGATAGCTGGGATGGGCTGGGATCCACTGAGGTGGGCCCTCAAGATCACAGACTAAAAGGAAGGGGACAAGAGCCCTCTGGTTCTTGCTCTTTGGCTCATGCCAAAAGGCTCATACTTCTAACCACACCCAAGCTTTTGAAGTTCCAACAAGAAGAAAACAAAAGATCAGCCTAGATTTTAAACAGCTGGGAGCCATCTTCCCACAATTTCCCTCCTTTGCTGAAAGAATTGAAGAGCCTAGTTATTGTTATTGTTATTGCTGTTGTTTGTTGTTTGTTGTTATCTGTCATTAAGAGCATTTCCTTCTCATTAAATTTTCTTGCTGGTGTTCCCAGAGAGTTTGTTTCTTTTATGTCATTTGGGCTATTTACATGATATTTATACTTTATATCCCATTTTCTCACCATCCACAGGCAATTGAGGCAAATCCTGATATTCATTGTAATGGTAATAATTTTATTGAATGGATCCAGAGCTCAGTTTTCTGCTCCCATAAGGCACTTCTGTCAGAGGAACCGAGCATCACTGTCTCTCACTGATATTCCTTAAACACTGTCCCTGGGGGACAAGAAACCCTCAATATAAGTGACAAATTGGGAGCTTGCAACAGGAACTGGTGGAAATTACCCCACCACTTGTGTTAGTGGAAAATTTAGCCTAGATCCATCACTTTGTTAGTATGGTCGAGGTTTTTGGGGAAAGATAATTTCAGTTACGTCTGGAGCAGGATAACCTTTATGAAAAATTGGGGTTTTAAAACATATTTTCATGAAATTCCATACCATCCAAATGTTTAGTGAAGGCAGGGCAGAGGGAATCCAGATCAGCCCACATGATGCAGCAGTCTCTAACCTCTACAAGATTTCACCCAATTATTTTGTGTGCTTACATTTCCCTGGCTAGGAGAGTATGTCTCTAATTCCATAATTATATTATAATTCATTCTATAAGAACGTTCACCGTATCGACAGAAATCATTACAATTCCATGAAGATATGGAAGAAGCAGCTGTTGATGAAATAAAACTATCAGGATCATGGCAGAAAAGAAGACAGTGAAATTAACAACTGTTACTGCTTGTAGATCAAACAGTTTTCTGTATATTTTGGGAGACCTTGTTATGTGTTTAAATTTCTGCATAGCAAGCAATCCTGTGTTATAGGAGGCAATTGCATTTATTACATTATTCACAATGCAACGAAGCATGCATGTAAACATCTGTCCTGTAATGTGGTGGCATTGGTTATTAAGGCTTCTAATGAATTTTCAGCTTCAGGGGAAAAAATAATAATCCAAAAAGTAAGCAGTCTGTTCTGGAATCTTTGTCTTATGGAGTTTGTATCCATTCTCTCTCTGTTTCTATCACATTTGGAATTATTATGCTATTGTATTTTTAAATAGAATTCATCAGTACCCTATTTAGAAGTAAGTAAAATGATGTCCACATCTCAAATTAAACTGTAGGTTATGCTCCATGTAGACCCCCCCTTCCATAAATGCTTCCTCTTTTGCTTGTAGTACTGAATCAAGGAAATAGATGAAGAATCCCAAATCATAGCTGCATCAACTGCTGAAAGAAACTTGTCTCAAGTGAAGGATTATTCTCATAGTAAGTAGTATTTCTTCTTTAATACAGAGACGTCAGGAGAAAAAACAGAATGGGCTAGATCCAGCCAACTTTCACCCAATCTTTCTGAATTGTCCTTCTTACTACAGTTCCCATCTCACATGGCTTTTGTTCATGCAGACTCCATGATCCCCAACATAGCCTTTTTGGGGATTCCTTCACCTATTTTCACCAGTGGAAAAGCTGATTGGATCCAACCCAATTTTTGCAATTAACTTACAACTTGAGGAGGATAAAAGTAGTATGGAGATAATTTGCAAGCTCCCTCCCCTAAAGTACAATGATTTTAGAAGTGGGTCCCAGGTTTTTTTTAAAAAAGAGAACCACTGTAGTAATGTTTTATTGCATATGTAGACTTAGATCCTATTCTTTTGTCCATTGTGCTGTGGAGCATAATCACTCTGGCGCTAATCATTTCTACCTGAGCAAGACCAGTGTTTCCCAAGGATACCCAAAGTGTGTACCGTAAGAGGAATGTCCCTCGTTGCACAGGACTGCCTCTGCAATAGGAAACCAGAAGCACAAACACAACAAAGATCAAGACTCTGAGACGTGTGCTTCTTCTTGGATAGGCCTAGAGTTAGGGTTATTTTTTGTCGTATACCCCCTGAAATCCACTCACAGACACATACAATTATGGCTGCTAGCTGGAAAAAGGATATTCCTCTTAGCAGACGTGGTAGCTAAATGGTAGTATACCACTGATTCAGATGTGTTGGGGACAAAGCAAAGAAAGCCACAACTTTCATGTCCACCTTATGACCATCAGAGGCATCTAAGTGAGAGAGAAAGATGGCATAGATCAAACTTTGGTCTCACCTGCATCTGAGGCAGGTTATAACCTCTGACCTTTTCTACCAGTTCAAGTGCCCACATAAAGAATCTCACCTTATTTATTATACTAGTAGGCTCAACTCCTCCATTTCTCCCTCCCTTTCTGTAATTTTCTAAGTCTAAGGGGCTTATTTCCCAAATTATATCTGAAGAAGGCCCTGATCTGGATATCCCAGGTGAGCTTGATCTCACCAGATCTCAGAAGTTAACAGAGACAGCCTTGGTTAGTAATTGGATGGGAGACCTCCAACGAAGACCAGGGTTGCAGAGGCAGGCAATGACAAACCACATCTGTTAATCTCTTGCCATGAAAACCCCACCAGGGGCCACCATTAGTCAACTATGACTTAATGGCACTCTCTACCACCACATCTGAAGAAGAGAGCTCTGTTTCATGAAAACTAAAACTATCCCCTTTCCTATTCCTAATAAGATGCTGCAGCAGTGGCAAAAACTATTAAACCAATTTATTTGGGGGGGGGGGACATAGAGCAAGAATACCATTTCCTACTTTGTGTAAGCCTAGGCATCAAAGAGGTATCCATCTGCCCAATCTGAAGCTTTATTAATGGGGTTCTGTTTTGTTACAACTAATCCAAATGTCAAAAACTCAAGCACCTGAACCAACACCTCTGACCCAATACCTCTTTGAGGCACCATCTAGTCACCTTTTAAGCTACGTTCTCAAATGGTAGCTGCAAGCTCAATTTTAGAAAACACTGTTTGGGACAAATTAAAAGAGAAATTAGCACCAGAGCCCTCCCCAATGGCCTGTGTTCTTAACTTGGCATGGTTCCCTGCAGGATTAGACTAGACATGGGCACGAACGGAGAAAAAACAATGAACAAGCTGTTTGTTGTTTGTTGCCATCCATGAGCAACGAACATGACCCTGTTTACAAACATATTTGTTGTTCATTGTTCATGGCCCTTTAAAGATCCCTTTATCCATGTGTTACACCCTTTGCTGTCATTTTCTCTTCACAGTGGCAAAAAACGGGACTCTCTGGTGGAAGTACTTTGAAGGGTTAAAGCCAGAAGGGAAGCCAGAAGGAGTTCAGGCAGAGTTCAGTCCCTGTCATTGCCAGGAGAATTGATTGAAAGGCCCCAGACTGTCTGGCTTGACGAATGGCTGACGAAGGCAACTAACGAGGCTTGCAACGACCACTTGTTTGTTTAGAATGGAGCCACACAAACAGCTTGTTTGCGAACAGACAAACAAGCTGTTTGGGTTTTTTTCCATTCATAATGCTGTTTGTGCCCATGTCTAGTTTAGACTTAAGTACATTTCAGTCAAGGTCTGAATCTGGTCTTGACCATATCAGGAATTGATATATACAAGGGAAAATCCTTACAAAACAAGAAGTAGATTCAAAGCGACAAGGTCAGGCATCGTGGTTCCAGTATTCCCAAATGAGAGCAATTATGCTCTCCTATGCTACCAAAAATGGTTCTCTGAGGGCCAAGCTACACATGACGAATGACACTTGAACGGCAAGTGTATTTCTCCCTGTTCACTTGCCCTCCACTCAATCCACTTGCCGTTCAAGTGTCATTCGTCATGTGTAGCTTGGCCCTCAGACAGTTAACTAAGTTTGAGACCTTTTTAACTGAATCTCGAGGCCAATGAAAGGCCTTTTGGCTAAAATTTATCCAATTCTTCTCGAGGTCCTATACTCAAAATTACCAACATATGTTGACGTGTGGGAGAAAGAACTACCTGGAAAACTTACAATAGATGACTGGGAATCTATTTGGAGTTCTCCCTTGAACAAATCTACTATCCAATGAATTAGGATAGGGGGCCAGCCGCCCCCTGTCCTGCAGGGCAGGCAAATGGTGTGGGTGGCTGCACTGCCTTTTGCCTGCCCTGCAGAGCAGGGGGTGCGTGATAAGCCAGCCGCCCCCTGTCCTGCAAGGTAGGCGAAAGCAGCATGGGGGGCTGCGAGGCTGCCCGCGCCATTCGCCTGCGAGGAGGGGAATGGCGTGGGTGGCTTCCCAGCCCTGTACGCTGCCTCCGCCGTCCCGCCCTGCGCAATCATGCAGCGCGGGGGGCGCGCATGCAAGGTGGTCAGCCTAGGGTTGCCCGGGGCGCAGGCAACCCTAGATCCGGCTCTGCTCTCCAATTCACTTATGGTAGAAATGCCCCCAAATTGATCTTTTCTGACTGTCTAAGGCAATTTTCCAAATTACTAAGATTAATCTACCTTTTTCTCCAACACAGTTTATATTTGATATCTAGAATGATATCCAAATTTCCCAAAGACAAAAAGCCTTATTTCCAAATTATTAGCAGCTGGTTGTTTGACGATTGTGGCCTTTGGGTCAGATTCAGCTGGACCTTCTATGGATAGATGGCATGAGAAACTTTGGGAGCTTTGTGTTTTGGAGAAAATTGTGCAGAATCCTTTTTTCTGTAGCTCACAGCATAGTGTACAACGAAGCAGTTACGAAGAAATTTGGAATCCTGTCTTTGATTATCTGGAACTCAGAGGTATCCTAGCACAGAGAAAAGACTATAGACTCTGGTTTTCTCTTTGATTGTCCTTATGTCTGAAGCTAGTATGTTCTTTTACGTTCTCCAGGGGTCTAATTGTGTTTATATTTGTGTACTTTTCTACGTTATAAATAAATATTTTAAAAAAGCTTTAATATGCTGCTGGACTTCTGTTTTGTTTTGATCTTGCGAATACAGTTTTTAAGCTCCTTGTCATAGGTCTAGCACAGCATAAGATTAGGCCCAGTAAAAGGTGTCAGGGCTTGCCGTCGCTGCCACTGGGCGTGGCACTGGGCGGTCTGCTCCTGACGTCACAGGGGGGCCAGGGAATCTGCAGGACCCTGCTCTGTGGAAGGAGGGGCGGTATACCTCACCCAGACTCCCTCTCAGTCCACTCGCTGGCCTGCTCAACCTGGCCTGCTTACCCTCTGTGCCCTCCTTCATCTTCTCCTTCCAGGACTCTCCTCCAAGCCTCCACCCTTGCATCTTACTGCTCTCACTCCACATCATCACTCCTCACTCACACCCACCACCACAGGGCTCTTCCCAGCCAGCTTTTATAGGGCTTCCTCCTACTGCCCCACCCCTCTTCCAGCCTGGCCTTTGGCTGCACCAAGCAGTTGCAGCTGGGGTAGCTGATCTGGCCCCACTGACCAGCACCAGCTGTGCCTTGTTCTCTGGCTGCCCAGCCTCCCTGCCTTGGCTGATTGCTGAAGGCATGTCCAGCTGCAGTCCCCTGGCTAGCAGCCCGGCCTCCCTGGCTGAGCTGATGGCTGAAGGTGGGTCCAGCTGTGGCTCCTTGGCTGGTTGCCCAGGGCTTCCTGCAGAGTGCCTCCAATAGCCCCACCTGGAGTGGCTTGGCTTTTGGCAACTCCTGGGCCAGGCTACTATTTTCTAGCTTGGGCGTGGCTTTGGGTTGTTGGGGCTGCTGCTGCTTCTCCTCCTCAGGTAAGGTCTTTGGGTGGGTGACTGCTGAGCTTCCAATCCCTCTGCCCTTGCCTAGCCCCCTTTCCCTCCCTAGGGGAGTGGGACTCGCTGGCCTCTCTCTGTCTCCCCCTGCCTCCTGAGGCCCTGGGCTTTTGCCCCTTGCCCCTGGCACCGGCAGGTTCTGGCTCCATTTGCCTGTGGGAGGGGTTGACCTGCTGTCCCCCAGCTGCCCCCTCTGCCTGCCAGTCCGACCGGTTGACCTGCTGTCAGCTGGCTGACCAGTTGACCTGCTGTCAGCTGGCTGACCAGTTGACCTGCTGTCTGCTGGCTGCCCCCTCTGTTTGCCCATCAGCCCGGCTGACCTGCTGTTCCCTCCTACCAAGTCTGGGGGCTGGGACCCAGACCCCGGACAAAAGGTTTTAGTGACAATGTCAAACAGCAGGATACATTGTGGGTGCTATGAAAGGTGCTACAAGTAAATGTAGTAAGAGATTCATCATCCCACCAAAGAAAGCCTGGAAGATAAACACCATAAATAACTAAAGAAGCTACAGTCATTAGTATTATGCAGCCTGTTTTGAGTCTGAAACAACAGAAACAAATGTTTCTTTGCTTTTGAAGGGGGGAAATGAAAAATTAATATGAGATTGGTCCTAAACCGAAAAAAATATGAAAATTAAAAAGCATTAGAAAGATGGCAGCTTGAAATCTCAACGGAGATTCTGGCTGCATCTGCACAAATACATGATCATTCCTTTTCTTACTCAGACTATCTGTGTTTTTTTGTCTCCAAATTGCAAGTTCTTTAAATTGAAGTATTGATGAAAATATACCTTCCTGGATCTTGATTTGATGGTAAAACATTTCTTATTTAAAATGACAAATTCAGTTTTGGACCATCCTGAGCTTTGCATCAAATCTCTGTTGCTATGAGACAATTATTCAAATAACACATTAATAATTTCTGCAGTTTACATGCCTAGCATGCTATAATAGGGAGAAAAAATATGTTGGTTTGTAAGGTCTGAATAAATGATGGAGTGCATTTAGGCAGCCTTACTTTGTTATAGATTCAAATGTTAGCTGAGATTGCTCTAATGAGGAAACAACTGTACTGTTGGATAAAAGGGCCTGAATTCCAGAAGGCAATTAATGATTCAGTTCCCATATGGGTTACTTGTTTTTCATATTCCTTGCAGAATGACTGGAAGGGGGACAAAGCAACTGGCAATAATTTCAACTATTTGAAGATATCATATTGACCTTCCAACTCCAAATCCATATGATCCCAGAAAAGAGCTGATTTGTACAGTCACATCACTGGATGTTTACATTTTTGGTCAAAGATCCAAAGGAGTTAGCCATGTTAGTCTGTCGTAGCAAAATGTAAAAGAGTCCAGTAGCACTTTTAAGACTAATCAACTTTACTGTAGCATAAGCTTTCGAGAATCACAGTTCCCTTCGGTCAGATGCATGCATCTGGACTCTTTTACATTTTGGGGATTACTCTATTGGAATAAGCAGTGAAATGAAATAACAGTAGGTGAGTGTTTGAGGGAAATAGACCACATAAGGAAACATATGTCTCAATGGTATTGAAGATGACCAAATGCCCCATGCTAACAGCTCATGATGAGTGAAGAAGAAGAAGAAGTCCTTCAAGAAACTTTCCCCAACAACATGTCAATTTGGGCAGCCTCTGAAAATTTGTTATAGGACTCCTGCACTTGGCGGAGGATTCCACGGGATAATTAGGCTTATTAATATTAAAATGAATCTGACCTCAATTTGACATTGGTTTCCAAGGCTGTACCTTGCGTGCCTCCAGCTTCTGAGGGGAAGCAGTAGTGATTTGTGATGGGCGAACCCTCCTCTGCAAGGGGCAACCTTAAATGTTCAAAAACAAAAATTGGCAATTGGTCAAAGGGTCAAAAGTGTTTACCTTTAACCTACTGTAAATAAACCTTATGTTTCCTTTTGAACCTCGAAGGAAGGAAGAAAGGAAGAAAGGAAGAAAGGAAGAAAGAAAGGAAGAAAGAAAGAAAGAAAGAAAGAAAGAAAGAAAGAAAGAAAGAAAGAAAGAAAGAAAGAAAGAAAGAAAGAAAGAAAGAAAGAGTGTTTTAAATGATACTGGGTATGCTTTGGGCGTGCAGGATGTTGCATTGCTTTCCCACAGGACTTCCTTGCCCATTTCCCTGGGGCAGGTTGAGGACTCAGAACAGCCCTGAAGCAGAACGAGCCAAGAAACCTCTTTAATGCTGGCTGGTTGGTTTAGTTGGAGTGCACTGCCAATCATGGGGGAGAGGGCAGGCGTGCCTGGTGAGCCAGATATCATTGTCCTCATGCTAACAGTGCAGTGGTCCCTTGACTCAGTAGTGGTTGCAGTGTCCCTCCAGTGTGGTGGCCCAGTGGTGACTTTAAATTTAAGGGCTCATCCACCCCATGTGCCTTTCTACCTACTGTCCATCCACCCAACCTGATACAAAAATATCAAAAGATGTACTTTTCTTGGTTGTTCGAGCCTGCTGAGCTGAGGGAACATTGCTTCCTAAGGTTCTGGCCTTCCCTATCTTGTCATCCAGACTTCACCTTCCTTATGGGTTCTTAATCAGATCTCAGTGGTTCACATGTTCTTATGTTCCAGTCTGGAAACAGTAGTCTGACTCAGCAAGTTTTGAGCTGATGATATTCTTAGTATTTTGCCAAGCCATGTTGGTCTGTAATAGAAGAGCAAGATTTGAGTCCTGTAGCTCCTTAAAGACCAACAAGATTTCCTGGGTATAAGTATCAAAAATCAAAGCTTCCTTGGTATCTGATGTAGGGAGCTTTGACTCTTGAAAGCTTATATCCTGGATATAAACATGCCACTGGACTCAAACATTGCTCTTTAGTATTGTGTTGTATGTGATTTACTCATCAATACATTCATACTCAGCATTACTTTAATAATATTTATTCATTCTTTTTGTGAGAGACTCCATCTAAAGATTAATTGTTTGGGAGTGAGTTCTTTTGTTGGCTTCTATTCTACCTGAAAAAATGCCAATTAAAATGTTTATAATAGAATGACACCCTGACCTGGACGGCCCAAATAGCCCGATCTCATCGCTTCTCAGAAGCTAAAGCAGGGTCACCCTGGCTAGTACTAGTACTTGGATGGGAAGTCTAGGGTTGCTTTGCAGAAGCAGGCAATGGCAAACTACCTCTGTGTATGAGTGATTCCGCACACGTTAGATAATGCACTTTCAATGCACTTTATCAATCGTTTGAGGTGGGTTTCTTGTTCTGCACATGAAAAAATCCGTTCCAAATGATCTATAAAAAGGATTGGAAGTGCATTATCCAACGTGTGCGGAATCACTCAATGTCTCTTGCTTTGAAAACCCTACCGGATTGCCATAAATTGACTGGGACTGGACAACACTTTCTACCACCAATAGAATGACAGCCAAAAGTTCTTCAAAACAGCAGAGCTTTCGTGGTGTCCGAGAAACCCAGGGGGAGATAATTGATCTCACCCCATTGGTATCATCAGTTTATTTTAGGGAATTCTGCTAGTGAATCATACGCTGGATGAAGAAGTTGTATAAATGTACAATAACCAGGCAAAAGGACAGCAGGATTCGTAGTATCTGGTATCTGAAGAAGGGAGACTTGATTCTCAAATAATTATACTCTGAAAATCTTGTTGATCTCTAAGGTGTTACTGGACTCAAATTCTGCTGTTCTATTGCAGACCAATATGGCTACCTACTTGAAAAATGTAAAAGGAGTACCATTCAGCTGTAACATCACAATAAGTTGCATTTGGCTTACTTTTGGATGCCCAAAAACAACCTTTGAGGACCCCCCCCCCTTACCATTGTCATTTCAACAAGCAGGTTGTAGAGTGAACAGCAAATGAGTAACATCCCCCTAGCTGATCATGTATTGGGAACAGAATCCGGCACTCCAGGCAGCAGCGTAGCTGTATTCAGCCTGGGGCCGTAGTTTGCAGGCTTGTGGGAGGGAGACAGACCCCCTCCCTTCATCCGGGTGTTCTGGCTGGGGGCGGAGCCACACGCCTTAGCAGGCGGTTCTGCCGACCCAGCCAGCAGTCGCGTCCTTTGCTTGGAGAGGAAAGCATCGTGCTCTCCCTGAGCAGGGCCTGGGCCTGCCTCCGAGCGTGGGGACTGCGGGCGGCTGGCGCAGCGGCGGCGGCGGAGGACGGCGGTCCGGGTCTGAGCAGCCGTGAGGACGCGCACTCGCTTTGCCGGTTGCGTCGCTGCGGCGGAGGACGAGCGGCGCGGCATGCAGCGTTTGCCGGCGGCTGCTTGCGCCGCAGTAGCGGGGCAGCCAGGGGCTTCTGGCTGCGGGTGGAGCCCCTGGGTCAGGGGAGGGTGTGTTTGCCCGCGCTGTCCAGTGCGGCCGCGTGGGGCGGTTTGGACGTGGCGCAGTAAGGAGGGCTCGCCTTACATACTCACGGGGCACCTTTCCTTCCTTGCCACCCCCCCCCCCGCTCGGCCTTGGCTTAGTTAGCCGTCTGGCCGGTTAGGGGCTGCTTCTTGCTTTCAGCTGCTGGCCCCTTGGTGCCTCTGCCTTGTTCCTCTTTGGTTCCTGAGGAACGCGGCCGTTTGGCAGCCATTTTGAATATTGGTGGGGCGGCCATTTTGGGGCCTGTATAGGGCAGCTAGTGGATTGGGCCTATGCCCATTGGCTGCTGCGGGCATTGGATAGGGACCCTTTCCAGTGCTTTAGGGGGTCTTTCAGCCTCCATTTAATTAGTGGGTCTTGTTGTGAGGGAAATAATAACATATTTCCTTTTGTTGGTAGCAGGTTGTGCCAGGGATGCCGCCCAAGAAAGGAAGTGGCCCATCCAAGGGCAAGCAGCCTGCTAAGCGGGCAGCTTCCAAACGGCCTCATCCCCCGGCTTTGTCTTCTTCCGAGGATGAGGACGGTGGGCCCAGCCGGCAAGAGATTTTGGACAGGCTGGCTGCACTGGAACAAGCACGGGGTGGTGTGCCGGCTGGGGGATCAGGGGCCAGGGCTCGGCGGCCCACTGAGAAGGCATCGGCGGCTGCCTTCCAGAGGGAAGTTATAATGCCTTAGAGTCCAGGGCTGTTCCTGAAGAAGGCGCGATTGTTGGTGCTCCCGCAGAACCCAGGGCATCCGAGGAGGTTCCCCCAGAGGAAGAGTGTGAAGCAGTTGAACCAGGGCCAGTGGCCATTGCTGTGGATCCGAACACTCAGGGCGGTAAGTCTTCCTTGCCTGTGCAAGGGTGCACCTGGCCGTGGGGGCCCTGGGGTCAGTTGGCTGCCTCCGGACCTTCAGGCCTCACACCAACACCTGCTCCACCTACATCACAGGTCTGGGTGCCTGCTGCTGCAGCCAGTTGGCAGGCTTACGCAGGGCCTTCGGTGGGTCAGCAACAGCCCCCTGTGGGTGAACCCATTGGGAGCCTTCAGGCTCCCGGCTTGCCCTATGGTCAGGGCCAGCAGTAGTTTTCCCCCCCTTATGGCCCCTCTCCTTATGGCTTTGTCCCATATAGAGCTTTGCCGTTTGGTGACACCGCTCTCCCCTTGGGTGATCACCTGACACAGGCCACTAGGGACAAGATTATAAAGGGGGAATATGTCGATGTCTTCACCCTTCTCTTCAGGGAACTGGAGAAGAAGGATAAGGAAGACTTAGATGAGCGGGATAAGGAAAAGATCAGGCGTAGGCGCGTTGACAGGAGTTGGTCTAACTGGTTGCCTGGCTTCCTCATATACGCGGGAGTGTTGGCCAGGGCGCACCCTTGGAGGGCGGCACCACTGTTTCAATACTTGAATATCATTTACTGGGGTTACACGGACTTTGTGGGGCCGGCTTGGCTCCAATACGATGAGGAATTTAGAATGCGGGCCGCTTTGAACCCCAGTTTGCCATGGGACCAGATTCAGCAGCAGCTCTGGCTGCAGGTGATGTCCCCGGCTAAGCCAAATGCCGGTGACCGTTCGGATAGTGGCCACCTTATTCAGCGCCCCCAGGCTGCACCCAGCACCCGCGCTTCTGCGGGGCAGCAGGTTCAATTCCGGCTGCTGTGCTGGGATTTCACGTCTAAGGGCGTGTGCAGTAGGAAGGCCTGCAAGTACAGGCATGAGTGCCCCGCCTGTGGGGGACCTCATTCATATGCAGCCTGTCCTAAGGCCAGGCAAGGGGGCGGTGGTAAGCGGTTTGGGGGTGGCAACACCCAACATGCTGTTAGTAAAGGGCCCCAGCCCGGTAAACCTGAAAGTTCTTGAGCGCCTGTTGCGGCACTACCCCAGGCGACAGGATGCTGAATATTTGGTTTCTGGTTTCCGTTTTGGTTTTCGTATACCCTTTCAGGGCCAACGGTCGCCTTTCATGTCTGCTAATTTACGTTCTGTGGCTGGCATGGAAGATGTGGTCCGAGTTAAGATTGCAAAGGAATGCGCAGAGGGCCGGGTCCTTGGGCTGTTTGATTCCCCCCCGGTTCCATGTTTGAGAGTTTCACCATTAGGCGTTGTTCCCAAAAAGTCGGCTGGGGAATTCCGCCTTATTCATCATCTGTCATTCCCCAGGGGGGGCTCGGTGAACGATGCCATCCCTGAGGGCCTTTGTACCGTGCACTATACGTCCTTTGACCAGGCGGTCAAGGTGGTTCGCCGGTGTGGAATAGGGGCGGAGCTCGCAAAGTGCGATATTAAATCGGCATTTCGCCTGCTCCCTGTTCACCCTGAAGATTTCGAGCTTTTAGGGTTCTCCTTTGAGGGCAAGTACTATATGGACAGGGCCCTCCCCATGGGATGCTCCATTTCCTGTGCGGCATTTGAGCGCTTCAGTTCCTTTCTGGAATGGGAGTTGCGGCGCCGTTTCTCTTGCCCAAACACCTGTCATTATTTGGATGATTTTTTGTTCGTTGGGCCAGCGGGCACTGGGCACTGCGCCCAAATGTTGGCAGGCTTTGTTTCTCTCGCAGAGGAGCTGGGCGTTCCCCTGGCGCATGAGAAAACTGAGGGCCCTTCACAGGTGTTGACTTTTCTGGGCATTGAGTTGGACACCGTCCAGCAATCATTAAGGCTCCCTATGGATAAGGTTGAGGAGCTGCGACGCAGGCTTGCAGACTTTCGGGGGAAGAGCAAGGTTTCCCTGCTTGAGTTACAGCAGTTGCTGGGGTACTTGAACTTTGCATGTAAGGCGGTTGCCCCTGGTAGGGCGTTTTTGCGCCGTCTGTGTGATGCTATGGGTTCCTTACGGTTACCTCATCACAAGCTGAGGGTCAGTAAGGGTCTGCGCGCTGATCTTGAGGTATGGCGGGCGTTTCTGTCTTCTTTTAACGGAGTGTCTTTCTGGAGGGAGGACCTCTTATTAGAAGCAGAACTTCAGGTTGCTTCAGATGCCTCTGGAACCTGGGGCTTTGGAGTATATTTTCGTGGACATTGGTGCGCGGAACAATGGCCGGCTGACTGGGTGGATCGAGGTTTGGCCAAAGATTTGACATTTCTTGAGTTCTTCCCTTTATTGGTGGCCGTGTGGATCTGGGGCAAGGAGTTAGCTAACCACACAGTCCACTTCTGGTGCGACAACCTGGCGGTGGTTCACGTGGTGAACTCCTTGTCGTCAAGGTCACCTAGGGTCATGGGGCTGGTGCGCTCCTTCACTTTGAAATGCTTGCAGTTAAATATTTTATTTCGGGCCAAGCATGTTCCTGGGATTAAGAATGGGGTGGCAGACGCTCTGTCTCGCCAACAGATGGGGCGGTTCTGGCACCTTGCTCCAGAGGCGGATCGGTTCCCTGCGCAGATGCCCAAGGAGCTCTGGGAGCTTGGAAGGCAGAAGCGGACCGGGCTATCCAGCTAGCCATTGCCCCTAGCACCCGACGGGCCTATCAACGTGCGGTAGGGCAGTTTAATGATTTTCGGCAGTCTGCTGGTTTACAGGAGCTCTGGCCTGTCCCCGTGGACCATTTGATGCATTTTTGTGTGGTGCAGCGGGGCAGGTGTCTTTCTGTTAAGTCCATTAGGGGTCAACTAGCGGCACTGGCGTTCATTTGCAAGGCTCGCGGCTTGCCAGAAGTCACTGGGGATTTCCGCATACGCAAGATGTTGGAAGGTTGGTCGAGGGAAACCAGTGGGTCCAGGGATTCACGTCAGCCCATTTCTCCATCAGTGCTGAAGGGACTTGGGGCTGCTTGGGAGGCGGTGTGCTCCTCGGAGTATGAGCGGCTGCTTTTCCATGCTGCTGCACTGGTGGCTTTCTTCGGTGCCCTGAGGGTCAGCGAGTTGGTGGCCCAATCTCGTAAGGACTCGTCCGGCAGGGCGTTGTTGGCATCTGACGTTGTTTTTGTGGGGGATCAGGATACGGCGGTCTAAGACTGACCAGCGGCAGAAAGGGACTTCACTGTTTTTGGGTCCTTGCACTGAGTCCGGCCTTTGCCCGGTTCAGGCACTCAGGGACTATGTTGGCGTGCATGGCACGGGTGAGGGTTTTCTTTTTAGGCATGCTGATCAGTCCCTGTTGACTAGGTATCAGTTTTGGGCTGTCACGGAACGGGCCCTTGGAAAGATGGGGCTTTCTGGGGTCAAATTCGGAACCCATTCTTTTAGAATTGGGGCGGCTTCTACGGCAGCTGCGATGGGTTACTCATCGGGTGCCATTCGTAGGGTAGGCAGGTGGCGGTCCAAGGCTTTTAAGGGTTATATCCGTCCCCTCATGCAATTCTGACCGTGACTAACTGTTCTTTCCGTAGGTGCGGCTCCGGGCACAGGAAAGCACAGGATCCTGATATGTGGGCACAGCTTGATTTTCTGGGCTGCCCATCAAGCCAGGAGAACTGAAATCGGATCTCAGCTGTGGCTCAGTGCTGTGGCCAGTGTTGAGTGGCGGGGGCGGCTTCTACGGCAGCTGCGATGGGTTACTCATCGGGTGCCATTCGTAGGGTAGGCAGGTGGCGGTCCAAGGCTTTTAAGGGTTATATCCGTCCCCTCATGCAATTCTGACCGTGACTAACTGTTCTTTCCGTAGGTGCGGCTCCGGGCACAGGAAAGCACAGGATCCTGATATGCGGGCACAGCTTGATTTTCTGGGCTGCCCATCAAGCCAGGAGAACTGAAATCGGATCTCAGCTGGGGCTCAGTGCTGTGGCCAGTGTTGAGTGGCGGGGTCGGCGTGGCCTTCGATGGCCTGGCCTGCTGCCACTGCTGTTTGGGGGCAGGACTGGTCCTCCTCCAGATATTTTGGTGATCCACCTCGGTGGAATCGACCTGGGGTTGGTTCAGGGTAAGGCCCTGTCCCTGCAGGCGACCGACGACCTCCGGCTGATAGCTAGCCGTTGGCCTGGTGTCCTAATTTTTTGGTCGGAAATTCTTCAACGCCGGGTCTGGAGGGAAGCTTTAGATCCCCGGGCCATTGAGGGAGCGCGTCGTAAGGCCAATAGAGCCATGAAGAAGCCTCTGGGGGCTGGCTTGGGAATTTACTTGCCTCACCCACGAATTAAGGCCGAATTTGCCCATCTTTACAGAGATGATGGAGTTCATTTGTCTCCTGAAGGCAATGAAATTTTCTTGGACGACTTCCGGCAAGGGCTTAGGTTGGCCTTAAGCCACTTGTGGGGTGCGAGGGTCTAAGCAGAGGCTTGACCCTTGCAGTGGCAGAAGTTTTTGGGTAATAGGGAGCGGGCCGGTGAGCACCCGGAGGCATTTCCCCATGGGGGAAACAGGGTCTGCCAACGGTGCGGTATGCTTGTGACGGCTACCATTGCACAGGCAGACGCCTGCGGGGATCCCCAGGCACAAGTCCTTCCCTCATGCTGTACGGCTGGGGCGTTAGGAGCTTGATGGGGGGATCCAGTAGCCTAGCTGGCCGGGAGGCAGCCATTCCTTGAATGGTCTAATCCCGGGGCTGTGGGGCTCGCCCATACAGGTCAAGGCGGAGGTCCAGTGGGGACCCCGTGGCTTGACCTGTACCGCTTAGTTGCCCTTGCTGTTGTTTATGTTATGTTATTCAATAAACGGCCATTTAGTTCCAAGCCTGTGTCTGTCTCTTCATTCCCACTAAGTTTGCAAACGGGAAGCTGTATCAACAAAGTTTGTTGTGGAGGGTTGGGGTATACCTGGCTAAGGGCTCTGCCACCACTTTGGCTGGGCTACATGAGATTATCAGCACCTGAAGCTCATTCTCCTTCCACTTAAGGGAGACATGGGTGGCACTGTCCCAGCATGTGGACACAAGTGGGTGAGTCAGCTTGTGATATTTGGATGTTTGAGCCTCAAATCAAGTTCAGGGGAAAGTATTGCATGAGAAAAGTGTTACAAGAGTAGCATATTGGTAGAGAAATATAGGGTGTAGGACAGGAAGCTACAGAGCTTCCTGAAGGAGACCTCGACCCTGAACCCCTTCCAGTCCGGCTTCCGCCTGGGCCATGGCGCCAAGACATTGCTAGTAGCTCTCACGGACGATCTTTGCAGACACCAGGATCAAGATGGATCAGCGCTGCTGATTTTACTAGATCTCTCGGCAGCATTCAATACAGTCGATTATGATCTTTTGACCCACTGCCTCACTGACACGGGAATACAGGGGATGGCACTACAGTGGCTTGTCTCCTTTCTCCATGGTTGGGTACAGAGGGTGGCGCTTGGGGAGGAGTTGTCATCCTGCCACCCACTAGTATGTGGTGTACCGCAGGGCCAATACTCTCCCCACTACTGTTCAACATCTATATGTGCCCCCTCACCCAGCTGGTGTGAAGTTTCTGTGTGAAGGCTGGTGTGAAGTTTCTGCCTCAACCATCCAGACACGGCTTCAAAATCATGCTCCAAGGCATCCGGGGCCAATCCAGGCCAGCCATTCACCAACAGATATAGCTGGGTGTCATCAGCATACTGATGACACCCAGCTATATCTGTTGGTGA
The DNA here is from genome assembly GCF_028583425.1 of Eublepharis macularius. Taxonomy (NCBI): domain Eukaryota; kingdom Metazoa; phylum Chordata; class Lepidosauria; order Squamata; family Eublepharidae; genus Eublepharis; species Eublepharis macularius. Next base: position 30,272,671 of record NC_072792.1, on the reverse strand, counting down.
ATGGCTGGCCTGGATTGGCCCCGGATGCCTTGGAGCATGATTTTGAAGCTGTGTCTGGATGGTTGAGGCAGAGTACGCTGAAGTTAAACCCCTCAAAGATGGAGATCCTGTACTTGAGTCACGGGAACATGGATTCGGGACTCCGGCTCCCTGCACTCAATGAGGCGGTGCTTACACCGGCCCCAAGAGTTAGGAGCCTGGGGGTGATTCTGGATGCTTCCTTGAATATGGAGGCCCAGATCATGGCAGTTGCCAAGTCGTCGTTTTTCCATCTTTGACAGACCAGGCAACTCGCCCCATCTCTCGACTCGCGATTTAACTACAGTGGTCCAGGCAATGGTCACCTCTAGGTTAGACTACTGTAACTTGCTATACGCAGGGCTTCCCCTGAACCTGATCCGGCGGTCACAACTGGTTCAAATGTGGCAGCGCAGGTCATCACCGGAGTGCCTTGCACTGCACATATAACACCAGTATTGCGTCACCTGCATTGGTTACTGGTGGAGCACTGGATCAGATTCAAGGTTTTGGTGCTAACCTATAAAGCCCTATGCGGACTGGGACTGGCATATCTACGGGACCATCTCTCCCTGTATGAGCCCTGGAGGATGCTTCACTCTAATGATAAACAGCTGCTACTGGCCCCTGACCCCAGGGAAGCTCATTTAGCGTCGACCAGAGTCAGGGCCTTCTCAGTCCTGGCTCCAACCTGGTGGAATGCTCTGTCTAAACAGATGAGGGCCAAGCCGGATTTGCTATCCTTCTGCTGGGCCTGTAAGACAGAGCTGTTCCACCAGGCATATGGTTGATGGTTTGGGCCTCCCTGCCAGCCACCTAGAGATAGTTTCCCCTACAAAGGGAATCTACCACCTGCCTTTGCCATATATTTCTGTAGGTGGTTGGGTGGTGGTTGCTGGTTAAATCTACTGCCGTATGTTTTTTTTTAAAAAAAACCCTGCTGCTATATTGTCTGTTGTGTGTGTCTTTTTAAAATATTTTAAGATGTTTTATTGGTTTTAAAGGTGTCAGGGCTTGCCGCGGCTGCCGCTGGGCATGGCACTGGGCAGTCTGCTCCTGACGTCACAGGGGGGCCAGGGACTCTGCAGGACCCTGCTCTGTGGAAGGAGGGGCTCACGAGGAGCTGCCTTAGCCAGCTTCCGTGCTGCCTGCTTGGCAATGCTGGGCGGGGCTACCCATCTCCTCCCCCAGAATGCCTGTGGCAGCCCCCCCTGTAGAGGCTTGGCTTCTAGCAACTCCTGAGCCAGGCTGCTGTCTTCTAGCCCTGGCGTGGCCCTGGGCTGTCTCAAGCTGCTGCAGCAGGGGTAGCTGGCTGGGCTGCCGGGATCAGCCACAACTGCACCATGTTGGCTGGCTACTGGGCTTCTCTGGCTGAGCTGACTAGGGAAGGTGGACCCAGCTGTGGCCCCTTGGCTGGCTGCCCAGCTCTTCCCACAGAGTGCCCTCAGCAGCTCCACCTGGAGGGGCTGGCTTCTGAGCACCTCCTGAGTCAGGTTGCCCTCTTCAAGCCGGGGTGGATGCTGGGGCGTGGCTCTGAGTTGCTGTGGCTGCTTCTCCCCCTTTGCAGGTAAGGGCCCTGTTTGGGCTGCTGCTGGGTCCCAATTCTTCCTGCCTCTGCCCTCTCCCTTTGGTGTAGGCAGGTTCTGGCCCTGGCTGCTGGCTGAGGTGGCAGGACTGCTGTCTCCTGGCTGCCTCCCCCTGCTTCCTCTTGTTGAGGCCGGGGGCTGTGCCTCAGACCCTGGACAAAAGGTATTGTATTTCATATAATTTGCAAGCAGTTCCAGAGAAGTAAATGCTCCAAAAGAATTTCCAGAAGGGAACTGCTTGGAAGCAACACACACACACACACCACTTCCAAATATCTAGGCTAGTCAACTGCAAGTAAATTTCTTTCCTTGTCACAGTTATGTGAACAGATTTTAACCCTTGTGCCGATTTTGAAATTATTTATCCCTCTTTTTGTAGCCATTTCTAACAGGTCAGTCACGGTATCTTGGAGGCCCTGATGGACAAAGATTAACCAACAAGGAAGGAAGGAAGGAAGGAAGGAAGGAAGGAAGGAAGGAAGGAAGGAAGGAAGGAAGGAAGGAAGGAAGCTGTCAACATATGTGACTGAAGGCAGCAGGACATGTGAGCTTATTCTCTGAAAGCAGAAGATGGATGCAGTACAAATTAGACATATAAGAGGGCAGTAGCCATCCTATTTGGCTCCTTAGCTTCTACTGTATTAGGACGACTGCTTATATATGTGGGTTGAAGGAAGCACTACAAGTTATGATAACCTCAGGGCTGCTTCTGAAAATGACAACCATGTGTTAAAACCTCCCCCTCCACAGTATTCAGTAAAACTTTACTCATGTATTGATGATGTCATTGCATAACATTACTACTCCTTAAGGAGAAGAGGAGACAAATGTAATGAAGGGCTTCCTTCCCTCTTTGTCAGTGGCTCACTCCATTCACCAATCCCATAGCTTGCTGCACTCACTATATTGTTTTATGGAGCCTGTGTCACTGCATACTCAGCAGACTAATCCAGCTTCTGGTCATGTTTTTCTCCTATAATGATAAGCATTCCCAATACATTCTCTTTTATATGACTTTGGTCAGGCCTGATTCAGATATAGGCGTGCACTTAGGAAGCCCTTAGTATGGAGTTAGCTTTCCTATATCAGATCATTTAACTCCCGGCAACAGGTACATCTTAATAACATTTTAGATTTGTTACCAGGCATAGCACACAAGTAAATGCTATTACAAAATCCCTGCTTCTGTTCTAAATCTTTATCAAAACATGATTATTCAACATCCTCAACATTCGCTAAATCAATAGAAAATCATACCATCTATTATAACTACATAGATCATTAAAGGAGAGCAATTACATGAATATAAGGGCCAAGCTACAAGTGACGAATGACACTTGAACGGCAAGTGGATTGAGTGGAGGGCAAGTGAACAGGGAGAAATACACTTGCCGTTCAAGTGTCATTCGTCACTTGTAGCTTGGCCCTAAGAAAGAGTCTTACCTCAGAGATAACCAAGTCACAGGCAAGGAGCCCCTTCTAAAAAGAAGCTCATAATCAATTCTTCTCATATTTATAGGGTTTCAGAATCATCTTCTAACAATAATTGTCTCTCTTGAAAAAGGCACACATTCTTGGCTAACTAATTATCTTACACCTTCAAACACCATTCAAGTTTTATCTATTCTTGAAATGTCTTCTTAAAATATATGAAAATTGTTGGTTCAAATTCTTGTTACTTCTAATCTTAATGCTGTGCTTACAAAGTTTTCATACAAATGAATATATGTTTGGCCCTCAACCAATACACCCATCCTGGAATCATATATTTACTTCTGTGAAGTTGGACATTTCTGTCATTCTCAGAAACTGTCTGCACCTCGGCCTCAACACATAGTATCTACTGATATGGGTTAGATGGCTCTTCTTGCCTACATGAGGCCATACGTCCATGTCCGTTTTCACACAGCTTACTGGCCACGGAACATCGCACCGATTGCGCCAGGAAGACGCTGTCATTCTGGGAGCTCAGCACCATGTTCCATAGCCGGTAAGCCGTGTGAAAACGGCTTATGTCACTCCTTGTTTCATGCCCTTCTCCAAGGTTGTTCTGTTCTGGTCCTCTAGGCTTCCCTCATGGCATGCCTAGCTCTGGGCCCAGGCTAGCACTGTTCCTTCATATAGTCTAATCCAGCAACAGTTCCCCTATATTTCTGGCTATATCTGTGACAATTTTGTTTGACAAAATTAATTAGAGTGTAAAAAAAGAAAAAAATAGAATACCTGGATGTAACAACATGCTGTATTTGGATGTAGAGTAGTTCAAAGGTTATGCATTTGTTATATAATGTTAACACAATTAAGTATAGCAATGTATTAATTTATATAACAATTATATCCAACTACTTTACGCCTATACATATCTGTTAGCTACTCTGATTCTTTACTATGTAAGCAATTAAAGTACATATATTAGTTAAGAGATGACATCTATGTATGGAAATAAAAGAGCAAAATATTTTTTGTGGTATCCCATCCTGCTGCATCTTCATCATAGACAACCCAACAAGCAAGAAAGACATTGATGTCTCTCCCCATATATTCCCCAGAGGACACTCGGATCAAGGGACAAACAGCTGTTGGTGGTCCCTGGCCCCAAGGAGGCCTGCCTAGCCTCAACTAGAGCCAGGGCCTTTTTGGTCCTGGCTCCCACCTGGTGAAATGCTCTGTCTGCTGAAATCAGGGCCTGGCAGGACCTACTATCTTTTTGCCGGGCCTGCAAGACAGAGTTGTTCCGCCAGGCATATGGCTGAGGCTGGGCCTCCGCCGGCCTGGAAAAAAGGGGTGTATAAAACCCTCCCTGTGAAGGCTGTCCACTATCCTGTTTTAAATGTGTTGTTTTTAATTAACATGAATTTTTAATTGTATTTTAAATTGTATTTTTAATATGTTGTTATCCGCCCTGAGCCCGCTCGCAGGGAGGGCGGAATACAAATTTTAAACAAACAAACAAACAAACAAACAAACAAACAAACAAACAAACAAACAAACAAACAAACAAACAAACAAACAAACAAACAAACAAACAAACAAACGTCACTTCAGTTGCCCTCTCACATTTAAAGCCAACTCATGTCATGAGCAGTCCTGCTTCAGCCAGGAGGCCCATTCTTCCTTTATCTCCTCCACTTGCTTCAGCCCAGGTTCCAGGCTAACTTCAGGTGTGGGATCTTCCCAAGTTCCTTTTAACAGCAGCAACAACAACAACAACAACCTTTGATTTATATACCACCCTTCAGGACAACTTAATGTCCACTCAGAGTGGTTTACAAAGTATGTTATTATTATCCCCACATCAAAACATTTAGTCATAGCTTCAGGCTGTGGCACCCTTCTTGCAGAGCTAAGCTTTGAGGTGGCTAAATTACCAGTGTCCCAGGAGAAGGTGCTTCCAGCTGTATTCATCCCAGGTCTCACTCCCACAAGATACATGGAATCCCAGCCTGACTGGCTATTCTCCTACTCAGCTTCCCACCTTTGCCACTCCCAGTTCCTGCCTCCTTTAACTGACATTTGAGGAGATCCATTCTCCCAAGGAGACTTCTCCAGTACAGGGGGACTTTTCCTCCACAGAGCTGAATGTCAGTCACCCTGTTTGTTCCCTGTAGACTTCCCTTGCCTTTCCCTCTGCTCTGTAGCTAAGGTGGCCAGGACACCCACTGTAGTGGGAGACTCCTGCCCAGGAGCCCACTGCTCAGTAGAGCAGAAGGCAGAAATGAAGGGGAGATATGTATTATGGTAATGCTACAACATCATCACCAACATGAACCCAGAAGTGATGTCTGCAAGTTGGTGCAGCACTCTAGGATTCCACCAAAACTCTATGGCAAAACCATAGAGTGTTGGTGGAATCACAGAACGCCATGTTGATGCACTCATGTCAGTTCCTCTTTTGCACAGGAATTGATGTCATAGTGTCACTGCAACAGCTATTTACAGATCTCTACCCACATTTGTACCCTTGCATCCCTCAGGACTATGCCCCTGCTCTTCCCATTCCTCCCTGGCATTAGAGAGTTTTGGAGAGTGCTAGATCTGCTCTGCATCATTTCCCCAAATCAGAGCACTCCAGGCTGTGTTGCATCAGCTCCCCCGCCTTCTCCTCCAGCCTCAATTTGACCAGGTTGTGACAAATAATGTTTCATTATATACCATATTGATTATACTACCATGAGGAGATAAAATAAATAGTTGTCTTGCCTCTCTTGCTATTGAGCACACAATTCTCAATAAAATAGTCCATAAAGCGCAATGGTTTTTTGGACTTACTCAGGCCAGGTCCAATACAAACACACGCATATACACAAAGGCACACAAAATGAAACTAGTAAATGTTACAGTTGCTAAAATACCAATACGCCTACTTTCAGAGCTAGATCAAGATGCTCAGAACCCAATCAATCACGATAATTTTAGGATTTGCTTACAATGTTTTTAGTGCCCATGAGATAAATTTTGCCACACTTTCTGTAGATCTGAGTTATGCCTGCCACAAAGAACCTTACAGTGCAATCCTAAGAAGAAGTTCCTCCAGTCTAAGGAGAGTTTCCAATGCAAATAGCAGGGGCAGGGGGCAAGTCTCAAGATAACGTGTCCAGGATGTTCTGATTCTCGGTATGTTTGGCATTGCAACTCCCAAGATCATCCTGAAACCCTGAAACTAGTGGCTGATTTCAAGACTCCAAGCTTTATTATTATCTGATCAGTTATGCCTGCCGTGGTGGGACAGATGCCTCCTTTTATTATTACAGATATTATGCTATCTTCAGTGACTTGTTCTCTAATTTTGAAATCCAGTTTTATTCACTGTTGGTTATATGTTTTAAACTGTTCTTATTGTATTGTCCTAATTGCATAATCTGCCTGGACTGCAAATGTATAATTGCATAATCTGCCCCTGGACTGAAGTAAATGAACAAATCAACATCCAGGCCCATTTAGCATCCTCAGCTCATGTCTTGGGACCTATTTGGAGAACAGCTGAAAAAAAACACCTCCCCATCACACTGGCCTCATTCTACTTAGCCATGTTGTTCATATCTTTCAATAAAAGTTGTGGGAATGTTAATCCTGATCATGTGTCTGAATCGTCTTCAGCACACCACAGTAATGGAGCTTCCTGCTGTTCCATTCATCTCTTTGCTGCCATAGTACATAAGCATCTTTATGGCTTACTGTGAAAACCAGCGCATTCGATTCTATTTCCAATGGAACCTCCAAGTGGGTGTGCTTACTTGCAGCATTGGGCTTAAATGGACCAGGAGCAGGGTTGAGCAGTCACAAAAATATTTCTCCCCTCAAGTGGTTTTAGTGCCATTCCAGGCAACAGTAGTTACATAGAGAAGAAATTACTTTGGAAATAGGGTTGCCAGCCTCCAGGTAATGGCTGGAGATCTCCTGGAACTGGTCTCCAGGCCACAGAGATCAATTCACCTGGAGAAAATGGCTACTTTTGGGGGTGGACTCAATGGAATTATGCCATGCCAAGGTCCTTTCCCTCCCCAAACCCCACTCTTTCCAGGTTTCTCCAGGTTTCACCCCCCAGATCTCCAGGAATTTCCCAACTTGGAGCTGGCAACCCTATTTGGAAAGCATTTCTCTTGCCTGATGGACACAGAGATATGGACATTTTTGGAATGTTTAGGTGTTCCATTAGTAAAGCAATGTGCAGCGCTCCTGAAGTATTGCATTTTGCAGAAAGTTGTCATGAAACTGGGAATTCTGGGCTTGCCATTGAGTTGAGTTAGCCTATAATCAGGGACTGGAGTGGGGCCAGTCCAATGGCTTTCTCTCTTTTGAGTGCAATGGAAGAAAGCTGAAACCTGTGGGGGAAATATATTAATGCATAATATTAATCAATATATATGTCAATGTGTGACATTAATCTCCTCCTGTTTCTGTGTGCCATGATATTCGCTTTCCTTTCTTTATCCTGACATGATGGGGGTAGCACTGGCAGGAGGAGTGAATGCAGAATATTACGATTTTGGAGATGGGTAACTCCTATGCGAAGTTACGGAGAAGGAACTAACATGTGGCTTCAGTTTTCACTGTCAGCTATCCACATTGGCACAACATTAATACTGCATGGCAGTGCCTTTGCACTACCAAGTTCACATGTCCCACCAGTCATGACTGTTCCCATCTACTTTATTGTACCACTTCTTCCTCCTTTGCTGCTGGAAACAGGCCTGGCCTTGCTTGGCAGAAAACCAGGCAAAAATCAATGCCAGATCAAACCAGAAACCAAAGAGCATGTGCCACTCGATTTTTTCCCCCTCTCTGTTCATTCCTATGTTCTGCATCCAAACCTTGCCCCAAATTTCAAAGCTGTCTCTCATTGGAGGTAGCTAAGTCAGGAGATATGGACACCTTTTCCTAAGGAGCTATGCACACACACACCTTTTTTGAGCCACAATGAAGAAGAAAATTTTCTGACGTACTACCAGTGTTGTCACTCCATGGTAGTGGTTGTCCATTTAGTACATCATCTAGTTTGATCCAAAGTCCTGGATATCATATTCTGGTCACGGAACACAACATTAATTAATGCACATGTGTTATATGTGCTGTCAAGTTGCCTCTGACCTATAGCGACCCTATGAATGAAAGACCTCCAAAATGTCCTACCATTAACAGACTTGCTTGTATCTTGGCAAACTGGAGGACGTGGCTTCTTTTATTGAGTCAAGTCATCTTGTTTTAGGTCTTCCTCTTTTCCTACTGCCTTCTACTTTTAGCATTATTGACTTTTCCAGAGAATCTTTACTTCTCATGATGTGACCAAAGTATGATAGCCTTAGTCTTGTCATTTTAGCTTCTAGGGAGAATTCAGGCTTGATTTGATCTAGTACCCACTTATTTGTCTTTTTGGCTGTCCAAAAGTCAGGAGTCAGGAGATATGGACACCAGCACCTTTTCCTAAAGAGCTATGCACACACCTTTTTAAAGCCACAATGCAGGGGAAAAAATTCTGGCATACTACCAGTGTAGACAGTAATTCCATGGTAGTGGTTGCCGATTTAGTACATTGTCTAGTTTGAGCCAAAGTCCTGGACATCATATTCTGGTCATGGAACACAACATTAACGAATATCTGCATCTTATTCTTTCCTTGTTCATGGGACACTTGAATGCGTCATTATGAAGTTTTCAAGTTGCCTGTTGTGGTAGCCAATGCCAGCTGGTCCAGCAATGATACTCTTCTGTAGATCATGGTTCGGTTTTGTGTTAATGCTCTGTCTGCTACAGAAAATCTGTTTCTCCCTTTTGCTTCTTTCAAAGAGTTATTTCTGCTGACAGCATGCATTACAGATCAAGACGGTGTTCCAGCTGCAAACATTTCTCTAACAACTTTTTTATGAAGGGGGGTGGGTCAATCCTTTTGCTTCTATGGTTGAGAATATACTGACAGAGCTTATAAGCCTCCTGCCACTTGCAGCAAGTGCAAGAGACATGGAAAGACAGAAGGTCCCCACCCCCAACAAAGAAATCAATTTGCTCCAAAAAGTGGTTGCTGTTAGGGGGTCCAATGAATTTCCTGCCAAACATGTTCCACAGTCAAACTTACCTTGCTTGACGGTGATGATCAGATGTGATCTGATCACTCAGTCTGTTTGGTTTGGCACCAAATAATTCAAACACCTGCTAAACAGGTTGACATTTTATTTTTCAAAACTGCACATGTGCCAATATGCTGCCAACCCAAGCCAACTGGCAGCCATTAACATTTCTAAGGAATTGCTTAAATGAACACCAAGCTAAGGTGTCTTTTTTTTAAAAAACACCATATTTATTAATGACAAATTTATATAGTTTGTGAATGATCTAATTGGCTGTGCATACAACTGTCTGCTGAACAGATCAGCAGAGCAGCAAGGGCAGAAGATAGAAATCCACAGGGCTGTGTGAGAATGTTCATGCACAAAAATCCAATTGTGCTGTGCTGCACTGTTCAGAAGGAATATAGTACAGCCAGTTGCATAACAGCCACAAATAGGCTGATGAACAAACTGTCTATTGAAAAACCAGCTTCCTGCTCTCTACTGGAGTACAGGCTGTAAGCTGAACTGGCACCCCTAGCCGGTAAGTAGGAGAAGAACCAAATAAAAAGGTAGGAAAGCCCACACTGTATGTATAGTAGTTAGAGTATCAGATTACAGTTTTGGAAACCTGTATACAAAACCCCATGAAGTTGTGAGATAGATGGGAGATAGATGTGGAGAAGATAAACCACAAACATTTCTCTACAAAAGTAATAGATAGTTTCAGATGGGCAGCCCTGTTGGTCTGCAGTAGAAGAACAAGATTCGAGCCCAGTAGGACCTTAAAGACCAACACGATTTCTAAGGTATAAGCTTTCAAGAGTAAAGCTTTCTTCATCAGATACCTTTTGTCTAATTACCTTAAAAGCCATCTGATTCCCAAAAGCTCGTACCCTGAAAGGCAATAGATAGATAACTTCATAATAAGCAATGCATTCTATTATTATTTGTGTTTCCTGTTCACTGTGTTTCTTTATCATATCCACAGAGTGGAGACTTTCTATCCATCCCTATTATATATAGAGGAGATAGGCAGGGTCAACATAGTACATTGTTGCTGCAGGAGATATGATTGTCCCCTTTTGATTATGATGGGAGATCCACAGGAATTGAAGCCAGAAGTAAATTATGTGCCCGTGTTCCACTCTTGTTGGTCCATTTATCCTCCTGTCTAAAATGCACATGTTGGACGCAGACACGAATAGGGTCTTTCTTTTAATGATTGCATGGTGAACGTTGTTCATGCTCAGAGGTGCTTTTTAAATCAGGGCTAAACTCACTGATCTAATCACTGGTGAGCTGTGATGTATCAGAAGAGGCCCCCAAACACCCTTTTGCCTAACTTTTTTTTTGGTCTTGGCAGCAACGTTTTTTGCTTCATTTCCAGGAAATAAATGGGCCTACATGTGTATATAATATATAGGTAGCTATTTCCCCCATTCCCTTTTCTGTACCACTTTTAATAATCATAACATTCCTTACATTAACTGTGAATTCTCTCATGGTCCTCACCATTCTGCCTTTGCAGTGGAAATTGAAAGCAGGTTTTAAAAAAAGAAGCCAGGCCAGCTTCCAAAGCAGAGAATCCCAAGCGGAATCTGTTCTGGAGTCCCACTGAGATTGTGACTGAGATATTCACAGAGAAGCTTGCTCAAAGACAAAACTTCAGATGGAATGAGCTCGTCGGGATACATTGCACAACCTTTGTGCCGATTTGACATCAAAGATCTTTTTATCAAAACAGGGCTTCGGTGAACTCAGTCAAGTAATACTTACAGGTTAACTTTGTTTGATAATATTATTCTGGCACAGAAAAGCCATTGCAATGTGTGAATTGAAAGACAAAAGCTGGTGGCAAAGCTCTTCCCAAGTCTGAAGCTCACGGGTTGACCTTGGGTCTTTCACCAATTAGGTTGAAGCCTACGGATTTGTTCTGCTAATGATTGTACCTTTCTCCAGTATAATGTGAGAGGCAGTGGTGTATAGTGGTTAGAATGATGGCCTAGGATCTGGGAGAACCAGGTTTGAATCCCAGCTCTGCTGTTGAAGCTCACTGGGTGACCTTGGGCCAGTCACACAGTCTCCGCCTAAGCTCCCTCACAGGGTTGTTGTGAGGATAAAGTGGAAGAGATGAGAGTTATGTGAGCTTCCTTAGGTCCCCATTGGAGAAGAAGATGGGGTATAAATAATGCAAAATTAAAATTGAAATTAAAAGGTACCTTCCCCTAATGCCAGAGGCTTTCCCATTAGTGGGGAGAGCCTCTTGAGTTAGGGGAAACCACCTTGCATTGTGGAAAGGTGCTACCATTAGCAGAACAGATCCATAAGATCTGACCTATCCTGTCTAGTACTTTTAAGGTTGAATTCCAATGAACATTCTCTCCAGTTGAATACAATGGATTCACTTCAATACAAACTTGATTCAAATTAAAACGTAAAGTCCCATTGATTTCAGTGGAAGTGTTAAGAGTGAAATTTCCATGGATTTATCCTTGCGAAGCAGGAACACATTTCCATGATTTTATGCTACATCCTCTCTTTAACTGAGTGAAATTTCCACAGAATTTAGAGCATCCATCCTCCCCTCCAAATACCATTTGAATTTATCATAAAAATGCACGTGTAAGACCAAAATTATACTCTTGATCCAATTTTCTTCACAGCACATTTGTTACAGATCTGCACTTCTAATCCTCATTTACAGTTCAGCTCGTGGAGGGAAAAGACAACTTTCCATCCGTTTAATACTACTGCTACTACTAGTGTTGTAGCTATTTAACAGCACCAATGCCAGGCACTTGTCAGGCATTTCATTACAGTTACCAAAGGGCTTTATAAGCATAACCCAATTAGCTGGTAATGCTCTCTCACTGAATAGGAAACAATAATTTCAAATGCACCCCTGAAAAGCAAGCAAATATCAAATGTTGAAGGTCTATTGAGTATTCTAGACTCAGAGCCACAATAGGAAGTTCACCATTTCTTCCCCTCTGACTCCAATATAATTGTTGAACTGTTTCCTAGATTTCATAAAATGTACAAGCTACCACACCGTTGGTGATCAGAATGGGCATTGTGCAAGAGACCCAGCCAACAATATGGCATACTCCGGACGACATACTCATTTTCATACCTAGCATAACCAGCAGTATTTGTAAAACTCTGAGCCTATAATGCATTGCACTGAGAAAATGAATGAGATACTGTTCGAATTTTTCAGCAAGGCCTATGGTATGGTCATTGACTATCCACTTGTTGCACGGTTTTGTTTATGTTCACTGTTTTTTCTTCTTTTTCAGGTACGAGGATGTTGCCAAAGATTCGTCAAGATGACATAACTTATAATCGTAAGTGCTGGGAGGCAGAGCCTAACGGGCATTGCCAGCATCTAGATCCTGTTTCATACTTGCACGTTATCAAAGGCTCACAAATTAGCAGAACATCCAATACAACTTCTGAACAGACAAACTCATAACACCCCGTTGGTGTGATGTTGAAGAAAATAATCATTCCATGAACCTTTGATAAAGTGCAAGTATGAAACGGGATCTAGGTGCTGTGAACATTAACTTGACATTTAAATTACTCACCTTTACATATTTTCCTGGACTTTGAAACATTGTGTTATGAGAGTATTTTTGTATTCGATTGTGATTCTAGACAGCAGTTTGTACTATGGCATTTACTAGTGTTAGGACCTTTACGTTGTCTTGTACTTATATCTCTATTTATTGTTCTAGAAATATTTATTGCACCTTTTTAGCACTCACAGCACTTTGTATTTATATAAACATATTTATAAAAATAAACAAAATAATATATTTAGAGACAGAGTATTGTCCTCCACCCTCCAGCAGGTTTATCCTCTTGCTTTTCTTTGTCAATTTCCCTGAAGTTCCCCTCAGCTTTCTTTTTGGTTCTTAGCTGCTGGCAGGAGTTATAAAGGAAGCTTCAAATCCCAAGGAACAAAATATTCACATTTTTCTAATGGTTATGTTGTGTTGGACTATCTCAGTAACTTTATGCTGTAGAAGTAGTACAACACCTGTCCCCATAATTTGGCCCAGTTTTATATGTATAGATCTATAGAGCACATGCCATAATAAAGATGATCGTTTGAGCTTTGGCTTGGATCCATCCAGCTTTTTTGCTCTCACTCAGTTACCTTAATAAATACAGCCCTTGTCCCACAAAGTTTTTGTCTATGCAGGTCCCAGGACAGCCAGTTTGTGTAGTGGTTAGAGAGTCAGAATAGTGTATGGGAAAGCCAGCTTTGAATCCCTGCTCTGCCATAGAAGCTTGCTAGGTAACCTTGGGGCACTTACACACACTCAGCTTAACTTACCACCCAGAGTTGTTGGCCATTTCCACACACGTTGAATAATGCACTTTCAATGCACTTTAGCAATCCTTTGTAAGTGGATTTTTTGTTCCACACATGGAAAATCAGTTTCAAATCTTCACTAAAGAGTATTGAAAGTAGATTATCCAACGTGTGTGGAAGCAGCCGTTGTGAGGATTAAATGGAGGAGAGGAGAATGATGTAAGCTATTTTTGAGGAGCATTGAGGAGAAAGGCAGGGTATAAATAAAGTAAAACAAACAAACAATCACCAGCACAGCATTTGTGCATGGTCAACTGGATCTCCTCCTTCCTTTTTCACCAGCAGAAGAACTGGTTGGATCTAAAACTTTGCCTTTTCTTTCTGTATTAATAGTATAGGCAAGAGGGACTCCATCTTGCAGAATGCTGGAGGCAGAGTGAGCTGTATTTTCTCCACTGCTACTTTTATTGAACCAACATCTGAGCAGTGACAGGTTGAGAAAGCTGCACCCACCTGCCATTTCCAACTGGCAACGACATCACAAGTTTCCACCAGTGACTCTGTTGCTCTTGAGTTTCTCCAATTCTGTTGCTAAGTAACAGCAAGAAAGTACAGCTGCAGCTTCAACTCTGTTGAAATTACAGTTCCTACAATGTGATTTTTTAAAAAATAAACTTTGTTCTTTTCTGTTCTGGAATTCAGAAAACCAAAAAGTTCAAATGGGTCTAGCAGTGGGTATGTTGAAGCATAATGGAGCATATAATAACATTGTAGACTAAATACTCCTACTGAAGCTGTTTCATGTGACTTTGGATGCTTAGCCAAGCAAGCGTTAAAAGGCATAAATAGAAGAGCTAATAATAGAGTGCACGTTTCATCCTGACAAAGTCAATGATATTTTGGACCCCAGATTCATCTGGAGTCAGAATTTCCTCTCTGAACATATATGATCACCACCTCAAAAGTGCAGCTCATTTCACCTGGGAAAATTATACGACGTACAAAATATTTATCTGCGAGCACTTCATTAGACCAAGTAATAAAATCTCAAGTCCTTAAATTAGTAATGATTATTGTTATTACCATTAAATCATTATTGTAATGATATTACAATCATACCTAGAGGCCTCAGTCAGGTTACTTACTGAAAGGGGCAGAGGCAGAGAGAAGTAGCGGTCCTAGGCAGAGATGTGTGATATTCCCATACCAAGAAACTTAAGAAGCACCTTACAAGCCCCCTTGCAATGAGAGGTAACCTGCATGAGTAGTCAGTCATGTACTCATTGATGATGTATATGAGCATCATATCCCATCCCTATTATGATGGAGATCCAAGCTGAACTGGCCGTGGGATGCATCCTTTGATGCAAAAGAGGATGTCCATCCATGTCCAGAGCCACCAGCCACTACAAGTGAGGTTTCCCATGAATACAGTTGAACAGGGACCATACAAAACTTAGGATGCAGTCAGTTTACATGGAAAAGGGATATGGGTGCAGGTGACTATTCATTCAACTTGCAGCATTCAGAATGTTCATCTCCCCCCACCCCGCCCCAATCAAGTAATGTCATATCCTGAGTCCACTAGATCCTATGTCAAATTTAAGAGGAGAAAGTGCACCAAAAGTATTTTATTCCTCTTCTTCCAATCACAGGGACAGAAATCTATCACGGATAGAGGGGCATAGAAGGGAAGTAAGATTGATATATTTCCCAGAAATACGTGACTATCAGCGCGGGAAACGAAAATACAGACCACTGGCATCTACAGTAATGTTTGTTAATACTTACATTAGATGCCCTTTTATGTATAAGGGAACGGGCTCAGAAAATTGCTTCTATAAGGGATAATTCTTATAATCTATCACCACGTGAGAGCCAGTTTGGTGTAGTGGTTAACAAATAGTTGAGCCATTGGCACTTACACATCATATTATCCAGTGCATACAATAAGTAAATTTTAAGTACAGTGGGAGAATATATGAAAAAGTTGTATAGGGAAATTATTTGCAAGGGGTAGTGTCAGGTCTAAGCTGGATCTCTCTTTATCCTATATGTTTTTTCTCACTTCTGGAGTACATGGGCGAAGACGACTTTTAAAAAAAAAATCTTCAGGTCTTATAATTTTCCTTTGGCATCATCCATTTCCACATCAGCTACCTGTATCCCCGAGAGAAAAAAAAAATGCTAGTTACCAGATTCATCTTTCTGTTTCTGTGACTTTTGAATGTGTTTTGTGTAAGAGAACAATTGATCCATCTCCTTCACGTAGCAGGATTTGTATGCTGCCAATGCGTCTTTTGATTCCTCATGTTACAGTTCTTCAAAGCTATATCCATACCTAGCAATGAAATCACATCCTCATACATTACACAATTCCTCAAAATTGTCCTCAGCTATTCCTGGAAATTCCATCAAGAGCTGTAAAATCCTGCTTCTGGGAACTGTCGTCTCTTTTCTCTCAGGTGCATTTCCCAGATGTCCCTATAACAACAGAAATCTCCAGCAGTGTTGTCCTCCCACGCTAAGATAACAGGATCACTGGGTTCCCCATTATCTTTTTGTTATTAAAACAAAGATTTAAATAATTCTCCTAAACAAAACATGAAAAATTGTTTCAGCCCCTAGCTCACACAACTTCTTTAATTACTAAATTTAGATCATCATCATCGTAAACCTTTTATTGGCATAAAATACAGTAAAACAAGGTAAAAAAGAAAAACCCGAAAGGTAGGTACCTAGACGAGGGTAATATGGAATCAGAGGGCCAAGCTACACATGACGAATGACACTTGAACAGCAAGTGTATTTCTCCCTGTTCACTTGCCCTCCACACAATCCACTTGCCGTTCAAGTGTCATTCGTCATGTGTAGCTTGGCCCCAAGCTACAAGTGACAAATGACACTTGAACGGCAAGTGTATTTCTCCCTGTTCACTTGCCCTCCACTCAATCCACTTGCCAGGCAAGTGTCTTTCGTCATGTGTAGCTTGGCCCTCAGCCAGTCAACTTCTTTAATTACTAAATTCAGATGTTACTTTTAAACTTTTGCTTTCGAAGCAGCAACTTTTTTTTTTAATTATTTTTTATTAAAGAATTTTCAACATATAACAAGAATAACAACAGCAACTGCATAACCATAACATGGTGCTATACATAGTCAAGCGAAAGCAAGAGAGTAATAACAGCAGTTTACACAGATAAGTTAGATAAGAAATGTACACCTTTGTCAATTTCCGAATACAGTACAAGGTAGGTGTTAGCCTTGTAGGGGGAATGATAAACAAGCAAAACCAGTATATTACATAACAATCCTATAGTTCAAATCTCAGGGTTTATAACCGTGTAATGGGGAAGCGAAGAGGTCAGCCATGAATTCTGGGAGAGAAAGTCCAAGAAAGGATACCATTTTGAATAAAACTGCGTAGTTTTAGAGGGGTTCTGCAGCAATTTGATTCTGTCTGCTATCTTATCCATCATAAGGTGATCCCACACCATTCTGTACCACATATCAAGATTGGGTGGAAAGTGTGATTTCCACCTGAGTGCAATCGCATTTTTTGCAGCCACCAAGAGAGTTCTGATCAAATCTTTCCTTATTTGGGGAATTGCCAAATCATTCCAGAGATCCAGGAAAATAAGTTCCGGGCGTAGGGGTATCACATAAGTTGTAATACGAGAGATTTCACGGAGAATCGTCTGTCAGAAGTTAGCTATATAGGTGCACTCCCACCAGCAATGTGAGAAAGTACCTTGCTCTCCGCATTTTTTCCAGCAAAGGGGAGATCTGCCTGGATATATTTTTGCTAGTTTTTGGGGGGTGAGGTACCATCTGTGGATAAGCTTGTAGGTTTGAAGTCTCACACTGGTGACAGGGGAATTAATCAGTGCAGATGCCCAAACTTGCTCTCTATCTTCCTGAGATAATTCTGTCCCGCAATCGTGTTGCCATTTGTTCAGCAGTGCCTCATTGCTTGGTTTTTTGTTATCAATCAGTATGTGATAGAATTTTGATAGGAGGCCTTTACGAGTAAGTGATCGGGAGTCTAAAAGAGTTTCAAGTGCAGTTATCGGTTTGGCCATTATGTTTTTTATATCCAGTGCATTTAGGAGATATCTCAATTGGAGATAGAAGAACCAAGGGATTTCCCTGTCCACTTTAGTGTTCAGTTCTACTCTGCTTATGATACCGTCCTTAGTAGCTACGTCTAACAGCCTTAAGTCTCTTAAGTCTCCCCAAGAGCGTAGCACTGTTATATTGTGTTGGTGGGGCATGCCCTTATGAGCCGTGAGTACTGAAAAGCGAGATATAGCCGGGAGGAGGATCTTTTTGTATCTGTCCCAAAGTTTTAAAAGCGCCTTGAGGAATATATTGTGGTGTACTGAGGGGGGACGGAGGCTCGGCGCGGACCAGAATGTTTCCCTCAATGTTTTCGGCTGGGAGAAGACTTGTAATATACCAGCCCAATCAGAGTGCCCGGTAGGATGCAGGATTTGAAGGACATCTGACAGCCTGGCTGCGTCGTAATAGAGCCCTATGTCAGGATAATTAAAGCCTCCTGCCGCCCTAGGGGCACACAAGACTTTAAAGGCTATTCTGGGGCGTTTGTTCTGCCATAGGAATCGGTTGAAAGTTGTCTGCCACTGGCTGATAATTGTACTAGAGACGTCGATTGGAATCGTTCGGAATAGAAAGATCAATTTCAGGAGGACAAAGGATTTTATCAAGTGGTATCTTTCATACCACGCCAGATTTTGCTTGTTCCATTTGAGCAGGAGTTGTTTAATTTCTTTAAGCTTTTGAACATGATTCACTTGGAACAGTTGAGCCGGATTAGAAGGGATATTTATACCCAGATAATGAAGGTGTGTTTTAACCCACTGGAAATCAAATTGCCGTTTTATGCTACTACATGTGGCCTCGGGTAGATTTACAGGCAGAATGGTGGACTTGCTAGGATTTATTTTCAAGCCAGACACTCGCCCAAAATGAGAAAGTTCGTCATTCAGAAATTTTAGAGAATCAAGTGGTTTAGTGATAAATAGTAAGATGTCGTCAGCAAATAAGCAGAGCTTAAAGCTGTGGTTATTAATTTCAATGCCTTGAATTCTCCTATCAGTCCTTATTGCCTCTGCCAGAGGCTCTATAGCCAGAGCGAAGAGGATAGGGGAGAGGGGGCAGCCTTGGCGCGTGCCTCTGTGGAGAGGGAAGGAATTGGACGCTATGTCATTTAGTTTAATTCTCGCATGGGGGCCCTCATATATTGCTTTGATTATTTGTAAAAATTTGGAACCAAAGTTCATTTGGGAGAGAAGCTCTTGTAGGTATGGGATTTCAAGGGTGTCGAAGGCTTTTTCTACATCTAGTGAGAGAAACATGGACTGTATATTATGATGTCTGCTGAATGTCAAGATATTCAGTGCCTTGTAGATATTATCTGAGATGTCCCTATTGGGAATAAAGCCAATCTGATCCGTATGAATATAGTTTCCAATAAAGGAGTTAAAACGGTGGGCAAATATAGAGGTGAAGATCTTATAATCAACGTTTAGTAGGGAAATAGGTCTGTAAGATCCGGGGTTTGAAGAATCTTTACCCTCCTTGGGAAGCATAGTAAGTATTGCCTCAGACCAGGTCTTGGGGAGGGTCCCTGAGGTGTATACATCATTACAGGCCAGTAATAAGGGTGGGGTTAAGACCAGAGCAAACTTTTTATAAAATTCAGCCGGGTATCCATCTGGCCCTGGGGCCTTATTGCCCTTCAGTCTTTTAATAGAGTCCAGTAGCTCCGTAGTGGAGATTGGGCTGTCCATTATACTGCTATGCACCAATGTCAATTTCTTGATGTTTTTGTGGTTTGAGAGATATTGTCTGATCGCCATATTATCAGGTTTAGTTGATGTATATAAGTTCGCATAGAATGTTTTAAACACCTGTAATATTTCGGGGGATTTAGAGAATACCTGTCCTTTGGCGTCTTTTATGAGCCTGATGTATCTATTGATCTTTTTCTCCTTAACTTTCCAGGATATACAGCGTAGTGTCCTAGGGGAATGATTCCAGTGTTTCTGCTTTAGATACAAGAGGTTTTTTTGGATTTGGTGAGTCTCGAGAGACTCCAAGGCCTTTCGTTCGTGTAACAGCTGAAGCAGCAACTTACAACATAAAACCTCTGGAGCATGGTTCTTAAACTTTCATCCACTACTGCCCTCCAAATATGAAATATTATCGTTGAATGGCCTTCAAGCCACAAGTAAAAAATTAGTACCAAAACCAAAATTCATGGCAGCAACTTTATTCATATAGTTTTGAGCATGATGTATGTATATGTAATATACAGATCTGAGACATATTATGAGCTGGATACTGGTAGAAATTCAAGCATCTTGTTTTTATGGGCAGCCAGACCTTTAAGAGTCAGGCGTCCACTGACAATCAGCTGTTGGAAACTCCACGCTGTTGGAATGAGAGCTACAAGGCAGAAATTACTCAAGAGTCATTATTTGTCCCTCACAGGCTGGACCACACCTGCCTGCACTCTGTAAGCTGACCTCTGTAAGCTAACCTGGTCTGTGCTCCTCTAGAGTAGGGCCACCTAACTTCAGGCCCACAGAGGAGCAGCAGGTCTATAGTAGGGTGGGACACTTGGAGCGCAGGGATTGCACTGAGGGCGAAGCTACAAGTGACGAATGACACTTGAACGGCAAGTGTATTTCTCCCTGTTCACTTGCGCTCCACTCAATTCACTTGCCGTTCAACTGCCATTCATCACTTGTAGCTTGGCCCTGAGTGGACCAATTTATTCAGCAAGGAAACCGTCTCAAGCATTAGCCTAAATAGACTAAGTATTAATTAGGCTCAGCTGCACTTGGTCCTCGGTGATGAAGTTCTTCAGGCTGTGTTTTGCTCTGGCTAGGATCCTGCAAGGAAATACCATTTTCAGCACTCTGCTCTGGGTCTACAAGGAGGTGGAGCTCAGTCAAATTGGCACTTCTCCTTTGTGCCACCTCAGCCTGGGCCTTCCACTACAGCTGTTCCTGCAGAATGGGAGTGGATCCTAGGGGCTATGGGTCTGGGTTTGGGTCTGGGTCCGTGTCCTGCCTGGCAAGGCTATGGCTTGCCTCAAGTGCTGTGGGTATTGTCCAAGTGAAAACTGTCCTGAAAGATGTAGTTGTGTGCTGTTTCCTCATGCGTACATAATCGGGCATAATCAAACGTACAAGAAAAATAAATTCAGTGTTAAGGAAATGCTAACTTCAAGCAAACCGGAGGAATCAAATACCATAAACAACTTACCTTTACATTAATTGAAAACCTCAGAATTGTATTCTGATTGAAAAATTACTCTTGTACTTCCATCATCACATGCTGTTATGATGCCAAAGAGTGAATAATGTCTGTAAAACCAACTCAGATTTCAGAAACTTGCCAGATACAGAATAAATAATTCAACAGTAATACAGTCAACAATGATTTCTTTCCTTGGATCTTCTGTGCTTGCAATGTGCGTCGGTGCCCATCTCCCCACCGAAACCATTATGGCTTAAATAAACATTCAGATCAGTTGATATCAGAAAGGCAATCAGAGCTTGAGCAATAACATGATGGAAGAGGGGATATAATATTTTTAATGCAGGTAATTGGGACAGTAAATCAATGAATTAGCATAAGCAAGCTTCTTCTCCCCTGCAATGGAAAATAGGGCTGCATATTACTTTTATGTCCGATTGTGCATGATAAAGGAAGGAGATTTTTGTTTTAAGTACATCTGGGATAACTTTCAAAGGACATAAATTTTAATGAGGAACATAGAAAAAGCTCTACATTGTCTTATGCCAAGTGCCTCAGAATCTTACAATGTTTTCTTAACAATCTTATGGCTCACCTCTATGAAGTTTTCAAGCATTAGGTACCCACTTAGTATTAAAAGTTTGGCACTTCGAGTTGCCCTTCTGCTTGCTGTTCTTCTTCTTTTAACCTATGACATTATCACAAAATTTATCTCACTTGACCACTTCTGCTGATGTTAGATGAAATTATACAATGATAGAAAGTGAAGGGGAAAGGTCGCAGAGTGAATCATTTATCACGCATAACCAGCGAAAGAATCCAGCAACATCCAAATATCTCCTGTCTACTTTTGGTATGAAATATATGCCAAAAGTGGACCACTGTCCACTTCCAGTGTTTAGCAAAGTCTATTTCGAGCTATTTTGCTGCCCTGCCTGGAAAATCGTTACTCCCCTTCCCCATTCTTTCTAAAGTTTATCCTGCCCTTTCTACAAGGTGGGTGGAGGGCATGGTTCTCTCCTCCTTTCCAACCCCCCCCCCCCAATAATATTGTGAAGTAGGCTAGGTTGAGGAAGACTAACTGGTCCGAGCACCTCTCTCTGCCTCAACTCCATTTTCTAGGTAATATTTCCCAGAATTATTTCCTCTTCACATATCTGAAGAAGCAACCTCTGGCTCATGAAAACTCATACTGGAATAATTGTTATTCTTTATGATTACACTGGGCTTTTTAAGAAAAATATTTTTATGCTACAACAGACTAACACAGCTATTGTTCTGCAATGGTTCAAGGTTACCTGATGAGCCTTCATGGCTGAACAAATATGTAAACCCAAGTTTCCCCACTACATCAGAAGTGTTCAACCTTGTTGATCCTGTAGGTGCTTTGGGGTAGTGGATGCCACCACAGAATGGCTGCCATAAGGGGAGCGGCTAATCTCAGAACATGAGTTCAGGACTGGCTATTTACTTTGGAGAAGAGCTACTACTTTGTTTCCATTTTTAAAGAAAGGAGGAAGGGGAGGATTAATTCCTGCATGGCCACATAGAGAATTTTAACACAGGTACCCCTCTGGAATTCACATGGAGAGGTTGCCTAGCCTAGATCCATGCCCATAGCTGTGGTGGGGCTTATAGATGCAATGTCCCACCCAAACTGTGCCCTGCCCCACCAATTAGCGTTCCTGACCTGTATGTGCAGGGCCACCGAGAGACGGGGAAAAGGCGAACAAAGCTCCCAGGCCCCATAAAATCTCGAGGGCCCTGGAACCTGGATAAATCATGCACTCAGAGAATGCTTGTCAGTTTGGGGGAAGGGTGCACCCACTGGGGGCAAAGAGCTCAGATAGCAAACAGCTTCCCAGTAGTCAGTGTCTTTGCCTCACCCCCTTTTTTGCAGTCTTTTTTTTTTAAAGAAAGCTCTCCATGGCTGCAAGGCTGAAGCAAACATGGGCCCATCAATCTGCTTAGTATGCCTTAATTTCTTGCTCCCTCCCTCCTTCTATGAGTCTCTCTACACAAGACATCCTGGCACGTGTTGTTCAAGTGTCGAGTGATGCAATGTTGCCTGGGAATTGAAGTTTTAAAGAGTCACTTAGGATCACTGTGGAGAGGAAGGTTGAAAATGCAAGAAAAATTAGGTTAGAAGCATTTTTAATGTTGGTTATGGGTGCAAGCCTTTAGTCAAACCCCCACGCCCCACTCTGGGTGGAATCTACAAGATCATAAAATAAAAGTTTTCAAAGACAGAGCAGGGTGAGATTTCTGGGGGAGAGGAAGATTACAATTCTCCCCTCCCCCTCCCAACCCGCACTATGGGTGGAATTGAAAGTATTTGAAAACTTTTATTTTAAGACCTTGCAGATTCCACCAAGAGTGAGGCAGGGTGGACTAAAGGCTATATGCTAAAACTGTCAGCTTTCTGTTCTTCTTAAAGCAAATGAAAGTTTTTTTGTCAGTACAAATGAGGACCATTCCTGACTAGATCAGAGAGGCTAGAAAGAGATGAGTGAGTCAAGCAGAATGTCCTTCCCAGTTTCCCCAGTCAAACTGCAGAATTGTGAAATACCCACTGATGTAGCCCAGTGAGCTATGACTCAGGAATAGAGATGGGCATGAACTGGGAAAAATCCAAACCATGCGGTTCGTGGTTCGTCACATTTCACAAACCACAAACAATGAACTTTCACATACTTGCCCAGGTTTACGAACTGGTTCATTAAAACATCACTTTCAGGGCAGCAGAAGGTCTGCAGAATAGGGGTTTGTGCTTCTGGTTTTCCCTTTTTAAATGCCTGCCACTTTTCAGCTGATGGGAGGGAGATCCTTCATCAGCTGAAAAAAGCTGCCGGCTTGAAAGCAGCAATACTTTTCTTGCATGGCAAGAAAAGTGTTGCTGCTTTCAAACACCCCGCTGCTTTTTTCAGCTGACGGGATGGGCATCCTCCTATCAACTGAGGTCCTTTTCACATTAAGACTTTAAAGTGTTTCAATATCAGTTCTGCTTCCCATGTTTGCAGGAGTTCCCTGCTGGCTTTAAAAGCCAGGAAAGGATTAAATGACTAGTTTTTCCCTTCTTCCTTTGGGGTCTGCACACACACACTCTTTTTTCCCAAAGGTAAGAAAGGGTTGTAACAAGGTAAGATTGCAACATTGTAATGTTACTGCACATTCCTTCTAGCTTTAAAAGCCAGGAAAGGATTAAATGACTAGTTTTTCCCTTCTTCCTTTGGGGTCTGCACACACACTCTCTTTTTTCCCAAAGGTAAGAAAGGGTTGTAACAAGGTAAGATTGCAACATTGTAATGTTACTGCACATTCCTTCTAGCTTTAAAAGCCAGGAAAGGATTAAATGACTAGTTTTTCCCTTCTTCCTTTGGGGTCTACACACACACTCTCTTTTTTCCCAAAGGTAAGAAAGGGTTGTAACAAGGTAAGATTGCAACATTGTAATGTTACTGCACATTCCTTCTAGCTTTAAAAGCCAGGAAAGGATTAAATGGCTCCTTTTCTCTCCCTCTCAGGCATGTTTCAGGCTTTGCAAAAGAAGGAAAAAAACAAGTGTTTTGCACAGCCCTTTGGAAACAAAGTGGCAGGGAAGCGGGGAATCTGGGAGGGGATGAAGCAGCAGCTTCTCTGCCGCTTTGTTTCCAAAGGACTGTGCAAAACACTTGTTTTTCCCCCCTAAATGGAGCCATTTAATCCTTTCCTGGCTTTTAAAACCAGGAGGAATGTGCAGTAACATTACAATGTTGCAATGTTACAATGTTATAACCCTTTCTTGCTTTTGGGAAAAAAAGAGAGTGCATACCCCAAAGGAGGAAGGGAAAGACCAGCCATTTAACCCTTTCCTGGCTTTTAAAGCCAGCAGGGAATAAGCAAACTCCTGCTAACATGGAAAGCAGAACAAATAAGTTCCAGTGTGAAAAGGACCTCAGCTGATGGGAGGTGTATGCCCCTCCTCTCAGCTGAAAAAAGCAGCAGGTCTTTTGAAAGCAGCAATATTTTTCTTGCAGGCAAGAAAAATGTTGCTGCTTTCAAATGCCTATCAGCTGAAAAGCAGCTGGGTGAATACCTCTACTGCAGAAAGCCCATCTCTAGTTGCCTAGGAAATTGATCAATGGTGCCAGTCTGTCTGCAGTGACAAAACAAAAAATGAACTGGCCTAAAGTTCGTTATGGTTCATCAGAAATGGGCTCTGATGAACCACCAGTTCGCAAACCAAGAACCGGCTTAGTTCGTGACGAACTTTGGTTTGTATTTCAGTTCGTGCCCATCTCTACTCAGGAAGCCCCAGGTTGAATCTTGTGTCTGCTAGTGGCCACGAGCATCCTTTTGCTGGCCTAGTTTATCAGGCTTTTGTAAAAATTATAACTTTGAGCACTGAAAATGCTGTATAAATGCTAAATATATATTCTACATCTAATTATGATGTTTCTAATAAACCTGAAACATATTTTGCATGATACACCATTTGATTGACTTATTTATTTGGAAAAATAAACATGACTTTTCTGTAGAGACACACAATAGGTGGTCGTCCCACTGTGCTCATTTTCCCCCTTAACAAAAAAATTCTGGCTCTGTGTCTTCCCTAGATCCATTTTAAAAATTTTGTCCATAGTCAAACTGAGGTCTCATGGCTGGAATATGACCTCTTGGGTTTAATTTAGTCCTTTGCTTGTTAGTCAGTTGTTAGCAAATGACTCTAAACTCCTTTTTTTCTGATCCATTCAAATTACTTTGTATTTTATCTTCAACTATCAAGCTGGTGCCAGAAAACACATCAATAGGTTCCATGGCACCTATAGGTGTCACCTTGAAGATTTCTGCCCTGCCTCATACTAGCTCTCATCTTGTTTTGTGCTGTACAATAAAACATTGGCACTTTAAGTGCTTAGAATTCCCCAAGATGCTGGTTTTCTTTTAAAATTACAGTTGTATTGTACTGCCATGGTTGTTAAGTGCAGAATCAAGGATGGTAGTTATTGATTGACAAACACAGAGCAGATATTTTTACCTCCCACATTATGTTTGGGGCTTCTAAGAAGTCACCAAACTGCATTATCATGAACTAACAATTTAATGGAGCTTTTCACATTGTGTTGC
Source organism: Eublepharis macularius (assembly GCF_028583425.1). Classification (NCBI taxonomy): domain Eukaryota; kingdom Metazoa; phylum Chordata; class Lepidosauria; order Squamata; family Eublepharidae; genus Eublepharis; species Eublepharis macularius. The sequence continues at coordinate 30,246,800 of NC_072792.1, read as the reverse complement.
AAAGAACAGGAACAATTCATATTCTCAGGGTAAAGCACCTCTGTTTTTCAGTAGTTGGGCTGATCCCTAAAGAATGTGACATAATAATAAAGAATAGTGTCCCAAGTATTGCACAGTGTCCTTCTCTTACTCTAAACAAGACCGTACAGGAACTATGATATGGCTCTCAAGCAGCAGAGAGAATTCTTTTCTCCCTTTCCCCAAATACTAGATCTCGAAGGGTTCCAATGAAATCGATGGCCAGCAGTAAATACTTCTTCTGTACTCAAAAAGTGATTAAAATGTGGCATTTGATGCCAGAGGATGCAGAGTTGGCTGCAAGCAGAGATATTTTTAAAAGGAAATTCAGATTCACCATCTATTGGGGGCTACTAGCCATGTTGACTAAAGGGAGCCTCCACATTTTGAGGCAGCAAACCTCAGGATACCAGTTCCAGGAGGCAACATCAAGGGAAGGCCTCAGTATCTGTGCCCTGTGGTTGGTCCTCTAGAGAAACTGGTTGACCACTGTGTGAGACAGGATGCTGGCTTGGATGGATCATTAGCCGGGGTTTTCTTACGTTCTTAAGTTGAATTAAACAATGGGTGTAATTAGGCTTGATCAGTGCCAGGCTGTGATTCCAGTTTGGTGAGAGCCAGTTTGGTGTAGAGGTTAAGAGCACGGGACTCTAATCTGGAGGACTGGGTTTGATTCCCCACTCTTCCACTTGAAGCCAACTGGGTGACCTTGGGCTAGTCACAGCTCTCCAGAGCTCTCTCAGCCCCATCCACCTCACAAGGTGATTGTTGTGGGGATAATAACGTATTTTGTAAATTGCTCTGAGTGGGCATTAAGTTGTCCTGAAGGGCGGGATATAAATCAAATGTTGTTGTTGTTGTTATTTATTCCAGATTTCTAAGGAAGAATAAAAATTAGAAATTACAATGGTCTTGTATATGACAGATATCATTGCATTTTGGGATATCATTTGCAAACTGGGGGTAAATTTTTCCACAGATAGTTCACTGACCTCTTTGTGACCATTCAACGCTGCTCCACCATACTCCCTCCTAACACTACAGTACAACACAATCTCCTGTTCATGTATGTGTGTTCTCATGCAGCCTGATTGAGTTCTACTTCCCCCTCCCACTCTCACCTTGCAGTGTTCTACTGACAATTGGTTAAACAAATCAATCACAAATCAATGCTTTAAAAAAGCTCCATTTGGTGTTCATCTAAGTAGTCCTTAGCTACACTAATGGCTGCCAATCTGTTTGGACTGGGTGCATTTTAGCACAGGGGAAGTTTTTTTTGGGGGGGGGGAATGCAAACGTGTTCAGCAAGCATTCGAGCTGGTCAGTCACTGACAAACACATACAATGATTGCCTCGTGCCTGATCATGGTATTTCTGTTCAACGGTTTCACTGATTTGGTGCAAAATTTGCAGTGTCCCTAACTACAGTGAATTGTTTGCAATGTTTTGCTACTCAAATCCACAATTTAAAAAAAAATTGCTTGGAATGAAGCCCCACTAAACTCAGTAGACTGGACATCTGAATTAATATTGAAAGGATTGGGCCACACAGCTGCAATCTTATCCACTCCCTTAAAAAGGCACACACACCCAGACTGACCTAGCAATGCCCCTAACCAGGCAAAAGTGGCTAGTGGGTTGGCCTGGCTTGACTGGAAAATGGAAGGATGGAGGAAGGAATTGAACAGGATTCTTTAAATACTTGCATTCTTCTGTTTTGCTTCATACACTGTAAATGGAAACTGAGGGCGCAAAAGAAATATTTTGGTGCAGTGCCTGCTTCCCCTTGCTACCTCTAGGAATTCTCCATGTTTCATGAACAGACAGTCAGGAAGAACCCAGAAAAAAAAAAGTCATTTGCATGACAAAAATTCTTGTCAAATAGAATTAAGAGACTTCTGACACCCCTCTCCCCTTCCAAACAGGTTGAAACCTCAAGAGGAAGATCTGAGAAAGAAAATAACAGTAAAAGAGCTACCCAGGTTTACAGTGTAAGATGTTATACAGAAATGATGGTTGTTGTGGATTTTCCGGGCTGTATAGCCGTGGTCTTGGCATTGTAGTTCCTGACGTTTCTCCAGCAGCTGTGACTGGCATCTTCAGAGGTATAGCACCAAAAGACAGAGATCTCTCAGTGTCACAGTGTGGAGAAGATATTGGTAGGTAATTTATATCTACTCAGGAAGGTGTGTTTGGGCTGAGTCATCCTGTAAGAGTTTCCCAGGATGTGGAATGCTAATGGGAGGGAGGCTTCACTGTATCCTGAGGAGGTTCCTTTGCATATGGATTGGTGCTTGATGTGCTAATCTTCTCTGCAGGGCTATTGTAGAATGTACAGTATTTTGTTAGCATGGTGTTTTTCAGGACTGGAAACCATGCTCTATTCATTCTTAAAGTCTCTTCTTTCCTGTTGAAATTGTGCTTATGAACATCTTCTCCACACTGTGACACTGAGAGATCTCTGTCTTTTGGTGCTACACCTCTGAAGATGCCAGTCACAGCTGCTGGCGAAATGTCAGGAACTACAATGCCAAGACCACGGCTATACAGCCCGGAAAATCCACAACAACAATCGTTCTCTGGCCATGAAAGCCTTCGACAATATATCGTTAGACAGAAAGGTAATGTTACAGCAGAAAACGTGCACAGAAAAACGTATCAAAATCAAAAAGAGTCCAGTAGCACCTTTAAGACTAACCAACTTTATGTAGCATAAGCTTTTGAGAATCACAGTTCATCAGATCAGAGAACTGTGATTATCGAAAGCTTATGCTACAGTAAAGTTGATTAGTCTTAAAGGTGCTACTGGACTCTTTTCAGTTTTGCTACTACAGACTAACACGGCTAACTCCTCTAGAAAAATGTATGGATGCCAGAAGAATCAAAAGTTTCATCATCTTGTATTCTACCACTTTGCTTAGCAAAGCATGAAGACTTTTTCCAGCATAAGGAGCCATCAATTGGAGGAAAGGCCACTTAAGTTCAAGAAAGGCTTAGAATGAAGAAAGACTCCAGACTTAGGGCCAAGCTACACATGACGAATGACACTTGAACGGCAAGTGTATCTCTCCCTGTTCACTTGCCCTCCGCTCAATCCACTTGCCATTCAAGTGTCATTCGTCATGTGTAGCTTGGCCCTGAGTTGAGCTTTCAGTAGGTTATAGGACAATGTATTTGGGGCAATATGCCACTTCCTCAGAAGAATATCAGAGGCCAATATAGCACAGTATGTTTCTGAAATTCTCCTTATCTGAATCCCCTGTCCACTAGACTAAGGATTCAGGTTTCCCAAATTCTAGTCTAACACTCCAATTGCCACATCACACGGGTCTCTTTTTTAGAGCTTTTCAGAGAGGATTTTAAATATTTTTGTCCAATAGTCTCAACATTTTGTGTGGGTGTATTTGTTGGGCTTTGTTGGTGCTTTGTTTTAGTGTCATTTAGTTTTGGATGTTGTTAGGTATTTTTTCATAAGCAAGAGAATCTAGAAATCTGTGACTGCTTGGCCCTCTGTGCCTACCCCAAGGTTTATCTGAGGCCCTGGGGCCTGCAAAGGCCCCACAGAGAGGAGAATAGGTTAACCATATCTTGTTCCTTCTGCTCTCTTCCCAAGCTTCTCCTCTGCAACCGGGAGAAGACCTGGAGCCTCCTATTTGGCCTGCCATATGCCCCCATATATGGTGGTGGAGAGTACTGTCAAGTCATAGCTCACTTATGGCAATCTATTGTGGAGTTTTCATGGCAAGAGACTAACAGAGGTGGTTGGCTATCACCTGCCTCTGCAACCCTGGTCTTCTTTGGAGGTCTCCCATCCAATCACTAATCAACGCCAACCCTGCTTAGCTTCTGAGATCTGATGATAACAGGCATGCCTGGGCTATGCAGGTTGGGGCCCCTTATAAGGGGCAGGTTTAATCACATGCATGCCCAACAGCCTACCCTGACCTTCTGCACTTGTTCTCAATTTCATCCCACCCTAACCAGCCTGGCCCAGTCCAACTACTACTGGCAGCTACTTAAAGGGGACGTTTAATGATGTGGAGGAACTATGTGCCACCTGACCACAAGAGGGATTGGCAGCCCAAACGTTGGGGCTGGGGGCCACAGCTCCTTGATACTTCTATCTAGGTAAATCTTGGAGAATGTCCAATCTTGGAGAAATATATAAATTTTTGGAAATGTTTTATCAACGTGATTGCCCAGAGATAACATATAAGGGAGTTGGGAAGCCTCAAGTAATTGGAAAGAACTGAAAGTTGTAGGAAATTGTGGATGCTCCAATTCCAAAATTAAGTTTAGAAATTCTCCTTGGTTAACCGAAGGAGAGAAATATGACATACAGAGAAATTCTGGAACAAAAAAGGAAACACTGGCCACTGAGAGATCTCTGTCTTTTGGTGCTACACCTCTGAAGATGCCAGCCACAGCTGCTGGCGAAACGTCAGGAACTACAATGCCAAGACCACGGCAACACAGCCCGGAAAACCCACAACAATCATCGTTCTCCGGCCGTGAAAGCCTTCGACAATACATCAAAAAAGGAAAAGAATTGGTGAAATACATTAACCCCTGATATGATTACATGGACAAAAGGAATTATTAGATAAGCATGGCTCTCTTATGGTTCAACTAGACAAGGCAAAGATCACACATCTCATTCCATCTATACAATACACATTGCAAACTCTTGTAGCCTCAGTTTGCCTTGAGTCCATGCAAGGAAGAGGTAGAGTGTTTAACCCTTCATACTCCACTTAGTTTTGATATTTGAATCCAAGCTCTCTGTTTTTCATTATCATTTTAAAAGGAATGGGGGGATGGCATATCCTTTGAAACACATCTCTGCTGTAAAATACTAAATATGAGGAGCCCAGTTTCAAAAAATAAAACCGAGTGAAGGCTAAAGGGTTAAACACACTTATCTTTTCCTGCTTTGCCCCAAGGCAAGCTGAGGTTGTTTGTGCTTGCAGTTTTCATTTTATGCTGGGATCAGGAGCAGAGCAGGTGACAATGCCTGCCCTCCTTCACCCAACTGGTATTAGGAGTGGAGCAGGTGACGATGCCCCCTCCGCCTTAACCCAGCTGGTATTAGGAGCAGAGCAGGTGGCAATGCCTATGCCCTGCCTTAACTCAGCTGGTTTTAGCAAAGCCCACCACCCCTTCACATGGCCGAGATTGGCCAGATCAGGCATGGATCAGATGACAATGCCCGCACCCTGCTTCATCAGCTGGAATCAGAGATGGAGGAGGAGTGAATGCCTGCCTGCCTGCCCTCCCCTTTCTAGAGCCCCTTGTATTTTTTTCCCACAATGGGCTTTGTTGCTAGTTAGATATAGTGATTCAGACATTAGTCGCTAACTCTAGTGTGTGTGTGATAAATGATCCAAGTCTATTCTTGGAATTGCACAGTTGCTCTCCCTTCCTCTTTCCCTCATATGTGGAGCAGAGACTGAAGACTTCTGGAAGTTTTTCATCTCTTCATATTTTCTATGATATCCAAATTTAGGTTTCCTGCCCAGATGCTAAAATTCTAAATCATGATAGAATCTGGCTTTCAAATCCTGTTTCATCAACAGGAAGCAAACTCCAATTGATGGAATTCACATTCCACATTCAGAGAACATGAAAAATCCCGACTAGATTGAAGGTTTCTTAAACCAGGAACTGTCTTATCTTAGTTTAGTTGTTATAGGGTTACCTCTTTTTATTCTGTATATTGAACGGGGAACAAAGCCATAGTTTACCTCAAGGCCCCCAAATCCTTTGGCTAGTCCTGCTGAAAGTAAATCAGGTAAGAATAAACAAGAGTTTGTGACATTCAGTCTAAATACATAGTGCTTGCAATCCTAAGAACATTTTTTCTGAGAGTTAGTCCCATAAACAGTGCAGTCCTATGGTGAATTACTCCAGTCTAAACATATTGAAGTCAATGGACTTAGACTGGAGTAACTCTCCATAGGATTGCACTGTTTATAATATGGAACTTACTTCTGAGTAGACCTGCATAGGCTTGCATCCACATTTTATCTTCAGATAGTTAATGTTGTTATGTGTTATCAAACTGTAAAGATAGTTTTTAATAACCCCCAAAGAGGAAACCTTATTTTTCATTATGTGACACATTTACAGCTTCTATTCAAATATCACTTTTTTTGGTCATTCATTCTTACTATCTCCCCATACTAAGCACAAAGGAAGTATATAGAATATCTATTAATAGGCAAATGAATTATTCATTTGATCTCTCCAGAAATAATACTATTTTCCTCGTGATAAAATACAGCATTTACTTCTTTATGCCTTTATGTATAATAGGTACATTTATTTACTTGAAGCAAATATTAAAAGGAATGCCATTAAGGTATACAAATGGGCATATACATCCTTACCCACAAATCCAATAAAATAAAGAACCTCCTACTTTATAAGACAGCAAATTCCAGCAGACTGCCACCCGTGCCCATAGAATTGCTCATAAGATTATATTTGTGGATTAAAAGAAGAGTTGGGGCTTGAATGTTTATTTAACAACTCATATACATAGCTTTTCCTTGGCAACGCAAAGAGATTGAAAAGCAAATGCTACATAATTAAGCTTTGTTCCTAAACTACATTTGGAAATAAAAATGATTTTAATTAGGAACAAGTGCAGTCCTCCACATGTTGCTTATCAGCAATCTTTTTGCTTCCTGCCAAGTTCTTTAAATGTTTTGCCCAAATAGGAATCTTCAGAATTTCTGAAACACTTAGCTTTAGGAAAAGCTTTAGGAAAAGCCTATAGAAATGTGCAGACCTCTGTCCTCATAATACATGCTACTAGTATTATTAACACCATTTTCTTTCTTCAAAATTCCTCAGTGTTTTCACCTCTGTAGGAATTTCTAGATTTCCCAGAAATGTGCTAGCTACAGTTGCCACCTTCTGGTTGTTCCTGGGCTTAAAGTGGACCATTTGACGTATACTAGAGTTCACCTGTTTTCTGTATTGGCTCTTCCCTTGTGGAACAGGATCCCGGATGAAGTGAGGGGTTGCCATCTTTAGAATTAAGACCATTTATTTGTGAGGGTTTTTAATGGGACTAAGCTGCAGGCATTTGGAGAAGAGGGGATAATTCCCCCTCTACATTTTGCTTGTTTTTAATTACTGGAATTGTAAGCTGCCTTGAGTCACAAGGGGACCATGGGGTTTATATTATGGATGGGTGGGTGGGCAGATGGATGAAAGATACACACACACACACACACACAAAGATGCTGGCAGCTACCTGGGCTGCCCTTAGTGTAGCCTGTGGTATATTTATTGTATACATTACAATGAAACAGTCTGTTCCCCCCTCTGTATTTGCATGGGATTTAGTCCCTGCTCCTTAGTTCTGTTTGTTTGTTAGAAATGTGCACTGCATGGGCTCCCTTGCCCTGAATCCAGTTGTTCCCTTCCCTATATCCCCTTGTTAATAAATGGATGTTGTTTTGAATACCCCCATCTCTGCTGTGTGACCCTAAGAGCAGAAACCTGATTAAATGCCCTATTTCTGAATAGTAAGCAAAATGTAACATCACACAGTCCACACTAAAAAGTGAGAAAGTGATCAGCTATTAATAAACTTAGTTTTACCCATAAGTTTGTGTCAAATGTTTTTTACTTCAGGACATAGGAATGATAGGGAAGGTGCTCAAGACAAGGAGCCATGTTAGTTTCTCTGTAGCAGTAGAAAAGAGCAAGAGTCCAGTTGCACCTATAAAACTAGCAGATTTTGTGGTAGGGTATGAGCTTTCGTGAGTCACACAGCTCACTTCTTCAGATCTAAAGAAGTGAGCTGTGACTCACAAAAGCTCATATCCTACCACAAAGTTTGTTAGTCTTATATATGCTGCTGGACTCTTGCTCTTTTCCACAGGGAAGATACTGTCACCAGTAAATACACTGGTGGCCCTTACTGGTGTTAGCATCTTCCCTATTGTTCCTATGTCCTTCCTATGCCCTATTTTGCGTAAAGGAGCACTATAAGGTGTGAGATCTCCCCAGTACTGTTCGAAGAGGTGCAGCCAGGAATTCTCTCACTTTACTTTGTGTAATGCGTAGAATACCCCCAAAGTCTTGCTGGATGTATCAAACCAGAGGGCCTATGACAGCAGTTGACAAAGCAAAAATAATAGCAGGAGAAGAACGGCAGGCTGCCAAAGAAAGGATGTGTCCTTGGTGAGATATTTATTTCAGGCAGTTGGACTGACTTGTGTGACACGCCTGAGCCGGAGGGTTTTGAAGACTCTGAGACAGCACAAAAGGTAGCTGGTGATACATAAGCCATCTGGGTCCGACTGCCAACATGGAGATGCAACTGCATTAATGGCTCAAGTGGGATTGGTGGCATGTGTGTTTCCAGGCACCTGTGCTCTATTTAAATGGCCACCTCTGCATTTGCATTCCGAATTGGTGTGCAAGGAGCAGGTGTTCATGTAAATGGCAGGATAATAACCCTTTCCAATGGGGATATGGACAGACTCACCTGACTACCAAATTGTTTGGAAGAATGATTACAGGAATGCAAAGCTTATTGTATTGGCAGCGAGTAAAAGGGTTTGGCTTGGTTTATCCATGGGGCAAGGGTAGAAGAAAGACCAAAAAGCGATATGACAGCATACTATAAATACATCAGAAGAGATGGTAGCAGAAGGGAAAGAACTATGTTGTTGTAAATGATGTATTAACACGTATGAATTAGGGCCAAGCTACACATGACGAATAACACTTGAACAGCAAGTGGATTGAGTGGAGGGCAAGTGAACAGGGAGAAATACACTTGCTGTTCAAGTGTCATTCGTCATGTGTAGCTTGGCCCTTAGACGTTACTAATTTACTAATGATATGCCTACCTCTATGATGGGCAGGCTATAGAGGGAAGGTCTGTGTAGTTCAGGGACTCTGTGTATACAGCGTGGTTTTTTTTATGACAGTTCACTAGGGCTTTGTTGCAGGTGTGGATATGAATCCTGAGGCCAATTCACAACTGCATTACCTGTTCACAGGGATATCCAGGTGTGGACTATCTTTCCTGCAAGAAGAAGATTAATTATAGGCATATATCTGTCTATATAGGGGCAGGGGTGGGTTTGTACCCATCCCTTCAGAGAATTGGAAGCATCTGAACACTGCGGGTGGGGAAAAAAGAAGAGTTGACTTGTGTAGAGAAGCCAATGAGATGACTGAGAACAGGAGGATAGTTAAAACGGTTCCTGCCTCACTGGCCATGTTTTTCTGCTGCACAGCTCTGCACCACACCCTTCCCTCCCTGAGGCATCAATGTGGGATTAGCCAGCCACTTCAAGGCTGCAGTGAATAGGATTGTTTGGGCTTCTTTCTGATTGGCTGGGATAATGGACATTTTTTCACCTGTTTCATATTTGTTGTTGTGGGATAAGGTTATACAATTAAGCCTGGTCTTGAGGAGTTGGTGCAGCCCGAACCAGGGTTGGCAGGGTTTGTGCAGGTTAGATGCTTGTTTTTTTTTAATTCGGTTGGTAAGCAACTTGAGGCATCTGTGAGAATGAAGAGAGGCACCCAGACCAGTCACTGATGACCGTACAATTCCATGTGTGTGTATGGGTGGATGAGGCTGTGGGTGTGTTAATTAATGAGTGAATTTAGAACCTTTGGCCAGTCACAGCTCTTCCAGAGCTCTCCCAGTCCCACCCACCTCACAGGGTGATTCCTGTGGGGATAATAATAACACACTTTGTAAATCATTCTGAGTGGGTGTTAAGTTGTCCTGAAGGGCAGAATATAAATTGAATGTTATTATTATTATATTATAGATCATGTATATGCTGTTTTTCCAGAGAACTGCATGAGGTGGCTTACAGTTAAGATAATAATACAAGACCATTAAAATGCAACCTTAAAAAAAAACCAGACCAGCAAATCACAGTGATTAAAAAATAGATCAATCCCTCATTGCTGTGCCTCAACTCTCAATAGTTTTCATACTGTATGGTATCAGTGAATGGGGTTTGGTGTGGGAAGGGCGAGGGAAGACATGACCTATTTATTGCTTGTTGAGCTTGGAGCAAGGATGGGTTGTCCAAACACCACCCAGTGGAGCGGCCACTTAAGGAACCCACAAAATGTACAGGAATGACATTAATTATTTGTACAGTGACCATGCATGCATAGTTTCGAAAATAGCCAGTGTAAGCTCATTCGGCAGGTATTCATGTGATTCAGTGCTGCACTAAAAATACAAGGTTGATTGGCTTGTGTCTTATGGACATAGTTGATAGCATTGTTATGGGAAGGGGAATTTATTATTTTTTTTATTACTTTTTTCAGTATAGATGTTGATTCCTCTTATTTTCTTTTTTCTCTTTTAAAAGAGGGATTTCTCTTTGAAGAGAAATCGTTGCACCCTTTGTAAATGGCTTTATGTTCCAGACCATGCGGTAGTGCTCTAGCAGGCAGATAGGAAGGTTTGGGGAGACCATGGTGGCCTCTAAGCATCTACAGAGTGAAATTCTGAAGTCTGTCAGAACTTCTCTTTTTGCCTCTCCTCTCTTCAAATTTCTCTGAACAAAATGGAATTGATGGATTTCAGGGAGAAATTGGGAAAAGACACATTAAGAACATTTCTCTTTAGCAACACTAATAGTCAATCACAATAAGACTGTTGAACATATTTGCAGAGAAATTCACAGCATCCCTTATGAGCCCTGAGTGAAAGTAATGGCATAAGAAATGACTGACAGGAAGATGGCTTGGCTACGAGAGACTTACCTTACTATAACACAATGAACAATATCTAAATCTATTGCATCCCTGATGGTGTACGGTCAGAGATATGCCTTGGTTGATTTCTTCTGTGAAAATCTTGGGTGCATTGTGTGGCTCTACCCCCACTGGATTCTCATTTTGCCCCTTGGCTGTGTTCATCATGATATGAATGCCCTGCAAAGTTTGTTCAGCATATTTGTAGAGTGAACTCAGCCGCACTGTGCATTTATTGTGTTTTTTGCCAAACAGGCCTGGCACAAAATTCATCGCAGAACATATCCATATTATGCTGTTCTGGCCTGAGATAAAGAGGCATGTTCAGAAAGCTAAAGGATATTTTGTGAATTGGGTTCCCCCCCCCTCTCATTTCTGTCTCACTCTCATATTACCTCCCGTCCACCACTTCTGAGTTGCTGAAACTTGTGTCATACATAATACATTACAAATTATTATGTGGGCTGAAATTGTGGGTATAAAGCTCCTGTGAATTTTGTACCAAGTCCAGGTTAAAGAGTCAACAGTTCCAGATTTTTGCCACTGTTGTTATTTTTAAATGCTTTCTGAATGCAAGCCACTAGAGGCACAGAATAAGCCAGAACTGGCAAGCGCAATTGTTGTGTGTGGGAGGGGATGTTCAGAGAGAAATGAAGTGAATGGCTAGCCTTATGTTAGATACATATCTAACAAATCTAAATGAGGCAAAGAAGCTCTTTGGGGACAAAGCTGAAATCGCAGCTCACTAGGACAAGAAAAAATTACTCCTGGCATTTATTTTATCTTTGCTTCAAGGCACAGCCTGGTGCCGTGGAGCTGACCATGGTCCTGAAGGAAGAATGTACAGCAAGAAGCCCAATAAAACATAACAACTACAGACATTTGATCTGGCAATGAGCTCCTACCCATGCAGCATAGATAATTTGTGGGCTCTAGGAATATCTATGTAAAGGTAAGGGTTTAAAGCTATACATCACTGTCTCTTGCTGGAAAGCTCCAGGTAACATAGAGCATTCTTGCATCACAACCTTGTTCACAGGGCTTCTCTAGTGTGTCTTTCACCCACAAGTGCAACATAAGGGTTTTTAAAAATTACTTCATTTATACACATATTTCTCCCCAATGGGATCTGCAAGCAGCTCATATCATTCTCCTCTCCTCCTTTTTATGCTCATAAAACCCCTTACGTTGAGAGTGTGAGACTGGCCCAAGGACATCCAGCAAGCTCTCATGGCAGAGCGGGAATTCAAAATCATGCTGATTACCACTGAAGTATGGAGCATCTTGTGAAAGAAAGACAGTTAAAGCAGCATAAAATTTATAATGTTTTAAAAATATGAAAAAAGTTATGTTCATACATGGGGGTGGTGGTGGAGAGAGCCCTCTAGTCAGAGTTGACTTATGATGAACCCTGGTGGGGTTTACCTGGCAAGAGATTAACAGAGGTGGTTTGCCATTGTCTGCCTCTGCAACCCTGGTCTTTGTTGGAGGTCTCCCATCCAATTATTAACCAAGGCCGACCCTGCTTAACTTCTGAGATCTAATGAGACCAGGCTCACCTGGGCTATCCAGGTCAGGGCTGTACATGGGGGGGGGGACAAATTCCCCTCATGCAAAGTCAGATCTGCCCACTGAAGAAATGTCTTTATTGCGGCCTCCTACATTTCCAGTTCAACAGGACATAAGAGAAGCATTATCAGGAAAAAAAATCAGCCACTGGCCTTCCTCTTGAGCTCCCTGTAGCCTCTGATGAAAACAGGAAGCCCTTGAACCAAGTTTTCCTCTCAGTTGACATGAATGCCCAAACCCTTCAAGGTCAAGGAGTTCTACTTGACCACAAAGAATGATAGGTGGGGACACTATGCTGAGTGATGTTTTTAGTATCTTCTGCCCGGTGTACTCACACTGACCCTACTATTCCCTCTTCTTGTGGTATTGTCCACGAAAGGGACAGTGAGAATTCTGTGATCTATGGAGTGAACAGAGCAGTCCTACACAGAGTAACTCCATCCTAAGCCCATTGCCTACACTGAAGTAACTCTGCCTAGGATTGTACTGTAATTGAACTGCATAGCGACACCTTCGTTCTGGAAAAAAAATCTGGGATACTTATACACAGAAATCTTTTGGATCCTTATAAGCAACTTTCCTTACCAGTAGCTCTCACCAGAAAAACTATAAACTGGTCCCTAAATGCTTCCCAGTTTTGAAAGCAGTTTGTACATTTTGCACAAGAGTTATTTGTAAAGTAATTTGTTGGAGGAAAAAAAAAACACTAAGCATGTATATATAGTATCCCTACTGGAAGATGCTTTGCTAACCTCCATAATGGCTTTCTTATTTGACTTCATGAGAGTCAATAATAATGAATGTGTGAAAAACTACATTTCCTGGCCAGTTGCACAAGCAAATGAACGGCAGCAGACCACCAATTCATCCCTATCCCCTAAACTGAAATGACTAAAAATTCTGTTCACAGAAATACCACTTTCTCCGCAACTTATTTGCCTCGAGAGTGGCACTGAGAGGACCAGTTGCCATTCATCAAGGAACAGGATGTGACCAAGGAATCCAGTTGCTAACCCCTTATTTTGGATCATTAATACTGTGCTTAGATTTATACAAAGTAGAGTGGATCCTACAACTATCTCACCACTCCACTGAGCAAAAGTTTTTTGCTTGTTTATACACCACTTTCCTTTCTGCTCATGTCTGAAGCCTTCCTCCAGTCTAAGAAGCCTACATCCAAATTCAATGACTCTTCCTTCCTTTGGAGGTAGAGCCACTTAGGTTGGGTGAGTCCCCTTAGGCTAGTTACTTGGAGGATCATTGGATCTACCCCAATATATGTGGATCAATCTCATGGAGAGCCAGAGTGCTGTAGTAAGAGTGTTAGACTAAGCCAGTGGAGACCTGGACTCAAACCCTGCTCTGTCATGAAGCTTTCAGTGTGGATTTGGGCCAGTCATTCCCCCTCAGCCTCACTTGTGAAGATAAAAACGGGGACAGGAGAACCATGTTCACGGCCCTAAGCTCCTTGGTGAAATTATAGGAGAAACATAACAGATACTTTGATCTAAGCAATTTTTTTTACAAAAAGCTAGCATTGCAACAGTGGGTGAAAACAAAATCATCCATCCCGCTTTGCAAGGTGCACATAAATTATCTATCTAAATACTCATAACTAGCTGTTTTGTGTTTTCTTTTGCACTGAGTCATTGAGTAGGTTTCTAATTCTGGTTACATTGACAAGTTTAGAGTGTCAAACAGCCACATGACTAATATGGCTAATTTTAGCAGTGACAGTCAAAAGGGCCATCTGTGTCTAGCAGTTCGATTCCATCCCATACATCAGATGCAAATGTACTAGTGAAGAGCTGACTCAGCTCTTCTCTATATACTATTCCTTTATATAAGAAATAAAAGAGATACAATACTGAAGATATAATTTAAGAAAACACCACTCCCTCTAAATGCCTGCAGATTTTAATTCAACGAAATCAGGAAAGCAGTATTTGCGTGCCCACTGCAGAAATGATAGAAGTGTATTTATTTTTATTTTATTTATTCCATTTTTAGCCCTCCCCACAATCAGGCTCAGGGCAGGGTACAATAAAATGTTCAATGAGAATTTAAAATATATAAATATATATAAATAAGATTTAAAATACAAAAATACATAAATACTTAAAACAGCATATCAGATGGTGGCCCCCTCCAATTTCCCCAATCTGAACATAACCAACCAAGAGGAGTGGGTGGGGGGCCGTAGTGTGATCATATTCTGGTGACAGCACTTATGGGGGGCAGATGGCTTTGTCGCCCCCCTGATGGGAGATCGGTAGGGAGGCACCTAAGCAATCAGAAAGTCAAAGACTGGCCTCAGCCATATGCCTGGTGGAACAACTCTGTCTCACAGGCCCACCGAAAGTTCAGAATGTTAAAGTCTGAATGTTAAAGACAAATAACCTTTCTTCATTTATGGTGGATTTCCTTCTGTAAGCGGTTTTATTTGTGTATTTATTAGAACTTTACCTACCTATTTAAAAAAAAAAATCTCAAGGTGGCTTGCGGCATTAAAAAGACATTAAACATTAGTTTACAGCAAGTAAAAAGTAGCAGACATTAAAACATACAATGGTTGAGGACAAAATTTAACCAAAGATTTTATGAAATACACAAAATTATTTCAGTGGATGGCAAGGAGCACAGGCTCAACTCCAGCCACAACCAACAGCCCCATGTCAGAGGGAGGTTGCTAGGAGACCCCACCAAGGTGGATACTGTTGCCATCTAAATGACACTTTTCCATCCAGTGTGAAAGTCTTCTATGATTGGTTCATTTGCTCCTCCTGCTGCTGCTACATTGGGCTCTGATCCTGCAGAGGAATGAGTCCCTGAGTTGCTTGGCCACCTTGTTGAAGGAGTACAGTAGGGTGGCTACCAGCCATCCCAACCCACATTTCTGCCCTGTCTTCTGTCCACATTTGGGGATTCCTTTCAAGGCACTGTGCAAGCATCTCTGCCCTCTCTCCCAACTGAGGCAGCTCTCCATTGTATACTTTCCTGGGAGCCTACCCTATTGCACGACATGGGATAAGGTGCCTGGAGGGCCAGGCTCTGCTTCCCCCTCCATGCAACTGGCCTTGATTGTGGAATCCAGAATTGTGGGGGTGGTGTCTAGCCACATGAAGGGGAACAGGGGATATGAATAGTCAGGCAGGAGAAGCCAGATTACCAGCTCTTGCTTACCTGTTAGTGCATCCTCATCTCTTCACGCAGAGTCTCTGGACACAGGGAATATGTTAGAACTTTGCAGTGAAAAATACTAACTACAGGATATGGATTTTGCTCTTCCCCTGGGGCATTAGTGCTAAGCGCTTGCCCAGCATTGCTACATGTCTGTTCTGTGCTTTTCCTGTTACTGAAGCATCATGCACTTTCAAGTCCTCATGGCATGGAGCTCTGAGACAGTCTAGTGCCACATGCTTTATCTGATGAGATCAAGAGCATCCCGGCAGGGGTTTAGGTAAGGCGGGAGGTGTGATTGGGTGTGGGGGAAGGGGGTTGGCCACCACAGGGGTTGGAGGGGATTGGTTCTGGCTATAGTTGGCATCCTGTTCTCCTCCAGACAATTTAGGTAGGGCTGTTGGTTTTTCCCTTTGCATGTGTGCCGATTGGCTATGCCATCTTTGTTGGATGGTGTAACTTTCCAGCACTGTTGGGGGACATTCCTGTCTTGGAGTGGCTTAGGGAGATGAATAACTCCTGGCAGGACCCCCTTGGCTGGCCCTCCTCTACACCGGTACAGGTATTGCACCTATGGCTGGTTGGTAATCAACCACGGTGTGGCAGCACTGGTTCCCGGGACTGGTGAGGTGTCATCAGGGAGCTGCATCTGAATAACTTCAGCTTATTTTGGCATATGGGAGATAATCAGTGCTCGAGCTAGTCGGCTCCCTGAGTGCTCCCCCTCCACCCCAGGATTACACTGTTAGTTGCTCCCAAATCTAAATTATTCAAGGAAGGCAAACCGAGAAGAGGCAAGGGCAGTAATTATACCAGAAGTACAGTCAGCAGCGGCTGTGTGGGAGCTCATTTGGGGTTTATAAATAGGGAAGAGAGCACATTTCAAAAACTGTCTGCTTCAGTTTGAATATCTCCATTTGGATTTTTTTTCTCCTTTGTAAGAAACGAGTCCAGAAGTCTTTAATTTCCTAACCATTCCTCTTGCCTCACCTCATTTTTCTTCCAAATAATACATACAGATTTTTCCATGACATTTTTATGACAAGGGAATGTAAATAATATATACATAGTGTTGATCCAGAGTAAATGTTTCACTCACCGAAGGCTCTTCTGTCAGTGGAATAAAACTGTCCTGCCTCACCTCTCTTGCTGCAGCCCCTTTATTTTTTAATTGTTTTATTTATTTATGTCATTTATAGTCCACCTTCTTCACTGAGACTCAAGGCAGATTACACAATGTGAGACTAGTACAGTCAATATCAAGGACATTTCCATAAGCAACGCCATAGGTTAAATAAACTCAAGTTTACAAAGATAGAACATTAGCAAGAATCCAATACAGAGTTGAATGAATGCAGAAACAGAACATAAACGATTCCAGAGCTGACATTAGGCAACATGAAGCACAGGTAGTTCATAGGGACACATATTTAAAACAGCAGATAGTATGTAAGGCAACATAGTGTCGAGGTCTATGGTCCCTAACTCATTAGCGAAGCATCTGAGACCCCCTCCCTATAATACAAAAGCCTTTTTGAATAATTCATTTTTTGTAAAGCTAGGAGAGTGGGGACTCTCCTGACCTCCTCAGGCAGGCTGTTCCACAGGGTAGGGGCCACCACAGAGAAAGCCCGTGTATGGGCTGCTGTTAATTATGCCCATGTGCAGCCTGCCACCTGCAGGAGACCCTGTTCAGATGAGTGTAGTTGCCATGGAGGAACTCCCAGAAATGCTGCTTCTGAAGAGCAAGGGCCATCAAGAACAACATGAGATGCAAATTGGGGATCTGCAGAAGGAACATGGAAATGGTGGAGGTCCCCCAACTCCTCTGTTCATTGGCATCCACCTCATGGTGCAAAATGGCATACTAGTGGCAAAAATTACACAAAACAATGAAATCCAAGGAGACTGAAATAAATGACAAGGACAACACTCAGAGCCAAAACAGAAACCAAAATAGCCATGTCAGATACTACCTACTCATCAATTATCAGAGTTCATTAGGAGGTTGTTGTTAGTCCACCTTTCTTGCTAAGATCCAAGACAGGTTACACCGTGCAAGTGAAAATACAATAGACTCTAACAGCTAGGACATTCATTGAGCAAAGTACAATCATGAACGATGGTTAGGGCATTCAGTGAAAGAGATACAATAGGATATGCTACAGAAAAAAATGAAAAACAAGCATAAAGCCAAGCACAGAGAAGAAATCTTTCTGAAACAAAGCATAACTAATTTACATGGCATGTTTAGTAACGTGGAAACTCCCTAGTAGGCACATGTCTACATCAGCTGACAATACAGCAGATAGTGCCCAACAGAGTAGCATATATTTCCTGTCTTTATCAATCCATGTCTCTGAGGTACTTCTTATGACACAGCCCTATAATCTGTGTAGAAAGCCCTCCTGAATAATTTAGTTTTGCATCATTTTCAGAAAACCCAGAGAGTGGGAGCTTTCCTAACCTCCTCAGGCAGGCCATTCCATAAGGTATGGGATGCCACACAGAAAGCACATGAATGGGCAGTTGTCAATTTTGTCCAACTGCAGGGTGGTATCTGCAGAAGGTCTTGTCCACATGTGTGAAGCTGCCATGACGGAACATAGGGGGAGAGGCAGTCACTAGACCACAAAGGACTTGGAATGTGATAGTCATGACCTTGATTTGAGCCTGGTAACTGATGGGAAGCCAACAAAGTGACCATATAATGTGTGATATTCTTGCTCTGTTAGCTCCTGAAAGTAAACAAGCTGTAGCATTATGTACCAGCTAGAGTCTCCAAGTCAACTTTGAGGGAAGATCTATGTAGACTGCCTTACAGTAGTCCAGTCTATGGACTACAGTAGTCCAAGCTATGGGCCAGCCTGGATGTGGCACAATCAGCATGGATGTGGAAGTCTCTTGGAACTATGTCTACGTGTCTCCAGCTCCATGTCCGAGAGCACCTCTGCCAGCTCAGAAATGGTTTACAAAACGAAAGAGGCTTCTTAAAGAGAGAGCAAATGTTCTCCAGTGCCCTACCACAAGCTCTCTCCAAGATCAATATACTTTCATAAACTTGTTCTAGGTTTTTATTTTATTAACTATTTAATGTAAAGTGCTCTGTGCTCTTATTGTGCAATGCAAACAAGTTAATAAATATCACATTTCAATATAGTTTACAGTAATAGTTACAACCAATTCACAAAGTTATAATCCTCTTATATATGTCACTTGTCACAATAACATTCAAATAAATATGCAACCATAAACATGTAAGTAATATCAATTTCTAAGAAGTCCGGTAATTCTTTCAAAGTTCAGTCTTTTGAACTACAGTTCTCTTCAATATGGTGCTTGTTAGTTTCAAACGATTCCAACACACATTTTGCTGATTGCACTGGCCCGTGATTTCCTTCTCTTGAAGGTTGCTGGATTAAACAAACAGAGCTTCGTTGCTCTAAATTTCCTCTTCCAGCCCTCTCTGTCCACGGGGGGATGCAAACTCTGCCCGACTAACTGCTAGCTCAGAAATGGTGCCTGTTGGGGAGCTAGGTTGCCAGTAGACTAGCAGAATACCCAATCTATCCTTAGTTCCCAATGGAAGGAGCACACAATCAATGCCTGGTATGGTTTGTTCCGGGATTCTGCAGAAGCTGAAAGTCTCACAGAGTACAGCAGCAACACCACCTCCCCTGCCAGCTGTGCAGGTTGGTGGAGGTCAGCATAACCTGGTGGATTTAGCTGGATTAATTTACTTTCCATGATACGTTAGCTATTCTCTCATTGCACTGCTTTAGGAATTATGATAATAAACAAATAACAAGTCACTATTTTTTCTTAATCCCATTCTTCGAAAAAACCACCAGAGAAAACAAGAGGCGCCTTGCTGGATCAGACTACTGGTCCCCCTAGTTTAGCATCCCATTTCACCAGTGGCCAACCAATTACACAGGAGGGCAAACAAACAAGTCACAGAAGCCTCGCCCTGATGTTGCCTCCTGACACTGGCCTTTGTTGGTATTAACCTTCAAAGAAGAGATGCATGAATATCCACTGCATCAGCTCACACCCTGTCTGCTAGTTCCAAAGAGACACTTGAATTTATGCCAATCATTTCAGTAGTTCATCAGTCTGTTCAGAGGTATTCAACAAGTTGTTTCACTCTATTCCTTCCTATCCATGCAGCACAACACAACCGGCTTTCCACACTTGCATATTCTCACACAGACCAATTGGGTTCTGCTACACCCTCCATCCTTCCAGTGTAACTGCTCCATGAAGCAGGTAATTGTTTAAACAGACAATTAGATCACTCACAAATCATTTAAATCGGTCATCAATAAATGTTGTGTTTCAATAAAATGCTACTCTTCAGCGTTCATCTTAGTGATACCTATTGCTGCTGATCAGTTTGAATCAGTAGTGTATCCACACTCAGATTTGGGGAAACCCAATTAAACCATTTGCCAAGCATTCACAGATGCTTGGCATGAACCAAATGGACCAAGTGATCAGACCACATCTGAGTGCCACTTCAAACATGGTACATACAAGTAGCGAACAAGTTATCAGCGAAATTTTCAACATCCCTACCTTAAAACCCTCTATGGCTTGAGGCCAGCATACCTGAAGGACCACCTACTCCCCTATGAACCTACCTAACCAATTCCATAATTTTAAGAGGCTGTGTACACCCTCAAATTTGATGCTAGACTAGTGGCAACATGGGAAGGGCCTTCTTGGTTGTGGTACCCAAACTTCAGAACTTCCTGTTTCCTTCTATTGTTGTCTTTCACCAATGGTTGAAGACTTTTTTTGTTTTAGGATTCCCTCGCCAACTCTTAATAGCCTTCCTCCCTGATTGTGTGTTATGTTTTTATATTTTATGTATTTATGCTATGTTGTATTTAATTGTTTAAAATGTTTTCTAACTGTTTACATTTTAAATGTCTTTTAATATCTGAAATGTTTTAATATTTTGTTTTCATGTTCATTGCCTTGGGAGGGGGCTGAATTGGTAGCATAGAAACGTTTTAGATAAATATATATTCCAAGGTTTAGTGCCTCTGAATCTGGAGTTTCCCTTTAGTCATCATGGCAAGTAGCTATTGAGGGACACACACACTGCTTCCACACACATTGTGTGTGCTGCTTCCACACACATTGAATAATACACTTTCAATGCACTTTAGCAATCCTTTGGAAGTGGATTTTTTGTTCCGCACATGGAAAAGCAGTTCCAAATGTTCACTAAAGAGTATCGAAAGTGGATTATCCAACATGTGTGGAAGCAGCCATCCTCCACAAATCTGTCTATGGAATATAATTAGATAGATTACAACATTTCTAAAACTGAACTCATAAGCAGAAATGGTACATAAATAACTCTATAAATAGCTCAGATTTAACACCCCATCTATAAACACATCAGTTCTAACTTCACCTTGACCAACAAAAAGGAAAAGAAAGGGATAAAGAGCAGATGGACTGTGACAAGAAAATGACAAAACTTGTATATCAAATAAAGCAACTGTGAATGTATTTAAGACTGTTTTGATATCAAATTATCAACAATGCCAACAATGTTGCAGATACGTTACATAAATACTCTAAACTGTCCTTCATCATGGAAGATAAAAGAGAGACGCTGCCTGATCTGTACTATTTTCTAAAGCTTGTGCTTTCCCAATAATAATGGGTTCTCTCAGAAACTGATGTCTCCTGGAGAGATGTTGTTTGACTGGCGTGATTGTCTAACACAATTTTAAACCTAGAGAGAAGCTGCTGAAACAGATAAAAATAACTACTCTCGGCCCAGTCTGTATAAATTTAAGACTCCAATATGCTGGAAGACCTGCTGATCAACAAGGTTATGTTGACATGATTTGGGGGCACTTGGGGTTTACTAAGGCTTATAAATGTCCAGTTGGCCCTATTGCTTCAGCTAGCATGTGTGCAGAACCACTAATTGAAAGCAAAATAATCAAGCATCTGGAAGAGGTGACTGATTAAGGTCTAAGCAGCATGGTTTCTTCAAGGGAAAACTACACCTCATTAATCTGACAGGGTACTTGGATGTGTGAATAAAGTCATAAATGAAGGTGAACACGCAGATATAATGTGTTTAGACTTTCAAAAAGTGCTTTGAAAAATGTTCCCCCTGGAGAGGTTACAGGGGGGGAAATGGCTGTGATAGTGTGAAGGTTTTTTTTTTTTTTAATTGTCAGAGCAGGAAGGAAAAAAGGAAAAGTACTAGACAAAAAATGATGGGAAGGTGAGTGCACCAAGAATCCTAGCCAAGATTTTTAGGGCATGTCTGTATATTACAAAGTTATATTCATGGTGTTAGAAGTAGAAGATTGTGCCATTTTCCTTTGTACAGAGCACAGCGGGCCCCATGCTGCCCAGAGCTCCATGCTAGGGGAGGGAAAAACTTCCCATGGTCCCACACCCTGAGAGAAAGAGAATGAAGTAAAAGAGCAGACGCCTACCTCTGCCATTCACGCCCAGGCCATTTGGGGCTTAGTCCACTGTTTCCTTGCAGCAACAGCCACTCACTCTAGGGATCCCATTTCCCCAGTGGGGGCATGGAATCCCCAGCTCCGGAGGACTTCATTGTCATGCTGGGAATGACATCATTCCCAGTGCAACAATTAAGTCCTCCAAAGCATGTGAGAGGTTAAGTTGCTCGTGCATGCACCCCCTCATGAGCCCCCCATCCCCCAGTTGGGGCCCTAGGGGTCCTGGCAACCATAATTCATACTTCCCCCATCCTGGGCTCAGGCATGTGGCTCAGCAGTGGCTACTTGTGCCTGTTCTGTCCATGATTTGGGCTGTGGCTTTCGGTGATGGCTCCCACACCTCTCACTCATGTGAGGGCCTACCCTTGCTACAGCATGGCAGGGGTCTAGTTGGAGGCCTAGTGGGGATGGCTGTGATTCTGGGGCCCCATCCTGGACTTTGACAGTCATCTGAATCACCAAAACTGTCCTCAGTTTACCCAGAATACTATTTTCAGGGGTTCCTTCCTTCTAGCTAACTCTCTCCTTCACTCTGTATCTAGCACGAGGGCAAGGTGTGGTCTCTGCCATCTCTGTCCAGCCTGATCTAGATAGCATGCTAGAACATTTTATTATATCCTTCCTATCCAGTATGGAGTTCCTTCACAAGAAAGGACTTCTATAACTTTTCCAAAGCAATTAGTGTCACATGGCCATCCTTCAGTAAGCAGTGTCTTCCCTCCACAGTGTAAACCAAGATCTAACCTAACATATAGTTCCTCTCTGAAACAACACAATCCTTAGAATTGTGTTTGGTGAAGGTGCCGAGCATTTGCTCAAATGATTTCTTTCCCTGCTCACAGACCAATAAAGTCCCCTAGGGAGACAGAAAGACTATTAAACCAGTTTGATTCTGTCGTGCAGATTACAGATGATCACAAAATCCTCAGCAGTTGAATTTCTCCTACAGATTTGATCACTAACCAGCTCAGCACCTCGGAACAGATCCAATTATGCTGTTTTTCATTCCCTGCATTTCACCGCCAATGTGATTTCATATGCATTTATTGATGTATTGGCTTTCAACCCTTTCAGTGGACACAGTTGCAGAATGACTGCCATTTAATTGGCTCACCCTCATTTCACCCTTTTCCCCATGACTGTGGGTTGGAATTTTGGTTTTTCTGTCTACCTCAAAGGACTTTTTAATTCACATAATCATGTCTCATGCAATTATCATACAATTATGACAACAATGTGTGTACATCCAAACATGTGAAATATCATATCAAATATCAAAGTAAAAAAAAAAAGTCAAAAATATATTTGTGGGCAAAATGCTGAAAAAAATTCTAAGCAGAAAAAGATTAAAGGCAAAAAGGAAGGAATGTTATGTTCAGAGAATCAGAGATACAGTGACAGAATGGAGTGGAGGTGTATGTTCATTTATCCCTAGGATGTGCCCACATTGTTACTGAGATGGGGATAAACCGCAAACATGGGTCGTTTTCACACCTCTTTACCCTCACACAAAATTGCGCAAAACTCATGGAATGAGGGCGTCTTCGTGGCACGATTTCTGACATCATCATGCCATGAAATGGAATCATGATGAGGTGACATCAGTAATCGCGCCATCGAGATGCCCTGGTTCTGTGAGTTTTGCACAATTGTGCATCAGGGTAAAGACTTGTGAAAATGACCACGTATTCTTGATCAGGGCTTTTTTTTCTGGAAAGGGGTGGTGGAACCCCACAATGACGTCACTTTGGGTCAGCTGGAACAAGGGGGGGGGGTTAAAATCTAAATCACCCTTGGCGAAAATGGTCACATGGCTGGTGACCCCACCCCCTGCTCTCCAGACAGAGGAGTTTAGATTGCCCTCTGAGCCACATGGTGCAGAGGGCAATCTAAACTCCGCTCTGTCTGGAGATCGGGGGTGGGGCCACTGGCCATGTGGCCATTTTCAAGAGGTGGTGGAACTCCATTCCACCACATTCCAGCTGAAAAAAAGCCCTTTTCTTGATCAACAATTTGTCCCACACCCTTCAAAGGAAGAGACAGATACCAGCACAGGGTTAATTTAAGGTGCACTTGTTTTTAACAGCTGAATGTATTATATCTTTAATCACCCCACTTAGTGTGATTTCCTGAAGAATTTACTAAATGGTTTCTTTGCTCACCTTGCTGCACCTTGGCCTCAAATTCAGAACAATAAAGTAACCGCTCTTCCTTTCCTACATACCAAACTGTGCCAAGAGATGCTGCCCTTCAACACTCTCCCCTTAAACCAATCCGCATGCAGGTTCAGGCACTGAAGCTTAGCACCAAGGGAGTTCCCTCCCTCCTCAGGCAATTAGGCCAGTCAGCCAAAAGTCTCTGGTTCAATTACCTCTCCCCATCCTCAGATACCTGAAATGTGTGGCAATCTAATTAACTTGAACATCTAATCCACACTAATCCTACCGATCATTTTAGGT
The DNA here is from genome assembly GCF_028583425.1 of Eublepharis macularius. Taxonomy (NCBI): domain Eukaryota; kingdom Metazoa; phylum Chordata; class Lepidosauria; order Squamata; family Eublepharidae; genus Eublepharis; species Eublepharis macularius. Next base: position 30,222,310 of record NC_072792.1, on the reverse strand, counting down.
GGGGCCAAACTATTGTTACCATGATCTAGAGTTGCCAACTCCAGTTTGGAAAATTCATGGAGATTTGAGGATGGAGCCTAACAATGGTGGAATTTGGGGAGGGGAGGGATCTCAGTAGGGATGATGCCATATATTCTCCCCTTCCAAAGCTTCCATTTCCTCCAGGGGAACTAATCTTTGTCACCTGAAGATCAGTTGTTATTTGGGGATGTCTCCAAGGCCCCACCTGAAAAGCCTGTCCACAAACCCTCTCAGTCTGAGGTAGGTGTGGGGAGAAATTGGAGAAAGACACAAATGCGCCCTGTGTGCTCATCTTGAAACAAATACCTAATCCCACCTTGCAACACAAAGAGTGAGTGACAGGACAGGTTTACCAACAAAAAGGCTGGTGTGGGTGAGAAGAGAAGCATCCTTTTACATCCATCTGATTGGCCAGGATACATAAGGCATCCTGTTAGGGTACCTTCCTTTTGAAAGAAAGCCGGGGCCAAACACTGTTTACTGTCCTCAAGGAAGGAAGGAATCATACAGAGGAAATTCATCCCAAGGCCATCTTTAACAGGGTGTACCTTTCAGGGCTGGAAAATTATTCTTACGTCCTATCCCCCCATAGGAATTTGGTTTAACTCTTGAATTGTGATAAAATTTCCCCCCAAAGCAAAGTTCAAAGCAAATTTCTTCCACTGATAAAATATTTGAACACATGAAGCTGCTGCACACTGAATCAGAAACTTGGTACATCAAGATCAGTATTGTCTACTCAGACTGGCAATGGCTTTGCAGTGTCTCAGGTGGCGGTTTTTCCCCGTCACCTACCACCAAATCCTTTTAGCTGGAGATGCCATGGATTGAATCTGAAACCTTCTGCATGCCAAGCAGATGCTCTACCACTGAGCCACAGCGGCAGCCCAAAATTATTTGGTACTTTATTTCATTGGTTGTGGGGCATCCACAGTTTTGAATCTTCCCTGGGATCATTAGGTTGAATCCAGTGCAAAACTTCTACTTGTGTTAGAGCTCTTGCACAGCTGATAATGCAATGAATGAATGAATGGATGAATGAATGAATGGTAGCCACATGCAATAAGTCAGACTTACTGCATTCTCATTTGCATTTCTGCTTGTGCACAAACTTGTGCAACCAATTTCTGGGGACTAAAATGTACTGGTGGAAAGCACTATGTATTACATAGTATCTTGTACAAACCCATTTATAGTTCTGTTTGTGTGTCACTGGATCCAAGTTAGTGTATCTAAAAGCAATATAACAACATAATACTGGGCTAGGAAGTTGATTAGAATTAGATTTGATTAAAATTGTTTTTAGGGAAAGTTTTTGGATCCAAATTATCCCAAAGTAACAGCTTCTACAGAAGTAGCTAGTAAAAGAATGTACTAAAAGTGGAAGCTATGCTTTGAAGCAGTGGCTATTGGAACATGGTAGAACATAAATGAATTTCTTCTGGAATCTGTTTTCGGAGTTATTAAACACATATTTCAGTATGTGTGTGGATACCAGCACTATATGACAGCTTCCTAATCAGGTATGGTGGCTGAGATGGTATAAAAACTCTTCCCATAGACTTCGTAGCACTGCAGGAGTTAAGCACCACCCCCACACCAAAGAAGTTGCACGGCTCACACTGGAAAAAGTCCTAGGGAAAAGAATCTGAAGCAATAAATAAACTCTGACAGCCCTGCATTTATGAAGCATGTGGAGAGACAGGAGAGTAGGAAGAAACACCTGTGGTGCATATAAACAGCTTTAAAAGCTTGCCGAAGAAGCTGGTGTCCAATGTTATTTGAGAGACTTGAGGGCCTTGGAGACAATCAGAGGGGACTGCTTTACAAATCAGAGAGGGGAAAGGCAAAATCCAGCCGCATAATAAATATGACAGAAGTGTCGCCGGTATTGATTCTGTGATAATGTAGCTGCTGGTGTTTGTGAGAGAGGTAAGACTGCTAATTTGGCTATTTTCACTTTTATAGCAAAAGAACACACAACTATTTTCTTGGAGGAAGGGCTAGAAATTATGGCTCCACATAAAAAATTATGTACATTTAAATGAATTGCTATTTATATGTTTGTTTGTTTTTTTAAAAAAATTAATCTCCTTTCCCACAGTATATATCAGCAGCTTAAAAAAATCAATCGAAAGTCAGCAATATAACAACAACAACAACAATAATAGCAACAACATTTGATTTATATACTGCCCTTCAGGACAACTTAACACCCACTCAGAGTAGTTTACAAAATGTGTCATTATTCTCCTCACGACAATCACCCTATGAGGTGGGTTGGGCTGAGAGAGCTCCGAGAAGCTATGACTGATCCAAGTTTCACCCAGCTGGCTTCAAGTGGAGGAGTGGGGAATCAGACTTGGTTCTCCAGATTAGAGTCCTGCTGCTTTTAACTACTACAGCAAACTGGATCCCACCACACAGAGTTGGTGAACAGATATTTCCAAGTCCTCGCTCCAGTCCTCAAGGTTTTCCAACCACTTTTGTTCTGGCTATACTTACTCGTGGGTAGACATGGGTACGAACCAAAAAAATTTAACGAACCAGCGGTTCGTGGTTCAGTGCCAACGACAATCCCGAAGTCACGAACTGCAATAAACATGTTCCGTTGCCGAACCAGTTTGTGGTTCACGGTTCGTGGGCGCCAGAACGGCTCCTGTTGCACTTAGAGAGCCCATATTCACAGGGAGTGTGTAGCAGACTCTCCTCCAGCCAGCAGCCAAGTTTGGTCAAGAGCCCTTGCCCACCACTCCCACAGACCTGACCAGATCAGGCACTAATATGTAAGCCCTCAGCTGAGGAGCCCACTGAGCTTGGCCCCAGAGCCAGGCAGCAGCCCTGGAACCAGAGGAGATAGATCCCTATTCCCTAAATCCAAGCTGAATTATACTCTCAGTCTCTCTCCCCAAAGGCTAGCAAGTGGCAAGTAAGAGCTCTGTCCCACTCCACTGCTCGCTGAAAGTGAAACCCAGCCTGGGAGCCCATGGCTATTTATAAGCACAGGTCACATTGAGCAATGCAGGAGGTCTGTGTTTGGCTGTCAGAGCTGCCTATCAGGGTTTGCAGGGACAATATTGGAGTGCCCATGGCTACAGAACACCCCCTTCCCCTCCCTCCCCTGGGTGTCTTCTCCCAACTTGTAACCGCTTTGCAGCTCCGTGGTTGGAAGGAAGACCTGCCGATCAAGGTAAGCTGGGCTTCCATTCGGGTTTCCAGGGCGACATAAGCAGCACAGACAGAGTTCAGGCATTCCCCCGGCTCCGTTGCCAGAGGAATTGATTGCTGGTGCCTGAGTGTCTGGCTTCCCGAACCGTGGCCGAACACACCGAACCAGGCCTCTCCCGAATGCTGGTTCATTGGCCGTGGACAATCACAAACCGCCAGATCACAATCGTGCGATTGCCAATTTCGTGGGTTTTTGAAGTTCATAATGTGGTTTGTGCCCATCTCTACTCCTGGGGTTGGCAGCCACACACAAATCTATCCTCCTCCAAGACTGCACTTTAACAGCCAGATCTTGTCCATCTCTCCTAAGCAGGTCTTCTTCCTCTGTGCAGGGACAAAGAAAGCATTGCTGGCTGCTGTCTCCCCTTGTGCTCAGGGTTACAGAGATGTCTCCACTGTTTCATGTTTAATTCCCAAAGTTCATACAGAGGGCTTTGCTTCTACACAACTCTCTTTCTCTACATTGCTAATATTATATTTGCTGATTGATAAAATGCAGATATTTTGATCTGATTATGTATGCAGTTATAATAGGATTCTTTTTAGATGGTGTTTGAGGAATATTCAGGAGTGCATGTGTACATCTGGATGAATCCCATAATGATCTTCCATGGGGATTGCTACATGTGGCACACAACTTTCTAACACCCCCACTTCCCACTGTTCAACATGCCACCTGGAATGCTGATCCTGGTGGACAGGGAACCTCAATGAGCAGCATGGGAAAGTCTGCTGCAAAAGAGGAGAAACTGGTGAAAATCAGATCTCATTCTGTCTGTGGAAATCCTCTTTGAAATCCTACCAGTATGGAAATCCTCTTTCACATCAAACTAATCCTCTTTTGAGATAGATTGTGTTTGAGGAAACACACTGCTCAAAAACCTGATGGGCAGCAAAGAAAGCAATCAAGAGTCTTACGGAGCCTTAAAAATGAATGAATTTATTGTGGTACTAGCAACAAAGCCCATTCTGGGGAAAAAATACAATGGGCTCTAGAAAGGGGAGGGCAGGCAAGCAGGTGGGCAGGCATGCACTCCTCCTCCGTCATAGATTATAGCTGGTGAAGGAGGGGAGTGGGCATTGTCATCTTCTCCATGCCTGATCTGCCTGATCTCAGCAATGTGAAGGGGTAGTGGGCTTTGCTACCTGCTCCATGCCTGATACATGCCTGGTAAAAGGTGGGCATTGCCTCCCATTCTACGCCTGACTACGGCTGGGTGAAGGGGGGCAGGCATTGGTGCCTGCACCAAACCTGATTCCAGCTGGGTGAAGGGGGGGGTGGGCATTGCCACCTGCTCCCTGCTAGGTGAAGGGAGGAACAGGCATTGCTTCCTGCTCCGTGCCTGATCCTGACAGGTGAAGGCAGGCTTTACTACCTGCTCTGCTCTTGATCCCAGCTGGATGAAGGGGGTGATGGCATTGTTACCTGCTCCACTCCTGATCCCAAATGGGTGATGGCAGGGGTGGGCATTGCCACCTGCTACACCACTAATTCCAGCTGGGTTAAGGTGGGGAGAGGGCAATGCCACCTGTTCTGCTCCTAATACCAACTAGGTTAAGGCGTGTGTGTGTATGTGGGCATTGCTACCTGCTCCACTCCTAATACCAGTTGTGTTAAGGTGGTGGTGGGCATTGCCACCTGCTCCCATCCTGCTCCCATCCTGGGCTTCACATCATAGCAGGTTTTCTGGAGGGACCTGGTGCCTTGCCTAGGCTTCCTGCCATGTCATCGCCCTCTGGTGGTTCACCAGGGTATAAAGTGAATAGTCTGAAATATGCTTACTCAGTTTTATAATAAGACTAGGTGTACTGAAACAGAGCCCTCTTCTTTAAATGATGAAGTGGGTTCTGGATCACACACACAAAAGTTAATGGGCTGGATCCAACCTGATTTTCTGCAGATGAAAATAGGTAGAAAAAGTAACAGGACCTGTGCTGAAAAAAAGCCACATGAGATAGAGGTTGCTCATAGTAAAGAGAAGAATTCATCAAGACTCAAGGGGAAAAGCAGCCTAGATCTTACCCTCTAGAGTCTTCAAGGTACCTTAAGATATTTTGCTATTTTGCCTGCGCAAAGAAACTTGATGCTTTCATACATTATTGCAAAAAGAAGGGCAGAAGGGTTGTATGTGTGCATGTGTAGCTCACTGGTAAGGTATGTTGATTTCCCGGGCTGTATGGCCGTGGTCTTGGCATTGTCATTCCTGACGTTTCGCCAGCAGCTGTGGGTGGCATCTTCAGAGGTGTAGCGCCAAAAGACAGAGATCTCTCAGTGTCTGTCTCTCAGTGAGTATGAGGACAGACATTTGCAAATGAATTAAAGGAAATGAAGCCCCAGGACATGCACCAATTCTGAAACTAATTTGAGAAATTCTCATAGTTCAAGTGGAATTTGGGAGAAGTAGAACACAGTGAAAAGCAAAATTCCAGCATGACGGAGGGAGTGGGAGGAGGGAATCCACTCAACCTTAATTATTTTCTCAAGGAAATAGCTGCTGATGTGTGTGGTTGAAGATGGTCTGAGAGCAGCTGATTCCCATCTCCTTTTGCAAGGGTCTCAAAGTGAGGAATCAGATCAGTTTGGTTCGGATAAGATTTGCTGATGATGAAAATGGCAGGGAAATCATCAGTCAGAAAGATGTTTAATATGGGGCATTTTGTCTGGAACAGTGTTGGTAATCAACCCCTCCTGCCACCGCCCCCAGAGCACAAATGGCTCCCTTGTCAAATTCCTGCAAAATGTTGACTGAAAAACTCCCCACAGAGCCATTTGCTCACAGCTGATATACTTACAGTCTGGTCTATGCATCCATCTTTTGCTGGAGCAGTGCGTGTAGAGGTGCAGTTTACAAAAAATGATTTCACTTCACTCCTAAATTAAGACCTACGAACATTGCTAGATGCTACTCATGAAAACAATCTATAAATGAGAGTCCAGAATTCATCATATTCTAGTAAGGACAAGGAGATAGAAACCAAGGTGGTCCTAAACAAATAAAAGCAGGCCTGGTTCTTATTGGCTGCCCGTATTAAGTCATTGGTTGGTTGGTTGGTTGGTGTGTGTGTGTGTGTGTTTGTTTGTCTGCCCACCCTGATCTGGATATAAGCAAGCCTGATCTCATCAGATTTCAGAAGCCAAACAGTTGGTTTTAGTAATTGGATAGGAGACCTCCAAAAGATCAGGGTTCCTATGCAGAGGCGTGCAATGGCAAAACCACCTCTGTTAGTCTCTTGCCTTGAAAACCCCAGCAGGGGTTGCCATACGTTGGTTATGACTTGATGGCACTCTCCACTGCCGCATTATCAATATAAAAACAAAGCAAGCCTTTAAAAAACAAGCCACTGGTATAAAAACAGCATAAAGCAGCCACTGAGCATTCTAAAAATATCCTTAAAACAGATCTCAGGCCAGAAGCAGATTATAAAACAGCTAGAAAGGTCAATGAAACTTAGTTAAAAGATTGGATAAATAGATAAGTTTTGGATGCGTATTTTAAAACTAAATGGTAGATGCCAGATTTTATGTGATAAAGAAAGTAGGCTGTAACCTAGGATACAATATGAATGCATTATCATGTATCGGTGTGGTTTATATCCTGATCACCAATCACAAGCAGAAAAATTGATCATCCAGCAATGGATCATTCATCATATTTGGATTCATCCAGATTATACAATTGGACTGTTTTTGTCCATGATTAGACTGCTTTCTCAAAGCCTCTACTGACCCTGATAGCTATCTGCCGCTACTGCCTCTGATTCATAATAGGCATGTAGTAAAAAGGAAGAATCAATTTGAGATTTTTCTCTGTTGAGACTTCCTATTTACCTGTCTCTGTGAGTCAGTCTCTGCCTATGCACTGCACTAATCTTACCATCAGTACTTGTACTCACTTCTCAAATAAATGCATAGGTGCCCAAAATCAGGCCTCGTAAATGTTGTTGGTCATTTAAAAGTTGCATCTAACTGCACAGGCATGAAGAGAAGACGAACTGCAAGTGTTTCCATGGTTTACCATAATAATGACCCTGAGGGATACTGCACCTCCTCACGTAGCATGTGGGCAGGACAAAAGCAGCTGAAACTGAAACAATGTGGTTTGTTGGACAAGGTGCAAAGGTGTCTGGCCTAGTACAATGTTCAAGAATAACTTTCCAAAGAACACTTAAGTAATTCAATCAAGAACTTGCCATGGGCGTAACTGAAGCAGATTGAGCAAGGTAAATTCACCCAGTCATCATGTTCATGTTGAAGTTCTCACCATCTCTAGACCATGGTAGAATGAGAGCTAACCTAAACCTCACCATCATCATTCATTTCTGCTGCATCAAGGAGTAGGTTTAGCTTCTAGTCCAAGGTTTCCTGTTTTATTTAACTACACTCTCACATTTTATCATTTGCCCTTCTTCCGAAGAGTTTAGGGTTGCACACATGGTCTCTCACCACTTTATTTTATCTTCACAGCCCTATGAAGTAGATGAAGCTGAGAGAGAAAGATTAACTCAAGGGCATCCAGTGAACATCCTGAGTGAGTGGGCATTCATACTTGGATCTCCTGAGTTCAAGCTCAGATGTACTGCCCACTCCACCAGGCTGGTGCTGGCATTCAAATTATTTCCTGCTATCGAATTGAACAGTTTATAACTGAATGTCTCACAGATGCCATTGCTATGGTAAATGTAAAGCATACATAGTATTGAAAGAAAATATTTGTATTATATTTTTATAACTGCTTTACCTCGCCCTAAGCCCGCTTTTGGGAAGGGCAGGTTAGAAAAACAAACAAACAAACAAACAAACAAACAAACAAACAAACAAACAAACAAACAAACAAACAAACAAACAAACAAACAAACAAACAACAACAATAATAATAATAATAATAATAATAATAATAATAATAATAATAATAATAATAATAATAATAATAATAATAATAATAATACATAAAACAATCTATTGGGTTTTTGTGCCAGTCAAGATTTCAGCCCATCCCCAGTTAAATCCCTTTCCTTCAATTTCCATTTTTTGCCTTCTCTGTTTTATAATGGCTTATTTTGTCAGCTTTTATCAGAGGCAGGCTGAACAATCTTTATGAATCTTACAAGATTCTATTTAGGGCCTTACTGCCATCCTTCCTGCTTGTTCTTATTTTCCAGCCTCATGCTTCCATTAGTCTCCTGATGTGAATTTATCCTGGGGACAATTTTGCAGTTTCTCCAGTCCTGAACTGGTGGGCTGGCTTCATTAACGCAAACACAAAGATGCTCGGATGAAATGCTCATTAAAAATGTTTTCATTGCCGGGACAGGCAAACCACGAGGCAAGCTGAACTGGTCAAGGCAACAGAGGGGAGTAAAGAGCAGAGTCACAAAACATTAATTGAGCTATTTTAAGTTCATAATTAAAGCGAGAGTGGCAAAAGATTCAGAAGAAAAGAGCATTGAAGGACATCGTGGAGAGCTTTGCAAGCTAACAGTAATATTCTAAGTGAAGCCAGTGTTTGTTCATTTTTATGTGCTGGGCTAAGGCCATGAGGGGCTTTGTATGTGATAGCCAAAACCTTGAATTGGGCTCTGTGACTGATGGGTAGCCAATGGAGTGACTGCAGAATGGGAGTAATATGCGTGTTCTACTGAGCTACTGATAATAATTGAGCTGTGGCATTCTGTACCAACTGGAGATTCTGAATTGACTTTGAGGGGACACCTATGTAGAGTGCATTGCAATAGTGGATTCACATGGCCAGATCAGCCATGTCATCATAGGCGGCCATCTTCCAACCAAGAGTGAGTTTGAGAAGTATTCAGCAATCAAAACAGCAAATGGAGTCTTCCGGAGTTCTGTCTCACCCCCTTGGCAAAAAGGCTGGGGGGAAATTGTGTCTTATGATACACAAAAAGGCAATATGACAAATGAGATGGATGGAAACAATTGTTTGCTAACTTCATACTTACAAACTGCTTTGGAAGATAGTCACCGGTTGTCTGGACTTTCCCTCACATCAGCAAATAATCAATTAAATTGCACAGGAAAGTTCCACAATCTGTCTCCAGATTGTGTAAAGTCTGTTTATCATGTTGAGCACATGAAGCTACTCAGTATTGAGTTAGACCTTTACAGTGAAATCCTAAGCGGAGTTACTCCAGTCTAAGCCCATTGTGGGCTTAGACTGGAGTAACTCCGCTTAGGATTTCACTGTTCGTCTTTCAGTATTGTCTACTGGAACTGGCAGCGGCTTTCCAGGATCTCGGGCAAAGGTCTTTCCCGTCACTCCCTACCTGATCCTTTTTTTAATTGGAGATATCAGCACATGCTCTGCCACCAGCCACTGGCTCTCCCCAAAGGTTATGGAACACTGCGGGCATCAGACTTGATACTACCTCTGCCTATGACTTTCTGCTAATTACTGAGTTTTCCTTATCATGGAAACTTTCTCTCACTGATCTCAGACAGCTAGGCCAAAGCTCTTGCTGTTTTCCCCCCATTTATCTGGAAAAAAAATGGATTTCTGCTTCATAAAATGGCTCCTGTTGAAATTAACAGCCAAGGTTTGGTACAGTGACTATAGTGAGGCTAAAGCGGGGAGGGGACAATAGCAATGGGAAACCTCTCCCTTTGCGTTATCTATATTGAATCAGGTGAGTGTCACATTTAGAGACCTGTTCCTCATCCCTCATAGCATATATCAGGTTCCACCTACAGTCCCCATTACCCCACAGTATAATCTGATTTTACTTCTGGCAAGTGTCTATCACCTGTTTCCTCAAGATAGCTACCTTATTTTAACCTCTTGCGGCACATTTCTAGATCATAGCATGTATATTATTGGTTATCCTGCGCCATCTTTCAACCAGGCTGTTGCACAGTAACAATAATTGTAGATGCTATTAAGCACATTGGGGTTTGGGATTAACAGGTGTGATTATAGAACCAGCGACTGGTACTGGGTCAGGATTAATTAACAACATGGAACACACTGCCATTTCTGGATGTCCATAGTCTCCCCCTGCCCCTGCTGCAATTATAAACATAACACACTCAAATGCACCAAGCTCTAGAGAGCACAGCTGCCTACTTATAAGGTGAGATCATTGTAGTGTGAATTATTACAGCTCTCCCAGGTTGTAAATTAGTCCTGCTCTCCAGTACAGTTGGTGGTTTACCTGCTCCACCGGGAAGAAAAATGGTAGCATTCGTTAGGCTTTTATCAAGCCATTAACTGGCTTTTAATAAGGGCGTCACTGTCTTCGTAATTTGGCACTGCAATATTTTAAAACCCAAAAGCACACGGATAAAGAGGCAGGTCAGAATGAGCTAATAAAGATAGCAGATTGACTGTACAGAGACCGCAGGGCATCGAAAGGTGAAACTGAACATACTCCGTGCTGGGATAAGCATGCAAACCCCCAGAGGCTTTGCCAAGCCTGCAGAGGAGGGAAGGCACTGCTCGTGGTGTTGTCAGCTGCTTAGGCCCGCAAGTTAAAAGAGTAGGACACAATTCCCACTGTTAATCCTTCTGCAGTACACTTCAAATGCCAATAGCTTTAATTAGAGCTGCCAAAAGACTGTCATCTGGTGAGAAAGTGTGCAGCGAAATGAAGATACACGCTTCCCTGGCTTCTAACACCCTGTCTTATCAAACCCCTCCTCTTCAAGGAATAACATTGTATATGTGTGTGTTGTGTTGTCTGGGACAGCATCTCTCACTCGGAATGTTTCCGGCACTGAATTAATTTACGTCCCAGCAAATGTATACAGTTACCGATTTATTCCTGTTTTGCCCCTAGAGCTTGGTCAATATATCAAAGCAAACTGCAATTTTCAATGCAACATTCAGTTGAAATCGGATCCGTTTGTACAATTGTTCAGACAGGGCTTTCTCCCCAAAGCTATTACCATTTTTTTTTCAAAAAATACAAGATTGTTACACCCTAACTGTTGACTGGCCACAAGGATGACATATATTTCATACTGCAGAGAACACTTTGCATCATACAAAGCCTTGCACTTCTAGATGCTGAGCCAGTTAGAGATGTCAGCTATGCCTGTCATACTACCCCAGAAATCACCAGGGATGTGCTTTCCATCCTGTTATGCCCTTACAGCTATAAAGATTAAGATAAACTCCTTTGGTGCTTAACTGCTTTCTTTAGAGCAAGCTACTGCAGCAGCTAGCAGACTGAGCTATGAAACAGGACGTTCCCCAGGTTAAATCTCGTCTTTACCATGAGCTCCGCTTGGTAGCCTTTGGCAAACCACCCTCAGACTCCACCCACCACCTGCAAAGTTCAAATAATAATACTGATCTATGGTACGTGGCTGTTGTAGACAAAATAAGCTATATATGAAGGATTAACTACCGTAAGTCCTACATAAATACTATTAAGAGTATTCCCGCGTGCAACAATGTAAGCAAAGGAACGTGGAGGCATGGGCTCCCAATCAGAGTCAGCAAAATCTGTTTTTGGTGAGACCACCTGCCAAATAGGAGGTGAACAGGTTTGATACAATCCTTTAAAGATAGTGAGGGGATCCTGTGAGCATATATGAAGCCCTGTACTGAATCAGATCAATGATCCATCCAATATTATCTCCTCTGACTTGCAGCCACTCTCCATGGACTCAAGCAGAGGTTTTTGACACCACCTCCCACCGATTCTTCTGAATGGTGATATCAAGGATTAAACATGGGACCTGCTCTTTGCCAAGGAGATGTTTTGTCACTGATCCACAGTCCCTCTCTCTTATCAGCTCTTGGTGATGGAGAGTGACCTCAAGTCAAAGCTGACTTATGACAATTCCTGATAGCGTTTTCATGGCAAGAAACTAACAGAGGTTGTTTCCCATTGGCTGCCTCTGCAACTCTGGTCTTCCTCGGAGGTCTCCCATCCAATTACTAACCAAGGCTGACTCTACTTAGCTTCTGAAATCTGACAAGTTTGGGCTTGCCTGGGCTATCCAGGTCAGGGTTTATCAGCTCTTACCCATGAACTATTCTTTATGCTGGAGCATATCTTTGTCCACATTGGGGCAATGTGGCTAAAATGGGCCCCAAAAAACCTGCAGGTAAGTTGATAATTGATTTCCTTTCCCCAAAATTCTTCACTTAAACATTTTGGTGTCAAATATTCACTGGACATGTCCAAATATTCGTATGCTGGCTTATTGCAAAATCTCATCTCGGCTATAGCCATTTTTACATTAATGCCCATATTCTTCCCCTAACTCTTCCTATCATGTGCCCTGCCACTGTCATGCTCTCTTGTTTCTCCTTTCAGATCAGTGCGGCCACTCATGCTGACCTCTAGATCAGGATGTGGTAGCAAATCAAGGAGTCCCAATTTTAACAGTGCCAAAACTCTGTTGCCCATTGTGGACGGTGATGAAAAATTAGTGGGAAATGGAATCTCGTTTGATTGATTCAACTGGCTTTGTTATGTTATTCAGGGTTCAGGACCACTACAGGGTTCAGGACCTTGGCCGTCTTCTGGGTCCATATTAGACCATTTCAGCCTGCTCTCTCAGGACGATGTTGACAGGATCCTGCAGGGGATGAGGCCAACCACCTGTCCTCTGGACCCCTGCCCATCCTGGCTGGTGAAGGCCAGCTCGGAGGGGCTACGGGACCATCTGGAGGCCATTGTTAACATCTCCCTGAGCTCTGGGGTTTTTCCAGGAGTGTTAAAGGAGGCGGTAGTGCGGCCCCTCCTGAAAAAACCATCTTTGGACCCCACCGACCCGTCCAGTTACCGCCCAGTGTCGAACCTCCCGTTCCTGGGCAAGGTGATTGAGCGGGCGGTGGCGGTACAACTGCAGGAATTCCTGAATGATGCTCTAGTCCTGGACCCATTCCAGTCTGGCTTCCGTCCTGGCCATGGGACGGAGACAGCCTTGGTTGCCCTCACAGACGACCTTCGCAGGCATCTGGATCGAGGCGGGTCAGCGCTGCTTGTGTTACTTGATCTCACAGCAGCGTTTGACACGGTTGACTATGATTTGTTGGCCAGCCGCCTTGCCGACGTGGGGATTAGGGGGACAGTCTTACAGTGGCTGGTCTCCTTTCTCCAGGGTCGGGGACAGAGGGTGGCGCTCGGGGGAGATCTATCGGCCCGTCACCCTTTGGTGTGCGGGGTTCCCCAAGGGGCGATACTCTCCCCAATGTTATTTAACATCTATATGCGCCCCCTCGCCCAGTTGGTGCGGAGGTTTGGGCTGGGTTGTCATCAATACGCGGATGACACCCAACTTTTTCTGTTGATGGACGGCCGGCCAGACACGGCCCCAGACAATCTGGCCAGAGCTTTGGAGGCTGTGACGGCATGGTTGAAACAGAGCAGGCTGAAATTGAACCCAGTGAAGACGGAGGTCCTGCAGCTGGGACGGGGGCTGCCAGATGTTGGGATCCAGCTCCCTGCCCTGGATGGGACACCACTGGCAACTTTGCCAGTGGTAAAGAGTCTGGGTGTGTTCCTGGATGCCTCCCTATCGATGGAGGCCCAGGTCACGGCGGTTGCCAAGTCTGCATTTTTCCATCTTCGTCAGATCAGGCAACTTGCCCCCTACCTGACGCCCCAGGACCTGGCTACAGTGATCCATGCAATGGTCACCTCCAGGCTAGATTACTGTAACTCACTCTACGCTGGGCTACCCCTGGGCCTGATCCGGAAACTACAACTGGTCCAGAATGCGGCGGCACGGGTCCTGACTGGTATACCTTACCAGTCACACATCACACCTGTCCTGCGCCAGCTGCACTGGCTTCCAGTTGAATTCTGAATCAGGTTCAAAGTGTTGGTTCTTACCTTTAAAGCCCTGAGTGGGTTGGGACCGGCATATCTTTGGGACCGCCTCTCCCTGTACGTTCCCCGGAGATCGCTCCAATCAGCGAATAAATATTTACTTGTGGTCCCCGGCCCTAAGGAAGCCCGCCTTGCTTCAACCAGGGCCAGGGCTTTTTCAGTCCTGGCCCCAGCCTGGTGGAACGCTCTGTCAATGGAAACCCGGGCCCAGCGGGACATATTATTGTTCCGCCGGGCCTGTAAGACAGAGCTGTTCCGCCAGGCGTTTGGTGATTGAAGGGGGCGGGCCATGTCGGCCTCCCACCTTTGGGGTGGGGAAGGTTCTCCCCACCACTGCACCTTGTTAATTTGTTTTATTATTTGTATATTGATTTTAGTTTTTGTTTTTATCAATTTTAACTGTTCACCGCCCAGAGCCCCTGGGATGGGCGGTATATAAATTGAATAAATAAAATAAAATAAATACATAAAATCATGGAAACAGAATTGGAAGTTGTTCAAGCTCAGGGCTTGTGATCAGTCTTGAAGCAGGAATCAATAGTATTAGAACCCCAACCAGAACATGCTTTCATGTGGTTATCAGGAAAAATTGCAGTGGCAGAACATCACTAGGCTGTGATCTTAAGATTTCCTTTAAAAAGCTGTGGTTTTACTAATATGGAAGAAATATATTGACTATATAATTGAGTAAACGTATTTCAGACAACTCACTTTATACCCTGGTGCACGACTAGACGGCACTGCCATGGATGGAAGCCTAGGCAAGGTATCATGTCCCTCTAGACAACGTGCCATGGTGGGAAGCCCAGGCTGGAAGCAGGATGGGAGCAGGTGGCAATGCACACTTAGTAGTGATGGAAACCTTAGATCAGAGGGAAAATCAAAAACCACCAACATTCTTCCTTATATCACTCTTGGAAATAATATTGGAAAATAATTATTTTAGAGTGGAGGACAACTTTTTTATTCAGATTCGAGGCGTCGCAATGGGTTGCTCCGCGGCACCCTGCGTGGCGAACCTCTTTATGGGCAAATTGGAACATAACTTTTTTTGTAACCCTGTCTGCAACCCCTTCTGGAAGGATATTATTATATTTGTCCGTTTTATAGAGGACCTCTTTTTGGTGACTAATGGGAATGTTGACACCCAGAAATTGGGAGAATGGATGAATGGGGTACGCCCGAATATCAAGTTCACATGGCATGCAAGTAAGGAGTCGGTGGACTACTTGGACGTGACCGTGTATAAGGGGGAGGATGGTACCTTAGCAGTACGACCATTTAAGAAAAAGACTGATAAAAACTCACTACTGCACTATAAGTCCTTTCACCCTGGCCATCTAAGAGCTAATTTACCTTTTGGTCAATTCCTGCGGATAAAAAGAAATTCTACTAGGGATTCTGATTATAATATCGAGAGTAATAGACTACAGGAGAATCTAAAACAACGGGGCTATCCAGAGAGGGTATTGCTTACAGCTAGGCAACGTGCTGATGAAGTGAATAGGAAAGAATTATTAAAGTTGAAGGAACATGCAACTATGGAGCGTCTAGTTGGCGTTTTCGACTATAGTGGTAGGGCAAACGCCATTAGACGAGCAATATTGAAGTACTGGCCACTAGTTAATGACATCCCGGGCTGTGAAACTCCCCCATTAGTAGCGTTTAGAAGGACACGGAACATTAAAGATCTTGTATTGTCGAAGGCTTTCACGGCTGGAGAACGATGGTTGTTGTGGGTTTTCCGGGCTGTATTGCCGTGGTCTTGGCATTGTAGTTCCTGACGTTTCGCCAGCGGCTGTGGCTGGCATCTTCAGAGGTGTAGCACCAAAAGACAGAGATCTCTCAGTGTCACAGTGTGGAAAAGATGTGGGTCATTTGTATCTACTCAGGAGGGGTGGGGTTGAGCTGAGTCATCCTGTAAGAGTTTCCCAGGGTGTGGAATGCTAATGGCGGGAGGCTTCACTGTATCCTGAGGAGGTTCTTTTGCATATGGATTGGTACTTGATGTGCTAATCTTCTCTGCAGGGCTATTGTCGGGTGTGGAGTGTTTTGTTAGCCTGGTGTTTTTCAGAACTGGAAACCATGCTCTGTTCATTCTTAAGGTTTCTTCTTTCCTGTTGAAGTTTTGCTTATGCTTGTGAATTTCAATGGCTTCCCTGTGCAGTCTGACAAAGTAGTTGGAAGTGTTGTCCAGTATTTTGGTGTCCTGGAATAAGATACTGTGCCCTGTTTGAGTTAGGCTATGTTCAGCCACTGCTGATTTTTCAGGTTGTCCAAGTCTGCAGTGTCTTTCATGTTCTTTTATTCTTGTCTGGATGCTACGCTTTGTGGTCCCGATGTAAACTTGTCCACAGCTGCAGGGTATACGGTATACTCCTGCAGAGGTTAGGGGGTCTCTACTGTCTTTTGCTGATCGTAGCATCTGTTGTATTTTTCGGGTGGGTCTGAATACTGCTTGAAGGTTATGTTTTTTCATAAGCTTTCCCATCTGATCAGTAATTCCTTTGATATATGGCAAAAACACTTTTCCTGTGGGAGACTGTTTTTTTTTTTTTTGGTTGTTTGATTCATCCTGGGTTTGATTGCTCTTCGGATTTCATTTCTGGAGTAGCCATTTGCCTGAAGTGCGTGGTTTAGATGATTAATTTCCTCATTGAGAAAGTGCGGCTCACATATCCGTCTTGCACGATCCACTAATGTTTTCATTATGCCTCTTTTTTGTCGGGGGTGGTGATTGGAGTTTTTGTGTAGGTACCGATCAGTGTGAGTTGGTTTCCTGTAGACCTTGTGACCTAACTGAAAGTTTGCTTTGCGGATGACCCAGGTATCCAGGAATGGGAGTTTTCCCTCGATTTCTTTCTCCATGGTAAATTGTATGTTCAGGTGGATGTTGTTGAGATGATTCAAAAACCCCATCAATTCTTCCTCCCCATGGCTCCAAATGATAAATGTATCATCCACAAACCGGAACCATACACTAGGTTTGTGGGGTGCTGATTCTAGAGCTGTTTTTTCAAAATGTTCCATGTAGAAGTTTGCTATAACTGGGCTGAGTGGGCTCCCCATGGCCACCCCATCCATCTGTTCATAGAATTCGTTGTCCCATTGGAAGTAACTGGTTGTCAGGCAATGGTGGAATAAGGCTGTTACATCCTCTGGGAAAATCTGATTAATAAGTGCAATAGTGTCTTTTACTGGAACCTTGGTAAACAGGGATACAACATCAAAACTGACAAGTATGTCTTGTGGATTGAGTTTCAGAGAACTGATTTTGTTGATGAAATCTGCTGAATCTTTGATGTAAGCCGAGGTTTTCCCGATGTGGTCCTGCAGGAGATCTGCCAGATGTCTAGCTAATTCATATGTCGGTGAACCAATGGCACTCACAATGGGTCGGAGTGGGACTGAATCCTTATGTATTTTGGGGAGTCCATATAGTCTAGGTGGCTGTGCTTCAGTCTTGCATAGTTTTCTGTGCGTGTCGGGATGTAGTGAGGAATTCTTGATCAGCGCATTTGTTAGCCCCGACAAAAAAAGGCATAATGAAAACATTAGTGGATCGTGCAAGACGGATATGTGAGCCGCACTTTCTCAATGAGGAAATTAATCATCTAAACCACGCACTTCAGGCAAATGGCTACTCCAGAAATGAAATCCGAAGAGCAATCAAACCCAGGATGAATCAAACAACCAAAAAAAAAAAAAACAGTCTCCCACAGGAAAAGTGTTTTTGCCATATATCAAAGGAATTACTGATCAGATGGGAAAGCTTATGAAAAAACATAACCTTCAAGCAGTATTCAGACCCACCCGAAAAATACAACAGATGCTACGATCAGCAAAAGACAGTAGAGACCCCCTAACCTCTGCAGGAGTATACCGTATACCCTGCAGCTGTGGACAAGTTTACATCGGGACCACAAAGCGTAGCATCCAGACAAGAATAAAAGAACATGAAAGACACTGCAGACTTGGACAACCTGAAAAATCAGCAGTGGCTGAACATAGCCTAACTCAAACAGGGCACAGTATCTTATTCCAGGACACCAAAATACTGGACAACACTTCCAACTACTTTGTCAGACTGCACAGGGAAGCCATTGAAATTCACAAGCATAAGCAAAACTTCAACAGGAAAGAAGAAACCTTAAGAATGAACAGAGCATGGTTTCCAGTTCTGAAAAACACCAGGCTAACAAAACACTCCACACCCGACAATAGCCCTGCAGAGAAGATTAGCACATCAAGTACCAATCCATATGCAAAAGAACCTCCTCAGGATACAGTGAAGCCTCCCGCCATTAGCATTCCACACCCTGGGAAACTCTTACAGGATGACTCAGCTCAACCCCACCCCTCCTGAGTAGATACAAATGACCCACATCTTTTCCACACTGTGACACTGAGAGATCTCTGTCTTTTGGTGCTACACCTCTGAAGATGCCAGCCACAGCCGCTGGCGAAACGTCAGGAACTACAATGCCAAGACCACGGCAATACAGCCCGGAAAACCCACAACAACCATTAAAGATCTTATTATTCATTTTGACTTAAGCCATAGTGACAATAAGACAGATACTGGGCTACCGAGAGGTTTATATAGATGTGGGAGATGCAAGCAGTGCTCCCTAATCATGAGCTTAGACAATACGAAACGGGGTTATATGCCATACATGAGTTTGTTAACTGCAATACTGAGGGAGTAGTGTACTTAATAAAATGTCCATGTGGCTTACTTTACGTGGGCAGCACCATACGTTCTGTCAGAATTAGACTTAGTGAGCATCAGTTCAGAATAAAGAACAATGTATCGGAAGCCCCGCTGGTACCACATTACCAGGAAAAGAAGCACAGTGAAATTGACATGCATTTCACTGTGCTGTTTAAGACTTATAAAAGAGACCATACGGCGGCAATGTGAGAGTTGCGCCAAAAGGAGACCTTCTGGATTCACAAATTGAACAGTCTTATACCCAATGGCTTAAATATAGCTAACGACTTTACCTGTTTTTTAGGTTAGCAACTTATAGGAATGAGGATCCCTTTAAGGGAGTATAGTGTACTGATTGGGCGTGGATGGGCTACTGTAGATAAGATGGTTAGGAGATAATGGCTTGCAAATGGTGGAAATTGGTAAATTGATTAGTGTGGAGTGGTAGCTGTATGGACTCTGGAGTGAGTATATGTGATATTTATTACTGAATTGTAAATATATGTAATTTATTGGTAGATGGTGTGCAATATGTATTGTTATATGTTTTTCCAGTGACTGTGTTCTTTGAGAAAGAGCTTTGGAAACGGATTTTATTTGGATCTGGACCATCCGTTAGAAAATTGATGTCACAGAATTATCAATGTACACCCAAAGAATATCACAAAGGTTTACTTGTAATCTGTGATTCACAGTTTATTGGAACAACTTTAAGACTGCACCTGATTTCAGTTGGAATATACGGCGAGCTTGTTCTTGGATGAAAAGACTAGTGTTTATATGGTGCTAGGAAGCACTTGCACTTTAATATCTATTGCAACATTAATAGAGCACTTGAAGCACTGGACACTTTATACATTGACTTTGAACATATATGACGCCTGTAAAAATAATTTTTCCATGACTGTTATAATTGGTGTAGTTCTTTATTAGACTATATAATTGTGTAGAATGAAATAAATAGGAAGACATCCTTGTTACACGGGTAACTGTTCTGGGGATTACAATCAGAGCAGGTGGCTTTTGCCCACCCACTGCCTTAACCCAGCAGGTTTTAGGAGCAGAGCAGGTGGCAATGCCCACCCCCACCCCACCTTAACCCAGCAGGGATCAGGAGCAGAGCAGGTGACAATACCTACCCCCCTTCACATAGCTGGGATCAGGAACAGATCAGATGGCAATGCCTGCTCTCCTTCACCTGACTGGGATCAGGAGTGGAGCAGGTGACAATGACCCCCCGCCTTAACCCAGCTGGTATTAGTGATGGAGTAGGTGACAATGCCTACCCCCTGCCATCACCCATTTTGGATCAGAAGTGGAGCAGGTGGCAATTACTCCTAGCTGGGATCAGGAGCAGAGCAGGTAGTAAAGCCCGCTGTCCATCTTCACCCGTCAGGATCAGGCACGAAGCAGGAAGCAATGCCTGTTCCTCATTTCACCCAGCGTGGAGCAGGTGGCAGTGCCCACCCCCCTTCACCCAGCTGGGATTAGGCTCAGAGCAGGTAGCAATGCCTGCCCCCCTTCACCCAGCCGTAGTCAAGTGCAGAACAGGAGGCAATGCCCCCCCTTTACCCAGCATGTATCAGGCATGGAGCAGCACCTCATCTCATTTGAATATTTAAATCAAGAAATATAAATGGACTATGATGTAACAGAGACTTTTTTACTTTTGAGTAATTCTTCTGGTTTGTGTGCAGGGTCTGGTGGGGTGGTCTTAGGTGCTCCTGGGGCAGGCATGGAGCAGGTAGCAAAGTCCACCACCCCTTCATATGGCCAAGATCAGGCAGATCAGGCATGGAGATAATATATTTCCTAATGGGTTAGGCTTATTCCAACTGGAAAGAAATGGGCATTTTGGTTCATCAGAGTACATTTTCCTTTCCAAAAAATCTTTACACAAAGTCAGCTTTTTCATTAACATTATATACAAAATTCTATGTAAGCACACATCACTCTGAGGGATGTTGTTTGCAGAATTTTGCCAATAAGATTGTAGCTGCAACTATATATCTGTTTTTCAACAGATACATGTTCCTTTTTAACTGATCCCTGTAAGTAATCACCAAGCAACATCATTATGGTATAGATAATAGAACATCCAATTACTGTGCCCCAGATTCAATGTATTGGGATCGTTAATAGACCTCAGGGAGGTAAAAGTGGTGAAGAATGTCATATGCTTCATATTTCACATTAAAAACCCTACGGCTCCATAAGCACTTATGCATAAAGTAAGGACTTCCGTTCTTTGAAACCTTTCTGCATTAAGCTTTACTGTTTTATACAACCACTGTTATTAATTGCCACAGCTTAGAAACATAGACCTAGAAGGTACCCCCAAGGGTCATCTTGTCCAACATCCTGCACATTGCAAGAAATTCACAGCTACCCTCCCCACCCTCCCAGTGACCATTGCTCTATGCCCACAGGAAGGCAAAAAAACTATGAAGTCTTCCTTCTAAACATTTCCAAAACTGATAGGAGGGGAGGAGTCTCCCCTTGTGACAACCCGATTGTCAGGGAGGCAGTGAATGCCATTTCCCAGGTAGCTACAAGGTGTGGGTGGAGAGATGCACTCACTTGCATTGGTCTCATTTCCCGTCCCTGCCAACAGAGTTAATTAATAATGTAATGTCTCTCTTCCCTTGGGATCTGATTGGCGCTGTTGGGGAAAATGTGCTGCTGCCCTGCGAGGTAAGCCCAGTGCCTGCCTGCTGCTGGAAGTTACAAACCAAAACAAAACATGTAATTTTTTTGATGGGAGGGACTCATTACAATTTATTTTCCCAGATTTGGTTCAGAGTTCTGGAATCTGCTTTAATGAGCCAAACTGACAAGTTATCTGTGTATTTTCAGCTTGTTTTTTCCCCATATTTACACCCGTATTTGCTACTCCCCTCAATTTAGTATCCTCAGCAAATTTAATGAGCATCCTCTCTATTCCTTCATCCAAGTCCTTTATAAAGATGTCGAACATCTTTATGGAAAAATCCCTGAGGCATTCCACTTGTCATTCTTCTTCAAGAAGATGAGGAACCATTTACAAGCACTCTTGGGTGCAATCCGTCAACCGGTTAAAAATTCACTTAACTGTAGTAGGATCCAAACCACATTTTACCAACTTGTCAATAAAAATATCATGTGGAACCTTATCAAAAGCCTTACTGAAATCAAGATGAATTATGCTGTGAACTATGTCCACAGCATTCCTCTGAGCCAACAAGCTAGTAGTAACTCTTTCAAAAAAGGAGATAAGATTAGTCAGATATGATTTGTTCTTGAGGAACTTGTCCTGGCTCTTAGTAATCAAAGCTTTTTTTTTTGCAGACAGGAAAAAAAATATGCCTTTAAAAGTCACACGACAGAGAGAAATTTAGTATATGCCTTTTTTAACAGTGGGAAGTCCCACTTGCAGCATTTCTGCCTCTCTCAGAAATGGCAAGTTGAATGAATTTTATTGAAGTCATTGTATCGGAATGAAATTTTGGAACTGAGAGAAAGAAAACATTTTAAAGCCTATGGTATTGTGCATTTTTCTGTGCTTTCACAAGAAACATCTTTTGAAAATAAAGGAAGAAATTTGCCTTTTAATATAATATGAGGCAGGATGTTAATTATATTCTATGTGGTGCAGAACAAGAGGTTCTAGCCCAGAGGCTTTTTTGTCCATGGAGGCCCTATGACCCCATCACAGACTTTATGGGTGGTCAAAGGAGACCCTTCCACCGATTGTCACCAGTGAAACATCTGGTTGGCTCCAACCCATGGTCCTCTCTTCTGTGCTACACATCGTATTAGTGAAGAGGGCCATGTTCCACTTGAGTCCGGGACAGTAACCAAGAGAGACATAGCCAGCAGATGTATTCTACCACCTTGGAGCACTGACTCACCCAAATGATGAATTTTTTGAAAAGCAAACTTTTAATTTGATGATGTTTTTTTTCAAAGAAAGAGATTCTGTCTTTAGAGTAGGAAGATTAATAGATTTAAAAAGTGACAACAATTTATACCCTCCCCTCAGAGATAGTGTTCTAAACCCTTCTGTCTGAACCGCTGTTTTTGAACTCCCAGGATTCTCTCTTGCTTTAGGTAGATTTTTCAAGATCATTAACATCCTTATCATACTTAAGTCACCACAGGAAGAAAAAAAAATCCCCTTAGCAACTATGACTGAGCTTGGCAGAGTGATAACTTTAGGAACTTACTGTTTATTCAAGAATGGTGATTATTTTCAGTAGTTAAAAGTTTCTGAAATCTGGGTGAGAGAAAGCTTGTTTTTCATATTCAACTTGTACATTTTTGATCCAAATGCTGCATAAGCATGAGATAGATAGATAGATAGATAGATAGATAGATAGATAGATAGATAGATAGATAGATAGATAGATAGATAGATAGATAGTGTGTGTGTGTGTGTGTGTGTGTGTGTGTGTGTGTGTGTGTGTGTGTGTGTGTGTGTGTGCACTATATGTATATAGTATGTGTATATATATAGTGCGTATATGTACACTATATGGATATAGTGTATATATACATCTATACACTATATACATGTATATAGTGATGAAAATGATCTTGGTTTTGTCCATCATGATAATGAGACCAGGCTGCCACTCGTTTTTGTTTCTAGCGGCTTCAGCTTCAAGACATGTGTCCAAATGAGGCAATGTGCTTCTGTGCTTGTGCAGCTCCTTCTGACAGTTGCCTGTAGAAAGAGAAACATCTGCATGAAGCCAGATGGGGCTTGAGCATACTGAGTGAAGCCACTGTGTTAGCGCTCGACAGATGCCACCAGTAACTCTTCTACTCAGCAAGATGTCTAAAACAACAGTGTCTCGCTGGATTAATAATTTCAATTCCCTCAGTACAGTCCTAGACATTCCGTGCTAGGATATGCTACCTACTTTTTCCTCTTCCGTTGCTATGCCATGTCTGACAAATGGATTTTCATATGTGTGCACTATCAGATGATGAATGCAACTGTTATACAAGTGACACAGTGTTAAAGCTTGCTTAGAACTTCTCCTATCATGCTTAAATCTGTAATGCTCCTATTATTTTAATAGATATTTATTAATAACAACAACAATAGTAGTAATTACATTTCTTCTTTTTTCCTTCTTCAATATGTATAGATAAATATCCTGTTATATTAAAGGCTAATCATATTCAAGACAACTCACTTCCTACCCTAGTGCGCCTCCAGGGGATGGTCCTGTGGAGGAAAGTCCAGATGAGGCAGCCAGACCTTCAGAGTGTGTGCTGTGGTGGGAAGCCCAGACCAAAACTGGGTGCAGAGCAGGTGGCAATGTCCATCCCTCACCTTGACCCAGCTGAGATCAGAAGTGGAGAAGGTGGCAATGCCTGCCCAGCTGGGATCAGGAATGGAGCAGCTGGCAATGATGCCCCCACCTTCACCCAGCTGGGACCAGGAGTAGTTGAAACAACAAGTGGAAAGCCACAATCCAGGGAATAGAATATGCACTGAAAATTAACAAATTAATTAATGCCTTCTATTAATTATATTAGTGTAAAGTGTACAAGTGCAGAATCAATATAAACAATATTGATGTCTTATTCCAACTACTATAAAAAATACATTCATACACAAATACTTCTATACAAAAATACATGCTATAAATAGTACTCTGTTCCACTATTGGCAACGGCCAGGCAAGAAAGAACCAAAAGTCCAACAACACCATGGGTTGTATGTTCTGTTCTCTTATACGTGTGTAGATCTGTGGTGCTCCAAGTAAAAGTCCAATGGTTTCTAGTAGATATATAAGTGGAATGTTGTTGTTATTGTTTTTGTTGTTGTTGTTATTTATATTTTGGGAGTCCAAAACATTTTACAACATCATCCTCTCCTCCCCTACTATACCCTCAAAATTGCATCCCTGTGAGTTTAGTTGGCCTGAGAGAGTGATTGGCCCAAGGCCATCGAGCAAGTGACAATGGCAGATTTGAATCTGGTTCTCCCAGATCCTCAAACACTCCAGCACTAACTGATATGACATGTTTACCAATACCTTACCTTTCCTTACCTCCTCCGTCTTCTGGAGATGATGTCCTATATCTGGATTTCAGAGCAATAAATCTTCCTTCCTTCTGTGGATTGTTTCTAATGGTGATTCCATGAGTCCCAGATGTTACCCTGGTACAGGCCATTCTCTCAATAGGCGTGTTACGTTTATGCCCCTGCCCCAAATTTCCCTTTCCCAGAAAATCCTAACAAATTGAGGCTAGGTAACTGTAGGATATCTGCCCTGCAGGAGTCACAGATCTGTCAGAAATGTAAGCTTTACATTGAGTTTTTGTGTTTATTTTTATCTAAGCCAGGCTGATCAGTCGTATTTATGAAAGGATTTTCTGCTTTCCACTAAAACGGGTTCATCCTGTCTCTTAAATATGAAATCTTCTTGGACATGGTGATCTTGAATAACAATTTTCTGCTAGGCAGCTTTAAAATTTTCCCTGCTCTTAAGTCATAAACCACTCTAATGATTATGCGGTTAGAGTGCTGTTTGTACATTTCGTTTAAGCTATCTATATCCGGATTGATTAATCCGTATATTTACTGTTTATTTTCTGTCAATGCCAAAAGGCCGCCATCAGAATAAAATACCCTTTCAGAAAGAACCTAAATTAACATAAAGCATTAGCATCTTCATTCTTCTAATAAAACATTAAGCGAGTGTGTTCTGGGGGGTTTGGTAAGAACCCAGAACTGCTTACATGAAAACTGGCCAGGTTTGGACTGTTCACATGGAGGCAGGTTTTGGGAATTCTACTTCTTGCTTTGTGGTGGTGTCCTCTGCCTCACAAACACACACATCTTATTTTTTTAAAAAAATCTCCCTTCTGACAATTGAGGAAAGCTGAAGGAAGTTGCTTTGAAGACCTGGAAGTGGATTTGTAGCCATGGTAACTAAAGGCGACCTCCTTATAGAGGGAAAAGAGCTTGGCATCTATGTCCTGTTTGTTGGCCCTCCAGGGCAACTGTTTGGCAACTGTCTAAAACAAAATGATGGACTAGGTGGATTACTGGTCTGATCCACCAGGACTGTTCATATGGTCTCAGAAAGAAGGAGATGCTAACAACTGGTGATCGTTTGACTTCTGTTATCTCAGCTAATCTTCCCTGTTCCCTTATTTCCCTTCAAGCTGCAAAGAGAAGTTAGCTAAGTGAGGTACAGGGTTGCCAGACACTGAGTGGAAATAGGCAGGAAGGCAGTGGGCAAGGATATGGAAAGGAGGGGTGATGCTGGCTACAGCATCACATGACTTCCAGTAAAAAACCTGCAAGTGACATAGGTAGTTCTAACTTCTAGGAATCTCCACAAACTTTATCGTAAAACTATAGAGTTATCAGTGATTCCTAGAACTACCTTGTATCACTTCTGGTTTTTTTGCCAGAAGAGATGTGATGCTGCGCGCACGATGCTGTAAGTTTTTAGAAAAATTTCTTCAGCTGCCATTCTCTTTTCTCTATTTTTTACTAATAAAAGTAACAGAGTGGACAGGCCTCCCAGACTCCCATTCTGACTAAAATTAACCCAGAACTGAATGAAGAAGTAGAAGGAGTTGAATTAAAGGAAAAGTGAGAATTAATGCAAAACAAACAAACAAAAATATAATGAGATGAGTCCTCCTATGTATGACATTGATCTGGAATGATTGCTGAGACCATACCCAGACCTGCTAAGGTCCTTCTCTACCCTTCTTTAACCCAAGGTAACCAGTTTAATCAGAAAAGCCCAGAAAAAGATTAGAAATCTTTCCAGATAGAGTGAAATCCTGGTGCCTTGACTCATTATCTTTGAGGACTTCTGCATAATATGAGCATTTGATGCAGCCAGCGGCTTGGAGGCTGGAGGAGACCCTTCCCTCCTCATATCCAGCATGGACATTAGGCGCTTGCTGGCCTTTTCTTGCACTGTGAGTAAAAGCTCACAGAAAGGGACTGGCAAGACAACTCCTACAGCGCCATGCACTCTGCTGCTTCCCTCCCCAAAGCAAAGCAAGATTTTTATGAATTGATCCCTACAAGGATGAACAAGTCAGAGCCAATGCTGTTGCCTGGGAGGAGCTGAATACAAAATGCACTCATGCGCAATGCACAGCTTCCCCTTCCCACCAACAATGTTATGCTAGGGTAGGGCTCAGTTTCTCCCCCTGGGATCCAATTGGTTGGTTGCCATTAAGGAAAACAGTTACAGATGCTTTCACCTGCTACCTGCCCACCTCTTCTGCCATGGCATGGTAACCAAACTGAAACACACATACACTTTTTTTTCTCTCTGTGTGTGTGTAGGTGTGGGGGGTTGTTACAGCTTCATTTCCCAAATGTGTTTGACCATTCTGGAAGCCTAATTAATGAACCGAAACATCGATTTCTGGGTGTAGTTCTGGCTTGTTTGTTTCATTTTGCACACCCTTTACTTAGTATATTAGAACAAAGCACCAGCTGTTAGCTTATGATCTAACAATATTTAGTCTATTAACAAATATGTCTTTGTTTTTCTTGTTACCGATTTTTTTCTCTCAAATGTACATAAAATAAACCTGATAAAGATAATCCTTTTCTCAAATGCACCAAAATAAGCCTGATAAAGATACTCCCTTACTAAAGACACAGAATTTATGTACCCAGGAAAACATGGAGTATGAACTGCTAATATGTCAAACCTGCGTAACTGGGAGTCCACTGTAAATCTGAACATTTTGAAGCTCCTGTTTCAGAAGTCTTTCAATGTATTAAATCCAAGTATCATTATGACAGACAATACATTGTTCCCATGTGTGAATATCCAACAATATAAAAGGCTAACTGCATTCCAGAAAAATGACTTCCTACCCTGGTGCACCACCAGAGAGCACTGCAGTGGAGGGATGTCCAGAAGAGGCAGCCCATCTCACAAGAAAGCATGCCATGGCAGGAAGCCCAGGCTGGGATTGGGCATGGAGGAAGCAGCAATGCCTGCCTGCCACCTTCACCCAGCTGGGATAAGAAGCAGAGTAGGTGTCAATGCATGCCCCACACCTTTAACCAGCTGGGAACAGGAGGAGAGCAGGTGGCAATACCGGGCCCCGATTTCACACAGCTGGGATCAAGAGCAGAACAAGTGGCAATGCCCATCCCCCGACTTCACCCAGCTGGGATCAGGAGCGAAGCAGGTGGCAATGCCCATCCCCTGCCTTCACCCATTTAGGATCAGGAGCAGAACAGGTGGCAATGTCCATTCCCCCCTTCACCCAGCTGGGATCAGGAGTAAAGCAAGTGGCAATGCTCGCCGGGATCACCTGGCCAGGATCAGTAGTGGCTAAATAAAGGTGGTCAAAAGACCATCAGGAAGAAAAATTCTACAATACTATAGTGCAACAGTTTATAAATCTTTTCAAGTGATTTTAACAATAATACATGATTACATCATATTACATATCATTTCTCATATCATTTTTCAACATTTTTCAGCAATCCTATCATTCATAATACACAGAAACAAGAGTCCTCTGCAAGAGGACCTGAGGGTGTGACGGCAATGCAGCAGGAAAAGTCTTTAAAGACTCAAAATAACGTGTCTTCTTTAACTTTTTTCTTTTTTCCTTTTTTCAATTTTTTCAAATGCCAAGATGGAAAGGTACGTGGCTGGTCCAGAAATGAAAGTTGGAAAGCCCAGCAGTGCCTGGAACTGAGACTGGAAAATCTGCCGGTCTTAGTTCCGGGCACCACTGGGCTTTCCAACTTTCATTTCTGGACCAGCCACGTACCTTTCCATCTTGGCTTTAAAAAAAATTTGAAAAAAGGAAAAAAGAAAAAAGCTAAAGAAGACACGTTATTTTGAGTCTTTAAAGACTTTTCCTGCTGCATTGCCATCACACCCTCAGGTCCTCTGGCAGAGGACTCTTGTTTCTGTGGATTATGAATGATAAGATTGCTGAAAAATGTTGAAAAATGATATGAGAAATGATATGTAATATGATGTAATCATGTATTATTGTTAAAATCACTTGAAAAGATTTATAAACTGTTGCACTATAGTATTGTAGAATTTTTCTTCCCGATGGTCTTTTGACCACCTTTATTTAGTGACTGTAATCGGGAACAGCCTTATCATTTGGCAATACAGGATCAGTAGTGGAGCAGATGGCAATGCCTTCCCCCTTCATTTGGCTGTCATCAGGTGCAGGGGAGGTGGCTGTGCTCACCCCTCTGCCTTCATTTGGCCATGATCACTGACTGAGGAGGAGGGAATACCCGCCTGCCTGCCCTCCCCTTTATAGAGCCTGTTATATTTTTTCCCACAACGGGCTTTGTCGCTAGTCAGTAATAATGGTGACATTGTTCTAATGTTCATTTGTCCAAAAAATATGATGCATGGACTTGTGGCCCATTTCATCAAGTATCTATGTTAAGTCTCAGTATGGTGGATATTAAACTAGGATAAGAAGCACCAAGTTGCTGGTTGAAACCTTGCTTCAACTTGAAATTTATTTAAGGCTATATCCACACATCACTGAATCTTGCGTTATCATAGCACTGCAGCAGTCATTCACAAATGGATCTTCCTATGTATGGACAAATCAGTCTAGTTCTACAGCCATGTATTGTAACACATTGCACTCTGATTGCAGTATTGCAAGCATTTGCAAAAGGGTTAGCTCATTCACGCAAGATAATTCTGTTGCAAGCAATTGGTACAGAGCAACAAAAATTGTGTGAATGCAACGATGTGTGGATTCAACCTCAGATGGGAATGATTACTGTAGTACAAGATCCAAATGATGAGTTGGATCCAGCCAAAATTTTCTAATGGCAGAATGGAATTTACCTGCCTCTACCTCCCACTGCAATTCTTTGATCTCTATAAAATTCTGCTCCTAGAAGATACGGTATTATCCAGACATGCCCTCACATCAACCGAAGGCTTACTATGGGAATATCATAAGCCTCTCTCTCCATGTGTCTTAAACACAGAAATACTGTCTAACAAAGACAGGAAATGGCTCCCAGCTCCCAGCCGGGAGCTGGAAAATTACTGGCATGTAAGTCACCAGGCAAGACCAGCTTTCAGCCCCATGGCCCGGAAATATACAGAGATTGTAAGACAATAGGGTCTTCCAGGAACTCATGAATTAGTCCCCTCCACATCTTGTCAATCTTCTCCTTATCTGTTCTCCCTTTCCAAGCTATTCAGGGCTCTGATAGCCTCACCCATCCAGCCATTGCAGGTGACTGATAACTTTTATTTCCACCCAGGAAGGTTTAATCATACCTTCCCAGTTTCATTGTCTCACCCCAGAGATGGCTCCCCAGTTCCCAATTCTTTGTCTCACCCCAGAGACAGCCATTAATTTATTGTTTTGGGGTAGATGATGCAATCCTGCCCCAGGGTACCTTCCTAAGTATAATTAGACTATCCCTCTGCCACAGTTTTGTGCATGCCTTTCGATCCAGTATCTACCAGACTCCCATCTGAGGGCCAAGCTACACATGACGAATGACACTTGAATGGCAAGTGTATTTCTCCCTGTTCACTTGCCCTCCACTCAATCCACTTGCCGTTCAAGTGTCATTCGTCATGTGTAGCTTGGCCCTGAGCCTCTTTTCCTGCTGTAAAGCACTGGTTGCTCAATACCACTTTCTCTTCTCATCTGATTGGTAATATCACCTGACCCTACAATTCTCTCTCCAATTTCCCTCCCTGCTTCTTCAGTTAGCTCTGTACATGTGCTGTGTGCTTTGTGTGCAATTGACCTTTATTATTTTATATTATTTGGTTGAACATTTGGCTGTTTATTGAAAGAGTTCTCTAAATGAACATAGGTGTAAGGTCTCACACTTACCCACCTCTCACTGCTTTTTCTTGCATGCTAATTCCTTCAGCTCATAAAGAGACCCCCATCAGGGTAACAAGGGGACCCTGAGGAATGACTTGAGGAGAGTCTGCAGTGGGGAGGGGGAATTGATGGAATGGTTAATTCCATCCTGCCTTTAGAAAATTTTGGCTGGATCCAGCCCACTGTATGGTTGAAATCTAAGGTGACCTTAGTCCTGAGCCCACTCTGTCAACTTCCATCTGCTATAGGAGGATACTAATACTGACACACTTTATAGGTTTATAGTAAGGATTACTCAGATAATGGATGTGACATCCTTTCAGCATCCTAAATTGCATGCTATCCCCCTGCAACAGCATGATTTTTTTACACAGGAACTGAATTCACACTGGCTTCAGATTACTTTCTAGAGTTTTTTTCCCCACCTTTCCCCCTGAGGAGTGGATAAAAAAAATGAAGCAATATTCTGCCCGGTTAAAAAACCTGGTTAGTTTAAGGCCAGGGTTATATTAGCAACACAGTCGTGAGGAAGTGAACAGACAGACAGTAATTGGAAAACAATACAAAGGAACATTATCTGAGGAGAGGGGGGAGATACACAAGACATAACATCACTAATACATTTGAGTAGTTGGGCCCTACAGCATATTCTATTAAAGTCACTTATTATGAGGCTGCCGCATGAAGTCTGCATGATGGATATTTCCAAGCACCTAACTGAAATAATAGAATCTCTCTCCCTTTCACTTCCTTTCAAATGGGATCCCCCAGATCTGCTAATATTCCCAGATTGTTAAATTACCAATTACGAACAAGTTGCATTAAAATATCCTCCTTTCTGTTCTTGTCTCCAATTTTAGTATTTCAAAGTCTTAATAACAAAGCACTCCAGCCCAGCAACAAGCAAGAAGGCAGACAGCAAGGCCAGAGAAATAACCTCGTAGAAACCTTTCTCAGTGACATGATAGCCAGACTAAATGAAAGCAGTAGATCTAGGACTACTGATGTTGGATTGGTATCATCTGACATCTAAAGCCAAGTGTGTGAGTGTCCAGTTGTAACTATTTGCAGTTCCAAGTTGCCTACGAAGGAGAGCTTGCTCAACAAAGTGCCTGATGAGAACAATCACGTCGATTCCTGTGAAATGAGGCTTAGATGTAGAACAGCCTCAATACCCTTCTCTATTTTGTATTTTCTATTACCCATGACTTGACTGTCAGTGAAAATGAGTCTATTTCAACTAGACTTCCAAGACAGGCCATGAATGCTCAATCTGTGAGCTATTTAGCTGAGATGTGGCAATCAAGGGTGAAAAATCACGAACACTCTGACAGGCCATGCTGGGTACATTTTGATTGCAATCAACAATCATGTAACCAAAAGCAGAGTTAAAACAATTTGGGATTCTATGTTGAATCATTGGTGGTATGTGTAATATTATTTCTTGATCAGGACTACAGGATTTTGCTTACCCAGTAACATACGTTTACTGATGCTTAGTAAAGAAAACGGTACACATTTTGACCTTGCACACTACAACTCTTTAGTTTTTATTTGCATAGCTGTGTTCATGAAGTATCTATGAGTGTGGACATAGCATAAATGGGTAGACTGAAAATTCACCTGTGATTCAGACATACACTGTATGGTTGATCGTTGGACAAGAACTCTATTGATAACCCCTGAAATATGTGGTATCCTGCCAAGATTGTACTACAGCAGGATAGATATGGAGTGTTAAGGCAGAAATGAAAAGTAGGTGTTAACAAGAAGAGGACCTTTTCTGCATGGCAGATGGAACAACCTTGAAGATGTGCTACATCTGCAAGTTGCTGCAATTATGCATTTGACTCATTCAAAGAATTTTGTTTTTCTGAGGTCCCTTCACTGTGAAAATCAGCACTCAATGGGGGAAAATGCCATGCTGTCTCTTATCACATTTAAGAAAATAAGAGACTTTCTAGATGAGACCAATGGCCCATCTAGTCTAGCAACCTGATTTTATCAGTGCCTAACCAGTGAGAGGCCCCGACCTGGATGGCCCAGGCTAGCCTGATGTTCTGGATGACTCTGGTAGGTCTAATTTAGATACAGACATGTGCTTAGGAAGCCTTGAGGATCTAGTCAGCTCAAATCGTTTACCTCCTGGCTAGAGGTATACCACAGATAGCGTCTTAGGTTCATTACTGGGTAATACAGTTATGGAGTCTCTGCTTCCATTTTAAGCTTTTATTATTACAAAATAATTATTCTGCAATCTTAATATCAGCTCAATGAAGAGAAAGTCATACCATCATAACTACATAAATCATTAAAGGAGAGCAATTACATGAGTTCAAAAAATTATCTTACCCAATGGTCTGACTCAGTCGAAGGGAACTTCAGATGATCAAAACCACAAGGAGGAGAATGATGGCAACAGCCATGCTTAACATTTATTTCCAGAAAAGTGGATGCTGCAAAAAAAAACTAGATGGACTAGATGGTCTGTATGGCCTTTTCCAACTCTATGATTCTATGATTCTATGAAAACAAGAAATCATGATGGCTTCAATAATGTGCATGCACATGTTTTTTAAAGATTGGATATCTTATGGATCAAATGTCATTTCCCTGAGTTTGATCTATAGCTCAGTACGTAAAACAAAATTCTGCAGATGCACAGAATGTACTTTCAATTCAAGTCTTTTTTTGTCTACATCATGAACACTTGGCTCTGACAAGTTAATTTGCACTGGAAACTGAAAGGATCCTCCCTTTAAAAATAAATGACAGCAAGAAAAAAAAAGTTTGCAAACCTTTAAGTGATCAGGATTGAATGTTCCCAGAGCTTGGTCTGAAACACTCAAGAATTACACTTCTTCCTGCCCCACATGGCTCCGGAGCTTCCCCGGCTTACACTCTAAAACCATAAAAATCACCATATGGGGCAACTAGCTTAACATCTTCTGAGCTACCATTAGAGGCCATGACCTGGGCAAAAAGAGATTTAAACTGAAAACACAGTATACACATGTGTGAAATTGCATTTTACGTTAAAATTTAGAGAAAACAATCTTTTTTGCCCCCAAAGAGTTTACCACGGATACATGTAATTCACAAACTATTTCTGAAATAGCGCGTCACTTTTTTTTTTCAAAAAAAGCTCTAGCTCGGTTTTCTTCCAAATGGGAACAGAAAACAACATTGTTCTCCCCTCTATTATATCCTCACACCAACAATCCCATGAGTTAAGTCAGGTTGACAGTGTATGAATGGCCCAAGGTTACCCAGTAAATTTCCATGGCAGAATGGGGATTTGAACTTGGGTCTTCCCAATCCTAGTTCTATACTTTAACCACTACATATGATGGGTCTACAGACCATGCTCCATCTGTACAATGATAAGTCATCGCCACCTAGCATCCTATGAACATGGAATTTCCATGTGTCTACTCTATCATGGTCTTTTATCAATACATGTTGAAAGATCCAATCTGCTTTATGCTACTTTGCTTCCCTCTGTCCTTCATGCTGAAGGAGGCTTTGACTGTGAGTCTTGGTTGGGATAGAAGGGAGAGGAGAAGGAGGGCTGAAAGAAGGGGAGAGGCTACCAAAGGGCTTTGTGCTAGCTGACTGATGGGGTGGTGGAACTGTTTTTTATTTCAGATGGATATGCCTCCTTCTTGGGCCAAAGCGGAAGTAGCAGTCTGCCCGCCCAGCTGATTGCAGAATTAGCTGAAAGAGGCTAAATCAAAATGAATTATTCCCTCTCTAAGGGAAGGGTGGTGTGGAATGGTCGGCTGTCATTTCTTAATCTGGCATGGCTGATCAGTACATTTAGCTTGAGACCAACAAGAAGGCTGGTGGTCAACTGGGAAGAGGAGGACTGGCCATGTTGGTGAACATCTTGAGGCACTGTACTGGTGATACTTATCCACATTGCCCTGCTGCAATATATGGGCTTGAGAGGAACGTTGCATCATGAAGGCCTTCTGTGCTGAGGGCAGTGTAAATCAAAGACCCCTTGAAGGTTCTGAGATGATGTGTTAAGACTTAGGGTTACCAATCCACTGGTGGGGGTGAGAGATCCCCTGCTCTCAGCCTCCACCCCTGCTGGGAAAGGTGCAGGGAATGGGTCATGAGCTTTGCAGCACACTCCCACGCACTCCGAAGCACTTCTTCATCATGCTGGGAATGACATTATTCCCGGTGTGACAAGGAAGTGATCCAGAGCGCACGTGATCTGCACGTGTGCCCAAGGGGAGTGCGTCCAATGTGCTCATCCCATCCCCTGCTCCTGCTCAGGGGACCTGGTAACCCTAGCCTTAGTATTTGGTGGGGGTGGGGGGGAGGTTGAGTAAGGCAGACAGAAGCAGGATCCCACGGAAGATTTCTGCAGATGGAAATGATATTTTAAGCAGCCTCCCCTCCCTTCAGACTTCTAGCTCCCCCCTCTTGCTGTTCCTGAGAGTCTCCTTTCCCCCAGGACAGATTTCAGGGGGTACTGGGGTCTGAAGCAGGGGAGGAGAGGAAAGGAATTTACACTCCAAGAACAGAAGTCCATTTTTATCCATGGAAATGTCCAGAACTTCCGGGATGAGGCAGTGAAATTTTATGAACTCCCTGCCATGACCTTCCTGGTTCCTTGGACCTGAGAGATTGGGCCCCCAAGCCCTCCCCCCGGAGAGGGGAGGCAGGCTGGAACAAGGTGGAAGAGCTTAGGGGTCTGGCAAACCCCCAGAAGCCCTGATACCGGTTCTGAAAGCAAGGACCAATGAAGGAGCCAATATGGCTACAAAGCTGCAAAACCGAGAGTCCGGCAAGTGAAAATGAACCATAGCGAAAAGCAGATTCTTAACAAGACAGATAAAAAACAACTTTAAGACAGCTCAAGTAATCCCAGAGCTTTCCATCAAGTAAGCAGATTGTTTTATGGTTTTACGAGGGCAATCCAGCTTGATTGCGAGACGGCTGCTCGAGCGAGCTAGGAGGGGCAGAGACGGGAGAGGAATTCTAAAGAGACTCTCTCAGTAGATTGCTGGACAGCTACAAAACTTTGAACATAATTAACCAAAACAAAGCTTTTTACCACTTTTTGAAATGGCTTCTCTCTAATTTGCAAGAAATATCTAAATTAATGACTGAATTACTAATTAAAGCAGACGGGATATTTGGAGTGGAAAAGGATAAAAGGATGACAAGAAATGACAATGCAGAAAACATTTCTAAAGGGACAGATCTAACTGAAAGAAAAATAGAGCCAAATGAGGGGGAAAACAGTCTGCGAAACAGTCTACAAAATGGACGATTCTACCAGGACGTCTCCTTGAAGACACAAAGCATTTTTTTAAAAAAAGGCGGAGCCACGAAGCACACCTGCACGGAGAGAACCCAGCATGCCACTACTGAAAGGGGAAAAAAGAGTGCAGCAGATCTTAAAGCAGAAAAACAAGCAGAGAAGTAACAACATTCATATCGACCCCCTTCATAAATGGAAGGAAGACAAGGGAATCTACTTTTGGTGGCCCAGATGGATTAAGGATTGGACTTACTACTTTACAGGAAGAAAAAAGAAAGAAAGAAAAACAATCAGAACCAGATATATTGTCGAAGGCTTTCATGGCTGGAGAACGATGGTTGTTGTGGATTTTCCGGGCTGTATAGCCGTGGTCTTGGCATTGTAGTTCCTGACGTTTCGCCAGCAGCTGTGGCTGGCATCTTCAGAGGTGTAGCACCAAAAGACAGAGATCTCTCAGTGTCACAGTGTGGAGAAGATGTTGGCAGGTAATTTATATCTACTCAGGAAAGTGGGTTTGGGCTGAGTCATTCTGTAGGAGTTTTCCAGGGTGTGGAATGTTCCTCCTCAGGATACAGTGACGCCTCCCTCCATTGGACAGATGGATATGTGTGTTGTATATGAATCTGCTAAATGTTTATGCCTTGTTGTAACCCCCCCCCCCCCGGTTTACTATAAAAACCCAATATTTTTTTTTAAATGTCCAGTAGGCCCAAGCCGGGATTTCTTTGATATCAGATAATTTACATAACAGAAATCATGTGGCTAGTTATTGAATCGCACATTTCTTTGCATTCAACCCAACTGGTGTATCTCGAGCCTTTATTTGTCTGTGTATTTGCATGTGTGTGTGTGGGGGGGGGGGTCAATTTTAAAGGATTATAGTTTTTGTTTTGTTTTTTTAAATAGTACCATTTATTTCAGATTTGAGTTTTGTTTTTATCATGTTCCACAAAGCGTTCTGATGTCCAAGCATGATTATTTGCACTGGAATGTCATTCTTTGGCTTTTTCCAGAGTGTTGTGAGAGGATTTCTGAATCACCCTTAATAAAATCTCTATTTGGAAAAGAAGAAGGGGTAGGTCCGGCTGGGGAATCCATCTCTAACAAGGAGGAACTTCTTAATTAGTCTCATAGTTCTCTGCTGCACTTAATTCTTCCTGCAGGATCCTACAAGATCTTCCCTATTGGTTCCGTAGAACTTCAGCATTATTATGATCAGTGCCCAGTGGAGAGATGACCTTTCGAATAACTGTATGGAAGAAATAATTGCTGTGAGAGACAAATGCTGTCTCCAGTCTTTTCTTGGAGTGTTTGCAGATTTTGAAGAAATGGGGTAGAACAGCTCTGGAGATTAGCACTTTCCTTCCTATCGTTTCCTTATTTATTTTTCTTACAGAAACAACTTTATCAGAATAATACGGCACTTACCCGGCTGGCTGGAAGCCCTTTAGCTGGGTGCCGCTATTGCAGCCCTGGAGGGAGGGAGGCAATACCAGCCACGCCCTCCTTCCTTGTTTGGGCTGCTGGGCGGGGCAGAGCAGGAGCGCAGAGGCGGCTCTGCCCGGCCCAGCCTCAGTTGCGGGTTGTTGCTCGGCCCACCCTCCTCTCCCTGTATTGGTGTGGGATTAGCCGGCTGCTGTTGACAGAGTCAGGTAGGAATTTTTCCCTCCTTTCCTGAATTGGCAATGTGGAGAGGTGGTTTTTTGCCTACCTTGCACCAATAGGTGGGATTGAGGAATTGGCAGGGTGGAGCCAGTCAGTTTGACCTTGGCAGGTTTTGGGTTAGTTAGGGTGTGGGCCGGTGAGCACCCTTGGCGCTTCCCCTTTAGTGGGAAGAGGGGCCTGCCTGGGGGCTGGTACTGCTTTGACGGTTGCCAGTTGCAGGGGCAGGCTGCTTTTGGAAACCCCAGCTTGCGAGTCCTTACCTCACTGCTATAGGGCTGAGGTGTTAGGAGCTTGAGAGGGGGGTGACCACGTTGCCTGGCCAGCCGGGTCCGCACCATCCGATGGATGGGTCGCACCCGGGGCTTTGGGGCTCACCCAGACAGATCAGGGCGGTGGTCCATGGGGAATCCCGTGGCCTGACCTGTACCACTTTAGGCCCTTGCCGCTGTGTTTATTATTGTTAATGTATATAGTTAATAAAGTGGCCCTTAGATCCAACTTGGTATCTGCCTCTTTATTCCAACTAGGGTGGCAATGTATGTTCTCCTCTCACAGTGGCATTTAAGGATTGCCTCAAGCATCCTCAACAAGTCATACCAATTTGCCTTCATCATCCTCTGCAAGAGGCAAGAGTATGGGTAACATATCCTCCTCAGAGTATTATTTCGGCTAATGCTAAACTTAGAAATGGATCAAAATATCATTTTTAAAACAGGAAAAATGCATCAACAATGGGCCAATGACGGCTGGGATTGTGCTCGTCTGTATTCTGGGCTATACATAAAGGATTAACTAAGACAATGAATGAATGAATGAATGAATGAATCAATCAATCAATGAATCAATGAATCAATGAATGAATCGATCGATCGATCAATCAGTCAATCAGTCAATGAGCAACAAGTCTTTAATCCCTAAAATTTAAAGCTACAAGTTTTGGTTTGTTACATGAATAGATTAAGTAATTCACAGAGCAAAGTTACTCTAGTGCATTGACTCCAACAAGTTTAAGCTGGAGTGACTTTACATAAATAGGCCCTAAAGGAGTAAATTTGAATCAATGGCAGAGGGAATTAAGAACACTCTTGAATATACCTTCTGGGTATCTTGATTATTTGTTTGTTTCCTGCTTTCCTGTCCCAATGTTATAAAAAGGTAAACTAATTAAAATGCCATAAAACATTGCATGCCATATTGTCTGTTGATAAGTTTCCTGGCTTCCATTTGCTTATTTGATAAAGTATCTCTTTCCCAAAGTGAAGAGTCGGTTCTGTTCTCATTGGAGGAAATGCCTCAGAAGAATCCAGAAGGGATAACCTATTGGCGGTGTTCATTTCCCATTCTCTAAAATCCAAGAGAGCCCACAGGCTCGGGAAGACTTGGGGACCCATGTTGTAGACAATATGTACCTTTATAGGCAGATGGTCTTACAATGAAGCAGTTTCACATGCACATGATGACATAACTATACTCTCTTGGCTTCCTTGGCCTCCTCTCCTATTAGAGGACCTGCTATTGACACTTGGCTGGAGAAGGATCTTGTGAGTAGTCTGCCTAGCCCTCCACTGTTTAATACCCACTTATGATTAGGAAACATCATAAAGCCTTAACTAATGCACTTCATGCCACAGTAGCAAGCTGTCCAGGTGGGCAAAACATTGCCAGCTCCCAGCCAGGAGACTGGAATGCACATGGCATATGAATGGAATGCTGAGTGATTAGGTGCCATTGTCTCCTACCCACCCAGCCTTGGAACATGCAGCCTCTTTGCCAAGAAAGACACTTGAGGGTTTATCCTAACCCTCGTACTTTCCAAACTCCTTTCTTGCACTGACTACAACCCCGGCTAAAATCCTATCCAGCAATCAAGGGCTATCAATCAGCTCTGATAAGTTTAAACTCTTCCTGCAAACATTCAATCAAAACTCTAAATTCATCAGCCAACTCCAGAGACACTAAATTAAAACTACAGGTTTTTTTCAGGCACCAGGAGCAGACAAGCTATCTCTTTTGTCACATCCGGACATGCTAATCAAACCTAATCAAGCCTTATGTCTGATCCAGGAGACAACCATTAAGGCCTTTATTTCATGGGCTGAAGTCACTCTCCAGCATCAGGGCCCAGTTTTCCCTATAATTACTCTGACTTTGCCCCAACCAAATTGCACAATGCACGCTTACTTGCAGTGTTGTGCTTTCAGAATCCATCTGAGTTTCCAGCAAAGAACTCTGGCCGTCTGAGCCTCTCTTCCTCTGCAGACCTCTCTACTCCCCTGATAGGTAACTATTATCCTACAACTATTCTCCATCTTCTCACTGCCTTTCCTAGGACTCTTGTATGCCTATGATTTTTATATTTGCCTCTTGTGTGTTTGAGTTTCCCCTTTAAATAAAATTACTCTTTGCTTTTGAGAAACACCCATCTTGTTAGTTTCTTCGGGGAGGGGACCTGGTAAAAATTGGTGGAGGATCTTGCTTGTTACCACCTCTTGCAGCTTTCACTTTGTTTACTAATCCCCTCAACTCACAGGGAGACCCATCTAAGTAACAATTCAACCTTTATAAGGGGAATCTGGCTATTTCATGCCCTCTCATGTGCTCCGAGATGGCACTTGGAGGGAATCCAGCCTCAATGAAAGTAGGGATCAGTGGAAGCAATTAAATGTTATTTTGTAACTGAATCCCAGAAAGCAATTACATGTTCAATTGAAACATTGTACCCTCAAATATCTAACTATTCTGCTGGATCTTTAAGAGTATCTAAGCCTATACACGGCAGGGAAGATGACATGCTATAGCTGTATTAGCTGTATAGCTGTATTTAATATTTAAAATGCTGTATTTTAATATTTTATACTCACCAATTTTAATTGTTTTGATATAACGTTTTAGAGTTTTTATAATGTTTTTTTTACTGTTTTAAACTGTTGTTAAACCACCCTGAGCCCGTCTGATGGGGAGGGCGGTCTAGAAATGTGATAAAATAAATAAATAAATAATCTTGCCAGATCTCAGAAGCTAAGCAGGGTCAGTACTCCGATAGGCAACCACCAAGGAAAATTCTGTTGAGGAAGGCACTGGCAAACCACCTCCCCTTCTCACTTGCCTTGAAAAGCCCCTTGCTGGGGTCACCATAAGTCAATGACAATTTGATGGCACATGCACACGCACACAAGCCTGAACACGTGAGCTCTCGGCATGTTGACCAAACACAGGGATAGTGAGAGTGGGCACAACTGCACTGGTTCTGCCCCACACTTCTGTGTGATTGCTGACCCATGAGCAAGGCACTTACACAGAGAGATAGTGTCCATGTGTGCATTCCCTTCCCTTGATTAGAAACATTACAAAAACAGACAATGAGAATTTTGCTCTCATTTTCAACTAAAAATTATTCTAGATAGTATGTTGTGCAAATGTAAAAGTTATGCTGCATCTACATCCGTGGAGAAAATAGCCTCTATATGAATGCATTTGATGCCTTTCCCACATCTATGCAGATAGGAAATTGACTCACGGACAAAAAGAAAAGAAATGAAAAAGAAAATCCAGCTATTCTCCAAGTATAATCTGGAGGATTTTTATGCATGTCGATGTGTTTTGACTTCCATCTCTGATGCTGCTAAACACCAAATTACTTCTATGGGTTATTATTTGTTTTACCCTACTCTCTTAGCCTGTTAATTCCTTGTTTATTTGTTCAGCAAGTTCTTTAGACAGACTGTGCATTACTGGTTTCCAAGAGTTATTAATATTCAAACAGTTTGAAAGAAGTCTTGAAGAAATCAGTATCCCAAATTACAGCCATTCCAAGCTCTGCTCACAACCTGAGTTCGGTTCTGGC
The DNA here is from genome assembly GCF_028583425.1 of Eublepharis macularius. Taxonomy (NCBI): domain Eukaryota; kingdom Metazoa; phylum Chordata; class Lepidosauria; order Squamata; family Eublepharidae; genus Eublepharis; species Eublepharis macularius. Next base: position 30,180,910 of record NC_072792.1, on the reverse strand, counting down.
GGAAGCTGGGTTCAGGTAGCCAGCTCAAGGTTCACTCAGCCTTCCATCCTTCCAAGGTCAGTAAACTGAGTACCCAGTTTCCTGGGGGTAAAGTGTAGATGACTGGGGACAGCAATGGCAAATCACCCCGTAAAAAGTCTGCCAAGAAAACATCGTGATGTGACGTCACCCCATGGGTCAGTAATGACTCGGTGCTTGCACAGGGGACTACCTTTACCTTTTAACCTTTTTTCCCCTTTAAATATCAATTTTAAGATCAGTGAACAACATTTATAGTTTGGGACAGTTAGGACTCATATAGTCTATAAAATGGGTAGATTATTCCATTGGATTATTTTTTAAAAATATACATTCATTTTATTCTGAACATTACCTTTAATAATCTTACTATATAACCGAGTAAGTGTATTTCAGACAACTCACTTTATACCCTGGTGCAACACCAGATGGTGCTGCCATGGAGGGAAGCCTAGGCAAGACATCATGTCCCTCCAGAAAACGTGCCATGGTGGGAAGCCCAGGTCTGGAGGAGGATGGAAGCAGGTGGCAATGCCCACCTCCCGCCTTCCACCAGCTGAAATTAGGAGTGGAGAAGGTGGCAATGCACACCCCCACCTTAACACAGCTGATATTAGGAGCAGAGCAAGTGGCAATGCCCAACCCCCATCCTAACCCAGTTGGTATTAGGAGCAGAGCAGATGGCAATGCCCACCCCTGCCTTAGCCCAGCTGTTATTAGGAGCAGATCAGGTGGCAATGCCTACCCCCCTTCTGCTAGCTGGTATTAGTGGCAGAGCAGGTGGTAGTGCCCACCTCCACCTTAACCCATCTGGTATAAGGAGCAGAGAAGGTGGCAATGCCCTCCCTCTGCCTTAATCTAGCTGGTATTAGGAGCAGAGCAGGTGGCAATGCCGACCACCTGCCTTAACCCAGCTGGAATTAGGAGCAGAACAGGTGCAATTGCCCCTCCCACAACACAGCTGTTATTAGGCACAGAGCAGGTGGCAATGCCACTCTGACCTTAACCCAGCCGGTATTAGGAGCAGAGCACTTGGCAATGCCCACCCCCATCATCCATCTGGGATCAGAAGCAGAGCAGGTGGCAATGCCCACCCCCTTCACCCAGCTGGGATCAGGAGCAACTGCCTGCCATGCCAATGGGGATGGCTTGCAGCGGCATGCTGCATGATGACATCACACTCAGTGATGTCATCATGAAGTCTGGGTGTGCGTGCCCTGAAGCTGCCCCTGGCCTCAGACACCAGAAACTCTGGCACCAGCCCTGAATGTATGTGCTATGGCTGCAAGATTTCATGCTATAGACCTTTAATCTAAGGAGGGGAGTAAGGAAACTCTGGCCAGCACTGCAAATAGCAGTCCTTTTCTTTCTCTTCCAAAGGAGAGGGGCCCAGTTCTACAGGCCATTGAACAAGATGACCCCAGCCATCCCATTTGCAGAGCTGTGAATTGGAGGAAAAAATGGCCTCGTTCCCCCAAAGGAAGGCGGAGAAGAGAAAGAGCCAGCCAGACTTGCAGCTCCAACAAGTCCTGACCCTGGCTTGTTCCAGTCAGGAACTACACTCCCTGGTCTGGGTGATATTAATGCCAGCCACCTTCCCTGGGCCAGGCAACACTAGAACCGTTGGAAGGGAAATATTCCATTTCCTGAGAAATTTGGAGAAAAACAAGAGATATGCTGCTGGTGGTGGTAAGCACTGAAACACAGATTTGGGGGGGGGGGGTTTTCGTAATGTTTAAGAGCGCTGGATTTGTGTAACCATTCTGGAAAATAATGTTAAAACCCAAAGCAGTGATTTTCATGTACATTTTCTGTTGAAGAGGTCTGTAATATATGCCCCTAAGCACCATCATTTGAGAGATCCAAGTTATTATTCATAACAGGTTGTTCCAGTATATTTATTTATTTTTACTTTGCTTTTTCTTCCCATCAGGGACTAACGACATCTTACAACATCAGTCTCCCTTCTTACATTTTATCTTCAAAACAACAGTCTAGTGAGGAAGGTCAGGCTGAGAGAGAAAGAGAGAGAGTGTGATGGTCACCCAACGAGCTTCTATGGCAGAGTGATGAGTAGTTTCTGGATCTTCCAGATCTTAGTCCAACATTAACCACTATACTATACCGGGTCTCACAATGTAACATATATCTCCATCAGGGCTGGTTCCAAATTTTTGGGTGCCATGGGCTGTGTGCACTCAGGACCCCCCCCTCTTCACCTCTGCCTACCACCATCCTCCCGTTTCACACCTTCCTTCCCATCTGCTGACCCATATCCCTGTGCATCCTTCCCCTACCCCTTCATGAGCTATCTCACCTCCTGCAATCACAGATGCCTCCACCACCCACAGACCCATTCCCAAATGATGCTTGGCAGTGTGTATGCCTGGGACCATGAGTGGCAATGTTCTTGCAAGCAAGTTGGTTGGAAGAGGGTAGGTGGACAGCAGGGGAGGTCTGTGGTCAGTGGTAGTGAGCCATGCCAGAAGCCCTGGACCCCAGCAACTGCCCCACTTCAGGGAATGCTGTTGCCAGCCCTGATCTCTACCATTATCTTTTTAGGAAAAGGTAGTCTCCTGTGCAAGCAATGAATCATTACTGACCCATGAAAGATGTCACATTATGATGTTTTCTTGGCAGACTTTTTACAGGGTGGTTTGCCATTGCCTTCCCCAGCCATGTACACTGTACCCCCAGGAAACTGGGTACTCATTTTACTGACCTCAGAAGGATGGAAGACTGAGTCAACCTTGAGTCGGCTACCTAAACCCGGCTTCCACCAGGATCGAACTCAGGATGTGAGCAGAACTTGGGCTGCAGTACTGTAGCTTACCACTCTGCACCACAGAGCTCCTTAACCGTTATCTTTTTAAAGTACCATTATTTGTTTTGAGGCATTTGGGTGTAGAAATATGACAATAAATCTGAAAACTTTCTGAAAACACTCTGCTCACAAAGGGAGATTCACTGACAAAGCAATATCCTGAACTATGGCTGAGCTGTATCCCACTCAACAGTGAACTGATGACAAAATAACTGAGAGGACCCCTTTCTAGCTCTATTATCTGGCTTGTCTCTTTGTGATGATAATGGATTATCTAACACCATTCTACACAATATCTGCAAAAGAAAGGGTCTAATGATGGATCCAGAAGCATCTCTCTCTCTATAGCAACTATTTGTTTGATGAAGAAGGCAATGGCTCGTCCTGAACCCCATGTGTAGATGTGTGTTGCTGTTGGCATTCTATGGTGACCTCTCCCATCTTGGACCAATTTACCCATTTCTCCCTGTTGCTTTCTTTCCTGACAGTTTCCTCACATTAAGAACAGAGCCAAAAGATTGAGCTCTTTTCCCATTGTGATTTTCTGCCCCCAGTTCTAAGAACATGAAGAGATTAGAACATGATTTCACTAGTTCAATGTACTTAGCTCGGAGCTGTGAAATGACTGTTTACTGTCCGTCTTTGCAGTTCATGTTGGATTTGCACAGTGTGACTTTGAGTGTTTGCCAATGAAAAGACAAAACAAAACAAAACCACACAGAACTGTTTCAAGTCTCTAAATGACATGAAATGACATCCAAAATACTTCTGATCAGAATTGGGATGAAGACATTTTGTTGTGTACCAGGCCAAAACTGCCAGTAAGGGGCATAAATCTCAAAAAGTGAGGAATGCAATTCCTCTAAGACTGCACTGTAGCACCAGCTCAGAAGTTAAAGTCTAGAGCAAGAGCACATACTCGCATACATGAGGTGCTAGGAAAGACCTTTCTCTGCATGGGTTCGGGATAAAACAGCTTCAGAATTTACATACTCTATTGAAATGTTAAGTACTGTGGCTCAGAACCTGTCTAAAATGTCTGCAAACACAAGCAGCAGTGATTAATGCCAAATCCCCCTTTGTGCAAGAAACCTCACCCCCTGCTTTTCCTGGGGGTCCTCTGTCCCCCAGGAGTAGTATATCCGACGGTGTTATGAGCTGCCATGGGGCAGCAGTGGGGGACTGGCAAAAATCACCGCTACTCCTTATGCCATGGATTTATAGGATGTATTTGGCTGATTCCGCACATGTTGGATAATGCACTTCCAATCCTCTTTATAGATCATTTGGAACAGATTTTTTTGTGTGCAGAACAAAAAATCCACCTCAAACGATTGATAAAGTGCATTGAAAGTGCATTATCCAACGTGTGCAGAATCAGCCATTAATATTTATTTCCTTATTTCCTTTATTTAAAGTCCTCCTGTTTAACAGAGTCTTAAGGAAGATTGTGAAAATTAAAAAGTAGAGCTGGATGTTCTCTAATAAATAATAACATTCAATTTATAAACTGCCCTTCAGGACAACTTAACACCTACTCAGAGCAGTTTATAAAGTATGTTATTATTATCCCCACAACAACAATCACCCTGTGAGATGGATGGGGCTGAGAGAGCTCTGGAAGACCCAAGGTCACCCAGCTGGCTTCAAGTGGAGGAGTAGAGAATTAAACCTGGTTCTCCAGATTAGAGTCCTGCACACTTATCCACTACACCAAACTGGCTCTGTATCTGTATATCGGTGGCACTTTATTTCAGATCTACTGATGATTGCTGTAATGTTTTGCATTTAAATAGTTCAGATTTTATTTCTGCTTCTTTATGTGGGTTTTTTTAAAGCTGTTGCTGTTAATTTAAAAGTAGATCTTTGAGAAAAGTAGGTGGGGATGCTGGATGAGTGAATCTGATTGGACAGTAGTTGTACCGTATAGATGGAGTAAATTGAAGTTTTGAGGGAGAGTGCTGAGAGGAAGCGTTCATTTTGGTCAAAACCAGGCAAGCTATGTACATTGAGTTCCCAGGTCCCTATACCGCCTGGTGGGAGGGGATTACCCAGGACTTACCTTGAGTGGTGTCTTTGTGTGTACACAAAGCACATGTGTAGTTCTGACAAGGTCCTGACATCACTTCCGGGAAGTGGCATCATCACACCGGCCACAGGCATGTTCCTGCTCTTCACGTGGAGACAATTTTGGCCTGTTTGGAGCCAAAATTTGCCCTAGTGACGTGTAGGAGCATACCCATGGCTGTTGCAATGACATCACTTTGGGAAGTGATGTTATTGCGCCTCACTGAGAGTGTACCTGGTGCGCACTTTTCCAGGTTGCCTGCCAGTAGTGGGCAACTGCTGGAGGGTTTGCCACCTCCAGCCTATCAGCAGTGATTGGCAGACAACAGACAAACCTCCAGGAGATTGCCTGCCACAGCAAGCAACTGGGACACCTATATGTACAGCCTGAGCATGTCTATATGTTTCTAAGAAAAAGTATTCTGGGCAAAGCAGGCAACCTGTGTGGAGTCTGAACTGGCTGTGTTGTGTTCTGAGAAATTTTGTCTAAGGGCCAAGCTACACATGACGAATGACACTTGAACGGCAAGTGTATTTCTCCCTGTTCACTTGCCCTCCACTCAATCCACTTGCCGTTCAAGTGTCATTCGTCATGTGTAGCTTGGCCCTCAGTTAGGCATCCCCGATCTGGGCTGTTTTGGCCCCCATTGAGGCCTAAACAGTCCAAAATATCCAAAAATCAGGTAGGCAGGGACACCTGACTGTTGGGGGAACTGCCAGAATGGCGTTCCTGCACGTTCCCCATGGAAATGAGTCCTGGCTGAGTGAGAGATCAGTCTATCTAGTTCAGGCAAGCTGTTTGGAAAGGCCTGAGCGAATCTATGTCTGTGTGGATTAGACGAAAACTTGTTTTATTAATGATGATGGGTGAAAGTCTGTGTGACTGGATTTGTAAACATATAACTTGCTTTTGAAACCATCAAGCTTAAGAACTATACTAAAAACAATACACTTATCAAAACTCTCCAACCATCATGTTTACGTACCTACAAATTTAACTTTTGTTTAAGAAAAAAAGATCTTTTTTTAAACCTCACACAACCACCCTCACATGCCAACCATTCTGTCAAACTACCATCTATAACAAAGCTTTCCTGTAGTACCAGTTAAGCAGAAGAGATCTAGGGTGAAAGAAGAGATCTTTGGTAGCAGGAAAAACCTTTCTGGGAGGCAGCAATACAGAGGTCACACAAACAAAACAGGGAAGGTGTTCTCAAGGTAAAAGCCTGGTTAAAGTTGAGACCACCTAAGCTCTGTGTGAATGGAATTAAAAAGTGATAGCTGTGACCCGAGCCCTCCTGAGGTATACGTTTACGGTAACGTAAGGAGGAGCTGAATTTAAAGTCTAAAGCTAAAGGCTTTTAAAAGGTTTTAAAAACAAACAGCAAATCATTAAAAGGTGATATTAAAAATATGCAAAACGTTAGAATCTCTCCTAGTGGTTTCATGTCAATGTTAAATAGTGTGGGGAACCCTGCAGGTGGTTTTTGTTGTATTTATTTACTTATTTTGTAGTCTCCTTTTCTCACAGAAAATGCATTACAAAAATTAAAAGACTAATGTAAAGACTACTGTTACACTGAATAAATATTAATTCCACATGATATAAAACTGACCAACCAACCAATCATCATGGAAGCTCCATGAATACACTGATGAGACCATCTTTTTTTTTTTTTAAAGAATGAAACGAGACAACAATGTTCAGCAATGCATGCTAGTTTAAAAAATTACTGCTGGATACTACTGGACTTTGACTGAGGCCAAGAGTCAGTATTTGAATGCTTACTGAGTCCTAAAGTTCTCTGAGTATTTTGGGCCAGCCACTTTCTTTTAACCTAACTAGTCCTATAGGGTTGTTGTGAAAATTAAAGGGGATATTCCCATTTTTACACGGCCCTAATCTCTCTCAAGAAAGGAATACAAATGTGAGAAATAAAACGATCTCTTCTGCAGTTTTCCCTCTGTTATGTTACCTCTGTGTTTATATACTTTTGCTAGAAATATATCTGTGACTGGTCAAAGCATTTGCTAGTCTACCATCATACTTCTGCCTCTTCCTTTATATTTCCCATGGACTCAGAAGTCCCCATATCTTTCCACTTCATGCACTAAATCTTCTTGATAGCAAGTGTCATATGTCTTCAGTTCCCCTCCAATTACCCAAGAAAAGGCCAACCCATAACATCTAAAATGGGGGGCAGGAGTTAGAAATTTTAGACAACAGTTACAGTTTTATTGTAAAAGATGAAAACGAGTGTCAAGATTTTTATGTTAAGATGTGCAAGATGAAACAGAATGTCACCCTACTAAGACAAGCATACTTGTTAAAAATGAAGAAAGAGAAAAAAAAACATGTAAACAAAATAAAACAAAAAGAGTAAAATTGAAGTAAAAGATGAAATTGTGGGAGTGGATAGCCCCATGGTAAATCAACATGAACTGAGGGCCAAGCTACACATGACGAATGACACTTGAACAGCAAGTGTATTTCTCCCTGTTCACTTGCCCTCCACTCAATCCACTTGCCGTTCAAGTGTCATTCGTCATGTGTAGCTTGGCCCTCAGTGAGAAAGTCTTATGAACCTAATTATTACAGCCTTGGCTTTTAGAGTAAAAGAAGAAGTGCCAAGATGATTAATAGAACTTTATTGGTTCTCTTTCTGGAAGCTATAGCAGAGTTCCTTGTTCAGCATTACACCATAGAAAAAGAAATTGCAGAGAGCAAGCAGTAGAGATTTTCCTTCTGTGGAGAATGAATAGTTAAAAAAAAAGAATGATAAAAAGCATATGACATTTAGAAATTCCTAAATTTCTTATCTGCCATGACTTCACTTGCCCCTTTCTTCTTGTACAGTCAGATCTCCCTCCCCAACCCTTTTTGTATTCAGTCCAGAGGTTTTGTTTCTTTTAGACTGTAGGCCTGATGGCAGAGTCAATGGCTATTTCCACACACGTTGAATAATGCACTTTCAATGCACTTTCGTAATCCTTTAGAAGTGGATTTTTTGTTCCACACATGGAAAATCAGTTTCAAATCTTCACTAAAGAGTATTGAAAGTGGATTATCCAACGTATGTGGAAGCAGCCTATGTCTTGTTTACAATTCTTTACAGAGTTTAGTTAATGCATATGCTTGAGTAGACGCTTCCAGTTTGGCATTTTCAAGGTAGAAACTTGAACCCTTCATATCCCTTGTTCAATTCTCTTATTTTAACAACAACAACATTCAATTTATATACTGCCCTTCAGGAAAACTTAATGACACACTCAAAGCTGTTTACAAAGTGTGTTATTATTAGAAATGGGCACAAACTGAAATATGAACCAAAATTAAGCACGAACCAGGCCAGTTCGCGGTTCATGAACTGCGGTTTGTCAGATCCCATTTCTGATGAACCGCCACGAACTTTAGGTTGGTTCATTTGGTTCATTTTTTGGTTCGTGACTGCAGACAGCCTGGTGCCAGTCAATCAGTTTCTTAGGCAACAGGGGATGGACTTCCTGCAGACCTTCTGCTGACCGGGAAGTGACCTTCCTCTGGCCCAGAAGTGACCTTCTGCTGACCCAGAAGTGATGATTTTCTGACCCGGATGCGACATTTTCATGAACCAAATGAACCGATTTGCAAACTAGAGGCAGATTCATTAAAAGTTTGTGGTTCATGCTTCATGAAATTTGATGAACCACAAACTGCACAGTTTGATTTTTTTCTGGTTCGTGCCCATCTCTAGTTATTATTATCCTCAGGACAATCACCTGCTGAGGTGAATGGATCTAAGAAAGCTCTGAGAGAGCTGTGACTGATCCAAGGTAATCCATCTGGCTTCAAGTGGAGGAGTCGGGAATCAAACCTGGTCCTCCAGATTAGAGTCCTGCTGCTCTTAACCACTACACCAAACTGGCTTAAAGAATGTGTTTTGGGTCACCTTTCCTGCTGGTCAAATGAGGGTCAAATTAGACATGCAGGTTTTTAAAGAGTTGGGTCCAGGTACCTCAAACCTAACTCAGGTTCCCCACAGCCACACAGCAGCTGTGGGAAATGGCTGTTAAAAAATAAAGGAGAGCCCAAAGGGCCTCAGAATACGTCCACTGGGGAAGGAGGAACTCCTGCCTCCCTCTCCCCCAAGCTGTTTCCCTGTGTCAAAACAGCATGGAGGGAAGGGAGTATTTTCTTGTTTTTAGTGGTCCACATGCACAGAATACTCCACATGGAGCAGAAAAAACATCTGTTATTTTGGAAAACCCTCCCTCCTGCTGTGGTGGCTTTCTGAGGCCATTTGGACTATCCTTTTTTTTTTAACAGCCATTCTTCACAGCTGTTGTGTGGCTGGGGAACCTGGACACAACTCTTTAAAAATATGTATGTCTAGCTTGGCCCTCAGATAACAGATCATCAAGCATTAATGGCTCATCAAATTGCAAATCACAAGTTAAAGAGTAAATGAAACTGCTTCCTAAAGAAAGCATTGAATCCTGCCTAACCCATGTGAGAAGGAGGCAATTTTTGCTGATTCCCCCCTCCCATGGCTGACTTTTAGTTCCTTCAAGCTGTTCCTGGGCTCCCCCATCCTCCCCAGAGGGGAGTTAGAGGGTATTTAGGACTGTTGCAGGAGAGGGGAGGAAGTTGTGTATCCTCAGAGATCTTTCCTTCCATAGAAATTGTAGGTGGGATCCAAACTTAAGGCACTTGAAAGTAAGATCCTTCCTGTTATAGGGAGGAAATGGGTTACATTTCCTCACATTTCAGTTTTATTAGATCTATGGACACCATAAACCCCGCAGTAAATGCTCTAAGCAGGCAAATATTCTGTGATCTCTCGTGAGCTGAGCCTCAGATTTTCTTGTCTCACAGCTTTGTGGCAGCTCAGTAGGGCTGAGGGTGGCATTTCATTTCATTTTCTTCTGCCTTGCTGGCCTCTGATTGTCAGATGGACAATCTTGTCCTTCTTATAAACTTCCCATGGCATCTGATTGGCCACTGCTGGATACAGGTGGACAATTGATCCGAGCCAGTGTGGCTAATCTTATATTCCTTATTCTTTATTCACTGTGTTTTATTTATTCATCTATTGTTTTTTTCGTATTTCCTTTATACCCCACCTTGCTCCCCCAATAGGTACCCAAGATGGCTTACATCATTCTACTCTCTTCCATTTTATCCTCTCAAAACCCCTCTGAGGTAGGTGGGACCGAGTGTGTATCACTGGCTGAAGGTCACCCAGCAAATTTCCATGGCATAATCAGGATCTGCACCTGGTTCTCCCAGGTCCCAGTCCAACACTTTAACCACTACACAACACTGCTCTTAAAGCAGGCAAGGCAGAGGTACCAGCCTTTTTGAGCCTGCAGACACAATTAGAATTCTGACTCAGAGTAGTGGGCTCAGCCACAAAGCACCAGCCACAGGAGGCAGAGCCAGCCATAAAATGGCTGCTGCACCTTACCTTCAGTCACACAGTGAAGATCCTTGAGCTGTGGTGGTAGCTGCTGCCAAAGCAACATTTTAAAAAATCTGCACAGCCAATCAAAACTTCAATGGCCAATCCAAAACCTTGCTGGGCAAAAGCTCCACCTGCCCCCACCCACATTTGGTGGGTGCTGTGGCACCTGGAGGCATCACATTGGGGACCCCTGAGATAAGGTACAAGAGTGGAAAACAAGATTAGGGAAGGTACAGGTAAGGGGAGCCATGAATATTTTGCCTGCTACAACTTCAGGGATATTAGAACACCTCCAAGGCTGCCTAGATTGCAGTGTGGAAATTCAAGTTCAAGTAACCTTCACTTGATAGGATTGTGGACACAAACGGAGCCTCAATACAAAACCCATTATATGGGCTTCAGTCTTTGCCATGGAGAGACCATGTAGCCTTCAGCAGCAGAAAAGTGCATTCTATAGTCATTTTCCCCTTGAAGGCTGTCAAAAAGAGTGAGAGAACAGAAAGCTTGCTTCCAATGCAACATTTGCCCATCTGGTGGTGAAGAAAAGAGGTTCCCCCCTGCTCCATTTAATCACTGTTTGTGCCATGTTGAGAGAGTGACTAGCTGCCCCCAACTGTGTAAGGGCAAAAGCCGCACTTACAATCTGCTGTTTTGAAAAGAGGCATCCCCCAATGATCTGGGGCACGGTAATCAGGCATGTACTGCTGGTCACTCCACCAGTCACCATGCTGAATCCTGCTGCTACCCCAGATGCAAAACAGCCCATGATGATCCTGCTTATGTTGAATTGCAAACAAATCGTGGAGGCAATCTAAACAGAAGCTCTGCACAAATGTGCATTTGGAATCAAGTGAGCTTGAATAACGATTGTGTTTTTTGTGACGCTCTCAGAATGCCCATAACCAATAGAACTTCTTTAATCATAACAGGCATACATTAAAAATTGTTTCAGGGCTGGAATGATTGGTTTTCCAAGCACAAGATTTGTACCAGTTTCCATAGCTTTTTTTTGTAAATGATAAAATCAAAAGTGTAATAAGAAATAGCACAATTCATTGGTTTGTTTTGTTTCCAGTTCTCAAAGTGTTGGGACATCCAATGCAATGTACTGGTCCTAGGAACTTTACTATAAAGGAGAGATTTTAGCCCTGTGCATACATGTGCATGCATCAACCCATGTTTAAAGAAATAAAAATAAAACCAGGTACCAGTACCTGGATAAAAGTGGGGTTTAAATTGCATTTTCAAACTTATGTAATGTGTGCAGTCTTTTTCAGTTCTTACTTTGGGGGTATCCAACAATGTGCTCTTGGAACATGTGATTCTCATGAGCTTCCTGATGTGTATGCATGACCAGGGTTGCAGAGGCAGGCAATTACAAACTACCTCTCTTGGTCTCTTGACTTGTAAACCCCACCACAGGCCACCATAAGTCACCTATGACTTGAACCTTAAAACAAGTCACATTAAAAAAAAAAAAAACTTCTTAGGCCACAGCAGATTGTAAAAATGATTGGTCAGCCCTAGACATCATGGTCAGCATTTCTAGAAGATCTAGATGTGTAAACTCCTGTTTGCACAACTGCACCTTTCCTCTGCCTATGTCTTCAGACAAATAGCTTGTGGTTGTGCACGTTGTTTTCCCTTCTGTCCTCACAACAACCTTGTGAGAAAGGTTACACTGCACAAACTGGCCCAAGGTGCCCCCCCTTCTAGAATGCTTCAGGGCCAATCTGGATTTGAACTACCCAATCCTCCTCCAGCATGTTACACTACACTACACCATTTAATATGAATAGGGAACACATATTTTCAGCTTCGGTACATGCTGCAAGCCCTGACCTGGATAGACCAGGTGAATCTGCCCTCATCAGATCTCAGAAGCTAAGCAGGGTTGGCCTTGGTTAGTAATTGGATGGGAGACCTCCAACAGAAACCAGGGTTGCAGAGGCAGGCAATTACAAACCACCTCTCTGAGGTCCAAGCTACACATGACGAATGACACTTGAACGACAAGTGGATTGAGTGGAGGGCAAGTGAACAGGGAGAAATACACTTGCTGTTCAAGTGTCATTCATCATGTGTAGCTTGGCCCTCAGTCTCTTGTCTTGTAAACCCCACCACAGGCCACCATAAGGCACCTATGACTTGAGGGCACTCTCTACCACAACATGCTATAAATACATGTGGTGGCTTATTCAGACTCAGTGATGACTGTGCATATCAGGAGAATCATGGGTAGTGCTCACTCCTGGGATACACATTCGGATGTCCTCAAACATAACATTTGAAGAACATTTATATAAAGAAAAATCACATACATGCTGTACACTGATTGTACACATGTTCACCATAAAACGTTTGCAAGGTTTCTAGTATTGTGGAGAAAGCTTTAAAACAATTTTAGGATGTAAGATGAAATCAAAGAGAAGGAGCTGCCAGTACCGGAAATGGCTGACCCGGCAGGTTGAGCGCTGACCTCAGCTCCAGGTAGTTCAAACCCTCAAGGCAGCAATAATAGACTTTCACAAGGAATTACTGGCAAGGTACAGTGGCAATCAATTCAGTTCATTCCCAGCCAATCAATATGCTTCCTCTTTGCAGTCAGTGCATTGTTCTCACTGTTGCACAACCAAAACGATACAATGATACTGTTAGTGTGCTACAGACTGGCATAACATGTGACCAGCCGGAGCAAATGTAGCATCATGACTTGCTGGACAATCCCTATTTTTGCAGATCGTGGCAGACACCAGGAGTCTCAGGGCCAAGCTACACGTGACGAATGACACTTGAACGGCAAGTGGATTGAGTGGAGGGCAAGTGAACAGGGAGAAATACACTTGCTGTTCAAGTGTCATTCGTCATGGCCCTCAGAAACTATAGGCATCTGCAGCTGTTCTGGATTTAAAAGAACCTGGACCAAGTTTCAAGGAAATAAGAACATAGAGAAAAATATAAGCAACATCTCAGACAAAGATCCTGCAGATAGGTGCATTGTGTGAGGTCAGTGGGGGAGATGAGTTACTGGATAATATTCTCCTAAAGGGATGAAACATTGAATTCCAAAGTGACCATCTTTATATCTTGTGAGTGGCTTTTGACTTTATTAGAATAGCAGTTTTTCCTCTAAGTAAGAACATTTTAGAAAAAGGAGATGGTCTCATTGGCATTTCATTCTGTTTAGACAGATGACTGAGCTTCTCCTAGCAGAACAGTGTTTGTTCCAGGAAACTGTCCATCTAAGAGGCCCAGTTCACTTAGAGGGGTGTGTGCAAATCCTCATTAATTGCTCTTTATACAGCAAGGATGCTCCTGCCAGCTATTCGGATTGCAATTTGTTTGCAAATTATAAACAGGGCTCTCAAATCTCTGAAAACTTTTGTTTCCCAAGCAGTCAAAATTGGATCAATTTTAGAACACTGTGTTGATGCAATGATGTAACTTCCAGATTTGTCCCGGAAGTGACATCACAATGTTAAAGCAACAACCGTTTCCTCCTCATTCTTCTATTTCAAGCTACCGAGCAGAGTCAGGGGAAGCCACTGAAGGTCTCCCGCTATAGTATGATACCTGGCAGCCCAATTTGGAGGATGGGGGAGCTGCATGTCTTATCTCATTATTGTAGCTTCAACAACTTTGTCTCCCTGACTATTTTACCATTGCTGTCCCCTTCTCCATTGTACTCGCCTAGAAGGGGGAGATCAACTTATAAAAGAGGAGTTTTCCTTGGACCTTGATTCTGTTAGAGGGAAGTAGTTCCCTGGCTTGTTTGGTCTGTTTTAGTCTTGCAAATTCTGTTTACCTGCCTAGTTCCCAAAGCTGAGTATGTTGGTGCTCATTCATATTTACTGGATTTATGTATTCTTGCAATACTGCCCGGGAACCCAGTCAGTTCTGAGTACATATCATGATGATGAATGCTGCCAAGTGATTAACGCTGCTGATCACACTGTTGCAAAACCAGCACATAACCATGTACAGGGTTGATATTTAATGGTCCCTGGGGCATAGAGACTGCAAGCAAACGATTCCATTGTGGTTCCTTGCAGTGGTTCCTTGGCCATTTGTCATGCGGGAAGATGCAGAACTTCTCGAAATACGTTTCATTCATGGCAAGGAAATTGTCAAGGCAATCATATGAGCTGTTTGACGTGAGACAGGGTAGACAAAAACCAAAAAAAGCACATTTAAATGTTGATCACATTGAGTTGGATCCACACTAAATGTTCTGCTAATGAAAGGGGTTGGGTAATTTCTACCAGTTCCCTCTTCCTGCTGTAGACCTCTGATTTGTCTCTCATAGTGCTTGTGAGAGCAACCCTATCCTCCAAGGAGTAGCATTTTGAGGAAATCAGTAGGCTGCTGCTGGAGGTGAGATAGGAAAATTGTGTCCCAATAGTAGAAAATTTAGTCTGGATACAACCTATTGTTTTTTTGCAAGAGTTTCAGCTACCCGGATTATAAAATGAATACTATATGCTGAATAATTGAGGCGTATTTTGCTGACCCCTTCTATTTATGTCAATTAGTTTCCATTGGTTCCTCTTTTTATTTTATACGGTCTCTGGTCCACATTCTACATGGGGTCTGCCATATATGGCTAGCTGCAATCAGCTTGGTGATCCACAGGTTCTATAGAACTGTAGTAAGGAATATCTTAATAATAGGATCTTTGTTATACAATATGACACCACTGTATTGGCCTGACTTCTTGGTAGGTGCAAGGATATGCAAAAAGCTACAATATCCATTCCCATATTTGGAGAAAGTATAACTTCGGGTTGCCAGGTCCCTTGACTCCCCGGCAGGAGATTGGGAGCCTGGCACTCACCTTGCTGCTCCCCGTTTTTTGTTTTTTTTTTTGCATGAGCACACAGCATGCGAGCACACCTGACTTGCATGATGATGTCACTTCTGGAAAGTGACATCATCACATGGGTCAAAGGGTGGCCTGGGAGTGCTCCCGCACTCACCAAGAGGCTGAATCAGCCTGCTGCGGGGCATGATTTGGCCATAATCAGGCCACTGTGGGCACTTGAGCAAGTCACACCATATTAATTAATCAATCAATTAATTACTCAATCAATGAATCAATCAATTTATTGATTCATTTATTCATGTTTAACTTCTTGATCATAATCACCTTCCCCCTCCTCCTTTTCCTTTGGCCAAATAATGGCCCTTAAAATGGGTCATGGGAACAAGAAGGCAAAGACGGCTATTGCTCCCTGCCTTCCTTCCACTAATAACATCTGGGAAGTGAAGGGATGAGGTTGTCAGCTGCAGCTGGATGCAGATTCCATGAAGGGTTACCTGACTGCTTCCTTCCTTCTATTCAATACTGTTTACGTAACTCATGCTTTGCTAAGTGAACCCAGTCTTTGCTTACCCCCTCCAGCCCATAATTCTTCGTTCTTGTTTATTAGAGTCAAGGCCTGTAGAATCAGTCCTGCCGCACAGAATGATATGTACCCTGGAGACACTGAACCCCTTGTCTAATTATCTGAATGAACGTCATTTCTGGAGTGGGCAACGAGGACAGAACATCGACATGATTATAGTACTTCTAGCTGTCGCTGTCTCACATCCTCCACAGTCATCTCCGATTTCAATACATCTGAAACATTAAAGTAGCATTGCATATGTCTGACCAAAAGGAGAAGGGAGCATGTAGGCTAAAACAAGAAATCTGGGGTGGGGTGGGGGGTTGGTTTGCAACAACCATCTAGAAGGTTAGCATCTTCCCTTTTTAACTTAGGGCCAAGCTACACATGACGAATGACACTTGAACGGCAAGTGGATTGAGTGGAGGGCAAGTGAACAGGGAGAAATACACTTGCCGTTCAAGTGTCATTCGTCATGTGTAGCTTGGCCCTTAGTAGTAGTCACCCCAGAAAACTTTCACTCTCCATTTTGAGAGCTGTGCAGTGGAATGCTTCAGAATGGCAGGCTGGTTACCCCTCTGGCATCTCTTTCCTCCCTGTTTGAAAGCTTATCCCCAGCACTCCTTGTTGGATTTTCCTATGCTTTAATTGTGCAATGTTGTCTTTGCATACCTTTTAACCAGCTGTTTCCTTGGATCCCATGCAGTTTTATTAACACAATGCTTCTGGTAGTCACCTGCCCTCGCCACAAAGTTTTAACTCTATTTTTCAATAGAAAGCTTTCTCTTTCTCTTACAAATGCACACATTTTTATCCCATTCTGTCTCCAAGGAGCTCAAGGCAATGCACCTGATTTCCCCTCCTCCATATTTTATTCCCAACAACACTATGAGCTTAGGCTGAGAGAGACTAACTGGCCCAAGGTCTCTCAGTGAGCTAATGGGGAGTTTTGGTCCTAGTCCAGCATTCTCACTACTCTTCCGCACTGGTACAGTATTTACCTCTTACATTTTCCAGGTTTAGGAGCAGAACAAGGTAACACTTGCTCTGTCCACTCTGTCCACCCATCTGAAGGCCAAGAGGGAGGAAACATTAGTGCAATCATTTCAGAAGGTCAAACCTCCTTCCTGACTTCAGTTTGTGGCCAAGTTCACCAGGAAATGCAGGATTTGGTGGTCATCATGAAGGGCAGAGTAGGAATTTTTGGGCTCTCCTTTGTTATTGGCTGAAGGATCCTTTTTTCCTGCTGTCCAGTGTTGGGCGGTAAAGACGTAATTTATTTAACATTGTTTTATTTGCATTTCTTTACCACAATTAAGTAGGTTACAACTGGCAGGTTCAGTTTGGTCAGATGGGAGGACAATCACAGGGTACTGTGGCGACTGTCTCAGGACATCACAGCAATGAAGAGACGCTGACTGCACCAGTCAATCATGGTTACTGGTTCAAGGAAATGTGCATCAAGGAGCATACTGGGGCATTATTGTTATCCCTCAATAGCTGAGAAGATAAAGACATTGGCACACAAGGAAGTCAAAAGCAATGATGTGGTTTTAAGGACTGATGTGATCATCTGACCTAGGTTATCTTTATTTATCTATTTTCCTCTTTTATGCTTTTATACTTCACCTTTCTCCCAATGGGGACCAAAGCAGCATAAGTTAGGCTGGGAAAGAGCAATGGTGTACCATGGGTTGGCAGCACCCAGGGCAACTCCCAGCAGGAGGTGGCACCTCTGGCACCACACATGTGTGCGATGACATGGACACCCCCTGGGAGCTCTCCCATGATTCGGGCTGCTCGTCTCCCCACCCCTTACCAGCCAGCCCTCCACAGCAGCCACTCGCCACACTGCCACCAGCTTGGCACAATCCTCGGTTGCAGGACGGCCAAGCCAGCTCAGTGCTCAGCCAGCCAACCGCCCTGTTGGCACAGCAGATGGCCAGGGCACAGTGGGTGGCCTCCTGTGGATGCAGCACAGGCTCTCCTCGGTGCAGCACCCCCTAAAAATTATGTGACCGGGGCAGCCGCCCCTCTGCCCCCCCCTACATGCTATGCCACTGGGAAAGAATGACTTGCACAAGGTCAATCAAGTAAGCTTCCATGGCAGAGTGGGGATTTGAACCTTGATCCTGGCTGACAATCTAATCAGGATGCCATGCTGGTTGTTATTTTATCTGTCAAGCAAGGACAGCAACTCTGTTTCCAAGCTCTTACACTGACAGCAGGTAACCTGCATGGAGAAGAAACCAGTTAATTATACTAATAAAGCGGTGGCCCTTATTTATTCCAGGTTGCCGCAAGCTACATCTTCATTGGGGGAGTCCCTAAGAATTTATTAGAGTATTTGACAGGTACTTGTTCCTGGCTGCGTAGAAGAGGATTTTGTCAGGAAGCTGAAAAGCATGGCCTGCATGATCTCTTCTCCGATAGATCACAGATCTTTGACAAAATCAATCAGCATCCAGCTGGGAAGGTTTTAATAAGAAATGGGAGGGGGGCAAATGATCAGGATGAAGTTTCAGCTCCTCCACGGCTGGAAAAGGGATTAATTCAGCATTTTAAATGTCACCTAAAATTGCTTGGAATCTAATTCATACTGGCACATGTAGCAGGTTATTTGCAGAACTATTTCAGAAAATATTATGTACTGATTAGAATTTTGACAGTCATTTGTTTAATCAGCATGGGTCTGTTAAACATAGGAATGCCCCGGATTTGTAATTTTTAATATGATTAAAGGGATTTGAGGGGGTGGGAATCAATTCAGCTTCAGTATTGGGGGTACTACAGAGGACTCAAACAGATCTGATGTCAATCGTGTGTTTCCATCTCTCCATGCAACATGAACTCCAGGATCAGGCATCATCCACTTATAATTAGGGAAATAAAAATACGTGTCAGGAGGTTGGACATTACTAGTACATCTGTTAGGGCACACAGGGCATATTCAACTCTTTACTTAGGTATTGCCCTCCTAACGCAACCACCAAACTATTTTTATCATTTGACAGTACCAAAACTGAGCAGAGCTTGTACTCTGGCAAGAGTGAATGCTCTTCCCTCAGCAGATTTGTAGGTTAGATACAAGAAAGTACCATATGCTAACAGAACATGCAGATACCCACATGATTAAACTGAAACCATTGAACATATTATTATAGAGTGTCCCATATTTAATGAGTTGAGGGCTAGTTTAATAATCCCTCTACTTAAAAATATGGACCTACCCAATATGAGAGCACAGGTGGCATGGTTATTATTGGATACCAATGATTCTGTTACTCTTTCTGTGGTAAAATATATAGGGTCAATGATTAAACACCAGAGAAATGGTTCTTCCCATTTTAATTTCTGCTTGAGGCACCAGCCATATGAGCAGTACGAGGGCCAAGCTACACATGACGAATGACACTTGAACGGCAAGTGGATTGAGTGGAGGGCAAGTGAACAGGGAGAAATACACTTGCCATTCAAGTGTCATTCGTCATGTGTAGCTTGGCCCCTAGACAGACAGACAGACAGACAGACAGACTTACCTCAGGAGCATGCATGCAAGGGAGACAAGATGTACCTTTTAAAAACATTTTTCCCTCCTTTCAAATGCTAGTAAGGGGAGAGGGGGCAGATTCATATAGTGAAACTGAGTGGAAAATTAAGGGTTAAACTCCCTCTCCCTGCCCCGCATCACTCTGCAGCTATGTGAGCCTGCAGTTTGCATTTTATGGTCAAATTAAGACGTGCAATCATTGCCTGTGCCCATAGTTATCCCTGGAGAAGGGTAATCATGTTAATAATTGTCTTACGGCCCAGATTTTTGTAGTATATTTTCCTTGTGCTCTCATTGTATTGTTTATTTCTGGGATTTCAAGTAACACAGTAGATTCCAGAATGACCATCGCTGATAGTTAATTAAGCATCTACTGTCCCAGTTTTGAAACAGCATTTCGACTCTAGAACTAGGTTACTTTTCCAGTCCACACTTTCATTTAGTTGTTATCCAATATCAGTTATGAAACTATGTATTCAAGCATTGAAATTTCATGATGACAACTCTTCAGCGGGAAATAGAAGTTCCATAGAAGAATATTCGCAGTTGCGGCAAGAAAGATAAGAGCATGTGTGGCAACTAGCTGGAAAGCTGGATAGATATTTTTTTATCTTGTAGTCCTAGGGTATTGTTTGCTGCCGTTGTATTGATATTTTGTAGTTGTTGGAGTTTATAGAGTCAATGACATCTGTATATTTTATTTGTTAATTGTAAATTTGCTGTGGCCATTGGCTAATTGCAATAAATGTACTACTGCTACTAGAAGAATAGGACTCTATGCCCTGTATGTCCTCAGGGCAATTGGTTGGCCAATGTGTGAAAAAGATCCAAAGACGTGTTAGTCTGTAGTTGCACAACAGTAAAGAGGCCAGTAGCACCTTTAAGAAAAAACAACTTTATTGTAGAATAAGCTTTCAAGAACCACAGTTATCTTTGTCAGATGCATGGAGGGCATGAAAAAACAGGATGCAGGACTAGATGAACCATTGGTCTGATACAGATTGTATCTTCTTACAACAAGATAAAATATCACATTTCTAGATTTCTTGGGGAAATGCCATCAAAGAGCCAATGTAATTTAGGAGATAGAGCACTGGCCGAGGGACAGGGGATTGTAGGTAAACATGGGCATGAACAGCATTACAAACGGAAAAAACCCACAAACAGCCCATTTGTCTGTTCGCGAACAAGCCGTTCGTGAGGCTCCATTCTAAATGAACAAGTGGTCGTTGCAAGCCTTGTTCATTGCCTTCATCAGCCGTTCATCAAGCCAGAGAGTCCGGGGCCTTTCAAACAATTCCCTTGGCAATGGCAGGGACTGAACTCTGTCTGTACTCCTGGCTTTCCTTCTGGCTTTAACCATTCAAAGTACTTCCAGCAGAGAGTCCCGTGTTTGCCACTGTGAAGAGAAAATGACAACAAAGGGGGAGACCCATGCATCATGCCTTTCCTAAGGTGCAATTTCTCTGAAACTTGGGGGGTCTTCGGAGGACAGTGAGGACTATGTCCCCTGCAAATTTGGTGGGTATTGGACATTGTGAAGGTCAGTTTGTGGGGTGTTTAATGGTCCCTGCCCCTTGCATGTGGCAGGAAAGGGCCCTTTAAACTATCAGCTGGCAGGCGGCAGGGGGGAATTCCATCTGCCACCTGCCAGCTGATAGTTTAAAGAGATCTTTAAGGGGCCACGAACAACAAACAATGAATATGTTTGTCAACAGGGTCATGTTCGTTACTGTTCATTGTTCATTGTTCGTGGATGGCAACAAACAACGAACAGCTTGTTCGTTTTTTTTTCCGTTTGCGCCCATGTCTAATTCTAGGTTCAAATCCCCACAGCTATGAAACTCATTGGGTCACCTTCAGCCTAACTTCTTGTTATAAGGATAAAAGAGGGAAGGGAAAGTCTTGTACACCGTCCTTGGAACAGTGAAGGAATGAAACTACGGTTGATAAAACATTTACTGACGGTAGAAGCATTGAAAATGATACCATTGGCTGGTTTCAATCAGCTTGATCCAGAAAACACCTAAACAGTAAAAAATCTACTTACTGAACAATGCTCATACTCTGAATGCTGACTCATTATATAAAAAGGCATGTTTAACCACAAGCTGCTATTGTTTTTCTTCTAATATAAATTACCTTTCACACATACCACTCGAGTTAACACTTAGAAGCAGGTCTCCATAATGTGATAATAATATACGTAATTGTGTCATCACATTTCAAACAGCACGCTTAGAAGTGCTGTACGTTTAGCATAGTAAACTGCAACTGTTCATATGTTTGAATAACATAATGATTAAGATAAAAATAACACCATATCGACCAGACGTTCAATGTTCTCACACTAAAAGGAGTCATTTATTACCGTAAAAGACTGGAACACAATTAAAACTTTGGAGATCAGTAAAGGCTAGTTGCATAGCCATCTTTTCAAATAACAACTTTGAAAGCCCTTCGAGGAGCAAAGAACATTCCATTCATTCCCTTATTTTTGTACAGTACCTTTTAATTATATATATTGTATATTGTTCTACAGCAAAATGCACTGGGACTACAAGGGCTCCATGTTTATTTTTTTCCCCCATTGTTTTGGATCTCAGCTTTTCATTGTTAGTTTTATAGATTTGTGGACTGGATTTCTAGAAACCCAATGGGTCAACAACACTCTCTGCTGCTGGTTCTTGCCTCTTCAGATGGTCCACACATCATCATAGCTCATGGCCTTCTGCTCTCTCCATTAGGTAGGATAGTGGCTCTGTAACTTGAATCACAGTCAGAGCCATACTTCCTGACATAGACTGGGTTATCTAGGACAAATGCATGCAAGAGCCTTTGGGTTCCTTCTGTAGAGGTGGAAACATCAGAATTTTTTGGTCAACTACTTGTACTTTAACAACTCAGAAGGACCCCTGTCCACAGAAACAGGATATGGTGTGATGCATTAGGAACTGCTCATGTCTGAATGTGATTAACAATGTCTTCTGTCTCATCAAATGCACAGGTTCACAGCATGTGATGCAGATGCTTTTTAGCCCCAATGATGTCTTCTTTCCTGGTACACTCCTGGGGCTGGTTAGTTTCATCTTGACTTGGCACACTCATTCAATATGGGCAATCCAGATACAAAATTAGCACTGTATATTTTTAAACGGAGAGGTTCATCATTCTTGGGATCTTCCACACCCTTTACACAGCACTAGAGGTTCTTGTCTTACGGATTCCCTGTATCTGTCAGAAGCTGTTATAGACCATAGGTGGGGGGATGCAGGCTGGCTGAGTAGAAAATAATTCTAGATGTGATCCAAGCACAATTCCCTGAAAGTATAGTAAATAAGATTAGTTGCCCAGTGTCCATCTCTTCAGGAGTTTTTCTTTCCATGACTTCATAGGCTCTTCAAAATTGGCCTGTGGGAACAAATCCAGGATATCATGTACTGATCACATTCTATCGGTCCCTTTCTCCATTTCTGTCAGTTCATTAGACCTGTCAAAGATGTCAAGAGCCTGACCGAGCGATTTCCTTCACAGTGACTGATTATGCTCAGCATCAAGTCGCTGTCATCTCCTTCCTGCATCCTTCCAGGCACTTGCATCCCTTCCAGAAAGATTAACACATCTCCATTACTTCCTCCAAGCACAGGAATAAAATCCACATTTCAATACCCATTACTACATCCTATACTGTTAATTTATCACAACTATAAATCAAACTAAGTAACTTACAAGAAACCAGGACTATCTTAATATTAACCATCAATCAGTAACAATCCGACATCCTGTTCCTGCCCGAATTCTGCGTAAATATTGGAACGCTGAGTTGGATTTAGCCAGGTTTTTTTCTCAACCTCAACTGATTCTCCTCTTTACAATAGCCCCGTCCCATATGGCTCTTGTCCGTGAAAGTCCCATGATCCCCAACAAAGCCTTTTTGGGTGGTCAAAGGAGACCCCTCTTCCTTTTTTTTTTCCAAAGGTAGAAAAATGGAAACTTCCTCCAGCCTAAGGCAGGCTGTTGCTCACTAATTTGCATATAGTAACTGTGATATATTGGCCATTTCCACACAAGTTGAATAATGCACTTTCAATGCACTTTCGCAATCCTTTTGAAGTGGATTTTTTGTTCTACACATGGAAAATCAGTTTCAAATGTTCACTAAAGAGTATTGAAAGTGGATTATCCAACGTGTGTGGAAGCAGCCATAGTCTACTATTTCTGTATTTAAATGGAAGCATCCGTATGATTACCAACATTATCCCAGTTTACTGTGTGTATAAACAAAACAAGATTTTCTGTATATGGTTAGAATACATATGAACACACATGCAGCTGTCTGATACAGAATTAAATCCAGGGCTCATTTTGTGGGGGAATGCGAAGGAACGCAGTTCCAGCAGTTCCCCAAAGAGGTCACATGACAGGTGGCCCCGCCCACCTGACTCTCAGCCATTTTGGGCCCATTTCGGCCTGGATTGGGGCTGAACAGCCTGGATCGGGCCTCTGACAGATGGTGGATCACTCTCCCTCTCAGCAGCAGCCCGATTCTGACCATTTTGGGCCCCTTTTCAGCCCCCTTTTGCCATTTTGGGCCCAGTTTCAGCCCTGAACGGCTAGGGTTGGATCCAAAACAGCCAGGATAGGTGATGTCAGGGGGCATGGCATATGCAAATCAGTCATGCTAATGACACTTCCAGTGATGTCAAGGGGCATGGCATATGCTAATGAGTTATACTAATGAGTCCCTCCAGCTCTTTTTCTACGAAATGACCCCTGATTAAATCAATTGTCTATCAAGGTCAGTACTGTCTACTCAGACTGGCAGCAGCTCCAGGGTCTCAAGTAGAGATCTTCCATATCACCTACTACCTAATCCTTTTAGCTGGAGATGCTGGGAATTGAACCTGGGACTTCCTACATGCAAAGCAGAGGCTGTTCTACTGAGCCACCACAGCCCCCACCCTGTTTTGAATTAGTAATCTCCCAAAGGAATCCTAAACAGATTTACATTTTTGTAAACCCATAATTCTGCTTAGGATCCTGCTGTGAGAGAGGCTCCTGTCCTGACATGGATTTAATCTTTTTATTTCATCAAAACCATACTAGGAATCAATATCTTCTTATTCTCTTCTGTTGAGAGGCACAAAACTGAAGCGTCGTTTAACAGAGAGTTTTGTTTTCTTGATTTGCTTGACCTTGATCCTCTGATTCAGCTGTTCCTTCTTTCAGACATTCCCAACGGTCACTTTAAGCTTTTCGTAAAGCAGAGTTCGTGTCTCCCCACCCGTCTCTTCCAAATGTTGGTGGTTGGAAATGTAAAGAGTGCTTTTAAAAAAACGAACGCGGCTGAGGAAAGCTCTTCACTGATCGCTAGCTAAATGGAGGGCTCTTCATATAGCCCTTGAAAATGAAGCAGACAGTTTGCAAAAGCTTCTGCTCTCGTGGGACCAAGTAGGTTGTCACGATCCACGGCTCTTGCAGCTATTGCATTAATCCCATCTAGACAACAATTTTCAAATCTTTCCACTGTTCTCCTGTAATAGTTTATCTTTGTCTAATGTTCATATTTAGCCATAAACAAGATAGGATCTAGGAATGATTCATGGGTCTTATGCCCACACAATGATCTTGGTAATGAAAGGGTGGGGCTCACATGTGTCCTCAAAATCCAATTCTGATCCAAGATTTTATTTATTTATTTATTTTTGATTTATATTCCGCCCTCCCCACATTTCCAGCAGGCTCAGGGCGGATGCTTCTTTTGCAGAAAGGATCTTTGCTAGGCAAGAATGGAGAAAGAAGGTATTGTGATCTGATAAGACACACCCCTGTGGCATCTAACAGAGTCAATTTGTAAGGAATCACTAAGGCAGAAGGGTCCTTGCATCATGTGTACAGGAAGTTACATGTCTTTTGCTACATAAATGATGTATCTTTTCTGCTCACGCAAGTGACTTATGTGGATTCCAAACTAATGCCAACATACTGTCTGTTGTGGCCATGGAAATTTCTCAGCCACACGAGGAAACACATCTAGGCTAATCCTTGCTCAAGAATATTTTTGAATATCATTTGGAGCCATGGGGAGGAAGAATTGATGGGGGTTTTGAATCATCTCAACAACATCCACCTGAACATACAATTCACAATGGAGAAAGAAATCGAGGGAAAACTCCCATTTCTGGATACCTTGGTCATCCGCAAAGCAAACTTTCAGTTAGGTCACAGGGTCTACAGGAAACCAACTCACACTGATCGGTACTTACACAAAAACTCCAATCACCACCCCCGACAGAAAAGAGGCATAATGAAAACATTAGTGGATCGTGCAAGACGGATATGTGAGCCACACTTTCTCAATGACGAAATTAATCATCTAAACCATGCACTTCAGGCAAATGGCTACTCCAGAAATGAAATCCGAAGAGCAATCAAACCCAGGATGAATCAAACAACCAAGGAAAAACAGTCTCCTACAGGAAAAGTGTTTTTGCCATATATCAAAGGAATTACTGATCCGATGGGAAAGCTTATGAAAAAGCATAACCTTCAAGCAGTATTCGGACCCACCCGAAAAATACAACAGATGCTATGATCAGCAAAAGACAGTAGAAACCCCCTCACCTCTGCAGGAGTATACCGTATACCCTGCAGCTGTGGACAAGTTTACATCAGGACCACAAAGTGTAGCATCCAGACAAGAATAAAAGAACATGAAAGAGACTGCAGACTTGGACAACCTGAAAAATCAGCAGTGGCTGAACATAGCCTAACTCAAACAGGGCACAGTATCTTATTCCGGGACACCAAAATACTGGACAACACTTCCAACTACTTTGTCAGACTGCACAGAGAAGCCATTGAAATTCACAAGCATAAGCAAAACTTCAACAGGAAAGAAGAAACCTTAAGAATGAACAGAGCATGGTTTCCAGTTCTGAAAAACACCAGGCTAACAAAACACTCTATACCCGACAATAGCCCTGCAGAGAAGATTAGCACATCAAGCACCAATCCATATGCAAAATAACCTCCTCAGGATACAGTGAAGCCTCCCGCCATTAGCATTCCACACCCTGGGAAACTCTTACAGGATGACTCAGCTCAACCCCACCCCTCCTGAGTAGATATAAATGACCTGCCAACATCTTTTCCGCACTGTGACACTGAGAGATCTCTGTCTTTTGGTGCTACACCTCTGAAGATGCCAGCCACAGCTGCTGGTGAAACATCAGGAACTACAATGCCAAGACCACGGCAATACAGCCCAGAAAACCCACAACAACCAACTGCTGATCATGTTTGATTTAAAACTTTTGTGGAAAAACAAGTCAGACATCTATATTGATGCCTGTTGTTCCAAGTCTTTGAGATTAAGAAGCATTTTTCCTTTTCTGAGAGAAAGGCAACCTGTGTGGAAGCCTGAGCTGTGTGTGTCTGTGAAACTATATATTCATTCTATTTGAAGCAGGCAAACTGTGTGTGAAGCCTGAGACAAGATCTGTGTGACTGTGTCTATGAAAGGAAACTTTAAGACTCAATAACACTCTTGAAACCATCAAGCTTAAGAAATAATATGAAACCAATACGCTTCTTATAAAATAAAAGTTTGTTCGTTTTTTATATCCCAGAGTATCTGTCATTCCTATATCCCATTCCTTTCCTCAGGACCACATAGTACCACGAAAAAGCCTGACCTTTAGGCATGTTATTAAATGGAGAAATTTAAGTTATTCTGGAATTTAATTCCTAGTGGCAGCAATCTACCAAGAGGGGACAAGAATAAAAGGCTTAAAGACCAAATCTACTCAAGAGAAAGAAAGGGGTTGTAACAAGGGTTACCAGGTCCCCCTATTGTCCCGGTGAGAGGCAGGGGACCCGGTGTTTACCTTACTGGTGTCCCCATGATGCCTTGCGCACCCCTGTGCCAGTAAACTCTTATTGGCCACCTCCCTAGTTTGGGTGTGGCTGTGTGTTTATTTATACCTCTATATAAGTTTATATATTTTATACATACATTTCAATTTTATGTTTAATGTTTTAAATGTCTTATTATTTGTTGTTCGCTCCCTTGGGGACCCTATTTTGGATGGAAAGGCACCATATAAATGTTTTAAATACATAAATATATAAATGAATAAATAACATTTTATAATAATATAATGTCTACTAGTTGTATATTCAAAATATTGTATGAAAAATCCATTTTGCAAGAGGTCTCCTAAGAAATAATTCCTTTGGATGGGTGCCAAATCAGGGATCAGTCAAATGACTAAAAAAGAAAATTCTTCTGAAAAGGATGAAATCATCCAAGTATCGTTTTCTTAATTACTTAGCAGCCTAGTTGTGATCCAACTGTTTGAGAAAATGTGTGATGCAGTGAAAATGTGTTTATTACTTTGAGCAGAAACGAAACTCTTGGATTAAAATATGTCTTGAGGTGGAAAGAGAACATCTTGGATAGGAATCCTCATAGCTACATTTCTGACGGTTCTTAACAGGTGTTGCCTAAAGAATTCTACAAAGTTTCAAGAACATAGCACACCAAGTTTCTGTAATGGTAACCGTGGAATCCTGAAATGCTGTCGCAGTAATTTCTTTACTGAAGTTTGGTCATGTCAAAGATCTATCTTTGTGTAAGCAAAAGATAAAGTGCATGTAATATTTGTAAGTTACAGAAATGACATGTATTTATTAGCTACACTAGCAACAAAGCCCATTGTAGGAAAAAAATACAATGGGCTCTAGAAAGGGGAAGGCGGGCAGGCAGGCATTCGCTCCTCCTCCATCACTGATTCCAGCTGGTGAAGGAGCGGGGTGGACATTGTCAACTGCTCCATGCCTGATCTGCCTGATCTCGGCCATGTGAAGGGGTGGTGGGTTTTGCTACCTGATACATGCCTGATACATGCCGGGTAAAGGGGGGGCATTGCCTCCTCTCCTGCACCAGACTACAGCTGGGTGAAGGGGGACAGGCATTGCCACCTGCTCTGAGCCTGGCCCAGCTGGGTGAAAGGGAGTGGGCATTGCCACGTGCTCCCAGCTGGGTGAAGAGGGGAACAGGCATTACCTCCTGCTCCACGCCTGATCCTGACAGGTGAAGGTGGGCAGCGGACTTTACTACCTGCTCTGCTTCTGATTCCAGCTGGATGAAGGGAGGGCAGGCATTGGCACCTGCTCTGCTCCTGATTCTGGCAGGTTGAAGGGGGGGCAGCCATTGCCACCTGCTTCACGCTGGGTGAAGGGAGAAACAGCCATTGCCTCCTGCTCCACGCCTGATCCTGACAGGTGAAGGTAGGCAGCGGGCTTTACTAACTGCTCTGCTTCTGACTGCAGCTGGGTGAAGGGGGTGTGAGCATTGCCACTTGCTCTGCTCCTGATTCTGGCAGGTTGAGGGGGGGGGCAGGCATTACTGCATGCTTGGCTCCTAACTCCAGCAGGGTGAAGACAAGGTGGGCACTGCCTCCTGCTCAGTGGCTTAATCTGGTAGGTTGAAGAGGGCGGGCATTGCCACCTGCTCTGCTCCTTATCTCAGCTAAGTGAAGGGAAGAAAGGCATTGCCTCATGCTCTGCACCTGATCCCAGCCAGGTGAAGGCATGAGGTGGGCATTACCACCTGCTCTGCCACTAATACTGTTATGCACAAACTTGTGCCTTAGGTGTCCCTCTTGCCAATCACAATAAGAGACACACACCACGGAGTCCTGTAGAATGAAGCAATATATGATTGTTTAATTTAAACAATGGAGGAGCTCATTTTCACAAGAGTAGGTGGTCTCCCTGTGTCCTGAGCTCGTCAAAATTTCAATAGAAATACAGGCAATTAATACTTTCAGATAATCATAACAATATTACAGTATTCTAATATTTGATATCTTATTGGCTCGTAACATATCTAGGGTCAGTTCTGATTTGAAGATGCAATTCAGGGCTGGCCTCTCTATTTTGGGGGAATTACAGTCTTCACAGTTTTTTTCCTATGCCCTCATTTTGGAAGGACACTGTCTAACCTTTTACCTACTTTCTTCTGGGCATAATACTTTCAAGAGCGCCAATGAGTCTCAATCTGGTGGATAGGAAGGGATGTTTTCCTATCGCGTCCTTTTCCCGAGTTTCTTATCAGCTTTAAGGAAGATAATACCACAGGTGGCCAAAACCAGCTTGCTGCATCAAATCAGTTTTTTTACAAAAGGCCCTCTGGTACTGATTTCTATTGGAATCTATAGAATAATATAACATATAATATAAGTGCAGCCCTAAAAGCAGTATATCAGTTCTTACAGAGTTTCAAGTCTTCTTGTTTCAAGTGTCAAATTCTTACAGGTTACATTGCAAGTACTACTTTGGCTCCTGAGCATAGAAAAAGTGCAAAGCATGTAATACTGAAAAAGCATAGGTTTCGTATATAAAAATAAGTATATAAAAACCCTCCAAATCTATATCCATCAATACCACCTGGGTTAAGGCAGGGGAGGGCATTGCCACCTGCTCCGCTCCTAATACCAGCTGGGTTAAGGCAGGGGGTGGGCATTGCCAACTGCTCCACTCCTAATACCAGCTGGGTTAAGGCGGGGGGGGGGCATTTCCACCTGCTCCACTCCTGATCCCAGTTGGATGAAGGAGAGCAGGCATTGACATCTGATCTGCTCATCCCAGCTGGGTGAAGGGGGGTGGGTATTGTCACCTGCTCTGCTTCTGATCCCAGCTGAGTGAAGGGGGATGGGTATTGCCAAGTGCTCCGCTCCTAATACCAGCTGGGTTAAGGTCAGGAGTCCCATTGCCACCTGATCTGCTCCTAACAACAGCTGTGATAAGGTGGGAGGGGATAGTCTACCTGCTCCACTCCTAATTCCAGCTGGGTTAAGGCGGGCAGTGGGCATTGCTATCTGCTTCACTCCTAATACCATCTGGGTTAAGGCAAGGGTGGGCATTGCCATCTGTTCTGCTACTAATAGCAGCTGGGTTAAGGTAGGGGGTGGGCATTGCCACCTGCTCCGCTCCTTATACCAGCTGGGGTAAGGCGGAGGGGCATTGCCAACTGCTCCGCTCCTACTACCAGTTGTGTTAAGGTGGGGATGTTCATTACCACCTGCTCTGCTCCTAATACCTGCTGGGTGAAGGCGGGGAGGCGGGCATTGCCACCTGCTCCCATCCTCCTCCCGGCCTGGGCTTCCCACCATGGCACATTTTCTGAAGGGGCATAGTGCCTTGCCTAGGCTTCCCTCCATGGGAGCGCCCTCTTGTGGTGGGCCAGGGTATAAAATGAGTTGTCTGAAATACACTTAATTATATAGTAAGATATGTGTCACTTGCTACAGAATTCATCGTGAGAGGTGGCCTGTCAGAGAAACTCCTCAACATTATTTTACGTCTAAGGCCTAACTGCATGATAGACACAAATACAAGGAAGTCCCTATAATTACTGTCGGGGGGTGGGGGTGGGGATGCAGTTTTAAGAGCGACAACACTGATCACTTGAAGGGGAAAACAGCTTTTAAGTTTCAAAAAGAGTTTTGAGATCGAGCTAAACTTGATAGGACTGAGGCCAATGATACATTTTAGTCATGAAGTTCCTGCAGCTCAAGTGTCCAGACGGACACCTTCTTTGTCTGTTTTATCTGGTTTTCTAGCCAAATACTAGATTTCCAGTGTATGAGCTTTCAAGAGTCAAAGCTTCCTTCCCCCATTGTTATGCACAACGTGTATCTGATGTCACTGATAAATCACAACATTCTGATCTATCTATTGTATATAGTTCTAGAGTACTGTGTTTCCATAATTGAGCAAGTTTATATTTAAAAGAGAAGTAATCCAGTGTGTTAGGCCATTTTCACACTGCTTACTCGATTGCACAAAACTCCCGGAATGACGCGCCTTCCTGGCACGATTTCCTGACAGGAAATTTATGACAGGAAATTGCACCAGGAAGGCACGTCATTCCGGGAGTTTTGCATGATCAATAAGCAGTGTGAAAAAGGCCTTAGAGATCTTTTGTCCTGATATCACCTTATTCTTATCAAGGGGGGCACATTGGACTTGGTGGTGGTCTCAATTGTTCAGAGACTTTTCCCTCTGAAGAACATTTCATGATTTCTGATGTTTTATAAGACGAATCACATGCCAAGCAAAGCATTTCCTTTTACAGATTTGTTCTTTAGAAACTTTAGCACGTGTTTTGTACTCAGTCTCTGTATTAGATCCGTACGTGGCGATGATTGATTTCTGTCTTGATCTGTTGTTGTCCACCATTACATTGTTTCTATCTTTATACTGAGTGGTAATGTCTATTTTTGTAGCCTGCCTTCTTTGATCTTTGGTTTGCTGGAAATCTGCCAAGGCACGGGCTGCTCATAAACTATCAGGCTGATGTCATCTTGAAATCTTTTAGATGCTCTGAACTTGGGAATTTGAACCTATAGACGTGTTAAGTCTCACTTGGCACCAAAGTCTAAAGCAAAACAGAAAATGTGATCATTCTCATTATTTTTCTTAGTTATGATCTCTGTGCTTCCTGTTATTGTTTTCAAAAAATGCGGGTTACACTTCCACATCATGAACGAAAACATCACATTTTTTCCAAAGGATCCTTTTTTCCCCAAAGGATCCAAGGTAGCTAGAGATGCTTGAACATCAACTGGTTTGAATCAGAACCTGTCTGACAGTCTCAGGTGGGAAGCTAAGTGTTCAGCAAGCTGTTCACCTTTGTGAACAAATTGAGATGTATCCATTGTGTGTGATTACACTGCTTTCTTTCATGTGTTGGAAAACATATTGCCGATGGTCAGCCTCCTTCCAAACTGCATGCCGAAGTCACCACTTTAAGAAAAATGAAATTGCTTCTTACGTCATACTATTTCTACAATTTGGTGATATTCTGAGTGGCATGGTGTAACAGCAGTAATTCTTTCTAACTGAAAAAATAAATTATAGAGCAGGGGTGGCCAAACTTGCTTAATGTAAGAGCCACATAGAATAAACATCAGATGTTTGAGAGCTGCAAGACATAATGCATTGAAGTGACTTCAGGTGAGGAGGTGGGTTTGGGAAGAGTGTCCTGAAAGTGACATCACAGAAAGGGGTGGGGTTTGGGTGCAGTATGCTGGAAGTGACATCATCAGAAGGGGTGGAGCTTGGGAACAGCCATCACCTGACCTTTGACTTGGAAGTGACATCACAAAAGTGAGGTCACATGATTGCTAGGCTTCACCCTCAAAATCCCCAGATATTTTCTGAGTCAGACCTGGCAATCTCGACATTTTTATTGAAAATATGAAAGACATGGAAAGAAGGAAGGAAGGAAAAAGGAAAAGGGAGGGAAAGACTTGGAAAGAAAGGAGGAAAAGGAAGAAAGGGAGGGAGGGAAATAAACTAGACTAAAATTAAATGTATGGCCACAGTGCTACTCAGAGACTTCCGGGAGCCGCACAATATGTCTAGAAGAGCCACATGTGGCTCCCGAGCTGCAGTTTGGCCACACCAGTTATAGAGGTATACTTCCAATGATATCCTTAAACAGTGGGTGAAGCACTAGTAGATCGCCAGTACCTTTTGCAGCAGCTGTTCCTCCATTGTCTGTCACTGCCTCCAATTTTTTAAAAAAGCACATGATTTAAAGGAAAAGAAATGTGAACTGGGACTTAACATTTATATGACTCTATGTCCTTCTGGTGCCTGCTCATTAAGGTTATGAATTTGCTTTCCACTCTTCTTACTGGGGTTGGCACGGCAGATGTATAACTCTGATCACCCTCTCAGTTTTAATCTAGTAATACTATTGCATTATAGTGGAAATAGTAATTGCACTGTAACGTAAAAGAAAAAATCTGCAATGATGACCCTCTAGACATTGCATAAGATCAAAGCTACTCAACATAAACTTTGTTAGCTATTGAGGCAATCCAATCAAGATCTTGCCTCACATCTGTTTGACAGCAACAAGCAAGCGAAGTGTGCCTACTGATCATGTTTGGGTCAAAGTTCATAGCATCCTCAAAGGAAGTCCAGAACCTAAATGTGGACAGACTGGTGCATCTCAACCCTTAACATCATTCTCTCCATTCCTCTCTTAACAATACCCTTTTCAAGACCATCCAGTGACTTTCACTGATCGTTCATGTGCTGCACCTCACACTTGTTAACCTCATTACCATTTGCCTCTACCAGCAACTGAAGAGCATTGTGACTCTACAATAACAGTGTTGTTTCAATTTCATTTACTTTTCTCTAATGCAGCATTTTAGCATCTGCACAGTAGGTGAAATTGATTCTTTCTCAGGGCCGTGGATAGTCTGGCAAGGTAATTAAAGGACGACAGTTTCCACAGCATTGTGCAAAAATATGTATGTGCAAGTCTGTTATTATATTATAAACACACATGCATTGTTTTTACCTTATGAGAGACATAAATGAAAATCAAACAAAATTTTTAAAAATAGCATTTATTTATCATTACTGGGTATTGGATTAATTTGTCCATGCTTATTGCATTGTCCCGTAATGACACGAAATTATCCTGAGGAACAGGTTTCAAATGCTTCTTCAAAAAAATCAACTCCCTGCTCATCATCAGTGTCAGGGGGTTGGCATCCCCTGCCATACTTCAGGGGCTTGACAACCCCCTGACCTGACAGCATAAGAGCCTGGGCCAAGGACTGGACTCTAATGGATATTGCACACTTATGTTAGAGACGGCTGGGCTGTCTCCTCTGTCTCTATCCTGTGAGCGCTTACAGAGGAGGACACCCCTCCTGAGCTTATCTGCCTGTCTCCTGAGAAGAAGAACCGTTGTCATGGATACATAACCTTGGAATGCCTGAACTTTCTAAAACATCCTCTTTGCTCTCATCCTTAGTTGTTTTGCTTTGCTTTTGCTTACATGTACACCATAGCTGTTGGAGAATGGGAAGTGGGAACCTAGGCTAGGCTGGCAGCTGGAGGAGCGGGAACTGGGCTGTACTTAGAATTCAATTTAGACTTGAGGCTTGGAACAGAACTTCATTCCTGGCAATGAACCTGCCATGGATTGCTGAACTAGTCGATTATCAATAAAGCTTTAACTCATGCAGTTCTGGACTCATGCAGTCAAGTCATTGAGATCTACCTGGCAGAACCTTCCAGTCAGTGAACAAAACGTGTGTGAATTAATTTCATTGAAGAACTTGAGGTAATACAGGAAGATCTGAAAGTTATTTTCCCCAAGTGAATTTTGCTAGGGATTGTAATGGAGTTTTGCCATCTTCTGGAAACGGAGCAGGGGTCACTAGAGTTGTGGGTGGGGGGGAGGTAGTCATGAATTTCTTGCATTGTGCAGGGAGTTGGATTAGATGACCTTGGAGGTCCCTTCCAACCTTAGGACTCTATGATTCTTTCTGAGACATTATATCTGTAATGGCAATTCACGTCTGGAAATCATGCCTTGATGCTGCAAAAATGCAGAGATTTAATGAGCATGTGGAAATCAGGCAACAGTGGTAAGTGTTTGGACTATGACATTCATACATGCAAGTTGCCCTAGAAGTGTTATCATTAAATGAGATTTGTGTGAGGAATATGTATACATTTATTATCTCAATTCCTATAACTAAAGACAATTAGATCTCCCTTACCTATAGAGCCACATCATAAATATGTTTCCAGTGTTAACCTCTTTTATTTGACCAAAGCCATGCCAGCTGCAAGCAAAAGCATTTAAAAGTCATACTAGCACCAGTGATTTTCCTCTCAAAAATATGCCCACATTAGAATGAAAAGCAAATTTGTAGTGTATGCTTGTGTTTCCAAGTTAACTATCAGGGCAAAACCTAATTTACATGCCGTGTTACAGTAAAATTGATTTTTAAAACTGTTAATTATCCTGTAGCAGTAGCAAAAGTTTTTGGTGGGGTCACAGAACTTGTTTAGCACTAAGGAGCCTTTGGAAACACGGGGAGGGGGCAACTTCTGATTTGCATAAAAAGGTACATTGTATTTGCTTAATTTGCATAACATTTCAGTTAATGCAATAGAAGTCAGGGCATGGATACTGGGGCTGTCACATTTTGCATAGCTCCGTGAGCAAAGAATGTTTCATTCTGTAATTTGATTGGCATACCATTTCAAGGAAATGGTTTCTCGATCTGTATCTGAAGAAGGGGGCTTTAACTCGTAAAAGCTTATACCTTGAAAATCTTGTTGGTATCAGAAGTGCCACTGTACTCAAATCCTGAGAATTTAAAAAGGAGCCCACTGTCATGTATTAATTAATTCCATTCATTCATTCATTCATTCATTCAGATTGTTCTTTCCTAGAAACAAGGAGATGATAAAATGCTTGATAGTAACTACAAACACCATCTCCTCATACAAACAAGCCCCTTAGAATGTTTGATAGTAATTTACTATTTTAAGTATGATTTGTGATATTTGATTGTTGAAATTCTGGTTTGCCTTAACAATGATGGTTTTATTGTTCTGGGCAGCCTTCTCTGTCACCACAGAATATGCAAAGGTAGTGCTAGTGAGGAAACCAGGATAAAGCTGGGAATGAATCAGAATGTCTGGTTCACACAAAATGATAGTTAAGACTAACACTGCAATGGTAAGAGCACTTACCTGTGTGTAAGCACCACTGAATAAAATGGGACTTACTTCTGAATAGACCTGCTTCCTAGCTGTGGTTAATAATCAACTTCAAGACCGTGCCTTAACATACTAGGGTTATTACAGAAAATGGAATTTCTTTTTCTGAATTTTTATTTTTTAGATACAATTGGTTCCTCTATGAGCATAGCTGAAAAATTAAGAACAAGGTGAGCCAAAACATACCATAACTAACTTAAGTTAGCAAAGTGGCTTGTGTTTGGATTATTATACTAACCATAGTTTTAAATTAAATGACAGAACTGAGTCTTGGAATGCAAAGACAATCCCTGCATTAGCGTGACAGCAACTTCCTCCACATTAACTCACTTCCCAGTGTCCAAAAAGTATTTTCAAAAAGATGGGTTCACAGTTTTGGTTTTTAAATAGTTGATTACTAATGTGAGTTCTCTGGTTTCTTTCTGGTTTTACTGTTTTACTGGACATGCTTTTCTTGCTTGGGATTCCATGCATTTCTTGTAAGAAATATTAATGCTGTTGCTGCTTTTGATGGTTAGGGGACATTTTATAGTTTTGTGGTGACTTTTTCTGTTCAAAAACAGTATTGTTTTTAATGTTGCATGTCACCTGAGTGCCTTTGTACAGACAGGTGATGAAAATTAGAGTGGGTGAGAGAAATATAGATGGACAGCACTCTTGTATATGAAATTAAAATCAATAGCACCAAATACGCTATTGGTAAGGCCAGCACCCCAGTTTATTCTGAAATGTAACAGAACTATATCATCATCATAATCAATAACAACATTCAATTTATATACTGCAGGACAACTTAACGCCCAATCGGAGCAGTTTACAAAGTATGTTATTATGATCCCCACAACAATCACCCTGCAAAGTGAGTGGCGATGAGAGAGCTCCAAAGAGCTGTGACTGACCCAAAGTCACCCAGCTGGCTTCAAAAAGAGGAGTGGGGAATCAAACCCAGCTCTCTAGGTTAGAGTCCTGCCACTCTTAACCACTACATCAAACAAAGGATATGGAGTCAGGCCACCAACCTCAAAGCACAGATTCATTCTCTCTCTCTCTCTCTCTCTCTCTCTCTCACACACACACACACACACACATACAGAGTAATATATGGATTCTGATAAATATACTTGTATCAGCACAAAATTCTGACTTGTGTGCCCTCAAGCTTCAACTGACGTTCAGGCTGCCGTTTCTACTTCAAAATGTTATTGTGTGTGACATTAAAATGTGCCAAAACATAATGCAAAGAACTGCAATTAGCACTAGTGAAATTTTCAACTGGACTACTGTTGGCTTCATGCTCAGAAGGAAGAGGGAAAAGTCCACTGAGATAGCAAAAATCTTACAGCTTCTGCAAAGAAAAGACTCTAGAAGGTATTTTTAATTGCTTTGAAAGCCCTTGGGAAAGTGACTGACCCTTTCTTGCATTTTATTGATACACAATATAAAATACAATGGGACCCAAATGCCACTGCTTATAATAGAAACAGAGATACACTGGAGAACAATAGGATTGATAAGACAGCTTTTCCTCACTCATCATTTCCCCTCATTTATCTCCACAATGCCATCCAGGTGAGTAATGGTTATAGTTAAAGTTGCCAGCCACCCTAGTTTTACCTAAAGCTAAATGGTGAGGCAAATTAGGAGGTTCACGTTTGGCTGAAGCATCCTAGGAATATTGAGGGAAGCAAATACAATTTCAATCAGACAAGGCAAAATTTCTCAGAGAGAACATTTGGCCCTCCCAGCCGGCAGACGACGGCTGCTGTGGCCGGGGGCTGCTTTTGCTGCCCTGGAAAGGAGAAAGCGACGTCACTTTCTCCTTCCTCAGCATATGGGCACCAGCTGGGGGGCAGAGCCAAGGCTTTATAAGGTGGCTCCTCCTACCGAACAGTGCAGTTGGTCCACCCACCTGCCCTGTAGCAGTGCAGGTCTATCCGGTCGCTTTTTGTCAGGGCCAGGTAGGATTTTTTCCCCCTTTCCTTTATTGGCTTGTGGGGAGAGGTGTTTTTTGCCTACCTTGCACTGTGCGCATGGGTTGTGGTAATTGGCTATGTTGGAGCTGTAAATAGGTCGGTCACTCTATCCTGTACTGCTACTTAGAGCCAAAACACACGTTAAGAAAAACCTAGGTTCAGCACGTGTTCTCTTACCTCAAGGTTTGCCGGGATCTGTAGGAGTCCTGGAAGCTTAAAGTAGGTGTCCTGGAAGCTTAAAGATCTGTAGGGGTCCTGGAAGCTTAAAGTCCTGGAAGCTTAAAGGATCTGTAAGCGTCCTGGAAGCTTAAAGGCGTCCTGGAAGCTTAAAGCTTAAAATAGAGGCTCCTGTATTTCCCTTCCCCTTTTTGCTGCTCTGTAAATGCTAAACTTTAAGCTTCCAGGACGCCTACAGATCCCAGCAAACCTTGAGGTAAGAGAACACGTGCTGAACCTAGGTTTTTCTTAACGTGTGTTTTGGCTCTCAGTCTCTTGCCATATTGACAGTTATATTATATTTTAAATAAAGTGGTCCATTAGTACTCAAGCTTTCTGTCTGCCTGTTTATTCCTGATGGGTGGAGGGGAGGCAATCTGCGGTGCCTCAACGCCATCCTTACTGCGTGATGTAGCAAAATTCTTTCTTTTAATTACTTGTGGCCACTCAAATACTATTTATCAAATGTTGAGTCCCAATATTAACATCCTTGTTTACAGCAATTGATAAAATGGGCAGAATACCAAAAGACTGGGGGGTGTCAGTTATTGTCCCCATTTACAAGAGAGGTAATAAAAATATGCCATTAAATTATAGACCGATAAGCTTACTCAGCACTTTGAGCAAATTATAGGCAAGGCACTTACAGTGGAAATTAAGAGACGGGACTGAACAGGAGCAGTGTCTGGCCAATGAGCAAGTGGGTTTTAGAGAGGGTCGCTCAACTCTAGACCAATGTATAATCCTGGATCACTTAATTGCAAAATATTTTACAAGAACATCAGTGTCCTTATATGCAGCCTTCATTGATTTCAGGTCAGCATTTGACTCCATTTCTAGAAATATACTGTGAGAAAAATTGAAGGCTTCTTCCATTAATAGACGCCTGTTATTTCTGATTCAAGCTTTATATAAAAACACCACAATACGAATCAGATGTAACCCACAAGGCCATCTTACAGCACCGATAAAAACAAAGAAAGGAGTAAAACAGGGCTGCATTCTAGCGCCATTGCTGTTTAATTTTTATATAAATGACTTGGTGCAATGCTTAAATAGCCCAGATTATCACTCTCCTAAATTGGCAAATAAGCATATTTCCATATTACTTTATGCAGATGATGCAGTGCTCCTCTCGAGGACACCAGTTGGACTAAAGAGAGCACTGTGTACACTTACTAACTATTGTCAACAAAATCAGCTGAAGATTAATTATGACAAAACCAAAATAATGGCCTTTGCAGAGAGACCTAGGAGATATTCATGGTATCTAAATGAGACCTGCATAGAACAGGTGCACTGTTATAAATATTTAGGTATGATTATACAGGAGAGTGGAAGGAAAAATACACATATAAAATGTTTCCTCTAAGGCACAAAAGAGTGCTGGGGCGATACAAAAATTTTATTGGTCCAGAGGGGGTCGCAATGTGGAAGCGGCCATTAGATTATTTTCATGCAAGTCTCTCACGCAGATGTTATATGGAGCTCCGCTAAGTATTACAGTGAAGAGGACATTGATGGAAAGAACACAGTCCAAATTCCTAAGAGCAGTACTTCAAACATCGAAGAATGTGTCAAATGCAGCTGTAAGACTGGAAGTTGGCATGGTAACGGTGGAAGCTCGATTATGGATAGCAGTTATATTATACTGGCTAAAATTGGCTTCTACCGTAAATGGCCTGGCACATTTAGTTTTGAGGGATAACTTTGTTCCTCCCTGGTTGAGATTGCTGAGGGCCAAGCTACAAGTGACAAATGACACTTGAACGGCAAGTGTATTTCTCCCTGTTCACTTGCCCTCCATTCAATCCACTTGCCAGGCAAGTGTCTTTCGTCATGTGTAGCTTGGCCCTGAGGAGCAAATTAGGTCATTATGGTTTCTCCCAACAATATCTATTGTCTATGAATATGGCACAGGCCAGAGTCCTGATTAAACAGAGAATCCTAGATGTGGAAAGACAACATGATCTGATCAGAGTTGAGAACTATTTATTGGAA
Source organism: Eublepharis macularius (assembly GCF_028583425.1). NCBI lineage: Eukaryota > Metazoa > Chordata > Lepidosauria > Squamata > Eublepharidae > Eublepharis > Eublepharis macularius. The sequence continues at coordinate 30,140,813 of NC_072792.1, read as the reverse complement.
AGAAGTATTACGAATCGGGTTTCACCAATGCCCTATATAAATAGCTTGGAGAATCCTTTTTTTTTTTTTGAAAAAATTTTTATTGGGTTAGAACATTATTTTTACATTTACATTCAATTTTCCCCAGTTTTTTCATCTCTAACCCCTCCCTTTCCCCCCTTTTTGTTGACTTCCAACAGCTTTCCCACCCTTTGTCCCCTTTCCCTTATTTTTATTAGCTTCCTCTATCTAAAACAAATATATATTCTCCATTATTCTAAGCAGTACATCCTTGACTATTTTTAACATTGTATGCCCAAACTGTAAGTCTTTGTTTCCATCTTAGATAAGCAATTTATCCCATTTTTCAGTTTCAAATATTTCTATATATCATAAACCATATAAATCATACATTCATTTATATCAAACAATTTGACTTATTCTCTATATATTACTCATTCTATCTCTTTGTAATAGTTCTATATATCTCTCATCACGTAGTCAATCAATTTGACCCATCTATATCTACAGACATTCAGTTTGGTACAAAACTTGCCAAGAAGAAAATATTGTTAGTTAATCAATCCTTATATTTAATCCTTATAGTTAATTATTTTCTCTATGTTCTGTTTATTAACCTATATATATCTATATATATATCAATCTATTAATCTGACTGCTTATTGATTCACATTTATCTCTTCTCCTCCCGGTAAAGTCTCCCCCCTCTACTTCAGTGCTTCAGTAGTTCTCAAACTGCCACAGTTTTCCTCCCACCTCCCATTTCTTCTCCAGATATTGTTTCAGCTTCTCCCAGTCTGTGTTGAACTGCCCTGAGTCCAGATCTCTCAGTTTTCTTGTCATCTTATCCATTTCAGCCATATACAGCAATTTGTAAATCCAATCTTCAATAGTTGGCACTTCTTGTACTTTCCATTTTTGCGCATACAGAAGTCTAGCTGCTGTTGTCATATAAAATATCAACGTCCTGTATTGGGCTGGAATTCCCTCCATTCCCAAGTTCAGTAGCAGGAGTTCTGGGTTCTTATTAATTTGAAATTGTAAAATTTCACTCATTTCTCTTATTATTTCCCCCCAGTACTGCCTAGCTACCTCACACGACCACCACATATGATAGAGGGAGCCCTCATGCTTCTTACATTTCCAGCATTTATTAGAAGTATTCGAATTCCCTAGCGCAATCTTCTTTGGTGTCATGTACCAACGATAGATCATTTTGTAGATGTTCTCTTTGATATTAGTACATGTCGTTGTCTTCATTGTAGTTTTCCACAAGTATTCCCATGCCTCCATTGTTATTTCTTTATTAAAGTTTATAGCCCATTTCACCATTTGTATTTTAACTATCTCATCCTCGGTATACCACTTCAACAGTACTTGGTATACCTTGGATATTCTTTTCTTATCTTCTTTAAGAAGGGTCTGCTCTAGTTCCGAATTTTCTATTCGTATACCTCCCTTTACAGAGTCCGAATTATATAAGTCTCTGATCTGTCTATACTGGAACCAGTCGTAGTTAGGTGATAGTTCCTCTTGTGTCTTTATTCTGAGTTTAGATGCTTCAGTTTTGGTTATTTCTTTGTACGTTAAACATTGTTGTTCATTATCAACAGCTCTCGGGTCTATCACCTCATACGGAACCACCCACAAAGGAGTTCCTTCTTGTAAATAAATTCTGTACTTCTTCCAGATTATGTATAGACTTCTCCGAACAAAGTGATGCAGGAACATCGAGTTGACCTTTACTTTGTCATGCCATAAATGTGCGTGCCATCCAAATATTTTTTTATATCCCTCTAGGGCTAGTAGTTTCTTGTTCTTTAATGTCATCCATTCTTTCAACCAAACTAGGCAGATTGCATCATGATAAAGTCTCAGATTGGGCAGTTGCATTCCGCCTCTTTCCTTTGCATCTTGTAAAACTTTCACTTTCACTCGAGGCTTCTTGCCTGCCCAAACAAAATCTGATATTTTCCTCTGCCATTTTTCAAATTGTTTAGAGTCTCTGATGATTGGTATTGTCTGTAGCAAAAACATTACTCTTGGTAACACATTCATCTTAACTGCTGCAATCCTGCCCAACCATGACAAATTCAATCTATTCCATTTAATCAAGTCTCTCTCTATCTGAGTCCATAGTTTTTCATAATTGTTTTTGAATAGATCTATGTTCTTTGCAGTTAATTCAACTCCCAAATATTTCACTTTACTTGTTACTTCACAATCCGTTGTTTCCATTAACAATTGTTGTTTCTGCTTTGTCATGTTTTTGCATAGTATCTTTGACTTCTTTTTATTAATGAAGAAACCTGCCAAGTCTCCAAACTCCTTGATCTTATCTATCACTCTTGGCATGTTCTCCAATGGGTCCTCTACAATTAACATTATGTCATCCGCAAATGCTCTGACCTTATATGAATAGTCCTTTATTTTTATTCCACGAATTTCCTCATCTTGACGTATTTGTATCATCAGAATCTCCAATACTAGAATGAACAACAATGGAGATAGCGGGCAACCTTGTCTTGTTCCTTTACTTATCGTCAATTTCTTGGTCAATTCATCATTCACCACAATTGCTGCAGTCTGGTCTCTGTAAATTTCCTTAATTGCTCTGATGAATCTTTCTCCCAGTTGTAGCTTTTCCATAGTGGCAAACATAAAGTCCCAGTTTAAATTGTCAAACGCTTTTTCAGCGTCTACAAAGAAGAAACCAACCTCTTTGTCACAACGCTTGTCATAATATTCAATAGCATTGATCACTGTCCTTAAATTGTCTCTTATTTGTCTGTCTGGCAAAAAGCCTGCTTGTTCCTCCTCTATGACTTCCGAGAGCCACCCCTTCAATCTCTCCGCCAGTATCTTCGCAAAAATTTTATAGTCATTATTAAGTAGCGATATAGGTCTATAATTTTTCACATTGGTCAGGTCTTGGCCCTCTTTTGGGATCAATGATATGTTCGCTTCACTCCAAGTATCTGGAATCCTTTGATCCCTTAAAACCCCATTCATCACTTCTTTTAGGAATGGTGCCAGTTCATTAGCCATTGTCTTATAAAATTTAGCCGTAAGTCCATCTGGCCCTGGCGCCTTTCCTAGATTTGCAGATTGTATTGCCTTACTTATTTCCTCGTCAGTTACTTCACTGTTCAACTTATTTCTCCAAGCTTCCGAGATTTCTGGAAGTTTGGTTTTCTCCAAATATGACGCTATTGATTCTTTGTTTACTTCTTTTTTATTATACAGCTTAGCGTAGAATTTATAAAAGGCTCTACTAATGGTAGTCTGCTCCAAATACGTTTTGTTGTCTTCACAAATTTTATTTATTATTTTCTTTTCCCTTTTCTTCTTCAATTGCCATGCCAGGTACTTTCCAGGTTTATTAGCACCCTCAAACGCTTTTTGATTCAGTCTTTTAAGATTCCACTCCAATTCTTTATTGCTCATTGCTGTTAGCTGTTCTTGAAGTATTTTAATTTCCTGGTATACCTTCTTTTTCCCTGGTCTCTTTTTTAGCTGTGTTTCTTTGGCTTTTATTTTCTCCTCAATCTCTTGTCTTTTCTCCTCTTTCTTCTTTCTTGCTCTACCATTTAAGTCCATTAGTATGCCCCTTACAACCGCCTTGTAAGCATCCCAAACTTTATTGGTTGGTACTTCTTTATTCACGTTGTATTGTATAAAAAACTTTGTCTCTCTTCTCAATATTTCCATATTCTCTCTTTCCTGTAACAAGTCCTCATTTATTCTCCATGCTTTCCTTTTTCTCCTTTTTCCAAATTTCCACATAATTGGGTTGTGATCTGAGCCTACCATCGGCATTATTTCTACCTCCTTAGTCCATAACGCTAAGTCTTTTGAGGCCCAGATCATATCAATTCTTGATAATGTAGAATGCCTTGCAGAATAGAAAGTAAACTGTCTACTTTTAGGATATTCTCTCCTCCATACATCTTCGAGAGTCTCTTGTTGAATCAACTCAAAAAAAAGTTTTGGCAATAGTCCTCTTTTCTTTTGTGCCGTTGTAGTCTTTTTGTCTAGTTCCAAGTCTGTCACTCCATTGAAGTCTCCAGCAAGAACTATCTGGTCATATGCAAGATCGTCTAAATGCTTCCTTAAATCCTCAAAGAAGCTTTCTTTTGCACCGTTAGGTGCGTAAAGTCCGATTACCAACACTCTCTTTAAATTCCAAATGCATTCCACTGCTACAAATCTAGCTTCCATATCTCTCATAACAAGTTTTGGCTGTAGCTCCTCTTTTATGTACAACACCACTCCTCTTTTTTTCTTGTTGGAGGCCGCTACAAATTCTTTGCCCAATTTTCCGGATTTTAAATATTTTACATCCTGTTTTCTAATATGGGTCTCTTGCAAACAAACAATATCACATTTTTGTTTTAGTAGCCAGTGAAAAATATTTTTCCTCTTATTCGGTGAGTTTAGTCCATTTACATTCCAAGATAATACTTTACACTCCATATTCATAGTCTTGATGGTAAGTCTTTTTCATTGTCCTTAATAAATCGCTCCATCTCTCGCTCAGATCTGATGCGTTTTTTTGCCCCTCCAAACTCAAAGGACACACCTTCCGGTAATTCCCATCTGTACCTGATTTTCATGTCCTTCAAAATCTGAATTAGCACTTTATATTTTTTCCGGTCCAATAACACTGATCTAGGCAGTTCCTTCATTATAATAATCGTCTTGCCATCAATCTCCAATGGATCTTGAAACTGTTTTGTCACAATCCTCTCTTTCATATTTCGTGTTATAAACTGCACAATCACATCTCTTGGTAATTTCCTCTGGGTTGCAATTCTCGAATTCACACGGTATGCCACGTCTAGGATAGCCACAACTTCCTCCTCCTCCTTCCCCAGGTATTCAGCCAACACCTCAGTCATCTGTTCTTGCGCTGACTTCCCTTCCACTTCTGGCAAGCCGCGAAAACGTAGCTGCTTCTCCATATGTTTAGTTTCTGCAACTGACATTCTCCCCTTCACCAATCTCATCTCTGTTTGTTGCGTGTCTGCTAAATTCTCCATCGCGTCTTCTACTGTTTTAACTCTCTGCTGCGTTCCTTGTAATTCACTTCGTATTGTTTCCATGCCTTTTTTCACTTCTGACAGCTCCGATTTTACTGTCTGTGTAACCTCTTTAACCTCTTTTATCAGCTCCAATTTCGTGTCCTTAAGTTCTTTAATCATATCTAAAAGTTTTTTATCCAAGTTTTTATCCAGGTTTTCTATTGCCGATTGCCACTCTTTTTTTGACATCGTGGGGCTTGCTTTAGCTCGCTCCCACGAATCCGCTCTCTTCCTTAACTCCGTGGCGTAAAATTTAACGTTTTTCTGTTTTAAATGTCCCAATCTTCTTTTAAAAATTAAATTTTAAAGAGTCCAAAATGTCGGGCGTCTTTTCTCTATGGTTTCTCTATGATTTTGTAATCCAAGATGGCCTGCTTCCTCTTCCGCTGAAGCCGCGACCCTTCCCCTTTCAAAAATGGCGATTCCCTACTTCCTGCCCTCCAGCAAGGGCCGCTTCTCTCCAGCCACTCTATTGTTATTACGCACTTCCTGTCTCCCGTCTTCCCACAGCAGATCTCGCGATGGTGTCTTTTTCTCACAGCTCCCAAGCCACAGGTATTCAAAACAATAGTCCGATTTCTTTAATAACTTCTTTAAGCTTAGTCTCTTTTCAAATACAATTCCTGCCGAGTCTTCCCCTCCTTTTCACTAGTCTGTTGCAGTTTAAAAATCTACTTTTTTCCTTCTCTTTTTTTCTCAATCTGTCCCGTATCAGAAGATAATGATCTTTACCTTCTCTTCACTTTTCTCGGGTTGTAATCGCTGTTTCGATTTTAAGTTCTCCTCTCAGCTTCTTCCCCCAATCGAAGCTTGGGTATGTAGGTCTTATGCCAGCCGAATTGGCCCCAAAACTGCCGCAGAGATTATAGCCGACCCGTCGCAAGGTGGGACCTCAAGGATCGGGAGGGGACCCGTTGTGTAGAGCCCCCCCTCGTCCGAGATCTAGCTCACCCTAGGGTCTTGAGCGTTCTTTGCCTGCTCCCCGCCTGAGAGCAGTCGGCCGCGGGCTATTTTCACCCCACCGGCCGGTTAAAACGGCAGTCCGGTCAGCTCCGCAAGTGGAGCTGCGTTAGACCTCCATGAATCCCAAACCGGAAGTCAATAGCTTGGAGAATCCTGATTATAGAAGAGCTTTTACCCTATTAAGATATGATGTCTTACCCTCTGCTGTCCTGGAAGGCAAATATAAGAAGACACCTTATGAAAAATGTTTGTGCCCTTGTGGAGATGGGAGTGTCGAGTCCCTATTATATGTTTTCTTTGAGTGTAAAATATATGATCATATTAGGGAAATATATATCACACCCAGCCTGGACTGTGCATTTCGCCTCTTCCATGACTTTTGCAACAGATTTGCATCTACATGGCCCTCACTCCCTGCACCCAAACCCAACTTCCCTCACTACCTATATATCTCTGGCCAGTTTCCTCATACTTTCCCTGCATCTGACTAAGGGCCAAGCTACACATGACGAATGACACTTGAACGGCAAGTGGATTGAGTAGAGCGCAAGTGAACAGGGAGAAATACACTTGCTGTTCAAGTGTCATTCGTCATGTGTAGCTTGGCCCTGAGAGAACAGTCGTTCTTAAAAGCTTATGCCTCAATAAAGTTGGTTAGTCGTAAAGGTGATTCTGGACTTTTTACTATTTTGTAACTGCAGACTAACACAGCTAACTCCTCTGGATCGATGTAGCAAAATTTTGGTTTCCAGACCTTGGATTTGGAAAAAGGATAAGTGTTGCTAGAAATGGCTGTGACATCTACCATCTCAATATGTTGAAGGATGAGATGGTAATGGCTGCAAAGCTTTTCCTCCAAAGCAATCAGGCTTGCTAAAGACAAGGTGGAGATGAAGTTGGAATTACTCTGTTTGCTCTCTAAGGTACGTTGAAGGATGTTGCATGGAAATGTGTTGGTTTATAGGGCTAGATAGTCCAATAGACAGCAACTTGTTTTCTTTGATGACTCTAGCAGTAGTGTCTGAAGCCAGCTTCTGATGCCAAATGTCTTTTTCAAGGGGGAAAGCATGCTGAAAAGTCTCACAGAACTCTTCACTATATAATTGTCCATCCGTTTTCAGGGGTCTGCATCATACATTATTGTGAAGCTTTCTGTATTAAACAGCAGCAAACTATGCCATAAAACACATTTTTCAAAGAAGGACCTACTTTTATTTTGGGGAGCTCCCTTGTAAAGTAACTCTACACTGTTTATATATTTCATTTGTTTATACTCTGATTTTCTCTGCAATGAAGACCTAAAGTGGCTTACATCCGTCTCCTTTCTTCCATTTTATCTTTACAACAACCTGTGTAGTAGGTTAAGCTGAGAAAGATGACTGACATGAGATCACTCAAATTGGATTACACCATTACACCATGCTGCCTTTCATTATTATCAGTAAGTTTACCTCTAAAGCAAACAACATCTCCCTGGGACCATTTCGAGATGCAAAAACTGTGTGGGGAGGGAGAAGGTGAAATCTCCTCTACCCACACAATGTGTGGGTTCAGAATCAGGCCCACGAGCATTCAGAATCAGGCCCACTAGCATCTGGGAAACTTAGGACAATTATCACACATTTGATACAAAGTGTGGTCATGAGAACTCTAGCCAAGTTCATATGCAACAGTGAACACAGGTGCATTCTGCATGTATAAGTTTACATCTATTTGTAGGCAGGGCTTTTTTTTTAGCTGGAACACGGTGGAACAGAGTTCTGGCACCTCTTGAAAATGGTCACATTGCTGGTGGCCCAGCCCCCTGATCTCCAGACAGAGGGGTCACATGGCCGGTGGCCCCACCCCCGATCTCCAGACAGAGGGGAGTTTAGATTGCCCTCCGTGCCATGGCGCGGAGGGCAATCTAAACTCCCCTCTGTCTGGAGATCAGGGGGTGGGGCCACCAGCCATGTGACCATTTTCTCTGAGGGTGATCTAAACTTTAAAAAAACTCCCCTCTTGTTCCAGTTGACCCAAAGTGATGACATTGTGCAGTCCTGAGTTCCACCACTGAGTTCCACCACCTCTTTTCCCAGAAAAAAAGTCCTGTGCATAGGTATTCACTTTATGAATGAAACCAGGGACCAGTACTTGAATTAATGTGGAGGCTGTATCACATGATCAGCTGTACATGAATTGACTGGGACATAAGAATTGCTCAACGCACAAAGAACAATCAAGTGTACACTGTACACAGATTGCATGTAAGTTCACTGTAACTTGTGAACAGGGCTCTGGTATCATGTAAATCAACCCTTAGAAGAAGGGGAAGATAGAAATGTGACAAATAAAAAGAACTGATTGCTTCATTAAATCAAATTGCTAACAGCCTCTCTAAATAGATTTTACAATGTTTTCTAACATCCACTAGCAACAGAACTCTGGCAAATCTCCCAGAGGAAAAGGAGTTGTATATTTTCCTGTTCAATAGTAAATGTATCCATTCTGAAGGCTGATGAGTGATATTTGCATATCTTCTCAGATATTTTAATAGACTCATTTATTAATCTTACACTTGCAAATGGGATTAACATTCCAGCCTGAAGATTTACTGTTTGGTACATAGAGTTGCCAACTGCCTGGAGAAAAAAATGTCCTATCCCTTTAATAGAAGCTTAATGGAATGTCCTGTACCAGGTGATGTTATTGACCTCCATCCCATGAAAAGCTTCAGTTGTTCATTTCCACACATCATTAAAATATTTAATTCTCAATATTGCCAAATCTGTGTGTACTTAAATCCAGAAACAGGAAGCATGAGCAGACAAGACAGATCTTTTTACAAACCTGAAAAAAATCCAGCTTTACAGGAAGTCCTGAGATTTTTTTTAAAAAAAAATCATTGGGGCTTTAAAAAAATAGAAACACTGTCTGTATCTTTAATAAATGAGTGCACTCTCAGTGGTCATTGTAGAGGTTGATAGGCAACCACAACGGTATTGTCCGCCTTCAACCCTTGCTTTCTGTCAGTAAAAGGTAAGGGGATAGCATTACTGGGGCTGTTTTGGCCTTTGAAAGAAGACTTATCAAAACCAGACCCAGCAGCAACCCCAGCCATCTTGATATCATGCAACTTGCATAACTTGTCCAGGACTGACTGCTTGCTCCAATTCGACATCAGCCACAAAGAGTCAGACAAGGCTGTCTTTTTAGCCCCTAATTTATTTAACCTTTATTTGAGTGATGTGGTCAATCACCTGTTAAATACTGACTCTCACCCTCCAAAATTAGGTCTGTGTCATATATTGATCCTATTATATGCAGATGATGCACTCCTTCTATCAAGGACCCCGTTGGGTCTTGGTAGGGCACTTGATAGTTTTGCCACCTATTGTGAAAAAGAACATCTTACTATCAATTACGATAAAACTAAAGTTATGGCTTTTGGTAGGCACCCAAAAAAGAGAACATAGTCGATGAAAGGGAACAGAATTGAGCAAGTCAATAGATTCACCTACCTCGGGGTAGTGTTTCAGGAAAACGGATCTAATGTGTCACATTGCAATTTGAGAGCAGAGAACACTGAGAAAACTACGCATGCAATACTGAGCTTCTTTCATGCTAAAGGGGGTCTTTATGTTCCCACTGCACTAAAACTCTTTCAGGCAAAAGTAATAGCTCAACTCCTGTATGGCACTCCTATTGATATCTTGGAAATCTCTAGAAAGGATACAATCTAAAAGTCCCTCCAGATGTCCCTAACTCCCTCCTTTGTTTAGAAACGGGATTAATGAGAATTGAGGCAAGGATTTTGTTGGCTTCTGTTTTTCAATGGCTTAAAATTCGCAGGAACCGAAAGGGCCTTCTTCCTCTCACAATGCAAGACACCTATCAGCCGAGATGGCTGTATTTGGTTGAGGGAAGTCTGCAAAGAGTGGGCCTCTCTATCAGTACCCGTCTAATACAAACTATCGACCAGGCAAAGCTCACAATTAAACAAAGAATTTGTGATATAGAATGCCAACAAGACCTAATGAGATCTCCTGGATTTAGGGCTCCTGAGGCAACTAAATTTGTTATGAATATGGCCCAATATCTCAAGCTCCTAGATTTTCCCTCCCATAGGAGGGCTTTTACATTGGCCAGGTGTAGTGTCATGCCTTCAATGATCTTGGAGGGGAGATATAAAAAGATTCCATATTTTGAGAGGATCTGTCCCTGCCCCTTAGCTGAGGTGGAAACCATGGGACATGTTTTTCTGCGCTGTCCCCTCTTCAAAGAAATTCGAGTTCAGACGATTTTTCCGATCATAAATAGAGCTGATACAGTGATGGACAGCACATGTTTAGATAATCTATTAAAAGACTAATCTTTAGCCACTACTAAGGCAACAGCTAAATTTTGTGCAACGGTGATCAAATTACGCAACAAACACCAACCAGGCGTATCCGGGCTTTAATTTTTTCAGACCACTTTAGGAGGTTATCATATGGTGGCTGTTTAAGATCTCTGCTTCCTAATTTTAAAGCGTTTATGCAGGGCTATATTTATGATAACTGTTATAACTGTTATAAGATATGTGATGTATGCTAAACAGATTTTATATTTATATTTGTACTATTTTAACTGAAGTTTTAACTTGTATAATACTTACTAAATAAAGGAATGTCTTATTTTACTAGTTTAAAGCTGGTTGTGAACCGAAATAAATTTAATTCAATTCATCAGCCACTCTATGAAGGCCAGTATTGTGTAGCAGTTAGTGTTTCACATTAGAATGTGGGAAAGCCAGGTTAAAATCCCTACTCAGTCATGGAAGCTAACTTGATAACCTAGGGTCAGTTACACATTCTCAACTTTACCTGCTTCATAGGGTTGTTGTGAGGATAAAAGAGAGGAGAGGAGAAAGATGTAAACCACTTTGGATCCCCGTTGTAGAGAAAGACGGCACAAATGTTAGGGATATGCATTTCAAAATTATTTTTTTAATTTTTTTAAAAAATTATTTTCAGAAAGAAGAGGGGGAGATCCAGTTCCTTTGCCCCTGCATTTCAAAATTCTTAACTTGAAAATATACATGAAAATTACTGTTTCAGTTGATGTTAACATGATTTTCTGAAACAGGAATATAAATCCAAGATTGTTTGGCATTATGAAAAACACTCTCTCACCTGAAAAATCCATGTTATTTTTCATGTTCTGGTGTTTATTGTTCACAGATCCAGGTGGTTTGTTTTTCTTTGGTTCTTTCGATTTTTCAGGCAGTGGCATTTCTCCCTTCCAGTTAGATCCTTACAAGAAAGTGACTGCTCCCAGCCAATCATCTTTGGAGAGAAGCCCTAGACATGGAATTTCTGCGAGGAAGTCTGTGTGCTCAAACTACTTCATGTGCAGCTCCAAATGTATGCAAATAACTGCCCACCAGGTGTTTTTAAAATCATGAAATTGCTTGGGATGGGAAGTTAAGAGCCTGTCCTTCACCTATGCTGTCCTTTGTCAGCAAAATCAGATTCTATGGTTTTGTGGTGGCACATGAGGAAGATAATTGTGAACTTGAGGAGTGTGTCACGGTTCCTCCATTTTGTCCCCGAAGTGCTTTGCAGGCCAGATCTGAACATTCTGTTTTGCTAATGAAAGATGATTTTTAACTCTTAAAAAGATGTTTTTATCTTAATATCCATCTTATCTGATTATAATGTCCTCTCATTGTATTACGAAGTGGATGTTTTTGAGTTAAACCATGCACCTGGTATGAGGATATTTTTAGGATGCTTGACATATACTGCTTATCAATTAGCCTTGAATATGTCGCTCCCCTCCACGGCCAACTAGAGGAAAACAAGTGCACAGGCAAAGCCATATCACTTCTATTTACATCTCAGATAAACTCTCAATTGAAGTATCTCTGAACAGGCTGAGCCACAGAAGCAGTGATGTGCAATTGACCAGAACCAGGGGTCCATTCATTGTTATTTCTTGGGTTTTTTGACAGCAGTATAGGAGAATGAGCATATTCTCTGTTCTGTACTTGTTCCTTTCTGTACTTGTCAATTTCCATAACTTGTCTGAGGGATTTAATAAATCTCTTTTTCTTCAACACTTGTGTGTTAATTGTCATTGAATCTAAAAGAACCATTACTCCTTGGCCACATAGGCTTGTAAGATGACATTCTTGGAGCTTACATGTAACTCTGATTAAAGTGATAAAACCAGAGATAACTAAAACAACAACAACAACATATCCTTTGGCTTAGCCCTTGGGCTCCCATGTAGGGATGTGTGCTTCAGGTTTCAGAAACCCGAAGCAAACCCAAATCAAACCCAATTCGGGTTGATCTGTGATTCCCAAATCAGCCCCAGCAGAGCTGGCCCAATTTCAGGAAACCAAAAGCAGAGCAACCTGAAGTGATTCTGGTTGATTTGGGTTGGTCTGTGAAGTCTTTTTCCCTTGCTGCGGCAAGAGGAAAAAAACTTCAAAGAGCTCTCTTCCTGCAGCTTTCAATTGATGGGAGGGGAAGAGGGGAGTGAGAGAGGCAGGAGAGGGAGGAGGAGAGGAAGGTAATCAGGGAAGGGAAACTGGCTGAGAGAAAGAGCCAGTCGTTGCAGCAGCAAGCAGCTCTTCCCTTCCCAATTGGCGGATTCTCTGGGAGGACAGTATTTTTTTAAAAAAAAAATGTTTCAAGGTGGGACTGTGATTTGAATGTGCTATGAATGCTGTTCCCAGATATCCAAGAAATTATTTAAAAAAAAAATCTGTGTGTGATTATGAGGTGTGATGTTAGAATTTGTTTCAAGGTGGGGGACTGTGTGTTGTGATTTGAATGTGCTATGAATGTTGTTCCCAGAAATCCAAGAAATGAAATTTAAAAAAAAAATATTTTTGATGTGTTTTTGTTTCTGTGTCTGGAGTGTTTTTTGATTCTCTGGTGTGATGGTGGGGGTTGATTTAATCTAGGACTGTACATTATGATTTAACAGTGATGTGATGTTTTTAATTTATTGCTGTTACCAAGAATTTGTTTTTTTAATTGATTTTTTGTGTGTACGAATCTCTGTTGCGATGGTTGGCACCTTAGGGAAGTATGGAGAGTATCTGGCCAGCCAGTTCTGGGAGTGCTGGGGAATTTTGAGGAGTTTGTCTTTGGTTTTGTTGGGTTGTTGGGGGGTTTATTGAAGGGTTTCTGCCTGTGGCCACGGATGTCACATTCCATGTGTTTCTGTTGTGGGAATATGGATTTTCCCACAATAGAAACTGGGGTAGCTGGGGTGGTAGTCAACCTTCTTTGAGGAACCATTACATGGCCTCTCGAAGTCCAATCTCCTTGATGTTTGGGTGATCTCCAGAGGTCAGGTAGGAGTAGGTCCCCTGCAAGTTGGGTGCAGTTTGCTTGCAAAATGCCACCCCCGGCCTCCTAGAAGAGCCCACTAGTTTTCAACACATGATTCAGTTTGGTTTGGGTTGAATTCAATGGATGATTCTCTGGAGTGAAGTTGATCCCCTTTCATCTCTTTGCCTGCACTGAGGGAGGTTGTTCATTAGTTCACTTCTAGTTGCTCACTCACTTGCTTCATATGGTTTTGTTGTGTATTTTTAATCAATTTTTTCTTATTGTGATTCTCTGGTGTGAAGTTAGTTCTCATAGAGAATAATGCAGTTTGGGGGACCTTCTTTGGGGGGGGCATAACATGCACCCTCTGAAGTCCAATCTCCCTGAAACTTGGGTGGCCATGGGAGGAGAGTTGGGAGAGGGTCCCCTGCAGGTTTGGTACATTTTGCTTGCAAAATGCCACCCCCAGCCTCCTGTGAACCTTCCCCCTGATTTTCCCCATAGGAAACAATGAAGCTAGGCACTGGCTGGGGGAACCTACTTTGGGGGGGGGGCATAACATGGCCTCCCAAAGTGTAATCTCCCTGAAACTTGGGTGGCAATGAGAGGAGGGTTGGGAGAAGGTCCCCTACAAATGTGGTGTTATTAGGGAAAAAAATGGGCCCCCAGGCCCCCAGATAGCCGGGAGCAGTGTTTCCCATTGGAAACAATGGCCGAATCTTCCCAAATAATCACGAATTGGCTTAAATATCTGAATACCCATTTTGGGTTTACCCATTTTTTTCCTGCTCTGAGTAAACCAGAAGCAGGAAACCTGAATCTTTTGGGGTTGCACACCCCTACTCCCATACCCTTCACTGCTGCCATTTCCTCCTGGAACTCCTTAAATAGTAGTAGTAATTAAGGTATCTTTCAGTGGATACCCAGTAATTGCCTCATAACAATTGAATGATTGATTCATCACTTGCAATCACACACACATGTGCTCTATTTTTTGGGGGGGGGAGAAATCCTAACCCCCTAACCAGGGACTGGAAATTAGATTTTCTGTAAAGGAAGCCTGCTTTATTTTTGTGAAAGGAATCAACACACCACAGCAAGGAAGGATGGTAAATGCAGTTTTCTAGCAGAAAAGTAATTTTTAAAAAGTGTTAGAATAGCATTGTATGTGCAGCAGAGTATATATGAGGTGTGACTACGGAATGGTTACTGAGGAACAAACTCGTGAGGCCTGGTTTAAGCTATAGAAAAGAAACATGAGTCCTTTTATTGCAAAAACTCCATTGAAGAAAGGAAAACAAAGAGATAGCATTCCTTCCTATCTATTCTAGGATGCCAAAGGATGTGGGATGAAATGTCCTGGTTCCATTGTGGCAAGATGGAGAAAAGAGACAAAAAGAAGAAGGTGCAGTGCCAGAAGGAAGGAAGACCCTGAGAAAACAGTCTTCACTTCAAATGGATAGCTCCAAGATAGCAGAAAGGAAAGATGTACAAACTCTAGACCTCTTTATGACTCTAACTCTTTCATAGTCCCCCTCTTACAAAATTGTCAGTCAGTCACTGTAGGTTTATGTTGAAGAAAAGGATGCAGAACTCTTCCCTAGGCACTTTACTGAGGCTTTTGCTGGGATTGATGAATGCCTAAAGCAGTCATTAGCTTTCACTCAGAGATTCTTCTAGCTGCTTGCAGGGATACAAGAAGTGTCCCTTCAGCTTCTGGTGCCTGCTTGTAAAACTGCAGAAGGGCTTCTAAGCCTACAAAGTGTTCATCTCTTCTTGTAAGACTTTTCCCCTGCCAGCTGCATCAGAGAAGCAAGGCCGGTGTACAGGGCAAAAGAGGGCAAACTTTGATGTCTGATTAAATTTGCTAGAAAAATGGGACAGTGGGAAGGCAGGGATTTAGCAGCAACCTGCTAATACACCTGAGACTATCCTGGGAGGAAAAGAGAATGTGAGAGATAAGGTTGCTATCCTCCCTGTGGGGCTGGGAGATCTCCTAGAATTACAGCTGATCTCCCGACCACACAGATTAGTCCCCCTGAACAAAATGGCACCTTTGGACAGTTGACTCTATGACATTATAATGTGTTGAGTTCCCTCCCTTCTACAAGCCAGACTCCTCCCTCAAATTTCCAGGAATTTCCCAGGATGGAGTTGGCATTTCTACTGGGAGGGTCTGTCCTGTCTTTACTGAAGAGCCTGGAATGATTTGGAAGGAGGCAGTTTTGCAACTATTTGTCATGTCAGCATTAACCCAGTTTTCCCCAGGATGGAGGCTGGTATAATCCAGTCCCAGTGTTTGGGGTTTTTTTTCACATTGCTCCATTGAGGGAAGATATCATGTGAAGGTCCTCATGCCGCTAATGCAAAGTGAGTACCTGGAGTGAACCAGTGTTACAAACCTTAATATTATGGCTGTACTTTAGATAAAACTTTTTATACAAGGGGGAGCAATTTATCAAAAATTGGGACTGGGGTGCAAGTATCAGCATAGTGTCAATGGTGCCTGACAACATTGTATGACAAAGTTTATACCACCAACCACAAATAGTCCCACCCAACCTATTATACACCAGTTTGGTGTAGTGGTTGAGAGCAGCAGGACTCTAATCTGAAGAACCAGGTTTGATTCCTCACTCTTCCGCTTAAAGCCAGCTGGGGCATGGAGGGGCCGTAAATCAGTCAACTGCCACTGAGTCATGTTCTGATAGTTTTCCTGGCTGGCATCTGCTCTGGGCTGGGCAGGGCCTTGGACTTATGAGGAGCATTTATGATATTCCATCCATAAACTGCCCTCTTAGCATAAGGAAAGGGTCTCCCTGCTGACATCAGGGCCTCCCTGTTGGCTTATAATGTGTTCCTCAGGAAATTCACTAATTGAGAGAGGCTTGCCCATCACTACCCATTTCCCCTCTTTAAAAAGTTGTTATATTCTAGGCTATAATCTTAGTTTGCACAAGGATATGCTGGATCTCAGTAGATTGGCAAGCAGCCTGTGAACACTATGTGGCAAAGAACATGTCTAGCAGTTCTCTGAAATACACACATATTTAATGGCAGACAAGAAGAGGGTCCCTGGAAGCCTCACCTGACACTTTACCATTTGCCTTACTGATACCCCATTTTCCTCCCCAATGGAGATCTAAAGTGGCTTACAATGTTCACTCTTCTCCCTTTTATCCTCACAACAACTCTGTGAGATAGGTCAGGCTGAGAGTGTGTGCCTGCTCCAAGTTCCCCCAACAATCTTCCACGGCAAAGGTGGGGTGGGTGGGATTTGAATTTGAGTCTCGCGATCCCACACGGGCCCCTGGCGCAGAGTGGTAAGCTGCAGTACTGCAGCCTAAACTCTGCTCATGACCTGAGTTCAATCCTGGAGGAAGCTGGATTCAGGTAACTGGCTCAAGGTTGACTCAGCCTTCCATCCTTACGAGGTTTGTAAAATGAGTACCCATTTTCCTGGGGGTAAAGTGTAGATGACTGGTGAAGGCAATGGCAAACCACCCTGTAAAAAGTCGGCTAAGAAAATGTTGTGGTGTGACGTCCCCCCCATGGGTCAGTAATGACCCGGTGCTTGCACAAGAGACTACCTTTACCTTTTTACTTCACAATCCTAGGGCAACACTCTGACCACTATACCATGCTGGATCTCAAGCAAACTGCAAGAAACTTGAGATCCATTTTCTGCTCCACTACAAGCAGCAAGAGATCAGTGTAGAAGGATTTCAGTAACAGTGTTAGTGGTAGTTTACATAAACAGCAGGTCACTAGGAGTGAACCTGTTCCTGGACTGTACTACAGGAGTAGGGTCACTAGTCCATGGTGGGAGGATTTGGGGGGTCGGGCCAAGGTATTCAGTGTCACACCAACACATGAAGTCACTTCCAGCATGGAACCGGAAGTGGCATCGTTGAGCCGGGGTGACATTTTAAGATATGCCCAGGCTAAACCATAGAATTTGGGGTGAATCCTAGAGCACTGCACCAGTACAATGACTTCATTTCTCGTTTTCCACTGAAAGTGCAGTGATGCACTGTTACAACATCAAATTGCCTCCCAATATCCTACTCACCACCCTGTCAAGCAATGTTGAGGAACAAGGGTCCCAGGACAGGATGTCTCCTGGTATAGTATATACAGAAGAATGCAGCTGGGGAAAAACCATATAAATGAATGATAAAAGAATCCCTGACATGTAGAAAGCAAGCTACTAAGCAAAAGGGATCTGGGATGTCATGCTTCCAGATAAATGGGGATGGGGTGAGTTGTGCAGAGAAGTACTAGGGGTGGTGATGTTTCCTCATGGAGCTTTCTTGGTTGCTATCTGAAATGCAATGTGTGACTATCTGAACGTCTGCTGGCCTTAATAATGCCAGCAGTTTGTTATGCTGGAAACATCTATGCCAAAAGTAAACAGGACTCACTGAAGATTAGAAATAGATTTAGAAAAGACTCCCTCAGAGATTATTTTATTCTGGGAGACAACAAAGTGTCAAGATAAGCAGCACTGTGATGTCTCACAGCACCAAAGATTAAAGGGGAAACAGCTAACTAAGCCAGCATAATTAATTTAGTGTGAGACAATGAACCATGTACTTTATACTGTATTACAAATAAAGGCATTTATAATTTATTCTGGGGGGCCAAAGCAAAGCTACATCACATATTAGAAACGCTCTCTCTGTGTCTCGGGAGAAAATTACAGTTCCCTAAAAGTGATACTCAGATATAGAAGTTGCCTGTGCCTATAATAGATCACTTAATCTTGGACCTATTCAGACCAAAGTGATGGTCTTTAGAAAAAGTCCTTGTACATTTAAATGGACCATAGAAGCCACTCCAGTAGTCCAATGTAGCGCCTTCAAATGTCTTGGGGTAGCCTTTAGAAAACTTTTTTTGGGAGGGCTCATTTGGCAGTTACCAGATCTATATGCTCCAATGCTCTTGATTGGGACTCCCACTTAAGAGATTTACAACAAGCATTTTTGGGGCTACAGTATGCACCAAATGAAGTGAGGAAACAAATTAACAGGGCCAGACTAGTACCTAGAAACAGCCTACTCCAGGACAAACCTAAAGGAACTAACAACAGAACACCACTGGTTGTCACCTATAGCTCCCAGCTCAAACCCATCCAACGTATCATCAGTGATCTACAACCCATCCTGGAAAACGATGCCTCTCTCTCACAAGCCCTGGGATGAAGACCTCTCCTTGCCTACAGACAGCCCCCAACCTTAAACGACTTCTCACTAACAACCATGAATCTGCCAGCAGAGTCACCAGCACAGGTACCAGACCCTGCAACAGACCCAGATGCCAACTCTGCTCCCATATCTACCCAGGAAATACAATTACAGGACCCAATGGCATCAACTACACTATCTCTGGCTCTTACAGCTGCTCATCCTCCAACGTGATATATGGTCAAATGTGCCAACAATGTCCATCTGCTCTGTACATTGGACAAACCAGCCAACCTCTGCAGGAAAGAATAAATGGACACAAATCTGACATTAAAAATGGCAACATCCAGAAACCAGTGGGAGAACACTTCAACCTACCAGGACATTCCATCAAGGACTTAAAGGTCACCATAGTTCAACAGAAACCTTTCAAAAACAAAATCCAACGGGAAGCTGCTGAATTGGAATTCATATGCAAATTTGACTCAGTCAGACTTGGATTGAATAGAGACTAGGAATAGTTATCTCATTATCAGAAGTAACTGATTTCATTATCAGAAGCTACTGATTGCTTCTACTCCCCCCTCCCCTCATGGCCTATATATATTGACCAGTTTCTTCATACCCTCCATGCATCTGAGGAAGAGAACTGTGGTTCTCGAAAGCTTATGCTACAGTAAAGTCAGTTAGTCTTAAAGGTGCTACTGGACTCTATTTTACAGATCTATAAAAAAAACATAGGTGCTATCCTGAAATTTTATAGTCAAAGGGAGATTTCTTGATTCATCCAGCTCTGAAATGGTGCCAGAGCAAGGCTGTCTCACAATCACCTGGTCACAAAATTTCAATCCATTCACAATTTATTTTTAAAGTGAACTCTACTCTTACCCAGAGGCATCCAGCAGCTCTGATGCAGACAGATTTTGGTTTGCCTTCAGTCAGGCCCCATGCACATGTTATCATGCTTAGATTATTTATGATTTATGTTTTATTTTCTTTGTGATTGATTGTAATGGCCTTTGGCTATACACAATAAATGCTATACATATAGATGAACCTGCACGACTATTCATCCAAATTTCTGTTCTAATTCAAGTTTGTCTTAATATGTTTGGTACTGTTGGCCAAACTAGACCCATCATTTTAAAATTGAACAATTTCCAACGTTACTTACAATTAAGAAAGCTTTTAACAATTAACATCACAACCATAAACTTTATTTATGACAAAACGGTTAATGCGAAATTTAGCAGTACAATCCAGATGCTTGTAGTTTTAGCTGCAGTTTTAAAGATGGCATGGCATCTATTGTGCCAAAACTTAGTGTCTCTCATTAATTGTCTTCTCTCTACTGTTGAAAAGTGTTTCTTTTTTTAAAAAATGCCTGATTAGTAACAAGTACCACTGAGTAAACCGTGAAAGAACTCTCATCTTTACTTTCTGAGACGTCTGCAACTGCTCATTATTCTTGGGCCCTCCTATGAGCCCAAAGCATCCCACTGTTTCTCATCCCATCATCCTAACTTCTTTGACCTTGACACTGGAATGGCCACTGCTGGGGAAAGCTGGGGACCAGAAAACTAGTTGGCCAGCTGTTTGTGCAGTTAATGACTCCAAAATAATATAGAACACATTCCTCCCTATAAACCATCAATCCATGGATTTTTCCTAAGTTACAGTACACACAAAACAATGGAACTTGAAGAAAGCAAGCATCAGTGTGGACATATGATGGTGGAGAACTGGCTTGCAAAGGAGTAGTGGGGTGTCGGTGGCAATAAAAACAATCCTACTTTATGTTCACTTTTTCCTTTTCCTATAGAGCCAGTTTGGTGTAGTGGTTAAGAGCTCTCTGAGTGGGCATTAAGGCGTCCTGAAGGGCGGTATATAAATCGAATGTTGTTGTTGTTGTTGTTCTTATAGTGCAAACAAATTATCTGTGCATCTTCTTAGGCATGGGTGGAGAGGGTGTTAAAAGCATTGGGATGCTCTTGGTGGGCTGATGGGTTTGGTGAAAGAACTCTCATCTTTACTTTCTGAGACGTCTGCAACTGCTCATTATTCTTGGGCCCTCCTATGAGCCCAAAGCATCCCACTGTTTCTCATCCCATCATCCTAACTTCTTTGACCTTCTTTGACCACTGGAATGGCCACTACTGGGGAAAGCTGGGGACCAGAAAACTAGTTGGCCAGCTGTTTGTGCAGTTAATGACTCCAAAATAATATAGAACACATTCCTCCCTATAAACCATCAATCCATGGATTTTTCCTAAGTTACAGTACACACAAAACAATGGATCTTCAAGAAAGCAAGCATCAGTGTGGACATATGATGGTGGAGAACTGGCTTGCAAAGGAGTAGTGGGGTGTCGGTGGCAATAAAAACAATCCTACTTTATGTTCACTTTTTCCTTTTCCTATAGAGCCAGTTT
Source organism: Eublepharis macularius (assembly GCF_028583425.1). NCBI lineage: Eukaryota > Metazoa > Chordata > Lepidosauria > Squamata > Eublepharidae > Eublepharis > Eublepharis macularius. The sequence continues at coordinate 30,119,838 of NC_072792.1, read as the reverse complement.
GGTGTAGTGGTTAAGAGCTCAGAAGAGAGAGTCGGGAGAGTCAGGTTTGATTCCCCACTCCTCCACTTGAAGCCAGCTGGGTGACCTTGAGCTAGTCACGGCTCTCTGGAGCTCTCTCAGCCCCACCCGCCTTACAGGGTGTTTTGTTGTGGGGATAATAATAACATACTTTGTAAAGCTCTCTGAGTGGGCATTAAGGCGTCCTGAAGGGCGGTATATAAATCAAATGTTGTTGTTGTTGTTGTTCTTATAGTGCAAACAAATTATCTGTGCATCTTCTTAGGCATGGGTGGAGAGGGTGTTAAAAGCATTGGGATGCTCTTGGTGGGCTGATGGGTTTGGTGGGCCAGGCCAGCCTGTCCTGTCTGTGCCTTCCTCACAGCAAAGCAGGGAATGCGGCACATGACCTACCATAGCCCTACATGAGGTGAGGCAGTGCCCACTCTGTACAAGCCTCACATTACTTGAGAGAGGCAGGAGACAAGGGAAGTGGTGCCTGGCTAGATAAGCCCAAGGCCTGCACTAGTCAACCACCACTTCCCTTGTCTCGTGCCTCTCTAGGGGGGGAGAGGGTGCCCAGCTTAGCCCTTCCATGCCCCAGGGGAGGGAATGAAGAAGGGGCTCCTGGATCAGCTGAGCCCTATGTAAGGGGAGGGGAGGGGAGGGGAGGGAGACAGCCCTCAGCTCAGTCTGCTCAAGACCCATGTTATGCAAAATAGAGGCACCTGGCTCAGCCTGCCTGAAGCAAAGGAGGTGGCCCCAGCATAGCCCTGAGTGAGATGAGGAGAGGTGAGAAAAGTGAGTGGAGTGAGAAAGCCCTGGGCCTACCTGATGCAAGGAAAGCAGCACCTAGCTAATTGGATAGGCAGGCTGGCTCTTCCTCCTACCCTCTTCCTCCCTTTGGAAGGGCAGGGTCAAGCAGACTGCATCCTCCACTCTTCTTCCATTTACTGGGGTGAAGCAGCAAGGTAGGCTGGAGCCCTTTTGACATTTTTTCATTCCCCTCCACCTCTTCTCACAGGTTTGTTTCGAGGATAAGGGAATTATGTAAGCGGCGTTTGTTCCCTATTTTGGAAAATGGGTGAGGTATAAATGGAATAATAAACGTATCTGACAATGGCGGAGAGAGAAAATATTGGTGGGTGGGTGGGTGGGCGGAAAGGAGAGAACAAAGCAGGGAAAGATGAGAATATGGAGCTTGCCAGGAGGAGGGAAAGAGGAAATAATACAAGGATGGGGATATAGGGGGAACTAGGTGCCCTCACAAGTTCTTATAGGTTCTGTTCTGTTTAGCTGGGCCTGATGACTTGCACCATGCAACTGGGCCATAGATTTCCTGCATAGAGGCTGCTGGGGGAGTGAAGGTGGGAGAGGTGAAGATGAGGGCAGATAAAAATAGATTGAAAGGAGAGAAGGAATTGGGAAAACAGGAGAGGCTATGGGGGCTTTCAGGGAAGGAAAAGAGGAAATAGTGGGGGAAGGAGAAATGAGATTCCCCCATCCTTGCAGGTTCTCACTTTTGTGTGTGTCTTGTGTATGTGTCTCTGTGTGTCTCTCATTGTATTACACAGATATCTCTTTTGAATCTTCTAATCTTCATAATTTTCAGTATCACCAGTGGTATCCTCTGCATATTTACAGTTAAGTTCCTGTCAGTTAAATTGGACTTACTCCCAAGCAAGTGTGCCTAGGATTGAAGGCTATTATACTTTAGTCAGTTTGTGGCTGAACCCTGCCCTGAGATGGAGAGGCTCAGGAGACCGTTACATCCAGAAGCTATAATGACAACTTCAAATGCATCTCTGTGTTGAGGTGCACCCTGGGAAATGTAGTCCATAGGATACATGACAATAAGATGAGCAATAAAATAAAAGAGTGTAATTGTCACCTTTGCATTGAACGTGAGGTTTACAGACTGCTTAAAACTCATATTCAAAGTACAAGAAACTTCAGTAACATAAATAGTTTTCATGCAGCCCAAATGATTCGGGTTTTGCCATGAACTTGTAGATGTGGCTGTGTGTTTTCTTCTTCTCTGTGGACTTGCCAAGTAAGCCTTAGGGAAGTTATTATCTTCTGCCCTCATTTTAGTAAACAAGAACACTATACAACATTTTACCCCGAAAGGTGACTGTGAGTGTATAGGACAAACATCTGATGTCAAAGCCCTTGACACCCCAAAAAACTGCTTTGTAAACAACAATATTTTTTTTAAAAAATAAGATCAATGCAGGATGGAATGAATAAATAAAAGAGCCTCACCTGGCATGTGGTCAAAGTGCTTCATTTCTGATGTGGAGAAATGTCCTTTGTGGGTTAGTGTGCAGTTTGGCTTTGATCAGTTCTTCTCCAGCTGTTACAAAGAGCCTTTTGAACAGCTACTAATTAGACCCCCACAAATGTCATAAAAGTGAGTTTATTTTCTTTATATTCAAAGGGAGGAAGAATCTTGCAAGGGCTTATTCTCGTTGAACTGGTATATCTGAGCCAGGGCTGTACCACTTCAGACTACAGGTGGGGGACTCCTATGGTTGTTTCTCCATTTTAAAAAATCCCTCCACATAGAAAACTAGATGTCAGGGGAAACATCTCACCCTTATTTTCAACACCTAGTTTTTCTGTGTGCAGAGAATCCTACTATATAAAAGGCTAAGCGTATTCAAGACAACTCACTTCCTACCCTGGTGCACCACCAGAGGGTGCTGCTGTGGAGGGAAGGCCAGATGAGGCAGCCAGACCTCCAGAGAGAGCACCACAGCAGGAAGCCCAGGCCAGGTTCATGTGCAGAGCAGGTGGCAATGCCTGCCCCTCACCATCACCCAGTTGGGATCAGGAGCGGAGCAAGTGGCAATGCCCATCCCCCACCTTTATCCAGCTGGGATCAGGAGCAGAGCAGGTGGAAATGCCCACCCTCCACCTTCACCCAGCTGGGATCAGGAGGGGAGAAGGTGGCAATGCTCACATGCCATTCACCCAGCTGGGATCAAGAGGGGAGCAGGTGGCAATTCCCACCCCCCACCTTCACTCGGCCAAGATCAGGAGCAGAGCAGGTTGCAATGCCAGCCCCCCCTTCATTCAGCCGAGATCAGGAGAGAAGCAGATGGTAATGCCTGCCCCTATTCAGCTGGCCAAAATCAGGCACTGAGCAGCAGGCAATGCCCATCCTCCTTTCACCTGACTAGATCAGAAGTGGAGCAGGTGGCAATGCCCCCAACTTCACCCCTCTGGGATCAGGAGTGGAGCAGGAGGCAATGCCTGCCCCTTCACTTGGCTGGGATCAGGAGTGTTGCAGGTAACAATGCTCCCCCCTTCACTCAGCCAGGATGAGGTGTGGAGCAGGAGGCAATGCCTGCCCCCCTTCACTCGGCTGGGATCAGGTGCAGAGGAGGTGGCCATGCCCACTCCCCTGCCTTCATCCAGCCAGGATCAATGACGGAGAATGAGGGAATGCCAACTGCCACCCCCCCTTTCTAGAGTCCGTTGTATTTTTTCCCACAATAGGCTTTGTTGCTAGTCAAGTTATATGGCGAAACAATCAACAATCTTGTGTGTTCCTGCCTGTTATCTAAAGTGGCAGCGTCCTGAAAAGGTTCTACCACATCAGTGAATATTAGACTAATGAGGCACCATGATACAAGGCTCATAGGTTTAATCCCAATTAAAGAATACACAAGGTGGGCCTAGGATCCCTACCCTATGTAATAGTCAGAGGTGAATTGCAGGGTCTCCTCAATTCCAGTGTGTACAGTGCTCAGTTTGGATCAGAACCATGGTATTCTCATGCTATTCTGACCAGAAACTGTCTGAGGACTCTATTTGGTTACATATGGGTTTTCCCGGACAACTATCACCACCTGGGCTGGTTCAGGTTGGAAGAACAATGCAGGAGTAAAGCTGAAGCCCATTCACTATAAGCCCTAAGGTGCCGCTTCACACTGGGCATAACACGTTTTGTAATTTAGGGGAACCTGCAACTCACATCTGATTGTTGCACAGAGTGAGAACCCCAAACCCAGCCTCTGTATTCTATAATGGACAGATCAGTTTAGATTGCAGATCTGGGAATAGTGTTTTAAGATTGTATTTAGAGCCCCACCTCCTCCTTTATTTCACCATAATGAAATCAGTGTCCTGTTACCTCTGATCAAAATGTTACCAAGATACAGGGGCGGCGGGCCTATTGAGGCCAGGTAGGCGGTGGCCGCAGGCGCGGGGTGCCGGAGGGAGCGCTGGAGGAGGCACGGCGCGCGGGAGCACGCGCCACAAAGCACCAGCCTCCTATCCCTCCCACCCCGTGCCGCTGCCGCTGCCAGCACAAGCCCCCGGCTGGGTGCAGCCACCGCGGGCAAGCATCTGCGGTGGTGCAGGCAACCGAGCAGGAGAGCTCGGAGGCCGCCTGCCGCAGCAATCGGGTCAGCGGTGGTGGCGCGCGTGCTCCCGTGATGACGTCATCATGCAGGTTGGTGCGCGCGCGCGCACGCAGGGGCACCCAGCCAGCCAGCCGCGAGCATGGTAAACCCTTGCGCCGCCTCTGCCAAGATACATACTTCCAGAAATTGCATTTTTTGAAATGGATATGCAAATTCAATCTCAACAAACAGTTTGTGCTTCACCTTTTAAAGGAGTGCAATCCATGATTTAAGAGAGGCAAAAGAAGAGGGTCTTCCAGCTTACAAAAAAGAAGCCACTATCACTTCAGATGCTTTGCAACAGAAGCTGTCAAGCAGAGACACCGTTGAGATGTGCTGAAAAAATGCACCTGAGACCGTCATCAAGACACTTGTTCACTCCTCTCCTTTTGAAAAAGAGAGAGGGGGAGGGAGGGAGGGAGAGAGGTTATTTGTAAGCCATGCACAAGCCAGACTGTTTAGTTATTGAATCAATCAGAGTAGGAGACTGAACGCCAGATACTGCTGGGAGGTCAAATAAAAATATCCCAGCTGATGCCCCAGCTTTAACTTAGAGATATTTATTTTTCTTCTCATCCCATATACAAAACATAAGATGAGCCTTGCATGATCAGATTGAGGTACATCACATTCCCAACAGTAGCCAACCAGATGCTTCTGACGACCAGGGCACAAAGGGCAACTGCTGCCTCCTCTGCCTGCCCCTAAGTTACTAGTATTTAGAGATAAACAGCTTCTGGACATGCAAGTTCCATTTAGCTTTTATGGATGACTGGTGTTGATAGACCTGTCCACCACGAAGATGTCTCACTGCCTAGACTCAAACTGGACGTGAAAGCCAAAACTGCTGTGGAGGGAACTTGAATTGTGCCAGCTGATACACAAATCAGCTGAACAGTGCTGATAGATAAATTCTTTGGCCCTTTCTCCTGCAACATTTTCTTTATCTGTATTGTCCCAGAAGTTGTGATATAAGTTATCCTTTTAGGGCAAATGTCAGTTTCAGGGAAGCATTTTGAATGGGGAAATGGCATGAGGGGAAATTCTGCCTCATTTCCTCCGTCATCACTTTTTCCTCTCCACCACCATTGCTTGGGTCTTCAAGAAGCCTCATTTAATTTGGCCTTAATCCTGTGTCCATATCACATTTAATAGCATCAAATCCCTTAAATATGCTCAACATTTGAACATACCCATAAACGACCTAGAGGCTCCCCACTCAGTACTGTGTTATTTATTAAGGTATAATGAGAATTCGGCCACTCCCGGCAGCCACAAGTGGCTATAGCCGGGGGGCCGGGTTTGCAGCCTCGGATGGAGGATGGGACTTTCCCGCCCATCCGGGGCTTTCAGGGGGCGGGCGGAGATAGAGCCATTGCTATCTCCGCCCTCCCTAGCACGCAGTTGCTCCAAGCGATCGGCAGGAGCGGAGCGTCTTTGTACCTGCTCTGCCGTTGCTTGGAGAGCGTGCTGGGCCAGAGCCTCTGTTGATGCCAGCTGGCTTGCTCGGGCTCCTGCGCTTCCCGGCGGCGTCCGTTGCAGCCTCTGCTTTTCGGAGGCTGTTTGGTGCCTCTGGGGGTGCGGCGCGGCGCGGGACGTGCCGTTTCCCAGCCGCTCGTCTGTCGTCGCGGCGGGGCTTCGTCGGCTCGGCGGGCTTCTGGGAGCGGTTTGGGCGCTTTGCGCCGTTTCTTCGGGGCCCGTTGAGGGGGGTGGTTGGCTCTTCCCTTCCCAGGCCTGTCTGTCTGGGCCGGCTTTGGGGGGCTTGGGCAGAGGTTGCCAGCCTTCTTGGCTTGACTCGGTCCACCTATCGCGCTGGGCTGCGGCCGCCATTTTGGGTGCGCTCGTGAGTGCCAGAGTGCCCATCCTTTTAGAGGTTAAGGGCATTAGACTCCACTTGGGGAGGAGGGCCTTGTTCCTTTTCCCTCCCAGGGTCTTCTTGGTGCCCCACTGGTAGTCACGTGCCCTGGGTTTTTCCTGGCTTGTTTCTTCCGGGGTGGTTGGAATGGCTTCCAAAAAAGGGAGAGGAGCGAACAAGGGCAAGCAGCCTGCTAAAAGGCAGCCTGCAAAAAGGCCTCCCCCGGTTGTGTCATCCTCTGATGACGAGGAGGAGGCTAGTTTTAATGTCGCTATCTTAAAACGTCTGGAAGCCTTGGAAAGGGGCAAGGGGGCGCCGGACCCGGCGGGTTCCTCTACGGAACGGAGTAGACCTGTCAGGGTTGCTTCTAAAGCCGCATTTAGGAAGGAGATTTTGACCCGTCTATCTACCCTTGAGTCCACTACAGGATCGATGGAATCGGGACCGGTGGCTGCACGGGAGCTCCCAGTGGAGGAGGAGGTCGTGGCTGGCGATGCTGAACCAGAAGGACAGCCGGAAGGTTGCCAAGTGGCTGTGGCGGTGGAGCCTAGTGGTCTTGAGGGTAAGTCACCTTTGCCGCACCAGGCATACACCTGGCCATGGGGACCCTGGGGTCAGGCCGCTGCCTCCGGGTCCTCTGGCTCCACCACTCCATCCACTTCACTCAACACAGCAGTTGCCGGGGCACATGGGTTTAGCCAGTATGGCCCCGGGAGTGTCCAACGCTTCACCAGCTGCAGGAGCTATTTCTGGGCCTTGGCCTGGTTCAGATGGCATGGCGGCGGGCGTTCATCCCTTTGGTTGGCAGTATAGTGGTTACTCGCCGTGGGGTTTGCCACCTTATGGTATGTATGGCCAGGTCCCTTACAGAGCACTACCGTATGGTGATACAGCTCTCCCCCTAGGGGATCATCTTACCCAGGCCACAAGGGATAAGATAGTTCGGGGGGAGTACGTGGATGTGTTCACCCTTCTTTTCCGTGAGTTGGAAAAGAAGGACAAGGAGGATTTGGAGGAGCGTGACAAGGAGAAAATTAAGCGTCGTAAGGTGGATCGTTCGTGGCATAATTGGCTCCCGGGGTTTTTAATTTATGCGGGGGTTTTAGGAAGGGCGCAGCCTTTATGGGCCGTGTCCCTTTTTCAGTACCTCAACATAATTTACCGGGGTTATACTGACTTCGTTGGTACTGCATGGCTGCAGTACGACGAAGAGTTCAGGATGAGGGCGGCGCTTAACCCGCAGATTCCATGGGACCAGATTCACCAGCAGCTGTGGCTGCAGGTGATGTCCCCGTCGAAACCCAATTCTGGAGATAGGGCCGATAGCGGCCATTTGATTCACCGCCCACAGGCAGCTGTTCCCCCCCCCCCCCCGCTCACAGGCGGGGCAGCAGGTTCAACCCCGGCTGCTCTGTTGGGACTTCACCTCAAAGGGTGTCTGTAACAGGAGGGCCTGTAAATATAGGCACGAATGTCCTTCATGCTCTGGGCAACATGCTTATTCCTCCTGCCCCAGAGCCAAGTCTGGTGGGGGGGTAAGCGTTCAGGTGGGGGACAGTTTTCGTCTGGAAAAGGGGCCCAGCCCAGTAAATCTGAGAGCGCTTGAGCGCTTGCTGCCGCGTTATCCCAGGAGGGAGGATGCTGAGTTCCTGTTCAATGGTTTTAAATATGGTTTTAGGATACCGTTTCAGGGTCCACGGGTTTCTTCCATGTCCAAAAATTTACGTTCTGTTGTGGGCATGGAAGCTGTTGTGCGGTCCAAAGTTTTGAAGGAATGTGCTGAGGGTAGGGTCTTAGGTCCCTTTCCTACGCCTCCTGTGCCATATCTCCGTGTTTCTCCCTTAGGGGTGGTCCCTAAGAAGGCCCCAGGTGAATATCGGTTGATTCACCACCTTTCCTTTCCAAAAGGGGCGTCGGTTAACGACGCCATCCCGGAGGAACTTTGTTCTGTGCGGTATACTTCCTTTGACCAGGCGGTCAAAGTGGTGCGCAGATGTGGCATCGGGGCATGGATGGCTAAGTGTGACATTAAGTCCGCCTTTCGCCTGCTCCCGGTGCACCCGGAAGACGTAGATCTCCTGGGCTTTTTCTTTGAGGGTCAATATTACTTGGACAGGGCCCTCCCTATGGGGTGCTCTATATCCTGTGCCGCCTTCGAGCGTTTCAGCTCATTTTTAGAATGGGAACTTAGGCGGCGGTTCAAATGCCGGGACACCTGTCATTACCTCGATGACTTTATGTTCGTTGGGCCTGTTGGCTCTGGACAATGTGCCAACCTATTGGCTGGCTTTGTGTCCCTGTCGGGGGAACTGGGCGTCCCCCTGGCGCATGAAAAGATGGAAGGCCCTTCCCAGGTCATGACATTTTTGGGTATTGAGCTTGATTCGGTGCACCAATCCTTACGACTTCCGGCGGATAAAATTAGTAAACTTAGGGAGCTGTTGGCTGCGTTTCGAGGCAAGCAGAAAGCATCCCTTCTTGAGTTGCAGCAGTTGGTAGGATCTTTGAACTTTGCATGCAAGGCGGTCGCCCCTGGCAGGCCGTTCTTGCGTAGGCTCTGCAATGCTATGTCATCTCTTCGCGCACCGCACCATAAGGTTCGTATTGACAAGGGGATGCGCGCTGACATTGAGGTTTGGGAGGAATTTTTGAGTTCCTTTAATGGGGTTACCTTTTGGCGAGAGGAGTTGCTGGTTGGGGCACAGTTTCAGGTTGCCTCGGACGCTTCTGGGTCCACAGGTTTTGGGGTGTTCTTTCGCGGGCATTGGTGTGCCGAGCAGTGGCCTGCCGAGTGGTCAGCGAGCGAGTTAGTTAGGGACTTGACCTTTCTAGAGTTGTTCCCCATTCTGGTGGTGGTCTTTCTTTGGGGTCATGAGTTGGCTAACCACGTTGTGCATTTTTGGTGCGACAACATGGCAGTCGTGCAAGTGGTTAATTCACTGATGTCCAAGTCGTCCAGGGTGATGTCTTTGGTGCGGGCATTCACATTGAAGTGCCTTCAGCTTAACATACTGTTTAGGGCCAGACATGTGCCGGGGGTCGACAATGGTGTGGCGGACGCTTTGTCTCGCCAACAGGTGGATCGTTTCCGGCGTCTCGCTCCCGGTGCCGACAGCCTTCCCTCCAGGATGCCACCGGAGCTGTGGCGGATTGGCAGGTCGAAGTGAACAGAGCTATTCAGATGGCCATTGCTCCCAGCACTCGGCGGTCTTATGAAAGGGCGGTAGGACTGCTTCATGACTTTAGAAAGCGGGTTGGGCTCAGTCAGGTGTGGCCCATTCCTGTGGAACACCTGCTGCAATTCTGTATGGCCCAGCGGGCTCGTGGTCTGGCAGTCAAGACCATTCGTGGCCAGATGGCTGCGTTAGCATTTGCTAGCAAGGCGCGTGGCTTGCTGGAGCATACGGGGGATTTTAGACTCAGGAAGATGTTCGAGGGTTGGTCCAGAGAGTCTGGGGGCGTTAAGGATTCAAGGCAGCCGATTTCCCCTGCGATCCTTAGAGGTCTTGGAACTCTATGGGGGGAGATTTGCAAGTCCGGGTTCGAATGCCGGTTGTTTCATGCCGCTTCTCTCACTGCTTTCTTTGGCGCATTAAGGGTGAGCGAGCTGGTGGCTCAGTCGCAGAAGGACGCCTCTGGGCGGGCTTTATCGTCCCGCGACATCCAGTTTGAGGGCGATAATGTTTTGATCCGTATTAAGCGGTCTAAGACCGATCAGAAGAGGGTGGGGTCTGTGTTGACCTTGGGACCCTGTGAGGACGAGGCTTTGTGCCCGGTACGGGCTCTACGTTCTTACCTGACAGTTCAGGGCGAGGAGGAGGGAGTGTTGTTTAGGCACCAGGATCGCTCTCCCTTAACCCGCTATCAATTCTGGGCGGTCACTGATAGAGCGCTGCGGCAGCTGGGTTTAGTGGGTGTCAAGTTTGGCACTCATTCTTTCCGGATTGGTGCAGCATCTACTGCGGCAGCCATGGGCTATGCTGACAAGACCATTCAGAAAGTTGGCAGATGGAGGTCGGCTGCTTTTCGGTCATACATTCGCCCCCTTCCTTTGTTTGCATCTCATGCAGTTTGAATTTTGTTCCAGGTGCTGGGAGCATCTTTGAGAGGAAGCGGATTCTTATCGCGGGCCACAGTATGGTGTTCTGGGCTGCGGTGCAAGCCAGACGGACGCCGATTGGAGCTCAGCTGGGGCTGAGCGAAGACGCTTCAATTGAATGGCTGGGAAGGCGAGGCCTTCGGTGGTCTGGGTTGCTGCCTCTCTTGTTTGGGGGAAGGAACGGTCCTCCTCCCCATATTTTGGTCTTACACGTGGGTGGTAATGACCTCAGTTTATTGAAAGGCAGAGCCCTGTCCTTGCAGGTGATTGCTGACCTTCGGGTAATTAAGAACCGCTGGCCCAGTGTTTATATATTCTGGTCTGAGATGCTCCCCCACCGCAGATGGCGGGAGTCTTTGGATCCCCGTGGTATGGCCCGAGCCAGGCGCAGGGCTAATAGGGCGATTCAAAAAGCCTTAGCTACGGGCCTCGGCATCTACCTCCCTCACCCTCGCATTAAGGCCGCTAATGCCACCCTTTATAGGGCAGATGGGGTCCATTTGTCCCCATCAGGCAATGACATCTTTCTAGATGACCTGCGGCTCGGGCTCAGGTTGGCACTAGGCCACCTGTGAGGCGCGAGGGCCTAAGCTGAGGCTTGGCCTTTCGCGTTGGCAGGAGAAAGTGGGGAAATAGGGAGTGGGCTGGTGAGCACCCCCTTTGGCAATTCCCCAACGGTGGGGAAATGGGGTCTCTCAGGACGGAGGGTAATGCTTCATGGCTACCACCACCTGTGCAGACTGCCACCAGGGAACCCCAGGTGCAAGTCCTTCCCTCATGCTGTATGGCTGAGGCTTTAGGAGCTTGAGGGGGAACCCTTTGCCTGGCCGGCCGGGCTGAGGCCATTCCATGAATGGATTACGCCCGGGGCAGCGGGGCTCGCCCAGACAGGTCAGGGCGGTGGTCTGAGGGACCCCGTGGCCTGACCTGTACCGCATAGTTTGCCCTTGCCGCAGTTTAGTGTTGATGTTATGTTTAATAAAGCGGCCATTTATTCCAAGAAATTGTGTCTGTCTCATTCTTCCAACTGAGGGGGCAAATCATCCCCCTCCCACCAGAACATTTAGTGATAGGCAAGATGGAGCCTAATCTCATTATTTTCTGGCCTGTGGTCATTATGTCAGGGTCATCTTATGCCCCACAGCCCCACTTTCCACTAGTTAATGGATTTGTTATTCAACTTCTCATAGCTCCTCCTGAAATCTATCAGGCAGCTAGTTCTGGTTCTTCAGTCCTTTTGTGGTCTCAGGCCCTCATAGACATAATGATAATGGGCCACAACCTATTAGGCAAAATCAAATCTGCTTGTGTTTTCTAGCCAGAGCTAAGCTACTTGCATGCTCTTGAAGTTCAGACCTAGTGACGCACTTGTCCCTATCTTTGGGAGCTTAGAAACAGACCCACACTCACTGTTTAAGAGACACTTGCCATGACTTTATATTTCATATACATCTCTCTCCCTGACATTTTGTGCAAAAGTATTTGGGTGCTGGTTAGTGGTTGCTGCCCTGAGTCGCTGCTGAAGTTACGCCCCTATATCCATATGTGAATGGTACAAAGTACTAATGCAAGGAGGCAATGAACAACAATAGGTCCTTGTTATAGGAGAAGTATAAAATTATGCCTCATCGATGGGCTGTCCTATAAATATGATTCATCCATGGGAAGACAAGACCCATATAAAACTGGCAAGGTAAAGAAGCCCAAAGGTATGTTCCCGATTCTGCATGGGTCACACAAGAGTACTCCTAGAAAGTTTTAGCACCTTGAACTTGATTATGTGCAGGTATTCTTGAATGTGGTAATGATCCATAAGCATTTAAATCCCCTTTTCTGATTTGGTTTCAGGCTACTTTGATGATCCTGGTTGAAGGTTGTTGATTCTCTTGGATCTCTCAGTGATTTTTCAGTGCTTTTGTTCATCTTTTTGGATTGATTATGCAAGTTGGGAGTGGGGGGGGGGGCAATTTTGCCGTAGTTTATTTCCAACCTCAATAAAAAAAAAAATCATGGCCGTAGATCTGGAAGACTGCTACTCTTCTCTGTGAAAGCTCTATTTTAGGGTCTTTCGGGGGCCGGTTTGTCTCCCATGTTCTCTAATATTTACAAGAAGCTTCTTTAAGATGTCATTGGAAAGATGCAGGTTGTCACTGTAGTATCCCCCTCTTGTCATGGGTTCCCAGGTTAGTGTACTCACTCAGGTGCTCATCCCCAGGTCCATTCAGCAGAGACAAGCTGGCTCAAAACATCAGCCTTTTATTACAAGAACACTCCAAACAACTAACAACTTTAGCTAACATACAAAACCAAAAACAAGGACTCCTGCCAGTAGGACCAAACTCAATCACACAGATGTCAGAGGAGAAGCAGACTATTTCATTACATGCATCCATATACACAATCAATACACCACGGTATGCAAATGATAGCTACCTGCATTTTTCTTTTTCATCTGAACCTGATGTTGTAGTGTTATTCTTGAAGGTCTACCTGAGGTTGGAATGGGTGGCATGAAGGCAAATGCATTAAAATTTAATCCAAGCAAAAGAGGAAGTTCATGGTGGGTGATTCAGAAGCCCTGGGAAATGGAAGAATTGCCTGTTTTGAGTAGTTTTATTTAGGTAAGCATTTAATTTTTAATATGATAGAAGTTTATTTGAGCTGTGTGTTATTTTTCCCTGGTGATGCAAAAAAGCCACTGATTCATATATTATTATGTTTTTATGACGTTTGATGCTTTCAGCTCTACAGTTTTGATTATGCTGTTGTACTCTGCATAGGGAATTCTTGCAAATTGAAAGGTGGATAATACATTTTCAAATGAATCAACACATTTCCCCATGTTAAAAGAAGAAAAAAGAGGAACAGATGCATAAATCTTGTAAAAGGAAGCTAGACAAGATTCTTTTAGGAATTATTATTTTAAAACTTTTTTTGATTTTATTTTTTTCCCCTTCCAGCTACTTTGGAATCGGAAAAGGTCCTTTGATGTTCTCAGTTCATCTCTCAGCTGAGTATAAAAACCAGGCATAACCAGACAGACCAAAGATATTCATCTTTCTTTTTTAGTTATCATTAACATATTGTTTACATTTGACTGCTGTCCTTATGGAATCTCCTCTCTCTTTCTCTCTTGTATTACCCAATTTAATTATTAATTGTTCAGACATTTATTTAATGTGCAACAAAATTCCATTAAAAATTCTAATAAATTGCAGTAATGAATTGGTTGCTTCCCATTTCTGGTCTCTTTCCTCTAATCTTTTCAAAACTTAGGATAATATAATTCCTCCTAATGGTGCAGAGTTACTCCCACTTAAATCCATTGATTTTACTGAGTTTTGATTGGAGTAACTCTATATAGGATTGGACCCTAGATTAGAGATGGGCACGAACAAAAAAAAATATGAACATGTTCGTTGTTCATTGCCATCCACGAACAGGAACTCATGAACACTTACGAGCATGACCTGTTCACGAACATGTTCATGGTTGGATGTTCGTGGGGGCCAGCAGGCTCTCCTCCAGCCATCATCCAAGTTTGGTCAAGATCCCTACCGCACCACTCCCAGAAACCTTACACGAGTAGGCAGCAGGAAAGGTACCAATAGTAAATAATAGCTTGGCCTAGAGCCTGGCAGCAGCCCTGGAACCTGAAGGGGTAGATCCATATCCAACCAAACACAAAGAAAATTCAAGCTCCAATGCACTCTCTCTATCACAATGCCAACAGCAACTGTCTCTCTCCCTCTCCACTGTCTACAAAGCCAGAGCTGAGAGCCCCCCTCCCCCTGGTCTTTGCTCCCTTGTAACAAATTTGGAGCTCCACACTTGAAAGGAAGACCTGCCTGGGTTTCCAGGGCAACAGCAGGAGTTCAAATAGAGTTCAGACAATCCCTGCCTAAGTTGCCAAGGGAATTGATTGCAGGTGCCAGACTGTCTGGCTTGACAAACAGCAACAAATGACGCTTGCAATGACCACCTGTTCATTTAGAATGGGGCCTCACAAACAGCTTGTTCTCGAACAGCAGATTGGGCTGTTCATGGCTTTTTTTTGTTCGTATTGCTGTTCGTACCCATCTCTGTTCTAGATCTGCAATTGAGTATTTGTGGCCTTTGTTTGATTGTAGGGCTATAGATCTTAAGAGGAAAATGGGGTGGTCAGCTGAGAGGGATTACTAGATATGGGTTATGTGTGCAGTAGAGACTAGAAGGTCCCTTCATTTATGCTAATAGTTTACTGTGAATTTGTAGTGAAGATGATTTCCTGCAATTTACTTATAGAATCTATCTTATGAAAATATTTGTGAACTTCAAGACTTTTCCATAGTGTGTATCTTCTAAACTATGTAATTGCTGATTTCTCCATGTGTTCACTTGAAAAAAAAACACTCTGGAGAGTTTAGGGGGCTGACAGTTTAGGATTTTACACTGACTAAAGGAAATACATACCATTTCTATCAAAATAACCCAAGTACCTGTGGTCTATGGTTAAGTGGGGGCATCTCAGGAACACTTAGATGAAGTATATGAAGGGAAGTAATTCAAGCTCAAAGTAGGAAATTAAGGAATGAAAATAATACTAAGTACCCAGGACTAGATCCCATGAATGAGTTCTATGAGTGCTAGATAGCCTTTGACAAAGAATACCCTCCACAAGATGGCACACGCATGAAATGTGCTTGGGCCAGAGGCCACTTTAGTCTCCTCACACAGAGGGAGAGGCAGCCCTGCATTCCTGGGCATCCGGGTCTTTGGGAGGTGGGGCCTGGCCTTATAAAGGGTGGCTCCACCTCCATAGGGCTCAGGCAGTTTTGAAAGCTTGGCCCACCCACTTCACCCTATGGCAGTACTGGATTAGCTGGTTGCTCGTTACCAGGGCCAGGTAGGAGTTTTTTCTCCTTTTCCCAACTTGGCTCAGGGAAGAGAAGTTTTTCACCTACCTTGTACTGTTCTATAGGAGTGATACTTGGAGTGGAGGAGCTGTTACCTAGGTCCCTGGCAGGTTAGATTGCAGTAGACAGAGTGGGTCAGTGAGCACCCGGTGGCACCTCCCCATTGGTGGGGAATTGGGGTCTGTCATGGATTGGCTGGCAGGCTTTACGGCAGCCAGCTGAGAGGGCAGACTGCCTGTGGGACCCCCTGTACAAGTCCTTCCCTCAGGCTCCACAGCTTGGAGTGCTTGGAGCTTTAAGGGGGGAACCATTCACCTGGCTGGCTGGGTTACAGCCATATGCATGGATGGCTCGCACCTAGGGCAGTGGGTGACTGACCCAGACAGGTCAGGGATGAGGTCCGGGGTGATCCCTAGGTCCTGACCTGTACCATTAGGGATGTTCTTGCCGTTATTAAGTTTAATATTGGTCAATAAATGCCCCAGATTTATACTTAAGCCTTGTGTCTGTCTCTTCATTCTGAATGGGAGGGGCAAAACTTCTGTTTGTGAAAGAGCCCATTGGAAAGCATCCATTTTGTGCAAATGAATGTTTCAGCAGAAAAGGAAGTGTGGCCTACAGAAGAGATCATCTGAAACTCATGGTAGTCATTCAAAGAATCCAAGCCCCAGTATCAAGGGCCTTCTAAACAGCAAGTTATTCTACTCAGATGAGACACAAGAGAGGAGGGAGAGAAAAAGGAGAAGCAAGTAGAGGAAGAGTGAGACAGATAGAAAGAGACGTTTGCAGTGGACACTACTGAAGTCCAGTGATCTCTAATACCAGTGCCAGGGTCCCAGACTCAGAGCAGCAAATCATCCAAAGGAAGTAAGAGCAGAACTATGCATAAATTCCAGACAACAGCCCACGAAACTCATGTAAGCATTCTAAAATATTTGATAACTTTGTGGAAAAAAGAGAATACACTGCCCTCTAGAGGGAAAGGCTGAAGAGTGATTGCCTAGCAACAAGACAGTTGGAGGATGGCAGTTGGAAGCCCTGAGGGGAAGGAGTGAAAGATCTGAGAGAGGAAGATCCAAGAGGAATGAAAAGAGAGGGCTGTGAACTCTCAGAGACAGAGGGAAAGTGGTTGAAGTGTTTTCTCCTGAGGAGGATACTTTTAAAGAAGCTCCAGAAAGAACAGCCTGTAGTGAGAAGGCCAGTTGGCAGAAGAGTGCCCATCTTCTGGAATGAACCTTTGATCCACACTGTATGGTACTTCTGCTGCAGTAAGGAAAGGTTGTTTCTCAGAGTCTGTGAAGGACAGAAACCTTGCCAAACACCCAGGACTTCCTGGAGTTTGTGAGTAAGAGCCTGAAGACTAAAGAGACTTATTTCTCCTTTCACCTCACATTAGGACTACTGATAATATTTTATAATTAACAGTTTGTTCAAAACTACCAGTTCTAAACCCTTTTTCTCCACCTTCAAATAAAAGATGTTGGTTTAGGTGCAGTTCAGGATTGAATGGAGCATCCACTCTCCTTTGACTAGTGACCTGGCTCTTTTTAGGCTAAAAAAAGGGTTACCTCACAAGTGCTGTGATGGAATTCACAATTTAGAGACATTCCCTTATGTTTTACATTGTTAAAGAATTGGTAATTTATAGATTTTGTGGTTAACCATTCCTCAGTCTGATAGTCTTCATCTACGAACCCAGAAATTGTACAAGGGGCAGGCATAACATACGCTGAGTGGATCAAAGAGGTGGTAATTGAGGACTGAAAGAGAAAGGGTTAGGGAGGCAGGTTGATGTCTGGGAAAAGACAATTCATGAGTCCAAATGAAGTAAAATTGCGATGTGTCTTGAAGGGGAAGGGGAATATAATAGACAGATTCAAACCTAGATAAAGGCAACGAATGGATGGAAACGGCTAATGTTGTTACAACACTGAACCCTCCACCGTTCTACATCAGTGTTAAGTATTATTGATAAGAAGTGGGGACCTGCAAGGATTTGTGGAGGGCATCTCATTTCCCCCTCCTCATCATGTCCTCTTTCCATTTCTTGCCCCATAGACCCTTTTCCTGCTTCCTTCTCTCTTTCTCACTCACCCTCCCCCCCCCATTAGCTTCTCCCCATGGCCCAGTTAAATGGTGCCAGCTGAGCCAGAGGGGAACCTGCAAAGACTTGCATAGGTTATTTCACATTCCCCTGCGTCCCCTCCCCCACACTATTTCCTCTTTCCCTCCTCCTAGCAGCCTCCTTATGCTTATCTTTCCCTATATTCTTTTATCTGTTTCTTGATAAAATTAATTATGTTTAATCAATTTCACACTCTTAATAGTATAATTAGCCTCCCTAGACTCAAAATCATTACAGAGGTTTCTGAATATATGTGATTTTATACATCTGTCAGCTCAGTCAGAGAGTCAACTGCTTAATATAACATTTGGAAACACCATATTAATTACACTCCATGGTGGTTGGGTCTTCAAAGCAATGAGTTAATTACTCTGAATAGAAGTATAAATATTCTCTATTTAAAAAAATCCTGTCTGTTTTTTTTTAATCTTATCATAATTATCTGACCTTTTCTCCAGATTGTTCACAACCTAGCAAAGTGCATTTCTTTTGTTATTGATTACAATATGAGGTGTTTTGTAATTGCAATGATTAATATGAAAACAAAACAAATTCTTACCTCGACAATCTATAATGAAAGAAACCCATGATTTTCTTTTGTTTTATTTTGGATGTTTCATTATTGCAGGAGGAAGTTCTTGTTCCTCTCCGCTGTGTTTTCTAAATAAGAACAAAACTGTGTTTCTTAGAGGGAGAGACCTCTGGGTTTTCTTAATTTGATTGCAGACTGTAGCCACTAAGATTACATACATGTTTGAGATAGTCCAATCCTAAAGCATATGGGTTGGGACTTTGAATTAGATAAGAGTTGGTTTCATTACCGTAACTTGCCTATTTGTAGGGAACTAACTCAGAAGAAGAGAGATCATTTGCAAGTTTCCTTGTGCCTATTTTATACTACATGATTCCTTTCATTGTTACTTAGCTTTCTTCTTAAATATAGTTTCTGTTTTGCATATGTGTTCTCTGATTCTTTTTGAAGCATTTTACTGTTTTTGCTGGATGCTTATTCCCCTCTCCCCCCCACTTCTTGACTTATTTCTTTTATGGCTTGCCTTCTGGCTTCCTCCTGCATTTCTGATTCTTAATTTTTTTTTATTTAATCCCTTCTCAGATTTACTTGCTTCCTTAATTCCTTGTTTCAGTGTGTGAATTGCTGTGGTTGTGTGTTAACTCAGTGTCCTTCTTCTGCCAAACCCTTTTAATTTTTAACTGTGCCCCCTCCCGAATTGCTCTGGTTCTTTGGGAATTATAATTTTGGGACGTGTCTGTATTGTGTAACTCAGTCTGTGTGCCCCAAGTATAACCCAATCACAACATTTTTATTTATTTATCACAGAGTCCAGTAATAAAATTGCAGACATTTCATATACATATCTGGCATCTGAAAAAACACAGCATGCCATGACTGGCATGGGATCTTCTGGCTCTGGTTGGAAGAATATGCAGCATGATGGGGACAGATGTGGCAGAGGAAGAGGAAGTGATGAATTTATAATAACATAATAATAACATTTGAGGTATATACCATCCTTCAGGACAACTTAATGCGGCATTTAATCTGGTTTACAAAGTGTTATTTTTATCCTCACTACAATAACCCTGTGAGATGGGTGGGGCTGAGAGAGCTCTGAGGAGGAGTAGGGAATCAAACCTGGTTCTCCAGATTTGCGTCCTGCTGCTCCTAACCACTACACCAAGCTGACACTTCTGAAAAAGCTGCTGCCAACATTAGTAGCAGTCTACCTGCCACTGGAAGTCCCCCCTACAAGCTCAAGCTACTATTCTTCAAGCTAAGTGGCTGTAGTGCCAAATCCTCAAGCTGCTTTATCTGTTACTGTTTCCTATTCCTATCAATTCTTCTGTAGACTTTAACAATAAATATGAGCACTTTTCATTGCATCAGAAAGGGGACCCCTTTATTCTTTCTGTCTGATATTTGTAATGTAGATATCCTAGTGGAGTACTGCAATCCTCCTAAAACTTTGTTCAACTTAGATTAAAAAAATCAGGAAGGTATGGACCCAAGGTCCATCAAAGGTTCTAGTTTTTGGAAGCAAATTGCAAACTTACCAGTGGAAGATAGACTCGGTGGATATTGAGCAAGTCCGTTGTTTTAAATATTTAGGAACTGCCTTTCAGGCTTCAGGCTCTAGAAAAGCTCATGTGGACCATGTTACAACAAGCACATTTAAAAGTGCGCAAGCGATTGAGAAATTTTATTGGTCTTCCGGGGGCCAGAATGTTGCAGCAGCAGTCAAGATTTTCAAGGCTAAGTCTCTTGCCCAATTACTTTATGCGGCGCCCTTGAGCATAACAACACATCAGTCTTATTGGCAGTCACTGGAAAAAGTGCAATCCAAGTTTTTAAGGCACATTTTGCAGGTTCCCTTTTGTGTCTCTAATGCACATATTCATTTGGAATCTGGTATGGTCACTGTAAAAGCACGCTTGTGGATTGCTACCATTGTCTATTGGTTTAAGCTAATTACTAATCCCTCCGGTTTAACCGGTTTAATAGCATGGGATTCTAAAGTACCACATTGGATCAAAGAAACGGAGTGCAAATTGGGTTATTATGGTCTTTCCAAACAGTTTTTGATTAATATGGAACATGACTTGGTCAAACCCTTTGTGAAACAAAGAATCCTGGATATTGAAAGGCAGAATGACTTGAGTCAAGTCAAAGAGTATTTCTCGGGAATAGATAGCCTAAACCAAGTGATAATGATGCCTTACTTACAAAACTTGGATAAAGCAGATTATAGAAGAGCAGTTACCCTCCTTGGAATGGACACGTTACCATCAGCGGTCATGGAGGGCAGATATGCAAAACAACCACTCGAGAAAAGAATATGTATATGCGGGGCTGGAAAGATAGAAACTAGGGGACATGTACTCTTTGAGTGTGAGCTTTTTCAAAATGTTAGGGCAATCTTCATAACTCCAATTTGTAATCAGTTCCCAGGTAGAAATGATAGATTCTATCTAGATAAGCTTTTAGCCGATAAGGACCATGAAATTACAAATTTTGTAATTACAAATTTTGTAGTTACAAATTTTGTAGTTACAAATTTTGCTGTGCAAGCCATACAGATTAGGAAGTATTTTACAGGGGGAAATATTTAAATATTTTATAATGTTAAGGATTTAAATATTTAATCATTTGGTCTTAGGCACCCAGGCTTTAAGGTTTTAAATATTTAAGAATCTGTACCCTGAAATTTTAGTGAATAGATTTGTAAATAATATGACTTACCCTGACTGTAGGTTGTATGCTATTAATGTGTGGTCTATGACCGTAATAAAGATTGACTGAAGAAAGGAGGGGTACTTACATTGAAACCAATGGGAAATAATTACAAAATAGAATTACAGAAATGAAACAACAATAACAAATGAACCAATAAAAAAACATATGAAGCAACTCAATAACTAAACAGAACCTTTGGGAATTACATAAACAAAATAAACTCCCATGCACATGTGATCCATCAAAATCTAAGGACAGTAAGGGCTTGTTGAATTACGTGTGAAAGAACTAGGCACATACTTAGCAGCCTACTGTATCAGTGAGTGAAGATAAAAGTGCTTGGGCAGGACTGTACCCTTTGAAAGAGGGTTCAGTTTGTGAAGATACAACTTACAGTGCCATACTAAGCAGAGTTATAAACTTCTGAATCTCTTTAAGTCAGTGGACTTACAAGTAGAGATGGGCATGAACAGAAAAAAAAACCAAACATGATGTTCGTTGTTCATTGTCATCCACGAACAGGGGCTTATGAACAACCACAAACATGGCCCTGTTCACGAACATGTTCGTGGTTGACTGTTCATGGGGGCTAGCAGGCTCTCCTCCAGCCATCATCCAAGTCAAGATCCCTACTGTACCACTCCCAGAAACCTGACCTGAGCAGGCAGCAGGAAAGGTAGCAATCCTACTATATAATTCCCTTAGCGTCTATCCGACGACTCACATTGATCCTGGTGCGCCTGCACGGCGCACAAGGATAAAAGCGCGCCAGGGAATGCCGCAAATGGAGGGCGCAGGCTAAGTAGACCAGCAGGAGGAAGAGGGTGGTGCAGGAAAAGTGGTGTGTTCAAGCCCCGGTGGAGCCCGGGCGACGGGGTGGAGGCGAAGTGCCCGTCGCCCTCAGAGCCCTACCACGCTGTGGAGCTCTCACCGGGGGCTGGGCGGAGGTGAAACACCCGTCCCCCATGGAGTCCTGCCGAGCCACGCCGCAGCACTCTCAGCGGAGCCCAGGAAGGCAAAATGTCTGTCAACTTCGGAGCCCTGCTGCGCCATGCCGCAGTGCTCTCAGCAGGGCCCGGGCAGGTGAAGCGCCCATCACCCTCAGAGCCCTACTGAGTCCCACCGCTGCGCTCTCGGCAGGGCCTAGACAGGTGAAATGCCCATCGCCCTTGGAGCCCTAACGCACCGCGGAACTCTCACCGGGGGCTGGGCGGAGGCGAAATGCACGTCCCCCTCGGACCCCTGCTGAGCTGCGCCACAGCGCTCTCGGCGGGGCCCGGGCAGGCGAAACGCCCGTTGCCCTAGGAGCCATGTTGCACTGCGGCACTCTCAGCAGGGACAGGGCAATGGGGCATAAGCAATGTGCCCATTGCCCTGCAAGGCCCACTGGAGCCGGGCATGCGGAGGGAAGAGCGAACCTGCTCTGCCCTCCCTGGCTCCACACCCCACCTTCCAGCCCTCCCCATACCCCTCCTGCTTCTCCACCCTCCCCAACCTCCCCTTGCCCTTCCTACCTGCCTTCCCTCCCCACACACCACCTGCCTGTCAGCACTCCTCAAAACCTCCCCGGGCCCTGCTGAGAGCCCTGCAGTGGGGCTCCTCAGTATTAAAGTTGTTAAGTGGAATTCTCTTTATTCCTCTTTGCTGAATTTCTATTCCTCTTTTATTTCTTTAAGTTATTTATAGTCCACCTTTCCTAATGAGACTTATAACTGATTACACAGAGTGTTAGTACAATCAGTTTCAAGGACAGGGTATATTAATTCAAATTTGCAAAGATTTTTGAATCAAATACTCTTTCATGAAGAAGATTTGATTTAAATCATTAAGAGGTAATGTATTTATTTATATACTACAAACATAGTTGAATTAAGAACAAGGTGAACCATTAAAGAAACAATAAAACAAATAAATGGACTTGTCTGAACATCTCCTTGCTGCATCAGACTGCTTTTAACCTCTGCATTATATTACAGAGGCACAACATCAGGCAGAAATCTGCAGGTGATGAAATCTACACAATCACATGGTGAAAAAACCCTCAAAGATTAATTAATGAGAAACCAAAGAGAATTCCTCTTTTGAAAGAAGAAAAGATAATAAGAGGAATCAATTGCTATATCTAAAAAAGAAAATATTGGAAAAAGAAATTCCACCTCCCATAACAACCATAATTAGGATTGTCTACTATGACTGACAGTCTCAGGTAGAGGTCTTTCTCATCACCTTCTACCTGATTCTTTAAACTGGAGATGCTACAGGTTGAGCTTTGGACCTTTTGAATGTAAATCAGATAATCTACCACTGGGTTTGGGCAGATTTCCAATAGCTTATTCTTCACACCCTCACAAGCTTCTCCACTTGTAGTATTAGAAAATAAGAATATCCAGCATAATGGGAGTGTACTGTTCTCAGCAGTTTAGTACAGAACAGAACTGCTTGAATTACTTCACTCTGCCTCCATGTATCTGAAGAGGAAACATTAAATCTTCTTTCAAAAATCTTTGGCTCTGCTGCTTCAGTTAGCTGCTTAAATTCAGCCATTTCCCAAGGGAGGAAGAAGGAAGTTACCTTCTTCACAGAATTCCTTTTTGCAAACACATTTTAGATAATTAAGTTCTCTATAATTGTGATCCCCAACACAATGTAATTTGTTGATGAAATCACATTCCTAAGAATCAGCAAAGAATGACAGCAAACAATTCCCCTTTTGGGATAAAGAATCAGCAAATGTTTACACACAGAGATCGATTCTCAACTAATCCAGAGATGGAAAGATGTTCAAGCAGTCTGACACTATATCTGTTACATTGACTCTGCCACAGTAGTTGCTTGGATTTTTGCAATGACTAGGTAAGACCACTCTTTGGAGAAAACTTCTGGCAAACATTCAGGCAGTACACAGTCATAGAATACAATCCACCGAACAACTTTATATGATCAACTCATGTCCTTTCTTTCTCTTTTTACTGTTGCAGGCAAGGAACCATCATAGCTTCAGAGATGCTTATGGATGGTCCGTGATGTTCCTGATGACTGAGCCGCTCCCAAGGGGAACTCCCAGCAGGGGGTTGGCAACAGGTGAGCCGGCTTTGATAGTACCCTGTTTCGCTGTACCGAGGAAATTAACTACAATGTATGGATTCTGAGTTTGAAGAGTGAAAAATTATATTGCAAGTTATGAAAGGCTGGTGAAGAAGCAAGGTACACTCCTTGAAGCAGTGGCCCTTGGACAGAGAGTTTGCCTAACCAGAAGATCTAGGTTAGGCATGTATAAAGGGGAAGGATGGGGGAATTGCATTTTTAATCCATTTATTTTTCTATTCCCTTGCTTATTTTGATGCTGTATTTAAAGTGTGAGTATGAACATTTTTTCTGTATGCATTTCCTCCCCTCCCAGTTCTACCAAGGTTACTGAGAAGGATCCAGGATCAAGCAGCAACGGTGATCTTAGTGGCTCCTTACTGGCCCAGGAGGCCCTGGTTTTTGACTCTCCTGTCGTTGTCGACCCATTCGCCACTCCACTTGCCAGTATGTCCGGATCTGCTACAACAGGGACCATTCTGGCATCCTCACCCGGAATGGTGGTCCTAGACTGGATGGAGGTTGAGAGGCAGTCTCTACTTAGAGTAGGATATCCAGCGAGTATTGTAGAGACGATGCTAGCATCAAGAAAGAGATCTACAAATAGGATCTACAATTCCTCGTGGAAGGCCTTCGTACGATGGGGAAAACGTAAGAAGATCGACCTGATGTCCCCGTCCATATGTGACGTCTTGGGGTTCCTGCAAGAAGGACTGGACAGAGGCCTGAAACCACCTACCCTAAAGAAGCAGATTGCGGCGATCAGCACTGTACTCCCAAGATTTGAGTCATCTCCACTATCCACTCATCCTCATGTTAAGAAATTCCTTCGGGGAGCCACCTTACTGAACCCACCTACGGTGCATCGTTTCCCGACCTGGCGCCTACACATCGTTCTCAAGGCCCTTACCAAACCTCCTTTTGAGCCCGTGCGAGACATCCCTCTCAAGTGGCTGAGATTAAAAACTGTATTCCTAGTGGCCATCACTTCGGCACGTCGAATCTCCGAGCTGAGCGCACTGGCTGTTAGGCCAGATCTCTGTATATTTCATAAAGAAAAAGTGGTCCTCAGGATGGATCCTACCTTCCTCCCCAAGGCGTATACACGATTTCATCGTACTCAGGAGATCGTTCTCCCCTCCTTCTGTCCGGCTCCTAAGCATCCGAGGGAAAGAGAGTGGCACACCTTGGACGTACGCAGAACACTCAAGGCGTATATTATTAGAACGGAACAGATTCATAAGACAGATTCACTATTCGTTAATATTGCTGCACCTAGAATAGGACAGAGAACGTCTTCATCTTCCATCGCATACAGCATCAGGTCCTGTATCAGCGAGGCATACAGGGCTCTCAAGATGGAAGTCCCATCCGGAATTACAGCTCACTCCACCAGGTGACGGAACGCCTCCATAGAAGAAGTCTGCAGGGCGGCCACCTGGTCATCTGTGTCGACCTTTATCAGACATTATCAGTTGCACACGTACTCGTCAGCGGATGCAGCGTTTGGTAGAAGAATTCTGCAACATGTCGTGGAGGACGAAGAGCATGTCCCACCCGAATCCTGAAGAGACTGCTTTGGGAGCACCCAGGATGTCCTCCGACTCAGAGGGAGAACGGCCCCTTGGATACTCACCGTGAAGGGTCCTTCTCCTCTGAGGTAAGGAGGACATCCTGCCCTCCCGAGCTCTTCATCCTCTATCTAATACTGTTCTTCTTCTACCGCTGCACTAACAACCTTATTTTCTGAAATTATTCTCTTGTTATGACAGTTACTAGTTATAAAGGGTCTTGGTTAATAATAGCCCTTTGACAGTTTCTTTGTTTGAAGTCCCTCTCGTTTCAGGGATATTTACCTTGTATAGTGTCTGGCACGATGACTGCTGTGGGGATACCTCCGGAGCTGGGGGCGCAGGGGGTGTTCCCGCGCGTGGCTGGGGGGTGGGGGTGGGGATCGGCTTTCCTGCCTCCCTGGTTGGATGGTGGAGGCGCCCAGGATGTCCTCCTTACCTCACAGGAGAAGGACCCTTCACGGTGAGTATCCAAGGGGCCGTTCCTTCTTTTCTTTAATGTTTTTTTTAAAAAAATCTTAAATGCTGGTAACTGTTCTCCATACCACATAGACTCCCACTGCTCAACCATGCTACTTAAAACAGGTGTGATGGGTGAGATGGTCTGTTAGCAATTGGCTGATCCCCCAGTGATGCACAATTGCAGTATGACAGGGCACAAGGCAGGGCTTAGAGTGACAAACCTGTACAGGGCAGTGAGGAGCCTTGGCCGTCCCCTTAGGAGATCCCCACAAAGGCCAAGTGATGGTAGCAGACATGAGACAGAAGGAGCTAAAGCACCTCTGAGGGTTGGGAAGAACCATGTGAGTGGCACGTGCCAGGCAGACTTGGACTACCACTGGTTACTGTTAGACCTCCCTGAGGGCAAGAAGGTGCAGTGCTCATGGGTCTTTGTTCTGTGACATACTGTATTGTGATTTGTAATTGGGCCATGAACTCATTCAGACATGTAGATTACTCACAGACTGAAAAAGTAACTACCAGCTATGTCAATATGATTCTAAAAACAGTTTCATTTTTCTGACCCAACAGAAATAGAAGTCACTACTGTATATTTCTCACAAGACAGCAATAATTCTCTGCATGAGGTGTATTGATATCTGTCACAGAATTAATGCCAGAGTTTACACATGCTGTTTTTTTAAAAAATAAATAAATCCACACAAAACAATTATTTCATTTGTATAAAAATCAGGTATGTGATTAAATGCTTTTGTGCCTTAGTTGGAGAATGTTCAATACCTTTCACAGTTCAGCCGCAAGAAAGAAGCAGAACAATTGATTGCAAAGCAAATATGTCTCACATGATAAGGCAGATGAAACAAATTGATGTCTTTATTGCAAGTTTCCAATAAAATGCTTTCTATTTTTATTCTTTGATTGTCTTTACTAGACAATTGGGGCCAGTTTGCCTAAGAACAAGTGTTGAAGAAAAATACTCTTCCATTGTTTCCATTGAATTTAACTGATGTGGATGATCCAGGTCAGATCATTACATGAAAATCTTTCCAGTGTTGCCAGTTTTGTATGAATGTGATGTAGTAACACAAAATGTCAGAATAGGAAAAAAATGAAAGAGATAGCTCAATTTGTCATTCCACAACAAAGTTTCTAAGGAATTGCCACCCCATTCAGAAAAGAGACGGACACCAGGTTGGATCTAAGGGCCACTTTATTAACTTAATACAGACAACACAAGCCAAACAGCGGCAAGGACCTAAAGCGGTACAGGTCAAGCCACGGTGTCCCATCCTGGACCACCGCCTTGACCTGTCTGGGCGAGCCCCCGAAGCCCCAGGTGGGACCCATCCAATGGATGGGGCGGACCCAGCCGGCCAGGCAACTTTGGTCACCCCCCTTTAAGCTCCTGACACCTCAGCCGTATAGCAGTGAGGGAAAGGACTCTCAGGCAGGGTTTTCCGAAGGCAGCCTACCTGTGGGCCTGGCAGCCGTCACAGCAGTACCAGCCCTTTAGGCAGGCCCCTCTTCCCACATAGGGAAGCGCCAAGGGAGCTCACCGTCCCGCACCCTACTCCTACAAACCAGCCATGACTCACCTAACAGGCACCACCTCGCACCAAATTCCTCAATCCCCAAGTATAGATGCAAGGTAGGCGAAAAACCCCCCTTTTCCTAAGCCAATTCGGAAAGGGGGGAAAAAATTCCTACCTGGCTCCGTACGGCAGCCGGCTTATCCTGCACCCATAACATAGGGAGAGGCGGGTGGGCCGAGCGACTGAGCAGCACTGAGCTGGGAGGGCAGAGCTGCGTCGCAACGCTCGCTCCGCCCTCCCAGCCACTCCTTATAAGGAGCAGAGGGGTGGTGCCGTCCATCCCTCAGGAGTGGCAATGGACGGCCCCTGGCTGAGCAGCAAAGCTGCTTGCCAGGAAGGGGCCGAATTGCCACCCCATTCAGAAAAGAGACGGACACCAGGTTGGATCTAAGGGCCACTTTATTAACTTAATACAGACAACACAAGCCAAACAGCGGCAAGGACCTAAAGCGGTACAGGTCAAGCCACGGTGTCCCATCCTGGACCACCGCCTTGACCTGTCTGGGCGAGCCCCTGAAGCCCCAGGTGGGACCCATCCAATGGATGGGGCGGACCCAGCCGGCCAGGCAACTTTGGTCACCCCCCTTTAAGCTCCTGACACCTCAGCCGTATAGCAGTGAGGGAAAGGACTCTCAGGCAGGGTTTTCCGAAGGCAGCCTGCCTGTGGGCCTGGCAGCCGTCACAGCAGTACCAGCCCTTTAGGCAGGCCCCTCTTCCCACATAGGGAAGCGCCAAGGGAGCTCACCGTCCCGCACCCTACTCCTACAAACCAGCCAACGCCCAGGCCAAGCCTCTGCTTAGGGCCTGGCACCCCACTGGTGGCCTAAGGCCAACTGAAGTCCTTGCCGCAGATCCTCTATAAAAATCTTGTTACCTGTCTGAGACAAGTGCACCCCATCACCCCTGTAGAGGTCGGGGAATTCGGCCCTGATCCAAGGGTGAGGCAAATAAACGCCTAACCCGTCCCCCAAACCCTTTTGGATGGCCCTATTGGCCTTCATCCTCGCCCGCTCAATGGCCTGGCGATCTTCAGCCTCCCTCCAAACCCGCCGAGGGATCATAGCTGACCACATGATCAGCACCCCCGGCCAACGCGCCGCAATAAGGCGCATATCAAATAGCGCCTGGGAAGACAATGCCTTACCCTGCATCAGTCCCAAATTGTTTCCCCCTAGATGTATAACCAGGATGTTGGGTGGCGTGTCACACCCAACTCCAAACAACAATGGCAACAGGCCCGGCCACCGAAGGCCCCGACGGCCCCACCATTCCACCGTAGCCCGGTCGCTAAGCCCCAGCTGAGACCCAACCGGCGTCCTGCGTGCTTGATGGGCAGGCCAGAATACAAAACTGTGCCCACATATCAAGATGCGCTGACGTCCAACCCGCGACGCAGGACCTAAGAAAAACAACAATTAGTAACGTTTAAACATGCTTTAAAGGACGCACATAGGAGCGGTAAGCCGCGGACCGCCACCTACCAACCTTTTGGATAACCTGACCCGAATACCCCATGGCAGCGGCTGTCGAAGCCGCTCCAATTAGAAAGGAATGAGTCCCAAAACTCACGCCTTGCAGACCCAGTGCCGCCAACGCTCGCTTAGTCACAACCCAAAACTGGTAGCGAGTTAAGGGGAAACCATCGAGGTGCCGAAAAAGGTATCCTTGCCCCCGACCCCGCACTTGCCAATACCTTCTCAATGCACGGACAGGGCACAGCTCCACATCAGAGCAAGAGCCCAGCCGAACACAAGTCCCCTTACGCATCTGGTCCGTCTTGGACCAGCGGATTGTCAGAGAAACCGTATCCCCCTCAAAAACTAGGTCACTGGCCATAAGAGCGCGGCCCGAGGCATCCTTGCCGGACAAGACCACCAGCTCCCCAACCCGGAGGGCCCCAAAAAAGGCCGTCAACGCGGCCGCATGAAAGAGCCTCGCCTCGTATCCTGACGCACAAACCGTTTTCCATACCGCACCAAGGCCCTTAAGTACGGACGGGGAAATGGGTTGTCGCGGATCCCTGTGGACCGCGCATTCCCTGGACCAACCCTCGAGCACTTTCCTCACCCGGAAATCCCCAGTGGCCTCAGGAAATCCCCGAGCTTTGCTAACAAAGGCGAGGGCGGCCAGTTGCCCCTTAATGGACTTCACTGCCAGCCCCCGCTCCTTCTGGTGTACACAGAACTGAAGGATGTGCTCTACCGGAATGGGCCAGGCGCTCCCAATGCCAGCTTCCCGTCTGAACCCTTCTAACTGGCCTACCGCTCTCCAATATGCCCTCCTTGTACTGGGTGCGATGGCTAGCTGGATGGCGCGGCACGCCTCGACCTCCCAAGCAGCCAAAGCTCTGGAGGCATCACTGCCGGACGAGGATCCGCCTCCGGGGCAAGCTGCCAAAAATGCTCCATCTGTTGGCGAGACAAAGCGTCCGCCACACCGTTGCATACGCCTGGAACGTGCCTAGCCTTGAACAATATATTGCGCTGCAGGCACAATAATGTAAATGCCCTTACCAATCGCATAACCCGTGTGGACTTAGAGGTCAAGGAGTTGACGACATGAACCACAGCCAAATTGTCACACCAAAAGTGGACAGTGTGGTTCGCCAGCTCCACACCCCATAATTGAACTGCCACCAGAATGGGGAAAAACTCTAAAAAAGTTAAGTCCTTAACCACGTCTGATGCCAGCCAATCAGCAGGCCACTGCTCAGCGCACCAGTGCCTCCGGAAATAAACTCCGAAGCCAGTGGAGCCAGAGGCGTCAGACGTAACCTGCAACTCTGCCTCAAGTAGCAAGTCATCCCGCCAAAAGGTAATGCCGTTAAAATCCCTCAAAAATTCAATCCACACCTCTAAGTCGGCGCGCATACCGCCTGAAACTCGCAACCTGTGATGGGGTGCACGCAGGTGAGCCATAGCGTCGCAAAAGCGACACAAAAATGGCCTCCCAGGGGCTACAGCTTTGCGCGCAAAATTAAGGTGCCCCACAAGCTGTTGCAGCTCAACCAAGGAAGCCTTGCGCTTACCTCTAAAATCCTGCAGACGGGCCCTGAGCTCCTCGACTTTATCAAAAGGCAATTGCAAGGATTGCTGAACCGTGTCCAACTCAATACCCAAGAAAGTGAGTACCGTAGATGGACCCTCCGTCTTCTCGTGAGCCAATGGAACCCCCAGCTCACCTGCCAGCTCCATAAAGGTGGCCAAGAGCCTGGCACATTGAGACGACTGTGCCCGCCCAACGAATAAAAAATCATCTAAATAGTGGGCGGAGTCACAGCAAGCGGCACGCCTCCTGAATTCCCACTCCAGGAATGAGCTGAATCGCTCAAAGGCTGCACAAGAAACGGAGCAGCCCATTGGTAGGGCCCGGTCCATGTAAAACTTGCCCTCAAAGGCAAACCCCAGAAGCTCAAAATCTAGTGGGTGAACTGGGAGAAGGCGAAATGCAGACTTAATATCGCATTTCGCCAGCTCCGCGCCCACCCCGCATCTGCGCACTACTTGCACAGCCTGGTCAAAAGAGGTGTACCGTACCGAGCACAAATGGCCAGGGATGGCATCGTTAACAGACCCCCCTTTAGGATAGGAAAGGTGGTGAATGAGGCGATACTCACCTGCCACCTTCTTTGGTACCACCCCCAAAGGAGACACCCAGAAATTAGGGGTTGGAGGGGTCGCAAATGGCCCCAAAACTCTGCCCTCAGCACATTCTTTTTGTATCTTAAGCCTAACTATATCCTCCCTGCCCTGAACAGAACGTAAATTCTCGGCCATAAACGGGGCCCTGGAACCCTGAACAGGGATTCTAAAACCATCCCTAAAACCTTCAAACAAGTAAACCGCATCCTCCTTAAGAGGATAAGAACGCAACAAGCGCTCAAGGACCCTCAGCCTTACCGGGCTGGGGCCCTTTTCCAGGAGGCTGCTGGCCACCAGAACCGCCACCCCCCTGCTTTCTGCCACCCCACCCTTGCCGGGCTTTCCCACAGGCATTGTAGGGATGCTGGCCCGCACACGATGGGCATTCATGCCGGAATCGGCAAGGCTTTCTAGGGCAGGTTCCCTTATAAGCATACTCCCAGCAGAGCAGCCGGGGTTGAACCTGCTGCCCCGCTCCACCGCGGGTATTGGTCGCCTGGGCACTACGAGAAACCACATGGCCGCTGTCCGAACGATCCCCTAAGTTGGGCTTAGCCGGGGACATCACCGACAACCACAGCTGCTGGTGAATGCGGTCCCACGGTAAGCTGGGGTTCATAGCCGCCCGCATACGGAACTCCTCATCGTACTGCATCCATGCAGCACCTGTGAAGCTCGTATAACCTTTCAATATAATGTCGAGGTATTGAAACAGAGACGCAGCCCGACTGGGCTGCGCCCTGGCAATCACCCCGGCATAAATCAAGAAGCCAGGCAGCCAATTGTTCCAAGTCGTATCGACTCGCCTCCTTTTTAAACGCTCCTTGTCCCTATCATCCATCTCATCTTTGTCCTTCTTCTCCAACTCACGGTAGAGAAGGGAAAAGACGTCAACATACTCCCCGCGAAGGATTTTATCCCTCGTGGCCTGCGCCAAGTGGTCACCCAACGGCAGAGCCGTGTCACCAAACGGCAGAGCATGGAAAGGGACCTGGCCATAGTTCAATGCCTGATAGGGATAATAGCCCCAAGGGCCGGCTGACAAGCCCGGCCAGCCAAATGGGGGACACCCCCAAGCCTGAAAGGGAACCGCATGCTGCTGCTGAGCGCCAACTGGAATGCCCTGGTTAAAGATGGGCTGCACCGCACCTGCAAGAGCAGCCGCCGTGTTGGAGGGGGCATCCTGCACACCACTCACCGACCCACTGGCTGAGCCCTGCGCCCATGGGCCCCAAGGCCACGGACAAGTGTAATGTGGTGCATTGTCCTTACCAGCCGGCTCCACTGGGTCCACAGCTACTGCAACAGGCGGTAACTCCTCAGGCAAGTCGACCACTTCAGCCGCCGGTTCCTGGGCATCCGCCACCGTCACTGCACGACCGCTGCTGGTTCCAGCCGCCGAAGATCCAGAAGCGCCTTCCAATACAGCTAAACGACGCAAAATATCACGATTAGTTGCGTCCCTAGCTGCGCGCCGCACAGGCCGTATTGCTTGCACCCCCTGTTGTGCAGAGCCCGTATCCCCTTTTGCCCGTTCAAGAGCCTCCAGGCGCTTTAAGATATTCTGCTGGTCCCCCAAGGAGTCATCCTCATCAGAGGACGAAATAGCCGGGGGAGGGGGCCGCTTAGGCGGCGCCCTCCGAGCAGGCTGCTTCCCCTTGGAAGCTCCCGTACCTTTCTTGGGAGCCATACCGTGTCTCACCCAAGCACAATAGCTCACCTCTGGCCTCGCCTACCTAGGCCATAGGCTGAGCCCGGCTCCCAAACCAAACAAGGCTAACCCTGTTTAGCTTCCAAGATCCGATGATGTGGGCAAGTCACCAAAGGCAACTGGGGATTATTTATTTCTCTCTCTCTCTTTTTTTTTTTTTAAAAAAACCAGTTCGCCCTAAGCACTAGGCACACAGCCTTGGCTGCACTTTATTCTAAAAGGGGAGAAGGGCCCCCGCAAAAAAGAGCCCAGACCCCTTCGAGCCCCACACGGCAGGCCCAGCCAACGTGCAGCACAGCCCTTCCCACTAGGGCACAGTGCCCTCTGTCCAACAGGAGTGGCAAAAAGGCCAACTCCAAGGGGCCCGCACAAAATGGCCGCTGGCCCCTGAAACAAAATGGCGGCCGGACCTAGAGGGCTACCTGATAATGCCGCCCACTAGGCTCCTTGCAACAGGCGACGCCCACTCAGTAGCCCACACTAGGGTTCCCTTTACTGCACTCATGCTGCGCCACAAAAGAAAAAAGGGGGGGGCGGGCCAGCTTCCAACCCACGCCCCAACACCCCACTCGGTTAGCCTGCCTCCCCGTGCCCTAATCAGTCAGGGAAAAGGCGCCAAGCCACGCCACGCCGCCGCCAGCCGGCTCGCCCACGGGCCGCTGCACACGGCCCACCAAACCCAGCAAGTCCCCGTCGGCCTGATGCCGCCGACGGAGAATTCGGAGGCCGCGCAGCCGCGCCGCGCCTCGACCGCCCGTCGCACTCCCGGGCCTCGGGACGACGACGACGATGCCTCCCGACGCTGCCCCGAAGCTCTTCCGCTGCGCCTCGACCCAGCCCAGAGCCAGGCAAGAACGCCTGTACTCTAGGCCCTCAGTCGCTCGCTGGAAACGTCTGTCCCCTCCGAGCGACTGAGCAGCACTGAGCTGGGAGGGCAGAGCTGCATCGCAACGCTCACTCCGCCCTCCCAGCCACTCCTTATAAGGAGCAGAGGGGTGGTGCCGTCCATCCCTCAGGAGTGGCAATGGACGGCCCCTGGCTGAGCAGCAAAGCTGCTTGCCAGGAAGGGGCCGAATTGTATAGACACATTGAGAATTTTTTAACATTAATTTCAGCTTCCCCCTTCATGTCAGTGTCAGAAACAACTCTCAACATTTCCTAGAAAATTTATTATTACTGCTGGTCCACACACTCACTGGTCAAGGTCTACCTTTGCATGGTAGAGGAATAGATATGTGTGCACCCCCTTCTTAAGGCAAAAAGGCAATAAGTGAAGTGGTTGCCCTATAGATAGGGTCATTAGGTGTACAGTGTTATGTCCCCCTTTTAAAGGGAACGATGCATATAGAGCACATAACCACATGGACCAACTCACAGAGCATTTGAATCATATGTATGTATATGGTAAAAATCGTTTTTGTCCACTCCTCTACCTGAGAAGACCAGTTTAAGGAATGCAGTAACCCCAGCTGCAGCCATTGGCTGCTATAGCTTGGTGCGAACCTTTGCTGCCATAGCAGTCCTTCCTTCCCAAGGCATTACAAGAGAGGTGGAGCCAGATGCCTTATAAGGCAGCTCTGCCCCTCGGCAGTCTCAGTCTGTGCCTCGTGCTTGGTCAATTAAGAGCATGTTTGGCAGCAGCAGCTGCTGCTGCAAAATTTCAGAACTTCACTCTGTGGATGCTCAGAGGTAGACAATGTCTTCCCAAGTTTCCTTATCTTCCTGCTAGGGCACCATGATGGGGGGAGTGTATAACATAAAACCACTGCAAAGGCTGAAGTTACACAAGGATGCCTTGATTTCTCTTTGAAAAGAAATAAAAGAGAAATCTTGCTCTTAAAAAAAGGGGGGAAAGAGAATAAGAGGCATCAATGACTATATCTTAAAAAGTGAATTTTGGAAAAAAGAAATGTTCCACACCATAACAACCCTGCTTGCTTCCCCCTGCTCATAGCCCCTTTCATACCGCAAACATTCTTTGTTGATGCTTTGGAGACTCAGATGAATAAAGTATACTAAAACATGGTGGGCTGAAAGGAGGAGAGTGTACTGGGTATGATTGCCCCCTCTTCTTCCCATTGAGAGCAAGTTCTCTGTTCGCAGAAGAGGAAAAAGGATATTTTATGTTTTTCCCTATGACAGATGGGCAATGATTGTGCCCTTCATGCCAGTTGCTATGCTCTTGTATGACTGATGAGTGTGCAGAACAGCTAACAGCCAATCAGGACCATGGGAATGCTGGAGGAGTCAGATGGAGAGAGAGAGAGCAGAGAAGAACATCTATAAAACTATCAGTTCAAGGAAAATGGGGCATCAGCCCCCAGAATCCAAAAAGGAAGATCGGAATGATCTTTTTCTGAGGATACTGTGTTTTCTCAGAGCCTGGCTTTTAGGGAAAACAGGCTAATTTAATGAATGCTTAGAAATAGACTGCTGCTGTCTCAGAGCCTAGCTTCAGATATAACCAGCTTTACCACTGGTGAAAAGGGAGTAGGAGCGTCCCCTTTCTTAACCAAAAAGAATATGCTGGGGATTATGGGATTTGTATGGATAAAACCTAGGTTGGATGGGGCCATAGTAAGGATGAGGATTAGGTGAGACTGAGTGAAAGAAAGAAAAAAACCTTGGCTGAATCCAACGCACAATATTTAACACTGATTTACTGATAGTGTAACTAAGAATGAATACCATATAAATCGCATATAAGAATGTACAACAGTACAAACAAATCTATAAACTCTTTAGTGAAAAGTGGAAAGTATAAAAATTGAAACATTTGCAAACATAAGAAAAGAAATAATTAAAGAAAAGAATTGAAAAAGGCAACATTCACTTATCCCTGCCTAAGACGTTGTTACTTTTACCAAAACTCGTTTTGCTTCCCATGAAATGCATCAGATATTTTACCTCTTAAAAAACCTCCCAAATCTGCTCTGAACAGTTTAGACAACATCTAATATTGTTCTTTTGGCTTCTTTTTTAATTCCTTAAATGTTGACTGGGAGACATTTGGGGGAACCTTCACATTTGCTTCTAATGCCTCTTTAGGGTTTTTTTGTGTGGCAACTCTAAATAAGACTACTTAGGATGTTCATTTTCTTGACCCCATTGAATACCACTCAAAGTAAAACCCAGTGTGAATTTGGTCTGAGCTTGGCCAAAGCATCCTAGGAATTTCTAAGACACTGAAATGAGTTTTATTAAAATTAACACATTCCTTATGAAACTTACAGAATTGGTGTGAAACCCTTCTAGCATGTAAAAAGTGAACTGGGAGTTGAACTGAACAGGTCACCTGAGACAGTAGACCTTCCTCATCTCTGAATCCTAATATTCTCTGAAATAGAATATGAGTACAATTATCTAATTATAATTAGCATTCTGTATTATTAAAGTGTGCATGTGGCATTATAATTATATGTAATTTGGCAATTAGACTATCATTTGTATCTCTGAAAGCATAGCCCTAGTTTGACTGCCCTGAATCATATTTATCCACACAAAAAAACCACCCTAAGAGAAGCCTAGTGTTCTTAGACTGCTACATGTGAAGAAATAATATGTGTACACAACCTAATTCTATTTATAAAACTATTAAAATTATACCCTATCAGATGAGTCAACTTTACACAAAGGTAAATCATGAAAAAAATTACCTTACATTTCCGTAGTTATGAAAACTTTTAAATATATGTTTCAAATCCTACAAAATCATTGGAGACCAATGAATGTAGCCTTAGATTTTAGACTAAAAATTTATTATGGTTAAATAGAAGTTTGCTTGAGAAAGTATTAGCACAATGGGCTCCATTTTCTAGTCCACATTTATGCTCTTGTATAAATTTGGAGTCACAGTAAAGCACAACTGAAAAGTATAAGGTGAAGGAAAGTGCTGAAGGAAAGGAATATTGTTTGGGAAGATGGTAGAATAAAAGAACCAGGAGTGGAGTTGGAAGGTATACCTCTAAACCTGGTCCCAGTCTTATTCCATAGCAAGAAGTCTGAGAGAAATCCTTGAAGAAAAAGCCACAGGGCACCAAACTTCATGATAGACATAACACAAAACCAAAAGGAGGTCTGTAAGGCAGTGTGATATGTTGTTCACAATGGAGTTGGACAGCCTCTGTTCAAATATCTGAGTATGAAACTTGGGACAGTTACTCTCTTAAAGCCCAGCTCATCCTCACAGACCTTTTGAGCAATACCATAGATTGATGCCATGTTTCATGCTCTCAACTCCTAAGAGAAAGGGCAAGAAACAGCAGGAAAGGCTTTTCATTAGGAAAAAGGTTTCCCTGTTCCTGTATCCAGTGCTTAGACATGGGCATGAAACGGAAAAAGCCTGAAATGAGAGTTTCGTGTTTTGTCATGATCCATGAATTGTGAATCATGAAACTTCACAAAATTGACGTTTGCCAAAATGATTCATTAGTTTCATGATTCGTCAGAACCCAGGGCATTTCAACGACCCCCTTCATACCTGGATATGCCAAACTTGCAGGGAGAATTCAGCAGGCTTTCCTTCACCTACCCTCCCAGTCTGCAATACATTGATCGGGAAGGGTGAGAAGGGAAGTGCTGCCAGAGTGCATGACTGAAACGGGGACCTGAAGTTGCTGGATCAGAGGAGGACAAAAGACCGGCCGTGGTGGAGCTGGGCTGGGAAGACAGAATAAGGGGTGGGGTGAGGTGGAGGAAAAAAGGCACCCTCACCCAAAGACCTTCCCACAGCAAGGCCAAGAGCTGGAAATAAGAGGCTTCTTTCAGTCTCTTTAAAGCAGCAGCAGCAAAAGCACAATCCCAGATCCTTCCACACACTCTCCCACTCCAATCCCAGCAAAATGCTGACATAGATCATAACATGAGGTCTGTGGTTGGCTGACAGACCTGCCTAACAGGGTTTGGAGGGGTGAGATTGGTGTGCCCATGGCTACAGAAGGCCCACCTCCTTGGTTGCCATGGGGATTGACCTCTAGCTCCTGGCTATATAGGGCAGAATGGAAGCTCTCCAGATGACTAGGAGAGCTGCCAATCAAGGGTATGTGGGCTATGATTGGGGTTTCCAATGACAACAAAAAGTCTGGGCCCATTGTTGCCTAGGAAATCAGTGGATTGGTGCCAGCCTGTCTGCAATTACGACTCATTCATGAAGCTTACGAAACAGGCCAAAAAGTCATGAATGTTATGATAATTTCATGATAACCACGGCCCCACAAAATGCTATATTGCGACACATGAAATGGCCTGTTTCGTGATGAAGTTTGCTTCGTATTTCGATTCGTGCCCATGTCTACTAGTGATTATCCAGAAGCAGTCATTCTGATGAAGTGCTAGATGCTGGAGAGAAGGGTGTTCTAGGTGGCTCACTCTCCACCTTCCTCCATCTCCATCTTTACTAGTTTCACTGTACTTTGAAGCAATCCCTCTTTCATATCCTTAGGGAAACAAAAAAACCTTTTGAATCTGACAGAGGAAGTGTTGACTCTGAAAAGCTCACCTGGAAATCTTGTTGTTTTTTAGGGTGCTGCTGAACTTGAACCCTCTCTTAAAAAAATTGGAAATTGAACCCTGCAATCCTATGCAGAGATACTCCAGTCTAAGGTCATTGATTTTAATGGTTTTAGACTGGAGTAACTCTGCATAGGACTGCAATGAAAGTGGTCCAAACAAATCTCTGCATATGGTGCAGAAAAACTTAATGATCTAAGTACAAATTCAGAGAATACAAGAGGCAATTCAGAATCTGTTGAAAAAACAAGAATGACCATAAATATATATAAAACAGCTGGACCTCACTGACAGAGAAATTACTATTATTGTGGGATTTCCCCAGTAGACAGGAATCCCAGCGTAAACACTCATAGCCCTTCTTGCTAGTAGATTGAGCAATTTGACATTTTAATCTCTTACAGTTGGGGCACGAAGTCTTCCTCAGAGCATAAGACTACACACCACAGAGCATGCTAAGGAACCCATGTGGTAGCATACTGCATTTAAAAGTTCCATTCTCATAGTGGCAGCCAGGAACATAAATACAGAAACAGATCAAATCATCTATGTATGAAAGTGCCTTACTCTTATACTGGCACAGGATCTATGGCACAAGATCTATTGGCACACGAACTATGGCAATCTACTGCTTGCTGGGAGGGAGGGCTAGAAATATAATCAAATCATCTACTGTCCATTCAGAAGGTCCCAGGGTCAATTCCTCAGCATCTCCAGTTAAAAGGATCAGGTTTCTGGTGATGTGAATGACCTGAGACCTCAGAGGGTGGGTGTCAGCTACAGTAGACCATTCAGACTTTGTTAAACCAATGGTCTGACACAATATGAAGCAGCTAAATGTGTCCATATGACAGACTGGAGAAGGAGAGATTTCTGGAGGCAGTGAAAAACACATCAGTGTTTGCACATTGCAATATGTATTTCCTAGCATTCTAGTAAAACACCTTCAAAAGTGATTCAGTCCATTGTTTGTTATTTTGATATAATCTACAATGCAGGCCATCAAAGCACTTTGTTGATTTCAGGACCCTGGAGGTAAATGTAAAGGCAGGCATCTGGGAGAACAGAAGGCATAAGACAAGAACTAAACACCTTCACTTCAGGCAGTTTAACTACTTACCTTGAGAAAATGTTTATATCTTGCCTTAGGCTGTGTCATTTTTAGGAGAAAAAAATTAAATCATTCTGGAAGTATAAGACTAGCAGAAGACCTACAGTACAATAAAAGAAAATGGGTGCTGTAAAAAATCAGATAGGCCTTGAGGAACGGACAAAGCAAAAGGAAATTTGAAAATAGTCAGGTAAGTGATTCTGTAGGAGCTAAATAAAGTAATGCCGACAAACCTGCGTAATGTAACTCAAGCTGGGTCTGCATGCAGTAGAATGAGGTGGAAATAACTGTGTAGAAAGATGAGGCGGAAGAGAAGACTGTACCATGTCAGACTAGGGATAAAGGTGAACCCACCATTTTTGACAGTCAAGAGTCAAACCTTGAATTGTCTCACCTTAACACTCTCTTTACTTAAGAAACTGTCAAACAGCTTTCCAGCTGTGCAGTCGCTATTGCTGTTGAGCCCCACATTTGCATTTGCACATTAGGCGAAATCAAATTTCCCCAAGGACAGAGGAAGGATGGGTCAGGTGATTACAAGATGAGGTAGACTACAATGCTCAGAAGGTTGTACAAAAACACCTGCTGTGTGTGAAACAACATTGATAACACACACTTATACAAGCACCAAGACTTCTTTAAAAATGCAAGGTTTCTTTATAATTGCTAGCTAACTGAGTGGTTTGCATACTCTTTATTTTAACAATCGGATGTGAAGTGTCATACAAAGACTATAGGCTTGTGGGTATGTGTGAGGGAGCATGTGTGAGCAGTCCCACTGGGTTGTGTGAGAATGCATATGCATAAAATGCTACCGATTGAATTGCACTGGAGTTTCTGAATACGTGAAAAGTAGCCCATGGAACAGGATCAAGCTGTTCATGAACAGTCAACTGCCCAATGCAAATCAGCTCCCTGCCCATGACTGGTGAACAGAATGTGGACCATAATGGCTGGTACTTGAATATCCCTAATTCAGAATGCAGGTACCACTTTTGAACAACCCCTTCACGTTAGGGAAAAAAACCCCATCTATTTGAATATAATAATAAATGGTTGCACACACACAGAGTCCTAGGAAGCTAGGCAGAAGGTGGAATAGAATGGGGGAAGGGAAGTGTATTTACTGATCCAGGAGAGTCAAGTAGTCTGTGGAGAAAGAGAGCATCGAACGTCCAGCAATCTCAGCCAGGAGAGAAAGAGATGCTCAGGGAAGTATCCTCAACGTACTACGCTCAGATCTGGAGGCGCAGCATGCACACTTTGAATGGGGCAAGGATCCCTATTCTTATAGGGCAAAACTTACCCTGAGGCTGGAGAGCCCTCCCAGCCATTGGAACAAAGACTCCAACAGTCAGTTCCTGGGAGTAACAAAGGTTTGATTGCCTCCTGATTGGTGCTGCTGAGGTGGAACAAAAGAGTAAGGTTGGCTCTCCTGTGGAATCATAAAGGAACATTTGCAATTAATGTCCCGGAGCTGAGTTGATGAATTTAGTTGGGGAATGTACCTTTTCCCAGGAATTAATTACAAAAACTTATGGGTACTAATTGATTTATCCTCAGTCTTGGGCTAGGGATCTCATCACAGAAGGAGGGAAAAGGAATGTTCTAAGTGGGATGAAACAGCGAGACCTTTCTTGCTCTGGCTCCACTCAGAGCTGAGAGGAAAGTAAACTAATCACCTCTGGTCACTCTGCATTTACATTCGACATTCCATTCATGCCTGGATATCCCAGGCAGGACTCAGCAACTGCTAGCTGGACTTCCCCTGTCTGCAAATCAAACTGCATTTAATCCAGGGACCTTGTAGTTCTTATATCACAGGTAGCTTATTAAGTAGCTATTAAACATGGCGGTGGCCGGGCTGACAGCTTACATCTGGAGACAAACATCTTCCAGGGAAAATAAACATGCAGTTACTACACCAATCTCTCAGGTCATGTTTAGTTTCTCTGTCAGAAAAGAAAAAAAAAATCTGGTAAATCATCATACTTTATAGGGCTTGATATTAACACTATAGATATGAAACATGGTTTGGAATACTCAATAGCTTAACATGTGAAGTAACTTAAATAGACTGAGCCAGAAAAAAAAGCAAAAATTTCAGAATATGGGATTCTGGATAAATGGGGATTCCATTTTTGAAATGTAAGTTACTACATTATTTCCAAAAAACATTATTTATGCTTTACATTTTAACCTACCACTTTTTACTCCATGGAGCTCAGAGAAGCATACAAGGGCAATGTTAGCACATTATTTTTTCCTCACAGCAACATTATGAGGTAGGTTTAAGGTGACCAGGTCTCCTTACCCTCCCGGTGAGAGGAGAGGACCTGTTGTTCCTGGTATGTGCCTCGCACGTGCGCAAGGTGAGGAGCACATGCACGCTTTGTAGCGGGCTGATTTGGTCCCCAAACAGGCCCAATCCAGCCAGTTTGGGGCCAAAATCAGCCAGCTGCACAGCGCAGGAGTGCTCTTGGGCCGGTGACCAGGGTTTCTGGTGCCTGAGGCAAGATACCTACTTGTGCCTCTCACCCCGCGTGTGTGCGCAATCTGGCCCTGTGCGATGACGTTACTTGTGATGTCATTGCTCAGGAGTGTCCCCCTCACCTGAGGCGGGTGGCAACGGCGAAGGGGCAGGGAGGTGGCCCACTTCCCGCTTGCTTCCCTGCTTGCTGCTGTGTTGCCTGGGCTCCCGGCTCACCGGGAGTTGAGCCGAGGCAGGGGGCAGCAGCAAAGGAGCAGAGAGACGAGTGAGGACATGGCCTGCTTCTGGGTTGGGGGGGGGCGATGGGGGCCAGCACAGTGCCTCCTTCAGAGTTCAAGGCGGCTGCCGGCACCACCTCCATGGACATGCTGGACCTGACAGTGACATCAGTAACATCATCATGACAGCCCTGGGAGTGCACTTGGGAAGCCTGTTCCCTGCCTTCCCTCCCACCCTGTTGGCCAGGTAAGCGGTGGCAGGGGGTGAGAGTGGGGGATCCTCCATTCCCACCGGGGGAAATGGGAACCCTAGGTAGGTTAACTTGACAGAGAGTGATAGGCCCAAACCTATTTGCCGAAGCCAAAGTGCAGAAATACCAAGGGCAACCCCGGCACAAGGGAATCGGAAACGACAGACCAGGGCTCAAACAATCAAAAACCAAAGTATAATCCAATTTCATATATTACAAAGTGCAGAAGTGCTATAAATACATGCATAAGTACATAATAGATTATACAATATCATTCAAAAGTGCATAAATACAGAGTCCAATCATAAGGTGATTACAAATCTTCACTGTCCGGAACAAATCCACCAGTTAAAGTGTGAATGCCAAAATTAACAGAGAAGAATCGGCAGGTGGGGGCTTGTGCCAAATATTATTCATTAACAGTCCATGAAGTCAAAAACATGTAGAAAACAACGCCGACGGGGGTTTGCAGGCAAATAACATTAACCCATTTCGTGAGTACCACTCCTCACTTCCTCCAGGGCGTGAAACAGTTCGGACTGAACATACCAACTGAGCAACAGTATCTGTAAGCCTCAGTATGCCTTACGATTCAGCACAGGAACAGTCATGTGGATTTGGTTCCTTCTACACATTCACAGTTAGGACAAGTCTAAAGGGCGCAGAGGCAAGATGAGGTTTGTAGCAGACACAACAATTTCTCCTACAAGAATGCTTGCTCCCCGAGGACCAGCGAACCACTCGCGCTCCGCCGCCGCTGCCTCTCCTTACCGGCTCCCTTCAGCCCAGACTTTGAACTGACTTGGCTTAAAGTTTTTGGGAGTGGGAAGAATGTGTTAAAAAGCAAGTACAACATGGAACATTGTCTTCAATTAACTGGATTTTAGAAAGGTTGTTTATATGTATCAAGAATAAAATAATTTCAAAAATTCGAGAATAGTTAAACTTTAATTCTATTGAAATGGTTTTTCAGTTGTATTGCCTTTTCTGATTACAAGCAAAACAAAGTATTCACATAATTTGATTTTGAAGTTATTCGTTATTGAAGTTCAAGCTATCTTCACCATTCTAGGGCTGAAATAAATTCAAAAGATGTTTAGTACCCTACCAACCCAATATTTTACAGCTGACCACTTGGTAAATAACTGTTTCAATCAATGAGGTTTTTTAGCCCTGTCCTATTATGGATCATTTTCCCCACACCAGTTTGCTAGTTATATAGCCTGATCTCAAATATATTTATCCAGAAGTAAATCCCATTGTGTTTAATGGGACTTACATTCTGATAAGTATGTTTAGGATTCCAGTCTTGATGTAAAAAATGGATTGCTGAAAAACAAAAACAATACTGTGTGAAATAGCAACAGTGGTTCATACATGCTTCATGAACAGATCTTTACCAGATATATGATGCTGTTTGAAACCCCTGCACCAAAAGTGCTTCTAAGGGCTTTGGGGAGCAACAGATCTCAACTGCATTAGAAGGGTAAAGTGGAAGTCCCCTAAAACAGAACTCATTCCAAATGTAATACTTAATCTCACCACCCTTGATCATGACTTCCGGTAAAAGATGTGAACTGTCTCCGTGGAAAAATACAGGGTGCTATAATGGGAGATGGTACTGTTCTCCAATACAGCTCATTGCTCCCTTGAAAATGTTGTCAATGGAAGACAATGAAAATCAGCTTTCTACATTTGTCCCAATTTCTTGACACACACACAGGACACTTGAAGCTGCTTTACCAGTCCATTGGTCTATTAAGGTCAGTATTGTCAGTCTTCACCGGCATCAGCTCTTCGGAGACTCAGGCCAAGGTCTTTCAGATTACCTACAACCTGATCCTTTTCACTGGAGCCACTAGGAACTAAATCTGGGACATTCTGTAGGCAAATCAGATACCTATGGGACATGGAAACAAATAGAAAACCCAGAACAAGCACAGTTTCTAGCACCCACCTAGTCCCTTTGATACAGAGGGAAGAATCAGCTTGTGGGATACAAAAGCTTTCATTGTGCATTAAAAATGCTTCACTTGCTCTGTGCTTCTTTTAATCTCATTGTTTTTCTTTAGGAACGATATTGGATAGTCAGAGTTTGGTCTAGTCTGACTTTCAGTCATCTGTAAGAGTGGACATCAGGAAGCTATTGAATTTATCATTCCCCTGATTTGACTTAAAACATTTCCCTGT
Source organism: Eublepharis macularius (assembly GCF_028583425.1). Classification (NCBI taxonomy): domain Eukaryota; kingdom Metazoa; phylum Chordata; class Lepidosauria; order Squamata; family Eublepharidae; genus Eublepharis; species Eublepharis macularius. The sequence continues at coordinate 30,075,372 of NC_072792.1, read as the reverse complement.
TTTCAATATTGTTCCCAGGTTTGTTTGAATCACCTGGGATTCTTTATTTTCATATCATCTTCCTTGTGCCAATTCCCACCCCCCATACAATACACGTTTTTCAATGTAATTTGTTCATCAGTTGCATATAAATGATGTCTAATGTAGAAAGACTATATAAATGCTGTAAAAGCTACAAAAATGGGTAGAATGAAAAGGCTCATTATTGCATGATATAAAAACTAAACAGAAATGAAAATGGGCATATTCATACATCATAGATGGGTGACCTCTCTATGGAGATGTTGTGAGAATGAATAGGGGAGGAGGGGGAATGTTAGATTATTTTAGTTTATAATGTTGCCAAAGCCAAAGGCCATCACATGTAAGAGAAACAGAAATGATAGCAAAAAAACAAAAAAACAAAATTGAAAACAGTATAAATAAATGGATACAAATTGCAAATCAATTTAATTGCTTTGCATTAAAACAGATATACAGTGACTTCTTAGCTGGAGGTGCAGCTTTCTGCTGAATCAATTTAATTTTATCAACAAAAGATAGGAACATGGTGTAGTCTCCATATCACAAATGAGAGACAGTTTTGAGATACAGGGCAGAGTCTGGCAATCAGCACAGTTTGATTTAAGGACAGCCATCCATCAGTATCTGCCTAACCTGCTCCCAGAAACAAACAAACCCAAAACAAAAAAACTGGGACTATGGAAGCAGCCATGATTTGTTCTGCAATCTGTAAACTTGGTAGTGCAAGAACACTGCTGTGCATGGCTAATGCTACTCAATGTGATCCACCAAGCTACCTACATTGTACCACCTAGATACTGTTTGTTGTCAGGTGAGTAACACATCCCCTTGTTTTTCAGGTCCTACTCAGAAAGTGAAAACAGAAGGTTTAAGGAGTTCTGCTGGGATTCCATCCATGGCTGATAGATTGTGTATGGCTTGGTGGGCCACAGGTTATGCTAGCCTACCGTATGAGACTGTATGAGCTGATGATGATGCAGAAGGCAAGAGCTAGGGCATTTACCTTATATTTGTTTTGAAGGATAGGCAGAAATTTTAGCCAGTCCATGAATGGAGATACCAGGTAGCTAGGGAGATTCAGTGTGGTGTAGTGGGTGTGGTGGAGAGTGCCCTCAAGTCATAGCTGACTGATAGTGACCCCCCCCCGGGTGGGGTTTTCATGGCAAGAGACTAATAGAGGTGGTTTGCCATTGCCTTTGCCTGCCTCTGCAACCCTGGTCTTCATTGGAGGACTCCCATCCAATTACTAACCAAGGCCGACCCTGCTTAGCTTCTGAGATCTGATGAGATTGGGCTTGTCTGGGCTATCTATGTCAGGGTGGTATAGTGGGTAGGGCATCAAATTAGGATATAGGAGACCCAGGTTCAAATCCTTCACCTTGCCATGGAATCTTTCTGTGTAACTTTGGTCCAGTCACTCAGGTACACAGGCTTGTTGTGCAGATAAAATGAAAAAGAGGAGAATAATGTGCACAGTTTGGAGCTCTTTGGAGCAAGAGTGGGATAAAACTGTACTAAAATAAACCATCAAGCACCTATCATATGTGGAAATGATATCCATCCTATGTGTTACATCACAGAGAGCTAATACTAAACCTGTAGTCCATGTGTCTCGTCCTATCAGCATTGCTACCAGCTAGCCCAATTCCCCTCCTTATCACACCTTCTATCCTGCATAGGGCACAGCTTTAGGCCACAGAATAGCCTTTTTAATGATCAAAAGTGGCCCCCTCTCCATCTTTATGACAGCAATAATGTTGGAAGGTCAACATTATGCCTGTCAAAGAAAGAATATTAAAAATACAGACTGTAAATAGTTTTGGGGGCATGGACTGTGTCATCTCTTACTTTTGGGCATTCTTGGGCCATCGTCACACGGGCATCTCTTCCGTTAAATTTACAGCATATAGCGTCCTACCTTTTATCAGCACAGTAACGTTTCTTTGGGTCACCTAACGGCTCTTCGCACCACCAGCTGTCCACACCGAAGCACTCTGTTCTGTTCTCTCTAACCGCGCAGAAGTAGCTCCCCCCCCTTTTTAAATTATTCTGGCATTTAATTCCGCTATAATGGAATAACAGCATATAAACATTCCGTTAGAGCAAAACATTATGACCCTTTTGTTTTTCCAACTTTGAAATTATATAAATAGCCCTTTGCCCGCAGAAAACTCCCTGTCTGACGTGATCCCCGTCGCTGAAGACTCTGCCATGGCGATTGAGTCATTTTTACTTCAGCAGAAAGTTTGCATTGTGTTATGTCGTTATGGCGTTATAAGGACATAATAAAATTTAAAAAAGGGGAGTCGCAGGAAGAAATGGATTCTGGGATTGAAGGGAGGGCATAGGACGTTGCGAGGCGAAATACATCGATGTGAGGCATTCACACTGAGGCACAAAATAGCGCGAGTATCAAGCACAAAGCAGAAGAGAGAAAATCGCTACAGTGTTGGAATAAGGTGGGTGTTTGCCGGGAAATAGCGCCATTTTAGCGCTAAATAAAAGCCCGTGTGACGACGGCCTTGGTCCTAAGACAACGTGCAGGTGTAGTAATATATATTAGTCAAAGGAGCTGCCTGAAAAATCAGCAGTAAAAGCTGCACTAGATACTTCAGGAAAAATACATGAATTTGTTCACATCTGCCATGTTTGTATGTCCATGAAAAAGAGTGCACAGGTTAGGGGAGTTGTACTTTCCCCCTCCCTGATTCATTGTATTCTGTTGCATCCTTTCTCCCCAGCTCAGTATATTAAATCCACACTAAAAGAAAAAAAATGCTTTGCATTGCATACACAAATAGATCCTTCCCTTTTATATGAAGGAGGCAGGCATATAAAACAACACATACAGCTTCCCTTATAACAACAACAACAACAAAAACATTCTATTTATATACCACCCTTCAGGGCAACTTCACACCCGCTCAGAGCGGTTTACAAAGTACTTTATTATTGTTCCCTTATACACATCTAGCTGGGTCTTCACATCTATATTTCTAATCAGGCAATCTAAGAGTGAAATAAACACTAGCAGAACTTGTTGGAAATAAGCCTCCTTCATAAAACATCATGTTGCATTAGTTATTTAAGACAGAATAATAACATTGCTTGGTGTATTTTATTGTGTTGGGAATAAATTCTCTGTCACTGTGAGTGGGGATGTCCTTCAGAAAATGCTGATGGATGTGGCTAGGAACCTAGTTGTTGGGTCTTAAAACAAATCAGGCAGGAGCTATGAGCCAGTAGACACTCTATAAACATTGTGTCACATAAGCTTAAGCATATGCCAGCACCAATCTATGGTGACAATCCATCCTTTTTCATTAGTGTTAAACCCAAACTCTTGTATGGTTCATGCTGCATCAGCAGATATTTGCCCTAAGAACTGCCTTTGCGGATCAGACCAACATTCATCCACATTTCCGTTTCCATCACTGGGCAGCTGAATACCTCTGAAGTCTCCCAGGCAGGGAGCTAATAGTTATCCCCTGTTGGTCCTCTCATGGTCAAAAATGTTCTGCTCTGACCAGGTAAATTCCATTTAGCTATCACAGTTCATAACTGTCAGATTATTCCCCCTATAGTTGTATAATCCTTTTAGTAAGCTATCTAATCTTCAAGTGCAATCATGTTGACAAGACTCTGTTTAAGTTTAAAGAAGGGTTTAAAAATAGGGTTAAGGATTCTTTCTTAAATTACAAAACAATCATCTTAATAAGCCAAACCGTATTAAGATAACTTAGCTGTGGTGTGTATACTGGATTAGATCCAGGGCAAAAATTCCACTTGTACTAGAGCTCCTCTGGTAATGGAAATGCAAGAAAACAACTACACTAGTCACTTTCACTAAATTGTAATTATATTTCCACTTGTTTTTCTGCTTTTTGAAGATGTTGTGCAACCAATTTTTGAGTGCTCTAATATATATAGGGAGGAAAGCACAGGGTGCAGTATGAGATCTTAAGCAATCAGAACTGTGTTAGGCCTGTTTATGCATCCACTGGCTCAGACATCATTGGATACAAGCCGCTATGTGGATAATAAATGGGATAACTATGCAAATACATGGAAGAAACAGGAAATTACAGAACACTGCTCATGCTCATTGATATGCACAAAAATCAGAAATGGAAAAAAAATGAAATCTCAATGGAGTCTTAATTCTGCTTTGGAAACAAGATTTGATAAAAATCCTTTATAGCCTGGTGCCCACATACTTAAATGACCACTTCACCCTCCATGTGTCTGTGCAGCAGCTTCCTGGTTCCAGTAATGTCTACTGTTGGTACCCTCCTCCATGCCTGGGACACAGCCCCACAGCCCTGAATGTGTTCGTGAACAAACCAAACATCAAAAAAATCACTCCCTGTTTGTGACTGGAGAACAGGATTTGTGCCAAACTGTCTAGAGTTTGAGCATCCCAAGCTTAAATTAGAATCAGGAGTCACTAAGAGGGTTTTTATTGGAGTCACTGAGAGGGTTTTTAGTGGATTAATGTCAATGTGTGGTAAAATTCTCTTTCATTTGGTAGGCAGATCCAAATAAGCAATCTGTTTAAGAGAACCCATCCCTGGTATATCAACTGTGCCATTCCCATAATCTAAGAAGTGGCACATATTCACTCAGATATAGGTATTCCTTAAGTTTTAATATGATAAGTATTTTTAGATCGGATATTTTAGCAGTCATTTATGCTTTATGACTTTTGTGATTGACTGTAATGACCTTTGGCAATATGCAATATATGCTGTATAAACCTTTGTATCCTAAGTAGAGTTGGGCACGAACTGGCAAAATACTGAAATGTGCGGTTTGTAATTCATCATGTTTCATGAACTATGAAACATGAGCTTTCACAAACTTGCCCTGGTTTGCAAACCGATTCATTTGGTTCATGAAAACATCAGTTCCATGGCAGCAGAAGGTCACTTCCAGGGCTAGAGAAAGCCCATCCCCCCTGCTGCCTAGGAAACTGATTGATCGGTTCGTGAAAATGTCACTTCCGGGTCAACAGAAGGTCACTTCCGTGGCTGCAGAAAGCCCACCTGCCCTGTTGCCTTGGAAACTTATTGATCAGCACCAGGTTGTCTGCAGTGACAAACTGAAAAACAAACCAAACGAAATGGCCTAAAGTTTGTGGTGGTTCATCAGAAATGAGCTCTGATGAACCGCCAGTTCACGAACCACTAACCGGCCCAGTTTGTGACAAATTTTGGTTCGTATTTCAGTTTGTGCCCACCTCTAATTCTAAATTAGACAGAGGCAAGAAAATAGAATTGTAAGTATCATCCAAGCATTGTGAGACTCCAAGAGTTATTTTAACAAAAAAGCATTATAAGATTTCCCCCCCTTTTCTTCATATCAGTGAACTCATAAAATCATAGAGTTGGGTCTTACAGACCATCTAGTCCAACTCCCTGCCTAATGCAGGAACAGCCTAAAGTATCTGTGACAAGTATTTGCCAGCCCCTCCTTGAAGACTGCCAATAAGGAGGAACTCACCGCATCCCTAGGCAGCTGATTCCACTGCTGGATTACTCTTAACGTGAAGAGTAATCCAAGAGCAAACCCCCTGTAGTCTAAACCCATTGTTTCGAGTCCTATCCTCTGTTGCCAACAGGAACAGCTCCCTTCCCTCCTCTAAGTGATAGATTTTTAAATATTTAAAGAGAACAATTGTGTCTCTCTTCAACCTTTGGTTCTCCAAAGTGAACATTCCCAGATCCCTCAGTCTTTCTTCATAGGACTTGGTCTCCAGGCCCCTGATCATCCTGGTTGCTCTCCTCTGCACCCATTCCAATTTGTGCAAATCTTTTTTGAAGTGAGGCTTCCAGAACTGCATACAATACTCCAGGTGGGGCCTGACCAACAGGTTATATAGTGGGACAATGACATCCTGTGATTTGGACGTTGTGACTCTGTTGATACACCCCAAGACTGCATTTGTCTTTTTTGCTGCTGCATCACACTGACTGCTCATATTTAGCTTCCCATCCACTCGTATCCCAAGATCTTGTTCACACACACTGCTACCCAGAAGTGTATTCCTCATCCAGTATGCATGCTTTGCATTTTCATTACCCAGGTGGAGAACCTAGCAATTATCCATGTTAAATCACATCTTACTCCTTCCTATCTGCTGATTTTTCCAGTGTGTTCAGATCTTGTTGAATTCTATTGCTATCTTCAAGGGTGTTTGCTACTCCAAGTTTGATGTCATCTGCAAATTTAATGAGTAATCCCTTCACACCCTTGTCCAGATCATTTATAAATATATTGAAAAGCACTGGGGCCAGAACCAAACCCTGTGACACTCTACTGGATGCCTCCCTCCAATCTGACATGGTGCAACTGACAAATACTCTTTGGGTGTGGTTATCCAGCCAGTTCCCTATCCGTATAACCATTCTAGTGTCCAGTCCACAGTTCACCAGTTTACCCATTAGACCGTCAAGAGTAAATTTGTCAAAGGTTTTACCAAAATCCAAATAAACTACACCAACAGCTGTCACTCAGCCTGTCACTCAGTCGTAGAAGGAGATGAGGTTGGTCTGGCAGGACCTGTTTAGGCAAATCCATGCTGACTTCCTCATATCACCATGTGGTCTATCAGATGCTTGCAGATTGACTCCTTTAATATCTGTACCAGTATCTTCCCTGGGACAGAGTTCATGCTGACTGCCCTGATTCCCAGAATCATCCTTTCCCCCTTTCTTGAAGATTGGGATGACATTTGCCCTTCTCCAGAACTCTGACATTTCTAGCTGTCGTTATATGACCAATAATCCAGCAGAATATTTTCCCAATGTCACAGACTTGCTACAACGTACTGCCAATGTATGAGTTGGATCCAGCCAGCAAATCTCACTCAACTTATTGTCCTTACAGGAGCCCCATTCCACTGGTTTTTGTTCATGCTGGTCCCATGATCCACCAGCATAGCATTTTGGGGTAGTAAAAGGAAATACCTCCTCCATTTTTTCATTTGGGTAAAACTGGTTGGATCCAACCTGTTCTGCTTACAGTAATCCAATAACCCTGGCTTTTTTCATATTAACCATTTATTCTTCTTATGCGCTGTGTCAAAGAACGTCATATATTTGTAGGATTCGACTTCCGGTTTGGGATCCATGGAGGTCTAACGCAGCTCCATTTGCGGAGCTGACCGGACTGCCGTTTTAACCGGCCGGTGGGGTGAAAATAGCCCGCGGCCGACTGCTCTCAGGCGGGGAGCAGGCAAAGAACGCTCAAGACCCTAGGGTGAGCTAGATCTCGGACGAGGGGGGGCTCTACACAACGGGTCCCCTCCCGATCCTTGAGGTCCCACCTTGCGACGGGTCGGCTATAATCTCTGCGGCAGTTTTGGGGCCAATTCGGCTGGCATAAGACCTACATACCCAAGCTTCGATTGGGGGAAGAAGCTGAGAGGAGAACTTAAAATCGAAACAGCGATTACAACCCGAGAAAAGTGAAGAGAAGGTAAAGATCATTATCTTCTGATACGGGACAGATTGATAAAAACAGAGAAGAAAAAAAGTAGATTTTTAAACTGCAACAGACTAGTGAAAAGGAGGGGAAGACTCGGCAGGAATTGTATATGAAAAGAGACTAAGTTTAAAGAAGTTATTAAAGAAATTGGACTATTGTTTTGAATACCTGTGGCTTGGGAGCTGTGAGAAAAAGACACCATCGCGAGATCTGCTGTGGGAAGACGGGAGACAGGAAGTGCGTAATAACAATAGAGTGGCTGGAGAGAAGCGGCCCTTGCCGGAGGACAGGAAGTAGGGAATCGCCATTTTTGAAAGGGGAAGGGTCGCGGCTTCAGCGGAAGAGGAAGTAGGCCATCTTGGATTACAAAATCATAGAGAAACCATAGAGAAAAGACGCCCGACATTTTGGACTCTTTAAAATTTAATTTTTACAAGAAGATTGGGACATTTAAAACAGAAAAACGTTAAATTTTACGCCACGGAGTTAAGGAAGAGAGCGGATTCGTGGGAGCGAGCTAAAGCAAGCCCCACGATGTCAAAAAAAGAGTGGCAATCGGCAATAGAAAACCTGGATAAAAACTTGGATAAAAAACTTTTAGATATGATTAAAGAACTTAAGGACACGAAATTGGAGCTGATAAAAGAGGTTAAAGAGGTTACACAGACAGTAAAATCGGAGCTGTCAGAAGTGAAAAAAGGTATGGAAACAATACGAAGTGAACTACAAGGAACGCAGCAGAGAGTCAAAACAGTAGAAGACGCGATGGAGAATTTAGCAGACATGCAACAAACAGAGATGAGATTGGTGAAGGGGAGAATGTCAGTTGCAGAAACTAAACACATGGAGAAGCAGCTACGTTTTCGTGGCCTGCCAGAAGTGGAAGGGAAGTCAGCGCAAGAACAGATGACTGAGGTGTTGGCTGAATACCTGGGGAAGGAGGAGGAGGAAGTTGTGGCTATCCTAGATGTGGCATACCGTGTGAATTCGAGAATTGCAACCCAGAGGAAATTACCAAGGGATGTGATTGTGCAGTTTACAACACGAAATATGAAAGAGAGGATTGTGACAAAACAGTTTCAAGATCCATTGGAGATTGATGGCAAGACGATTATTATAATGAAGGAACTGCCCAGATCAGTGTTATTGGACCGGAAAAAATACAAAGTGCTAATTCAGATTTTGAAGGACATGAAAATCAGGTACAGATGGGAGCTACCGGAAGGAGTGTCCTTTGAGTTTGGAGGGGCAAAAAAACGCATCAGATCTGAGCGAGAGATGGAGCGATTTATTAAGGACAATGAAAAAGACTTACCAACAAAACTATGAGTATGGAGTGTAAAGTATTATCTTGGAATGTAAATGGACTAAACTCACCGAATAAGAGGAAAAATATTTTTCATTGGCTACTAAAACAAAAATGTGATATTGTTTGTTTGCAAGAGACCCATATTAGAAAACAGGATGTAAAATATTTAAAATCTGGAAAACTGGGCAAAGAATTTGTAGCGGCCTCTAACAAGAAAAAAAGAGGAGTGGTGTTGTATATAAAAGAGGAGCTACAGCCAAAATTTGTTATGAGAGATGTGGAAGCTAGATTTGTAGCAGTGGAATGCATTTGGAATTTAAAGAGAGTGTTGGTAGTCGGACTTTATGCACCTAACGGTGCAAAAGAAAGCTTCTTTGAGGATTTAAGGAAGCATTTAGATGATCTTGTATATGACCAGATAATTCTTGCTGGAGACTTCAATGGAGTGACAGACTTGGAGCTAGACAAAAAGACTACAACGGCACAAAAGAAAAGAGGACTATTACCAAAGTTTTTTTTTGAGTTGATTCAGCAAGAGACTCTCGAAGATGTATGGAGGAGAGAATATCCTAAGAGTAGACAGTTTACTTTCTATTCTGCAAGGCATTCCACATTATCAAGAATTGATATGATCTGGGCCTCAAAAGACTTAGCGTTATGGACTAAGGAGGTAGAAATAATGCCGATGGTAGGCTCAGATCACAACCCAATTATGTGGAAATTTGGAAAAAGGAGAAAAAGGAAAGCATGGAGAATAAATGAGGACTTGTTACAGGAAAGAGAGAATATGGAAATACTGAGAAGAGAGACAAAGTTTTTTATACAATACAACGTGAATAAAGAAGTACCAACCAACAAAGTTTGGGATGCGTACAAGGCGGTTGTAAGGGGCATACTAATGGACTTAAATGGTAGAGCAAGAAAGAAGAAAGAGGAGAAAAGACAAGAGATTGAGGAGAAAATAAAAGCCAAAGAAATACAGCTAAAAAAGAGACCAGGGAAAAAGAAGGTATACCAGGAAATTAAAATACTTCAAGAACAGCTAACAGCAATGAGCAATAAAGAATTGGAGTGGAATCTTAAAAGACTGAATCAAAAAGTGTTTGAGGGCGCTAACAAACCTGGGAAATACTTGGCATGGCAATTGAAGAAGAAAAGGGAAAAGAAAATAATAAATAAAATCTGTGAGGATAACAAAACGTATTTGGAGCAGACTACCATTAGTAGAGCCTTTTATAAATTCTACGCTAAGCTGTACAATAAAAAAGAAGTAAACAAAGAATCAATAGCATCATATCTGGAGAAAACCAAACTTCCAGAAATCTCGGAAGTTTGGAGAAATAAGTTGAACAGTGAAGTAACGGATGAGGAAATAAGCAAGGCAATACAATCCGCAAATCTAGGAAAGGCGCCAGGGCCAGATGGACTTACGGCTAAATTTTATAAGACAATGGCCAATGAACTGGCACCATTCCTAAAAGAGGTGATGAATGGAGTTTTTAGGGATCAAAGGATTCCAGATACTTGGAGTGAAGCGAATATATCATTGATCCCAAAAGAGGGCCAAGACCTGACTAACGTGAAAAATTATAGACCTATATCACTACTCAATAATGATTATAAAATTTTTGCGAAGATATTGGCGGAGAGATTGAAGGGGTGGCTCTCGGAAGTCATAGAGGAGGAACAAGCAGGTTTTTTGCCAGACAGACAAATAAGAGACAATTTAAGGACAGTGATCAATGCTATTGAATATTATGATAAGCGTTGTGACAAAGAGGTTGGTTTCTTCTTTGTAGACGCTGAAAAAGCGTTTGACAATTTAAACTGGGACTTTATGTTTGCCACCATGGAAAAGCTACAATTGGGAGAAAGATTCATCAGAGCAATTAAGGAAATTTACAGAGACCAGACTGCAGCAATTGTAGTGAATGATGAATTGACTAAGAAATTGACGATTAGTAAAGGAACAAGACAAGGTTGCCCGTTATCTCCATTGTTGTTTATTTTAGTATTGGAGATTCTGATGATACAAATACGTCAAGATGAGGAAATTCGTGGAATAAAAATAAAGGACTATTCATACAAGGTCAGAGCATTCGCGGATGACATAATGTTAATTGTAGAGGACCCATTGGAGAACATGCCAAAAGTGATAGATAAGATCAAGGAGTTTGGAGACTTGGCAGGTTTTTATATCAATAAAAAGAAGTCAAAGATATTATGTAAAAATATGACTAAGCAGAAACAACAATTGTTAACGGAAACAACGGATTGTGAAGTAACAAGCAAAGTGAAATATTTGGGAGTTGAACTGACTGCAAAGAATATAGACTTATTCAAAAACAACTATGAAAAACTATGGACTCAGATAGAGAGAGATTTGATCAAATGGAATAGACTGAATTTGTCATGGTTGGGCAGGATTGCAGCAGTTAAGATGAATGTGTTACCAAGAGTAATGTTTTTGCTACAGACAATACCAATCATCAGAGACTCTAAACAATTTGAAAAATGGCAGAGGAAAATATCAGATTTTGTTTGGGCAGGCAAGAAGCCTCGAGTGAAAGTAAAAGTTTTACAAGATGCAAAGGAAAGAGGCGGAATGCAACTGCCCAATCTGAGACTTTACCATGATGCAATCTGCCTAGTTTGGTTGAAAGAGTGGATGACACTAAAGAACAAGAAACTATTAGCCCTAGAGGGATATAAAAAATTTTTTGGATGGCACGCATACCTATGGCATGACAAAGTAAAGGTCAACTCGATGTTCCTGCACCATTTTGTACGGAGAAGTCTATATATAATCTGGAAGAAGTACAGAATTTACTTACAAGAAGGAACCCCCTTGTGGGTGGTTCCATATGAGGTGATAGATCCGAGAGCTGTTGATAATGAACAACAATGTTTAACGTACAAAGAAATAACTAAAACTGAAGCATCTAAACTTAGAATAAAGACGCAAGAGGAACTATCACCGAATTACGACTGGTTCCAGTATAGACAGATCAGAGACTTATATAATTCGGACTCTGTAAAGGGGGGTATACGAACAGAGAACTCGGAACTAGAGCAGACCCTTCTTAAAGAAGACAAGAAAAGAATATCCAAGGTATACCAAGTACTGTTGAAATGGTATACCGAGGACGAGACAGTTAAAACACAGATGGTGAAATGGGCTATAAATTTTAATAAAGAAATAACAATGGAGGCATGGGAATACTTGTGGAAAACTACAATGAAGACAACGACATGTACTAATATTAAAGAGAACATTTACAAAATGATCTATCGTTGGTACATGACACCAAAGAAGATTGCGCTAGGGAATTTGAACACTTCTAATAAATGCTGGAAATGTAAGAAGCATGAGGGCTCCCTCTATCATATGTGGTGGTCATGTGAGGTAGCCAGGCAGTACTGGGGGGAAATAATAAGAGAAATGAGTGAAATTTTACAGTTTCAAATAAATAAGAACCCAGAACTCCTGCTACTAAACTTGGGAATGGAAGGAATTCCAGCCCATCATAGGACGTTAATATTTTATATGACAGCAGCAGCTAGACTTTTGTATGCGCAAAAATGGAAAGTACGAGAAGTGCCAACTATTGAAGATTGGATCTACAAATTGCTGTACATGGCCGAAATGGACAAGATGACAAGAAAACTGAGAAATCTGGACTCAGGGCAGTTTAACACAGACTGGGAAAAGCTGAAACAATATTTGGAGAAGAAATGGGAGGTGGGAGGAAAACTGTGGCAGTTTGAGAACTACTGAAGTATAATAAAATGTAGAGGGGGGTGACTTTACCGGGGGAGGAAGAGATAAATGTGAATTTATAAGCAGTTAGATTAACAGATTGATATATATATAGATATATATAGGTTAATAGAGAGAACATTGATAGAAAATAATTAATGATAAGGTTTAAATATAAGGATTGAGTAACCAACAGTATTTTCTTTCTTTGACAAGATATAATGCACCAAACTGAATATACAGAAGAGTCAAATTGATTGACTATGTGATGAGCTATATAGAATTACCATAAAAAGATAGAATAAGTAATATATAGAGAATAAGTCAAATTGTTTGATTTAAATGTAAGATTTTTATGGTTTATGATATATAGGTTTATGATATATAGAAATATTTAAAAATGGAAAATGGGATAAATTGTATATCCAAGATGGAAACAAAGACTTACAGTTTGGGTATATAACAAGAAAAGTAGTTAAGGATGTACTGCTTAATATAATGGAGAATGTATATCTGTTTTAGATAGAGGAAATTAATAGAAGTAAGGGAAAAGGGACAAAGGGTGGGAAAGCTGTTGGAAGTCAACAAAAGGGGGGGAAAGGGAGGGGGTTAGAAATGAAAAATTTGGGAAAAACTGAATGTAAATGTAAAAACAACGGATTCTAACCCAATAAAAAATTTTATCAAAAAAAAAATATATTTGTAGGATTCGAGTCCAGCAGCACTTTAAAGATCAACAAGATTTTCATAGTATAAGCTTTCAAGAGCCAAAGCTCCCTTCATCATCAGATACTCTGTGTGTGTTTGTGTGTGTGTGAGATACATTTTTGTTTATATTGCACATTTATTATAATAGAGATCAAACACAAAGCCTTTTCATGTTTCCTAATTTGTTTCAGTCTGCTTCATTCATTGCACTATGATACTCTCTGCCACCTTAAAGCACATCTGCTTCTCATGCAATTTTAGCCCTTTTCACTAATTTTTTTCCAGAAATTATTTTTAAATCTAATATTTGAAAACCTTCTGAAATAAACAGTGCTCGTTGTGCATTACTCTGGAAATAGACAACTTGACAAATTTTTAATTATAAGATGTCTCACTGGAATCACTTGCCCTTCTTAATTTCTTAAATAATTCTGTTTAACACAGTCTAGTCATCCCAGTTATAATGTCATAAAGCGCTGATCTGAGAAAATAGAGAGAGGTGATGGGCAGATTATATTAAAGATATTCCATCATGACTCTGCCTCCTCCTCCCGCTTTCTTGAAATTAGTTTGGAGAGAGTTGGAAGACAAAGTCTGCTTCATATTTTCTTACTGTGTTTTTGAAAATATTACAAATGATCAAAATATAAGTGGTTTCTTTTTATTATTATTACAGCACTGATTTTCTAATGATTAGTTGGGCGAAAGATATTTCTAGCAGAGGAGGAATGCTGGGAACATCTTTTTGCCAGGTGGAGGAGATCTGAGATGAGCTTGTCTCCCTCTTCAGTTTCAGATATTTATTTATTTATTTTTATTTTATTTATTCAATTTATATACCGCCCATCCCCAGGGGCTCTGGGCGGTGAACAGTTAAAATCGATAAAAACAAAAACTAAAATCAATATACAAATAATAAAACAAATTAACAAGGTGCAGTGGTGGGGAGAACCTTCCCCACCCCAAAGGTGGGAGGCCGACATATTTAACCTTGGCATGTCCAGAGGCGGTTCTAGAAATGGAGGAATGCTGGGAGCATCTCTTTCCCAGGTGAAAGAAATCCGAGATGAGTTTCTCTCCCTCTTCCATTTTAGGTATTTAGCCTGGATGTGGCCAGAGGAGAGAAATGAGGGATGCCTTTGATTTGTTGTCACCACTGGCCCGAAGTGAGTTGGGCCAACCGATCCAGGACTAGATAAGGATGTGTGTTTAAGTTGTATTTTGTAGGTTAGGCTGAGAAAGAATGACTGACCAAAGGTCACCCTTTGAGGTTCCAGAGCAGAGTGGTGGTTGAAACCTGGCTATCCCAGGGCAGGTCTCAATTAAAGACCTCCTTGCCTGAGACGTGTAATGAAAGGGCTTCCCCAAACCAACTTGTGTTGCGTGTGTGACCTTAAATATTGATTCATGGCCTAATTCCACTGCAGAGCACAGTGCAGAGGGAGGAAGCGTTTCATTCTTCCCTACCTTTGATCCCACACATAACAAAAAACAGCCATGGGTGCCTTTTGCTCCAGTACCACGTGTCTTCCCAGGCCACGTGGGCAGACACATGGACCCTGGTAGTGGGACAAATAGCCATACCTGTAATATTTTTGTGCTTGAAAATGCTGGAAATGGAAGGGAAGAAAAGCTGAAGACCCTTTTCTTGCTGCACCACAATCTGCTGTGGAATCAGGCTCCCCAAAAAGTTTTAAGGTGTGTCCCCGGTCAGACATGTGACACAAGTTGGTTCTGGGTTTTCCCAAATTGTCTTGTGTTGCATATCTGAATGGGGACTCACCTAAAAATTGCTTGTATTACATGTCTCATGTAATGAGGCCCTAAACGTAATGCATGACCTGAATCGGCTCAGAGTTCCCGAGCCAACTTGTGGTACACACGAAATCGAGGAACTACAGTTTCCAAGCACTTTGGGGTTGTTTTCTGATCATGAGTGTGGTGCAGAGCAAGGAAAGACTTCAGCCTTTCCTACTCCAAAGTTGTATTGAGCTAAAATTACCACAGGTCGGCCCTGTTGGCCTTACTGTGGGGTTCCTCATGTCACAGTTGGTACATATGGAGATCCAATGTTGGGCAAATAGGCCCCTGTGTCTGTTTTGACTCAAGAAACTAGCATGGGAGAAAAGCCTGAAGCCTCTTCTCCCCCACACCATACTTGTGAGCAGAAAGCTGCCTCCACAACACTTGAAAAGGATAGTTCCAGAATGTTACATGTTCCACAAGTCAGTCACACATGAAGTTTAGTTGAGTCCTCGAACCCTCACTCAATACTCTAACCACTGCAACACTCTGACTCTTCGGCTTTGTTGTAGCTTGATTTAGCTGTCTTTTGCCCCCCCCCCCCGATTCGGAATGAAGAGACGCACACAAGGCTTGGGTGAAAAAAGGGCCATTTACTGACCAACTAAATTAATAACTTAACTTAATAATGGCAAGGGTATAACTAGCAGTACTTGTCGAGCCAAGGGGTCACTTGGACCTACTCCTCGACCTGCTTGGGCGAGCACCCCCTGCCCCAGGCACGAGCCATCTATTGCATGGCTGTAACCTGGCCGGCCAGGCGAATGGTTCCCCCCCTTTAAAGCACCATACACCCCAGCCGTAAAGCCCGAGGGAAGGCCTTTTCCAGGGGGTCCCAAGGGCAGCCTGCCCTCTCAGCTGGCAGCCATAAAGCCCACCAGCCCATCCGAGACAGACCCCCATTCCCCACCAATGGGGAGGTGCAACCGGGTGCTCACCAGCCCGCTCTGCCTACCCAAACTAACCTGCCAGTAACTTGGACAAACAAAAACAACACCAACCTAAACCAGCAGTACAAGGCAGGCAAAAACACCCCTCAACAAGAACCAATCAGGTGAGAGGCAAAAAAACTCCTACCTGGTCCTGAAACCAGCAACCGGCTAATCCTGTACCACATAAACATAGGGCGCGGAGGGTGGGACAAGCTTGCCAAGGAACTGCGCAGCGGGGAATGCGGGGCCGGCCTATGAATGCCAGGCCACCCCCCCCCCCCACCACCAGGCACCTGGATGCCCAGGAAAGCCTCTCTCTCCCTCCGTGCGTGGGAGCAAATGGCAGCACCCGGGTAAGCGCGCAAGCGCGCTCCAGGAGTGCCGTTTAATCACTGTTACTGTGTTTTCTGGTTGGTTATTATCCCAGATTAATGTATCAACTGCTTGACTTCACATAATTCTTATGCAACCTTGGATACTGAGTAGAAAATTAAGACATAAAATCTTTACAAAGTGTACAGATAACATAAAGTAGTCTTTGATACTAATATATGTATGTATGTCATACAGTTCTTGAACAAAAGCTGTTGTTGACCTACTTGTGGCTAATACTCCTTGAAAGGACTAAACATTTTGTCCCAAACTGGAGGTGTAATGTGGCCCAAGGGTTCTTGTTAGGAATCCTGAAAATGCCAGGTTTCATTTTTAAAGCAAAATTTAGTTATCAGTGTTAGAGATAGAATGTTGAAAATTAGATAAAAAAACACTGTGTTAAGTCTCCCTGAACAGAAATAAATATGTTCCATTTCCTTTGTACTTACTAGCAGGTAAGTAGGTAAAGGTAGTCCCCTGTGCAAGCACCAAGTCATTACTGATCCACGGTGGGAGGTTGTATCACAACGTTTTCTAGGCAGACTTTTGGTTGCGGTGTGGTTTGCCATTGCCTTCCGCAGTCATCTACACTTTACCCCCAGGAAACTGGGTACTCATTTTACCAACTTCGGAAGGATGGAAGGCCGAGTCGACCTTGAGCCGGCTACCTGAACCTGGCTTCTGCCAGGATTGAACTCAGGTCATAAGCAGAGCTTGGGCTGCAGTACTGCAGCTTAACAGTCTGCGCTACGAGGCTCTCACCAAGTAAGTATACTAAAGTTATGAAAAAAGAATAAGTAAAATAATTTATTTGAGCCTATGTTCCCTGGTCATGGTTCCTTATTCCAAGTACATCTTACTATTTTTTTTTTAAGTAGTGTGAATTTAACACATCCATAACTAGTTTGACGGAGCAGAGCAGATTGCTCAGGATAGGCAGGATAAATTGGCAAACACACTGAGACACTGCACACGATGGGGAGACATTACAGTATCTGTCATCCTGATTACCACAACAGCCCAACATTTCTTTCATGATGGGGTGAGAGGGAACTCCCTTAGTACACAGCAGCAGCAACCAAAGTCTTGTCTGCACAGCATATGGGGAGAGAAGGATGAAACTTGGCACATTTTATGTGCAGGCCAGGATGAACAGGGGCAGTGCAACCACTGTCCAAGTTTGAAGCCAGGGTGGAGTTACCTAAATGAGAGCAGGCACAGTAAGCCAACTTTTACAGCCATCTTCCTGGTGTGGCCTGGAGATCTCCTAGAATACAGGTAATTTCCAAAACGACAGAGATCAGTTCCTCAAGAGACTATGGCAGCTCCAGAGAGTGGATTCCATGGCACCATGTCCCTGCTGAGCTCCTTCCCCAAATGCCTCCCTTCCCGGGCTCTGCTCCCCAATCTCCAGGAATCTACCAACCTGCCATTGCCAACCCTAAGTCTGCCTTAAAATGTTAGCATATTTTAGTAGGTTGTGATGGATCAACATTTTAAATAACCTTGTCAAACTCATATTTTGTTGCCTCCTGTCTTTATTTGAGGAAGTTGCTGGTGACACAATATGAAATCCAAGTTCCTAAACATAGTAAAACTGTCAGTGAATACAGATTACCACTAAGAAAAACTGTTATCTAGTCTTTATATAACTATTTGGTAAGCTGGTTGATTGTATGATCATTCCAAGTGATACGGAGAATGTTATGACATTTACTTTCTTTGAGTAGATATTTCTTTTAATCTTTCTCTTAACACTCCCTGGGTAGTTTGCTGCCACCAGGAATATTATATTCCAATATATTTTATTTAAGTTTTCCCTTTGGTAACGTTCCTAAGCATCAGGCTCCTTCATGGTTCTATGTGGCCCTGAGGATAGGAATGGGATATAGCAATGACAGCTACTCTGGGATATAACAAAACAAAATGAACTTTTATTTAGTCAAGAAGTGTATCTGTTTCATAAACATAGTTCTCGGTTCTTAAAGTTACTTCCTATAAACTCATTCACACAGCTCTCTTCTAAGGCTTCACACACAGTTAGCCTCTTTCACTAGACTCAATAGTTCTCTCACAAATACTTCAGTATACTTAGGGCCAAGCTACACATGACGAATGACACTTGAATGGCAAGTGTATTTCTCCCTGTTCACTTGCCCTCCACTCAATCCACTTGCTGTTCAAGTGTCATTTGTCATGTGTAGCTTGGCCCTCAGGCAGCACACAGCTAGCCTCTCTCTCTGACTCTTATTCACATAAATATGAAACCTGCTCAGGCAGCACACAGCTGGCCTCTCTTTCCCTGACTGAGTGTCCTTTCACAAACATGCTCAGTTCAGGTTCCACACAGGTTATATTTCTCTCATAAATATTTCAATATACTCAGGCAGCACACAGCTAGTCTGCTTTCTTCTGACTGACACTTTTCTCTCTCCACTGTCAGTCTAAACTGCATTCACTCCGCCCACACTCTCAGTCATCAACCAATCACATCACTCACTCTTCCCTCTCTCACCCCCACTCTTCACCTCGCTCAAACCAAGCATTTAAAGACACATGCACACATTTACTTGAAATCATTACAGAGAATATTACAGCCCATCAGATAGATAGAATATACATACATTTGAATATTATACTATCGTAATCATTCATCTAGATTTTCCTATCTGTGAAGGATGTACCCCAATAAACATGCACCTGAAATCTTGAAACTATATCCATGTGTTGCTTGTTTGTTATTGTTGTTGCCCCCCCCACTCACCTGGATGGTGGGGGAGACGCATGGGAACAGGCCTTCTGGATGTGTTCCCAGGGCAGTGTAATGACCTCACTTCCTGGGAGTGACATCATCACACCTCCCCGAGAGGACTCTCATGCTTTGCTGCAGGCTGGCCCATTCTTCTAAATTGGACCACTGCAAAGCGTGCAGGAGCAGGAGTGCAGGTGCGTGCTTTGCACACACATGAGGAACAAAGACAAAGTAAGTGCCAGCCCCCGCTCCCGCTGGGAGGGTAAAGGGACCTGGCAACCCTAGTTGGTACCATCAGCCTTTCCACTGGTGAGAATAGGTGGAGTGGTCTCTTTTAACTTTAACTTTGATGCTAGAGATCCCGGACCTGCATAAACAAAAGCCCTGGTGGATGTAAGCTGTAAGAGCATTCAGTGTGTGAAAAAGCTCACTGGATCCAAACTGTTGTCTACCAAATTTGGAGTTTAGGAATGTGAAAGATCTGCCTACCAGATGTTAAAAAGTGACTCACTCTTCATCTGCAGCTTTTTCTTCTCAAATACCATTTGTATTGATTGTATCTGTCATTCGGATCCACAACAGCAATTCGTATCATTTGCTATTACAGCAATACAGGTAATTCTATCAGAGGCAATCACTGATTTTTGTAAAGATTTTTCTTACTCTCCATTTGGTAAATTTCAGTTTTGATGTTCCCTCGTCTTGCCTTCACTTTCATTTCTGAACTATCACAGGATAAAAATCAATGAGTAACTGGAAGCCAAGCATGGCCCACGATTACATGCTGTTCCTGACACTTCCGTCGATATTGGATGAGTGTTAAAAGACATAGAGTGACAGAAATGCATTTGGTGGTCACTTATTAATTGTTTCTGTCTCAAAGTACCTGGCAATTTCCTCATAATTGTTTGGAATATGGCAAGCATTCTTGGAAACATGCTTCCTGATAATTGTTTGAAACATCACCAGTGTCCCCCCTACCCCGATCTGATGTTAAGTGGTCAGCTTCCAGCACCCCAATACATTCTTCTAAAGGCATTTCTTTTTCTTTTGGAGATCTGGCAATCCTTGTAGAAACAAAAGTTAAGAGTATAATCTCCCTCAAAGCTCATGGAAGAATCGACATAGATTTTCCCTTCTCCACTCCAGCATGAACACATGTTGGGTTGAATCCAGCCAGTTTTTCCACTCAATCTCATCAAATTTTCCTCCCTACTACTGCCTTCATCCTACATGGTATTTGTATATGCATGTACCATGATCCCCCATAGAGCCTTTTTGAATGGTCAAAGGGGAATCTTTATTCCGTTTTCCACCAGCAGAAGAGCTGGTTGGATCCAACCCAATCGCTTCATGGCATTTGTTTTCCATGCCTCTGTCTGTCCCTTGCTGCCATGTATATGACATAAGCTTGGAGAGTCTGAAAGAGAAAAACCATGGGTTGTTATATTTTCAGCTAGATGGCTTCAATTTTTGCTCATTTTCCCCAGCACGCCAGGGATGCAGTCTGACATGAGAATGCCACAACCTAGGTCCACTGAAGACCAAGAGATCTTAACATTATGCCCTCCTTTAAACATCCAACTTAATGTAGAGTTCTAGAGAATACAATAGCTTCCACCCTCTTTCTGCCATCTGTAGTTAGAGCCAATGTAGTCCTTGGACATGCCTAATGGTTATTAATCCTAACCCTTACCCTAGTACTGTGGATTAGATAGGGGAGAAGGCTTCCTTGTCAAAGAAATTGGAAGTGATCTCGCCTCCTCCTTCAATTCCTACCAAGCTCCCTAAGGTGATCAGCTAATCTTTCTTTACTCAGGGTGGGTGCCTGGGTCAGCAGTTGAAGAAAAAAAACACTAGGAAGTAGAGCAAACATACATAGCCTTTTTCATTTAGCTGGAACACATGAAGCACTTGGCCTGTCCCTACCCCACAGAAAACTCATACTTCACTCCTCCACAAGAGCATTTCCCAAACTAGTCACTGTCCCAAGGGGATGGTGAATGTGTTTGTGGAGGGAGAAGAAACAACCATTATAGGGTTATGAACCTCAAGCAGGGAGCTGGAGTTCTCCCATAGTTACTGATCTCCCAGCTTACTGATTTCTCCTGGAGGAAATAGCAACTTCAGGGGCCATCACTATAGAATCCCATCCCCCTCTGAGTTCCCTCACCAAACTTTGCTCTCCACTTGTTCCACTACTAATGGTCTCTCAAATATTACTTCCTTCATGAGTTTGTCATAGAGCCAACTGGGGATCCAAGCAGGCACATAGCAGCTCTGGGGAATGACTTATGTATAAAAAAAGAAAAGCCCAAATGGGCTATGAAAGCTACCTCTGGGAGAAAGCTCTTGCATTTCTCCCTGGCAGTAGCTTCTGAGCCCATTTGGGGTCTCCTTTTTTATAAAAGCCATTCCCGAGAGTTGGCTCTGAGGTGAACTTGTGAAGGAAGTAACATTTAGAGTGACTGTAAATTTCTAGGAATTTTCCATTCCAGAGTTGGGAACCCTAAATCAGTGTGGTGCAGTGCTTACAGTGTGGGACTAGGGAGACCTCAGTTCAAATCTCCACTCTGCCATGGTACTCACATGGGGTGCTCCCCAGTGGCCAATAATTCTCCCTTAGTTTAACCTACTGCAGAGGGCTGTTATGAAGATAAAGCAAGAGAACCTTGTACAGTCTACTGAGCTCTTGAGAGGAAGGCTGGGATAAATAACAACAACAACAGAAGGTCCCAAGATGATGATGATGATGATGACGACAACATTTGATTTATATACAGCCCTTCAGGACAACTTAATGCCCACTCAGAGCACTTGGCAAAGTATGTTATTATTATCCCCACAACAATCACCCTGTGAGATGGGTTGGGCTGAGAGAGCTCCTAGAAGCTGTGACTCACCCAAGGTCACCCAGCTGGCTTCAAGTGGAGAAGTGGGGAATCAAACCCGATTCTCCAGATTAGAGTCCCATGCTCTTGACCACTACATCAAAACTGGCAATAAGATAATAGAGAAACCCAGAGCATTGCCATTCCTGGAAGCAATCCAGTTCCTCACAATTTGTTGTTCCACCCCAACTGTGCACATTGCTGAGGTACTGATAAGACATAGATGTTTCTGAAGTTCATAGCCATCTCTGGATTTGGGGATTCTGAGTTACCTGATCTTCTTCCGAAGTAATCACAACCTGCTAGTCTTCTTCTAAACTTTGTGCAGATCACATCAAATATGGAGTTTTGCTGCTGCATGCTGCATGCTTTTTAAAAGTCTGCTGTCTTCCTTGGAAGCAGAAAGCTTTCCCAGTTATTAAATGATATTGAACCTTTCGATGTGAACTTGTTTAAAGTATATTATTGTATGTTACTCTGAAAATTTAAGCATTGGGTTGGATCAAGCCATCGTTTCTGCTGGTAAAAAAAGGAGGAAAGTGTGCATGTATATATGTTTGTGAACTGAAGAAATTTCAATTTTCCTTCATAGTCAAATATTATGAATGCGTGTAATCCGTGACATCTTTCTTCAGATGATGGTGGTACTTTCCTACCTGAACATTTTTTTTAGAAATGCTGACACATCCTCTCTGCACCCCTCCACCCCCTTATTTTGAATCCAAATGCAGAAGCTGAACACAGTTGTGCTTACTGAATTCAAGAAAGGGCTCTAGTGAAAACAGTTGCTCACAAAAAAATCTGATCCTGAAGCACTTAACTGTGGCTGAATCCTACTAAACTCAACTGAATATACATCAATAATCATGACCAAATCTCTTTATTTTGCTGGGATTCTGTTCTGACAATATCCTTCTTGCATCATTTTAAATTGAACATGGAGGGGTTGAGAACATAGTGTGTGTGTGGGCGGGGCGGGGTGGGGGGGGAGGGATGCCAGGGAAACAGAATGTTGGATAAGAATGCTCATGATCCAGTTCAGCAGTGTTCTTTTATTAACCATGTTAACCATGTTGGTGAAGAGTGCCCTCAAGTCAGAGTTGACTCATGGTGACCCCTAGTGGAGTTTTCATGGCAAGAGACTAACAGAGGTGGTTTGCCATTGCCTGCCTCTGCAACCCTGGTCTCTGTTGGAGGTCTCCCATCCAAATACTAACCAAGGCTGACCCTGCTTAGCTTCTGAGATCTGATGAGATCAGGCTCACCTGGGCTATCCAAGTCAGGGCTAACCATGTATTACCAACATTCAAAATATCTCACTTAAAATAAATATAAATAAAATATGAAAGTGCTACAGTAAAGACCCACATAGTCCTTATCAACAAAAAGCCCATCATCAGCCAAGTTAACTGACTGAAATAAGAATAGTGTTAATTTGCATGGATATTCAAAGAAGAATGCAAGTAGATCTCCTTTCTTTAAAAAAAAAAATCCCCCCTTTTCTCCTTCCATTATAACCTGGAGTCAACAGTTTCAGATGGGTAGCTGTGCTGGTCTGCAGTAGAAGTGCAAAATTCGAGTCCAATAGCACCTTAGAGTCCAACTAGATGTCCAGGGTGTAAGTTTAAAATCTGATGAAGGGAACTTTGGCTCTGGCGGGCTTAGGAATGGAAGAGGCATCTCTTTCAAATCAGTTCTATTTTCATCAAATAAAAGTTTGGAGAGAGAAAGGGTAGGAAGGGAGGTTCTGTGAAATTTCACAATTTCGCTCAGAAGCAGGCAGTGTCTTTTCAAATGTTTCTGTTCTCTTGTGAGAGCTCCACCCTGTGATGTGTAGCTTCAGACGACCGTAAGGGCCAAAGTTACAAAAAGGTTGCATTGCTTTCTTTTCAAAGAGAAATCAAAAAAGAAATGGAAGATAAATCCCTCTTTTAAACAAGAATCAGAGGAGCTAATGGATATATCAAAATGTACAGGTTGATAAAAGAAATCCCCCTCCCCGTAACAACACTGGCAAGGGCCGGCGTAAGGGGGAGGACAAGCAGACTGGATCCAACCTGTTAAGTACAGATGGAAATGTGAATCTCATGTTCATCTATGCTGATGCAGTTTAGACCATTACAAGGATCTGGAAAGAAAATGTGATACAGAATAAGCAGAGAACAACAAGTAAAATAACTGACATCCATTTTGAACTAGAAGGGTTGAACACATAGCCCACACAACTATAATAAAGCAGAAGAGGGGATATCCACTCAGCCCTGTGACAAGATACTATTTTTCTTTACATAACTAATGTCTCACAACAAGGCATAATGGCAATTATATGAAAAGCACTATTGTGAGGAGTAACAAAAATAGCCTTGAATCATGGCAAAGGAAAAGGTTGCATCATTTTATGTCCTTGACTTTCCACATTTTGTTTGCAGTCATAAACAATAAGACAACTGCCTCTGCCTAGCATCCATTAAAAAATGAAGAATTATCTGCTGGGTATATTTTAACGTAGCATATAAATTAAGTCCATTAAAAGAAGAACTCCCAGTGTACTATGAAATACCTCTGCAATACAGAATGCACAGGAGTGTCCTAAGTACATTCATTTAACTATTAATATATGTAGATATTAGATGGAAACAAAAAGATACAGCATGAATCTTCATATAAGTAAGTTGTCAGTTCTGAAAATGCAAAGGATCGATGAACATTTTGGTTGTTTGAAGAGATGTGCATTTACAATGACACATCCTTTCTGCTGAGGAGGTACATGCATTTTAAATTGCTATTATTTCCATGAGGCGCAATGCATGATTATTTTCATCACCTTTGACTCCATAAGCGCCATTACTGTTACTAAAATCGAAAAGAGTCCAGTAGCACCTTTAAGACTAACCAACTTTACTGTAGCATAAGCTCTCAAGAATCATAGAATCATAGAATCATAGAGTTGGAAGGGGCCATACAGACCATCTAGTCCAACCCCCTGCCCAGTGCAGGATCAGCCTAAAGCATCTCTGACAAGTATTCATCCAGCCTCTTCTTGAAAACTGCCAGTGAGGGGGAGCTCAGCACCTCCCTAGGCAGTTGATTCCACTTTTGAACTACTCTGACCATGAAAAAGTTTTTTCCTAATATCCAGCCGGTACCTTTGTGCATGTAATTTTAGCCCATTGCTTTGGGTCCTACCCTCTGCTGCCAACTGGAACAGCTCCTTGCCCTCCTCCAAATGACAGCCTTCTCTGTCATTTCTC
Source organism: Eublepharis macularius (assembly GCF_028583425.1). Lineage (NCBI taxonomy): Eukaryota > Metazoa > Chordata > Lepidosauria > Squamata > Eublepharidae > Eublepharis > Eublepharis macularius. The sequence continues at coordinate 30,050,082 of NC_072792.1, read as the reverse complement.
TTCATCAGGTGCGAGTCTGTCATTTCTCTTCTGTCACAGTTCTCTTTGTCAGGTGCGAGTCTGGATCTAATACTGTTACTGTAACAGATAGGGCCAGCAAGTGATCTTCAGGCATCTGAAAAGAAGACCTCTCCTGTTAATGCTGATGGGGCATTTTGTGGTTGTGTGTGTGTGTTGTCCATGCAGGCCCCTTAATCACCAGCATAGACTTTTTGTATGGCCAAAGAAGACCCTTTCACTCATTCACACCAATGGAAGAAGTGGTTTGATCCAACCAATAGTTCTTCACCTGAGCCTTCAAGATTAGCTAGGCTGTTCCTTTAAAATAACACATCCCAAACAGCCTTTTAAAAGCCATTTTTCATTTACACACCCATTGAAATAAGGATCCTCTTTTTATGGCAGATGAGTGAAATGGAAATCGCTCTGCATTGGGATGGTAATAGGTAGTGCAGGTGCTCCATTTTACAATTGCTGTGATTCTTGCTTCACAAAAAAGATCATGTGAAATCCAAACAGTGGTATGTAATGGCCTGCATGAAGTCCTGCAAGTCACATTAATTTAGATGCATGCTGTGGTAAACATTTGCTTCTCTGGAGGAGTTAGCCATGTAAGAGGATCCTCATCCAGATAAACTGCCCATGGAAGTTTCGTTTCACATGGATCCATTTGTCTGATGGAGGCACTGATGGGAAAGAGCCTCTTATGTCAGCGGGATACGACTTCCACCAGAGGGAAAACTCTGCCACTATCAGATCCACCCTCATGATGTAAAACATCCCCGTCTCTCAGTAAAAAATTCTCAAAGTGGCAGTCAAGAATTTTGTCAGCGTTTTGATATGTCTTTTGACATATCATTACAAAAAGCAAATTGCCTGTAGACTCAACCTGAATTACATCGATATTCTAGCATATGTGAACTTTGACCTTACTGTATGGCTAAGATGCATCAGAGTTTTCAAATGTATGGATCACCCTACTGAAAATAATAGTTCCTCACCTCAGGTATTTTGCCTTAATACACATGGGCCATTTCCACACGGCTTACCTTTGCTCATAACAACGCGGAACATCACGCAAAAAATGTGGACGATCATGTTTTCTTGCACGAGATGTGCATGACATCGTGCGCTGTCACACAAATCTCGTGTGAGAAAACGCGATTTTCCGTGTTTTTTGCGTGATGTTCCGGGTCCTTACGAGCAAAGGCAAGCCGTGTGGAAACGGCCATGGTTTCCAATTGTCTAGATGAATCCTGTTATGGTTCCTAGAAATATGATTGGTTCAGTTTCTTCTGTATCATCTCTCCTTTGGCACCGCCCCACATAAAACACATTCTATCATTAAATACTGCAGAAGATAATCATCACATTGTTCTCTCTTGCTTCTACAAATTATCCCACCAAATGATCCATCCCAAGGATAATTTTTTTCTGGAAGGTAGGATATCTGTTATCCTATGAAGTCTCCTTGCAAATTGGGAGAATTAACATGCAAGGAGAGGCTGCGAGAGGAGGGGTAACATAGGATCTTTTATGCCTGTGTATACAAGGATCCCTTCCTCTAGAGAACTCTTTCAATATAGGAGTAGGAGTTCAATCAAAAAGGAGGTTTTATTTAAAATAATAAAGATGAATTGCACACAAAACACCACAGCCCACACACAGGGCTAACTAGGAAAACAGGGAAGAAAGTTGGAGAAAGTTGCAGAATTGGGTTATATTTACCAGTTCCAGAAGATAGAGGGCACACAAGGAAGTGCAGCTTTGATCTGACCTTCTACTTATACTGAACATACCCTGGAGCATTACTGCACCTTCCTCCCCAAAACAATGGCTTAATTATTGTCTCTGGGACAATCTCCGGAGTCATACAGTGGACTGGTGAGCTGTCTCCGGGGGTGAGACAATAAACTGGAAAGGTTTGATAAGTTCTGTCTTGGCAAAACTAAAGTTATCAACAATGGTTAATGACCCACGATGGCTGTATGGGTGAGGCTAGGAGAGTCCTGAGTTGCTTGAGAATAGGAGAGTGGATAACGGAAGATCGATAGGGTGTGTGAATGGATTCTATGGTTTTGCACATCTCTGGGGGTGGGACTGAGAGTTGGTCTCGCTTGTCACTTCACATGCTAATACTTTTCCATTTCCCGCCTAGCCAAGCAGCTTTTCTGTGTTTTATACACATGAGGAGAGGGGCTGTATTGCCCATGGTTCAGATAGATTCCAACAAGCAATATTCTTTAACGAAAGGAAGCAGCTTTATTCAGCAATAACAGCAATCCTCCACCCACCCAATAACCTTAGTAAAGAATATTGCTCTGAAAAATTTCAGAGACGTGTGGGGGAGAGAGGCCTGTAGTAGAAATACTGGAAGAGCATTGTAAACACAAGCAGATAGGTGGTGAGTAGAGATGGACACGATCTGCATTATGATTAAAAAAAAAACCATGGCAATCGTGCGACCGGGACCCGGCGGATCGTACTCGGCCATGGCCAATGATGCAGTGATTGGGGGTGGGGGCTGGATCGGGGCTTGATCGGGGCGATCGTGCTCAGATCGGGAAGTCAGACACTCGGGCGCCAGCAATCTATTCCCCTGGCAACGGAGCCAGGGGAATGCCTGAGCTGTGTTTGCCCTCCTTCTGTCGCCCTGGAAACCCGAATGGAAGCCCAGCTTTCCTTGATCAGCAGGGCTTCCTTCCAACCATGGAGCAGCAAAGCAGTCACCAGTTGGGAGAAGACAGCCAGGGGAGGGAGGGGGAAGGGGGTGTTCTGTAGCCATGGGCACTCCAATCTCATCCCTGCAAACCCTGATAGGCAGCTCTGACAGCCAAACACAGGCCAGACCCCCCTCTCCCCCTGAGGGGAGGCGGCTCGTTGCTGTCTCCCTGTGCCCGCCGGCCACCGCCAGCACCCACTTTCCCACATAGCTGGGAATAGCAGCGTGCCCCGCTTTGGCCTCCACGATCCATGGCTTGGGAATGGGAGATGATTGGTGTGGATAGTTTATTGGGGATTGTCGCCGGCGCCGATCAATGATGGGCTGGATCGTTAATTTATTTTGGATCGTGCCCATCTCTAGTGGTGAGCCACACAGCCCTTCTCCATGTAAATAGCAGACTCAGGGTAGCAAGGAGTTAATCTCCACACAGCATACAACACTGTAAATAGCAAGCACCTGGTGGTGATAAGGTGTGGCTACATAAAAGGTGAAAAACTTCAGAGATGTGTGGGGGAGAGAGGCCCAGCCCGGCCCGGCCCGGCCCGGCCCGGCCCGGCCCGGCCCGGCCCGGCCCGGCCCGGCCCGGCCCGGCCCGGCCCGGCCCGGCCCACTATTTACAGTGCTGTATGCTGTGTGGAGATTAATTTCTTGCTACCCTGAGGCTGCTATTTACATGGAGAAGGGCTGTGTGGCTCACCACCTATCTCCTCGTGTTTACAATGATCTTCTGGTATTTTCACTACAGGGGCTTATTATATTCCATATCTTCTTAATATCATGAGAACAAGTCTGACCACTAACAGGCTTGCCCTAGAAGTAATGCTGTGTCCTGCCCATATCGCCTTAATGCCATCACCAAGAGTTGGGTGAAGACAGAGGCCTCATCCTAGTCATGTAACAGATTATTGTTCTGGCCTTCAAGATATTCTAGATGAAACATTTGTGAAAACAAAATATGGGTGAGCTTTCCTGAAGTACAAGCTTTCAACTATTCAGTGTAGTAGACCCTGCAAATCAGGCAGGGTGAGGACACCTTGATCCACTAAACTGCCTTTGGAGATCAAGCACTTTTATACACCACAGGTATGAAATGAGAAATTCTGAGAAGTATTGATTCTGCCCTTCTTCTGAGTGGATCAGCACAAAGTCATTGAGCAGAATTGTCTCTTTAATAACAATGCACTGTGAAATTCACAATGCTCAATGCATTTCAAGCATTGCTTTCCTGATCATGTGATACCAAGGCTTGCTGTTAGAAAACTGAGGTCTAACAAAAATGTTCATTGGCTGTTCCGCTGCGTGTCCAGAGAATAGGAACTCATATTCTATCCTTATTCACATGATTCTGTCAATCAGTTAGGACCTCTGCAGATGTTCTAGTGCATGGAGAATCTGCACAATATAACCATCACAAATGGTTACCCCATGGAAGATGGGGAACGGACCCAGTTCCTCATGAGGGGTCAAGGATAAAGCATCTGATTCGTCTGCATAAGATTCCAGGTTCAGTCCCTGGTAGCTCCAGTTTTAAAAGGTAGTAGATAGTGAAAGACCTCTAGTGAAGACCTTAGAGAGCTACCATCAGTCAGGGTAGACAACATTGACTTTGATAGACCAACAGTCTAAGTCAGCATAAGACAGCTTCGTGTGTTCATCTTATAGGATCAGAGGACTGGCAAGGCCAGTTCTAGTTGAAGGTCAGATCAAAGCAAAAATTTTAATGTAGGAAGCAATCAAAAGGTAGGCTCAGGACTGAGACTTTGGAACAGGTAATAGAAACAGGTAAGATACAGGCTATGCATAGTGTTAAGAGAAATAGAGCAGGGATACAGATGCAGGCAAAAATGCTCACTGAGATGCAGTTATTAACCTGCTCTGAAATGTTTGACCAACGCACAGGTAGTGAATGATGTCACCACAGGTAGTTTGATGTCATCTAGGAACCAATGGTGTTAGAAATCAGCATCTTTAGGCTATTATTGAAACTCCCAGGCTTCTGGTTCTGTTTAATGAACCAGAGGTTCTGTTGAAAAAACAGATGCTTTACTGCTGAGCCATGCCCCATAATTGTTCATTCAGTTTAATTTTTATGGACCATCCAGCTGAAACTGTAACCAGTTGGTTGCATTCCATTATTCTCTGCATTGTTTGTCTGTCTTTTTCAGACTTGATTCACTGTGTGTGTGTGTGTGTCTTAATTTTAAACACAGTATTACCAGATGACATCTTATGGACAATGTAGGTGGCCTTGAATAAGCCACTACTCTTGGCCCCAGCTACCCAACTGTATTGTGGGGATAATACTATACTGACTTCATTCACTGCTTTGAGTTGGGCACTAATCTATCTAAAAGAGTGATATATTAGCACAGTTATTAAATGCAGTTGAGACTTTTTAGGGCTACAATCACTTTAAATTTCCAGGCTCCCCTTGTTCTTCCACTATGATCAAAGTTTTCCTGTTCTCCCAGGACCTGTCATGCATGGCATTTATAAGTCAACGGTAAATTGTCATCTCTTCTTTATTGTGGACGGGTAGTTTAAGTTTTTGTTTTGCCTTTTGTAATTTGCTGAATATTTTGTGATCATAAATAATTAAAAATATCAAATCATTATGAAAAGGCACCCTATAAAGGAAAAGTATTTTAAATTTCCTCCCTCCACCCTTCCAAGGGGGTGAAAAACCTGATAATTGATCTTTCACTCTTGAGTGCATGGGAGAAAACTGCCAATTCAGTCATCAGTCTGAAAAAAATGCAATAAAAGGGAGATTTCAGGGAGACTGGGCCATTCCTAAACAGAATTTGCTCCCAGAGGACAGAAGGAGAGCTTGCCTATGGGAATGGATTGTGTGAAGAATATAGCATGTTGTTAAGCTGCAGCTGAATGCAAAAAAAAAATGCCTGCATGGCCCCCAAAAATGTGGTATGAAACCAGGACAGGATTGCTTACTGGTTCAAACAGTGAGGTAATGTTTCTGTGTTGTTCCCTAGAATAAAGTGCCTTCTCTTGAACTGACTTTATCTACAGCTTGCTTTGCCTTCTCTTCCATGTTGCTTGAGACAGAATGAGGTCTAATGCCTGCTTGAGATATATTCAGTGCAATCCCAAGCAGAGTTACTCCAGTCTAAGCCCATTGATCTCAATGGAATAACTTTTTTTAGGATTGCATTGTTTGCCACCTGAGGCCACCCCGATTCTCCACCCACCTTCTTCTCTGCCGCAGCCATACTTTACCCAACTTCTTTCCTCTTGCGATAGTTTGGTCTAGATTGTGCCAATTGTTCTTGGAAGTTTTGATTTATGAAGCATTCTGAACCCTAAGTTCTATTCAGTTATTTTTAAAACCTGGATACATGATGGGCTGGCCTAGTAACAGAAGTTGACATTGAGGTAGCTGAAGTAATGAATCTGCTGTTGGATTGCACCAATTTGGACTGCAGATGAGGGTTTGCAAGACAGAAAGTTCCCCCATATAAAAAATGTTGTGGACATAGAAAATGTTCTTCTATAGAGAAAAGTTCTAGCCTTGCCTCCTACTGGATGTACAAGTTTAGCATGTACACATTCCATCCCCTCTCATTGGGAGGTATTTAACCGTGCAATCCCCAACCCCCATCCCAAAACTGAAGTGCTATGGTCTAAGAACAGATTTTGGTTCTTAATTGTTGCTTGTGTGAATTGGCCATAGCATTGCCAACGGATGTGAAACCAACACTGGAGATCTCCGTCAGTGCCGAAGTGATGCTTTTTTGGAATATGGATACAATATTAGTCACCATCAAGATGCTGTTAATACCACATGAGAAGGGCCTGTGCGCGTGAACACATGAAGCTGCTTTATACTAAGTCAGACTGTTGGTCGATTGAACAGACGGCTTTTTTGGTAATGGCACCTCCTTGCTTATGGAATGCTCTTCCCCTTGAGGCTCACCTGGCTACCTACTTTGCTTTCTGTTAGGTGGCAGGCTGAAACACTTTTGTTCTCCCAGGCTTTTAATTACAGGGTTGATCTTTTAACACTGTTTTAGCCTGAAAGGTCTTATTTTATCCATGGCCTTTTTTATAGTCTTCTTTTTAAAAGGGGTTTTAATGCTGCATTTTAAATAGTATCTTTTATTGTTTTGTTTTTTATTATTTTTATTGTGTAAGCTACCTCAGGAAGATTTTTGGAAAGTATTAAAAAAAATTCTAAATATTTTTTTTAAAAAAAAACGTCTGTATTTTTTTATTTTTACTGATAGCAGCTCTCTAGAGTCTCAGACAGAGGTCTGTTATATCACCTGCTATCTGATTTTTTAAATGGTGCTACCAAAGATTCACCCTGCAAGCTTTTATATGTGAAGCAGATTCTATACTAAAACTATGGCTCCTCCTTGTAAATAAACAAGTAACCTCATCTTGGCCTTGGACTTCTACTAAGAAGAGACATTTTCTAAATGATGGTGAAAAAAAAATGTTTTCCATGATTTTGTAATTTCAATAGACATTGAGAAGCATCTGTCATAGCATAGTAATTTGTATAATTATTTCGGTATTGACTCATACTGAAATAGTAGATCTAAATGTGATAGTATAAATAAGTTAAATCCAGACATCCTGCTTCAGTTTAACAATAGCAATGAAACAGTAGAATACTATATCCATACTATATCCCCACCACCCACATACTCAAGTTATTCTGATTCCAGAACAATTAGATCTTGATTGATTCATTTTGGGAAGATCTCACAAAAAGAATTTATGTGAGAACAGTCATACAGAAACTGAGAAATATGATTTGTTTCACCATGCAAATGCTCGTGGAACAAAAGCAATACCGATTTGACCAGTTTTTAAAAATCGGAAACAGTGACCTAAATCATTTTGACAGCCCTACATGTGCTGAAAACTTTTTCAGGGTTTGTTTTTTTTAAAGTCATTGCTGGCTGTCTGAACAATCAGCAACTGTTTTGTTGGCAAACACAGTGAGACAAAGGGGTGGTACACTGAGATGATAAGAAACTCCACTTCTAAGCTTAAATTAAAGGCCTGTGGAAAAAAAATAACTCTCTTCTCTTAAGTACAGTGCTTGGTAGCTGCAGGATTCAGTACCTCATTAAAGGTAAGCTCCTTTCCATATTATATCAGGAAATGCGTCTGGAATACTTTTGGAGATAATTTAGACTGCAGAGTTTCTCCATTCCATAAGGTTAATTTAACAGAATGGCAGCAAATACATACAGTGTTACAGCTTGCAAACAGACAATGTGGTACTTTCTCAGACAAGTAGGACAATCAACACTCTTTTAAAACACACAAATATGCCATTTTGCTTTTCCCCCCACAGGCAATACAAAGAACTGGAACAAACCTAATACATTTTTTCCCCTCTTGCAGGCACCCAAAAGCAAATCATTCACTTCAAAATGACTTCTATTTGCTCCAGAACAAAGATGTATATTTAAATAAGAACTGCATCTTGTACGCAGAGAAATATGTGTATTTTGAGCTGGTTGTCATGGATCTGCATCTGTCAGGGAATCCAGAATTGGCAATATGGTTTTATTTGGTAATATGGTTTTATTTGTTAACTGCTTCTATTGTTTTTTTAAAAAAAATCTGGGTTTGTAGAGAAGTGCTTGTTTGCTGCATGTGGTTGCTGAAAGTAAAGAGTCCATTAAAACATTTTTAAAAACCTGCTATGAAGACATAGCAGTGCACTATGGATGTTACACTTATGCTGAAGACATGTACCTAGCCAATTAGATAAGGACAAGTGGGACATCTGCAAAGACTTGCAGGGAAAATCTCATTTTCCCCTCCCCTATTATTTCCTCTGTCTCTTCTCTGGAAACCCTCTTAACCTCTCCAATTTTCCTGCTTCCTTCTCATTCTTGCCCATCAGCCAACCTACCATTATATGCCTCTCCCCATCTTTAGCATTCCCTCCTTCTCTTTTAGCACTCTCTCCCTCTGGCAGCCTCTTCATGAGAAAACTATTGTCCACTTGCATGGTGCCACCTCCCATGCTAGCCCCAGTTCTGTGGTACTGGCCTCCAAGCTGGGCCCAGTTATGGAGTGGAGAATGATTTCTGAGGGGTGTGTGTGTTATTTTCCCATGTTTCCCCTTCTTCACACTATTTCTTCTTTCCTTACTTCTGGAGACACTCTGGGCCAAGCTACAAGTGACAAATGACACTTGAACTGCAAGTGGATTGAGTGGAGGGCAAGTGAACAGAGAGGAATACACTTGCCGTTCAAGTGTCATTCGTCACTTGTAGTTTGGCCCTCTTTCTCTGCTTCCTTCTCTCCTTCCCACTCACTAACCATTGTACATTTTATAGGCCCTCCATCATGAGCTATATTTATTATTTTATTACTCTGCCTTTCTGTTTTTTCCACCTCCCCACCACAGACTGGCAGAGATGCAGACCACAAGGTCAGCTTACCTCATTCGCCCTGGAAGTCCAGAGTTGGGAAATTGAAGAGCAGCATGTTGACCTTCAGGAAGACCAACTGCTCAACTCTCCAGGGGAGCAAGAGAGTGTGATGGAAACTGGCAATGTCACTCACATGGGTAAAGATTTGCTTCCATGCTCTTCAGAGGGTTTGAAAGGAGTTTCTGAGCTTCAAGACAGAGGTCTGGCCAGACTGCCTTTTTCTTAGCCCAGTAGCTCAGTGGATTGGTGGAAAGCAACTCATGGGGCTCTCAAGGTAGGCCCTGGCTATAGCCTCCAGGCTCCTGCACCTCACATTCCCAGAAGGGCCAAGGGCATTCTGGAGTACTTCCATCTCCATGGATATGCTGGTGCTGGCCATGTGGGGAGCCTGCTGAGAAATGACAAAAGGACAGCAGAGCTAAGCCCTCCTCCAGCCCCTCTGCTGGCAGGAAGCCCTTCTTGGTCTGCCTATGCCACACCCTCAAGGAGAAGGCATCTATCAAGGCGGTGAGGTTCTCAGCTTGCTCATCTATGGTGCCCTTGATGTGTGGGTCACACATGGTAACCAGCATGGACAGCTCCTTCTCGGTGAGGAGCCGCAGCCAGGACATGAGGTCCTGTTGCAGCCTTCTCATGAGCACTCACACTCCTGGAAAGAGGTCTGCACATCCTTTGTCTGGGTCCAGAAAGGGGGCCATAGCACTCTGAATGGTATGCACCAGAGGAATGACCAGACCCTGGGTCACTGTGTCAGTCGAGATCACAGAAGTTAATTTCTTGAAGGGCCTGAGAACCTGCATGTCTGTGGGGTTAGTGAGCCAATCCTTTGCGCTGAACTCACCTGCCCCCCTCCAAGTGTCACTCTCCAAGAGCCACACTCTGAGGGTGGCCTTCTGCTCTGCCAAACACTCAAGCATGGCATGGGTGGAGTTCAGAGATCAGGCCATATTCCAGCAGGCCTTTCTTGGCCTGCTTTTGGTGTAGTTGGTGAGTTGCTTTTACGCTGTTCAAGAAGTGACTCATGAGTTGCTGGCATTTCTGGAGGAGATACTGGAACTCATGAGTTGTGGGGTCCTCTGCAGTTTCCTCAGAGAAATGCAGAACAAGCTCACCCTTCACCACAAAGTAAAGTTTGTGGGCCACACAGTAAAAGCACTTGAGGCCCACTTGTGCAGCCACTGTCTTTGTTTGTCCACCATCAGTCTCCATGTTTCCTGTGGTGATGCCACCTCACATACCCAGTACAGTAATTCTTTTTTTATGGCAACAGCAATGTTCTCCACCAAGTATGTCACATTGAAAACTTCGGCATGGAGCAAAGCCTTGCAGTAACCCACCTGGTGATCCCCCATTTGACCCTGCATAACACTGGTTGTCCCATTCCCACCTTGAAGGTCATCAGGTTGCCACCAGTAAGCAAGAGGTAAGCATGTTGTAACTGAGAGCAGGTCCAGATATCTGATATGAAGTGCATCTGTCTCTCAGTAGTGTAAGACAACTGTGCCTTCATATGCTTCTTGGCAGCCCAGTAAATGGAGGGCACCACAGTCCTGATCAACGTAGTGCAAGCTGAGAGTGCGTACCAAGGACAGACTACTCAGAGAAACCCTTGGAAGCCAAAATCCTCAACTATGGAAAAAGGCTGCCCATCTACAGCAATCATCTCACCAATCTTCTGAGTGACAAGCCTCAACGTCCTCAAGGATTGTCCATATTAAATATTGAGATTTCAGCTCATAGTAACAGCTTTATTGAAACTGGAAGCAGACAGACACAAACAGGCTCAACAGGAGCCAACTATATACACACAAGCCACACCCCTTTTTCAAGCAACAACCAATAGGCACACATAACTAGAATCCTTAGTTTGTATTAACTATATACAAAGTAACTTATTTACAGTACAGTGACTGGTCTTTATTTTACAGCACTGATTGGCTGCTGCCAGCAGAAAACAACCAATAGTAATGAAGACTTCAGGAGCCTTAGCTCAGACAGAAGCTAAGTCAATACATAACAGTCCACTCACTCCCACTTCTTTTCCTTATTCCCTCTCTCTTCTGCCTCTGTGTTACTTCTGTTGGAAATATAATGTCTTGTGTACAGAGAAGGCAGAAGACACCGAATACCTTCAGGGGGATAGGTGGCAGAGTGGGATCCTTCTTTCCTCCTCTCATCTGTCTTTTTTGCATGTCTCCAGATTGGTATTCTTAGACTACTTCCTGCTTCTTCCTGGTAGTCCCTCCTCCCCTTTAATGAAGTAGTTAGTATCTATTCTGTTTCTCTCCTTTCTGTCAAAGTTGTAGTTCCTAAATAAACTCACTTCATTCACTCCTTAATCAGACTCAAGATAATTCCTAAGATATACCAGAGCCTACAACTTCCCTCTTCTCCTCTCACCCTCCCATATAGGAAAAAAGGGTGGGAAACAATGTTTCTTTGCTTAGCAAAGGAACAGCCCACCCATTGTTACTGATTAAACTGAACTAATCTGGAAAACTTCAGTTCGGAAATACTAAATCTGATTCAATATTCCTTTTTTGGTTTGGTAATCCTGAATGTCACAAAATCAGGTGGAATTTGGTATTTTAAAGGGATTATTGAGCTGAATTGCACACCCCTAATTCCAACACTCCCACAAAGTATAATATAGAAGAGAAGAAGCAGTACGATGTGGCTGCTATTGAGTGACAGACCCAAAGGAATTTTTACATTCAAATAACATATTAGCAATGTTTTAAATTATTCATTTTATTTATATCCTGCCTTTCTCCCCAATGGGGGCCAGACACAATTTTCATTCTTCTCTTCTTTTTTATCATCACAACAACCCTATGAAATAGGTAAAGCTGGGCGTGTGTGACTGGCTCAAGGTCATCTAGCAAGTTTCCATGGTAGAGCAGGGATTCAGTCCTAAGCCTCCGAGATTGTCTGACATTGTAACCACAACATCACACTAGCTCTCAAAGAAAAGGGATCTGACATTGTAACCATGACACCACACTAGCTCTCAAAGAAAAGGTGATTTTGGGCTGCAAAGGAGGGTATTGGTCAAATTAAATGTTCCAGCTTACAAACTTGCCACTGAAGGCTGAATGGTGTAGTCAACAATTTGAAAGAGATGGTTATACTCATTGGAAGACTGGGAGATATCTAAAAGTGAATGTAACCCTTCTGCTGCTTGGTTTCTGCAGTGGAGATAAGGTTGCCAGTCCCCTGATGGAGGTGGGGGATCCCCGCTCCCACTCTCCACCCCTGCCTCCATTTACCTGGCTGGCGGGGGAGGCAAGGGGCTAACTGGCATGCTCCTGAGTGGTGTGGTGAGCTCTTGGTTGGCACTGTGCAATCCCACAGGTGCAAAATGGCCAGGCTTGGGCCTGAATTGGCCTGAATTAGGCTGCTGCGGTGCGGAGGAGTGTTCCCCCACATGGCAGCAGCATGTTCCAGGCTGATTTGGGCCCAATGCTGGCCGATTTGAGCCCAATCCTGGCCATTTTGGGCACATTTTGGCCAATTTGGGCTCAAAACGGCCAGGATTGGGCCTCCTGTGGAGTGCTGGAGCACTCTTGGGGGGCAGCCACAGCCTGCATGCTGACATCACTAAGTGATGTCATTGCACAGGCCTGGGGCGCATGCGCGCTTGTACATGTGTGTGACAAATCTACCAAGAACGTAGGTGCTGGGGCCCCCACCACCTGCCAGGAGTACAGGGAGACCTGGCAAACCTAAGTGGAGATAAGGGTTGAGGATGGAACAATCATAAGATGAAACCAAAGAAAACACTTTAGGATGAACAGCTGTAAGCAGGGCTTTTTTTCAGCAGGAATGCAGTGGAACAGAGTTCCAGAACCTCTTGAAAATGGTCACATGGCTGGTGGCCCCGCCCCCTGATCTCCAGACAGAGGGAAGTTTAGATTGACCTCCGCGCTGCCAGAGCGGAGGGCAATCTAAACTCCCCTCTGTCTGGGGATCAGGGGGTGGGGCCACCAGCCATGTGACCTTTTTCTCTGAGGGCAACCCACTGAGTTCAACCACCTCTCTTCCCAGAAAAAAGCCCTGGCTGTAAGGTTTGCTGTAGGTCTGAAGTGAAGTCAGATTCTTCTCACACATTTACTTTATTGGCTGTGTTTTAAAGACATAATAATAAATAAATACCTCAGCTGAATTACATATGTTTTACACTTGCCCTTCACTTTAGGAAGCCCAGACTGTTTTATAAGAACTTAAAACTGTTGAAGACAAAAGCTCAAGAGTGAACATTCCTCTGGCATATTTAATAACAGGATTTACATGCACATTTCCTGTTCTCTGGCTGTTTGTTAATACCTTCATCTTGGAGATTTGCAACCCCTGTAGGCTTTTCTGTTGTAGGTCTAGCATGCTCTGGCAGTGCTTAGAAGTCTTAATGTTTCTGTCTGCTGTTGGCTTATCTCTAAGACGACAACCAGATAGGGTGATATTCATAGGTAGGTGATGTCAGCAAACGTTCTGTCAGGGGGTTCTAGCAGATTTATGAGGAAAGCGGACGTGGAGATGAAGGAGAGGAGGAGAGACATCCTGTTCTTTGGCTTAAAACAACTTAAACTGTGTCTATCAGGCTCATAAGCTGTGAAAATGGGATTGCTAATAGAAAAAAGAACATCTGTAACGTGATTCAAAATAATGGTAGGAACAATTTGAGTCATAGAATATAAAAGCTTTTGTCAGTTGGGGCGCTTCTAATAAGCATTGGTTTCAAGGAATACCGCAGGACATATTCTCCTCCCACAAAATATTTCAATAGCCTTGCAGATTCAGTAGTCTATCTCTCCCTCCCCCCAAATCTACAGATCACCAAGAAAAATTGCAGAAAGTTTGTTAAATTTTGATCTTTCTTCTTATGGCTTGGATCCCATGGAGTTTTTCCATAGATGAAGGACTTCCATCTGTCCTGTCCAGTCCAGTCCTTTATTTCATGCTCACCGACCAACAGGTCATAAGCAGATAGGTTCAGTAATTCAAAAAACAGAATGATGCCATTCAATTAAATGGTTGATCAGATAACCAAAATGCTAAATACAAGGTATAAAATATGTTGTTGGGGGGATCATTAAAAATCATAGATAAAAATATTGCCACAGCAAGAGTTATACTCAGATCAGTATGAGCTAAAAGCTTTGTAACTACTTCTTGTTTTGAAACACCCCCCCCCCCATTTCTGGTTATGTACTGAGATCAATTTATCTCTGGCACGTACATGCTTCTTACAGTCAGTAAAAAGGTGCCAGATAGCATCTAGATTCCCTGATTTACAATCACAGAGATAGTCAGAAAAGGGAATTTCTAAAAGCCTGCCTGCTAATTCCCCTAGTGGCAGAACATTTCTCTCTCTTTTTTTAAAAAATATATATTTTTATTCAATTTTAGAACTGTAACAATAATCAAACAACAAACCAATATAATACATTGCATTTACAAATATTAACACAGTGCTTCAACATTAATACATTAACAATGAGTGGTGTGAAGAAGGAGGTTGCAGATCTCTTGCTTCTATGAATTCGTAAAATGGGATCCATTTTTCCCAGAAGTTTGATCCCGAAGATTGATATTCCGTCTGATGTAGATTGTCAGTTATTTTTTCCATTATCAGATGGTTCCAGATTTTTGTAAACCAAAGTTCTGTAGTAGGTGGAAATTGGTCTTTCCATTTGGTTGCTATTGCACTCCTAGCTGCCACCAGGAGAGAGTTGATAAGGTCTCTTCTAACATTTGGGATTGATGTCTGATCCCACAGTCACAAGAAGATTACTTTTGGTGACATATTTCCTTAATAATATTTAGTATTTCTGACCAAAATTGAGATATCAAGGGACATTCCCACCAACAGTGAGCAAAATTACCCTCATTATTGCATTTCTTCCAACAAGAGGGCGATGCTGAAGAATAAATTAAGGAGATTTTTTTGGGTGTTAGGTACCACCTATGTATAATTTTATAGCTTTGTATTTTAGTTAATATAGTTGAGGATTTATTTAATTTTGATGCCCATACTTTTCCCCAGTTGTCTAATGCCAGTACTTCATTAAGATCTTTATGCCACTTAGTTTGATAATTAAAATTGTTAGGGATGTTAGAGAACAATAGCAGGCCGTATATTTTTGAGTGGCAGAACATTTCCATCTGTGGAATGCAAGTTTCTTGCCTCCCCTTTCCTGCCCCAAATGCACAATGAAATTATGCTGCAATATGACAGGAAAAATACTGGAAAAATGTTTTTTTTGGGGGGGGGGCATTTGGGCTACAGTGAGGGGAGAGGAAAAGAAGTCCAAAGTTGCAAATAGTTCCATTAATAGAAAAGCTCCATTGAATCATAGAAATCAGCCCAATACTGTATTATAGCTGGTTCTTTATTTACTTCAAAAGTATTAGGTATTGAGATGGCTTCACTAACTGTGCCACCTTTAAGCATATACCTTACTAAGTCTATTGATTTCAACAATTTGAAACATCCCATGAGATACTATTAATTTCTAATATCCCCTTTCTATTAAAAGTGCAAACATTCTACAGAAACTGTTCTCATTTTTTCTTGAAAACTTAGCTTAACAAATAATTTTGTCATCATAAATCTTCCTGGACTCCCGTTACAATTCCACAGAAAACATGTCCCATTGAAAGAAAGACCAGTTATTTGGGGTGAACAAATGAGTATATTTTATAAGAATACTGAGGTATAAGGAAGTAGAAAAATGTACAAAAATAATCACAGGTATGATTTTCATGGAAGGAAAACATAATTGAAATGGGTATTGGAAGGTCAAAACAGCAGGATGAGAAATTCAAAATACTACCTAATGAGTATTTTCATATAGCTGAAATCTGGTATTGTGAAAATTCAACTCCTGAGCTATAGACCAAGACTGGCATCTAACAATAAGACCCACTCAGATGTCTAGAAAATATAGCCAGCTGTTGTATGAAACTGGGTCAAGTGTCTACTTCAGGTAATAGATTTTGGGCTCTATTAAGGTATAAAAAATGTTCAGTTTTTTGTTTGTGTGCGCCAATATATCTAATTCTCAACATTGCCAAATCTGTGGAGAATGGAGCCATGAAGTGGCACGACAGATCTTTTTACAAACTCAAAAAATGCCCCATGTTTGCAGAAAGAAACTGAAACCTAAAAAGGGAGGAAGGGAGGAGTTTAACTCCACCCCATAATAAAAACAGCACCTGTAGCTTTAAGAAAGGAATGTCTTCAGTGGCTGTTGCTAGGCAACCTCACAGTAGCCAACTTTGAAGCCTTGGTTTCTGTCAGTAAATGGTAGGGAAGGGGACAGAGCCCTTCCAGAGCTGCACCAGCCTTTGAGGAAGGACTTATCTGGCAGCAACTACTGACAGGCCCAACTGCTTGCTATTGTTCAACAGCGAAAGACAGTGCAGTGTAGTGGTTAGAGTTTCAGATTAGGATCTGCGAGACCTAGATTCAAATCTCTACTCTGCCATAAAAGCACATTGGGTGACACATTTTCAGCCTGACTTAGTTTACATGATTGCTATGATAAAATGACGGAGAGGGGAATTATGTAAGGTGATTTGGGCCCCTATTGCGGAGAACAGCAGGGTATAAATGAATTAAATTAATGATAAATATAGCTGAAGATGGGGGCAGATAAAAGGTAGGATGGTTGATAAGTGGGAAGGAGAGAAGCAGCAAAAGGTGAGAATATGGGGATTTCCAGGAGTAGAGAAAGAGGAAATAGTGTGAAGAAGGGAAGACGGGAAAATGAGATGAGTTGCATATGGCACTGCATCTGACGAAGAGAACTGTGGTTCTTGAAAGCTTATGCTTCAGTAAAGTTGGTTAGTCTTAAAGGTGCTACTGGACTCTTTTCTCTTTTGCTACTACAGACTAACACAGCTAACTCCTCTGGATATATGGCACTGTGCAACTGGGCCATAGGGCCAAGCTACACATGACGAATGACACTTGAACAGCAAGTGTATTTCTCCCTCTTCACTTGCCCTCCACTCAATCCACTTGCCGTTCAAGTGTCATTCGTCATGTGTAGCTTGGCCCATAGTTTTCTCACATGCAGGCTGCTAGGGGCGTGGAAGAAAAGCTGAAGAGGGGGCCAATAAAGGTAACTTGTCTGGTGGATATGGAGGAGAGAATGAAGCGGGGGATAAGTGAAAGGGTATGAGTACTTTCAGGGAAGGGAAAGAAGAGGTAGTGAGGATGGAGAAATGAGATGCCTCCTGCAAGTCTTTGTGGGTCTTCTGCTTAGGAATGTGTATTTACTGTCATGCTTATGAATGTGTATTTACTGTTACAGTGCCATATACATACTGCATATGGCACTGTTAGATTCTCAGATTCCTAAAGTTGCTTACTCTCTGGTTGATACCAGATGGGCCACACTAAATGGTTGGATAGCTAACAAATGGCTGCTTGAGGATCATAGTTCACACACCAGAACATATGGAAGGAACGCTCCTTCAATGATGTGGCCCCCAGGTCATGAAGGCACCTTGAACTGAACTCGGAAACAAACTGGCAGCCAATATAACTTCCAAAATGGGTTCCCTGCAGCTAGCCCTTGACAATAGTTGGGCTCTGCATTCTAGACCAGTTGTAGTCTCCAAGTTGTTTTCAGGGCAGCTCTACATGGAGTGTGTTTCAACAAACCAACCGTGCAGTTATAGAAGCATGGAACAGCGTGGTCAAATTGTCTGAGTCTGGGTAGTAAGAATGTTGTTGCACCAGATGCAGCTGATAAAAGGTGCTCAAGGCTGCCATAGCAACCTGCTTTTCAGAAAACCAAGCAGGGTCCATGAGTACCCCCAACCTCTTGACCTGCTCTAAGAAAGCCAACTTCACTCAATTTAGTACAAATTGATCCAGTCCCTCTAGAACTTTAGCCTTCCTGACCTGCATCATCTGTCTTGTGTGAATTCAGCTTCATGTTGTTCTGCCATTGCCACCTGACCAATGTTCCCGCTAATGTGAGCACGTGAGCAATTGCTCACAGATTCTGACTCCTCCGCTCACAGATTCTCAGCTGTAGCTCACAGGTATTAACTCTCAGGTGGCTCCACCCTCCCACTCAGTCGGCGCCAGCAGGTGGGTCCAATAGGGATGGAGCAGGGATGGACCCTTGTCCCGCTTCTATCCTTCCTTTTCAGCTGTGGCTGGCTTAGCTCTCACAGTAGAGCCAGAGAGCAGAGTCAGAGTTCAACCAGTTGCCGCCAGCTCTCTAGCTGGGGAACAGAGCACAGCTGAGTGACGGGGCTCAGCCTCATTCTGTCATGAGTCTTTCAAGTGCAGATTCATTATGCGGAAAAAGAAAACGTGAGAATGATTCTCAGGTTGATTTCCATACATATCTGAAGTCAGCACTGACTCACAAAAGCTCATCTTGAAATAAATGTGCTAGTCCTTAAGGTGCCACTGGGTGTTGCAGCAACAGACTAACACAGCTACCCTTTTGCAATCAGCATGAACATATCCATTTTTATACAGAAGTATACTCTGGGCCAAGCTACACATGACAAATGACACTTGAACGGCAAGTGTATTTCTCCCTGTTCACTTGCCCTCCACTCAATCCACTTGCCGTTCAAGTGTCATTCGTCATGTGTAGCTTGGCCCTCTGTTTTTTGTGGCCCTTTCACCTAATGGGACTTGATGGTCTTGGACAACTGGTTTTTATTATTAATTTGTTTTGATTGTAATCAAAATGTATTGCATGGTTTTTGTTTTTGGAGAGGCTAGAAATCAATGAGTTATACATAATAACTCATTGATTCCTACGTAAATCAATGAGTTATTATGTAAATCCCACCTACCTGCTGTAATCTTGTTGGAATAGAGAAGGTTAACACGTGCCCAGGATGGGATGCAGACCCTAGCACATGTTCTCAGATATATTTATATTTGTATATCAAATAGTTGGGAAGGAGAAGTATTAATAATTTTACCTGCAGAGTAATTTAGTTTTATATTTAGAATCCATGTTTGAATGACTGCTTGAATTGTTGCTTCTAAGTGAGAAACAATACAAATTAGTTTATAGTTAATGTTTGTATGTTTGTAGACTGATTTTTTTTTAAAAAAAGGAGGCGCGCTCAAAACCTTAATGAAATTTGTTGTTTCATCTCACAAAGTAGATTTTTAGCTCACAACACTGCACAGCTTAGAGGGAACATTGCACCTGACCACATCCTCAAAGCACTGATTCAGAATCAAGGCAGACACATCTGGATAATGAAGCACAGAATTAGGTGCTATCTGCATATTGATAACACCCAACCCCAAAGCTCAAGAGAATCTTTAAAATAAAATATTTTTAAAAGAGAGAGAGAGAGAGAGAGAGAGAGAGAGAGAGAGAGAGAGAGAGAGAGAGAATCTCATTCAGTGGCATCATATATAAGTTAAAGAGGTCTAAATAGAACCCTGTGGTACTCTTCAAGACCAATCCCACCGAGTTGATTCCACACCATCTTTGGAAACTCTTTGTGTCCAGTCAGAAAAAAACAGAACGAAACCACCAAAGAGCTACGCTCTTCATATTCAAGCCAGAAGTTAAGAATGAAGTGGTCAACTATGTCGAAGGCCACTGAAAGAGCTAACAGCATCAACAGGGATGATTGTCCTCTTTCCTACTTCAACTTACCTCCTATTTGATTGGTTCTTGTTTTGCCCTGGCCTCTTTTTATAAATTCCTAAATATAAATTTAGCCGTTTTTGATGGATACTCCATGCAACTGAAGAAATGAACTCTGTTGCTGGAATACATTTTATAAGCCTTCAAGGTATTACTGGACTCCTGCTTAATTTTGTATTATGTGGACCTGAATAGGGCACCATAAATGGGCTCATTATGTGTATTCAAGTTTTGTGGGTCCCAAGTTATGGAGGCCTGACCTACCCTCTTATCATTCTTGAACCACCATCCTGAGTATAAAAGAATTGTGAAGACAAATGGTACAATTGTGCACATAGTTACTCCAATCTAAACCCATGGAGATCAATAGGCATAGAATAGAGAAACTGTAATCAGCATGAAATAATCTTCAATATGTGTCACTATAGTTACAGGGAAGCCTTGATCTAATCACAGTCTTTTCTATTGAGGAGTGCACACTAAATAACAATGGCAAACAGAAACCTACATAACTATCGGATTATCGTGAGGAAGAATAAAACAAGTGATTACACGATCGATGTGTGTGTATGTATGTGTACATAAATGATTAACAAACTGTTGTAAATATACATCTTGGGGATAATTGCAATGTAAAAATACCCACAAAAATCTTCCATTCCCAATATTATGGTACAAAAAAATAGTATGATCCATAGCAAAGGTATCATCTTCCATTATGAGACAGCAACTCTCTCCTGAAAGCACAGACTCGTTTCAGGGGAGATGAGTGTTTCCAATCAGCACTGTGGAATGCTGTGCAGCTGCTCACCGGTAGAATCAGAAATTATGAAGGGATCGAATTCCAAGGATATAATTCAGAACATCCTCAGTCTTCTTAACACCTCATCTTTAGTGCAATGAACAAGCTCAAGTCTTTTCACTACGTGTAGATAGAATGGGAAATGGTGTGAATAAACAAGCCAAAATATACTGTCACTTGAAATAAAGATTACTGAAGTCTGTTCTCTGAAGTTGATCAGCATGTAAATATGTGAGTGTATATATGGTGGGAGGATGTAACATCTGTCTGCTGATTTCTCCCGGTTTGGCCCACTGTTTCTTTTAGCCAATGGATGAGCAGAATTGACCAAGAAACCCCATGCTGCTAGCTTCAATCCTGAAAAATAAACAATATATTTTATTGTTGTTGTTGTTATTTGAATTATCCAAAACACAATCAACAATAAGCAGAGGTCACATGTTGTTATTGATTGTCCTTGCTAAGCTGATACAGGTTTCCGCTGGAGACCTAAGTGTCAACCAGATATCGGCATAATATGTATGTTGTTCCAAGTAGCGCCGTCTTTTGCAATTCTGTAGGTGTTTTTGCAAAGTTTTTTGAGATGGTTCCAAGTGCCCCGATGACAATGGGGACTACTGTTGCATTCTTCTTCCACAGTCAGGTGGTTTCTATTGCCAGATCTCTCTATATAATCATTTTTTCTTGTTCTTTTTCTTCGACTCTGTCATCCCCAGGAATTGCAATGTCGATTATCCAGACTTTTTGATTTTCCACAACTGCTATGTCTGGTGTATTATGTTCAAGGTGCCAATCAGTTTGAATTCCGAAATCCCACAAGATCTTGACTTGTTCATTTTCTAGCATCTTTTCCACCTGATGTTCCCATGAATTCTTAGATACTGGCCAGTTATACTTTTTACACAATGCGGCACTTACCCGGCTTGCACTGGGCTGCATTAGCTGGGTGCCGGAGATTGCCGCTCTGGAAGGAGGGAGGCAGCACCAACTCCACCCTCCTCCCATATTTGGGGTTGGCTGGGCGGGGGCAGAGCAAGAGCCTTAGAGGCTGCGCTGCCCTCGCCCAGTCGCAGTTGCTTTAGTAGCTCAGAGCGAGCGGTTGTCTCATCCGAGCAACTGAGGCCTTTCTGAAGGGCCGAGCAGGGAGGCCTTGCGTGGGCGTCGGCGGCAGTAGCGGCGGCAGGCTGGCGGCCGTTAGGAGAACTCCTTTCCAGAAGGAGGCTGGGGTTGACGGGCTGTGGGTCGTCCGCTTGCGCAGCGGCGCGGAGGCAGCTGCGGAGCGCGGCTTTTTTCTCCACGGCTATTGTGGAGCCCCCCCCCTTTTTACCTTGCGGCCGGCAGTTCAGGCAGGGGTTGGGCTTAGCGGGGGGTGCGGCACCTTTCTTCCAGTTGGGGGTGTGGCTCCTTCCTCCCAGTTCTTCACGTCTCAGGGTTGGGGGTGAGCAGCGGCGCGCCTTTTTTCCCTGCCGCTTTTGTGATCGGGCGGCGTGTGTGCTGGCATTGTTTCGCCTGTGGGCCTGCCTTATTTGCTCACCCTTTCCAGCTGGGGGCAGGGGACAGTTAGTGGGGACCCTTGCGCCGTTGTGGCTGCACGGCCCGGGCCTTTGTGTGGCCTCGCCAGTTTGTGGGAGCCTTTAGCCTAAAAGGGACTGGCCAGTTGTGGGCCTTCCTTTTCCCCCGGCCTCTGGGGCCTTTTTCTGGGTGGTGATTCAGCTGCTGCATAGGGGCGGGGGACAGGGCTATTCTCCCAATCACTCCCACCCTGCTGGTATTTTGTCAAGGGGGTAAAGTGTGGCCAGGTGAACTTGGTGGGTAGGCTGTTTTAGCGGTCTGCCGTGCGCTCCCCCCTGGGAGTTAGCTCTCCTGTTCCCTGGCATTGGGAAGCCATTTAGTTGGACCTTTGGGTAGCAGCAGCCATTTTGTTGCCTGGGGTGCCTGGGTGGCTGTTGTGGAATTTCAGCTGGGCTGTGCTGTTTTCCTTTGACCATGCCTCCTAAGAAAGGCAAGGGGGCCCTTAAGGGGAAGCAGACTGTTAAGAAGACTGCTCCCAAGCGGCCTCATGTGGAATTATCTTCTTCAGATGAGGAGGCAGCTTTGGATCAGGGGGATGTTTTGAGGCACCTGGCAGCGCTTGAACAATCCAAGAGTATGGCTGGAGTGGTGTCTCAGGGGGCAAGTTCGGTGCAGCCTATTAGACGTGCCTCCAAAAATGCGGCTAACAGAGAAATCTTACATTGTCTGTCTCTCCTAGAAGGGGCGGCTGGAGCTTCTGCAGGTGAAGGTAGCGGTGGAACCGTGGCAGCCATTGGGGAGCACCAGGAGTCAATGGCAGAGCAGGAACAGGACTGGCCTGAGGAATCATCTCCTGTTGCAGTGGCAGTGGAGCCGGTGGATGCCATTGGTAAGGATGCCACACCACACTTTGCAGGTTCCTGGCCTTGGGGACCATGGGGGCATGCAGTGGCTAGCTCGACCCCTGGGATTTCTCAGAGTAGTTGTCCTCCCCTTGTGGGTTTGCCAGTTGGAGGCAGTCAGGCTGCCTGGGCAGGTCAGGGTTCTGGGGTAGTGTCTCCACAGGTGTCCTCATCCCCTACATCGTGGGGTAGTAGTGGAATGTCTCCTTTTCCTGGTTTCCCAATGGCTTGGCCTGGTTATCCCGGGCCCCCTTGGGGGTTTTGCCCATATCCAGCGTTAGCCTATGGTCAGGTTCCCTTTAATGCCATGCCATTTGGGGACACAGCATTACCTCTAGGCGACCACTTAACACAGGCCACTAGAGACAAAATCCTGAAGGGACAGTATGTGGATCTCTTCTCTCTGCTCTTTCGCAAGCTGGAGAAGAAAGATAAAGACAACATGGATGATAGGGACAAGGAGCGCTTGAAACGGAGGCGCATGGATAGGACCTGGAACAACTGGTTGCCCGGCTTCTTAATTTATGCAGGAGTTATAGCCAGGGCGCAGCCCAGTCGGGCAGCTCAGCTGTTTCAGTATTTGGATATTGTCTTTAAGGGGTATACAGGTTTTCTGGGCAGAGCATGGATGCAATATGACGAAGAGTTTCGTATGAGGGCAACCATGAACCCCACTCTGCCATGGGACTGAGTACACCATGAGTTGTGGCTGCAGGTTATGTCTCCTGCCAAGCCAAACTCAGGCGATAGATCTGACAGTGGGCATGTCGTGCACCGCGTTTCACAGGCTTCTACTTCCCGCAGTGCTGCGGGTCAGTCGGTTCAACCCCGACTGTTATGTTGGGAGTTTGCCTACAAGGGATCATGCGCCCGAAAGCCATGCCGGTTTAGGCATGAGTGACCCTCTTGCGCAGGCGCACACCCTTATAATGCCTGTTCAAGGGTTAAGCAGGGATGGAGCGGCAAGAAGTCTGGATGGGTCAGTTCAGGAGGTCAGCAAGCCCCTGGTAAAGGGTCCCAGCCCGGTAAGACTGAGGGTCCTTAAGCAGTTGTTGCTTGGGTACCCTAAGCGGGCAGACACTGTTTATTTGTTTCAGGGTTTTAAGGAAGGTTTTCGTATTCCAGTGTATGACACACGGGCACCTTTTATGGCGGACAATTTGCGTTTTGTGCAAGGGAAAGAGGACATAGTTAGGGCAAAGATCCAAAAGGAATGTGCTGAGGGGCGGGTTTTGGGGCCGTTTGCGGCCCCTCCAACGCATAGATTTAGAGTTTCCCCTTTGGGGGTGGTGCCCAAAAAGGCGGCCGGTGAGTACCGCCTTATTCACCACCTGTCATTTCCCAAGGGGGAATCGGTGAACGATGCCATACCTGAACATTTATGTTCTGTCAGGTACACTTCGTTTGACCAGGCGGTTAGAGTTGTTTGCAGGAACGGGGTGGGGGCTGAGATGGCGAAATGCGACATCAAGACTGCGTTTCGCCTTCTCCCCGTACACCCCGATGATTTTGAGCTCTTGGGGCTTTCTAAAAATTGCAACCTGAGCAGTGCAGTTTCTCAGCAAGTATGAGGGAGTAATAGAGCTCAATGAGGCTGTGTGAGAAGGTCCATGCACAAGCCGTCAATCATTCTGTACTGCACAGTTGGTAAGGAGTACAGTGATACAACCTGCTGAATGCTCACAAAAAAGTTCAGTGAACTCTCCAACCGACTGTCAAAAAATCAGGCCTCTGTTCAGAATCAGAGAACAGTACACGAGCCAAATTAGCGGGTGTTCAAGCAATTCCCTCATGGAGATAACTGTAATTGGGGCAAACTAGTGAATACATTTTGCATTGCGCAATTCATTTATATGTACCCATCTTTGCAAAGACATGCGGAATCTTCAGAGGGGGGAGGGAGTAGTTGAAGAGCAACAGTGTGGGGGGGAGGGATGGTTCTACCAGCAGCAGCTGCAGAGCTAACAGCTGTCCTATTCATTAGACTATAAAGAAATAGCGAAGATGAACTAGCCTGTGTTGGTGACCTTCAGTGCTTAGGTGCAGCTATATTTTCTTATTCTCTTCCATTCATTCAAAGCTATAAAATAGATAAGAGGAAAGCAAACATTTTCTTGTTGCCTGAAATTGCTTCTCAAAAGAGAACCAAGGCTTCTTCTGGATATAAAATAAACATGCAAAGCATCACATACCTTAAATCAAGCTTCTTTGTTCCTTTTCTATGGGAAATGATATTGTCCTGTGTGAAGGCTCTTTACAGGAAGGTGAGTAGCAAACAACACACAGAAACACCCGATATAATTCAACAGTCTGCCCCTCCAACACAGAAAAAAATGTAGGAAATGGCTTTTTGAAGATGTTTATATTCACGCTGGCTTCAAATGCAGGAATTGTTTTATCCAGCTCGGTTTAATCGCATGCCCTGACCTGGATGGCCAAGGCTAGCCCAATCTCATCAGATCTTGGAAGCTAAGATGAGCTGGCCCTGGTTAATACTTGGATGTGAGATCACTAAGGAAGACTAGAGTTGCTATGAAGAGGCTGGCAATGGCAATCCACCTCTGTTAGTCTCTTGCCCTGAAAACCTCAGCAAGGGTCACCATAAGTTGACCATGATTTGAAAGCATTTTATACACACATACATTTAACTGCAAAGGATTGGATCCAGATGAAATTAGCACTGATTCTTCCTCCTTTCTGCAGTGCAGACCTATCTTCATACCATTCTTCAGGGCTCCCTATCCTAGAAAGTGTCTGTTCTGTGCATGTGTGCCATCGAGGGGAGGGGGAGGGAGGAGGGGGCTAGAAAATCTCTGTTCTATGCATGCATGTCATCACATTGCAACTGACTGATGGCAACTCCAGCAAGGAGTTTTCAAAGCAAATGAGACACAGAGGTGGTTTGCCATTAGCTTCCTCTGCAGAGCAACCCCAGTCTTCATTGGTGATCTCACAACCAAGTACCTGCTTAGCTTCGGAGATCCAATGAGATTGGGCTATACCATACTGACAACTCTAATCTTTATTTTTCTGATAGATAATTGAGTCTGGATCCTACCCAAAAATTCTTACTGAAATATCTGGTACTGGGAGGTTGGGCTTTTTATCTGGGACCATTTCTGGTAGTAGATGAAGGGATATAATTGAATAGGCTAGGCCATATTCCTCAGTCTCTGCTTGATCAACTCTTCATAACTCCGTGCTATCCTAGGATATCCTGCTTCTATTATGGATCAGATTCAACCAGCTTCACCTCCCTCATTTTCACCCAATTCCCTTCCTTACTCCAGCCCCCATTCCTGTATGGTTTATTCAAGACTCGTGATCTCCAGCATAGTATTTTTGGGTTGTCAAAGGAGACCCTCTCCCTCCTCATTTTTTTACCAATCGATAATCTGGTTGGAGGAAGGATTAGGTACAATTGTTGCCAAGTAGGCCCCCTCTCATGCTTTAAAGCCTGCCATGAACTGTGTTAAAGTTTCCTGCGTTGCTGTTTTACTGCTGCACCAAAGACTGCTTTGCACGTGTGTGTTCTGGTACACGTGTCAGTTTCCTGCCTGTGTGTTAATTACCTTGCTGCTACAATAGACTGTGTAGTTCACTGACTCCATGTTTGGGTAACTGCACAAAGGACTCTTTTTCTGGGCAGCCCTGCCCTGACCTATATCTGGACTTCCCAGTGTGTGTTTGGACTGTGTTACAAGTATGCCCTGTGCCTGCATTGCCATCTGCCACGGACCGTGCCTGTTCCCTGCTTTGGACTGTGTTTTAAAGTGCTGTTCCCCCTGCCTCCATGGAAGCCTGCCTCATATGGGCCCAAGCCGCTGCTAGCAGCAGGGCGCCTGCCGGGGAAACCTCCAGCGAGCCTGGCTAGGCGGTCCCTGGTCAGTTCCCGCCTGGAGCCTCCCGCGAGCCGGTCCCTGAGCTTGCCCTCACTACCGGGCAGCCTGCTATCCAGCCCCAGCTATGCCCAGCCGGCATCCATGTTCTTAGGCAGCCAGAAGACCCAGAGGAAAAGACTGCTTTGGGAAGCCATTTCAGCGAAGCGGGCACACCACGTCCGCAGCGAGAGTACCTCGCCCCGCTCTGCATATCTTAGGAGCCGCCCCGGAGAAGGAACTAAGTGCCGACCATCCCAAGCACTTAGAGAATGCATCTCAAAGAAACCTCCGCATTCCAGAGCTGATGACATCAGGACAAGCCCTGTCCGCTGGAACATCCATTCAGCCCACTCGGATTTCCCCCTCCCTCTTTTGTCCCCTCTTCCTGAGGTGTCACTTACCACAATCAGATTACCAAAGTGGCCCATCCAAGCCATTCAGTAACCCATTAGAGCCTTTGTCTTAATCTGTGAGAACCACCAAGTACAGCACCTGCCCCAGGGTATGTTTTGGGGTATTTAAGCCGGTCTCCCAGACCACTCGGTGCTTAGGCCATTCCTATCCAGACTTCCTTGCTGTCTGTTTGTGGTCCCAGTGCTGGCATTGGGCCACCTCGCTGTTGTGTCTCTGCTTCGCTTCAGGATAAGTGAGTATTCCCCACCATCGTTGGGAACCAGCTAATGCGAAAGTCTCTGTATTTCCTACTCTGTATTTCTTAGATCTTGTGTGTTCTCTTGTATGCTTGTGCAAGTTTAGGCTTACGCCACATTGTTAGCAAATACACGTGTTTGGAACCTATTTGTAGTCTGCCTCTTTTTCACTAGAGTGTCTGGAATCGGGACCTCCGTAGACATAGGTTAAGATCCGCGCTAATTTTAAGTTACAGACTGCTAAAGCTAATTTCCCCCATTAATAAGAGCAGTTCTGGTAACACAGTTGCTAAAAACAAGTCATTTTAACCAAGGCTTTTATAGCGCAATGCTTAAAATATTTAATCCATCAGAGAGAGATGTGATATTGTGACAAAGGATGGTTTTATGATTCTAAAAATGATTTTAGAAGTATGGCACATGTTATGGGTTGACTCTGTGAACAGAGCTGGAGATTCACGAAGGAGTCTGGTGTTTTGTATAAAAACAGCTCCAACAAAAGTGTCATATTCTGAGGCTCTCACTACAGGCTACTGGCAGTAGAGAACTGACTGGGACCACTTTGAGCCATTAAAATATCTTGTATTTACTTTTTTTTTTTTTTTTTGAAAAATTTTTATTGGGTTAGAATCCATTATTTCCACATTTACATTCAATTTTCCCCAATTTTTTCATCTCTAACCCCCTCCCTTTCCCCCCCCTTTTTGTTGACTTCCAACAGCTTTCCAACCCTTTGTCCCCTTTCCCTTACTTTTATTAGCTTCCTCTATCTAAAACAAATATATATTCTCCATTATTCTAAGCAGTACATCCTTAACTATTTTTAACATTATATGCCCAAACTGTAAGCCTTTGTTTCTATCTTAGATAAACAATTTATCCCAATTTTTCAATTTCAGGTATTTCTATATATCATAAACCATATAGATCATACATTCGTTTATATCAAACAATTTGACTTATTCTCTATATATATTACTCATTCTATCTTTTTATAATAGTTCTATATATCTCTCCTCACGTAGTCAATCAATTTGACCCATCTATATCTTCAGACATTCAGTTTGGTACAAAACTTGTCAGAAAAAAAAGAAAATATTGTTAGTTAATCGCTCCTTATATTTAGTCCTTATAATTAATTATTTTCTCTATGTTCTATTTGTTAACCTATATATATCTATATATATGTCAATCTATTAATCTGACTGCTTATTAATTCACATTTATCTCTTCTCCCCCCGGTAAAGTCTCCCCCCTCTACTTCAATACTTCAATACTTCAGTAGTTCTCAAACTGCCACAGTTTTCCTCCCACCTCCCATTTCTTCTCCAGGTATTGTTTCAGCTTCTCCCAGTCTGTGTTGAACTGCCCTGAGTCCAGATCTCTCAATTTTCTTGTCATCTTGTCCATTTCAGCCATATACAGCAATTTGTAAGTCCAATCTTCAATAGTTGGCACTTCTTGTACTTTCCATTTTTGCGCATACAAAAGTCTAGCTGCTGCTGTCATATAAAATATCAACGTCCTGTGTTGGGCTGGAATTCCCTCCATTCCCAAGTTCAGTAGCAGGAGTTCTGGGTTCTTATTAATTTGAAATTGTAAAATTTCACTCATTTCTCTTATTATTTCCCCCCAGTACTGCCTGGCTACCTCACACGACCACCACATATGATAGAGGGAGCCCTCATGCTTCTTACATTTCCAGCATTTATTAGAAGTATTCAAATTCCCTAGCGCAATCTTCTTTGGTGTCATGTACCAACGATAGATCATTTTATGAATGTTCTCTTTGATATTAGTACATGTCGTTGTCTTCATTGTAGTTTTCCACAAGTATTCCCATGCCTCCATTGTTATTTCTTTATTAAAGTTTATAGCCCATTTCACCATTTGTGTTTTAACTATCTCATCCTCGGTATACCACTTCAACAGTACTTGGTATACCTTGGATATTCTTTTCTTATCTTCTTTAAGAAGGGTCTGCTCTAGTTCCGAATTCTCTATTCGTATACCTCCCTTTACAGAGTCCGAATTATATAAGTCTCTGATCTGTCTATACTGGAACCAATCGTAGTTAGGTGATAGTTCCTCTTGTGTCTTTATTCTAAGTTTGGATACTTCAGTTTTAGTTATTTCTTTATACGTTAAACATTGTTGTTCATTATCAACAGCTCTCGGGTCTATCACCTCATATGGAACCACCCACAAAGGGGTTCCTTCTTGTAGATAAATTCTGTACTTCTTCCAGATTATGTATAGACTTCTCCGAACAAAGTGATGCAGGAACATCGAGTTGACCTTTACTTTGTCATGCCATAAATATGCGTGCCATCCAAATATTTTTTTATATCCCTCTAGGGCTAATAGTTTCTTGTTCTTTAATGTCATCCATTCTTTCAACCAAACTAGGCAGATTGCATCATGATAAAGTCTCAGATTGGGCAGTTGCATTCCGCCTCTTTCCTTTGCATCTTGTAAAACTTTCACTTTCACTCGAGGCTTCTTGCCTGCCCAAACAAAATCTGATATTTTCCTCTGCCATTTTTCAAATTGTTTGGAGTCTCTGATGATTGGTATTGTCTGTAGCAAAAACATTACTCTTGGTAACACATTCATCTTAACTGCTGCAATCCTACCCAACCATGACAAATTCAATCTATTCCATTTAATCAAGTCTCTCTCTATCTGAGTCCATAGTTTTTCATAATTGTTTTTGAATAGATCTATGTTCTTTGCAGTTAATTCGACTCCCAAATATTTCACTTTACTTGTTACTTCACAATCCGTTGTTTCCATTAACAATTGTTGTTTCTGCTTAGTCATATTTTTGCATAATATCTTTGACTTCTTTTTGTTAATGAAGAAACCTGCCAAGTCTCCAAACTCCTTGATCTTATCTATCACTCTTGGCATGTTCTCCAATGGGTCCTCTACAATTAACATTATGTCATCCGCAAATGCTCTGACCTTGTATGAATAGTCCTTTATTTTTATTCCACGAATTTCATCATCTTGACGTATTTGTATCATCAGAATCTCCAATACTAAAATGAACAACAATGGAGATAACGGGCAACCTTGTCTTGTTCCTTTACTTATCGTCAATTTCTTGGTCAATTCATCATTCACCACAATTGCTGCAGTCTGGTCTCTATAAATTTCCTTAATTGCTCTGATGAATCTTTCTCCCAATTGTAGCTTTTCCATAGTGGCAAACATAAAGTCCCAGTTTAAATTGTCAAACGCTTTTTCAGCGTCAACAAAGAAGAAACCAACCTCTTTGTCACAACGCTTGTCATAATATTCAATAGCATTGATCACTGTCCTTAAGTTGTCTCTTATTTGTCTGTCTGGCAAAAAGCCTGCTTGTTCCTCCTCTATGACTTCCGAGAGCCACCCCTTCAATCTCTCCGCCAATATCTTCGCAAAAATTTTGTAGTCATTGTTGAGTAGCGATATAGGTCTATAATTTTTCACATTAGTCAGGTCTTGGCCCTCTTTTGGGATCAATGATATATTCGCTTCACTCCAAGTTTCTGGAATCCTTTGATCCCTTAAAACCCCATTCATCACCTCTTTTAGGAATGGTGCCAGTTCATTAGCCATTGTCTTATAGAATTTAGCCGTAAGTCCATCTGGCCCTGGCGCCTTTCCTAGATTTGCAGATTGTATTGCCTTACTTATTTCCTCGTCAGTTACTTCACTATTCAACTTATTTCTCCAAGCTTCCGAGATTTCTGGAAGTTTGGTTTTCTCCAAATATGACGCTATTGATTCTTTGTTTACTTCTTTTTTATTATACAGCTTAGCGTAAAATTTATAAAAGGCTCTACTAATGGTAGCCTGCTCCAAATACGTTTTGTTATCTTCGCAAATTTTATTTATTATCTTCTTTTCCCTTTTCTTCTTCAATTGCCATGCCAGGTACTTCCCAGGTTTATTAGCACCCTCAGACGCTTTTTGATTCAGTCTTTTGAGATTCCACTCCAATTCTTTATTGCTCATTGCTGTTAGCTGTTCTTGAAGTATTTTAATTTCCTGGTATACCTTCTTTTTCCCTGGTCTCTTTTTTAGCTGTGTTTCTTTGGCTTTTATTTTCTCCTCAATCTCTTGTCTTTTCTCCTCTTTCTTCTTTCTTGCTCTACCATTTAAGTCCATTAGTATGCCCCTTACAACCGCCTTGTAAGCATCCCAAACTTTATTGGTTGGTACTTCTTTATTAACGTTGTATTGTATAAAAAACTTTGTCTCTCTTCTCAGTATTTCCATATTCTCTCTTTCCTGTAACAAGTCCTCATTTATTCTCCATGCTTTCCTTTTTCTCTTTTTTCCAAATTTCCACATAATTGGGTTGTGATCTGAGCCTACCATAGGCATTATTTCTACCTCCTTAGTCCATAATGCTAAGTCTTTTGAGGCCCAGATCATATCAATTCTTGATAATGTAGAATGCCTTGCAGAATAAAAAGTAAACTGTCTGCTTTTAGGATATTCTCTCCTCCATACATCTTCAAGAGTCTCTTGTTGAATCAACTCAAAAAAAAGCTTTGGTAATAGTCCTCTTTTCTTTTGTGCCGTTGTAGTCTTTTTGTCTAGTTCCAAGTCTGTCACTCCATTGAAGTCTCCAGCAAGAATTATCTGGTCGTATGCAAGATCGTCTAAATGCTTCCTTAAATCCTCAAAGAAGCTTTCTTTTGCACCGTTAGGTGCATAAAGTCCGACTACCAACACTCTCTTTAAATTCCAAATACATTCCACTGCTACAAATCTAGCTTCCACATCTCTCATAACAAATTTTGGCTGTAGCTCCTCTTTTATGTACAACACCACTCCTCTTTTTTTCTTGTTGGAGGCCGCTACATATTCTTTGCCCAATTTTCCAGATTTTAAATATTTTACATCCTGCTTTCTGATATGGGTCTCTTGCAAACAAACAATGTCACATTTTTGTTTTAGTAGCCAGTGAAAAGTATTTTTCCTCTTATTCGGTGAGTTTAGTCCATTTACATTCCAAGATAATACTTTACACTCCATACTCATGATCTTGTTGGTAAGTCTTTTTCATTGTCCTTAATAAATCGCTCCATCTCTCGCTCAGATCTGATGCGTTTTTTGGCCCCTCCAAACTCAAAGGACACTCCTTCCGGTAACTCCCATCTGTACCTGATTTTCATGTCCTTCAAAATCTGAATTAGCACTTTATATTTTTTCCGGTCCAGTAACACTGATCTGGGCATTTCCTTCATTATAATAATCGTCTTGCCATCAATCTCCAATGGATCTTGAAACTGTTTTGTCACAATCCTCTCTTTCATATTTCGTGTTGTAAACTGCACAATCACATCTCTTGGTAGTTTCCTCTGGGTTGCTATTCTCGAATTCACACGGTATGCCACATCTAGGATAGCCACAACTTCCTCCTCCTCCTTCCCCAGGTACTCAGCCAACACCTCAGTCATCTGTTCTTGCGCTGACTTTCCTTCCACTTCTGGCAAGCCACGAAAACGTAGCTGCTTCTCCATATGTTTAGTTTCTGCAACTGACATTCTCCCCTTCACCAATCTCATCTCTGTTTGTTGCGTGTCTGCTAAATTCTCCATCGCGTCTTCTACTGTTTTAACTCTCTGCTGCGTTCCTTGTAATTCACTTCGTATTGTTTCCATACCTTTTTTCACTTCTGACAGCTCCGATTTTACTGTCTGTGTAACCTCTTTAACCTCTTTTATCAGCTCCAATTTCGTGTCCTTAAGTTCTTTAATCATATCTAAAAGTTTTTTGTCCAGGTTTTTATCCAGGTTTTCTATTGCCGATTGCCACTCTTTTTTTGACATCGTGGGGCTTGCTTTAGCTCGCTCCCACGAATCCGCTCTCTTCCTTAACTCCGTGGCGTAAAATTTAACGTTTTTCTATTTTAAATGTCCCGGTCTTCTTATAGAAATTAAGTTTTAAAGAGTCCAAAATGTCGGGCGTCTTTTCTCTATGGTTTCTCTATGATTTTGTAATCCAAGATGGCCTACTTCCTCTTCCGCTGAAGCCGCGACCCTTCCCCTTTCAAAAATGGCGATTCCCTACTTCCTGCCCTCCAGCAAGGGCCGCTTCTCTCCAGCCACTCTATTGTTATTACGCACTTCCTGTCTCCCGTCTTCCCACAGCAGATCTCGCGATGGTGTCTTTTTCTCACAGCTCCAAAGCCACAGGTATTCAAAACAATAGTCCCATTTCTTTAATAACTTCTTTAAACTTAGTCTCTTTTTAAATTCGATTCCTGCCGAGTCTTCCCCTCCTTTTCACTAGTCTGTTGCAGTTTAAAAATCTACTTTTTTTCCTCTCTGTTTTTATCAATCTGTCCCGTCTCAGAAGATAATGATCTTTACCTTCTCTTCACTTTTCTCGGGTTGTAATCGCTGTTTCGATTTTAAGTTCTCCTCTCAGCTTCTTCCCCCAATCGATGCTTGGGTATGTAGGTCTTATGCCAGCCGAATTGGCCCCAAAACTGCCGCAGAGATTATAGCCGACCCGTCGCAAGGTGGGACCTCAAGGATCGGGGGGAGACTCGCTGTGTAGAGCCCCCCCTCGTCCGAGATCTAGCTCACCCTAGGGTCTTGAGCGTTCTTTGCCTGCTCCCCGCCTGAGAGCAGTCGGCCGCGGGCTATTTTCACCCCGCCGGCCGGTTAAAACGGCAGTCCGGTCAGCTCCGCAAGTGGAGCTGCGTTAGACCTCCATGGATCCCAAACAGGAAGTCAAAATATCTTGTATTTACTGTTTATCCTCGGGGTGCTCCCTGACTGGAAAAAAAAAAAAGGAGTGGCTCATGTGGAGTAATTTTCACTGTTCTGATTCAAAATGAACAGATGCTGGGCTCAGTTAATGATTGTCTCATAAGCTTAGCCACTATTGACAGCCATATTTACTCAAGGGAATCCACGTACTGCTCCCTTGTGCTTGCCTTATCAGTGTCATGAATGGTCTCATTTAGAAAATCTGGCATTCTGAGGAAATATAAGCCCCCAAAGCAAAGGATTTAGAGAACTTTAAAGTGATTCCAAGTGACGGTAGTTCAGGTCTTCTCTTGCCAGAGTTGTCCACATCCCCTCTCCCCCCCCCCCTCCTCCTCACGCCTTGCCATGCATCACAGTAGGAAACACATTACGAGATTTCTGTTTGGAGTTAACTAGTCAGCTGCAGATTGCCTCTGAGCTAATTTCCTGCTGTGCATTCTAGAGAGGAAGCATGTAAAAAAAATGGCAATGAGGTGACGAGTGTGGGAAAAAGAGTAGGCTGGGTTGAAATCAACTGGATTGACTTAGTGGGGTTATAAAAACAGGGGTGTGCTTCAGGAGGGTATGCTCGATCATCCTTCAGTTTGGCTCCTGACCTCCTTGCCTGTCTCAGATAGGGCACTGATTGTTTGGCAAGTTGTTCAGATGCATCTGGGTGAACTTGGGTGCATCTGGTGTTTGAATTTACACTGTTTTCTTACACAGACTTCTCACTGCTGCAGCCTCCCTGCCACTCATGTGCTGCCACCACCACCTTCTATAGAAAGGCATATAGTTTTTAAAAGGGCATTTTTTTAAAAAATTAAGACTTACTACTTAGGTGTGCCTTTGGACCTGCCCATGAACACAACGAGCCTTCTGATCACTTCTTAAATCCATGCTGCGTGGAAAAAGCAAACAATAAATCAGACAATGCCATCTATCTGCTATTGGACATTTCAAGGATGCATCTGCAAAACGGGGCAAACTGCAAGTGATTCTGTGCTTTAAAATACAAGTCAGTCAATTTAATGACTTGAGCATGACTGCAGGGGATACTGTCTCCTATTTGGTAGATGAATTTAGTTCTCAGACTGGGCAAAAGCAGCTACAACTGACAATGACCAAGACCTGTTGCACATATGGCTACTCCATATGGCATGATTATGTCACTTTGAGAAGTAATGTCATCCCTCCATTCCTGGAAGCACTTGCATGAAGAACGACTACAGTGAGTTCCACCCCACCCACCCCCTGCTGTGTCTAGTATTTTTGTTTAACCATCTGACAATCCTAGCTGGAGTAAGGCTTCAAACTTTGATGAGCAGGGTGGTAGGATACTGACCAATTATGTTTGAAAAATTAGCACAAATTTTAATGAACAAAATCTGCTGAACCTGAATAAAATTTCTGTTCACCTTCCTGATTAGTAACATTCTTTGGGTTAAGACAACCTGGGTTAAACCTTGTAATCCAGGGATATTAGACAAGAAGCCACCTGTAATGATTTGCGTTTAAATAGCAGGAGTATTTTATTTCTGCTTGCAAATGTTTTTTTTTTAAATAATCATTGCTGTGAATTTAAATGTAGGCTTCTGAGGAAAGAAGGAGGGGATTTGGATGAGTGTGAGGAGTGTAGCTGTGCCCTGGGGGACAGAAGGAATTGCAGTTTTAGTATGCAAAGAGAAAGTGTTCATTCTGGTTCAAAACAGGCAAAGTGTGTGGAAACCTGTGTCTCTGTGTTTCTGAAAGAAAATTGGCCAGCCAGGAGATTCTGGTTAAGGCAGTCTTTGCATGTCATAGAGCAGAACCACAAGTGACAAAAGGCACAGATTGGACACTTGCCTGCTTCCCTCAAGTTTTGATGGGAAATGTAGGCATTCTGGCCTCGCAGCTTCGCTCTCTGACTGCTGTCCAATGGACTTTTCAACTGTCACTTGTCCAACATTCCGCCAAGCTGCCTACATTTCCCATCAAAACTTGAGGGAAGCTGACAAGTGTCCAATCTGTGCCTTTTGTCACTTGTGGTTCTGCTCTCAGAGAAAGGATTCTGGTGAAAGCAGGCAAACAAAGACCATAATTCTGTTTAAGTCAGGCAAACTGCATGTCTGTCTGGGTCAGTCTGAGTATTCATGAGAGAGAGGTTGTTCTGTCTAGGTCAGGCAAGCTGCATGGAAACACCAGAGTGAATCTATGTCTACGTGGATGAGAAGAAAGTTTATTCTTTTTTTTTAATTTATTTTTATTGGTGAGTTTGAATTTTCAAATGTGATACATACGTTCCTTTCATATCTAATTAGTTCTGTTCCCCACCCTTTTCCTCCCCCCTCCCTATTGACTTCCAACAGCTTTCCAACCCTTACCCCCTTTTATTGCTTAATTCTATTTCACTTATATTTTCCTGCAACACATAGATCATAATATCTCTTACTCTAAGCATATTCTAATTCTTTTATGCATATACTCTATCAAATATACTATCAATATACTATTTGTTATATGCTATACCATCCAATATAGCATAGCATGCATTGTAATATAACATAACATATATTTATCTGCCACACATAGATCATAATATCTCTTACTCTGAACATGTTCTAATTCTTTTATGCATATTCTCTATCAAATATACTATCAATATAGTATTTGTTATATACTATTCCATACAATATAGCATAGCATACAATATAACATAGCATGCATTATAATATAACATATCATAACATCCCAATATAGTATGCAATGTGATATACTAACACCATACATCATAATATATTATATATAGTATATAGTATAAATTTTCTAATGTATCAATTTTACTTTTCCTTTGTTAAACTATATCTTTTAAATCAAATTTTCTTAATCATAAAATTAGCTTAGATTGTTATAATTAAATTTCCCCCTTAATGGTAAAGTCACTTCTCTCCTCCATTTACAACACCGCCCTTTAGAAATTCTCAAGCTGCCACAGTTCTCCTTTCACATCCCATTTTTTCTCTAAACATTGTTTCAATTTCCCCCAATCAGCAATATATTGTCCTAGGTCAAGATCTTTAAGCTTCCTTGTCATTTTGTCAATTTCTGCCATGTACAGCAATTTGTAAATCCAGTCTTCTATGGTTGGTATTTCTTGTACTTTCCACTTCTGTGCGTACAAAAGTCTTGCCGCTGTAGTCATGTAAAATAGCAATGTTCTGTACTGCATTGGAACAACTTCCATCCCCAAGTTCAGTAGCAACAATTCTGGGTTTTTATTTATTTGAATTCGTAAAATCTCATTAATTACTTCAGTTATATCTCCCCAATATTGCTTAGCTACTTCACAAGTCCACCACATATGGTACAATGATCCTTCATGCTTTTTGCATTTCCAGCATTTGTCTGACATATTCGTATTCCCTAGCGCAATTTTCTTTGGTGTTAAGTACCATCTGTAGATCATTTTGTATACATTCTCTTTAATACTCGTACAAGTTGAAATCTTCAGTGTATTTTTCCACAGGTGTTCCCACGCCTCCACTGTTATTTCTTTATGAAAGTTTATTGCCCACTTCACCATCTGGATTTTAACTGTTTCATCCTCCGTATGCCATTTCAGAAGTAGTTTATAAATCTTAGATATTTCTTTCTTGCCTTCTTGTAGCATCACTTCTTCTAGTTCAGAATTTTCCATTCTTATACCTCCTTTTAAGCAGTCCGAGTTATAAAGATCTCTGATCTGTCTATATTGAAACCATCCATATCAAGGAGACAACTCTTCTTCTGTTTTTATTCTTAGCATTGAATGTTGTACTTGTGTTATCTCCTTGTAAGTTAGGCGTTGCTGCTCATTGTCAACAGTTCTCGGATCTATTACTTCATACAGAACCACCCATGAAGGAATTCCATCTTCCATGTAAACCTTATATTTTTTCCAGACTGTGAAGAGGCTTCTCCGAATATAATGGTGAAAAAACATCGAGTCCACTTTGACTTTATCATACCACATGTATGCATGCCATCCAAATATTTTTTTATGTCCCTCCAAGGCCAGCAATTTACGATTTTTAACGTTATCCAATCTTTTAACCATACCAGGCATATTGCTTCATAATATAGTCTTATATTGGGCAGTTGCAAGCCACCTCTTTCCTTCGCATCCTGTAATACTTTCATTTTCACGCATGGTTTCTTGCCTGCCCACACAAAGTCTGAAATTTTCCTTTTCCATTTATCAAACTGTTTTGAGTCTCGAATAATTGGAATTGTTTGCAGGAAGAACATCACTCGTGGTAAAACATTCATCTTTACTGCTGCTATTCTTCCCAACCATGATAAATTCAATTTATTCCATTTTATCAAGTCTCTCTCTATTTGTATCCACAGTTTATCATAGTTGTTTTTGAATAAATCTATATTTTTCACAGTCAGTTCAATACCCAGATATTTTACTTTATTAGTTACCTCACAGTCCGTTATCACCGTTAGTTCTTGTTGCTTCTGTTTAGTCATATTCTTACATAGTATTTTTGACTTCTTTTTGTTCACATAAAATCCAGCTATATCCCCAAACTGCTTTATTTTCTCTATTACCTTTGGCATGTTTTCAATTGGATCTTCTACTATTAACATTATGTCATCCGCAAATGCTCTGACCTTGTAGGAAAATTCCTTTATTTTTATACCTCAGATTGTATCATCCTCTCGTATTTGAACCATCAATATTTCCAAAACCAGAATAAACAACAATGGAGGCAGAGGGCAACCCTGTCTTGTTCCTTTGCTTATTTTCAATTTTTTAGTAAAGTCCTCATTCACTACAATCGCTGCACTTTGGTCTCTGTAAATTTCTCTGACCGCTTGTATGAACCTTTCTCCCATTTGCAGCTTTTCCATAGTGGCAAACATAAAGTCCCAGTTCAGATTGTCAAATGCTTTTTCTGCATCCACGAAAAAGAAACCAACTTCCTTATCACAATGCTTGTCATAATATTCAATAGTGTTTATTACTGTCCTTAAATTGTCTTGGATTTGTCTGTTAGGTAGAAATCCTGCCTGTTCCTCTGCAATGAATTCCACCAGCCATCGTTTTATTCTCTCTGCCAAAACTTTTGCAAATATTTTATAGTCATTGTTCAATAACGAAATTGGCCTATAATTTTTAACATTAGTCAAGTCCAGTCCATCTTTCGGAATCAGTGATATGTTAGCTTCATTCCATGAATCAGGAATTTTTTGGCCTTGTATAGTTTCATTCATTACCTCTCTCAGAAAAGGTGCCAATTCGTTAGCCATCACTTTATAGAACTTCGCTGTTAGTCCATCCGGTCCCGGTGCTTTCCCCAATTTCGTTGATTGGATGGCCTCTTTTATTTCTTCCTCTGTCACTTCTCTGTTTAATTTTTCTTTCCATTCCTCCGACATCTTTGGTAGTTTCATTTTCTCCAGGTATTCCTCTATTGAACCCCTATTCACGTCTTTTTTCTGGTACAGTTTTGCATAAAATTTATAGAAGGCTTTACTGATGGCTGTTTGGTCCAATAGTATTCTATCTTCCTCTCGGATTTTAATTATAGTTTTCTTCTCTTTTTTCTTTTTCAATTGCCAAGCTAGGTATTTGCCAGGTTTATTTGCACCTTCAAATATTTTTGGGTTCATTTTTTTCAAGTTCCACTCCAATTCTTTGTTGTTCATTGCCGTCAATTGGTCCTGCAATATTTTTATATCCTGATATATTCGCTTCTTCCCTGGTCTTTTCTTAAGTTGCATCTCTTTGGCTTTATTTTTTTCCATTATTTCCTTTCTTTTTTCTTCTTTTCTCCTTCTATCTCTTCCATTTAAGTCCATCAGAATTCCTCTAATTACCGCTTTGTAGGTGTCCCATACCTTGTAAGTCGACACATCCTTATTTATGTTGCATTGTATAAAGAACTTGGTCTCCTTTCGCAGCAATGCCATATTGTCTTCTATCTGCAGCAAGTCTTCATTTATCCTCCATCCTCTTTTTTTGAGAGAAGAAAGTTTATTCTGTGAAGAAAATTAATCTGCATGAATGATTCTGTGAATATACCTTTAAAAAGAAACCGGCTAGCTTAAGAACTATTCTGAAACCAATACACTTATCAGACCTCAGCAACCATCATGCTTCTGTACTTATAAATCAGTCATACTTTTGTATAAGCAAGAAAGATATCTCTTTTACCTCACAAATGCCCTCAGATGCTGACTATTCTGTCAAACTACCATCTATAATCAGCCTCTCTCTCTCTTTCTCTCTCTCTCCCTCCCTCCCTCCCTCTCTCTCTCTCTCTCTCTCTCTCACACACACACACACACACACAAAGGGGAAGGGTGTTCTTGAGGTAAAAGCCTGGTAGAGAACTGCTGGAGGTCTGAGTAGAAATTTTAAAAAGTGATGATTGTGACCAGAGCCC
Organism: Eublepharis macularius; assembly: GCF_028583425.1. NCBI lineage: Eukaryota > Metazoa > Chordata > Lepidosauria > Squamata > Eublepharidae > Eublepharis > Eublepharis macularius. Next base: position 30,009,365 of record NC_072792.1, on the reverse strand, counting down.
CCCTGAAGTGTGGTGTAACTTTAAGGTAACATAAAGAGGAGCGGAACTGAAGGTCCAAAAGCAAAAGTCCAAACACAAATAAAAATAAGCAAACCATTACACCACCAAACACTAAGTCCTGTCATTGATCTATCAAAGTCAGTATCGTACTCTGACTGGCAGAGGCTCTCTTTGATGTCAGATAAGAGGTTCTTCATACCACATAGTACCTGGTCTAACTGGAGGTGTGGGGGACTGAACCTGGAACAGTCTGCATGAAGAACAGGTGCTTTATTGCTCAGCCATAGCCCCATCACAACCAGTTCTTTCTGACCACCTAGGTCCTCATTCTACACATTTTGCTTTCCCTTCCATATTCCCTTTTACAAGTATCATTGAACATCCAGATGCCTTTAGCAACAGACATTTTTTTTCAAAAGGACAGAGAAATTCTTGGTATGAGAACAGAAATTATGTTTATGATGACAAGCAAAGAGGAGGCTTGGGTGGTTCTACTGAAAGATAAGAGGATTAGAGCTGTTTCTAGGGAAATTTATTTTTCTGGTCAGAGCAATTTTCAAAATAAACTACATTTGGCAATAAAGAAATCCAGTGTTCTGAAAAGGAAGGGAAACTAATTAGATAAGCCTTTGTAAACCCACATATTAAGTTATATCTCCTTTGGCACATTAGTTTATCAATTGACTCTCCCCCTACCATTGCATAGGGTTTTTTTCAGATGAATTCTTGAATGTTAAGTCCACTCTCCCTCACTTTCAAAACCTCACCATCTTCAAAAGTAAGACTTCTATGTATTTTTTTCATAATTCCTCTTAGAACACCAGTACAACTTTTGGCAATATACTTATTTATTTAGATATTTTTGATCTTGTTCTTCCTCCAAGAAATGTCAGAAAGTGTACGCACTTCTTGTCCTTTCTCCATTTTACCCTAACAACAAACCTGTGAAGAAGGTTGGGCTGAGAAAGAGCAACTGGTCCAAGAACATTCAGCAAATTTCAGGACAGAGATCCAAACTAGACATTACTTATTTCATGCGTTCACCATGGACACAACTTATGCTCCCTACAGCCATGTAACAGCTGCAGGAAATGGCTTTTTTTTTAAAAAAAGGAGAGCCCAAATGGATTTGGGAAGGTGCCATGGAGGGAAAGAAGTGCTCCTGCCTTGACCCCAAGCCATCTTCCCATGTGAATACTGTGTTTGTGTGGGGAAGTGCACAAATACTCGAAGTGGAGCAGCAAAAACTGGGAAATGATGCCTCCCTGCACTTCTTTTGTGCAGGAAAATGGTATGAGAGGGAAGCCATTTGGACTCTCCTTTTTTAAAAGAAGCTGTTCCCTGCTGCTGCTGTGTGGCTGCAGGAACACAAGTTACATCCATAGCAAACTTGTGAAGAAAGTGGCATGTACTTTGGCGAAGAGTGAGGATAAGAACTAGCTTCTCTTAGATTCTAGTCCAACACTCTAACCACTATACAACCCTAAGCACTACATCACTTGCAAAAATGTTCCTAAATATAAAATACAATAACAAAAGCCATAAAGACATTAAAGAATCCCACCTTTTTTAACTACTGAAACAAAGCCTAACCCAAACCTGAACCAAAAGTCTATGTACATTCCAATTCATAATGGCTGCAATCTTGCTAATATAAATGTGTCTCCTGTTCCTGTAACAGCTCCCCATAGCTCTAAATTTGGCAGGGTTGCCTGGAGGGAAGGATATTTCCACCATGTCTGTTTGAAAGCATGCAATCTCCCCCAGAGTCTCAGCAATTAGCAACGTTCTTTCCTTATAAAGGTTGCAACCTTCTTTTACGTCTCCCTCAACTGCCCCACTGTGGCTTCCTTTGTGCATTAATAAGTAATATTCATTATATTTTTGAAAAGAACCACAGACTTTTGTTAGGAGAACAATCTTTTCAACACAGTTTAGGAAACTCATCAAAATAGTCTGTGAGATACACTAGACTAATGCCATTTTTTTAAAAAAAATTGCACACATTATGAAGAAAACCATGGGGAAATGAAGCCAAAGGAAAAGAGAGCACACAGCAACTGCCTAAAATGGGTACTCAGCCCCTAATGCTGACATTATATCATCTGCCACATTCTTCTATTCATTAACACTGCTAAAATGCTTTTGGTCTTTAACACTGCTAATAGGCTGGGTTTCACTTTCAGTGAGCAGTGGAGTGGGACAGAGCACTTGCTTGCCACTTGCTAGCCTTTGGGGAGAGAGAGACTGAGAGTATAATTGAGCTTGGATTTTTGTGGGAGTTTCCTGGGGGGCTTGGATTGGAGAGAGTATAACTCCAAGATCCCTTTTGCAATCTTGTCCAAACTTGGGTGATGCCTGTAGGAGAGCTTGCAAAACACTCCACAGGAAAATGGGCTCTCTAAGTGCCACGGGAGCCATTCCGCGCCCCACGAACCGCAAACGGGTTCGGCAACTGAAAATGTTTGTTGTGGTTCACGACCTCGGGATTGTCGTTGGCACCGAACCACGAACCGCAGAGTCGTTAATTTTTTTGGGTTCATGTCCTTGTCTAGTTAAGAGTTTAGGGGTTACATTGGATCTAGCATTACAGCTGGAGAAGCAAGTTAATGTATCTAGAAAGAAAGAAAGAAAGAAAGAAAGAAAGAAAGAAAGAAAGAAAGAAAGAAAGAAAGAAAGAAAGAAAGAAAGCTTCTTCCAACTTTGTCATACCTGGAAGATTGCCCTTGCTCCCTACCATGAACCAACTGATCTGGCCACCTGGATTCATTCTACTGTAACATTGAGATTATACTGTTTGAATGCACTCAATTTCAATTTGGAAAATCCAGTTGGTGCAGAATGCTGCAGTTCGGTTAATACCAGAAGCTAGATAAGGGATACACATTAAACCCATTCTGAAGTCACTCCATTGGCTGTCCATCAGCTTTGAATTCAGTTCAAGGTACTAATGATCATTATGAAGCCCTGACATAGCCTTGGACCCTCATATCTTCCTCTTCTTCCCCTTCTCTTGCATAACAGCTACACTCATCTGGTCAGGGCCTTCTGCAGGCACCAACCTGCAAATGGACAAGATCAACAACCATGTGCTTTCTCTGTCGAGGCCTCATCTTGTGGAATGGTCTGCCTGAGGAGGTCAGGAAGGCTCCCATGCTTCTGTCATTCTGCAAATTATGTAAAACGGAGTTGTGCCGGAGACCTTTTTAATATAGGTAATGTTGCTAAACTCTAACAGAATAGTTCAGGATTCGGTTTCGTTTTCCCGGCCATGTCAGACGCTCCTCTCCGCAGGTCCGGGAGGAAACGTCTGAGCAGCCTGACCGGGCAGTTGATCCGCGAGGGTTAACCCCCAGGACTCCCAGTGAGGGAGTGAGGGTCCAGGGCGCCGCGGGAAGAACCCCCTGAATGTGATGCAGGGGGTAAATTGCCCGTTTGCCCCAACGGAGGCCGGCAGACTTGAGCAGCACATCGCGTGCAGCCGGGTCATGGAGAACGGCAAAGAGCAGAACTAGGCGAAAGCCTGTAAGTAAGTGAATCCCTTCTGTATTACAAGCGTACGTGAAGGATTGGTGGGATCTGAAGCTAAGAAGGTTCGGGTTTCTTCCTCCTCACTGAGTTTCAGAATTTGGTCGGCGGTTTCCCCCCCCCCCCCTAAAATGGCGACGAAAAAGCAGAGTCCCGCTTTGGACAAGTCAATCTCAGCTGCTTTGCAGGGTAAAGGGGAATCTCTCGAGGACTTGGTGAAGCGGTCGGTGACTGAAGCCATAAAGCCCTTTGTTGACAAGCTAAATGAAACAGATCAAAGGGCCGGCTTAATTGAAAGCGAAGTGAAAACCATTAAGGAAACAGCGGGGGGGGGGCAGAGAAGTCTGCTCGGGAAAATGCATTATTCGTGAGGGCAACAAACAAAGAATTAAAGCTGGTGGAGAACCAGCTGATCGGGCTACAAGTGGAATGAGCACAGACAATTTTGCGTCTCCAGAACATGAAAGAGGAGGAAAATGAGAATTTGCGGGATCTGGTCGCGGAACTTTTGGCGACACCCGCGAGGGCAACTAAAGAAGAGTTAAAAAGCGCCATTTGAAGAAGTCCGTCGGGCTTCTTCAAAATATGCAATGAAGCATCAGCTGCCTCGCGAGATCATCATTGACTTCTCATCTAAGAGGATTCGGGACACTATCCTATATAATACATACAATGTGGATCTGGACTTACTGGGTAATAAGGTTAAGATATTGAAGGACGTTCCATTTTTAGCTCGGAAAAGAAGATTTAAATACAAAGGGTTTGTGGCTCTTTTGAGGAAACGTGAAATAAAGTTCAAATGGTTATTTCCGGAAGGTATCTGGTTTAATTACAAAGATCAAGCTTACAAGATAATATCAGAAGATGAACTAAGGGACTTTGAGGGTCAGCATCCAGAGTTCCAGCAGGATTTGCAGCAAGAAGAGAAGGGTTCCAAGTCTGAAGGGGGAGGGGAGGAAGGAACGAGCGCGGCGACTGCAGCTGTTCAGAGAGAACTGCATCTGAGGCCCAGGGGGGTGGGGGGGAGGAAGACCTAATCTTGATTATAATCTGTATTTTGCATGGTGTACTAATCTAACAGTATTTTACAAAGTTTTAATTTTAAACAATGGCAGTATGAAGGGAAAGCATTATTTGTAGATGAAGTGTTTGTGCTGTTATGTGTTTTTTTTTCTTCCCTTCCCTCTGCCCCCCTTCTTTCCTTTGTATTGTTAGTAATTAAAAAATAAAAACTTTAAAAAAAAAAGAATAGTTCAGGAAGGTGCTTTATAAATGGAAAGGGACTGTGGATTATACCTCTCTCTATCAAATATATTATCAATTTGCTTAATGTACTACCCTGTTGTCATTTCATTGTTTTCTTTTCATGTAATACCATTTTTCTTCATTATATTCAACCTCTCTGTTTCATGTCTAATATGCTAGATTTCAGTAATCCTAGTTTCAGTACATTGCTCATTCAATGTCTCCTTATACTGATCGTATCGACCTATGCTTTGCTTATTAAATGAGCCTTTGTATGGATTGTTATTGAGTTACCTGGAGTAATCCACTTTGAGCCTCAGTGAGAAAGGCAGACTATAAATACAGTAAATAAACAAACAATAAATAATAAAACCATAGCTTAACCCACAATTGTGTCTGAGGTCTTCATTTGTCTGCATGTTTGCAAATACACAGCATTTGCTGAATCTCCCCTGAAATTGTACCCAACCCTTGCTTTGCCTTCTGGAGGCAAAAACATAATTGATTTTTCCAGTCACTGTTCTACACCAGGAGCTTAGAGTTCAGTGATTAAGAGAATGAGTTGTGATCTGGGAAGTCATAGTTTCAAAGCTTGTCTTAGCCTTCAACTCATTAGATGGTAATCTAAATCTCAGCACCCCCCACTCCTATCTACAGTATGGTGATAATAATATCGGCCCAACCTTATACGGCCATTGTTACTATGATAATATGGGTGAAATGCTTAAATCACTGAAAGAGCTATATAATGACTGCATAATTCAGATATAGCACAAACCCCATGCTTTAATGCAACTGTGAAGAGAGTGATTGTCTGAAATGGGGCCATTCCACTAATTATGGACAATTAAGTTCCATCAAAACAGGATCTTGTTTTCTACAGTGCAATCCTGAGAAGAGTTACTCCAGTCTAAGCACACTAAAATCTGTGGGCTTAGACTGGAGTAACTCTGCTTAGGATTTCACTGTCAGTTTAAGCAATGGTTTCCTACAGATCTGAAACTGCTTAAATCCTCATGTCATCCTGGCTTGTTCCCCCATAAGTGTCATTACAGGTTATGGAGAGAAAGCTATGAAACCAGATTTGTTGAGCCGGACTAGGGTTTGAACAATTATATGAGAGCTGAATTCTGGTTTCACAAACTAACCATAGTTAAAATTAGAGACGGGCATGAAATGAAATACAAACCAAAGTTCATGATGAACCGGGCTGGTTCGTGGTTTGCGAACTGGCGATTTGTCAGAGCCCATTTCTGATGAACCGCCACAAACTTTAGGCTGGTTCGTTTGGTTGATTTTTTGATTCGTCACTGCAGACAGCCTGATGCCGATCAATCAGTTTCCTAGGCAACAGGGGATGGACTTCCTGCAGACCTTCTGCTGACCTGGAAGTGGCCTTCTGCTCGCTTGTAAGTGACCATCTGCTGACTCGGAAGTGATGATTTGCTAACCTGGATGTGATGTTTTCACAAACCAAATGAATGAGTTCGTAAACCACGGCAGGTTCATGAAAGTTCGTGGTTTGTGAATTGAGACGAACCATGAACTGCATGGTTCATTTTATCCCCATTTCATGCCCACCTCTAGTTAAAATAAACTGTGGTTTTGTATGATGTTTGAACTGAGCCCACTGATTATTGTTACTACAGCTCTAAGGAGCTAAGTTCGGAATATTTTAGGAGAAGTATTTGTTTTCTAAAGATCTTCAGGTGTAGCTGCAGTGGCAGACCTACATTTTTGGGATCCTGAATCTTGAACTGTTCTGGGAGCCCCTTCTCAAAAAGCAACAATAGGGCCATGCTGGGGGTTCGTCTGTTGCAAGCCGCTGAGAAAATTTTGAAATTTGACCAGTTACAGGAACATTTTGAGGCCATATGAAATGGGTATCAGAGCATATTCTAAGATCAATGTTAAGTACTTCAACCCATTGGCTTATGAGTCTAAAACAGCCCTAGTTTAATAACAAACACTTAAAAAAACTCCATCAGTTTTGTTGAAAAATTCACTCATTAAAAAAAAAAAGTTGCTTCAGGGCCCTGAAGCTTAAGCTTCATTAGTTTCATAGTAGATTCACCCCTGTGTGGCTGTGCTCAAATATTACTTCCATTCATGAGGTAAAGGTTGTTAGTGTACAGGGCAGGTTCTGCTCTGCCGTAAGAAGCAGAAATGATTGTCTTTTCCTTCCTTTGCAAAATCTCCTTGGTGGTCTCTCATCCAAGTACCAACCCTGCTTAGCTTTTGAGATCTGACAAGATTGGACTATTGTGAGCAGTCAGCCCGGCCTCCGCCATTTTAACAGCAGTTTTTATATGACTGCTCATGATATTAAAAGGGTACAAGCCTCTGGAGTTTAAAATGGCTGCAGCTCAGCCACCAGAGAGCTCCTGTCATTGCCATATCCTGCCTTGGAGAACCAGGCATGTAAGGAATGCTGCATTGGAATGCAGAGTTATTGTGATGCGACTGGCCTCGCTATCCACCCAAGCTCCGGAAGGCCCAGAGCAATACAGGTCTCGCTGAGTCACCCCCACTTAGCACATTCCTGTCCCTCCTCCCGTGATGAGGTCCCTGTCCATGATCGAGGAGTTAATCAAGTAGCATTCATAAGTATATACAGCTGTTCCTGGGATATTGTACTCCCCACCTAAAACTATCAATCTATCTCTGGTGTATTCTTCCAGCTAACCGGCCAGGTTTGCCTTCCTATTCATACACCCCAGCAGCCATTAATGAAAGTACTCAACTCTTTTGTCCAACCCAGGAACTAACCATTGGAGTCTTTGTCCTAACTGCTAGGAGGTCCTGGCCCCATTCAAATCGTGCAAGCTTCCTGGCTTCTCCCTTAGGGTCACTTCCCTGAGTCTCTCTCCACAAGCGCTGCTCCACATCTCTCTCTCTGGGCTGACATGGGACGTTTGAAGCTTCTCTCCTAAGGACTGGACCCCTTCTCCAGGATAGGTAGATATAATTACTCCCTCTTGCTCTATTCCCACGCCTCTAGTTATATTTCCTAGGACTCTCTCTCTCTCTCTCTCTCTCTCTCTCTCTCTCTCTCTCTCTCTCTCTCTGTGTGTGTGTGTGTGTGTGTGTGTGTGTGTGTGTGTGTGTGTGTGAGGGAGGGAGGGAGTGAGTGAGTGAGTGAGTGAGGGAGTAATTATTTCCCCCCGGTAATTGGCGTGTACGTGCATAAAGTTCTGTTCTTTAATAAAAGTTATTGATTGATTAGAAGCACCAGACTCGCTTGGCTTATTGAGATTGGGACCCCGTAGACACAGGTGATTTGATTCCAGTTACCACCTCTCGTATAGCTGTCTTCCTTGCTAGCTAATTCCCCCCATAAATCATATTTACGCAAGGAGACCACTTCAGGTAACACTATTCCATGCCATTTCACATCCTGACAATCCTGACCACTGTATGTTTTCCAGGACTGGATGATGAGAACCATTCTAAATTTGTCAACAAAAGCATTTTTAGTTTGCTACACAGCTAGTATTTTAGTATACATTTTAATTAGAGAACTCTAGCTTAGCATGGTGCTAGTCTGCAAGAGGAAGCAGTGTTTATGGTAGTAAAAGTGATGAAGAGCGGCACTCTCAAATATTACTATAATTTATGACCCACTTAAAAGTTACTGCATCGTAATCTGGTGAATCTTGGTGTGGAAATCAACCCCAAAGTTTCACCTGGCTCTAGGGCTTTCAACTAGTTCTGGGGAAGCTCCCCTCAGGGAAACCCTAGAGGCTGGTCAGTCAATTAGAGCCCCTGGAGCTCCACTGGATGGGAGGGAATTAAGCCATCTCTGCTCAAAAAGAAGAGCATTGATACATTTTCCTTTGGGTAGGGAGACTGTGGCCTTGGATAGAGATGTAAACTGAGGGCCAAGCTACAAATGACGAATGATACTTGAACGGCAAGTGTATTTCTCCCTGTTCACTTGCGCTCCACTCAATCCACTTGCTGTTCAAGTGTCATTCGTCATGTGTAGCTTGGCCCTCAGTCAGGCTTTTATTTTGAGTTCAGTTAGGAATGGGGTCAGGGGTCAGGGAGCATAGAATTCTTGTTTTAATGAAATAAACAAGCATCCCATCTGAAGTGCCCACCAAAATCTACCTATTTTGTACTAATTATGAGACCAGTTTCTCTAAAAGTTAATAGTGTGGCCTGGAACATGAATAGAAGCCTTTCCGTAGTGATTATTTGCTGAGGAGCCCTATCTGGAGGGAAAAGGTACTACTTTCTCTCCTCAATTGTTGTGTATGTGAATCAGCTTAAGCTCAGGTTCAACTAGTCTCAGGTTCCTCCCAGTGAGGAAAAGTATAACCTCTGTGGAGTAAATGTGAGCCAATTGTACATTTGTGCTTATTATTCATTCTGCACCTTGCTATATCCTTTTCTCTTTCTCTATCTTTTTATCTTATTTCCTGTAAGTAAATTTTTGGTTCTTCTACTCCAACTATATGCTGTCTGTCTCGTCAACAGTCACTGTGAAAATTGATTTCTAATCACCTCACTATCAAGTCCCACATTATTAGGATCACAAATAAAAATCCTTTAGGGAACACAAAGCTACATGGTTGTTGTGGATTTTTCAGGATGTATCGCCGTGGTCTTGGCATTGTAGTTCTTGACGTTTCGCCAGTAGCTCTGACTGGCATCTTCAGAGGTCTAGCACCAAAAGACAGAGATCTCTCAGTGTGAAACTGACACTGAGTTTGACACTGAGTTTGTCACTCTCAGTTTGACACTGAGAGATCTCTGTCTTTCAGTGCTACACCTCTGAAGATGTCAGTCAGAGCTGCTGGTGAAATGTCAGGAACTACAATGCCAAGACCATGGCGATACAGCCTGGAAAATCCACAACAACCATCGTTCTCCAGCCATGAAAGCCTTCGACAATATAACAAAGCTACATGTTAGCATTCAGTAAATCAAAGCATGTGCCCCCCTTTTATTGCTATTGTGGTGGCTGGGGTACAGAGAAGGAATGGAGAAGCGAGAAAGTGGAGGTAACAAGATTGCATTCAATCTAAAGGGGCAGTTTGCCTCAGAGGTCTCCCCACTCAGTTCTCCCTTATCCCTTCCTCATCACAACATGGTGGTACCATAAATTTAAAAAATCAATGGCAGCCAACATTAGCAGTCACAATGTATTTTAAAGGGTGACAGCCAGGTACTAACATTCGCACGGGTTTATCCAAGATCTCATAATGTTTTGTATGGGAAAGAATGGAACCTGGACAAAGCCTTTTCATGCCCCTACACCAGCTACTTTATTTGACAGGCAACATACATTCTCATTGTGGGTCTACTTTTACTAGTGATCAGTAAACTACCCTCAGCTCACCTAGATTTACAGTAGCTTTAAGTTTCTCATGTTAGAGCTGTGGGAAAAAACCTCAATGTTTTCTGAACACTTGTAAAGAAACTCTCAAAAAAGCACCGTAAACAGCAAACTCCTAGTCCCTGCAATATCCTGCACTAGCACTCCTACAAATCTTTTAGTGAAAAGTAGGGAAAGCTTTGTCAAAATTAAAGAGATTGCATCTCCTTTCTTGGTGTTATCAGTACCTTTCTTTCTTTTCACGGGCTGCAGGGCCTGACCTCGGATCATGTCCAGGAATAGCAGTATAAATTATTTCATCACTGCAACTGGCTTAATTAATTAATCAATTAATTGACAGGACAAGACCATTTTTCAGTAGTGGCCTGTAATGCAGTAAAGGTCCTACTCATATTGAACCATAAGAAAGTGGTTTCAAAGAGATGCATAAACAAAGGGATAGGGAAAGACGACTAACTTGACTACTATGTACTACCTATTGATTTAAGTATGATCCTACTGGATAGTTTCTGTGTTCAATATACAGGCTCAGAATTGCTTGTGCTCTGTTTCAGCATTTCTTCAACTTTGTACTGGGTTTCTATTGGTTGATATCTTTGCAAATTTGCATGTATATACCCTATTACATTGTTTATTGAAATGTCTTTGAAATTGACTGGACTGACACATACTGTGTAATCGGTCTTGAGTCTCAGTGAGAAAGGCAGATTATAAATGACGTAAATAAAAAAAAAGTTTAAAAATTCAACAACAGCTGACAGATAGGCAGAGAGCTAGGGAGGGACTGTGGTTCAGTGGAAGAACATCTGCTTTACATGCAGAAGGTCCCAGGATCAATCCCCAGCAACTCTAGTAAAAAGGACCAGGCAATAGGTGATATGAGGAACCTCTACCAGAAACCCTGGAGAGCTGTTGAAGGTCAGAGCAGACAATACTGACCTTGGCCATTTACACACTACTCACCTTCATCCAGAATGCTGCGGAACGTCACGAAATAAATGTGGAAGATAGCGTCTTCTCGTGCGAGGTTTGTGCAACATCGCAAAACTCGCGCGAGAAGATGCTATCTTCCGAGGTTTTTTCATGACATTTCACAGCGTTCCAGATGAAGGTGAGTAGTTTGGAAACGGCCCTTGATGGCCAATGGTCTGATTTCTTATAAGCCAGCTTTATGTGTATGTGTAGAGATCAGTTTCTGGGAGATCTCTCCCTTCCCTGGGCTCTGCTCTCTCCAGCTCCATCCTCTCATCTACAGAAATTTCCCAACCTGGAGTTGGCAACCCTATAAAAATGCTGGCTGAGTGCAACTCAATAGAAAGAGCTTGTAGTGAGTTTCAAATAACATTTCATCATTTAACATATGTACTTTTGTGCTGCGTATCTCAGAAAAGAAGACTAGATGGAAGATGGTTAAGATAGCATTACGGTAGTAGTGCTGAGGCCAATGAAGGATGGTTTCTTTATGACAAAAAGTTTCGAAAGATGATAGAGTTAAGGAAAAGTTAATGTCTGGAAAAGAGGCCACCTGTCTCCAGGTGGTGTCTGAGAAGCAGAAGCTGCTATCATTGTTAAGATGGCTGCTGGAGTTGTTGCACTTAAGGCCTCTAGAAACAACATCTAATATGATAATAAAACTTTTGAGTTCCTTCCAAAGTGACTGGGATCAGTTTTGGGGGGGAATCTGGAGGATTTTCCTACTTTCCCGTTATAACAATACCAAAGTATTGACAATATTAATATGCCCAAAACGTTTGACTGTGAGTCAGTTTAAAATGTGTTGGTAGACATCAGGAGAGAAAGAAACCCTTTTATTTACAGAGCATAATAAAATGCAAATCAATTTTCTTCTTAATTATATTAAGCAAAACATAATCATTTTTATTTCCCATCCAGGCCATTCCGAGCACATTGTATAAATACACTTTAAGGAGACTGCAATGTACATATTAACAACGAGTATGAAAGTGCCCATTGGGAAAATAGGTTGTTCTGTATATTACTCATATGACATTTTCTGATATTCATAATCACCCTTATTTGGGTTTTATAGTTGAGCTGCTGAGGTTTAGAGATTCTGAAAAGGACCACCCAATGAGTCAAAGTTCAGGAATCTATGGCCCTGAACCATCTATCGTTTCAGGCAACTGTCTATTAAAAACAAAATAACTGACAGGCTGATAGCAGATTTTTTACAACCATCATTCAATACACATGACTGTCTATCTAGGGTTGCCAGTCATCCAATGATGGCAGAGGAACCCCTGCCTCTGAGTGGCAGTGGGAGATTTTTTTTAAAAAAAATGGGTATTGAACTGATGGTATGATGTCACTTCCAGGGAAAACCCAGAAGTGATGTTAGTCCTCTCTAGGAATCACTGAAAATGCTATGGTAAAACTGTTTTTTACCTTAGAGTTTCTGACAATTCCTAGAGAGGACTGACATCACTTCTAGGTTTTTTTCTGGAATTGGTATCATATCATTGTTGACAGTCACTCCCCATGTCTCCCCGCTCCCGCCCCCAGTCTCCTGCTGGTTCTCAACCCAGGCTTGGCATCCCTATGTCTGTCGATCTATCAAATTTTTATCTTGTCTTTCCTCTGAGTATTTTAAGGCAAAACACATAGTTGCTCCATTTTATGCTTACAACTCTAAGTTAGATTAGGCTGAGAAATCAAGACCACCCTTTGGTCATCCAGTGAGCTTAACTACTGAGTGAAGGTTTGAACCTGGGGCTGCCTAGTCTTAGTTTTGCACTAACAGCGTTGAAAGCCTAATATCCTTACAGTTGCAACTCCACTCACTTCCCTAGAGGATTGTGTTCTCTGAGAGAAACAGAGCAAAGCATCCTTCTCAATCGATATTGATATTGAGTCTTGTGGGCCAGGATTTCTAACCTCCTGTAGTAAATTATCTGGATTGTGTGAATGATTGTAGATATAGACTGGTCTTTTATTATGCTGGAATATGCAATGTCTGGTCTACAAGGAGAGAAGAAAGTCTGGGGGTGGGGGCGGCAGCATGAGAAGAGCTAATCAGGTAATAGGTAAATGATGATCCTTTCTCTGCCTAAAGTGGCATTTGCTCGTGTGTCTCCCTGAAGGCTGTTCTTAGCTTTTACACCTTCTTCTTAGAACATTATTCTCTAGCTACGTATCTATACCTCTGTCTATATGTTTATCTATTAAAGTAGTTCCTTAAATAAAAGTCTCTGATTCTTAATCAGTGTGTGTGATTGTTACTGTTTACTTGACTGGGCAAGATGATATTGATATGGAACAGCCCCCCACCAGTTATCTGGAAAAACCTCCTTGTGATTTGTCTTTCTATTTAGAACCAATAAATGTTGTATTATTGATTATAACATCAGGATTCTATAGTTCCTTAAAGGAGCTCAAGCTGATTTGCCTGGGGGATATCCCTTTGTTATCCCCACAAGAACCCTGTAAAGCTAAATGAAAGAGTGTGATTGGCCCGAGATCATCCACTGGGCTTCACAGACATGCAGGAAAAGTTCAACATAGTCCATTCATTAGACCACACTGGATATGGTCTTTTCACCTCCCCATCTCTGTTAAATACAATTTGCTGACACTTCTTACAAATTATAAAGTCTCTTACCTGTCTCTTATCATTGCTATTTCAGGCAAAGTTTGAAACAAGGGGGAAGAAATCAAATTTATTCTGTTTAATTCAGAAGAAAATTTCCATCCACTAGACAGAGACCTTTCTGTGACCTTTCTTTCATACAATATATGACACTCAAGGCTATTGAGGTTTGAATTGCTTTCATTTCTCGTGGGTTTTCTGACTTGCTATGCAGTCTGCACCTCCTCAGCAAAGTTACTTAGCCTCATGCTGGGATGTTGCTATCAGAAAGCTCGTCTGCCTGGAAGCCTAAAGGAGATGCCACAAGAACAGTGTTTCATGCACTGAAGCGTTGCTTCTGAGTGACATTTCAAATGAGATGAGTGACGGTGTAGCACTTGTATGAAATCTGGAGCTGTCACTCTGCATGGATGACATTTTGATGAGCACCTGTGAATTGTCATGCAACACCAAGACCAATTTCAGTTTCTGAACTGTTAATCATCGGAAAGCCATTCATGGCTCCACTTTAGTCTTAGAACACACCTCCTATATCATTATATCACAGAAGCAAGGCCAATCCTAAATTCACAAGCTAGGTTGCAACATGTCCTGTGCATGTTCATCCAGCAGTGATACGCCCTCAGTGGCTTGGGAGCCACATGTGGCTCTTTAAAATACCACCTGAAGCTCTTTTGAGAATTGTTCCCTAATGTGGTACCTGCCCCATGTTTGAGAAAGGTAGGCAAGGCCCACCTTGCCACCAGTTAGACTTGTCCAAGGATGCTTCTGTGTTCTTTCATTTTATGTATTCAATTTTATATCACTTCTCAGTTAAGATCTCGAAGCAGTTCACAACACTGTTCATTTAAGAACATCCTCCTAGCCATGTTTAAAATTTACCATGAACTCATGTAGAATCAGTGTGCAGTGTATACTTGTTTTTTCCTTTATGAGTGCATTGAATAATGCTCACATAACATTCAGTGCATGTACAGCTCAAAGTGTTATTTAAACTCCATATTTATCAAAGTATTGGTTCTCAGTTTCATTTGTAAAGTGAACGTGTATTGGCTGTTTCTTACAAAGAAATGAATGTGTGTACACACAGATTGTATGTGCGTCAACATGACGTGAACATGGCCCTTGAGTCACATGATAAACTACTTTTAAACCTGGACTGTTGGTGATGTCCAAAGGATTGTTCTCATCTGATACATTCTCTGTTGCCAAGAATGGCATGGGCAACTCTGCAACACAAAGTGAATGGGATTGGGGACAAATATCATAAGTGCAGAAATCTTCAATTTTCTACTGTATTATGAATGTACCTTTCTTCTGTTTATTTAGTGTAGTGGAATTCTTAGAAAACTTCATTATGCCCTCTCCTTCCAACTGGCTATTTTTAACAGTTTAGCCAAAAAACAAAAACAAACCCTGTTCTTCACTTGCATAATTTGTCTTGCACATACGATAAACAGTTAACTGTCCGTGGAACTGTGGGCCAAGCTACAAGTGACGAATGACACTTGAATGGCAAGTGGATTGATTGGAGGGCAAGTGAACAGGGAGAAATACACTTGCCGTTCAAGTGTCATTCGTCACTTGTAGCTTGGCCCTGAGATGAATCAAATGAAGCTACATGGAGTGTTAATTCTGTAATCACCACTTTGTCTGAGAAGATTTTTGTCTCCATACATATCTCTCAAGGGAAAATTGAGACAATTTAATCTTTATTTTTATTAAACTGAAATGATATTGGATGTCACCCTAATTTATGAGATTTCATGATGGTAGCTGCTAATTATGGAACAAGAGGGTTTCCTCCCGTTTTTGAAACAATCTCAAATATCTGTATAAAGAACGGGGTGCTGAAATGTAAATCTGAGTCCTGTTTGGAATATCAAAGTTTCCAACAACTACAAAAAACAGTACTGGAGATGCTATAGAAGACAGCAACTGAAATGGCCATGCCATTGGTAAAGATCTCCATTGAGAAAAGGCTAAAATGCTGGAGGCTTTGGATTCTGCTACTGTAGCACTGTGTTTTGCCTGCAGAGGGTCCCAGTGTCAATTCTCGGCATTGCCAGGATTGTCGAATCATAGACTCATAGGATTGGAGGGTACCTCCAGGGTCATCTAGTCCAACCCTCTGCACAGTGCAGGAAATTCAGAACCACCCCTGCTCCATGCACACACCCAGTGATCCCTACTCCAAGCCCAGAAGATGGCAAAACACTGTCAGGATCCCTAGCCAAACTGGGCAGAGAAAATTGCTTCCTGACCCCAAACTGGTGATCAGCCTTACCTCGGTCATTTAACAAGGGGCCACAAGAACTAAGCACTGATGTAACCCTTCCTGTCCTCCCTCTCATGATCTGCCTAGGTTCACAGAAGCAGCATTGTGGTCAGATGGCCATCTAGCCTTTGCTTAAAAATCTCCAAAGAAGGAGTGCACACCACCTCCCATGGAAGACTGTTCCGCAGAGGGACTGCTCTAAAAATCAGGAAATTCTTCCTAATGTTTAGCTGAAAACTCTTTTGATTTAATTTCATCCCATTGTTTCTGGTCTGATCAGATAGTAGTTGATGTTCAGAGTTAGAATGGACAACATACTTATTGGAGTACAGGCAACTCAACATATCTAGACACTGGGGGGCACTATATTTCTCTTTGCACTAAAATCAGCTTGTGCATTCTTATTCAATAGGATGCCTCTCCTTGTCTAAGATGGGAGATGCTTTCTGATGTGTCTTCCTGTGCTTTTCGTGTTTTCTCCCTCTCCCTGTGGTATTGCAACCTCTGTGGGTCTCTCCTGTGAAAACATGCCCCCCCCCCATATTCACACAAGTGAAGATGGATCAGCTAGCCGTTTGTGACATGGAAAAGTATCCTTTAGAACAGGTTTCTGTTTCCTTTCTACTACAGTGGATGTGAACATACCTCAATAAAGGTAACTTTTCTCTTTTCGCTGTGTGTGATCTCACATTTTCCTTACTGTACAGCTTTGCTACATTAATATATGTCTCCAAGAATACTAACTTTGATAGACCAATGGTTTGATTCAGTGCCTATCTACTGGGTCCCAATCGCGCAATCGCCATTACCGTGGGTATTTTTCGATCATAATGCCGATCGTGCCCATCTCTAATCGTGAATTACAGAATATGAGGGGGGGGGACCAAATTTGAACCTGAACTGGCAGTATCCTACTTGGAAAGCAGCAATCACAATACCGCCCCGCCCCCCGCAAGCCCAGATCTGAAAATATAATGAAACTTTTCTCAGCACATGCATGAGAAGACTTCTAATATAACATTGTCTTTTTAAACCTTGTTCCAAAATAATACAAATGGCTGCCAATTTTGGATAAATCAATTTTGTGATCAATCTCTTCTGTCCTGTAACTGTTTATAGGTTATCAAATTACTCAGCAACAAACTTGCATTGCCACCCCAGTCAGAAATAGAGACGGACACCAAGTTGGATCTAAGGGCCACTTTATTAACTATGTACAGACAAAACAAGCCAAACAGCGGCAAGGACCTAAAAGCAGTACAGGTCAAGCCACGGTGTCCCCATGGACCACCGCCTTGACCTGTCTGAGCAAGCCCCGAAGCCCCAGGTAGGACCCATCCAGTGGATGGGGCAGACCCAGCCAGCCAGGCAATTTTGGTCACCCCCCTTTAAGCTCCTGAACCTCTCAGCCGTATAGCAGTGAGGGAAGGACTCGCAGGCTCGGGTTCCCAAAGGCAGCGTGCCTCTGCATCTGGCAGCCATCACAGCAGTACCAAACCTTTAGGCAGGCCCCTCTTCCCACAATAGGGAAGCGCCAAGGGTGCTCAGCGGCCCGCACCCTACTCCTATACAAACCAGCCAGGACACTCCTAGCAGGCACCACCTTAGCCAATCACCTCAATCCCTAAACATCAGTGCAAGGTAGGCGGAAAAAAAACCCTTTCCTGGCCAATTCGGAAAGGGAGGAGAAAAATTCCTACCTGGCCCCATAAGCGGCCGGCTAATCCTGCACCAATATAGGGAGAAGCGGGTGGGCCGAGCGACTAACCGGACTGAGCTGGGAAGGGCAGAGCTGTGCAACAAGTGCTTGCTCTGCCCTCCCAGCACTCCTTTTTTTTTTTTAATTTTTTACTACACAACACTACACAAGACTATCACAAGGAAAGGGGAGAGGGAAGGGACAAAGAGGGGTGGAAAAAGAAAAAAAGAAAAAAAAGGGGGGGGGGGAATGAACTACAAACACTAAACACTACACTTCAATGTTTCCCTTCATACTGTCATAATACAAAAATAGCTCCATAGGATAATGATGGAGTGGTTAATCATACAGAAAATAAACATTTCAAATTCTGATTAAACTTTCCTCCCCCTTCTAGGTCCCGGACGCAGTTCTCTCTGTGCAACCGCTGTTGCGGTGCTCTCCTCCTCCTCCCCCCCCCTCCGGCTCCTCCTTTTCTTCGTTCTCGGTGCAGCAGAGTTCTGGGTTTTTATTCTCAAAATCCTTTAGTTGATCTTCTGATAATATCTTATAGGCCTGATCTTTATATCTGAACCATATTCCTTCCGGGAATAACCATTTGTACTTTATTCCATGGTCCCTCAGAAGAGCTGCAAACTTTTTATATTTAAAGCGCCGTTTCCGGACTAGAAATGGAACGTCCTTCAAAATCTTGACTTTCAAACCCATAAAGTCCAAATCCGCATTGTATGAGTTATATAGGATGGTGTCCCGAATCTTTTTAGATTAAAAGTCAATAATGATCTCACGAGGCAACTGTCGCTTTGTTGCATATTTTGAAGAAGCCCGACGGACCTCCAAAATGGCGCTTTTAACCTCTTCTTTAGTCGTCCTCGCGGGTATCGCCAATAGTTCCGAGACCACCTCCCACAGATCCTCTTTTTCCTCCTCTTTCACGTTTTGGAGACGCAAAATTGTCTGCATTCGTTCCATCTGTAGCCCGATCAGCTGGTTCTCAACCAGCTTCAGCTCCTTTTTTGTAGCCTTCACAAGTGACGCACTTTCCAGAGCAGACTTCTCTGCCCCCCCCGCTGCTGCCTTAATGGTTTTCACTTCGCTTTCAATTAAGCCCACCCTTTGATCAGTTTCGTTCAGCTTGTCAACAAAGGGTTTTATGGCTTCCACCACCGCCCTGTGCACCAACTCTTCGAGCGACTCCCCCTTCAAGGTAGCCGAGATTGACTTACCGAGAGCGGGACTTTGCTTCTTTGCTGCCATTTGGGGGGGGGGGGGGCGCCAACAAAATTCTGGAACTCAACGAAGGGGAAGAACGAGTCTTCTTCAGATCAACCTCTCCTTCACAAACGCTTGTAGAACAGAAGGGATTCTCTTGTTTACGGGCTTCCGCCTGTTTCTTTTATTTGCCGTTTCTCGTTGCCCGGCGGCATTCGAGGTGCCGCGCACATCTGCCGGCCTCCATAGGGACAAACAGGCAATCCCCCCCCCCCCGCATTGATTTCGGGGAGTTCTTCCCGCCGCGTCCCGGACCCTGGCTCCCTCCCTGGGAGTCCTGGGGGCTAATCCTTGCGGATCAGCCGCCCGGTCAGGGTGCCCGGTCGTTTCCTCCCGGACCAGCCGAGAGGAGCATCCGGCATGGCTGAGAAAACGAAACCGAATCCCTCCCAGCACTCCTTATTAGGAGTGAGGGGGTGGTGCCATCTTCCCCTCCGGTGCGGCAATCAACGGCCCCTGGCTTAGCAGCTTAGCTGCATGCCAGGAAGGGGCCGCATTTCCTGAGCCAGCTGTCTACTCTAGGAAAGTTTTCTACCTCCTTTTTTTTTGCCAGTAGTAACCTTTCTAATATTATTAAACTGCATCCCAAATGTTGTATGCCTTTTTCTACATAATTTTGCAGTGAGTCCACTAAGACCATACTTGGTCATGTGCCATTTTATATCACAAGAATTTACAATTCTGTGTAAGATTTGTTTCCAAAATTCTTTCACCAAGGGGCATTCCAACCATATATGCATGAGTGTCAACATATTCCAAATACCTCCAATAAAGAATGCAGCTGGATTAATTCAATTTGGCCCATCTGATCTGAGAGTAGTACCACCCAAGACCATGGAGATCATTCTCTCTGGTGATGGCTTCATTAAAGAAAGAGGTTAAATGTCCTTAGACGATTTAAAACAAATTTCCTCTGGAATATTTACTGAAAAATCTTTTCCTTGTTTTGTCCTGTAGGTTGAGAGCCAAAACACACGTTAAGAAATACCTAGGTTCAGCACGTGTTCTCTTACCTCAAGGTTTGCCGGGATCTGTAGGCGTCCTGGAAGCTTAAAGATCTGTAGGCGTCCTGGAAGCTTAAAGTCCTGGAAGCTTAAAGGATCTGTAGGCGTCCTGGAAGCTTAAAGGCGTCCTGGAAGCTTAAAGCTTAAAATACAGGCACCTGTATTTCCCTTCCCCTTTTTGCTGCTCTGTAAATGCTAAACTTTAAGCTTCCAGGATGCCTACAGATCCCGGCAAACCTTGAAGTAAGAGAACACGTGCTGAACCTGGGTATTTCTTAATGTGTGTTTTGGCTCTGAGTTCTGATATCAATTGCTGACATCAATGGACTCAGAAGGATGTAACTCTGCTTAGAACTGCACTATTAAAGTTCCAAACTTGTGATAGCAATAATATAGAATTTCTAATTTCATTCTGAACATCTCTGCTTCGATTTATCTTGTCCCTTCTGCAAATCTATGATTCTTTATTTCAGTATCATTTTCTTTTTTTCCCCTTCACATCAAATTGTTTGCATAAATAACACTCTTTTCAATGTTATAATTATAGCAATAAATTAGCACTATGTACAATGAATCTATGATGTACATTGTACATTTACAGTGCAATCCTATGCAGAGTTACTCCAATCTAAATGGCTCTGCTAATTACCATACATACTGCGGATTCAAGCTGTGTAATATTTCTGCGAAATGCAAATGAACCCACAGAATGAAAGGCAGGAAGCAGAGAATGGAAACCAATGACAGAAATATGAATAAATGTAACCAGAAATGCAACTGGGACCAGTCACTCTTCCCCACTTCATAATTATACACTATAATGGTCTGAATACTGAGCTCATTGGGGACATACAGACTGACATTTAGAGCATGCAAAAGATCATTCTAAGGCAAGAAAATCTGGAAAGAAGATGGAAAACTGGAACTTTGCAGATGATCTAGAAGTCGGTCAAGGAAGACTTGATGTGTCAGTATTCTTCACCCTTTCCTAGCCTGGCCTGATGAAGTCTGGGGAGGGGGGGAATCACAAATCTGAAAAAATTCCAGGATTTTCCAAGAGTTATCAGCCTTTTCAATCCAGAGGAGTTAGCTGTGGTAGCAAAACAGCAAAGAGTCCAGTAGCACCTTTAAGACTAACCAACCTTATCATAGCATAAGCTTTCGAGAGCCACAGCTCTCATGGTTAGAGCTGTGGCTCTCGAAAGCTTGTGCTACAGTACAGCTGATTAGTCTGAAAGGTGCTACTGGACTCTTTGCTTTTCAGCCTCTTCAAGAAACTGATCTCCCTCAAGCCATTGATATGGCTATTCTCTACCATCACCACCACACCAACAGTTCACTATGATATTCTATGGAAGAAGAAACTAATCCTAAAGGAAGAAGCAGAGAAGTTATTATTTGGACTCTTGAGTGATTTCTGGGAGAAGATATTTTCAACAAGTCGTATGGGCTCAAGGGTACATTATCCTCTGATGGGGAATTTTAAGCCTCCAGTGTGGATTCAAAGAGAGCCCAGTGTTGAAGTGTACCCACCTAAATTAGACTTTGTGATACCCAAGTAAGGGAAGAAGCAGGGACACTGTAACCATGGCATTCCATAATGAAGTACGCAAAGGCAGCAGTGATGCTTCCAAAAGAACATTACTTTTGTTAATGAACTGTATACAACATATTGGAGCCTGGTTGACTTCATTAGCTCTTTCTAAGGGCTCCTTCTTGGGATTTCTCATTCTCTCATCTTCTTCCTGGGGGGCAGTGGGGGTGTGTGAAGAGCCAGGTAGGTGTATACTCCCATGTTGGAGCTGGATATTCTGAAGGCAGGACTGCCACAAATCTATTTATCCTGCCTTCGTTGAAGTTCCTTATGCACCAGACTTTGAATACATTATATTGATGCAAAATATATACCTCAGAGGACTCTTAGATCTGCAGGTAAACACTTACTGGTGGTCCCTGGCCCCAGGGAGGCTCAGCTGGCTTTGACCAGGTCCAGGGCATTTTCTTTCCTGGCCCCAACCTGGTGGAACTCTCTGTAGGAAGACACTCGGGCCCGCCAAGATCTTGTATCTTTTCGGCGGGCCTGTAAGACGGAGATGTTCTGCCAGGCATATGGTTGAGGCCAGCACTGGATCCATCTAATTAGCCTCCCTGCCGGTCTCCTGCCAGTGGGGGGGGGGAGCATATGGTCCATCTGCCTCCCCACACTTGAGGGGTTTCACCAACCCACACCTCCACCCTTTTCTTCCCTTGTGTATTGTGGGCAGGGGGAGGGGGAGGGGTGCACCATCTGGAATGCTAAAATACATGTTGGTTCTGAGATGTATTTTATTGGTTTTATTTATTGTGATTTATTTATGATTGAAACCTGCCCTGAGCCTGCTTGTGGGGAGGGCGGGGTAAAAATCTAATCAATCAATCAATCAAAAGAGAAGACTAGATGGGGTAAGTGTGCATCAACCTCCATTTCACTCTCATGCTTTTACAATACTACCATGAATGTGCTTACATGGGAGGGGGGTCGAGTGGACACCGCAGGCTCTATTTACTCTATAGGAATCCTCCATGTACAAGTGCTTCATTCTCAATGTATCATTCCCAGGTATCTTTGGAGAACATGTACAGACAAGTTTATTATTAACAAGTAACTGTGATCTCTCTATGCCATTCCAAGGTATCTCCTGAAATATGAAAATACTACCTGCAGAGGGGGAGGGCAGGGAGGAATGTAAAGGAATATGCTGCTGCTTCAAGTTAAAAACTCTTCGATGCTTAAAATACATTACCACTTTTCCCGGGCACTTGGCAAATACTATACACTTAGGCATAATTTACAGTCTGCTGGAAATACCACTCTCAGCTTGATCTAATTTACAAGTAGCACACGTTCATAGAGCCTACCTTCTTACCTTCCTGCCACCCACAAAATGCTTTCTCTAGCAGTGCAACAAGATCCATGCCCTACACATTATATTATTAAAATGATTCTTAAAAGAAGTTACATTAGCAACGGACCATGGATGAATATGAAATGCTCCAGACGGTAGAGGGAATGGAGGTGGAAGAAAAAAGAGATGCAAAATATTGGTCATTAGCAGCAAAACTAGGTCAGTCTCCAGGTTTTTGTTTTAATTGCATCACAGTGTGAGGAGGAGTAAAAAACTGAAGGACAACAACTTTTGCAGTGAACGTTTCTTTACCTTACCAAAGTGGGTCAAGGCACTCCTAGCATTATGGATCTGTCAGTGCAATCCTATATAGTGTTACTTCTGTTTATGCCAATTGAAATTGATGAGCTGAGACTGGAGTAATTCTGCATAGGATTGTTGTTTGAATCACATCAATAGCCGAATTATTTTGGCAAATCTGGTTGGATCATGTGACTACAGCAGTGGTTAGAACTGGGACAACTATGTTCCAGAAAGCATAGGATTGGATCCAGCCAGCTTTTTCACTCAATCTCAACAAACTCTCCTCCTTACTACAACCTCTACTCCACATGGTTTTTGCTGCTGGAGGTCTCATAAGCCACAGTAGAACCTTGGGTGGGGGAGGTCAGTGGAAAAGCTGATTGGATCCAACCCATAGTTTTGAAACAAGTAACATTCAGGGGTGGGAGGTTCAGTTAGTGCAATACTATGAACAAAAATAGGCACTCCCGGTGCGCGTGCGCGCGCGCGCTTACCCGGGTGCCTGGCTTTGCCCTCATGCACGGAGGGAGAGCGGCTGGCTTTCCCGGGCATCCGGGAGCCTGACGTGGGCGTGGTTTTAGAGCCGTTATTGGCTCTGCCCGCCTTCCCCCTCCGTGCAGTTGCTGGCTGGCTCATGGGGGAGAGGACGTGCGGCCGCGTCTGCTGCGCTGCGCTGAGGCCGCACGCCGGGACGGACTTCGGCCGACGAGGCTTTGCCGTGGCTTTCCTGTTGAGGGAGAGGGCTGTCGGCTGTGAATCCGGTCGCGGGGACTGAGCGTTCGTTGCTCTAGCCCCCTCCCCCCCCCGTTTTTCTCCCAGGGCTCCGGGTTCTGGGCGGGTTGGGGGCGGTGGGGGTGGTTGTTCCCCCCCCCTTACCTGGTTCCGTTTTTCGGCGCCGTTTGCCCTCAGGGCCTGTTTCTGTGGTCCTGCAGGGAAGGGCCGGTCCCGCCGCCCTTCTTGCCGCGCCGCTGCAGTTGGGACCAGCGGCTCCTTGCCCTACAGGGTGGCTGCCCTCTGGGGTGGTCTTGTTGGCACCCTACCTCTTGCCCCACCCCCACCTCTTTCCCTCTGGTGGCCCTAGGGTGGCCTTTGCCTTTTCTTCTCTCCAATATAGTATTTAAAAAAAAAAGAGAGAGAGAGAGAGAGGGAGGGAGACTGAGAGTGTGGGGGTGAGTGTGGGGGAGAGGCTAGGTTGGGAGGAGGTTTAATCGGCTGTATCTAGTAGCATACGCTGGGAATTTTATCCGGCCGTGACCTTAGGGCACGATTTGCATTACTGGCCCTGGTATTATTTGTGTTGCTGGTGAGGGCCTAGTGCCTGGTGTGTCGGTTGGCATCTGCCCCCCCCCCTTGTCATCATGCCTCCAAAAAAAGGGGTAGGCAACAGCAAAGGCAAGCAGCCTGCTAAGCGCCCCAAAGTCAGTGGGCCTCCCCCTGATTCGTCCTCTGATGAGGAGGATTCAGGGTCGCTCCGGCAGGAAATTTTGGCCAAGTTGGCCTTATTGGAACGGGCAAAAGGGGTTTCTTCTGGTCAGGTAGTTCCCGGCAGGGCCGGTAGGGCTTCTAAGAAGGTTTCCCGGGCCACTTTTCAGCGCGATGTCCTCACGCGTCTTTCTGTTCTGGAAAGTTCTACAGGTGGTGAGATGAGCGGTGCGGGCGTGCTTCAGGAAGATCTGGACCGAGCTGGGCCTTCGGCACGGGCAGAGGATGACACAGCCGAGGTGTCGGAGGTTCCTCCAGTAGCGGTGGCAGTGGATCAGGTGGAGCCCGAGGGTAAGTCCGCTTTGACACAGACATCTCAGACATGGCCATGGGGGCCTATAGGGTCATCATGTGGTCCCACTAGCTGGGGATCTCAGTTGCCACATTCTTCCTATTCTAGTCATCCGGCTTGGCCAGGTATTCCCGGGCAGCTGCAACCTGTAGGTGTTGGGCCATGGCAGCCTTGGGGTCATGCGCCTGTCCCGGCTCAGCAAGGGCTGGGGGGACTTGGTCCGGTCCCTGTTACGCCTGGTTCCATACCCGCCGCGCCTGCTTCTTCAGCCACTGCGGGGGGTAGCCCACAACCGTTTGGGCAACCGGCAGCTTTCTGGCCTCCCTATCTAGGGGGTCTTTATTATCAGCCCACCGCCTTGGGGTCGTTGCCCTACCGGGCCATGCCGTTTGGTGACGCGGCCCTCCCTTTGGGAGACCACCTGACCCCTGCCACCAGGGACAAGATATTGCGTGGTGAGTTCGTCGACGTCTTTACTCTTCTTTTCCGGGAACTGGAAAAGAAGGATAAAGAGGACATGGATGAACGCGATAAGGAGAGGATGAAGAGGCGTAAGGTGGATCGTTCCTGGTCCAATTGGCTGCCGGGTATGTTGATCTATGCCGGGGTTCTTGCCCGCGCGCAGCCTCACAGGGCTGCCCCCCTGTTTCAATATATTGATATTATATACAGGGGATATACGGATTTCGTTGGTGCTGCTTGGATGCAGTACGACGAAGAGTTCCGTATGCGTGCAGCTTCTGATCCTACCTTGCCGTGGGACCGTATACATCAGCAGCTTTGGCTGCAGTTGATGGCCCCCGCCAAACCCAATTTGGGCGATAGGGCTGACAGTGGGCATTTGTTGCATAGGCCTGCCTCCACCTCTGGTACCCGCGCCTCAGCGGGGCAGCCGGTTCAACCCCGGCTGCTTTGTTGGGACTTTGCCTATCAGGGCGTGTGTTCCAGAAAAGGGTGCGGGTTTAAGCATGAGTGCCCACGATGTAAGGGCCCCCATTCATTTCCGGCCTGCCCCCGCCCCAAGCCTCGGGGTGGCGGGTATAGGCGCCCAGGAGGCGGCTCCGGACAAGTTGCTCCTGACAAAGGGTCCTTCTCCCATAAAGCTGAGGGTTCTGGCTGAGGCCTTGCGGAATTATCCTGACAGAGTTTCTGCACGGTTTTTGTTAGACGGCTTCACTTATGGTTTTAAAATTCCATTTCAGGGCCCTCGGGCCCCTTTCATGTCCCAAAATTTGCGTTCAGTTAAGGGTTTGGAGGACGTAGTTAGGCGTAAGATAGACAAGGAATGTGCTGAAGGGCGCGTCTTGGGCCCATTTGCCGCCCCTCCGGTGCCCAATTTGAGGGTTTCCCCCCTGGGAGTTGTGCCTAAGAAGGCAGCGGGTGAGTATCGGCTGATACATCACTTGTCTTTCCCCAAGGGGGATTCCGTTAATGACGCCATTCCGGAGCATTTGTGTTCCGTTAGGTATACGTCATTTGACGAGGCGGTTAGTATGGTTAAGAGGAATGGTTGGGGTGCGGAAATGGCGAAATGCGACATAAAGTCAGCATTTCGCCTTCTCCCTGTGCACCCGGGGGACTTTGAGTTGTTGGGGTTCTCCTTTGATGGCCAGATTTAAATGGACAGGGCGCTCCCAATGGGTTGCTCTGTGTCCTGTGCGGCCTTTGAGAAGTTTAGTTCCTTTTTGGAGTGGGCCTTGCGTCAGAGGCTGCGAAGCCGTGACTCCGCCCACTACCTTGATGATTTTATTTTTTGTGGTCCCCGGGGGTCTGGACAATGTGCCCGCCTGTTGGTGGGTTTTATGGCGTTGGCGGAGGAACTCGGTGTTCCGCTGGCGCATGAGAAGACCGAGGGGCCCACGCAGGTGTTGACTTACCTAGGGATCGAGATTGATACGGTGGCGCAGACATTTCGTCTCCCAGCAGCCAAAGTGGCCGATTTGCGTGAGCGGTTGATTGCCATGCGTGGTAAACACAAGGTTACGCTACGTGAGCTGCAACAGCTCGTGGGTCACCTGAATTTCGCTTGCAAGGCTGTGGCACCTGGGCGCGCCTTTTTGCGACACCTGTGTGAGGTTATGGCAGGTTTGCGTTTGCCCCATCATAAGGTTAGGTTGTCTGTAGGTGTTAGGGAGGACCTTCAGGTGTGGGAGGACTTTCTTGCCTCATTCAATGGAGTGACTTTATGGCGGGAGGAATTGCTCCTGGAGGCTGAATTGCGGGTGGCTTCAGACGCTTCCGGGGCTTGGGGCTTCGGTGTCTTTTTTAGGGGACACTGGTGCGCGGAGCCTTGGCCAGCTGGTTGGCGCACTACAGGCGTCACTAGGGATCTCACGTTTTTGGAATTTTTTCCAATCCTGGTTGCGCTTTGGTTGTGGGGGGATGAGCTCGCCAACCATGTTGTCCACTTTTGGTGCGACAACATGGCAGTGGTGCACGTGATCAATTCCCTCTCTGCCAGATCTCCCAGGGTCATGGGGTTGGTCAGGCCATTTACGCTCCGATGCCTTCGCCTGAACATTTTGTTCAGGGCTAGGCACGTCCCTGGTATTGACAATGGGGTGGCGGACGCTCTGTCTCGCCAGCAGATGGAGCGCTTTCGCCTGCTTGCACCCGGCGCAGACCCCTCGCCATCTCTGATGCCTGTGGAGTTGTGGAGTCTTGGAGGGATGAAGTGCACAGAGCCATCCATCTAGCCATCGCACCCAGCACGAGGAGAGCGTATGATCGCGCTGTGCGGCAGTTCATGAGCTTCCGTATTGAGGCTGGTTTGGAGCAGTGCTGGCCCATTCCGGCTGAGCACCTTATGCAATTCTGTGTTGCGAGATGGGCTGGCGGCCTATCCGTTAAGTCCATTCGGGGGCTCTTGGCTGCCCTGGCCTTTATTAGCAAGGCTAGGGGAGTTCCGGAGATGACTGGCGACTTCAGGATTCGTAAGATGCTTGAGGGTTGGTCCCGGGAGGCTGGCGCGCGGCAGGATGCCAGGCAACCTATTTCGCCAGCCATACTGAAAGGATTGGTGGGCGCCTGGCAGTCGGTTTGCCTATCGGGCTACGAAGCGGCGCTCTTCCACGCGGCGGCGCTTACGGCCTTCTTTGGGGCTCTCAGGGTTGGTGAGTTGGTGGCTCAGTCTCGCTTGGACCTCTCTCAGTGGGCGTTGCTACTTCAGGATGTACGGTTTGTGGGAGAGAAAGTCTCTTTAAGGATCCGGTCGTCCAAGACTGACCAGCATCGTAAAGGGTCGACTGTTTGGTTGGGCTCTTGCGCTGACGCCGAGTTGTGCCCGGTTAGGGGCTTGCGGGCGTATCTCGAGAAGAGGGGAGATGGCGAGGGTCTTCTCTTTCGCCATTGCGATGAGTCCCCTCTCACCAGGTATCAGTTCTGGTCTGTCACTGGGCGGGCCTTGGCTAAGTTGGGCCTGGAGGGCTTCAAGTTTGGTACCCATTCTTTCAGAATTGGGGCGGCTTCTACCGCCGCTGCCATGGGATACACTGATGCGGCTATTCGCAGGGTTGGGCGGTGGCATTCGGCGGCTTACCGGGGGTATGTCCGCCCTCTGCCTGCCCCGAAGTGAGCTGTGTTGACTGTTCTTTCTTTTAGGTGCTGTGGTTCGCCGTGGGAGGTGTCGGATCCTCATCTGCGGGCACAGCATGGTCTTCTGGGCCGCCCATCAGGCCAAGAGGACCCACCTCGGATCCCAGCTTGGCCTCAGCCGTTGGGCCCAGATCGAGTGGCAGGGCCGTCGGGGCCTGCGTTGGCCGGGCCTGTTGCCTCTCCTGTTTGAGGGAAGGTCTGCCCCTCCGCCTCATTTTTTAGTTATACATTTAGGAGGTAATGACTTAGGTTGGGTCAAGGGGAAGGCTCTTACGCTGCAAGCGCAAGCTGACCTTCGGTTTATTTTGAGCCGGTGGCCGGGCGTTCTTATTATCTATTCGGCCATCCTCCCCCGGCGTGTATGGAAGGAGGCTTTGGATCATGATGCTGTCGAACGGACTAGGCGTAAGGCCAATAAGGCCATGTTTAAGGCTTTGGGTGAGGGCCTGGGGGTTTATTTACCCCATCCTCAAATTAGGGACACGTACGCCGACCTCTTTAGGGGGGATGGTGTTCACCTGTCCTTTAAAGGTAATGAGATCTTTCTTACGGATTTGCGGCAAGGGTTGAGGTTGGCCCTGCAGGAGATGTGGGGCATTAGGGCCTAAGCAGAGGCTTGGCCCTAACGGTGGCAGGTTAGCTGGGGTAGGCAGAGCGGGCTGGTGAGCACCCGGTGGCACATCCCCATTGGTGGGGAATGGGGGTCTGTCTCGGATCGGCTGGCGGGCCTTACGGTTGCCAGCTGAGAGGGCAGACTGCCCTTGGGACCCCCCGGAAAAGGCATTACCTCGGGCCTTACGGCTGGGGTGTATGGCGCTTTAAAGGGGGGAACCATTAGCCTGGTCGGCTGGGTTATAGCCATGCAGTGGATGGCTTGCGCCTAGGGCAGGGGGTGCTCGCCCATGCAGTACGAGGAGCTGGTCACAGTGACCCCCTTGCTCGAACTGTACCGCTAGTTTCACCCTTGCCGTTAGTTAAGTCCCAGTTCAAGTGTTCAGGTTGAATTGGTCAATAAAAGGCCCTGTTTCACCCAAGCCTTGTGTCCGTCTCTTCTTTCCGAATATGTGGGCAAATAGGCACTCCCGGTGCGCGTGCGCGCGCGCGCTTACCTGGGTGCCTGGCTTTGCCCTCATGCACGGAGGGAGAGCGGCTGGCTTTCCCGGGCATCCGGGAGCCTGACGTGGGCGTGGTTTTAGAGCCGTTATTGGCTCTGCCCGCCTTCCCCCTCCGTGCAGTTGCTGGCTGGCTCGTCCCACCCTCCTCACCCTTGGATTGGCAGTACAGGTACAGCCGGTCGCCGTTTTGGGGCCAGGTAGGAATTTTTTCACCCCTCACTGGATTGGCAGTTTGTGGGGGGTGTTTTTCGCCTACCTTGTACTGCCTGGGTTTAGGTGTAGGTTTTGTTGTTGGCAGGTTAGCTGGGGTAGGCAGAGCGGGCTGGTGAGCACCCGGTGGCACATCCCCATTGGTGGGGAATGGGGGTCTGTCTCGGATCGGCTGGCGGGCCTTACGGTTGCCAGCTGAGAGGGCAGACTGCCCTTGGGACCCCCCGGAAAAGGCATTACCTCGGGCCTTACGGCTGGGGTGTATGGCGCTTTAAAGGGGGGAACCATTAGCCTGGTCGGCTGGGTTATAGCCATGCAGTGGATGGCTTGCGCCTAGGGCAGGGGGTGCTCGCCCATGCAGTACGAGGAGCTGGTCACAGTGACCCCCTTGCTCGAACTGTACCGCTAGTTTCACCCTTGCCGTTAGTTAAGTCCCAGTTCAAGTGTTCAGGTTGAATTGGTCAATAAAAGGCCCTGTTTCACCCAAGCCTTGTGTCCGTCTCTTCTTTCCGAATATGTGGGCAAAAGTATATTTGTAATATTTCTGCTGTTCCTTTTGGAATATAACCACCTTCATTAAATTAGAGCTTCTTTCTTTCTATTTTAAAGAACTACCCAAAGGACATCCAATAGCCTATGCACATGCACGATATCTATCGGATGCAAAGGACCCTGGAACAGGAATGGTGACAATAAATCCAGTTGCTTTAGCTTCTGTATTTCGAAATGTCAAAGGAAGACGTGGGTCACTTACACTCTGTTCAATTCTATTACCATGGCCAATGGACTCCAATGCCATGACAAGGTCAGCAGGGTTCAGGTTACAACAGATTAAAAAAAAATTACAGTAGGGTGAATCTTGCTCTTAATATTTCTGCACAGCACTTTTATGGATGGGGCTGTGGCTCAAAGGTATAGCATCTGGGTTGTATTCAGAAAGTCCCAGTTCAATCCCCAGCATCTCCCGTTAAAAGGATTGTGCACTAGGTGATATGAAAGACCTCTGTCTGAAGCCCTGGAGATCCCTGGCCTACCTAAAGAGGCAATGCTGACTTTGGTAGACAAATGGGATGAGTTTCTATTGCTTGTATGGCTGGGCTCATAGCTGCATTCTTTTTTTTCCCTACCACATAAGTTGAACAAGCAATATACTGAATTCTGATTTCCAATGATTTTAGTTTTGACAGCTATGAGGACCATGTATGTTTTTAAAAGTCTTCCTTGAAAGTTCTACATGGGCGAGCATACTTCTAAACCACAGTGAGATAAAAGAGAAAACAGTTATTTTTGAGAAAGGGTAGTGACCTTTATCCTCCAGTTTCAGTAATTGCTAATTTGTCACTAATTGCTCATATGGCTTATTTCCTGGGGTGTTTTTTTTACTTTTGATGTGTTGTTTGTGAATTTCTTAGATGTCACATTTATTTAATTAAACTATGCCATATACCTGCATCAAATA
The DNA here is from genome assembly GCF_028583425.1 of Eublepharis macularius. Taxonomy (NCBI): domain Eukaryota; kingdom Metazoa; phylum Chordata; class Lepidosauria; order Squamata; family Eublepharidae; genus Eublepharis; species Eublepharis macularius. Next base: position 29,978,048 of record NC_072792.1, on the reverse strand, counting down.
ATCAAAAGGTTTCTCTGTGGCTTCCCTTCTGTGGAGGCAGAAGTTCTAAAGGCAGCTTCAGTTTTCATTTAGAGTAAGAACATCTGTTATTATGTTTTGTTATGGGGAATCAGACAAAAATCCATAATGAAGCAATGGAATAAAAATGCAATAGTTTTCAATAAACCTACGCGTTTTTAACTAGAAGTTAAATAGCTTATATTATAGGGTATCTCTTACTTCCAGAATGAAGATATGAGATACAAAGCAACAAGGTTTTTTACTGGCTGATCTACGTTATAATTAAATGCATCTTTATATTTTTAGGTTGCTTTACCACCTGATAGGCAGTTTCTGATGGCTACCAACTTTTGGCTAATTCTGGCCTGGATCAATGAGCCCAGCAACATATTGTGTGTGTATAAAGTGCTGTCAAGCCACACCCAATTTGTGCAATCCCTGCTGGGATTTTCAAGGCAAGAGACTAACAGAGATGGTTCACCACAGCAAACCCTTGCTTACCTTCTGAGATCTGACAAAATTGGGCTTGGCTGGGCCATCCAGGTCTCGGCAGCAAGTGATTAGTGAGAATGTAATTTGTTTCATTGTTATCCATTGCATTCTGCATAAGTACATAGAGTGTAGTAACAACACGAGACCGAGATCTGGATGCAAAGTCTCTCCCTCCAAAGATGGAGGCGAGAGTTTTATTTGCTTGTATTCAAGAAGTCCCGGATGCCCAAATATGGTTATAGCAACAGTTACAAGTTACACATTCCATTCTCAGCCAACTAAGCAAAATATGCTGTGATCAGACTTTTGTCTTATCTAGGAAGCATAATGGAAAGAAAGGTACATCATGAGCTTCTGAGCATAGAAGAATATTACTTAGAGTGTATGGGAATGTTGTGCTCTGTGACTGATGAGAGAACAAGATGAAACTACTCCCTGATTCCTGTTGTGGTGTGCCAACTGACCAGAAATCAGGGATGTAAAGAGTTGCCAAGGCAAACTGGGTGGTGTGCCAACTCCAGCTAACCTCTACAGCTCACTCTTTTTTATTTATTTAATTTAAACGGGCGGCAAAGGGCCGCTCTCTGCATCCTTCCAAGAGCAGTCTTCCTCATCCTCATCCGAGGATGTAAACCAAGAGGCTGGGTAACTAGATATTGAAGTGGTAACTGAATATGCAGCAGGATGTGGTTTTGGAATTATTAAAGCAATAAGTGAAGGAATGCATTGAAGACAACAGCAGCTTACAATAAGCACTATCAGAGCATATGCACCATGTTGTACAATGATACCTAAGAGGCCACCTGACAACCAGCTCCATAGAGCTTTCCACCAGGAGGGTAAAACATCTTCTTTTAGGGAAGTTTGTAAGTGAGATAGTTGTTGCAGTTGCTTGCTTATAGTTTTAGAATTATCAGACAAATTAAAACACATATTCTTTACAGATTTACAGTTAATAGCAGCTCTATTGTCTAAAACAGCATTGCAAAGTTCTTGTTGCTCAGAATTTAGTGCTGCTAAAGCTACAGAGGTGGCATTAATAGTTTTTGCTAAGTTGCAAGCCAAATGCCTTAAATTGTTAGCATTAAGTATAGCAAGAGCTGGAACCCCTATAAGAGAGGCTCCTAAAGCAACAGCTTCAGCTTTATTAACGAGAAAGGTTTCTTCAGAGCTTGTAGCATCAAGAGTAACAGTGATATTCACGAGAAGCAGTAAGCATGGCTTTGGAAGGTAAAGCAATAGCTAAACGACTTAAACAGCAGAGAGAGTCAGACAAATTAGCAGGTATGTAATTAAAAGTTCTTGAACCACAGGTAAAGAATCAACCTTGGGGTAATTGGGTAAATGCAAATGCAAAAGAAACATTTTCTGTTTTTGAACAATTAAGAACAGTTGGTCCTACAGAAAGACAGCGAGGTTTGGATTTGTGCTTGGTGCAGTTCACTATTTGAGCACAGACAGTTTGATTTTGTGATGAATTGGAAGCTACATAAGGAGTGTAAAGAGACATTGCAAACAATGGAAGTTGGGGCACAGTTGGACCCCAATCATACATTTGAGTATATTTCATGTTACTATGTTTCAAAAACATGTTTAAAGATGTGTCATTCAAAAGTAAGGCAAGAGGGGTACACAGAGGAATAAGGCAAGAAGCTAGTAATAAGTTCATGTCATTTGTTTGTTGTAAACAAAAGTTGGAACTGTTCACTTGTGCAGCCAGCTGTTCCCATAGATTGTACTGAAGGCGGTCTTGTAGAGGCTGGGCTTCAGCTTGTACAGTTGTTGGCAGAAAACAAAGAAGCACACACAGAATGAGTGTAGAATTGGCGGTAATAACCGCAAAGATGGCAGCACGATTGTCCAAAGCAGCACGTCTGAGCTCTATGAGTTCAGCATTCAGGGTAGCAATTACAATAGAAGTTGCATTCATTGTCTTAGTCAGGCTGCAAGCTATTTTGCTAAGAGTTCAATGGTTCACAACCGTGAGCACTGGAAGACCAACATAGGCTGCAAGGGCCAAGGCCTCTCATCACTTAGGAGATTCACTGTAGAGTCACAGCTGGAATCTAGCATAGCACTTTTCAACAGAGAAGCAATTAATCAGTAGACTCCTCAAGGCAAAAGGTGATACATTAAGTTGCAAGGACAGCACACAAGGAATGAGAAGTGAATTGGCAGTCTGAGGTTTTCCATCTCGAATCGGTTGCCACTTGGATGCCATGAGCTGGCTGGATACACCTGGTAGGGACCCACAAAGAACCTGTGGATGATAAAACAGAAACATACCCTTTCCCCCACGGTAACAGGGGGACCGGCCCCTGCCAGGTCTTATCTGGCAGGCTCCGATAGTACACCTGCGGAGTAGGTAACTGTGGTTTCTGGCAGAAATGTCTATCAAAGGCAGAGGTATTTGGGGAGGCAGCAACTTATGGCTGTGAAAAATTAAGCTGATTATATGTGAACAAACATTTATGAATTTGCTGCACGGTCATTCCCAGCGTTGGGAGTTGGGACCCTCCTCCCCCCTTGTTTTATTTGTTTAGAGAGGAGGGTTTTAATAGAGCGATTGGCATGTTTTACAATCGCCTGACCTGTAGAATTGTAAGGGATTTTTTGAGTAAGAACAATGTCTGAGCCGCTTGGAAACAGTGGCTGGCAAGCTGAGAGTCAAGCAGCACCCACCTCAGGAATGTTCACTAACTTAGCTTTGTTTGTGGAAGTGTGGGGGAGAGGGGGGGTGAAAAGAAAGCAGGCTAGCTGTGCGCTGCCTGAATATGTTGAAGTGGTGATGAGAGAAATTTTACCTGTGAATAAGAGTCAGAGAGGATAGCTGTGTGTAAAACCTTATAAGAGATCTGTGTGAATGAGTTTGGATGAAGTAACTTTAAGAACTAAGAACTACTTTTATGAAACCAATATGCTTTTTGAAAAATAAACATTTAATTTTGTTTTGTTATATTAGAGTAGCTGTCAGTGTTATATCCCAGGAGGTGGGAAAGAACATGAGAAGCAGTTTTTTCCCCTCTGAGGAGTGGTCTAGTAGAGAATTCTAAGTCTATTTCATGAAGAATAGAGACTCCCCTTTCCGTGGTGGGAATCCTCACTAGAAAACTTAAGTAGTTACATGCAAATAAGTAACACAAACAGTTGAACTTTTATTTCTTTTGACTGAAAGTAAACACTTGCAAATTCTTAAAACTAGGCAGGGTTAGCTTTGGCTAGACCCATGCTGTAATTTACTTGGAGTTTCAGTGAGAAAGACAGACTAGAAATAATGTGAATAATTAAGGAACAGACAACCAATCAAACCAAAGAAGTCTTTTGAGACAGATGACTTAGAGCTTTCAGAAAATTTCTTAGGCTCTGTACCAGGATCTCTGTTGATCCTACAAGGCAGAAGATTTTAAGATAGAATGTCACTTATAATAGTGGAAGAAGGAGTGTAGAAATAGAGCTATAAGATTAGAATTGATAGGGGGTGCTAAATAAGCACCAGGAAGACGGCTGATTAGTTTATAAACATAGTGTGAGTTAGAGATGAGCTTGAAGAGAATATTGAGTAATTCAGTGACCTTCGCTCTGAAAAACATAACTCTTCTGGAGCGGCTACTATTAGAAAAAAAAACTGTGGCTGCTTCGTGCAGCGATTAAAGGAAACGGGCACTGATTGTAGGGGAGAGAAACAATTATCTTTAGGTAACTGAAAAAAGACATCTCCCACAAAGTTTGCAAGAGCAATCTGAAACTTGCACAGAATTACACAGGAGGTGATTGAAATCATTTTTAGGAAAAGGCAGATTTATGAACAGCAGAACATAACCAGTGTGCTCAATAGCACACTCTCGTGGCATAGCACAGAGATCAGCCGTGGCATGAACATTTTTGTGCGCCATGAGAGATACAATCATTTTTCAAGAAAGACATTCCCATAGTATTCCCAGAATTCCAGTGGGAGTGTGGGGAGGATGAAAAGGCGAAAGCCATCAAGCCCTGCAGGGATTCTGTTAGCACATTGCTGAGCTAAAATCTCATTTACTTGTTGTAAAGCTGCCTGGGCTGGCCGGGGAGCAGTGATAAGATTGCTGGGATGTTTCATGTTAGGAAGCAAGGAAAACACTGGACTCAACAGACTGGTAGATAAAGAAAAATAAGGTTGCACCCAATTGAGGTTGCCTAGGAGCTGCTGCAAAGCAACGAGGGTGAGCGGAGTTTCAGGAGCCACAATGAGGCCATAAGATAGGAGAGACTCTGTTGGTGTTGGAGAGACCCTGGTGGCAATCTGGGGTGGAGCCACCAGGATATCCTCTTTCTTAACCAGAAAAGGGTGAGACTCTTGAGAAATTGCTAAAACTCCTGTAGGAGTCTGAGTGGTAGGAAAAATGCACAAGGAAAATCCTGAATTCATGGAAGGAATCTGATTGACACACTGCTGAGCCAGAATGCCATTAACTGATTGTAAGACTTGAATAACATCACTTGGATATTTTGCAGTGGTCAGTGAAGAGAACAGGAGGCTTAAGAGACTGGTAGGAAGAGCAAAAGAGGGATTGACCCAATTTAGAGTACCCAGAAGCTGTTGTAAAGCTACAAGTGTGTGTGTGTGTGTGTGGGGGTTCCATTTCCAGTTGGGCTGGTAGGTCTTGGTTTTACACCTCCACCCCCAGGATCCTGGCATTCTCCCTGAGGGAGAGCGGCAGCAAGCAAAAAGTCTTTATGAAAGGAATTTCCTATCTCTTGGCAAGCTTTAACCATGTCTGCCAAGTCTGGGTTTTTCCCCAGACTTGCAACAACCCTTTGGTACTCAGAAGTAGCATTCTCTTTAGCCAAGTTAAGGAGCAACTTTTCTTGAGAGTCAGTGGTATTAACTTGAAGCTTGATAAAATCTGGATAGGGCTCTGTGGTTTTTCTCAACTCAGTAAGAACAGAATAAGAGAGAGGCTTGTATTCCACAGTCTGGTGGCTCTGATTATCAGCCTGATGAACTGGCATTTCAGTTAATTCTGCCATATCCTCAGATTTAGCCTTTTCAGTTAATTCTGCAGCATCCACATTCCCCGTGAAATGCACTGAGCTCACTGACAGCATTTCTGTCGATTCTGGAATGCTTTCAGTGGGAGCCTCGGCTAGAGCAGCCTGGAGGCGATCTTGTTCCAGTACCTCCCTCACAAGACTTGCTGAGATTGTTCCAGCAGAAGGTGGAGGATTGAAATCTTTACTGGGGGGTGTAGAAGGTTGTGGAGAGGAAGAGCTGAGCGGTGCTGGAGGAAGCAACTGCACCTCAGCATACTTTGGTGGACATTCCTTAGATAATTGAGCTGAAGGAGCAGCAGGTGCCGAAGGAGGCAAGAGATGGCAGGGGGAAGATGAAGGGGGGACGTTTAGAAGGGAAGCTGCTGGAGGTTTTGAAGGCGAGCTAAAGCACTCCACAGCATAGCGACATTGGTGCCAAGTTTGCAGCAATTCCACCGGAGCTCGTGGCTCCATGTGCAAAATTCTCCCTACTTTCTCCCAGTTCCATAGGTTTAGGGAACCTCCTTCCGGATATGCCGGACAATGGAGGTGAAGATGTTGAATGAGACTTGCTATCTGAGCTGAAGTGCTGGGCCTGCCAGACTTCTTGACTAAAAAACACAATTCTTCCACATGCCTTTGCTGAGGAAGCGTTAAAGAACTTCCCATACTCACCAACTGATAAGGGGCCGCAGAAGCGACGGAGTGCACTCGATGAGGGGCCTATTCCAGGCACTGGTAGATGGGGGAGGGTCCCTGTTCGGGCGCCAGATGTAGTAACGACACGAGACCGAGATCTGGATGCAAAGTCTCTCCCTCCAAAGATGGAGGCGAGAGTTTTATTTGCTTGTATTCAAGAAGTCCTCGATGCCCAAATATGGTTATAGCAACAGTTGCAAGTTACACATTCCATTCTCAGCCAACTAAGCAAAATATGCTGTGATCAGACTTTTGTCTAATCTAGGAAGCATAACGGAAAGAAAGGTACATCATGAGCTTCTGAGCATAGAAGAATATTACTTAGAGTGTATGGGAATGTTGTGTTCTGTGAATGATGAGAGAACAAGATGAAACTACTCCCTGATTCCTGTTGTGGTGTGCCAACTGACCAGAAATCAGGGATGTAAAGAGTTGCCAAGGCAAACTGGGTGGTGTGCCAACTCCAGCTAACCTCTACATAGAGTAGCTACCAGGGGTATGTTTAATGGGGGGGGGAGCCAAAAATACACACCGAATCACTGGTTTGGCCCATTGAAATAGCTTTTGGAATTCTGAATCGAATTGGGGAAACTAAATTGTGGCAAGTCCCTCCCACCAAAAAGTTTGTGTATTTCATTTCTTAACGTCCAGCTTCAGGCAGGCACTAGGCATGCTTTGAAGGGCAGCAGTTTGTATTCCTGAGCAGCATTCACCAACCAGATCCTAAGGGGATAGAGACCTTACATTAGTAATTAATTCTGTTGTCAGGAAGGGGAAATTAGACAAATGTGCAGTATTGAATCTCACTTCCGCATCCCACCTGGGAAATGGCATTCTCTGCCTCCCTGACAATTGAGTTCTCACAAGGGGAGACCCCCCCTCCCCTCCTAACAGCTTTGAAAACATTTGGAAGGGAGACTTATCATAGGCAGATCCACTCCTGGCCGGGCAGTTGCTGCCTCATGCTTGGCCCACCCACCTGTCCTGTAGCACTGCAGGTTTAGCCAGTTGCTGGTTGAAAGCAGGGCCAGGTAGGAATTTTTTTCTCCTTTCCCCAATTGGCTGACAGGTGTTTTTCACCTATCTTGTATGCATGGGTTGTGGCAATTGGTCTATGGTGGAGCCTTAAATAGGTTTGTTACTAACAAGATACAGTTTGGAAAAAGTGAATGTGGCAGTGAAACCCTTGGAACATCCCCATTGTTCAGGGAATTGGAGTCTGTCAGGAATGGATCAGTTGGCATGTTTGATGGCTATCAGCTGTGAGGGCAGATTGACTGGTGGGACCCCCTGTACAAGTCCTTCCCTCAAGCTCTATGGCTTGGGTGGTAGGAACTTGAAGGGGGGAACCATTTTGCTTGGCCCGTTAGGTCCCAGCCAGGCACATGGATGGCTTGCACCCAGGGCAGTGGGGCTTACACAGATAGGTCCAGGCAGAGATCTGTGGTGACATCAGGGCTAGATCTGTTCCACTAGTTATGCCCTTGCTGTGTTTGATGTTTGCAGTTAATATTGTTGCCAAATAAAATGGCCCGTTAGTTCACAAGCCTTGTGTCTGCCTCTTTATTCTGACTTGGGGGGGGCACAATGGAAGAGTCCAATTCTCCACATTCTATCCTGATCTCCCAATATTCTTTCACATTCTAGTGTAACCAAGAAACAAAGGATTGGGTTGTTAAGAGAGATGGTGACTTGATTTTCAGCAGTTGGATACAATGGGACATGGAACAGTGCTCTTAACTCTCACCCCCATGTTCTCCAAGAACAGTTCTTTATGTTTCACCTGTAAGATAATGAATGTCACTCATTCTTGTGGGAGAAAGTGCTAGATTGGGGTCATGTTGTGTTGGGGGGAGACCTTTTCCTCTACTCCAGAAGTCACTAACTTTTTTGAGCCTCTTGACACTTTTGGAACTCTGACACTAGATGGTGGGTGCAACCACAAAATGGCCACCACAAGAGGCGGAGCCAAGCATAAAATGTGAAGGAATGAGGTCACGCATAACCCTAATATTACTTCCCAGGCAGAAGCTCTGTTGAACTGGATGGATTTTCAAATGAACATATTGTTTAAAAACATTTCCATGCATAAATATAGCTTATTTTCCCTCATACAGTGAAGATCCTTGTGCTGTGATGGCAGCTGCTGCTGAAGCAACTTCTTAAAAATCTGCACAGCTGATCAGTTCTCCAATGGCCAATCAAAAAGCCTGCGGGGAAAAGCCCTACCTGACCATGCCCAGTTTCTAGAAACACTTGTCAGGCTCTAGGAAAGGTGTCAACAGGTGCCATGGTGTCCATGGGCACCATAATACGGAATTGTGCCCTATCCCTAACAATGGCGAGACTAGTCATCAATGCCAGAGATTCCATAACAGGATGCAGTGGGAGGAATGCACCCTCTCTATGGCTGCTCACAGTATACATGCCATGTTTTCATATATACCAACCATGAAGGTTAACATTTTGCTAGTTATTTATTTAAAAACTTACATCTGTAAAAATATTACAAGAAATAAAAATTTTAAACTGATGTACAAATAGTTCTGCTACAAAAAAATGACATTTTTAATATTCTTGTTGTTTCCATGAGCATTTGTCATGTGAAGATTTGCACATTGGAAGAAGAACCAACATGCCAGCCAGTACTACTCCAAGTTCTAATATGATTTATATCCACACACACACACCAGATATTTTAGCGGCATCACAAACTCAGACAAGGTATCTGGTGTGCGTTGTTTAGTTTTCCTTATTTTAAAACAAACCTTTTTTAACCCATTGGCATTATAAATGCCACCGAAATGCTTTACACGGTTAATGAAATATTGTGCACCTGGGTTTCAATTCAAAATTGTCTTTTGAAATAGTCTCCAAAAATACTGAGCATATAAAGCATAGCACTCTAATAGCCAGATGTCAGCTGTAATCCTCATTTCTGGGGGAAATAATTATGACACGATCTGGAGTAATAGGAGACTACATTACTTATTAAGAGCTAAAGTCATCAAAAATGTATGGAATTTGATATTCTCATGTACTCTTACTCAGGAAAAAAAAAGCATGAACATACTTTTTTGACGCTTAGCTGTACACTCTTCATTTAATAAATCCTTTCCTTCTGTGCATAAATGATACATCTTTTTCCACCCACTTGAGCAGCTTAGACTACAGTAAAGCAATCTGATCTTTCTATGTATTGCTTCCATTTCTAATCGGAAACTACTATTTAACAAGGCCATATTTCAAATCAACAATGGTTGGTGGGCTAAAAACTTTGACTCTACATATTGAATCATTTCCCTGCAACGTATTGAATCTCTAGACAGGTACCAGGAGCTTTGGAGTTTGGGGAAGGGCAGGTCTATGGGGATGTGATATCATAGAGTTCATCTGGGAAAAAAACAGCATATGGCGAGGTGGGGCAGCTGCCAGGACCCGTGGCTTCTGGTGGGGCTGACTGCTGCTGACTCCCTACTCATGTATCTCCTCTGATGCCTGCATGGACGCACTTCCATTGCCTGCTTGCGAGTGCTTTGCCACCTCTGCTCCTAGCTGCATATGCTACCTAGCACTGCTGGAAAAGGGCAAGTGTGTAGTGCACAAACCATCAGCATTCCTGGTGGCCATGCAGTGGCATTCCAAGCTGCGCTCACCACCCAGCACCATGGGGTAAAGGGTGTGCAGGCAGCATCAACAGCTGTGACTGCAGGTGGTGGGAGAGCTTGTGAGTGGGCAAAAGAAGGATGCACAGGCAGGTGGGTACATGTGGGTGGGAGGGCAAGAAGGGGAACCTAGTAGTGGTCATAGGTCAACTGCCACTCCCTGCCCAGGTTCCTCTAAACCTGGAACTGGCCCTGGATTTACCCCCTGAAACCTCCATTTCCTCCAGGATAACTAGAATTGCTAGGTGCCTGCCTGAAACCCCTTGGAGGGTAAAGGCATCTGGAGGGAAAGGTGCCATGCAGGGCCGGATTGAGGGGGGGCAGGGGGGGTAGTCTGCCCCCGGCGCCACCAGGGAGGGGGCGCCGGGAGCAGCTGCCAGCTGCCAGAGGGTGCAGGCAGCAGCGTGGGCAGCCTCGCAGCCCCCCGCGCTGCCTTTCGCCTGGCCCGGAGGACAGGGGGCGGCTGGCTTGCCGCGCACCCCCTGTCCTGCAGGGCAGGCAAAAGGCAGCATGGGGGGCTGCAGGGCACGCAAGGTGGCTGGCCAAGGGTTGCCCTGGGTGTGGGCAACCCTAGATCCGGGGCTGGTGCCATGTGCATGCCACCATCATTTTTGACAAAACCCCAGAAGTGACATCAACAAAGCTGTAAAATTTCACCAATTTCCCAGAGCATTGGTGACATCACTTCTTATTTTTTGCTAGAAGTGATGTCAACACATTTTCCCTCACCCCTTATTTGAGCAACAGCAGGGGCTTGGAGGTGGCAGCAGGAGATTGTCCATCATAATGGATGAGTTGGCAAGGCTAAGAGAACTGATCTCAGTAGTTTGGAATTCAGTTGTACTTCCAGGAGGACTTCAGGCTCCACTTAGATGTTGGTAACCCTATTTTTTTACCTCAACCAGTCTCTTCAGTTTCTTGGGAAATGAGCTGCGAAGATTTGTAATAAGGGGATTTCTCTGCTAAAGCCTTTTTCATTGTGTCACATTGGGAGAAAGAGGTACATACCACTGTGTTTTTGTGAGGGGAAGAGTAATCCTTTTGATCTGAAGTACACTGGGAGTCCAGGTGGAAAGGGTTTGGGAGCCATGTTTTTCCCTCAGGCAATCAGTTGCCTGCTCCTTCAGAGCATAATGTTCCTCAGTTTCTTTGGCTCTAAGAGAAGCCATCATTTAAACTCTAATGAAAATGTAATGTGGATCATAAATCATAATATCTTATCAGAATGGCAAAGTACAACTATCTCAAACCCTGGCATAAGGACTTAGCACATCACAATTAGAAATAGTTATACTTCAAAGGGCAGTAGTGATTTCTAGATTACATATTTCTATGCAGCTCTATACAAAAATAGCCTAGCATATGGAGGAAAATCCAAATGCCAAGGAAATTGGCATTCTGCAATTAGAATACGTTAGACAAATTAATTGGCTTTGCAGTTAGGTGGTTAGTATTGTCATACAAGTAAACTCTCTTAAGGCCTTTTCTGGTGGTAACAAAAAGGTGTGGATAACATCTGTCTGTGGCTCAGTCCCATGCTCTTCCAATAACATCACCAAATGCATAAGAAAAGTGCCCCAAGTATCCAGGCGCTTGCACCCAAAAACACAAATGGCAGAGTTCTGCTTCTCAGGGTTGCAAACTCTGTCTTAGGAAATCCCTGGCAATTTGGAGGTAGTACCTAGGGAGGGAAGCACTGGGGGAGGGGGGTAGAATTCAGTGAAAATGTTATGCCATAGAGCCTGCCTTCAGAAGCAACTTCTTTGGTTACCGAGAACCTAGAAATGTACCAGCAAAATATAAAGGGATAACCAGCTGTTTGATTTAAGCATATGTTGAATGCCTAGAATGTATCCATTGTCTTACTTCTATTATATGTTAGATTTGAAAAGTTGCGTGTTTAACACAGTCACATGAACATATTGGAATGCAATCCTCTGGACAAGATGAAGGTGGGTTCCAGCATAGTCTTGCTGACAAGGTTAGGAGCCTGGGGTTATACTGGACCCAGCATTATTACTGGAGAAGCAAATGAATGCAGCTGCAAAAATAAAGCTTTAAGGCTTCCTTCCATCTTCATTTAGTCCGAAAGATCGCTTCCTACCTTGACTCTGCTGATGTGGCCACTTGGATCCATGCCATGGTGACATCATGACTAAGCAATTGTAATGCCCTCTACATAATAATGATGATGATGATGATAACAGTAATAACATTTGGTTTATATACCACCCTTCAGGACAACTTAATGCCCACTCAGAGCAGTTTACAAAGTATGTTAATATTATCCCCACAACAAACACCCTGTGAGGTGGGTGGAGCTGAGAGAGCTCTGAGAGAGCTGTGACTGGCCCAAGGTCACCAAGCTGGCTTCAAGTGGAGGAGTGGGGAATCAAACCTGGTTCTCCAGATTAGAGTCCTGCTGCTCCTAACCACTACACAAAACTGTGATGACTGAGGGCCAAACTACAAGTGACAAATTACACAGGTTGGACAATTGTCAGCTTCCCTCAAGTTTTGATGGGAAATGTAGACAGCTTGGCAGAATGTTGGACAAGTGACAGTTGAAAAGTCAATTGGACAGCAGTCAGAGAGCCAAGCTGCAAGACCAGGATGCCTACATTTCCCATCAAAACTTGAGGGAAGCTGACAAGTGTCCAACCTGTGTCATTCGTCACTTGTAGCTTGGCCCTAAGATATTGTAATGCACTCTACTTGGGTCTTCCCTAGAAGTCAACTTGGAAACGTCAGGTGATATAGAATATCACAGCCCAGTTTCTATTAGGAGCTAGGCAGAGCATGCATATTACTCCCAATAAGCAGTCATTCCATTGCTTATTGATCCATCACTGGGTTGAGTTCATGGTATTTGTCATCATTTACAAAGCCCTTCATGACCTTGGGCCCATGTACCTGCAAGACTGCCTCTCCTACAATGCTCCATCATGTGGGGCTTCTGAGGATGCCACCCTGCAAGTGGGTAACGTGAGCCATGGCCCATACACGTTCATTCGCTGTAGCCGTTCCCACCTTGTGGTGGTCATAAAGGTTCCCACACATCTAGTATTTTACAGAATTTGCAAAACAGAAACATTAAGGAGGGCATTTGTATAAAGGGATTATAACTCCGGTATAATGGAACAACTCAGGAGGATGCTTCTATAAGGGAATAGGATTGTGGTGTGTTACCATGTTATTGTGTGTGTAGGGTGGCTAGGTTGCCCATTTTTGTGGACAATCTCCAACCCTCATGCTACTCTTCCCTGTCACCACTTGATGTAGCAGTGGGAGCCCAAATGGGAAGACTGTTGCATGAGGCAGCAATATCATTTTCAGGGACAACTAGAACTTGGGCCCCTTTTAGAGGGAGTTTTCCTTGAGGGCTGGCAGCTAGCATATGGTTGCCAGTGCAAATGTCATGTCTAGTTCTGCCCTGAGTTAGAAAAAAGTTGACTTTTGGGTTGTTTGGCTACCCAATCCAATTAGCAAACATCAACTTGAAACAGCCAATTAAAATTTAAACAAAGATCTTACATTTCCCACTTAACACAGATGTTCAATATTTTAAGATGTTTGAACGTTTCACACCAACTGACAGCAGGCCATCACATCAATATGAAAGCGATTCTAAAAGCAATGTCTGCTTTAATGGCACATTGCAGAAGAAAACATCTTGGCTACAATCATGAAAAGGGAGTGTCTTGTAGAGAGACTTCCTATCAGGAGCAGTGAATTTCCAGCATGTTAACATTTGCCATATTCCTGTGTGATGAGTTTCAGTATCATATCAACTGTACAAGAGACTCGATGAGCCTAGCATTACTTTAAACACATACAATGATAATACTACATCAGCAAAAAGTTCATTCTGTTCATCAGACAGGAGCCTGGTAGATTCTCAGCTTTATACACTTGACAGATACTGTTTAAATAAGGTTCATGTGGTTAAGAAATGCACACTCTGATAATTCTACAAATACCTTTAAACCTTTAATGCAGCATTGACTATGAATGTGAATGCATGGAGTTTTTTAAAGATTGAGAAAGAAATTCAGGATTTCATGTAAACCTTGCTTCAAGCACTTGTATTCTATTTTAAAGCATTAAAATGATTATGTACAGTGGACCCAAGAAATAGCAGCATTCATGGGAGAGAGGTTGGGAGAGTTTGGATGGGAAAAGAACCCCACTTTATTGGACAGATGTAGAGCTACCCAAATCAAGGTGGAGCCTGGAGTTCTCCCAGAATTACCAGTGATCTCCAGGCTACAGAAATCAGTTCCCCTGAAGAAAATGGCTGCATTAGAGTGTGGACTCTATGGCCTCACATCCCAGCTGTCTTCCTCCCCTCCTCAAATTCTCCCCTCCTCAGGAACCGCCACCAAATCTCTAGGAACATTCCATGCCAGAGTTGGCAGCCCTAAACGAATGAATTCTAATGAACGTATTGGACAAAATGTAAGCTCAAGGAGTGTATCATTGCGTCAGTTCTGTCAATCTCTCTTTTTTTAAAAAAATCAAGAACTGCATACAGCCCAAGCACCAGTCTATTTATCTCTACAGACCCTTGAAGAAGCTTGAACAGTCAATGGGCTTCTAAGGCTGTAAGTCTTAGGACAGCATAGTAAATGTTGTGGGGGGGGGGGTTGAACTTTGTGGCAGTAGTTGTGTCAGTGTTTGGTTTAGTGTCTTGACAATTCAAATGCTGACATCATTCTGCCTTCTGTTGTTCTTAACTCAAAATAAGTATTAGTCTGATTCCTGTTTCTATTGGTTTGCAGTTTGCTGTACAGCTTTTTTTTTCCTCCCTAAGAAATATGGATAAGGAAGACAGCCATGTATAACTTTTTTCTCGGAGTAGAAACAGCATCAATCCTGCCATAATTGATTTATTCACAGAATCAGACTTATTCCCTCCACCTATTCTGGTAGATCCTTTAATCCATTTTCCGCTCAGCTTCAGTATTTCTTTGAGTCCCAGACCTATTTGTCTTATTTCCATCTTTGACTTTTATATTTTTTCTTATATTTTATGCTTTTTGTATATGCCTTATCCCAAATGTAATTTTTGTTATATGAGCTGCTCCTCTGCCAAAACATCATAACTGTATCCTGGTTCATTTCAGTAAGGTGAATACTGGTAATGTAACATGATGGATAGAGCACAGTATACCAGTATCAACTTTCGATGTGCATGTTTCAGAATTCAACCTACAAGTAAGATATGGTAATAATTTACAAAGGGTAGTTTTCAGATCAGAAATCTACAAATAAAATAGATGTGTCATTCAACTTAATAGGACATTTGTCTATCAGTTAATTCTGAGACCTTATTGCCTCCAAGATAAGACTAGAAGTCTGAGAGCAAAGAGTCTCTTCCCAAGGGTCCAACTCAGAGCTCGTTCTGTATCATGCCTAAACTGTCCAAGGAAAGGGGCATTTTTTGCCAATTCCCTCCTCCTTGCCTGGAGGGGGGGTCTCTCAATATAGTGGGAGACCTGGACTGGGCCTCTCTTCCCCCTCTGTTGTTTAACACATTGGTGATGGTAGGGAAGGGGTGGAGTCTTCAGCATCATGCCGACATGTAATGTCACTTCCAGTACAAAACTGAATGTGACATCATTGAATCAGCATAACATTTTAGGATTCACCCAAAACTCTATGGTTTAGTGGAAGAGATTGTCCCCATCCCTTAATTCCCCCAATGGGTTGCCAGCTAGATGGAAACTCAATTGCTCCCATAGCAGACTCCCAACTAGAGATGGGCACGATCCACATTATGATCGAAAAAAACCCACGATAATGGCGATCGCACGATCATGACCCGGCAGATCGTGATCGTCCACGGCCAATGATCCAGTGATCAGGAGAGGCCTGGATCATTGCGTTCAGGCTCGGATCGGGGATCCAGACACTCAGGCGCCAGCAATCTATTCCCCTGGCAACAGAGCCAGGGGAAAGCCTGAGCTCTGTTTGCCCTCCTTCTGTCACCCTGGAAACCCGAATGGAAGCCCAGCTTTCCTTGATCAGCAGGGCTTCCTTCCAACCACGGAGCAGGAAAGCAGTCACCAGTTGGGAGAAGACACCCAGGGGAGGGAGGGGGAAGGGGCTGTTCTGTAGCCATGGGCACTCCAATCTCATCCCTGCAAACCCTGATAGGCAGCTCTGAGGGCCAAACACAGACCTCCTGTGTTGCTGAATGGGACCTGAGGGGAGGCAGCTCGTCACTGCCTCCCCGTGCCCACCAGACCCGGCGGCCACCACCACCACCCACCTTCCCACATAGCTGGGAATAGCAGCGCGCTCCGCTTTGGCCTCCATGATCCACGATCCACGGATCGGGAACGGGAGATGCTTGGTGTGGATCATTAATTCGGGATCGTCGCCGGCGCCAATCCACGATCAGCTGGATCGTTAATTTTTTTGGGATCGTGCCCATCTCTACTCCCAACTCTCCCCCAAGCTATTCCTCTGGGTCCACCATTCCCCAGAAACAGCATTTCAGATAACATTTTGGACTGTAGAGGAAGGCGGTTGGTGGGCAAGTTATGCGGCCATGGATGAAAATTCTTCTATGTGTTGAAATTTTAGACAGGATCGAAGCCCAAATGTAAAATCTGTCATCCTCGCCCAGACAGACAGGGAAACAATTGGTTTACTTCAGATTATATCCAGACTGGATTTTACATAGTCTTCACATCTCTAGATCGTTGAAGGGCCATCTCTCCTGACATGAACCAATATAGTGACTATATCTCTGCCACCTCATGCATAGGTTTTCTCAATGGCAGCCCTTGGGTCAAATCCCCATTCTGATAGGAAGTTTTCTGAGTGACCTTGGACCAATTGATCTTTCTCTGTCAAGCTGACCTACCTCACAGGACTGGTGGAAGGGATCATAATGTACACTATCCTGAGCTCTTTGGAGGAAGGGAGAGATTGAAATGTTTATATTCCATATAAACTTTGCAAAAATGGTGCAAAAATGGCAAATTGCATAAATAAATAAATAAGGCACAGAAACAAGAAACAGGAAATTTGCTGAAGATAAAGCACTGGATAAAAATGGGTGTGTATGGATATTAAAAGTAATGCAAAAATACATACTTGTACATTCCAAAATAGAAGTAGCTCTTTTGTCCACGGTGTTCCTACAATGGGTAGCAACCCATGAAATGTATGATCCTTCATTTCAGTCCTCTTGTCTTTTCATGGGCCAGAGCTCAAATAATGGAATGTTTTGAAATTATAATAGCACAGAAATGCATAAGGATCCAACTAGAGCACTCAGTGTGTACGGCTATGCTTTTAAGCTTAGCAAGGGGTAGATGAGGTTACACAGTGTTTCCCTTATATATCATAAGCAAATACTGAGAATAGCAAACCGAGAGGAACATTGTGTTATTTTATAGTGTTTGGAGCCACTAGAGTTTCTATTATTTCTGTGTTCCTTATGATTGAACATTGAGAAGACTCTTACATTATCAACACCCCCGTGTTTGAAAGCTGAGTAGCTGAATTACTTGAGAATTGTCCATCATTTCCTTATCTGCACACTTAGTTCTCGTTGTGTTTTTCCCCCACCCCCGAGACTTCATAGTTTTCAAACATTTTTACAACATTTTTTATTTTTCAACAATTTTTTGATTTAACAAATTTATCAACAGTAAACAAAAGTAAACAAGTTTTAACAGTACAGGTAAATTGGTAAAACAAAAACAGAGAGAGAGAGAGAGAGAGAGATTTGAAGTGCCTACATGTAGCCTACAATAAAACGTACATATTTGGAGAGCCAAAAGTTTCACACTATTAAGGTTACAATAAGAAAGGGTCTATTGGATATTTTTTGCTGGGACCAATGTCTTCTGTAATCAAATGATCTAGTACTGGAAGCCAGTCTTCCCAAAAGTCTGATTGTATCATTGGCGATTCAGAACAACAGATTTGATATGTTACCTTCTCCATGTAATACTGGTCCCAAACTTTGTTAAACCACAGGGGTAGTGTAGGGGGTCTAGGGTCCTTCCACCTCAAAGCGATGGCTGTTTTAGCTGCAGCTAAAAGCATAGCCACCCTTTTCCTTATAATAGTGGGTATATCATAGCTTGACCATAAGTTAAGTAAAATTGTTTCAGGTTTAAAAGGAACTATAATACCCAACATTTGTTTGATAACAGTTGTTACATCGGACCAAAATTTGCTTATCAAAGGACATGTCCACCAACAGTGAATAAAGGACCCCACCTCACCACATCCTTTCCAACATTTGGGCGATATTATTTTATTGGCATAGTTAAGCTTCTGAGGAGTGATATACCAACGTGTCAAAAGTTTTTGAGATTGTGACTTTACAGAAATTAAATTAGTCTTAAATATTGGGGAGTTCCAAATGCTTGACCACTGTGCCTCAGAAAATTTAATACCGCAGTATGTTTCCCAAGCCAGTTGGTATGAATAAGGCTTGCTTTTTTGGGCTTTCAACATTATTTTGTAAATCTTTGATAGAAGACCCTTACTTCCACTGCCACCTGATTTCAGTATTTCTTCAAATTCAGTTATCTCACGCTTTAGGGAGCTTTGTATCTCAGGAGCAGCTATAAGGTGTTGAACCTGCAGGTATTGGAGCCAAGAAATCTTGGCTTGCAACCGTGCTTCAATCAGTTGTTTAGATAAGAGCTGCCCTCTTGAGGTTATATCGACAAACGTTGTAAGCTGTTTAGATTTCCATTCTGCAAAGGAGTCTTTACTGAGGGCAGGTATAAACCACTTTTGTCCTGTAAAACATGAAAAAGGAGAAAAGGACGGTGCTACTGAAGCCCTATTTTTGTCCCAAATCCCTAGTGCCGGAGCTAAAAGTAAGTGGTTTTTAATTGCCTTGGGACGTTCAGGTGCTGAGTTCCAAATAGTTTCCTGCATTGTTTTGGGTAGTGTGTAGTGCTGTTCAATAGCTTTCCAGTCAGCCTTAAAGTCAGACTGCAACATAAGGACCAGGTAAGTAAGTTGGGTAGCCTCATAATACAGTCTAATATCAGGCATTCCTAACCCACCCTGTTTGGTGTGACTTCTCAGGGTAACAAAACTAATCCTAGGCTTTTTTCCTGCCCAAATAAATTTATTCAGCAGTTTCTGCCATCTTTCTAAGGTGTGTGGTT
The DNA here is from genome assembly GCF_028583425.1 of Eublepharis macularius. Taxonomy (NCBI): domain Eukaryota; kingdom Metazoa; phylum Chordata; class Lepidosauria; order Squamata; family Eublepharidae; genus Eublepharis; species Eublepharis macularius. The sequence continues at coordinate 29,959,030 of NC_072792.1, read as the reverse complement.
TAATAAAGATGGGTAGTGCTCGAAAATAAAATAGTATATGTTTTCAAACATTTTTAATGGAAATCTGAGCTTATCATCCATCACGCCCATATGATTAGAAAGACAAAAGCATTCTAGCTTTCCAAAGCTCTTAGGAAGATATCTTCCTCAGACGCTGTATAAAGCAAGAAACAACTTTATTTGAATGTTTATGCATACCGTTATCCATCACAAAAACAATGCGATGCTAAATCCGATCAAACTGGAGATGGGTCTGCTGCATTATTTTCTGTTTCTGGAGGATGGAAGTAGCACGGCTGCAGACTTGGGACTGTTTTTGTAATACCTCAGAAAACAAAGTTGGAGATTCATAGTACAATACTTGTGATGCTAGTTATTCAACATCTCATCCTATCATTTTTCATCTCGCCTTTAGGGGAAACTTTGGGTATATTTTGGATTGGAGAATTTGTCTTCTCGGTTAAAAATAAACTTGGCAAGTGGTTGCTGTCATTGTGGTCATGCTGGCTCATTTGCTCCACAAGGCTGTACTCTGGTTCCACTGGGCCGCTCCACATAGAGTAGAACTTCAGTCCTGTCTCTTTCACGTGTCACTGGATCAACCTGTGGGGGCAATGTCTTCCCATTTGGGCTGAAAGCAAAAGGAACATGTTTATTTTAGGTTCCATAAAGTAATGGCTAAGTGACTGGACTGCAAATCAGCACTCCGTTGGTTTGAATCCCACTACTGCCATGAGATCACTTGGTGGTCTTGGATAAGCCACTCCTCTCAGCCCCAGCTCCCTAGCTGTATTGTGGTGATCGTAATAACACTGACTTTGTTCACCGCTCTAATCTATCTAGAAGAGTGGTATATAAGTGTGCTTATTTTTGTTGTTGTTTTGGCTCTCTTGCATTGTAACAGGGAATAGAAAAGAAAATCATGTCTCTTCCTTCCTTTTCAATGTAATCCTAAGCAGAGTCACACCTTTCTATGTCTGTTAATGTGCATCATTTAAAAATTAGTGAAAGGAAATATGATTTCATGAAAAGGTTGTTCAAAGATGGTCTCCCTTTGTATGGTTTTGTATTTGGAACCCAAGTAATCTGTGAGATATAATTAAGAAAGGAGTCATAGAATGTATTTAGTTTGTTACAGTAGTTAGTTTATTTGGTGTTTAACCCACCCTCCCCACAAGTGGGCTCAGGATGGGGAACAATAGTCATAAAATACAATTGCATAACAAATTTTACAATAAGATTCAGCAATTAAAATCATATATATACAAAAACCTCCGATGGTTGACTACGCATTCCTGCCCCCAGCATACAAAGAGGAGACAGATAGACAGACAAGCTGTACTCGAATACCAGAGACCAGTGGGAGGCTCAATGGTGGTCCTGACGCTGGCCTCAACTGTAAGCCTGGTGGAACATCTCCAACTTGCAGGCCCGCCGAAATGATACAAGATCCTGGCGGGCCCGAGTGTCCTCAGACAGAGAGTTCCACCAGGTTGGGGCCAGGACCGAAAAGGCCCTGGCCCTGGTCGAGGCCAAAGGAGCCTCCCTAGGGCTAAGGATCACCAGTAAGTTCTTACCCGCTGAACAAAGCGCTCTCCAGGGCACATACGGGGAGACACAATCCCTCAGGTCTTTTGTTCTTTTTTCTCTTAATGATTTATGTATTTAATTACTTTGTGTATACCTCACTTCCCCCCCCCCCAAATGGGGACATTATTCTCCTTTCCTCTATTTTATCCTCACAATAATACTGTGAGGTGGTTTAGGCTGGGTGGGCATGACCTGCCCAAAGTCACCCAGTGAAATTGAAAGGCACAGTGCGGATTCAAACCGGGGTCTCCCAATTTCTAGTCTGTTACTCTGACCACTACATGATGCCGGCTTTCACAGTAGTAATTAATGTTTATATAACTTCTCGCTGTTTTTTTTTTATTTATTTGATATATTTTCTGATAAATATGTAATGTGAAAATTACATTAGTTACATGCAGGCATTTTTTTTCCTTTGAATGTTTATATAAATTAAATAAGTAATTAACAGAATGACTTTTTTTTAATTCAGAGAGATAAGTAGGCTATAAATACAATATTGTAACTCACAATTCAGTGAGATAGGTTGAATATAAATAACTGGATTAATCTCTACCTCCAAGTAATTCATATAAACCAAAATTAATTATCCATCTGGTCCACCATTTGTTTCAAAATATCAATATTTAAAAGGTTTTCTTTTTAAGTAAGCCATCAATTTAATTGTCAAACTGTGTTGTACATGTTCTCTCTCCTCTTCAAGAAGTGGTTCTATAGGCGGTAATAACTGCTTACCAAGTAAGCAAATAAAAAAGAGTTGTTAGAGAAATTAAATGATATATTTTTGTAAATCAAATCAATAATAATAACGTTCAATTTATATACCTCCCTTCAGGACAAGTTAACACCCACTCAGAGCAGTTTACGAAGTGTGTTATTATTGTTTTCATGACAATCACCCCATGAAGTAGGTGGGACTTGTCTACCCAAGCAACTGAGCTACTGGCAGCTTTGCTGGGAGAGAAAGCAACAGGTGTGGCTTATGTCCATCATTGTCTCCTAGAAATGCACAGCCACCAACAGCCAAGTCCACGGCAGATCCCTGAGATACTCATACTCAAACTGGGATTTCACTTGCTCCAAGAATTTCAGATCAAATATAACCCTTTCTCCTACTCTCCTTTTGTTTGCTGGTTTCACAGGTACATGCTCTATGATTTTCAGCACATGAGCCAAGAAGATTGCCTACCTCTGCTCTAACTACAAACAAAAGCCGGGCTGAGAAGCAATTTATAAGCAGTCACAAACTTTTTTTTCAATTTTTGAAGAATTTTTTTAAAATGTGCAAAGTGCAAAGTGTTAAGTGCAAATACATGAAATATAATAAATACAATAAATAAGCTATTAGAGATCAAGTTCAAAGCTATTAAACATCAAGTTCATTTGGTAAGAACTCCAACAAATTGTCTTACGGTAGGATTCTGTCACTTGCCAACTGTGTGATGGGAGAAACTGAGTTCGGGTGACCATCCTTGAAGACTTTGCCTGTGAAGAAGTAAAATCTATGAAACAGGAATTGGAAATTTGTGAGCTAAAACCCGTCAGCTGTATGATAAAAAGATTGTTCAGTTTTAGTTCTTCTTTATGATGGTCTTCAACCTGTGGATGAAAGAAAAAAATGAATGAAATTGACTAGCACTCTGTTTTTCACCAGTTGGAGTTCTTACCAAACGAACTTGATGTTTAATAGTTTTGAACTTGATCTCTAATATCTTATTTATTGTATTTATTATATTTCATGTATTTGCACAACATTTTGCACTTTGCACATTTTTAAAAAATTCTTCAAAAATTGAAACAAAAAAGTTTGTGACTGCTTGTAAATTGCTTCTCAGCCCGGCTTTTGTTTGTAGTTGCTCAACCTATCTGGGTGTTTCCCCCTTGTTGTTGTCTACCTCTGCTCTAAAGCAATTCGTTCCATTTCCTCCTGTGGTCACCTTGTTACTATTTTGCCAATAGTTAAATGAATAATGAACAGAGAGAATTTGGAGAACTCAGAGTCAAAATAAGCCTTCATCGAGATTTAAGTTTCATTTGGAAGGTTCCAATCCAGTTTAGAGATGCAACAGGAGATAGAGAGATGCTGCAACCTAAAAGATGTTACTCCTTCCTGTGAACCAAACAGCTGAAGAGGGAGCTCTGCTTATCTTCTTAGCATGACTTGTGAACTTTCCGGGTTTGCTCAGTACGGCACCATCATTTTAAGCTGTGACACACTGTGCTTTTCTTCAGATAGTATTCTTTTGACAGGCGGGATCCCAGTGGAAATGACAGACATGTTAAAAGCTACTATTCAGTCTTCTCATAGCCAGCATATTTGACAGTCACTCAATAGTCTTTACAATCATTTGTACAGAGTGGATTGATTTGCGGGATATACAGGGCAGTGCCTTTCTTTAAATGCCAGTGTCTTATTAAGCTGGGCAACATGAGTGTAAGAAATCCTGATTTTTTTTTAAAGTTTTCTTTTTCTACTTATTTCTTTTGCTATGCTGAAAATAGTGAAACTGACTAGAGCTCAGAAAGTATTTAAAGCTTTTTGTTTCTAACACAAAAAGTTCATAGCAGGAATTAAGTAGCTCCTGCCAGTTAAAAAAGAGACCCAAAAACAAAAGCTACCCGCGTAATCTTACTAATAGACTCAATACATACAATTACAATTCTATTTTATTTAACAATTCATCTATGTAAGTCACACAGGAAATAGAGAATTTCTAACAATAATCCTACTCACAATTGGAAAACCATTTACACAAGTACTACAATACAGGTCCCTCAGTTGATAGTAAATAAAGTGCTAGTGCCCAAAGTGCTATAGTAAGAATTATTGCACATAATATATAAAGTGCAATAATTCTTACTATAGCACTTTGGGCACTACCACTTTATTGTTAGAAATTCTGTATTTACCGTGTGACTTATGTAGATGAATTGTCATTCAGACTGATTACCCCGTTTCTCTCCTTGGTGGTTAATTAAAAAAGAGAGGCTGAGAATGTTGACATTAATGCTGTGTCTTGTTCCCCCTATCATACCTTTATGGGGGAAAAATAAGTATGAGTTGATCCAAAAGTGTTGATTCTGGACAGCACAAATTTTTCTGACCTCCACAGATTTCCTGGAATTTCCCGAGATGCAGTTTGTATGACTGTTTTTTGTGGGATGTAGTAGCTGACAAGAAGAAAATTGATTCATTTGAAATGTGGTGCTGGAGGAGAGTTTTGCGGTTACCATGGATGGCCAAAAAGAAAAATGAGTGGGTTCTAGAAGCTAAAATGACAAAACTGAGGCTATTGTGCTTTAGTCTCATCATGAGAAGACAAGCTTCTCTGGAAAAGTCAATAATGCTAGGAAAAGTGGAAGAAAAGAGGAAGATCCAAAATGATATGGCTTGACTCTATAAAAGAAGGCACATCCTCCAGTTTGCAAGATCTGAGCAAGTCTGTTAATGACAGGATGTTTTGGAGGTCTTTCATTCATAGAGTCACCATAGGTCAGAGGTGACCTGAAGGCACATGACACATGAACAGTACAAATGCTGCAGAATATGGGAGTACTGTATTGGAACACTATCTTTGGACTAGCTTGCCCTCTTCCAGCTGTTATATAGGAGGTTGAGCCTAGATATTATCCTTAACTGCACACAGTTCTGAAGTTTTTGTGTAGAATTTGGATTCGTACTGTTACCATGTTGTTTGTTGTGGCTCAAAGACTCTGGCTTTGCCCATCAGGTGCACGCACACTTGCTGTAAAGACGCAAGTGATTTATGTTGACCCCAGCAAGGGGCTTTCAAGGCAAATGGGAAACAGAGGTTGTTTGCCAGTGCCTTCCTCTGCAGAGTCTTCCTTGATTTTTGCCCATCCAAGTACTGACTCTGCTTAGCTTCCAAGATCTGATGAGATTGGGCTATACAATGCTGCCTTCCCTCCCGCAGCCTATCATGTATCTACCTCCATAATTCTGTTGTGATTTCATTATATTAATTTTGCTCATAATGTTGTCACACATTGCATTATATTTACTTATCGTCATGCTTCATCAGAGCAGGTGTTAGAATGTGGGTGCTGGCGTGGTTTGAGTGAAAAGTCTTTCTTGTGTTCCTATGGTTGCACTTGACAGGCACAAAGATTGCTTTCACAGTGCATGTCACTAAACACTATTTCCTTGCCAACTTCTTAAATCAAATTTAATGGTTCCAATTTAGTGGGACAATCTCCATAATGGGAGGAAATTCTCGAGCTTCAGAAAGAACTTTGCCAGCAGTGTCAAGAGAGAAAAGGTTAAAAAAAATTCAGAGCATATAATATTGTTTATAATTTACTGTGCTCATGATAACTACTCATAAGTTAGCAAAAGATAGCATAGTAAGGGTCCAATCCAGATGATGGTTTGTTCATAGCATCCACATAGGCTATGCTTGAGGCTGGTTTCTGGGCAAGGAATACATAACACACGGTTGTTGGATGGAAATAGGTCACAGCTTTGTTGATTGCAGCCATCAACGCATGGGCATGGCTTAAGAGCAACAGATCCACTGCACTGAATAGCCTCCTGCTGCTTGATGGCATGCATTCCCCAGCCTGCCCCCTGGGCACCACGAGATAGCACCCATCCTCACATGAACCTGGCAGTTCCTGCCCCCAGGGGTCATAGATCCAGAGTAGTTAGCTGTGTTAGTCTGTAGTAGCAAAATAGAAAAGAGTCCAGTAACACCTTGAAGACTAACCAACTTCACTATAGCATACTGAAGCATACTGTATGCTACAGTATTCCGTGTGCTACAGTATACTGTAGCATACAGTATATGTTAACAGTATATGCTAACCAACTTTACTGTGGTATACTGTAGTATAGTAACTTTACTGTAGCATACTGTAGCTTATGCTACAGTAAAGTTGGTTAGTCTTCAAGGTGCCACTGGTCCCTTTTCTATTTTGCCCCCCCCCCAGGGTAAAGCTTGCCCCACCCAAGAACATATCCTTCAGCTTCCCCAGATCCCTTAAGGAGACACTGATAAAGGGGTGGGGGAACCAGCCAGACAGCATGACTCACCCCCATACATCTGGCCCTATGCCTCCAAACTGCTCAATTAAGTTTTGACAAGCATCCCCAGCAGCAACTGACACCTGGGAGAGAGGGAGGGGGAAATATCCTCCTCTGCTGCCATTCAGGAATGGGAGTAAATATCACAAGGCAGATAACACAACACCAGGCCCCTCCTTTGTTCCTCATCATTCCGCCCCCCTGTAAATCTCTGCTTCCACCCCTGACAAGTAGCCTTCCCTCTGCCCCAGCCTTACCTCCTGGCTGCAATGCAGCCTGCTGGTAAGTCTACAAGCCTCCGTTTCTTCAAAAACCTTGGATGTCCTGTTCTTCTGCTCAATGTGTTTATTGATCAACTTGCAGCTATTGCATTGGACCATGTAGATCTGTCCCATAGGGATGCTTTTTTCCAACACAATGAACCCTGCACTGACAGGCTCTTTTCACATTGTCATTGGTAGATGAGATCCAAGAGTCTCAAGCTGTTAAGAATACTTGATCATTGACTTCCGGGATGAGGCAGTGAAATTACAACAGGGGAGTTTTATGAGCTCCCTGCTGTGACCTTCCTGGTTCCTTGGACACGAGAGATTGGGCCCCCAAGCCCTCCCCCCGGAGAGGGGAGGCAGGCTGGAACAAGGTGGAAGAGCTTAGGGGATCTGGTAAACCCCCGGAAGCCCCGATACCGGTTCTGAAAGTGAGGACCAATGAAGGAGCCAATATGGCTACAAAGCTGCAAAACCAAGAGTCCGGCAAGTGAAAATGAACCACACTGAAAAGCAGATTCTTAACAAGACAGATAAAAAATAACTTTAAGACAGCTCAAGTGATCCCACAGCTTTCCATCAAGTAAGCAGATTGTTTTATGGTTTTACAAGGGCAATCCAGCTTGATTGTGAGATGGCTGCTCGAGCAAGCTGGGAGGGGCAGAGACGGGAGAGGAATTCTAAAGAGACTCTCTCAGAAGATTGCTGGAAAGCTACAAATCTTTGAACATAATTAACCAAAATAAAGTTTTTTACAACTTTTTAAAATGGCTTTTTGGGAAGAAGTACTCTCTAATTTGCAAGAAATATCTAAATTAATGACTGAATTACTAATTAAAGCAGATGGGATATTTTGAGTGGAAAAGGATAAAAGGATGACAAGAAATGACAATGCAGAAAAAATTTCTAAAGAGACAGATCTAACTGATAGAAAAATAGGGCCAAATGAGGAGAAAAACAGTCTGTGACACAGTCTACAAAATGGACAGTTCTATCAGGACGTCTCCTTGAAAACACAAAATATTAGCAAAAAAAAAAAAAGGAGAAATATGGATTATGATTTAAACTTCCTCTATATGTTTAATGATATGCAATATCGATTTAGTAAAAATTTTGGAGGCTCTATATTATAACAGACTTTGTATATCTACTGTTAAAGTGATAGTGATAATTTGATAAATGGGCCTTTGGAATTTATTAATTGTTCTTAGATTGTACTCTTTCTCAGAATACAAACTAGTGTTTAAGCTAAATGACCATCTGCTCTTCTTAACCTTACGAGTATGAGAATCCAAGTAAACAAGTGCAGATGGTCAAAATAAAACAGATGAAGGAGCTACTATTTTTAAAATGCAAAACTGTGTTTTAGCTATATAGTTATGTGGTCACTCTAGCCTTATCAATATGAAAACCCAAGCAAATAAGTTTGGCTGGAACAAAATAGATGAAAGAGATATTTTTATAGAATATAAAATTGTCTTTAAATTAAATATTGATTTGGCCTCTCCACCCTTATTATTATGAAAATTCAAGTAGACAAGTTTGGAAGGCATGGCCAGAACAGATACAAGAAAGAGGGGAAATTAGCATGTTGATGTATACTACTGTCCTGCTGATATTTTATGTTTTGCTATTTCCATCTCCCACTCCTGAAATGATTAAGGATTTAAGATCCCTGATTAAAAGGTAAAAGAGGTGTAATGTTATCTATCTATAAGATGCACAAAAGAAAAAAAAATATTTGAAATGATATAAGGAGCAGAGTAAGTGGATTAAAGAGTACAGAAATTAAATAAAGACTATAGAAAATAAAAGGGAATTTTGAAGGTATATGGGGCGCAAATTACATATATAGTGGCTTTTTGTATCTGGATGGATGGATATGTGTCTTGTGGAGTCTAGATATGGGTGAGCCAGTGCAAGTTGAATTAAAAAGAGTTTCAGTTGTAAAAAAAAAAATGGAAAAGGGGGAAGACAAGAGAACAATCCTTGAGGAAGTTTTGGATCTATACCTGCACCCTGACCAAGTTGTGTCTTTGGCCAAATGCAAAAAAGTTGTCGTCCTACCAGATCTGGTAGCCATAATTCATATAATTATATTTCCCCTATGGTAATGTGCTTTTGAGGGGGGGAGGGGGGGTGGCACTTACCTATTCGATGTCCTTGCGTGTTGACAAAGCTGTTCACGCTCCCATGTGGCGTGATAATGTCACTTTCAGGAGTGACATCATTGCACAAGCCCCAGGAGTGTTGGGCTTTGTGTTGGCCGATTTGGGCCCCCAAATGGGCCGAATCAGCCCAGCACAAATCCTGGGAACGCTCCCAGAGCCTGCATGATGACATCCCTTCTGTGAGTGATGTCATCCCACCTCACCGGGAGCACACCCCGGGAGGCTCTTTCTTGTGCCTTTTCCCCTGCTAGCTAGGTGTGTGGTGGCGGGGAGAGGAGGGTGGGAGCAGGATACCCTCTGCCCTCACCGGGGGACCAGCAACCCTATCTGGAAGACATATTGAAAAGATTCAGCTGGTACAGGACATGAAAGAGTAGCAGTATCCTGGAACAGTTCCCATTACACAAGGTAAGTTGTTCAAGGAACCCTTCTTGTTTTGCTCTTATGGCATTGAAGCTCCTGCAGCACAGTTCCTCGATATGCTGTTTGTGTGGCTTTTGAATCCTTAGTTACTTAGAAGGAGCTCATGCTTTGGCCCTGTATAAAAATGGTGATGGTGACAGTGCAAAATTTTGTCAATCCATGGCTGACTTACAGCAACCCCTGCTGGGGTTTTCACAGCAAGAGACTAACAGAGGAGGTTTCCTGTTGCCTGCTTCTGCGATCCTGGTCTTCTTTGGAGGTCTCTCATCTAATTACTAACCAACACCAACCATGCTTACCTTCCTATGGAAAACAGTCACAGGGCAGCCTTCTCCTGTGTCATCTGGAACTTCTCATGCAACCCAAGGGCTTGGGAAGGAAACAAAGGATGCAGTCCTTAAAACACTTTCCTAGTAGTAAGTCCTGTAGAATAAAATTGGAGTTATATCTGAGTAGAACTACTCAGGATTGCTCCCCAAATGTGACCTCATCAAGAATGTAATACAAGAAGAGTTCTAGATGGCTGTATGTGTCTTTTTATATGTAGATATATAAACACAATGTAATCTGTCAGAATCCTCTGGACTCTATACCTTTAATGCCGAATTAATCGGTACAGTCAAGGAACAGAAGATGATACAGTAAGCTAAGTAAACTAAAAGCTATTCTTTGTCATATTTATTCAGAAGTGATTATTTCATTGGGTATTTTTTCAAGTATCACTACCATCGTTTTCTCTTCTCTGGGGAACCAAAGGGGCTTACAAAGAGGCTCAGAAATATGATTTAGATAAATAGAAAAGATACAGTATAATACCAACATCCTGGGTTATGGATCCAGAGCCGCCAGCTGTGATCCATGGGCTAACAGTGTCTGTCTCATGCTAAAATGCTTATTCCTGTGGTCACATCTGGGCTTTAATACCCGTAACAGTGGAAAGAACAGACATTCAGGCCAGATTTCGCTCTGCTGGCAGAGATGTTCCCATGACTGCCTCCCCTTCTTCCATGGGTTACTTCCTTAGAACATGAATGCTGATTGGTTACTACCATCAAGTAATTTCAAGAACCATTTCATAGGGAAAGATGTCAAGGGTGGACAATCAGATTCTCTCCTTATCTATGTAATCAACATCAGTGCAGTGTGGTGGTTAGACTGTGAGGCTAGGATCTTGGAGACCCAGGTTTGTACCCCAAATCTGCCACGGAAGCTTTCCGGATAATGTTAGGCCAGTCATTCACTCTCGTCATAACCTTCCTCATAGGGTTGTTGTAAGTATAAAATGGAGAATGATGTTGTAAGCTGATTCCGATCCTTATTGGGAGGAAAAGTGGGGTATAAATATCTAATTAATGCAATTAGCCATCCATTCTAAACTTTCCTATTTCCAAGATGTTTAATAGCATGTGTTGCACTTTTGACTATTGATGGTGACAATAAGAGATTACTGCTGCTGCTATGTTTCTTGCATTTTATTATACATATATATGTTGGGAAAGCAGCCTTTGACTTCCAAGATTTTTTAAAAACTAAAAGTCAATTCCAGCCATTTTAAAAGACTGCCGAATGTGGAATTAACATGCCGTTTGTTGCACTGGGCATGTGTTTTCTGAGCAGTGAAGGGATCTTTCAAATATTATTCCTTCTCTTAGATTGTGTACCGGCCATCATCCTAAAGAAGCAAGTATTCAAGTTCAAATCAACTGAACTCTTAAGGTTTGCCAAAGGCTTCAAAAATAAATTTGCTTTCAAACCTTAAAGGAATATTTGAACCGCAGATTGTATTAGATAATAAAAAAATATTTAAAAGCATACCTTTGCAGAATGAGGAAAAAAGTCACATTTATTTTACACTGAGCTTCTCTGTGTTTATTCTTTTTTTTTTTTGTTCCAGCCAACAGGTTTCTAATGTAAACTCCCAATACTTGAAAGATTTATGCAGGTGCTTAACTTTACTCACTGTGAACACAGCATGCCATTCTCCCAAACCTTACAGTCTTAAGTAAAATAAGAACCTTTTATCCCTAGCTGTCCTGCCTTTTGATAGTAGTCTAGGACCATACAGCACAACAGGGCATAATAGTTGACTAAAATTACAGGAAAACAGCTTGGGAAAATAAAATAAAAAGCCCCAACAACTCAGCCTTTTAAAGCTGGGCTAGTTGGTCAAAGTTTAATCAAGGAGATTGAATGAGAAGTAATTGATTTTGAAGCAGTTATCCATTTTTACTAAAGAGCAATACACATAAATTTCAGGTAATATCTAATGGGTTCTTTGACATCCCATCACTCACCCAGCTTTTGTGCAAGGTTTTAACAATGACTTTCTATTTTATTGAAAAGTTGTCTATGATTACTTAAAAGCCTTGCTGCCTTGTTACATCACATTTCCTGCGCCACGAGCCTGACTTGCCAACACATACAAGTGTAATGAAATACGGTTCAGCAAAGGGGGTGATTACTGTTCTTTTTTTTCCTGGACTTCCAAGGGCAGATTGGGTAGCATATCTCTCTCCATAGCCAGAGCCGTTTTTATTGTACAGAAAAATCCTGGGACAATTTTAAAAAATACCTTAGGTATATATTTGAGCAACGGCAGAAAGGTAAATAAGGATTCTGCAATTAAAATAGAAGGCTTTGAATCAAAATCTGTATCTATATGGTGACACATTTTGGACGATGTTACTGATTTTATGATAGTACTATTTTCATGTTTACTTCTTTTAATTTTAATTCAATTATACTCCACCATTCCCCCAAGTAGAGACACAAAGTGGCTTACGTCATTCTCTTCTTGCTCATTTTATCTTCATCACCACCCTGCACGTACAGATGAAGAAAACTTCAGAATATCAGTGCTGAGAGACAGCACTGGGGAGAGGGGGCCCTTGCCCTCTATGCCCTGTTTGGTTGGCTCAAGGTCACCCATTAAGTTTCCATGGCAGAGTGAGGATTTGAACCTAGGTCTCCTAGATCATAGACATACACTCTAACCACTACACCATTTTGATTCAAATGTCCCCATGTCTACTTTGCTTTCTCCCTAGTTTGCATGAAAAATGCAATCTATCATCTTTTTTACGGACTATATATTCTTTTCCAGACTATATTTCCAGACCATATTTTTTCCAGACTATGTTAACAACACTGAACAGAAATCTTACTATTAAAATTGACACCGGTTTTAAAATCAATTTTACATAAAAAGTGCTGTGAATGTGTCATAAAGCTCTTCATGGCCTTGGTCCAGCATACCTATGTGGCCACCTCCCTCCCTATGTCCCTCCACAGCAACTTCACTCATCTGACCAGGGTCTCCTGCAGGTGCCACCCTGCACACGGGTGAATCAACAGCAGCCGGTACATGGGCTTTCTCTGTGGTGGCACCCACCCTGTGGAACGTCCTGCATGAGGAGGTCAGGAGAGCCCCCCCTATCTTAGCTTTCCGCAAATGATGTAAAACAGAATTATTCAAAAAGGCTTTTATATTGTAGGGAGGGGGGTCTCAGATACCTCACTAATGAGTTAGGGTCTATAGAATTCACCATTATGTTGCCTTACGTACTGTTGTTTAAATATGTGCTCCTATGAGCTACCTGTGTTTCATGTTGTCTAATGCCAGCCCTAGAATTGCTTATGTTCTGCTTCAGCATTTCTTCAACTCTGTATTGGATTTCTACTGATGCTACAACTTTGTAAACTTGTGTTTATCTACCCTATGGCATTGTTTATGGAAATGTCCTTGATTTTGACCGTACTGATCTCACACTGTGTAATCCACCTTGAGTCTTAGTGAGAAAGTCTGATATAAATAAAAATAATAATAAAATGAGAAATAAAGGAAACTATCAACAAGCAAATGAAATGCATACAAATGAAATGCATACAAAATCAAAGAGAACACATTCATCCATCCTTACTGTGTTTTAAAATATAGCTCTATATTAAATTGGCACACAGCAATTGAAGATTCGCTAATGTCCTGTGGGAAGATGGGAGAAGGGACCTCTTACCTGGCACATGAAACATACTGGATTGGTTGGAAGGAGTAAATGGTTCCAATTATTGAGGACTTAGAATAGCTGCCAAGGAAGACAACTTCAGAAATGTCTGGGAGAGGTGTTTAGATAATAGCCTTGAGCTCCTTGGTCTTTCCCTCATAATGCTTGGGGACATGGATTACTGCAAAGCATCAAAGCTGATCAGGATGCATCAGCACACTAACCTGGTCAAGATGTGTACGCTCTACTTTTGCATTAGGGATCCCTCGTTCTATGACCCTCCCCTCGTATTTGAAATTCCTTATAACCCCTAGCCACAGGCGCGCTTTTTTGCTTGCGAGATTAAATATTCTGCCAATAGCAGAACTGAGAAGATGATTCACCAAAATCCCATTTTCTGACCCCTGTTACAATAGAGGCTGTAGACCACCTCTTGTTATATTGTGATCAATGAGCTGTCCCTGGAACTCTTCGGATTACCTCTATTCTGTCTAAATATCAGCTTCCTGTTGAGTCATATGTGGTATCCTTATTGTTAGCAGTCTTGATCCAGACATAACTCGATCTGTTGCAAAATATTTTGCAATACTGGTCTCTTTAAAATGCTGTTAAAATGAGTTCTATCCTGTCGATTATGTGAGAAATTGAATAGGTATATATAGGAGTCATAGTCATGCCAACCCTTCGACTTCAATGGAATTATAAGGGTTTAAGTCTGCTTAGGACAGTACTTGTCATGTCTGCACCTCATCCATGCCATTATTTTATGCTGAGCTGTTACAATGAGCCATTGCTGTTACTGTGAACCATTACTGATGCTGTACCTTGATGTTGTGTTGCCAATGCCATAAATTGCCTTGCTTTCACAGGCCTACTGAAGCCACAGGTGCCTTCTCTAACTGCTTTGAAGCTCCCAGGGCATCTGACCTTGTAAACTGTTCGTTCTCATGAATCACTGTGTTTCAGCTTTAATCTTATGCTTCCCTAGTGTCTAGACTTGATTTGTAAACTATGTGAGGAGTACCCAAGACTGCTTTGCGCCAAAAGTTATGTTTTACTGTTGGGAGGGGGGACGAGCAATTGTGCTCTATAACAAGAATGGTTTTCACACATTTAGGTATTCTTGTCAACTTGCCCGTCTGCTTGCTTTTCTTCTGAGCAATCCTATGGACATATCTGTGGGTTTGAATTGATTCCTGAATAAAGCCTTTTCACCCAAGATTGTGGATTTCTTGCTGTGAGGGTACAGGGGTCTATCTGCCATAGCCTATCATCCATAGAATGACAGTACTGTTACTCACTTGCACTGACAATTTCTGAAATGCTTATTGCCCTATTTTGAGTTTCACTCACACTACTGCAGTGCACATACCATGTTAATATGAATGAAAACAGGTCCAAAATGCACCCATTCTTAATTAACTTGCAGCCTGTAAGTTAATTTTACACATAGATATTGTATCAAGATGCAGTTACGGCGACTTTGGATTTTTTGTTTGATGGTCATCCAATGTTTCCCCCTATGTAACATCAATCACATTTTAATGTTGTTGTTTTTTACAATTGCAAGTTGCTTATAAAAACCACACTGGGCAGTAGGATGATACTTCAAATGGGCCTTCTGATTTTCCAGCTCAGTGGTTTGATTCTTACTATCTGCCTCCGTGGCTGAAAGTGAAAATATTAAACACACAAATGCTGTCGTGAATTATAAAGCAAGTTATTTGACTTCTTTCATCTAGGAAACATTTGCACATATGGCCATGCGAGAGAATGTAAGGTTCATATTTGTATTTCAGAGAAGAGGAAAGTGGGTCATCCATTACTTAGGCTGACAAACTTGTACAAGCAATTAGCCTGATATTTTTGTTGTCAGCAAATTGCATCTTTCTGCAGATTGCATATTTACATTACAAACTAAATTTTCATATCTAATGACCCTAAATGTAGAGAAATGCAAAAGTAGCACTTTTACTGCTAAGTCAGATAGTTGCCTTTTGTTTAATTTTTAGGCAACCCAATCCGATGTTTTTGCTCAGCCGGCAGCTGCTATGTCATGGCGACACCAGTCTTGTGCCAGTGTTCTTTAGTCATGCATTCCCAGAAGCAAAGCAGAAAGACAAACAACAATAATGGCGACATTAAATAACTGCTGGTCTGCAGGAAGGGGTAGTTTGCCCAATTTGAAAGAGACAGTTGTGAGATCCCTCCTGGACAGGCTACTCCTGGACCCAGATTACTTAAATAATTACTGACCGGTGTCTGATGTTCCTTTCTTGAACACAGTACCGAAGCAGGTGGTGAGTATGCAGCTTCAGGAGATCTTGGAGGAGACGGTTGCACTAAATGACCCTGGAAGTCCCTTCCCTCCTTACCATTCCATGATTATTTAGAACTATTTCAGTCTGATTCAGACCTGTCCTGATTGATGTTCTTCACTGGGAGATGACAGAAGAAATGTGTTCCTGTAGATTCCTGGTGGCTTTCAGTACCATCGACCATGGTTTCCTTTCAGAGGAAGCCTTGCTGACTTGGGAGTAGGGTGGTTTTGCTCTTACTCATCTGGTCAAATCCAGAAAATAATGCTGGGGACTGCGAGTGGTGTGCCATGAATAATGGCTAAAGCGGCCAGGCCTCCCATTATTAAGCTACCCGAGTGGAAACCCACATCTAAGGGAACAAAACAATGTACCAATAAAGAATCTTGCAGGATATATATTTTAGAATTTTAAGTGATTTAAAGTGGTGCAGTGCATGCAATATCAAACAAGTATATAAATATAATTCATGCAAAATTCATACAAAACTCACAGGACAATGACATACAAGAGTAAACGGCCAAATGTGGAAAACTTTCTTATTCCAGCAATGATACTTTGAAATTCAACAAGAAGATGCCAAAGGGAGCCAAAGTTAATGCATAGAAAACTGTGGAGGACCACTGCTCCTGTTCTGAAAAATATTTAAGTTGACGCTCTCATCTTGCTTTCTCTTGTCAGATGTAACAAGGAGGTTGCACACTTTAAAGGACCGAAGACCCAACAAGGAACCGGTCATCAAAATGCTTGTTTCCAAACTGCATCAGGGGTCTACAGACCTCCTCACCATACATCTCCAAAGGCCACGCTGATGCTTTAACCATTCCAAGCAGTAGTCCGACGTGCCCCTCTTTGGCCATGCGCATTTCTACATCACTTCCAAAGAAAACCCCAAAGTGACATAGGGTAGCTCTGTGAATCCCTGGAAGCTCTACGGTAAAATCATAGATTTTCCAGCAATTTCTAGAGCTACCCTACATCACTTCTGGATTTCTCTAGAAGTGATATAGAAATGCAGCCAATGTCACACTTCTGCCTTCTCACCCCCAACCCTCCCACCAGTTGCCAGGCTTAGTCAGAATTTCTGCTATATTCAAGGGGCAAATGGAAAGAGACTGGGGACTATCCATTGACACCAAACACAATGTTAGGCTTTGTTGGGGCCAGGTCTGAGTAAGTATATGATTTGGACTAGGCCCCATCACCCTCTTTATTCCACCCATATTTGTCACTGTTACATGTGGTCATCTACTGGCATAGGTATTACATTAGCACTGTGAATCACAGAAACAATAGTAGTTTTAAGCCTGTGTACGTTGCACAAAACTCATGGAGTGAGGGCATCTTCATGGCACAATTTCTGATGTCACCCTGTCATGATTCAGTTTTCGTGGTGCGATGATGTCAGAAATCATGCTGTGAAGACACCCTCGTTCTGTACATTTTGCACGATGTAAAGACATGTGAAAATGGACTACAACCATGTATTTTGTGGATCCATTGATTCTAAGGAATTTCGAACAAATGCTTTTACCCAGTTGGTACATTGTGCATGCAGAGACATTTATTTAGGCTCCCTTGTCGTTTTGGATGTTCACCAAGATGAATAGGCTGCCTGAGAGTTTTTGTGTTAGTGTAACATGTACAAATGAGGGTTGTTTCATGCAATATGGAGGACAAATTCAGAGCTTCATCCCATCCTCCCTCTATGTTGCCTTCAATTGCATGAAACTACTGATACAATAAGGGGCATGTAGCTACTTTACCAACAGCAGCTTTATGTTGAGCAAGATAGCAATGTTTAAAAATAATCATAGAGACAGTCCAGTTCAACCATAAATTGAACTGAGGTCTCTGAAAATGGCATCCAAACCACACCAGATGCAGTAAGTAAGTAATGCAATTCTTCTTAAGCTATTTATAAATCCCCAGTTTCATCTCAGAAGGTCTGTAACTTGTAGACCTTTTTTTGCCCCTGTTGTTTGAACGGTCTCAAGTATAATATATTTGCTGCAGCTTAGCATCTCACTGAAGGCTAGTGATTACATAGGGCTAACACAAGTTCAGAAGGTTTGGAAGAAAGGGAATAAAGAAGGGAAGATGTAGGATGATGTTGGTCATAACTAATTATACAGCTAACAGCAACACTACTTAATTTGACCTTTAGTCTTAGTCAATAAAAATGACCAGTTTTCTACTCTATGATGCTATTCTCAGTAGTGTGGAGGGGGTGTGGCTCAGTGGCAGAGTATCTGCTTTGCATAAAGCAGGTCTCAGGTTTAATCTCTGGCCTGTCCAACTAAAAGGATCAGGTAATAGATAATGTGAAGAAAACCCATGGTATATTGATAGTATTCCAGTGTCATTTTTTTTAAAAAAAAGAAAATTAAAAGCTCCACTTAGGGTAGTCAGATTGCGTAAAAAAATAAACAGGTATCTGGAGTTCTTCACACACACTCCCGGGCTCAGTGTGATGATGTCATTCCAGAGTGACAGAATCTCTGGCCACTACCCCATTGCTCAGGAGGCAGAGCAAGTGGGCCTGCCACTTCCTGGGCACTCAAGAGGAGGCTGGGCTGGCTGGTCACTCCTCCAGTCTTCTGGTGTGCAAATGGGCTGGAAGCAGAGGGAAGGTGGTATGGGGGACAGGAGGCTGGGCACGTCCACCGGCCACTCCCCAGGAGAACAGTGGAAGGGGGCAGAGGCAATGCAGGAAAGATTGCTGGTGCTACCGCCAGCTCCTGCAGGCCAACTCCCAGCTGCTCTTCCCCAACGCACAAAAATACTGGACATTTATATGACAACCTGGTAACCTTAGCCCCACTGTGAAAGGGGGAGAAAATGGCTGCCACAGGGACAGAGTTAAGGAAAATGGCTGCCATGTGGGCCAGAAAATCCAGATTTAGACACCCACACAGCAGCCATGTAGCCTTGGATATGGTCCTTCCCAAATCTTCAGAGCAAAGTAGGTTTGAGAAAGGTTGGAGAAAAGCCAGGAACCTCTGGAGGTGCATGAATGCATCATGAAGTTGTGGAGAAACGGAAAAAAAGACTGTTCCCAAAAGCATTGAACTTGAGGCAGATGTCCCATGTGGATGATGCCCTTGATTGATTAAACCATAGCAAATTCCTCCAAATATACACACCTGTATTAAAATGAAACAGAAGATGCATCCAGCCAGCAATTGAAAATAAAGATAAACACTTATGGCATGCTCTTTCAGGAGTCTTCAGGAGTAGAAAAAAAGAAGCATCTTTTTTTTTTCTTGAGGTTAACATATGATGACAATTAGTTTTTCATCAAGAAGTTCTTACAGTTTAGATTTCTTTTTAAATTAAATTATGGGTTTTTTTGGTAAAAAATGTAGTATTTATTAGGGATATCCCATACTTTGTTTTCTTTTTAAAATAAAGATCTGGTCAAACAGGCCCTCTTGAGTGTCTTATTTATAGCACTGTGCTGTGAACATTTATCACTCATGACCCCAAAGAAAAAGCCTTGACATTTCAGATATATTGAGGGTGTAAGTTGCATGTTATGCACAAAGGTGGCTTGCAAATTTAAATTATTCATATTTGTGAAAACTCATTTGACAGTCGCCCTTCTCACCTAGACCCCGCAGCCTTTCATCAGTCCTTGCGCATTAGTCAATTGCAACTCCCTTCCTCAGTCTCACATTTTTCATCAGAAGCTGAGCCAGGATTCAAGGCATGCCCAGTGGGATTTGCTTTGAAATGGAACCTTCCTGCTAGATCACAAGCAGCTTGGGGGGCTAATTAGGAACACACAGTGTGATAGGTTGCCTCATAAGGGAGGGGCTGAAAGTAAGACTCCCCCACCTCCTTTAGTTTTACCTTTGGGAGAGATTTGCATCTATTGGGTCTTCTAAGTAGTGCAGTAGAGCTTTAGTTATTTCTGATTTCTTAATGCTAAATGAGTGTCTGACAGAGATTTTGAAGCATTTGCCCACACAGAAGCTGAGTGTTGTTTGACCTTATTTACCTTACTGTATTCCAAAAGAAAGATTACCTGAATTTAAGATGGAACACCCCCCCCCCAGCCTCCATGCTGGCTTATGGGCTTTTTCCAATCTCACACACCAATTGATATATGGGGGGGGGGCTGCTCTTCTTTTTCTGCTAGAAGATTCAAAGGTAAACAGAGAACCCCCACCTGCCTGAATGCAATATGACACACGCCCCTTAAAGAAAAGCCATCAAAAGGTTTTTTTTCCCTATCACCTTCTTGTCAGGTTAATATTATATTAAATAAAACATGTTTATTTGTTTATGTTATTTAAACAGAAACAAGCCATATAGCATGGGGCTCGATTCAATGTTATGATTTCTCCCGTTTTGCTTTTGAACAACACTTTTTCTTTTGAAAATGGAACCACGAGGATTGCTGCGCTAAAGAATGAGAATGATGTGAGGAGAGAGAAGGAAATACCAATCCATTCATCCCCTGGACGAAAGCCTCCACACCCTCCAAAACTGCTTTCATCCTTGTTGAGGGAAAAATATGGATACGTGTAAAGTTTTCCTCCTTTGAACACTTGTCTTGTCTGCTCTTAGTACTAATAGCAGGGTAGGTTTTGGATCTGACTTCTTGCCATAGGTCACATGTCTCAGGACAGTTTTCCATGGTTTGGCTCCTCAAAGGCCTCTGAGGATGCAAGGAATTCTGCCCATGGAACACGGCCTACTTGTCTCCCATCATCCTGTGGCAGCCCCTCTCCCCCAAATCCTCCCAGTCCTGTTCTTGAGGGATTGATACACCTCTGCCCCAGGAATAGGATTTCAGTGGGCCTTCTAGGCTGCCACATGTGAGCAGGAGGGGCGGGATACAAGAAGGCCATACTGCACAGGCAGAAGTTCTTGTGCCTGCTGAAACCCTAGTGTGGATTCAAGAATATTTAATGAGTGAAGACAATAGCAGATGGGACAAGTATCACTTTCTACAAATAAGGAAAACCTCTGATTGTACCACATTAAGGAAACCAGGTGGACCTTATTTATTTAATTTGTTTATTTTATTTGACTTATATCCTGCCCTCCCCATGAATGGGCTCAGGGCTGTTCACATCATTAATAAAATACAATAAGTTAATAATCAACTTTAAAAACACACTTAAAACTTACACTAAAATACTCCAGGCGCCATTATACATAGGCTACTTTAGATACTGATAAAAAACTTGCATAGGTCATAGCTGTGGGCAGAACGCAAGGCTAAAGGCAGTCATAGAAGAGGTGGTGATCTTAGGTGGAAAAAGGGGGACACCCACCGGTCCTCAACCAAAGGCCCGGCGGAACATCTCCGTTTTACAGGCCCTGTGGAACTGTAATAGCCATGGTGGAGGCCAGATCTTAGGAATGTCCCAGGCAAAGCACCAGAAACAAATAAGTCCCAGTGAGGAAACTCAACTTCTTGTTCTTTGATTATGCAAGAAGTTCCTCCTCCTTCCTCAGTATATCTACTTCTCAACTTGGTCCTACCGGTGGATACTTAAATCCAGAGATTGGACCCATGAACAAACAAGAGAGATCTTTCTACAAACCTGAGAAAAACCTCACGGGGCTTACAACACACACACAAAATAAAAGCAGCAACTGTGCCTTTAAGAAATAGATGCCCTTGTTGCCTATTGTGGGGGCTGCTAGGAAACCACAACAGTAATGCCAGCCTTGAAACCTTTGGGGAAAGGAGGCAGGGTTCTTTCCAGAGCTATTTTTGCCTCCTAATTCATCCCTGCTCATCTCTCTCCTGCTCTGGATAGGGGACTCATTGGGACCAGGACCAGCAGGAACCATTGGGCAAACTTGCTACCATGCAATTCACCCAGGTGCAGCACTAGTTACACCAGCAACCTGCACACAACCTGTAGGTCTTGGCTGGGCCCAGTAGGGATCACCACACAATTCATAGAAGCAACTTGCTACCACTCAACTTTTACAACTTGGATGAAATTTTTCCCCAGAAGACAGGCTGCCAGTGTGGTGCAGTGGTTAATGTCAGACTAGGATCCAGGTGAGAAGTTTTCTGAGTGATCTCAGCCTAAACTGCCTCACAAGTTTCTAGTGAGGATACAATGGAGGAGAGAAGAGTGATGTGTGCTGCTTTGGAGACCCATTGATTAGGAAAGCGGAGCATAAATGAAGTAAATAAATAAAGCTGAAGACACAACGGGTGGGGGGACAAATGTTGGTTGGTGAGTGGGAAGGAGAGAAGGAAGCAGGGGGAAGGGAGAGGATATAGGGGCTGCCAGGAGAGCAGAAGTGGAAATAATTTGGGAGAAAGGGATACTAGGCTTGCCGGTCCAGAATCCCCCCATGCCCTCTGTCTCTCACTTTGGCAACCCAGGGACCTTGCAACCCTAGGGGATACTGGGAGAAATGAAGAGAGCCCTGGAAGTCTTTGTGTGTTCCCCATTTTCGATGTATTTAATTCACAATGTGGCCAAATCTGTTGATACTTACATCAGGAGACTGGAGCCATGGACAAACAAGGCAGAGCTATCTACAAACCTGAAAAAAGCTCCAGGTTTACAGGGGGGATCTGAAATCTGCACCCCCCCCCCCCATCCCACAAAATGGTAGAAGCATTGCCTGTAGCTTTAAGATACTCAGTGGCTGTTGTGGCTGTTGCCAGGAAACCACAACAGTATTGCAAGCATTCAAGCCTTGGTTTCTGTTAGGAAGTGGGGCAGGGGAATCATTTGCAGGGCTGCTTTGTCCTTTGAGGGAGGGCTCATCAGGACCAGGGCCAGCAGCAACTACCAGGCAATCTGAGACCACATACCTTGCATGAGTTACCCAAGACTGACTACTTGCTGCAACAGGAGCCACCTCATGAAATCCAGTGTTGTGTAGTGCTTAGAGTGTTGTTGGACTATAATCTTGGAGACCCAGGTTCAAATGGCCAATCTGCTATGGAAACTTACTGTGTGACCTTAAACCAATCACAAATTCTCAGCCTAACCAACCTCATAGGGTTGTTTTGAGGATAAATGGAGCAAAGAAGAAAGATGTAAGCTGCTTTGAGTTCCCGTTCAGGAGAAAGGTGGGGCATAAATGAATTAAATAAGTATAGCTGAAGATGGGGGAGGATAAAAGGTTGATTGGTGGGTGGAACGGAAAGGAAGCAAGGAAAATTGAGGATGTGGGGGCTGCCAGGAGGAAAGAAAGAAGAAATAGTGTGGAGAAGGTGAGGCAGGGGGAAATGAGGTGCCCCTCACAAGTCCTTGCAGGTTCCACAATAGTTTTCCCAGGTACAGGCTGCCAGGGGAGGAAAAAAAGAGAAAGCTGAAAACAGGGGGGCAAATACAAGAGTCTTCATTTATTTGTTTGTTTGTTTATTGTCCTCTTTTCTCACTGAGACTCAAAACAGATTACACAGTGTAGGTTAATATAATCAATGACTCAAGACACTCGATCAACAATATAGTAGAGTATGGAGAGCAGAAATCCAAAAGCAAGCTCCAAATACAGAGTTGAAATAGGGCTGAAATAAAACATAAGAAGTTTGACATGACATATTAAATGGGATAGAAACTACCCAGAAGGAGCATACCTACATCAACCGATAGTGCAGTATAGCCTTGAGTCTCTTTATCACAAGCATCTCTCTGAATCATTTCCTTACAGCACAGACATCTTACCTGTGTGAAAAAAAAATCTCCTGAATAATTCTGTTTTGCACAGTTTGCAGAAAGCCGGGAGAGAGGGAGCTTTCCTGACCTCCTCAGGCAGACCATTCCAAAAAGTGGGGACTCCCACAAAGAAAGCACGTGTACCAACAGTTGTAGATTTTGCAGGGTGGAAGCTACAGAAGGACCTGCGCTGATGAGAGGCGGTCCAGCAGATAGAAGGGGCCAAGTCCATGAAGGGCTTTGCATGTGATAGCCAAAACCTTGAACTGAGCCTGGTAACTGATGGGATAGTCAATGGAGTAACTGCAGAATGGAGGTAATATGCATGCTCCATGTGCAGAAGCAAAATATGAAGTTGGTGAGTGGGTAAGGAGAAACAGAAAAGGAGAGAGACCACCGGGGCTATAAGGGAAGGGAAACAAAATATAGTGGGGAGGGGAAAATGAGATGCCCACCAGAAATTCTTGCTGGTTCCCCGCTTTCATATAATCAATTCTGAACTTCATCTGTACAGACAGGAAAACCCAGAGGATGCCTCCAGTTTCAGATAGGTGGCATGGGGGGGAGAGGAGTTACTCTGTAGGGCAGAAGTGGGCACAAGAGGAGCAAGTAGGGTTGCTATTCCCCTGGTGTGGGCAGAGGATCCCCCGCTCTCACTCTCCACCCCCTGCCACCACACACCTGGCTGGTGGAGGGGGGAAGGCAGGAGAACAGGTCTCCAGGGTGCACTCCCAGGGCGTCCTGTGAGTGACGTCATCATGCTGCACTTGGGAGCATTCCTGCACTTCCCACGGGGCTGACTTGGGCCCCAAACGGACTAAATTGGGCCCGTTTGGGGCCCAAATTGTTCCAGTGCAAAGCACAGATGATCTCCCAGGCCTGCACAATGATGTCACTTCCTGGAACAGAAGAGGAACAGAAAGGTGAGTTTTGAGTCCCCCACTCCCATCGAGAGGGTAAGGGAACCTGGCAACCCTGGGAGCAAGTGGAACTGCAACTGATGGAGCAAGTTAGGTGAGGAGGTGGAGAGATTGAGCCTCCACAGCCACCATGTGAACCAGGATGGTAGGTGGGGAGGAGGGGGAGCTAGAGCTGCTTCCAGAAGAAGGCAAAGATGCATGCAGGTGAGTGGGCAGAGGGAAGAGATGGAGCTGCTGGAGTTGCCACACTCTCATTGCATGAGCCGGACATTCATTGGTGGCCATGTTCCAGCCAAGTAGGATGGCCATTATGTAATTACTAGCAACACAGCCCGTTGTGGGGAAAAATACAATGGGCTCTAGAAAGGGGAGGGCGGGCAGGCGGGCATTCACTCCGCCTCTGTCACTGATTCCAGCAGGTGAAGGAGGGGGGGTGGGCATTGTCATCTGTTCCATGCCTGATCTGCCTGATCTTGGCCATGTAAAGGGAGGAGTGGACTTTGCTACCTGCTTCATGCCTGATACATACCGGGTAAAAGAGGGGGCATTGCTTCCTGTTCTGTGCCTAACTACAGCTGGGTGAAGGGGGCAGGCATTTCTACCTACTCCGAGTCTGATCCCAGCTTGTTTAAAGAGGGTGGGCATTGCCACCTGCTCCCTGCTGGGTGAAGAGAGGAACAGGCATTGCCTCCTGCTCTGAGCCTGATCCTGATCCTGACAGGTGAAGGTGGGCGGCGGGCTTTACTACTTGCTCTGCTCCTTATCCCAGCTCGGTGATGGGGCTGCAGGCATTGCCACCTGCTCCTGATTCTGGCAGGTTGAAGGTAGGGCAGGCACATCTGCATGCTTGGCTCCTAACTCCGGCAGGGTGAAGGCAGGTTGGGCATTGCTGCCTGCTCAGTGGCTTAATCTGGTAGGCTGAAGAGGGCAGTCATTGCCACCTGCTCTATTTCTTATCCTGTAAGCAATTCACATGGGACAAACCCAAGGGAAATAAACACAGTGCTAAATACAGTCACAATATTAAAAATGCAACACTTAGTGCAAAATTACTGAATTTATCTTATACTATAATTTGCAAACATGTATTTCAAGTCACTTATAATCCAATACACCAAACCAGCTGTTAAATCCCCCAGAGTCCCAAAGGTACAGAGTCTCTAGGACCCAACGGAATGCTGGAGAGCTGTTGGAATGTCCTACTGTTAAGATTCTCCGTGCTGTTAACAGAAAGCCGTCTGTATTTCAGTTGGAATATCCTCCTGTTGAGATTCTCCATGCTATTAACAGCAACCCGTCTGCATTAAAGTTAGAAATGTGTAAAAATGCTTCTTATTGTTTTTTCTTCAAATAGGTGGAACAACGAAGATGTAAAGGGTCCCCCGAAGGGGTCCCCCTGCTCTACAAGCTGCCAGCAAAGTCGGCTTGTTTCGTGCGATGTCCACTTCCTCAGGAGTCAATCAGAAGACCACCATGCAAGCAGTTCTCTGCAAATAAATTAATACTAAAATGACACAAGTATAACGGTTTCAGTCATCATTTAACAGAAATAACCAAAATGTCTATATTATCCAAAAACAATGACTCACCAAAGAATCACCGGAGTAGATTTCACGTGCATATAATTCAGCGCACTCAAAGCAATCAGTGTAACAACCACACCCTATACTCCCTTAAATGCATCACAACCATATGTAATTTAAAGTGACACTCATAATGATCATTGCCACAGTGTATCAACACTTACAGATTGGTATTTTTATCCCAGAAAACAAGATAAATTTAAGTCTAAATTTAAACCAAGCGGATGCAACGTCCCTAATTTATGAATCCACTCTGCCTCCCGTCTCAAGAGGACCCTCTATTTGAATGTTTGGGAGTCCTTTGGTAATACAAACAGGACAGTAAACTTGAACTCAGTCTCTTTTGTAGGATGATTAATAAAGTGCTCTGTTAATGGTGCCTCCATAACCTGATTCCTAATTCTTGAAAGATGTTCTAATATTCGGGTTTGGACAGAATGAGTGGTGCTACCAACATACAATTTATTGCATGAGCAACTAATTAGGTAAACCACAGATTCTGTTTGACAAATGGAGTAATGGGAGAGGTGGATCTTGATGGACTTATTCCCCACCTGTAACTCATTACTTTGCCACACCAGAGGACAAACCTGGCAATGGCCACATAGAAAATGTCCCTTCGGTAATGCACTAGCCACTGTCCCCACAACATATTTAGTGTGCACCAAGATGTCCTTCAGGTTTCTTGTACGCCTGAGTCCTATCCTAGGAGGTCTTTGGCATCCAGAAACATGGGTGACAAGATGCCAATATTTATTAACTATTCTTTTTATATCATTAGATAACGATGTATATTCCAGAGAGCAATGAATAGTCTCAGAATGATCTGTTCTACCTCGCTGGAATAACTCACTCCTAGGTGTTTTGTTTGCCGTTTTTAGCTTCCTCCACCACTACAGGGGGATAGCCTCTATCCAAAAAAGCTTTTTCCATTATCCTACTCTCCCTCATATAGTCCATTTGGGAGATTGAGTTTCGTTTGAGTCTTAACATCTGCCCAAATGGGATGTTCTGCCTCAAGTGACGGGGGTGGAACAAATGGTAATCTAAATAAGAGTTCCTGTCAGTAACCTTTTTGTCACGGTCTGGACGAGCCCAAGCAGGGTGGTTCAAGTCCAAACCTTAATGCCAGAGTCTGAGGGGAGTTCCAAGAGCAAAAGCCAGGTCAAACCGGTGGTCAGAGCACGAGATAACGCCAGGAGTGAGTCCAGAGTCCAAGAGCAAGGTCAGGTACAATCCAAGGTCATTTACCGGTAGTGTCAGGTCCAAAAGCAGGCATGGGCACGGGCACAGGCAAGGTTCACAGAACACGGAGTGGTTGCAGGCAATAGACACATTGCTTCCACGCCCAGCAGTTCCTCCAGACTGGCTCTTATAGCCAGGCGTGGTTTTCAGCCAGCTGCTGGGGCTCCATCCTGACACTACTCATCGTCACTCTCCAGCAGCTGGCGTTGGCTCAAGAGGCGAGCACTGCGCTGTCTCTCCTGCAGTTCCAGTCTCTGGCGCTGCCTGCGGCGTTTCTTGGGCATGGGTGAACCTGGGGGGGTGGAGGCTCTTGGCTGCGCTGGTATCCAGATGGTCCCAGGAGATGGTCCCAGGAGAATTTCAACAGTAGGTATTAGTAGTTCAGCTAATAATGACCATAGTAAAATAGCCCATTGTCATGGATAACAAGATGCCAGTTTGATGGATAGATACAGCAAGCAGACCTTTCATTTCTTGTTAGTTTCACTAGCTATAGGTTTAGCTTCTTCGTCCATCCAACAATATTTCAGCAGTGGGGATTTCTGCAGAAGTCTTCATCTGGGGAAATGCATCCATTTCCACTTTCCGGTTGGTTACCTCTTTTCCTTTGAGGAAGAGAATACTCATTTACTTGCTTATTCACTTATATATATATATGCTTCCATTCTTTTCTGAACTTCCCTCTGCTATTTCTATGGTTCGAACAATTGAAGCAAATTCCCAGCACATTATGTGTTTTGAATTTGGATGGTGTGTGTGTGTGTGTGTGTGTGTGTGTGTGTGTGTGTGTGTGTGTGAGGTTGGATTGTGAGATTCCACGATTTCGTGTGCCATAGTTGTGGGTTCTTTATTATCATTATCATTATCATTATCATTATCATTATCATTATCATTATCATTATCATTATCATTATCATTATTACCCAACATTCCTCAGCCAATGAAGCTCATTGAGGTAGCTCACAAAGCATAAGACATCACATACAATAAAGCAAATCCTCTGATGAAACTCAAATGATTGGCAGGTCTGTGTAGGAGTAGGCAGTACTTCAGGTATCATGATCTTGATCCAGTAGAGCTTTAACAGTAATAACCAGCCTTTTGAATGGAGTCAGAAGAGAAAAGGCAGCCTGTGTGGTATAATATCAACCCATTGTAGTAGTAGTAGTAGTAGTAGTTGTTGTTGTTAACACCAACAAGCAATCCGGTTACTACATTTTGCACTTATGGAAGCTTCCAGACTATTTTCAAAAGTGGCCCCACATAAGGTGCATTATAATTATTTAACCTGGACGTGATCAGAGCATGGGTAATTGTAGCTGAAACTTGCTTTTGAAGGAATGTGTGATTTTTTTTGTTATATTTCTTTACTGTTTTTGCCTGTCTATTTTTGTCCTGCCTATTTCTTCTGGCCATTTTTAAATACAGTGTTTATAATGCTTTTTATATTATATATCATCCATATTTATTTATATATTTATTAATTTTTATTTATGTCATTTATAGTCTGCTTTTCTCACTGAGACTCAAGGCAGATTACATAGTGTGAGATTAGTACAATCAGTGGCAAGGACAAAGGCAGGCAACGCTGTCCAACAGGCAGACTTTGATTGGCGTGAGTGCCACTGTGCCTGCTAACATCTTTCCTGGCCATGCCAAATGTCCTTAGGGAGTGGGTGGGATTTTGCCTTGAAGGGCTTCTGATTGGCCACTGGAGATTTGATTGGCTGTGCAGATTTTTAAAATGATTGTTTCAGCAGCAACTGCTGCCACAGCACAAGGATCTTCAATGCATGACTGAGGTTAGCTCTGTATATGCAAGAAAATAGTTTTAAATGGCATGTCCATTGATAAGGCACCTTGCTAAACACAGCTTATTCCTGAAACATGAATTATTATTACCGATGGGCATGAAATGAAATACGAACCAAAGTTCATCATGGGCTGGGCTGGTTTGTGGTTCGCGAACCAGTGGTTTGTGGTTCGCAGACCGGTGGTTCATCAGCGCCCATTTCTGATGAACCGCCACAAACTTTAGGCCGGTTCATTTGGTTCATTTTTTGGTTCATCACCGCAGACAGCCAAACCTGATCAATCAGTTTCCTAGGCAACAGGAGGAATAGGCTTTCTGCTGCCCTGGAAGTGATGTTTCCACGAACCAAATGAACTGGTTCACGAACTGGGGCAAGTTAATGAAAGTTCATGGTTCATGAAATGTGATGGACCACTAACCACATGGTTTGGAATTTCCCTGGTTCATGCCCATCTCTAATTATTATGAGAGTTATGTATAACGTCATTCCTTGACACTTTGTAGCTGGCTTCACATCCTGTGGCAACTGTTGTGCTTACTTAATTGTGTTAGAACTCCAAAGGTGCCTGCCCACAGGCTCAAAAAGGTTGGCAACCCTCTGGGCTACACCACTGACCAACAGTACTTCGCTTTTATCAGAAGTTATTGTTTTAGTTTTTCAGATATGCAATGCCACATGGGGTTGGGTCCATGCTTTGTGTGATGCTGTCACTACAGAAACTGGGAAGGACGCTACTGGTGGACAGATACAGAAGAATGTCAGTTACAACATTCTATGCTCATTGACTTCAGGTAGACTTAAAAAGTGTGTAACTCTGCTTAGGATTGCACTGTAAGAAAAGTATGGGAGACAATATAGATGAATATGAAAAGGAGTTGATATTGGAAGATTACAGCTGGGAATATCTTATCTTTTGATATAAAACATTGGTGACAACATTGCTTCAAAAATAAAACCCTACAAATCCTTATTATGTTGTCAGAATGCAAAAGAATAAAAAATTAGAATAATGATAATAATAGGTATACAAAACAATTGAACTTGTATGTTTGTATCAAAAGAAAAAAGCAATGTGTCCTGTTTTGTTTCCTTCAAAAGCTTTGAGATAAAGAAAGAGAGGAGGGAAAACAAATAAACCCCTTCACTTTCCTTTCTCTTACACACCAATTGCGTGATCTAGTTCTCTTCAGCAGTAGCTGAATTCATGTTTCAATTGTATTTTTCTCTCGAGTACCAGAATGTGGCCGTTCTATCTCATCCAGGTCTCTTGGGGTCTCTCTGCCTCTTCTGTTCTGCATTACTTCTTTGTTATAGACAGAGCTTTTGTAATACGAGATGTAACAAATGAAGTTAAAATATAACTGAAATGATTGGTTTCCAAATGCTTGCATCCTCTGAGTACAAGGACCACTAGCTGAGATGTAAGGCAGTAACAACAGAAGAAATATTTCAGTATAGGACAGACTTATGTGACTTGAATGGAGTTGACACAAAACGAAATCTGGACAAGAATGCTAGATATTTATAGGTACATAAATTCAGTTTATGCCTCTGGGTTTGAATATGGTCTGGAAACCAACCATTTTGAGAACATCATGTGCAATTACCACCCACATCTTCGTCTTCCTCTTCAAGGCAAAACTTAGGGAAGCTATACACATCACTTCACTGCATCTCTTTCCAGCCTGTGATAATCCTAGGGAGAAAGAAATGTTTTTCAGTTTATGATGCCAGAGCACCCACCTCTGCCTTAGAGACCACTTTTCCTTTGCTACTACAATGAAATGGCTTTGCTGTGTAGCAGAAAATCCAGAATGGTTCCACTGGCAGGAAGTCTCCACAGGGGCCTCATTTCACATTGCAGCAATTACCCCCAAAGCATAATAACTGGAGCCATCTGGTGGAACAACCTGCGAACTAGTTCCCAAACACCACCAGATTGGTCCTTGGTGAGGGAATGAACCTCATTTTCCTGCTGAAATTAAACCAATGGGATAGCAAAGCAATAACATTGGTGGTGGTGGAAGTGTCATTAAGTCATAGCTGACTTATGGAGACCCCTGCTGGGGTTTTCAGGGCACAAGACTAATAGAGATGATTTGCCATTGCCTACCATTGACACTCCTGTCTTCTTTGTAGGTCTCCCACCCAATTACTAACCAAAGCTGAAATTCCAAGATCTGACAAGATTGGGCTTGCCTGAGCTATCCAGGTCAGGACACACTAACATTAAAAACCCTACGAAAGCAAAACTTGGGTATAAATATTTCAATGAGTCAATGGGAAAGTTTATGGACTAAAGAAATTAAATTTACAGATTGTCAAATATTAAGAGAAAATTGGTATAAAATGTTTTTTTAGATATTATATTTCTTCTAAAGATATTGCAAAAATTAGTAAGGATTAGAGCGGTAAGTGCTGGAAATGCCAACATATGGATGCAGCTTTCTATCCTATGTGGTGGACATGTAAGAGAGCAAGAAGATACTGGATAAAAACATGAGGAGGACATGGCGAACATGAGGAGACGCAAAAGATACTGAAGTCTTGCTTTGTGCTGGATCCTAAAAATGTGTTATTAAATATTTTTTACAAATTAACATAATAATAAAAGAGCGTTGTGAACTTTTTAAAATATAGGGTAACAGCAGTGAGAGTAGTAGATGCAACAAAATAGAAGGCAGAATCTTGTCCAGATATGACTGATTGGAAGAATAAAGTATGAATGTGTGTCAATGGCAAAATTAACTTATATGCACAATAGATCAAACCAAGAATTTCAGGAAAAATTGAAAGGGTTTTTTATTATGTAGCTGTAAAGTAATGAGAATTAAATATAAGTAATATTAAAATAGATCAATTATTAAGCTAAATAGTTAAGTTAGCGAGCTAATAAGCTGAACATAATAAGATTAAATATAATGTTGAATCTGAAATATAAAAGGCTGTACATAAAGTATCTTAAGTATATATGGAGACGGAGATTAGAAATATGTAGTTTCGTTATTCTGATAATTTTTTCTTGTATTTTATGTACATGTGTTTGATTTTTAAATGTTTCATTCATTGTTTATTGTTTAAAAAATAAAAAAATAGGGGGAAAGGGCATTGTTTTCATTCTTGTGGATAAATGCCATTCTGTTTGTTGAGTTAACTTTCTATGGGCTGCAGAGGGGAGGGGCCAGTTCTGGAGTAGAATGTGATTGGAGCGAGAGCTGGAAGGGAGGGGAGTTGAAAGTTGACAGTTGGTGGCTAAAGTTGAGGGAGAAATGGCTCTGAGGGGAGATGTAGATCTAATGTAACCCCAGGTATCAAAGGATTGTGCCTGTCCTACACAACATCTAATTAGGGCACGAGTACAGAGGAGCAGAGGAAGAGAGAATAGGGGTTTCTTTTTATGTTGTATTATTCCTTCCATTCACTGTATATTTGCCTGTGTACAGTTGAAAGTTAAATAAATGATTTTTGAAATTTATGAAAAAAAGGAAGATCTTCTGTTCCACATAGTCCCCCAACTGCTTAGGCCCACTAGTAGAGGAGGGAGGTTAGGAGGCTGTCCCGCCTAACCAGGACTCACTACAGGGACAGTGGTTGCAGCAGCTACCTGGAGACAGGAGACAGCCCCTTCAGGTGCCTGGCCAGAGGCAAAAAGGGAGGGGTAGGCAGAGTGGGGTCTACCAGTGGGAGGAAAGGCCCCAATTTGCCACAGTTCTGTTCATGATTGTCCACTGGCAAATCAAGGAGAACAGGATCTTGGGGTTGGCACCCAATACTAAGGTCTATTAAATGTCTCAGAAGCATATCTAGGTAGCTGATATATTCTTGTTTAAACTTGCTTTTGCTTCTTTGTATTGCTGCTTGACACCGAGTTAGTTCTCATAATTACAGCTGGACTTATTCCACCAACAACTCTAGTTTTGTAACCAAGTAAGCTTCTTTGCTTTCAGTCTTGAAATCAGTATCACTGTGCTTTTTGTGGGGGCTCAGTATGTACTCAGAGACCTCTCAAGCCCGCTACTATAGAAAAGTAAGGAAGGGGATAACCTTGCATTCCAACCGGGTCCATTCCAGTTCATTCCCTTTGTTGCATAAAAGAAAGATAAAAATGCCTTTTAACTGAACACCCCAGAAAATCATAACACCCTATAGCATCGTTTATTGAAATGTCCTTGAAATTGACTGAACTGATGTCATATTATGTAATCCACTTAAAGTCTCAGTGAGAAAGGTGGAATATAAATGACACAAATAAATAAACCTGGGAAGACGCTCTTTCTCAGGAAGAGTGGTCAATAAAGATCTCCCTTTGCCACGGAGTGGAGATGAGCCATAACTTTCAAACTAGGGTAGAAGGATAACTGGTTTCATAAACCATGACAATAAAAGTCTCTGTTGTCGTGCAGGCGAAGTGGAAGTGCAGAACTCCAAATGACTGGAGAAAGATGTCATGGGACCCATGAGGAATACAAAACAAGCAGGAAAGTATCGCAATATCAGGAACTACAATTTGTGAAATCATACTAAATATGTCATAACAAAGTAATAAATATAATTCACATAATCATTTACTCAATAGTCACAAAGTTTTTGGATGAACAAGCAAGGTGCTCTGTCACCAAATCGACAAGGAACTGCTCTCTTCAAGTGGCATGTGCAAATGAACCATCATTATTCAAATCTCAAATATACAATAAACTATTCTTACTAAAGTGCATGTGCTTTAGTCTTCATTAAACATAGTAATCATACGGCAAGCATAGAATATTGCACAATTCCATGAAAGAGTTCAAAAAGAGTTCATATTGCACCACAATAATAAAGTGCTGAGTTAATTCATTGTAAGTCCATAGAGCTTGGTTTCAACATCCATGCATACTTAGTCCTTGTTGAATAAATTCATCAATCACTTAGTTCATAGGATGTCAATAGGTCCTTCATGCAGATATAGGGTGAGCCATGATCAAAACTTGTTCTATGGGTTGTCCAGACCCTTTAAATCCTGTTTCAATATAAATATTTTTCAAAGAATCACAGACCATAACAAGCAAAATTATTAAGGCATGCTGGCGTGTGTTCAATCCTTAGCTAGTGATGGGGGAGTTCTCTCTATCTCCCATGATTTGGGGAATGGGACATCCATCTTTGGCTTGGATTTGTGATGTCAAGTTATCTTCAGAGTAAACCTTAAGTCAGACTACTTAGAAAGTTTTTCTTTTTCTTTTCTTGGTTCTGTTTAGCCTTTATGCCATGATATAATCTTCCTAGTATTTCTGTGCTCTGCGGCATATTTGGTGAAGTACAATAAAGATCTATTTAAGAAGAAGGCTGTGCCAGATTTCTTCCCCTTGTGGCCAGCCATCTGTTCATGCTTGACAACCTGCCTGTGCTTGGAGGCTTGCCAGAGCCAAACTGTGGGTTAAAGGGAAGCATGAAAATCGGTTTGGGGTGGCTGGTCTGAAGAATATATAGCCAAGAGAAGTTGAAGTGTGGGGTCTTGCCCTCTCCTACGCAAATGTGCACACACATCTT
This sequence comes from Eublepharis macularius, assembly GCF_028583425.1. Lineage (NCBI taxonomy): Eukaryota > Metazoa > Chordata > Lepidosauria > Squamata > Eublepharidae > Eublepharis > Eublepharis macularius. The sequence goes on along the minus strand of NC_072792.1, from coordinate 29,924,474 downwards.
CCCTGGGGCTTGTGTGCAATCCTGTTCACATGTTACAGTGAACACAGGTACATACTGGAAGTACATGAGCATCACTTTTTGTAAGAAAGAGCCAATGTGCATTCACTTTACAAATGAAGTGGGAACCAGTGCTTTGATAAATATGGGGTTTAAATCACACATTCAGGTGTACACATGTTGTATGTAACATTAGAATTACTCAGCACATGTATAAAGACAAACCAAGTGTGCACAGACTGTATGTGCATTCATTATAACTTGTGAACATCTGAGCTAGAGGCTCGCTTGGATAGTGCCCAAGGTTCTGTTGGAGTGATAGGAACAGCTGGAAGCACAATAACGGACTGAAGGCGGCATCCTGGCTGGGAAAAGCAGTAGCTCTTTCCCCTGATCATTGTGGGTCCCCCTTTTTCTACTTAAACCTGAGCCAAAATGTCCCACATTGTTACCAGTTCTATAACTGCAAGATAAATATTTGATATGTTCTTGGAATCAGCCAAATTGCCAATAAACAGATGAAGCATGTGTGTGTGTGTGTGTGTGTGTGTGTATGCACGTGAGTGCAGAAATTCACACAAGTAAAAGTGAATGACCAAGCCCCATGGGGCAGACCAGTAAGCTGCAGTACTGCAGCACAAGTTCTGCTCACGAGTTGACCTGAGTTCGATCCTGGTGGAAGTCAGGTTCAGGTAGCCGGCTCAAGTTTAACTCAGCCTTCCATCCTTCCAAGGTCGGTAAAATGAGTACCCAGTGTAGTGTAGATGACGGGGGTAAAGTAAAGTGTAGATGACTGGGGAAGGCAATGGCAAATCATCCCGTAACAAAAAGTCTGCCAAGAAAACATCATGATGTGACATTCCCCCATGGATCAGTAATGACTTGGTGCTTGCGCCTTTACCTTTATCTAAAAGTGAATTAAATCATGCTGATCTTGTGAACCTGGCAATCATCTAAAGGTATATATAGAAAAGGTGCAGCTATTTCCCTCTATGTATATAGCATTTTTTCTTCTTCTTGTTGCAACTTGTTCATATTAAGTATGTGTTATATGTATATTTTATTTACCATCTCGTTATTCTCAGCAATGGAATAATGTTCCTATTGCAGAATCGAGGAATGCCTATCCTCGCCTGTGCACAAATCAATGGGCTATAGTATCTTTCGATGAAAGAAATGTTGGATGAGCAAAGCACACTTCAGTATATAAACCCAGCTCAGCCATTGAAATTAATGGATGATCTTGGTCACGTCTCTGGTACTGACTTTCAGTTACCCATCTGTAGACCTGTAATTATAATAAGGACCTACCTTGTAGACATTGCAAGGAAAATAAAGCTCATTAATCACTTTTCACAGTAGAAATCTAAATGATAATTAAAAATAATAATAATTGAAACAACCCCAGGTGACTTTTCATCGCTTGGCCAACTTGTTAACCTGAGGATAACCGTTGATGCAGAAGACCCATCAAATTAATACTCTGCAAGCTTCCCTGCCCATCTCATTTCATCTAAAAACTTCCCTTCTATTGATTTTCTGGTAACATTTACAAATGCAGTGCAGATGGCATAGGTAGTTTCATGGGAGAAGAAAAATCAATAGAGTCCATCAATTTGAAATCAATAAAAGCATTAATGAGTTACAATTGGATATAGTTTCAGGAAAAGCAACAATGAGAGAGGAAGTTAGATCTGAATAATGCTGCAAATTCTGCCAGCAAGGGAAATAAAAGCAAGCACTGAACAACCATAATGAATATTATCATTTTCTTAATGGGAAAACGCATCCTTCTGAAGACGGCTCACAGGAGATCATGTGCACCAAGTAAAAACACACAAAGGAGCAAAAATCTATAAGACTTTAATTCATAGGTTTAGAAAGATACTTAAGCAGAAGACTTAGTGTAACTCTAGGCCTAAGAGAGTAATGTAGCAAAGGTAAACTCATTACAAGAGGGATTTTTAGAAGCTCATTACCATGGCAATAAAAACATACAAATTTCAAAATTCACAATCATGTCCAACTTAGTGAAATCCCTTAAGCTTTCGTTTAACCAGAAGGCATGTAGAATTACAGTGGAATAGATCTTCAAGCAAAGAGAGAGAGAGAGAGAGAGAGAGAGAGAGAGAGAGAGAGAGAGATCAAAATGATTAATTTATGAACCTGGCATAGTAAGGATTTTTCCCCCAATGCAGTTCAGAGCAGAGGTTTTGTCTTTGCCACTGGAAACCCTCAAGTTACAGGGGAAAATGTTCGACTGTCCCCAAATATAACTAGTGATTCAATAATAATCACCTGATATTAACTATCAGCTCCACCAGTTATCTCTGTCTCCTTTCTCCATTTTTAACAATATTGTTCTAAGAGTAAACCTTGGGGCACAACCCCACCACTCACAAAGGTTGTAATGGTCAAGGGGAAGTCCCTCCCTGGCATCCTTTAACCATTCCTTGCCATCCATTCAGGCTCTAGTTATAATAGCTGCCACCAACAAGGTTTTATCATATGGCAGCAGGATCACCATGGTTACCTCCACCACATTTCTACAAGAAAGATCCCAACTTTCTTAGGTTCTCTTGGTTGTACCCACATAACAGACCTGAACTCTCAGAGGCAAGCTTCGAATTATTCATTTGACATAAGTGAGGAGAAAAAAAGAATTTATTGGGGGATAAAAGAAATAAGAGTCAGGACAAAACAACATACTTAACTCCCTAAGGGGGTTTGGTGAACAAAGGCATTAAATCATAATACAGTGCAAGTGGTTAACAGTGCAATTCAAAGCACAGTTACTCCAGCCTAAGCCCATTGATTTCAGTAGGCTTAGACTGGAGTAACTCTGCTTAGGATGGCACTGTTAGTTATTTAGATAGTTCCCCAGTCTTTTAGATATGGTGACCTGCAAGTCCAAATTTACTTGGTACAGTTACCCATCCAGGGTTGGCCCAAGGTTTCCTGGCACCCTAAGCAAAGTATGACCTTGGCACCCATCTAGTCCAGCATTCCATTTTCTACTGTGGCCAACGAGATGTTTTTTGAGAAAGCAACAAACATCACAGCCTACTATGAACCCCAAGGAAGTGGTATTCTGAAGCATACAGTCTTTGCATATGAGGGCTACATTCTAGATTACTCCCTCTAATCCCCTTTAAGATTCTAAGAAAACTCACTCTAGTAACAATCACAACACAATTTAATTGATTCTTTATCAATCAACATGAGCATGCAGAGAAGATAAAAAAACCAAATAGTGTATGATATGCTCAGACCTTGATAGCCCAGGCAAACCTGATCTCGTCAGATCTCAGAAGCTAAGCAGGGTTGGCCTTAGTTACTAATTGGAAAGGAGACCTCCAAAGAAGACAAGAGATGCAAAGGCAGGCAAAGGCAAACCATAGTCAATTGCCCTGAAAAACCCATCAGTGGTGGCCTAAGCCACCAATGACTTGATGGCACTTTCCACCACCAATGTATGACATGGAAGACACTGGTTCCAGGGTCAGGTCTTCGTTTCCAAAATAGAGGTCAAAGCCTTGCCTCAAACTAAGCATCGAAGCTGGTTCTTGTGGAAATTCACGCGTAACTATTTTCCTACAGAAATATTCTACAAAGGAAAATATGTATACCTGGTTTGGTGGAAAGTGCAAAGTCTAGTTTCCTCTGTGGGGGCAAAAAAAGGAGGAGGGAACATGAGGCATGTTCACATAATGCCAAACCATGCCTCTTAATTGGTTTAGATATAATGGCTAGATTCTATAGTCATTTTTATACAGATTATTTCCTATTCAAGTTTCCAATATTTTATCAAAGTCAGTCTCACTGTAACTACTATAACTTAATCATAGTTCCATCTCTTTCTTAAAGATGGCACGACTTAGCAGCGTTTGTATTTTAATATAGTTTGTATGTATTGCTTTCTTCCCTAAGGCTTCGAGTGGTACTCTGAACAATATTTCTCTTGTCTCTCTGAAAATCTTCTTTTTGAAAAAAAATTACCACTTACTAAAGTTTGACTTCTAAAGGTACTTTCATAATGACTTACTCAGAGAGCACAGACTACAGAGTTAGTATTCTGTCCCAGAATTAAGCCAAAGTGGGGAACCACCCTTTGCAAAAAGTTTTAACTCAGAAAAAAATGCCCCTCATCCCTTTAGTGATTTTTTTCAGCCTTGCTCTGAATTTACTGCGCCAACTAATGCCAATAAAGATTGACTGACTGATTTTTTCAGAAAGTAAGAAATGGGGTGAAAGTGTTTATCCATTGTGTGGGATGGGAAGGAAGGAATAGTGTGATCATGGTGCCAAGACGAGCAGCAATACTCCCTGTCATCCTACATGGCACCGATTTATTAATTTCAATTATTTTCCCATAACTTCTTTAAATGTATCTTTTTTAAATTAAAGAAGTCAGAAATAGAACATTGCATGATGTGGTTTGGGGGGTGGGGGTGGGGCTGCAACACAAATCAACAAAAAATAGGGATACCCACAGTGTGTGAATGGAAATATTGCCTTCTCCTCAGACAAAGGCACTTTAAAGTCCTAGACATTCTTTGTTAAGGTTAACAGTAGGGATGTGCATTTCGGCTTTCTGAATGCCGAAAGAAAGCCAAAACAAGTGTTTCGGCTTCTTTCGGGTTAGCCGAAACGTTTAGGAGAAAGCCGAAACGTTTTGGCTAGCCGAAAGAAAAAAAGCCGAAACGTTTCGGCTTCTTTCGGCTTTCTTTCAGCTTTTCAATGGGAAAATGCCTCCGTCTTCCCGGACGTCTGGGGGAGGCATTTTCCCACCGAATCAGCCCAAAATTGGTGGGGACCTTCCTCTAACCCCTCTCTAAAAAAACCCCAAGTTTCAGACCGATTGGACTTTGGGGGGCCATGTTATGGCCCCCCAAAGCAGGTCCCCCTATCCTCCCATAAGAAAGCGAAGGAGCAGCATATTGTTAGCTTGCTGCTGCTCATCTTCTTCATTATTTCCTATGGGGAAAAAATGAAGAGGCAGGCTTCCTTTGCCAGGGGTGGCATTTTGCATGCAAAATGCCCCCCAACCCTCTAGGGCCCTTCTCCCACCCTTCCTCCCACCCCCCACCAAGGCACAGCCTGCTCCCACTTGGGGGGGGGCATTTCATGGCCTCCCCAAGTAGGTGCTCTTTTCTCTACCACTGACAGCTGTGGGAGGCTTGTCTTGCCAGGGGTGGCATTTTGCATGCAAAATGCCCCCCAACCCTCTGAGGCCCTTCTCCCACCCTTCCCCCCACCCCCCACCAAGGCTCAGACTGCTCCCACTTGGGGGGGGGGGCATTTCATGGCCTCCCCAAGTAGGTGCTCTTTTCTCTACCACTGACAGCTTGGGGAGGCTTGTCTTGCCAGGGGTGGCATTTTGCATGCAAAATGCCCCCCAGCCCTCAGGGGCCCTTCTCCCACCCCTCCTCCCACCCCCCACCAAGACTCAGCCTGCTCCCACTTGGGGGGGCATTTCATGGCCTCCCCAAGTAGGTCCTCTCAGCCCCTAAAGTCCACCCCTTACAGCCCCACACAAACCCAATTCCCCCCCAGCTGCCACAAACAGACCCAAATCCCCACATTAGCCTCTCACAGACCCAAATCCACCCCCACCTGCCCCACACCCATAACCCCAGGAACAGGCTGGCAAAGGCCAGCCCTCTCCCTTTGTTCCCTATGCTGGGAACTTCTAAACTCTCTTTCCCTGGGCAATTCTGCACAGCCCAGGGGTGCCACAATGGTGGGCACACTTCTGAGTGCCAGCTGGTCCCTGTGAAAGAGCACCTGAACCACAGACACCCTCCCTCAAATTCCCCCCCCCACCTACAGAGATGGCTGGCCAGCCAGCCCCATTGTTCCCTATGATGGGACCCAACTGCACAACAAAGAATAAAACATGAACAACACAAAATAAAGTTTTTTAAAAATTATTTTCTCCCTTTCAAAGTACAAGTAGGCAAAGCATTATGACACATTACACCAGCAGTCCCCCACACAGAAAAATTAACACAACTCACTTAACATCAGAGAATCACAAAACACGATTCCTGTCAAAAACACTTTATTTCTTGAACAGCTTTAGGTTACACAGCAGGGGGGCACACCAAAGGGCATGGCAGCAGTATCTTACACAAAAATAACACAACTCACTTAACATCAGAGAATCACAAAAGCACAATTCCTGTCAAAAACACTTTATTTCTTGAACAGCTTTAGGATACACAGCAGGGGGGTGCACCAAAGGGCATGATAGAAGTGTACTACACAAAATAATACAACCCACTTCACCGTTTTTGACAGCAGTTGTGTTTGTGTGATTCTCTGATGTGAAGTGAGTTGTGTTATTTTTATGTAGTACACTGCTTTCATGCCCTGTTGTGCCTTCCTACTGTGTAACCTAAAGCAGTTAAGGAAATAAAGTGCTTTTGACAGCAATATTTTGGGGTGATTCTCTGATGTTAAGTGAGTTGTGTTATTTTTGTGTAAGATACTGCTGGAAGCCACCCCTGGCAAAGGAAGCCTGCTTCTTCATTTTTCCCCATAGGAAATAATGAAGAAGATGAGCAGCAGCATGCTAACAATATGCTGCTCCTTCGCTTTCTTATGGGAGGATAGGGGGACCTGCTTTGGGGGGCCATAACATGGCCCCCCAAAGTCCAATCGGTCTGAAACTTGGGGGGGGGGTTTAGAGAGGGGTTAGAGGAAGGTCCCCACCAATTTTGGGCTTATTCGGTGGGAAAATGCCTCCCCCAGACGTCCGGGAAGACGGAGGCATTTTCCCATTGAAAAGCTGAAAGCCGAAAGCCGAAAGAAAGCCGAAACAAAGCTTAAAGCTGAAAGCCGAAACGGCTGGCCGTTTCGGCTTTCGGCTTATTCGAAAGAGATTCTTCTTTCGGCTTTCGGCTTTAGCCGAAATTTTTTGGCTTGCACACCCCTAGTTAACAGCTATGAGGGAATTGGGGTGGGGGTGGGGGGGACAAGATATTTGGCATTGTTGAAATCTGAGACATCATATTCACTTTCACAATGTAAGTGATGTTGCATGTTGGCGTGACGCTGAATTTCATCACCTCCCCACTGTGGGCCTGCCTAGAGGCAGTAGGGAATGGGGGCTGGAAGCCAAAGGGCCTTCTGCTATCACATGAGACCTGACACCCCTACTGTATTTGAATGGTCAGTGGATGAAAGCATAGCACATTATCTTTTAAGAAAACATGTCATCCACAGCCCCTTCCTAGAACTGACTGAATTCTTTCCAAGGACTGACATGAGTCATATCTTTAAAATTATGATAGCAAATTTCACACATACCTGATGAAGACCTGCTTAAAAAGAAGTCTTCCTGGCCATCTGTAGTTTGTCATGCGTGTTAACCCCCTTGTGATGTTTCTTATATTTCTGCATTCATACTGTTTCTATTGGTTCAGGTGGTGTTTTTATTTTGTTCCTTACAATACACCCCTATGCCTTCTTGAATGAATCTATTATTTATTACAGTCAAAGACCAGTAAAGAAAAAAATACAGTTCCAGAAATGTTTACATAATACATGATATTAAAAATAAAATATAATTCATTAAATTAATACAGAACAATGATCAACTCTTAAACAACTGCACAATATTTAGCAACTTAATTCATAATCCAAGGCTCATGGTATGAGAGATGAAGGGAAATATACATGTCCTCTGATCTACCAGGGTACTTTATAAAAAAAAAGAATAGAAGTAATGAAATCATGCTTAAAATAAAAAGGACACTGTTATAAAACATGCTCAACAGTTTCAACTTCCTCATTAGCACAAGGGTATTTTCTGTTGTTTCTTGTTATCACAGAGGGTCAGATGAGAACCAAAGTGTTAAAATCAACTCAAAAAAGTTTTTGGATAAACATTAGGGAGAGCAGTTCCTCAGTGGAACAGGTTTCTCTGGGAGGTGGTGGACTCGCCTTCTTTGGAGGATTTTAAGCAGAGGCTAGATGGCCATCTGTCTGTAATGCTGATTATATGACTTAATATGAACTTAGGCAGATCATGAGAGGGAGGGCAGGAAGAGATGAGCTTGTGCTAGGCTCTCATGCCCCTTTCTTATATGCCCAGGGTAATGCTGATTAGACATGGGCATGAACAGAAAAAAAAATGAACATGGTGTTTGTTGTTCGTTGCCATCCACAAACAATGAACAATGAACTTTGACGAACATGACCTGTTCACAAACATGTTTATTGTTCGTTGTTCGTGGGGGCCAGCAGGCCCTTCTCCAGCCATCAAGATCTCTACCACACCACTCCCAGAAACCCTATCTGGGCAGGCAGCAGGAAATGTGCCAATAATAAATAATATCTTGGCCCCAGAGCCTGGCAACAGCCCTGGAACTTGAAGAGGTAGATCCCTATCCCACCATGCACACAAAAATGTCAAGCTCCAATGTACTCTCCCTGTCTCTCTCTCAAAATGCCAACAGCAACTGTCTCTCCCTCACTGTCTGCAAAACCAGAGCTGGGAGCCCCCCTCCCCCCTGCTCTTTGCTTCCTTGTAACAAATATGGAGGTCCACACTTGAAAGGAAGACCTGCTTATCAAGCTAAATTGGGCTTAGATTGGGGTTTCCAGGGCAACAGCAGGAGTTCAGACAGAGTTCAGGCAGTCTTTGCCTCCAGTTGCTAAGGAAATTGATTGCAGGTGTCAGATTGTCTGGTTTGACGAACAGCAATGAACGAGGCTTGCAAGGACCACCTGTTCATTTAGAATGGGGCCTCACAAACAGCTTGTTCGTGAACAGCAGATTGGGCTGTTCATGGCTTTTTTTAGTTTGTATTGCTGTTCGTGCCCATCTCTAATGCTGATCCCCACTTCAGGGCCAGGAAGGACTTTTCCTCCAGGCAAGATTGGCTAAGGATTGTGGAAGTTTTTTATTTTCCTCTGGGCATAGAACAGCAGTCACTGGGAGAGTAGGGGAGGTAGCTATAAATTTCCTGCATTGTACAGAGGGTTGGACTGGATAAACCTTTTTTTCCTTTTTTAAAAATGTTTCTATGAATATGTTTATGTTTCATTACACCACAGTATTTCTGTTTAAAAAATGCAGAGGGCAGAACATTAAATCAGGCCAAAGTAAAAGCTTTCTTATGTTTCGGAGTTATTAAATTAGTCAGTCAGCACAAATCTCTTGTTCCAATATACCTTCTTTTCATGTGTACATTGTTTTTGTGTTGAATTGTCTAAACCGACTCCTCAAAGCACAATAAAAATTATTTGCCTAGTCTGTAAATAAATAGGTAATTTTTTTACCACTTTAAGTAGAAAGGGGAAATTTAAGGATTTAAAAAAAAATAGAAACAACTACTTGTTGGGGGGGGAAAAAAACTCTGAGAAAGAACACGCTTGGGCTAATTGCAAATATTGACAATTCTGTCCCCTTTTGACAAATTAGTAGGGTGCAACTTCAGAGGGATTTTTTTTCCAGAAGCAACTAAAAGAGATCCCTGTGGCACGTGGATATCTTCAACATCTATACAGGACACAGAGGACTTGAGTGGGACTGAAAATATTTTTGAACAAAATGTTCTTTTTTTAACCAGGTGGACACAGTTTCACTCTCCTTTTCTGAACTGCCCACGACTTGATTTGAACATGTCTGTTTTGAGCTTTTTGAAGAATTGGTTTGGTTTCTCTTATAAGAATCCATACCTCTGTAACAGTATGTTGGCCAGATCTTCATCTGGAATGGTGTCTATCTCTTTGAAAGCATTATGCATAACAGCAAATTGGGTGAGGCACTTGTTTCCCGACTCGTGTCATTTGTAATGTCTCGTTTGGCTCTTAGTTAATGCTTCTTGCAATCCTGTTGTTGCAGTTGACTTTATTGATTGCAACTCTGTATGTTTGGGAGTGGTTTATTTTCCTAGCTTTGCTAGGAAGTTTGATGGTTTTATTGTTTAAATGTTGTATTGAATTATACAATATTTTTTAGTATTTCAAATTCCATCTAATCCATCTGTAAAAGAACTGATTGGATGATAGTTTGAGTTTTATTATATTTTACAGTACAAAATAGATACAAACTGAAAATAAATGCTCCCAATCTCATTAGTTCATATTGTAGAAGTCTCCTCCCCTACCAACTTTTCATAAAACTAAAGAAATTAACAGGGCCTTGAAACAATGAGAAATCTCATTTATTTATTTAGTATAGTTCCATGCCACCTTTTTCAAAAAGGCCTGAGGTGACTTACGTACCAATAGGCCATCAAAGCATACAATAAGAACAATTAAAATAAATCTGTTTTATATGCTCATAGGATTTTTCCTTGAAGGATGATGAAGCTTGGCAATGTACATAATAAAATCCATCCCTTTTGAAACTAGTCAAGGATAAATGCAAATTTAAAAGAGATTTAAACTGCTCTCAAATCTTCTTGAATGTAACATAGCAGAACCTCTTCTCGTTTGTTTCCAAGATATGCTCCCAGCAAAAATATTCTCTAGACTTGCAATAAAGCTAGCGTCAATGATACTGTTCCTATAAGTAAAACGAAGGCTATTTCCAGGTTGGGGAGGGGAGAAAGACAGTATCTAAGGGGTCCTTCCCATCACTTTGTCCCCCTTTCACCAAAGAACATGTTCCTCCTCCATTGCCTGCCCATACATACTTCCCCTACCTGCATGCCTTCCTGTACCTGTACAACCATCTTCTGACAAAACACTCTCTGTGTGCATGTATGTGTGTGTTGGGAGCACCACTTGCACAGCTTCATCTTTATGACACTAGGAGCACATGCAACTCAGAGCATGGGTGGCAAGAGGGCTCGCAAGAAGGGAGCGAGTGTTTGGATGGGCAGGAGAGACAATGCACAGGTGACAGCAATGCCCCTGCCATGGAGTATGTTCACAAAGCAGTGAATGGGGAACTCTCCATGTGGTGAGAAGCTCCCGGATAACTGCCACAGCTATTGTTTGCAGCAGCATATTCTTAAACTCTGTCAGATTTTAATGCATTCTGTATGCTCCATAACCCACTGGTGAATGCCTTATAAGTTCATACTCACACACATTTTTGCACTTTTGTAAGTTTTGTGGTATTTGTGTGATTTTTTAAAAAATTGTGATTGTTTTGTTGATTGTAATTGGGGTGCATTGTACCAAAAAGCTGGATATAAGTGATTTACATAAATTAAATTAAATCTTGTTAACTGCTGGAGGAAATAATATGCTGGGGTCAATGCATTTAGTGATATACTGTGGGCCCTCTTAGGGCAAACATAGGCATAGGGATGCCATTTCTCTTGCTTTGGCAGGAGAAAAAAGATTACTGGCATCACATGTGTGTGACATCACTTCTGGGGAAAAGTGAGAAGTAATATCATGTTCCCATAGGAATTGCCAGAAACACTATGGTGTTACCATAGAGTTTCTGACGATTTCTAGAGCAAAGTGACATCAGTTCTGGTTTTTCCCAGAAGAGATGTCACACCACTTGTTGTGCCAGCACCGCCCCCCCGAAGTCCCCACCCTCTGATCTCATCTCCTACTGGCATGAAACAGGTGAATTGGGGCAGAATTAGGTTTGCCTGTGTGTTGGAAGCACTTCCTGATGGGATATGTAGTTTGATAGGACTGGAAACAGGAAATAGATACAAATTAACATCCCTCAGCTCATATCCCCCTTATTATTCAATAAAATACCTGCTACCTACATGAAATAAAAATATTAAATTGTCCTGTAAGATACCTTGGAATTGTGAGTACTTCTTGTTAACAATTCTTACCTGCAAAATCAGGAATGCATGTTCTCCCATTTGTAATATGTTTCATCAGTTACTCATGATTTTTCGAAAATCATTCATCAGTGTGGTTGTATGAATCTGCAGCCTAGGTACAAAACTCTATTATTTGTACAATACTGGTTCTATAAAGCCAACAGTCATAAGGCTTGCTCTTTTCTATTACGAGAAAATAGCTGCAATGATTTAATGGCACATTTAGGATGCTGCGAGTTAACCCAGTGGAAATCTCCTGTAATGAAAAGATGTCCCCATTTGTGAAAAGCAGCAACCAATGTTAAACTTCAAGTATGAAATTCAGACTGGGAGACAAATCAAGAAACCTGTTAGGAGATGCAAAAGACTATTAATGAGTGGGAGTTGGTGAAATATGCAGAATTATTCACATCACAGAAACAGTTTATTAACTGATGTGCAAAATTCTTTCACCATATTGGAAGTCTGGGCATCTAGAATCTAATAGGGTATTAAAGCCAAGCAAGAAAATGTAGAGTAAAGGGCAGACCATCACAACTGGGACCACCCACTCTCAAGTGGGGCCTGGAGTGCTCCTGGTATTACAACTTAGCTCTAGACCATAGAGATCAATTCTCCTGGAGGAAATGGCAGCTTTAGAAGAATAGGCCCTATGGTATCATATCCCTGATCTCCTTAGCTTTTCCAAAGTCTACCCTCCCCAGGCACTGCCCCAAATCACCAGGAATTTACTGAGATGGAGTTGGCAACACTACAAGCCAGGTTTGAAAAAGAAATGCATTTGCTTTGAGTAAATGACAGCAGAGAATTAACACAAAATTAAAATCCAAAGTTCTAGAGTATTTTAAAGTATATTTTTACTCTGATTGCAAATTATGATTTACAATTGGAATCGGGTATGCAACTTACAGGATCCCATTAAGAACTAGTTTTGTATACTGGTTAGACTGGAAAATTTGAATGACCTAGATTCAAATCCCTGCTTGCCGACAGAGCTCCCGGGATGACTCAGTATGGCCGGACAGCAGGATTTTAGTCTAGTGGCACCTTAGAGACCAACTCATGTCTGAATAAGGGAGCTATGACTCTCAAAAGCTTACACCCTGAAAATCTTGTTGCTCTAAGGTGCCACTGGAGACAAATCCTGAACTGCTGCAGACCAACAAGGCTACCCGCCCAACTATGATCTGACAGTAGTTTATATGTTATAATACTTTGTGATCTACTTGAATGGGGTGCAACTTCCTCTAGATTATTCCCATTAAACAGGATGTAGCAAAGAAATAGAAAGTGGCTATATTCCATGTAAAAATGTGCCATCGTTATTCAATATTAGGTTGGAGAGGGATGTTTGTAGGCTGATAGAATTCACACTTTAATTCATTATATGAGACAATAGGTAAACACTTTGGGGCTAGGTCTAATTGGAAGGCCTGATGAAGGTCTATATGAAGATGAGTTTAGTAATCCTCACATGGAGTTTGCCACAGAATAGCACTGAATGCATTTGTAGCCAGGCACTGCTAGCATTGCTGGTGTCCACTCCGGTTTTCAAAGCCTGATGTGAAGATCCCCTCAGGTTGGATCTTGGCATGCAGTGTTTCACTAACACAGAGAATTTTTTATTTTTGTTTTCTTACCTCTCAGAAATAATTGATTTTGGTGTCTGAGTTATGAGAGTTTGACTTCATTTACCCCCACCTTTTGCGTTCACTTTTAAATGTACTACAGAGCCCTTAGTAAGATCCCATTCCCATTACATCAATGGCGCTCGAGCCATTATTACCAGTTGAGAACCTGACCTTTACACTTCTCAAGTTTTCTGATTCAAGAACAGATGCACTTTTGCTTGTGATGATCAGCAAGCTATCTCTTGCTTTCCCTTTAAAAAGAAAGAAAGGCACAAACCATGTTATTTCCTTTACCTGTCCTTCTACCTTCCTTCTTCAGAGGGGAGATTTTTTTTTACCCTTCATATTTTTACTATTTGACTTGGATTCAGTATGGGATTAAAAGGAGAGAAAAACAACAGCTACTTTAGAAATCCTCCAAGTCTGAATGTGAAGGCTTCATTGTACTGGTCTCCATCAACATGTAGTACTCATTTTTTTTCCAACCCAGCATGGGAAATCCATGTCAAAACAGATGTCTGCAAGTGCATTTGATGCTGATGTGCCCCTGGATGCATTGCAATACTTATCTGGGCCCAGTTGAAATGGCTGTATGTGCTTTTTGATATGGATGCTTAGAAAGTTCATCAGGGTCACATCTGCTTTAATTAGAGGATGGTGGTAGTTGAGAGTGCCCTGGCAGGGTTTTCATGGCAAGAGACTAATAGAAGTGGTTTGCCATCGCCTGCCTCTGCAACCTTGGTCTTCATTGGAGGTCTCCCATTCAATTATTAACCAAGGCCAACCCTACTTAGCTTCTGAGATATTATGAGATCAGGCTCACCTGGACTATCCAGGTCAGAATTAGAGAATTCATACTTTTCCTGAAATGAGTGGATCCATGAAACAAAAGACTCAGGAGGGCCATATCCTTTCAGGACTCAGATAAAATGTAAAACAATGACAGAAACTCAAATCAAATGTGCACACCAAATTTAGAAATTTAAAGTAAATATATGACAGACTGTTTAGAATTGTTGGGCCCAACATGTCTAATCTCAGACCTTGCAATCATTCATGGCTGTTAAACTACAAAGGAGTTGGTGGGGAACAGGTAGATCTTAGCACTTTGAAGGAGGCAGTCATGAGACCCCTGCTGATAAGTGTGTCCCTGGATGCCAATGAACTGAACTACCTCCCAATGGCCAGTATTACTTTTGAGAACAGGGTGCTCAAGTGTCAGTGGCTGTACAGCTCCAGATGGTCTTGGAGGAGACGTTATCTGGACTAGACATGGGCACGAAATGAACCACGGAACAAAATTCCAGATGGAACAGCTGATTCATTTTCAAAGAAACACATTCTGTGGGTCCACGTTTTTACGGAACAAATGACTTTTCCTACTGTTCTGTTCCGTTCCATTGCTGGTTCGGGAAGCCAGACACTTTGTGCCATTCAATCCATTGCCCAGGCAATGGTGGCAGTCTTTTTGTTGCCCCCAATCTGAGACCACTACGCTTGATTGGCAGCTGTCCCTGTGAACTAGAGAGCTCCCACTCTGGCCCATCCAGCCAGGAAAAGGGCCAGCCCCTCAAAGTAGCTGCCAGCAGACACTCCAGTTTTTGCCACTGCGAAGAGAAAATGACAGAAAAGGGGGGACCCATGGATCATGCCTTTCTCAGGGTTCAATCCCTCTGAAACTTCGGGGGTCTTTAGAGGACAGTGAGGACTAGGTCCCCTGCAAACTTGGTGGGTATTGGACATTGGAAAGGTCAGTTTGTAGCCCCTCAAAGTAGCTTCCAGCAGACACTCCAGTTTTTGCCACTGTGAAGAGAAAATGTCAGGAAAGGGCGGGACCCATGGATCATGCCTTTCCCGGGGTGCAATCTCTCTGAAACTAGGAGGGTCTTTAGAGGACAGTGAATACTAGGTCACCTGCAAATTTGTTGGCTATTGGACATTGGGAAAGTCTTGTTTAATTTGGCTGTGAGCATGAAGGTGCCCATTCTGGGCTCCCTTGAACCACTGGCTCAAGTTTGGCTAATTCATGGTTCATGTTCCATGAAAATGAATGAACCACAAGGTTCATTTTTTCCCCCATTCCATGCCCATGTATAATCTAGACACATTTCAATTTTAATTCAATCCTAGATTTGAAGTTGAAATGGTCTTGATCACCCTGACTGCTTGTTTCCTGAGAAAGTGACAGGAGGAATGTGACTGTTAAGTCTCCTGGTCCTCATGGCAGCTCTTGGTGTGGTTACCCATGGTATCTTTTAAGACAAGTTGAGTAGGTTTTCAATAGTTCATTAAGTTTAATTACATTTTTGTTGTTTTGTTTTTATCATGTTTTACTTTGTAGACTGACTCAAGCAGGTTCTTCAGGGAGACCATATAGATATTTTCTAAATAAATAAATAAATTCCAACATGAAACATGTTCAAAAAGATGCCATTGTAGTTTAATAACAACAATAAAAGAAGCTGTAAAAAAAGGGACGCAAACTCACAAACAAAGTGATAGGGAAGCAAAAGGAATTTCAGGAACATATTCAGGAATCCTTCATCCCCACTTACTGTTATGAGTAGGGGTGTGCAAAGGCACACTGTTTCGGGATTTTCGTTTCGGGTATACTCGAAACAAGAATCTGTTTCGGCAAAAGCTAAATCCGAAACGGCAAGCCGTTTCGGGTTTAGCAGTTTGGGTATCGTTTCGGGTTGTTTCGGGTTTCTTTTCGATGGGAAAATGCCTCCGTCTTCCCAGACGCCTGGGGGAGGCATTTTCCCACCGAATAAAACCAAAATTAGTGGGGACCTTCCTCTAACTCCTCTCTAACAACTCCCCAAGTTTCAGACCGATTGAACTTTGGGGGGCCATGTTATGGCCCCCCAAACCAGGTTCCCCTATCCTCGCCTAAAAAAGTGAAACGTGAACGTATTTTTAGCTTGCTGCTGCTAATCTTCTTCATTATTTCCTATGGGGGGAAAATGAAGAGGCAGGCTTGTCTTGCCAGGGGTGGCATTTTGCATGCAAAATGCCCCCCAACCCTCAGGGGCCCTTCTCCCACCTTTCCTCCCACCCCCCACCAAGGCTCAGCCTGCTCCCACTTGGGGGGGCATTTCATGGCCTCCCCAAGTAGGTGCTCTTTTCTCTACCAATTCCACCTGGGGGAGGCTTGTCTTGCCAGGGGTGGCGTTTTGCATGCAAAATGCTCCCCAACCCTCTGGGGCCCTTCTCCCACCTCTGCTCCCACTCCCCACCAAGGCTCAGCCTGCTGCCACTTGGGGGGGGCATTTCATGGCCTCCCCAAGTAGGTGCTCTCAGCCCCCAAGGTCCACCTCCCACAGCCCCACACAAACCCAATTCCCCCCCTGCAGCCACACACAGACTCAAATCCTGATTCCCCACATTAGCCCCTCACAGACCCAAATCCACCCCCAGCAGTCCCACACCCATAACCCCAGGAACAGGCTGGCAAAGGCCACCCCTCCCCCTTTGTTCCCTATGCTGGGAACTTCTAAACTCTCTTTCCCAGGGCAATTCCACACAGCCCAGGGGTGCCACAATGGTGGGCAAACGTCCGAGTGCCAACTTGTCCCTGGAAAAGAGCACCTGACCTGACACACAGACAACCACCCCCTGACACCCCCACCACCTACAGAGAAGCCTGGTCAGCTTGCCGTACTGTTTCCTATGATGGGAACCAACTGCACATCAAAGAATAAAACACGAACAACACAAAATATTTTTTTTAAAAAAAATATTTTCTCACTTTCAAAGTACAAGTAGGCAAAGTATTATGACACATTACACCAGCAGTCCCCCACACAGAAAAATAACATGACTCACTTAACATCAGAGAATCACAAAAACACAATTCCTGTCAAAGACACTTTATTTCTTGAACAGCTTTAGGTTACACAGCAGGGGGGCACACCAAAGGGTATGCCAGAAGTATCTTACACAAAAATAACACAACTCACTTCACATTAAAGAATCACCCGAAAACACAATTGCTTTCAAAAACACTTTATTTCTTTAACTGTTTTAGGTTACACAGTAGGAGGGCACAACAGGGCATGAAAGCAGCATACTACACAAAATAATACAGCCCACGTCACCTTTTTTGACAGCAATTGTGTTTGAGTGATTCCCTGATGTGAAGTGAGTTGTGTTATTTTTGTGTATTAGACTGCTTTTACGCCCTGTTGTGCCTTCCTACTGTGTAACCTAAAGCAGTTAAAGAAATAAAGTGCTTTTGACAGCAATTTTTCGGGGTGATTCTTTAATATGAAGTGAGTTGTGTTATTTTTGTGTAAGATACTGCTGCCATGCCCTTTGGTGTGCCCCCCTGCTGTGTAACCTAAAGCTGTTCAGAAAATAAAGTTTTTTTGACAGGAATTGTGTTTTTGTGATTCTCTGATGTTAAGTGAGTTGTGTTATTTTTGTGAGGTGGAATGCTGGAATGCCCTTCCGTGTGCCCCCCTGCTGTGTAACGTAAAGCTGTTCAAGAAATAAATTGTTTTTGACAGGAATTGTGTTTTTGTGATTCTCTGATCTTAAGTGAGTCATGTTATTTTTCTGTGTGGAGGACTGCTGGTGTAATGTGTCATAATGCTTTGCCTACTTGTATTTTGAAAGTGAGAAATGTTTTTTTAAAAAACTTTGTGTTGTTCATGTTTTATTCTTTATTGTCCAGTTGGTTCCCATCATAGAGAACAATGGGGCTGGCTGGCCAGCCATCTCTGTAGGTGGTGGGGAAATTTGAGGGAGGGTGTCTGTGGTTCAGGTGCTCTTTCACAGGGACAAGCTGGCACTCAGAAGTGTGTCCACCATTGTGGCATCCCTGGGCTGTGCATATTTGCTCTGGAAAACAGAGTGTTATAGTTCACAGCATAGGAAACAAAGGGAGAAGGCTGGCCAGCCTGTTCCTGGGATTGTGTGGGGCTGCTGGGGCTGGATTTGGGCCTGTGAGGAGCTACTGTGGGGATTTGGATCTGTGTGTGGCAGCTGGGGGAGAATTGGGTATGTGTGGGGCTGTAGGGGGTGGACTTTGGGGGCTGAGAGCACCCACTTTGGGAGGCCATGAAATGCCCCCCCCAAGTGGCAGCAGGCTGAGCCTTGGGGCTGAGCCTTGGTGGGGGGGTGGTAGGAAAGGTAGGAGAAGGGCCCCTGAGGGTTGGAGGCATTTTGCATGCAAAATGCCACCCTGGCAAGACAAGCCTGTTATTTCCCAGCTGGAAATAGTGGAGAAAGGGGAGGAAGAGCACCTACTTTGGGAGGCCCCCCCAAGTGGGAGCTGGCTGAGCCTTGTGGGGGGTGGGAAGAAAGGTAGGAGAAGGGCACCTGAGGGTTGGGGGCATTTTGCATGCAAAATGCACCCCCCCCCAGAAAGACAAGCCTGCCTCTTCATTTTTCCCCCATAGGAAACACGGAGATCAGCAGCAGCATCCACAACGTAAGAGATCAGCAGCAGCAAGCAAAAATCTTTCCCTTTGAGGCGAGGATAGGGGGATCTGTTTTGGGGGGCCATAACTTGGCCCCCCAAAGTACAATCTTTCTGAAACTTAGGGGATTGTTAGAGGGGAGTTAGAGGAAGGTTTCCACGGGAAAATGCCTCCCCCAGGCTTCCGGGAATCTTGGGGGAGGCTTTTTCCCATTGAAATGCATTACTAAAACAAGCTGAAATACCGAAACGTTTCGGAAATCGCTGTTTCGGATTACCCGAAACGTTTTGGGTTTTCTGAAACGTTTCGGAAAAACCCCAAACAACCCGAAACAGGTTGTTTCGGGTTTTTTTCGGGTATCATATACCCGAATTGCACACCCCTAGTTATGAGTCAGCCTTGTCCTGTGCTCAGTGAAGAGTCATCAGATGAAGAGCTGCCTGCAGTTCACACCCAGATTGACCCAGTTGCAGCTGACCTTGAGTTTGATGAACAGCAATTGCCAACTGAACCTGACTTGTGGCTTCTCTGGAACACTGACCCTTGGAGTGGACTTTATTTATTCTTTGCTTCCTGGTCGTGACTGGCCCCTGCACTCCAGCCCCTGGCCCTTGGGGAATACACCAGTACACTTACCTGGCTGATGGAGGGGAAAGGTGGGGGGATTTGCCTCCTGGGTGCTCCATAGTGGGGCAATTTGGGCCCCAAATGGTCCTAAATTGGCCCACTTTGAATTGCAGAAGCACTCCAGGGCCCTCCCAGCAGCACTTCTGTGCTCTGCAGCAGGCCAAATCCAGCCAATTTGGGGCCAAAATCGGCTCACTAAAGCACAGGAACACTCCAGGGCCCATCATGCCACCCCAGAAGTGCTCCTGTGCTCCACAACACATGAACACCTCCACAACGGTAAGTGCGAGGCCTCCAGCCTCCCGCCTGGAGGGTGAGGCAACCTAGCAACCCTATCTACAAATAGGATATTGCTAATATGCTATTTGTAGATTATCTTTATGAATGTCACACTGGATGGCATATAATCAAGAATTCTTAAAAAATATAGATGTAAAATCATTGAGATTTTAATGAAAAAATGAAATTGATCACTGCAATCAAATTCTTTATTTGATGACTGGAAGGTTATGAGGTTAAAGTAATGGCATCAAAGGATATATCTTCATATAGGCTGATAACAAATTAAAAGATTAGGAAGCAGTGCATAGTAATAAAAATATTTCCCTAATGGAGGTAAAGTAAACTATGGGATCTTCTGTGGACTTGTATTGGAGCCAGTGCTCTTTAATTTATTTATAAATGATCTGAAGTTTGGGGTGAACACTGAGATAATTTCTGGATAACACTAAATTACGCAGGATTATGAGAACTCAAGCAAATTACGAAGAGCTCCAACAGATGTCTCTAAAGTGAGTGAATGTATGAAAAACAATTTTTAAAAAAGTTTCAGTGTAGGTGCAATAAAGCAAAAATTCTAGTTTCATTTACATACTGAATGGATCTGAATTGATAACTGCTCATGAAAGAAGTTTTAAGTATCGCGGATAGCTCAATGAAAATTCGATGTGCAGCAGCAAAAAATTCCATGTTGAGTATCAATAGAAAAGAGAGAGAAAATAAGACAGAGCCGTAATACCTTGTGCAAAAACATTGCAGCTTTATTTTTGGAAGGTTGTGTGAGGTTCTGGTTACTCTAGCTCAGAAACAATACTATAGAAAAGGAAAATATATGAAACAGGGAACCAAAATGATCACGGAAACAATAAAGTTTTGGGTTTTCTGCGTTATAGGGGAAATAGCTAACGGAGGACACGAGGTTTATAAAATTATGAACAGTATAGACTAGTTGGAGATTTAATGCTCTCCTCTTCCAATAGTACTTATGGACATCCAATGAAATTAAACACTTGGGGGGGGGGGGGCTTCAGGTGCCTCCATCATCTGAGGTTAAACTCTTGAAAGCTCACACCCTGGAAATCTAGACGGTCTTTAAGATGTTACTGTACCCGAATCCTGCTCTTCTGCTGGAGACCAACATGGCTACCCACCTGAAATTATGTTATTGCAGAAGTCATGTAATGTGGTGAGATTACATAAATAGAATCAATACTATTGTTCATACCCTTAGATTGGTATATGGGTTGTAAAATTTCACTTATAAAATTATATACCTTATTTTTATCCATCATCACCCCCTGGCCCAAGCAAATAACTACCATGCAGGTCATAAAAGAAACAAAAAAGGGAAAGAATGTTCATAACAATATGATAAACAATTCATTTTAAATATAATTAATGACACATTTTTCTCTCAAACTTTGATTGAAAGTTGAACATTCTGGTTGGTTGGTTGGTTGGTTGGTTGGTTGGTTGGTTGGTTGGTTGGTTGGTTGGTTGGTTGGTTGGTTGGTTGGTTGGTTGGTTGGTTGGTTGGTTGGTTAAAAGGACCTACTTGAAACAATATATTTTGAATTGAACTGAGGAACCTAATAATTGTAGCTGATAACCAGAACCTTGAATTGAACCCAGTAACTGTTTGGTAACTAATGGACTGTCTGCAAAATAGACATGGCATGTATGTTCTGCTTCGTGCCTGATATTAGCTGGACTGTGGCATTCTGCACCAACTGGAGTTTCTGATTGTCCTCAAGGACAGGCTCTTGTAATGTGCAATGCAATATTCAAACATCAAGGTAACCATAGAAACCTCTCTGAGTGGGCATTAAATTGTCCTGAAGGTCGGTATATAAATTGAATGTTGTTGTTGTTATAGCATGGATTTACATTGCCATATCAGCAGAATCAATGTAGGGGAAATTTTCTGAGCTAAGAGAAGATGAAAGAATACCACCCCCCAGCTACATTAACGTGTTTGTCCAGCAATAAAGTTGGGTCACTGTAACCCTTAGGCTCTTCACCAAGTCAGTGAACATCAGATGTTCCCTATCAAAAGTAGGAAACACTATGTCCTTCAAGAGCTCAACCTTCCAAATCAAAATTACCTCTGTCTTCAACGTGTTAACCCTTAGCTTTTGCATTCTTGCCTTGATTTTGAGTTTCCCCATGGCTCAAAACAACTTATGTAAATAGAATAGTGGAGTGGATGAGCCCTTGGTCCAATAGAGTGGGGTCTTGTAAGTTTTTCTATCTGGGGTGGGTACACAGTTAGGAATGGGTTATGGTCACAATCCATTATTTATTTTTTATTACAAATTATTGTTGATGATGATGATGATGATGATGAGGTTTCATTATTTTTATTGCATTTCATTGTTGAAAGACATAACTAGTTTTTCTCCCTTTCAGTCATAGGAAAGTGGAGGATGGTGGTCCATATGTACATGAATATTGCATGAATTAGGATAAATCTCTTCTGTCTTTAGGAAGTTGCAACAAAGCCATTAAAGTACAGTTCTGCAAGAAAAGCCATGTTATTAAACCTTGTTAAAGACTTGCCTCCAAAGCTTTGGTCAAAAAGGTCAAATCAAGATGTGAATTCCACACTTTTCTGCACTGGCTATTTAATGGTTTTTTGACTTCTGAACCTTTGCTTCCAAAGCTCCCTGGGACTAGATTCAGATTTCAGTGCTGGTATAAGATTAAGAACGGCATCCCTGCAATATTGCAGGCATCCCCTCATGAAATCCCATGAGCTGCTGACCTTTACCAACAGCTTATTGGGTCAGGTGATAAATTCATTCTCTCTGCCTTCCCAGACATCACACATTCCACATCTGGAATAGGTAAGGCTATGTACACAAGTAGATTTTTGAGTATGCTTGATTCTGCAGGGCTGAATCCTGGCTACATTTTTTTAAAGCTACATGCTTCATCCTCTTCTGTACATTAATGCACACTGATAAAGTACTTTTACTCCAAGTGTTTTGTTACTCAATAATATTTTGACTGCATTCTATTGTTCTTCTCTTGGCCATTTTTCTTACAACTTTTTATACCTCCGCAGAACTCCGTGGATACAATCTACAGCCCAGAACAGAATGATGTGGCTCTTTTTTGAGCCCATTAGCACTTTACCTGAAACTGTCTGGCACATTATAGTAACAGAAGAAGAGTGTGTTCCCCCCCTTTCTTCAAGACATGGGTACATGTTCAGAATTAACAGAGAGAAAGTGAGCTGTTGTTCTTTTCAAGAAGTTCCAACCCATGTTCCAGTACATTAAAATATGCAAAAAGTTATCAAAGTTAATTCGAAATGGTAGCAGAGTGGATCACAGGTTGCTTTTCAGAGGCAAGAGTGGAACCTGAGCTTCTAAAATGGAGAAATATGAACTAGATGCGAAAGTTCACAAAGGCAGCTTCTGAAAGCTCTTTAATTAAAGAAGCTGCAAAAGGAAACATGCTGCCTGTTCCACTATTAGTTTTCAAGTTGCAAAGCAGCGGGTTTTTCCCACTCCAAAACCAATCGTGCCGCTGTGCTTGATAATGAAATTTTATGAATTCTTAGCCTTAGGTCTTCTAGGCTTTTGGACACCCTCATACTATTACTTGCATTCAGCAAAACATGAGTGGAACAAAACCCAGGGAATGAGATTTTCCCACCCTCATCTTCTACTGCAGCCCTTTGAGCACCCCAAATCCTGCTCCTGGAAGCTCAAGAGACCATCTCAAAAATCATAAGGGTGGATTAAAAACTTCATCCTCTCCTTCATTCTGATAGCAATGATTGGATATAATCCAATAATTCTATTGCACAGTGTAGTATAGTGTAGTTTAATGTAGGATAGGGTAGGGTAGCGTAGCATAGCATAGTTATATCCCTACCTTTCTCCCCAATGGGTATCCAAAGCAGCTTATATTGTTCTCCTCTATTTTATATTTACAACAGCCCTGTGAGGAAGGTTAGATTGAGAGTAAGTGACTAGTCTAAGGTTACCCTGCAGGTTTCTATGGCAGAATAGGGATACAAATCCATGTCTCCCAGATTCTAGCCAAACACTCTAATCACTCCATCACGCTGGCTTCCTGCCTCCAATTCATACAATTTTGTGGCTCAGTACTTTCCAAAGTTACTGGGGTGGGGGTTGCAATGGTAGCTGCTACGTGATTATTTTGCCCTCCTATTCGGAATGAAGAGACAGATACAAGGCTTGGGTAAAAAACAGGACCATTTTATTGACCAACAATAACTAAAGAACTTAAGAGCAAAAGAATGGCAAGGGTATAACTAGCGGTACAGGTCGAGCCAAGGGGTCAACTGGACCTGCTCCTCGACCTCCATGGGTGAGCACCTCCTGCCCTAGATGTGAGCCATCCATTGCATGGCTGTAACCGAGCCAGCCAGGCGAATGGTTCCTCCCTTAAAGCGCCATACAACCCAGCCGTGAAGCCCAAGGGAAGGCCTTGTCCAGGGGGTCTCATGGGCAGTCTGCCCTCTCAGTTGGCAGCCATAAAGTCCGCCAGCCGATCTGAGACAGACCCCCATTCCCCACCTATGGGGAGGTGCCACCAGGTGCTCACTGGCCCGCTCTGCCTACCCAAACTAACCTGCCAGGAACTTAAGAACTATGCCAACTAACATCAAACTCCCTAACTAGCAGTACAAGGTAGGCAAAAAACACCCTTCACCAACCAGCCAATCAGGTGAAGGGTGAAAAAATTCCTACCTGGCCCTATAAAACAGCGACCGGATAATCCTGTACTGCTCTTAAATGGGGAGAGGCGGGTGGGTCATGCTTGCAATGGCGACTGCAAGGATGAAGGAGGGTGGAGCTGGCCTATATAAGGACAGGCCACACACCCCCGAAGCACCCAGATGCCCGGGAAAGCAATCCTTCTCATCCTCCATGCAGGAGGGCAAATTGCGGCACCCGGCTAAGCATTCTGCGTGCACACCGGGAGTGCCATTTTCTTGGTGTGTACGGAAGCCTTAAGATATTTTGTAATATATGTTGTGCAAGTTCAGGCAAATTCAGCAGGCCTTACTGATCTTTAAACCAGCCTCAATTTCCCTCTGTGGAAAAAAAAAGTTAGAATCCCAAAGCCATTTGCAAAATCCCCAGTCTTCCCGTTGCATTGTCCAATGGTTACTCTCCAGTTCTCCTAGAAACATGAGGGTGTTTCATCCATTCCAGCAAATAGTCACCAGCTCTTAAAAGCCATTATGCATGCACCATCAGCTAGCTCAAGAAACATCCTTTATCAATGCCTGCAAGCTAGTAATTGAGGTTGACAAAAGATGGCCATCTTTTTCATTGACACAGAAAGAGCCATCCTACTTATAAAATGTTCTAATGAAGCGGCATCCCCGTGCACCAGTCCCATGGCAGTTAGACATGGGCATGAACCAAAAAAAAGTAACAACTCTGCAGTTCGTGGTTCGGTGCCAACGACGATCCCAAGGTCATGAACCACAATGAATATTTCCGTTGCTGAACTGGTTCACAGTTCGTGGTTCGTGGGGTACAGAATGGCCCCCACTCAGCCGAGGTGCCCACTGAGCTTAGCCCCAGGGCCTGGCAGCAGCCCTGGCAGCAGAGGCTGAGGCTAGAGCCCTAGCCCAGCAGAACACCCACAAGCCTGACCACCAGATCAGGCAGTGATAATACTGTGAGCCCTCAGCCGAGGTGCCCACTAAGCTTGGCTCCAGGGCCTGGCAGCAGCCCTGGAACCAGAGGAGATAGATCCCTATCCCTCAAATCCAAGATGAATTATACTCTCAGTCTCTCTCCACAAAGGCTAGCAAGTGGCAAGCAAGAGCTCTGTCCCACTCCACTGCTCGCTGAAAGTGAAACCCAGCCTGGAAGCCGACGGCTATTTATAAGCACAGGTCCCATTGAGCAATGCAGGAGGTCTGTGTTTGGCTGTCAGAGCTGCCTATCAGGGTTTGCAGGGATGAAATTGGAGTGCCCATGGCTACAGAACACCCTATTCCCCCTCCCTCCCCTGGGTGTCTTCTCCCAACTTGTAACCGCTTTGCAGCTCCGTGGTTGGAAGGAAGACCTGCCGATCAAGGTAAACTGAGCTTCCATTCGGGTTTCCAGGGTGACAGAAGGAGTGCAGACAGAGTTCAGGCATTCCCCCGGCTCCATTGCCAGGGGAATTGATTGCTGGCGCTTGACTGTCTGGCTTCCCGAACCGTGGCCGAATGCACCAAAACAGGCCTCTTCCGAACGCTGGTTCATTGGACGAGGACAATCACAAACTGCTGGATCGCGATTGTGCGATCGCCAATTTCGTGGTTTTTTGAAGTTCGTAATGCGGTTCGTGCTAATCTCTAATGCCAGTGTTTCCTCTAAAGAGGAAGTAGATGAATCAGGCAACCAATGGGGTTTCTTCCAGTGCAAATATTGCTCACTGTTTCTATTGGTAGATCTCACATAATTATCCTGACTCTTGTGGCTTTTCTTCAAAAATGTCATTAAAGGGGCACAGGATGCAGTCCTGGGGGGAAAGGCAGCAGTAACCACCTTGTTCCAGCAATATTTATCTATGTACTTCATTTATACCCAACTTTTCTCCCCTGTGGGTGCCTAAAGTGGCTTATATTGGTCTCCTCTCTACCACTCTGCTCCGTGGCACAGAGTAGTAAGATGCAGTACTGCAGTCCAAGCTCTACTCACGACCTGAGTTCGATCCCGGCGGAAGCTGGGTTCAGGTAGCCGGCTCAAGATTAACTCAGCCTTCCATCCTTCTGAGGTCGGTAAAATGAGTGCCCAGTTTCCTGGGGGTAAAGTGTAAATGACTGGGGAAGGCAATAGCAAACCACCTCGTAAAAAGTCTGCCAAGAAAACGTCATGATGTGACGTCCCCCCCATGGGTCAGTAATGACTCAGTGCTTGCACAGGGGACTACCTTTACCTTTTATCTCTACCATTATATCCCCACAACAGCCCTGTACATGAGATTAAGCAGAGAGTATGTGGCTGACCCAAAGTCATCCAGGAAGCTTCCATGGCAGAATTGGGATTCAAACCTGGGTTTCCCAGATCCTAGTACAACAGTCCAATCACTGTAATCTCCTGGGCCTCAACATGCAAAGGAAAAAGAGACTCGTCGTATAAAGTACTAAGCAAGAAAAAATGACTATCAATCTCTTTTTGCTTCTATAGGGTCTTCCAATTTTTCCTCTCAGCAATGACTTCGAGCATTTGCAGCCCTATCTGTATGCTCTCTCCCTTCTGCCCTGTCTGCTGATCAATTCTGATATATTCAATGATACCATCATGCACCATCTGAATTCACATTGTGTCCCCATAGAAGCAGCTGGAACGTCATAAACAAGAAATTATGTCGCTGCTGTGTAAGTCATTGGCCAGACAGATATAATTCTTCACATCAGCTATATTTAGCTCAGGGATATATGAATATGCCCTCTTTTTTGCTTTCTTTTCGTCATTGTGGACAAGCCATCTCATTTTAGGTCTTCCTCTTTTCCTACTGCCTTTTACTTCTACTTTTTTTTTTAGCATTATTGACTTTTCCAGAGAATCTTGTCTTCTCAAAATGTGACCAAAGTACGATAGCCTCACTTTTGTCATTTTATCTTTTAGTCACAATTGTTGCATTTCCTTGGTTATTTGGAAGGTAACTTGTGTGTGGGGGGGTGTTGCTTCAGTTTGGTTAGAGCTTGTTGTGCCGTACGATGCCCCTTAACTCAGAGGAGAGAAAGAGGATAAAAAACAGCCACAAGAGGAGTGGCAGGCTGGCAGTTCAGCTATAGAGAGGGCTGGTGGTCAGAAGAAGTCCACAGCAGCCACTAGGGGGCAGAGGGGAGAGCTTCTTGGGAACATACTCCTGTTTGGAAGGAAAGTCCTGTTGGGAATAAGGTAAAAGATACAGGGAGCAGGTATGGCTCAAAAGCAGAAAAAGGAGAAGGGATAAAAACTGATTCTCTAGCAAGCAGTCCGTAAGATGACAGGCAAGCTGGAGTCTTCACAGCCTTCGGGGTATTAGACTAGTCAGTCGTGCATAAATGGCAGATATGAAAGAAACACATTAAGCTGCATTGTACTGTGTTGGAGCACTGCTGTATCACAGTCAGTCTTGCCTACTCTGATTGGTAGTAGCTCTCCAGGATCTAAGCTGCTCACATCTTCTGGCCCTCTTAAACTGGAGATGTCAAAGATCGAACCTGAAATGTTGCACATGTAAAGCCAGTGCTTACCACCGTGCCATCACCCAACCTTAAATGAGCTGGGAATTCCAGCAACATAACTAGGCAGAAAGCAAAGGATCACAGCAACAAAGAAAACAGACTAAAAGAATGTATGTTCATACATGTCTAGTTAATAGTTGTAATAAGCGGTCAAGCTGAATGACAAAAGGTTTCAAGTTGGTTAATCTCAAGCCAGCTAAATCAATTGGCTTGAAGAGAAATAAAAAATATTGAGTCTAGATTTATAAAGCTCCGGCTGTGACATTTTGTTCTTCTGGCAAGAGTTATGGTGGTCAAGTTGACAGGCCTGACAGTATAGAAATATTTCATACCCGTTTGGGTTGTTTTCTAACTTGGTTTATCTGGAAGATTCTTTTTATCTGTTTTAACCCTCTCTTTCAAAAGGAGTTTCCTTAGAAGTAAAGAAAGAACACAGCATTTTGTTACCCTAATAATAACATTGGTGCTTTTTTTGGACTAGAATTCTAAATGAAAATAGCACTACATAATGTGCAAGCTTTTGAGTCATGCACAACACCTTATCAGTCTGGTTGAGGAGTTCTGAGTAGATACCAGGATTATTGCAAGTCGTTGCCAAGGTCATGCAGGCATATGTGCTACCATCAGGAAAGTGTCTGGGAATCTTATGCCCTCTTCTGTTCAGACTACAAATGATACCAACAACAAATACCTCCTGCTCCCGCTTATGTGTATTAAAAGAGAGATCTCTCTTCTCATCATGAGCATGATTGTTGGGTAATGGCCAGTTTTTTTAAAAAAAAACCTGCAGCAATTCCTCCAGGAAAGGGGTATCAAGTGAGATATAGGGTAGATGTGTGTGTGTGTGTGTGTGTGTGTGTGTGTGTCAGTGATGCCTTCAGTCATTGTCAGGCTGCCTCCTGGCTGCCTCCTCTTACTTCCAGCTTCTACTCTTCCTCCTGTTCTTCATCTCCCTTGACCTTCTTCCAACTCCTTCTCCTTCTCTCTCTCTCTCTCTCTCTCTCTCTCTCTCTGATAGTCCAAGCACTAACATGAAGCCAAAGGAGTGTTCAAGAATCAAAAGCCAGGAATGTTCAAGAATCAAAAGCCAGGTCCAGTCCGTAGTCAGAGCATAAGGTCAACACCAGGGGTGTGTCCAGAATCCAAAAGCCAAGTCCAGCCCAGTCCATAGGTCAGAGCACGAGAGTATCAAGTCAAGATGAAGGCAAGGACAAGATGCAAGTTTCCAGGAAGTGGTTGCAGGTAATCAACACATTGCTTCCATGCCTGGCAGTTTCTCCAGACTGGCTTTTATAGCCAGGCATGGTTTTCAGCCAGCTGCTCGGGCTCCATCCTGATATTACTCATCATTGCTGTCCAGCAGCTGGCGTTGGCTCAGAAACAAGCACTGTGCCGTCTCTCCTGCAGTTCCAATCTCTGGTGTTGTCTGTGGCATTCTTTGGGCATGAGTGAACTTGGGGTGGTGGTGGAGGCCCTTGGCTGCACTGCACCTGTAGCCTTGGATGTCCCTGGCTGAGCTTCCTCTGTGGTGTTGGGGCCAGAGGGTGCTGGTGCCTCAGCTGCTGGCTGTAAACTCTGGTCAGCCAGCAGCTGTTGCTCCTGATCACCGGCTTCTGCTGAGTCAGGGCTAGGGCTGGCTACCCAGAACTCCTCTTCTCCTGAGGAGTCCTGGCTGGCTACATGAGGCTCCTCTCCTCCATAGGAGACCTCACCCCCACTGAGTCCAGACTGGGCCATGACACTCTCTTTCTCAGGCAGCCACACTTGGGGTTGCTCTGCCGGCTGCTCTGGGCAGCCACACCTGTGCCTTCTTTGCTGGCTAACGGGCTTTCTTTCCTGATTGCTTCAGGCAGCTCTACCTGTGGTTTCCAGGGTATCAGCCTAACCTGGTCTTTGCTAATCCCTTCTACCCTGCCTGCAGGTTGGGGTGTGGCCCTGTACTGCCTTTCCTCCCCTGCCAGTAAGGTTGCTGGCTGGCTTGCTAATGGCTGGCTGTCCCTGCTTCCTGTCACTTCTCCCTCTGGTCTGGTCCCCTACTGGTTGTCCTCACTTTCCCTGCCTGGGCTCCTAACCTCCCACTGGAGGGTGGGGCTAGCTGGCTTCCACCTGCCCTGTATGCCCTCTGCGGCTTGGGTGCTTCTCCCCCCCCCCCTGTTGCCAGCATGATCGGGATCTGAGTGTCTGTCAGGGTGGCTGGGTAGCTATCCCACAGCTGCCTCCCTTCCCCTCCTCTCAGTATGTCCGGGGGCCGAGCCGCAAGTAGGTCAACAACAGCTGGTTCAAAAATGTCCATTGTTCCCTTTTTGGGAAAGGGTTTTCTTCAATCCTGATATTGCCTTAGATACAAGGGAAATTTAAAAGCAGTTAGTGAGGCACTTTCTACGTCATCGCAAGTATCTTCAAGTATAACCGATGCTTCACATAGCAAGATACGTTTTATATAGAATAGTCCATTGTAACCCACCAGTCATCTTTTTCTGTTCTCTGTTGTTGCCTGTAGAGACGATACTAGAAAATATTTGAAGATTGGTGTTTTGCAATTGATTACTTCCATGATAAAAGCATAATTTTGTATGTATAATTGCACTTACTATTTTTGTATTTGATAAATGTGATTATTGGTGATGAAAGATTTGTCTATATAGTCTCCTTGGACTTAGTCCCCCTTTGTATTATTAGGAAGGGATATGGGGTCAAACTAACTGCATGTGGAAGCAGAGCAGGCAGCCAACAGGCTAAAAAGAGAGATGGCCTGAAGTCATTTGGCTCTTCCCATCGAAAATGTCTTCCCTCAACAGCTGTTCCACCTTTCTGCATCAGAGCAAGAGCTGAAACAGCAAGGTCCATCCATCAACCTTCTTGGGATGGACTGCCATGTGGCTCCACGTCTCCTTAGATGGCTGTTTGATCAGGTCATTATGGAAAAATTATATAAGCTATTTAGTAACTGGGTTTGCTTGTTTTCCTCTTCCATTTCAGCCCCCTTTCCCTTTCTTATTGTGTATATTATATGGTGGGTGTTAGTTTAGGAGTGCTGAACAGTTCACGGCATATAGCAGGAAGGTTATAGGCATGGAAATGGGGGTGTGATGGCAGCTGCAGCATCACATCATTTCAAGTAAAAAGAAAAAGAAAAGGAAATGACATAGCCATATGTTGGAATTGCTGGAAACTCTATGGTAAAACCATAGAGTTTCTGACAATTTCTTGAGTGGTCCTATGTTTCAGGGTTTTTTTTTACTGGAAGTGACTTGATGTCACACATGACACTGCAAGGTTTACATTTTTTTCTTGCTGCCTCTTTGGCAGTGGGCCATGGGAGTGAGGGGCAGGAGATTCCCTGACCCCACTAGGGAAATGGGACCCCCTATGTTAGGGGATGTAAACTGCTATGGATGCAATGGCAGAAAGACAGTACATATAGCCGGAATAAATAAATAAATAAATACCATGAACTGTTAATCTGATTGGTTATAAAACCCCAAGTCATCTCGTTTCATATCACAGTGCAGTTAAAGCTTTTGGGTTGCTCACTAGTAGGGGTGCTTAACACTGGTATTTTGCTAATGCGTGACATCACTGCTGGTGAAAACCTGCTTTGTACAAATTCATTTCTCATCATCCTTTTTTGGGGGTGGGGAATTTTTTACCTTGTATGCCTTAACTTTTAGCCAGAGTTTTTTTATCAGTCAGGGTATTTTCCACTTCTTTTCCTCTACAGCTTCTGTTAGCATCAGAATGAATTGTCTGCTCGGTAAAACTGGCAGCAAACAGAATGCCCATATGTAAAGCATATGCCAGGTGTGGAAGGCTCCCCAAAGTGCCAAATGAACAGTTGAAAACACTCCAGACCATCTTTCTGGGATTTCCAGCATCCAAGATATTGTTAAATCCCACCTGAATAATCACAACCTTTTCCCTAAATGCAATTAAAAATATATTTGCTTCATCTAGTCTCAGATGTTATCTGACTGTTCTTTTCCAGCTTCTAGTTCTGCATCTAGCCAATGAATTAGGAACAAAACAACAAAAGCAGATTAAGTTTTCTAAGAAGACATATCATCCTTAAGATATTCTTCAGGAGTCCCTACCATAACTCGGGTTGATAGCCAAGTGCTGACAACTGGAGAAAGATGCTGGGGAAGGGGAGGGACAACAAAATGGGCATCGTGCTGGTGTCATGATGACATCACTTTGGGTAGGAACTCAGAACTGATGTTGTGGCACCAGCACAATGCTGGTTTTGTTTTATTTGGCTGGCAACCAAAGTGATGCTGTGGTGTCACGGTGATGCTAGTCCCCCAGCCCCAGCTGGAGGACCCAGTGTATGAGGCTGGCCACCCTAAATAACAGCCTAAACTTTTTCACTCTACCCCCATACTTTGAAAAAAATTATTCTGGGAGAGATGAACAACTGAAATGAAAGTTTTAAATGGCATGTTATTCATAACTGCTTTTTAAGTGAAGGAATACTGATTGGAAAATCTATGTTACAGTTCTGCATTTCAGTGCTGCTTATATCTATCCAAGAATATAACATGTTAGGTGGGAGGTAGATCTCTCTCTTTGTTTTATTTTTTTGAATTTAAAAATGTTCCCCAAGATAGCTGATGTGGATTTGGACTGAGCACTAGGAAAAAAAATGCTTGTAATGTTTTAAAAAATGCAGCCCCTAAGGTTGCAGTTATTTGCATGTCCTGCTCTGGTCTCAGCTTTGCATGACTTCTGGGGGCTAGGCATTATCCGAAGGCACTTGTACCAAAGTGAGGGGGGAAATTCAGGTAGAGGATATATTGCCCGCACATGCTACAGGACATGTGTTTCAAGGAAGAGAAGCAGACATCTTGCTTGTGATTCTGGAATAGGGTTGCTTAGAAAATTACTGGATATTTGGGGAGGGTGGAGTTTGGGGAGGCAGCTCAGTAGGGATGCCTTGCCATAAAGTCCACCCTCTGAAGATGCCATGTCCTCCAGGGGAACTGATCTCTGTACTTTAGAGAGCAATTGTAATTCTGGGAGAACTCCAGGCCCAAACGGGGGTTGGTAAGGCAATTCTGGAAGTCGGTCAGCTGCAGATTGAGGTGAGGGAAGGAGAAGACAGGCAAAGGCAAGCTACACTACACTTCTTCAGTGATGATAGCCAAGCTGCAGGGGAGAGAGGCAAACATTTTTGCTTGCATTCTTTGGAAGCAGGCTGCTACAAATTAGATGGAGGAGGTGGGGAATAGAGGCAAATTCTCCAACCCTTAATGAAAAGCAAGTTCAAACCAGATGAAATACATGATAGGGAAAGCTCTGAGAATTTCCTTTGTAAACCACTCTGAGTGGGTGTTAAATTGACCTGAAGATATATAAAATCAAATGTATATAATCAAATGTTGTTGCTGCTGCTGCTGTTATTATCTCTATATCTGATATCAGTGAAGTTTATCTTTCTGAGATAATACCGATGTCTTTAATTTCATAGAAAAGCAGAATTGTATGCCCTATCATAGAGGCCTTTCCCCAATAAAGAAAAACATGTTATCTTCCATAAAGAAAGTTGGGAGCAGTGTTGCCAGGCTGAGGCTGGCAACCAATGGGATGATTAGTAGGGAGGGAAGGAAAAACTGGAAGTGATTGTGGGTAGTTCTAGGAATCATTGGGAACTCTATGGCAAAATGTTAGAATTTCTGGCAACTCATAGAGTCTACCTGCTGCCATTTCCATGTTTTCCATGGAAGTGACACCATCACACTTATGACACTGCTTTTTAAAAAAATGTCTCTCCCACTGCCACTTGAAGTGATGGCAGGCAATGGGAATTTGTGCTGGGGAATCTTTCACCTGCACTGGAGACTTGGCAGCCCTAGTTGCGAGAAAGTATTTATTGTTAAACAAACACAGACAGTGGAGAAGTAAACCCATTCTGCCCAATGCATTACTCCAGTGCTTGAAGCATTTTCCTTCCTGTCTGACTAGGAATAGGGATCCTAGTTGGTAGTAAAATCTTGGAATTGAACAGGCACATCAAATTAAAGAGGGCTCGAAATATAGGGGAACTGTAGCTGGATTTGACCAAAAAGATCATAGAAGATGTTTTAAGACAGAGAAAGAGAGCTAACCTGGCCCCTCAGCTAGACATGCTAAGATGGGGGTCTAGAGTCTGGAACAGAAGAGGGGCATGAAACAGAGACATAATACAGTTGTATGGCCTTGTATAGATTAGAAAAGCCATCTGACTCGTATCAATAGGTACTACATGTTGAAGCCTAGGTGCAGAGAGTGTCTAAGAATGGAAGGAATGTCTAACTTCATGGAAGTGAAGATATGATTCAAGGAAAGTTGTATTGGTTGAGGGCCAGAAGATATCCATGTGTATGAGAAACTTATAACCACTAATTGTACATAGATTTTGTAAATATGCAACAAGAATAAACTAACAATTGTATATACTTTAATCTTTTTATCCCTGTTTGACCTTGGGGAAGGAAGTTTTTTGCCTACCTTGTACTGCTTGCTGGGGTTGTGGCTATTGGCTACGGTGGTGCTGTGTAGGCCATCACTGGCAGGATTTAGTTGGGGGGATGTTAGTGGGACATCCCCATTGGTGGGGATATTAGGGGCCTGTCAGGATCGGCTGGCAGGCTTTATGGTGGACAGGTGAGAGGGCAGGCTGCCTGGTGGGATCCCTTGGACAAGTCCTTCCCTCATGCTCCACGGCAGGGGTACTTGGAGCATTAAGGGGGAAACTATATGCCAGGCTGGCCGGATCACAGCCATGCACTTGGATGGCTCACATCCGGGGCAGCGGGTCTCGCCCAGACAGGTGAAGGCAGGGTCCAGGGAAGTGACCCCAGGGCTTGACCTGTACCACTGGTTAGGCCCTTGCCAGGGTTTTAGTTGTTGCAGTTCATGTTGTTGCCAAAATAAAAGTGGCCCTTTATTACCCAAGCCTTGTGCCTGCCTCTTTATTCCGACTGAGGGGGTAAAGACTCAGAAACACTAATCTCGCAATGCTGTTTTATGAGTAAGAAATATAATTGCATATATAATGGGAACCTTTCCTTTATTTGAAATTTGGCAGAAATGATCTCTTGTATAAAGGTGTAAGCCTCAAGTGTTTCTTTCCATTTGGTTTGAAAACAAAGAGAAAACAGATATGTTTTCCATTGAAATTAACTGAAATGAATGAAGAATGAAATAGCTAAACAAATACTTTAATCCTTTCCCCCAGATAAGATAAAGACAAAAATAGACAAGCACAAACGTAAACACAATCCTTGAATAATTAAGACAGATTTTCTCATAAAATGTTATGCATAAAAACCAATAAATAAATGTATTAAATTAAAACATTGCTAAGTAAAATAACTCTGAGCATATAGCCATAATCTAAATTTAAAAGAGAAAAAAAACTTCAAAGCACTTGACATTTCCAATTAACTAGCAACAGTATCTATTCAAAGAGAGTTCACCTTTAAAATAAGTCTAATAATATCAGGACTTTCATTAAAATAGAACAAGAAAGTTGACCATTTGTCAATGAATTTATCAGACCACCACAAGTTACCTTTCATGCATCATAAATGAAAGGTTAATTTTAATAGTTTTAATCAAAAAGAATCCAAATCAAATTCTTTGAAAGTACAATCAAAGGTGTATGAAAACATTTTTAAAAATCTGTGCACTTCCCTAGCGATAATTGGCTGAAACTTTCCTGATGTACTAAAGGGGTAGAGTAAAAGAGGAGAATGCAGCCCCATCCTGGCATGCAGCAAAGCTGCTTAAGCCAGGGGCCGTTTATTGCTGTGCTGGAGGAGGGAGGCAGCACCATCCCCCCACCTCCTAATATGGGAATGGCTGGGAGGGCAGATCAAGGGCCATAGGAGGCGGTTCTGCCTTTCCTAGCCGCATTGCAGAAATTTGTTCGGCCCACCCTCCTCTCCTGGTATTGGTGCAGGATTAGCCAGCTGCTGTTATCAGAGCCAGGTAGGATTTTTCCCCTCTCTTTCCTAATTGGAACCGGAAGGGGGGGGTTCGCCTATCTTGCACCTAATTCGTGGATTGAGGTGATTGGCTAAGGGTGGTGCCCGTTAGCAGTGTCATGGCAGGTTTGAGTTGGTGTAGGGTGCAGGCCAGTGAGCACCCTTGGCGCTTCCCTATTGATGGGAAGAGGGGCCTGCCCAAAGGGCTGGTACTGCTTTGACGGCTGCCAGCTGCAGGGGCAGGCTGCCTTTGGGAACCCCCACCTGCAAGTCCTTCCCTCACTGCTATACAGCTGAAGTGTTCAGGATCTTAAAGTGGGGGGGGTGACCAAATTGCCTGGTCAGCTGGGTCCACCCCATCCATTGGATGGGTCCCACCCTGGGCTTTGGGGCTCACCCAGACAGGTCAAGGCAGTGGTCCATGGGGGACCCCATGGCTTGACCTGTACCGCTTTAGGTCCTTGCCGCTGTTTGGCTTGTTTTAGTTGTATAAGGTTAATAAAGTGGCCCTTAGATCCAATTTGGTGTCTGTCTCTTTATTCTTACTAGGGTGACAATATCTGGCTGCCATTGGAGGAGGTGGGCAGCCATAAGAGACATGGGAAAGGAGTATAGAAGAAGGAAAGGACTGAAATGGTAATGGACCAATCAGGCCTAGAAAAGGAGGATTCAAACATTATTGGAAGATCTATATAAATGAGGAAAGAAAGAGGAGAATGCTGTCTGAGGGGGAAGGAAAAAGGAAAGTGATATAATAGACAAAAGCAAGAGGTATGCTTGGTTAGGAGATTAAAGTAAGTGTGTGTTGGGCACTAGAGTGTCGGACTAGGACCAAGAAGACCTGAGCTCAAATCTTTTACACTTAAAAATGACAACCCTACAAACAAAAACACGAAACCAACAATGAAAAGCAGAGAACTTGTTACCAGAACTGCTATTTTATGGGGAAGTTAGCACGCAGTCCGGTTTAAATTAGTGCAGATCTTAACCAATGTATACCAGAGTCCGTACTTCCGGATTACTCACGCAATAAAGAGGCAAGGACTAATCAGTATAAACATGTTTACTAGAGTGTTGTATAAGCCTACAATAGCACATACAAGCAAGGTACTTACAAGGACTAGGAAATAAAGAGTAGAAATATAGAGCCGTTTGCATTAGCAGGACACCCACTTGAGATCGAAGAAGCAGGGCAATACGTTACCTGATCATGGCAAGAAGCAAAGAAGCAGCAGCGAAGCGGGGCGATATCTAATGCTTGCACTAGATACACAGAGTGACGGTTGGGGGTCAGGAGAGGAATGGTGCGCGCCTCATGGCAGGGAGAGCCTGCTTAAGTACCCAAAAATGTACCCTGAGGCAAGGGCCTTCCATGTGGTTCTCAGGAGGGGAAACAAAAGCTTGATGGTTCTACAACTATTTCTAATGGGCCACTTTAGGGTCTGAATGTATGATTGTGACACCTCAGGAAGAGGGGACAAAGGAGGGGAGGGGAGTGCCAGGTGGGTTGATTGAATCTGCCAGGAAGCTGGAGTTGTCTTGATGGCATCTGCTCTGGAATGTGGTGGTTGTATTGACATGCATCCATTAGGTGTTCTGGACAGCCGGCACGTAGTTTCCCTCTCAGGGCGGCTTCCCGCGATTTGCATAGCAGGGTGAGGCTGGGCTCCGTAGACATGACAGGAGCCTGGTCTTGGGATGGCAGCCTCAGAGCAGACTGTCCACGGTGGCTCTTTGTGGCCTGGGAACATGGCTTCTTCCTTGACACGTCTCATGGGCTGGCTAGCAGGCTGCCTGGTGGCGAGGGCAGACCTAGTGACTGTCCTGTAAGGAACTTCCCATGGGAACTGACCAGGGGGTGCCTGGCCAGGCTCGAGGAGGGTCCCTCCAGCTGGCCCTGTGTTGCTAGTGGCATGGCTCTGGGCCCAGGTGAGGTAGGTGTCCAAGGAGGAAGGAAACAGGCACAGGTAACACAGTCCATAGCAGCTGTGAGGCAGGAAGCAGGCATGGGCAATGCTGTCCTTAACAGAGTCTTTTGGCAGAGCCTCAAACCGCAAGGCAGGAAACTGGCACAGTTCAGATTGGGCTCCAGAACAGGAGAAGGGGGGGGGGCTGGCAACAAACTGAACAACAAATATATATAGCTATAAAAAGAAACAAAACTGGGGTGCATTTGCTCATCCCAAACTGTGGCCTTCCATATGCCTGACAACCCCCTGACCTGCTTTCCCAGGAAGAATGGGGTGGAGGTAAAGTTTATTGAGTCCTTTATGAGTCATTGCACATTATTGTGGGAATGTATTTGGCTTGATGGATCACAGGTTGTGGAATCCTCTCCGGCAGGCACTTTTATGCTCCTTCTTCCCAAGCAGTGCGCTGAATAGACAGCTGTACACAATTTCACACTGAAAAATGCTTTCTGTGCATATGCATGAACACACCAGCACATCTTCTTTCTTGATGTTAGGGCAAACGGCTGAAAGTTACACCGAACATGTCAGTGAATAACATCTTGACATACAATCTACATCTTAGTCATTTCAAAGCCTGACTTATTATAGACATCTTGCCTCCTCTTTTCCAGATAGAAATGCTTCTGTAGCAATCAATAGCGTTTCCCCCCAGCTAAAGTGTTCTTTAACTGCTTTTTGATTGTTTAAATGCCATGGGTGCTTTTTCTGTTGTCCCTGAGATGTGTCAAGCTGCACAATTTTGCAGTGCTATCTCTGCAGTGAAGGTTTTGTTTTTTTAAAGATGGTGTGTTTATATGAGATATTTTCATCATCTGCAGGATATTGAGAGGCAGGACACTGGTGTGCCAGGTAAGGCAAAAACACTACTTTTCTGCAATACTGGTCTATACTCCTCAGCTAGAATGTGCTTCTCTCTCTCTCTCTCTCTGTCTCTGTGTACCTTTCAATTCAAAGCAGAGTTTGAGCTTTTTGTAACACCACATAGAATTCAGGTCAATAGCCAGGAAGAAAAATGGAAGTCACATTTTCAACAGAATTTTAACGTACATTTGATACTTTGCCTTTTCTGAGCAGGTCCAGAAATGAAGAGATGAGACATAAGTTTAAGGTGATGAGCAGAAGATCAGTAGGAGACCACAGGTAGAACAGTCCACATTCAACCCCAGAATCTTACTATATAATTGAGTAAGCGTGTTTCAGACAACTCACTTTATACCCTAGTGCACCACCAGAGGGCGCTGCCATGGAGGGAAGCCTAAGCTAGGAGCAGGATGGGAGCAGGTAGCAATGCATGCCTCCTGCCATCAACTAGCTGGTATTTTAAACTACAGTCCTATAAGATATTAACAAGATGGTATCTTACACCCAAAAAATTAGCAGCTATTTACTCCCAGAGTTCATCTTTATGTTGGAAAGGATGTGGGGATACAGGATCATATATACATTGTTGGTGGAAATGTCATTACATAGAAGAATTCTGGAATACAATCTTACACCAAATCTTTTTGTTAACTGGCTACAAAATACCAAAGACACCTGAGCTGATATTTCTGAATCAATGGGATGATATAGAGATCCCACCAATTCGACAAGACCTCATCAATATCTTCTTAATGGCAGCAAAAAATGTAATTGCTCTAAAATGGAAATCACATACTGTACCGACAATTACCAGTTGGTATTCTAAAATATGGGACCAATTTTATTTGAAAAAAATCAATGATGGAATCTATCAAGCTGAAAATTTCCCCCAAACAACAAATTTTATGGAAAAACAGTTCCCCTTTTTTAAATACATTTCTAAAGAAATAAATAAAATATACCAAACAATCCTGAATCTATAATTCAAAATATATCAGACCATTCAACTTGAATTTGTCTTTCCATGTTTTACCTTTCTCTGTTATGTAGTTTTTAACAATTTACCCATGTTGTATTTCATATTGTAAACAGTTTTGTTAATAATTGAAATAAAAATAATTAAATTACAAAAAAAAAAAAAACTAGCTGGTATTAGGAGCGGAGCAAGTGGCAATGCCCACTCCCACCTTAATACAGCTGGTATTAGGAGCGAAGCAGGTGGCAATGTGCACCCCTTGCCTTAACACAGTTGGTATTAGGAGCGGAGCAGGTGGAAATGACTCTCTCCCTGCCTTCACCCAGCTGGTATTAGGAGGGGAGCAGGTGGCAATGCCCACCGCCCACCTTAACACAGTTGGAATTAGGAGCGGAGCAGGTGGCAATGCCCTCTCCCCAACTTAATCCAGCTTGTATTAGGAGTGGAGCAGGTGGCAATGCCTAACCCCTACCTTAACCCAGCTGGTATCCACAGCGGAGCAAGGGGCAATGCCCGCCCCCCTTTGAATCAGTTGAAATGAGGAGCAGATCAGTTGGCAATGCCTGCCCCCATCTTAACTCAGCTGGTATTAGAAGTGGAGCAGGTGACAATGCCAACCCCTACCTTCACCCAGCTGGTAATAGGAGTGGAGGAGATGGAAATGCCCACCCCCTTCAGCCTGCTGGGACCAGAAGCAGAGCAGGTGGCTTTGGTGACCCACTGCCTTATCACATTAGGCATTAGGAGCTGAGCAGGGGGCAATGCCCACCCTCCTTCAGCCACCTGGGATCAGGAGCAGAGCAGTTGTCTATGTCTGCCCCCTGCCTTAACCCAGCTGGTATTAGGAGTGGAGCAGATGGGAATACCCATCCCCCACCTTAACTCAGTTGGTATTAAGAGTGGAGCAGGTGGCAATGCCTGGCCCCTGCCTTAACCCAGCTGCTATTAGTGGTGGAGCAGGTGGCAGTGCCCTCACACTGCCTTACCCTAGCTGGTGTTAGGAGTGGAGCAGGTGGCAATGCCCACTCCTGCCTTAACCCAGCTGGTTTTAGGAGCGGGGTAGGTGACAATGCCCCCCTTCACCCAGCTGGGATCAGGAGCAGAGCAGGTGGCTATGCCTGCTCCCTGCCTTCACCCAGCTGATATTAGGAGCGGAGCAGCTGACAATGCCCATCCACCACCTTAAACCAGCTGGTATTAGGAGTACAGCAGATGGTAATGCCCTTCCCTGCCTTAACGTAGCTGGTATTAGTGGCGGAACAGGTGGCAATGCCCACCCCACACCATCACTCATTTAGGATCAAGAGTGGAGCAGTTGGCAATGTGCACTATGTGCCATCACCTGGCTGTGATCAGGTGCAGGGCAGGACTCAATGCCCTTCTTGCCTTCAGCCAGCCTGAATCAGGAGCAGAGCAGGTGGCAATGCTCACATCCCCTTCACCCAGCTGGGATCAGGAGCAGAGCAGGTAGTAAAGCCCTCCGCCCACCTTCACCTGGCAGGATTAGGTCCGGAGCCGAAGGCAATGCCTATTCCTCGCTTCCCCCAGCAGGAAGCAGGTGGCAATGCCCATCCCCCTTCACTCATCTGGGATCAGACTCAGAGCAGGCAACAATGCCTGCCTCCCTACACCCAGCCGTAGTGAGGTGCAGAACAGGAGGTAATGCCCATTTACCAAGCATATATCAGGCATGGAGTAGGAAGCAAAGCCCCCTGTACCCCTTCACATGGCTGAAAACAGGCAGATCAGGCATGGAGCAGATGACAATGCCCACCCCTCTCCTTCACGAGCTGGAATCAGTGATGGAGGAGGAGTGAATGCCTATCTGCCCACCCTCCCCTTTCTAGAGCCCATTGTATTTTTTCCCCACAACGGGCTTTGTTGCTAGTCTCTAGATAAAAGATCTCAGGTAACAGGTGTTGGGAAGACCTTTCTCTGTTGGGGAACCTGGAGAGCTGCTGTCAGACTAGTGGTCTTCAACCCATGATTCAGGATTGTTTGGTGGGTCATGGATCACCAACTACTTGGCTGCACATTTTTGGCCCTTTTTGTTGCAAGCTGCTGCTAATGTGTAGAGAGCAAGATGATGTTCCTACCTCTCTTTGGAGTCATGTTAACAGAGACATTTAATCCAGTCCAAAGCACATTCCTTGATATCCACTTCTGTTTCTCAACACTTCCACAAGATGGCATGATCTACTGTGTCAAAGGTTGCAGATAGATTGAGGAGGAACAACAAAGAAGCATGGCCTTTGTCTACAAGATGGAGATCATCAATTAAAGCCACCAGAGATATTTCTGTCCCATAGCCTAACCTGAATCCAGACTGAAAAGGATCCAAATTAACAGAGTTATCCAAGAAAACCCAGAGTTGGTCAGCTACTGCCCTCTCAATTAATTTGCCTAGAAAGAATAGATTAGAGACAGGGAGATAATTGGCTGTGTCATTTTTGTCTAGGAATGGTTTTTAAATTAGTGGACAGACAAACGCCTGTTTGACTGCCTGAGAGAAGAAGTTCTGAGTTATTGACTGATTTATGGTTGACATCATGGGCTTGTTTTTGTAGTCCTCACATGATCTGAGGAGCCAAGATGAGCAAGGATCCAGTTCACAGATGCCAGGTCCTGTCAAGATCCCTCACTGTAACTGATTCAAAGTGGTCCACTCTTGAATCAGATGATGTGTTAAGTTTTTCTTACATCTCACATATTACAGTTGACATCCAGATCACAGTTTATTTGTGTTATTTCTTCAGCACACACACAAAAAACCTTTATGAAGGCATCACAGCTAATTGTCTGTTCTTAAGAATGTAAAGGTTCAGACTTAGGAGTTAGAAGATGCTGAGATACCTTGAAAAACTGTGCTGTTCATGAACTAGCTAGTGTTATGTTGCAGACAAATAATGTTTCTTTGTGAGCCTCTGGAAGCCTTTGTGAGCCATTAGAAGCCTTTGCAAGACACTGAGTTTTCCGAAGGCCACCAAAGGTTTCTGAAGATGCCTGAAGACTTCTGGAGCCACACATGATTCCCATGGCACCGCCCCAAACCTCACAGAAATGCAGATCAATATCTGATGGCTGTCTGAGCCCAGGCTATGCCACAATCAGCAATGTGATTCCTGCAGTTGTCTGCTCCCCTTTTCAGTTTAAAAACTTGAAAAACCCATGGAGGGTCATCCGACTATCAGTTCTCTGCTGCTTAACAGCTGTTTTACAGGTGCTAGCTTGATAGGTCTCTACTCTTGCCTAGGGTGTGGGTGTAGTTCAAAAATTAACATTTCAGTTTCAGGCAGGGTTTATTTATTTTTTTTAAAGGGTGTATTGTGCATGTGTCGAAATCCCAGAATCTGAATTTGTGCCAGAAAATCATTGTCAAAATGACCCCCTTCCCTCCCCCTCAAAAATTCTGGCATAACAAAAAGCATGCCCTACAGAAAAATCCAAAGCAAAAGAACTACGGCAATTTTTGAAGCACGCTCCTGTAGTCCAAATGGAAGCAAGAGGACCTTAAGATACCTTGCTTGACTTCAGTGAACTTACAAGGTGTACGTCTTCTTAGGTTTGAACTGTTTGTGTCTTGTGTATACTTGTAAATGAAGCAAATATCACAAAGACACTTTTAACCTCTGGTGTCTTTTCAAC
Source organism: Eublepharis macularius (assembly GCF_028583425.1). NCBI lineage: Eukaryota > Metazoa > Chordata > Lepidosauria > Squamata > Eublepharidae > Eublepharis > Eublepharis macularius. The sequence goes on along the minus strand of NC_072792.1, from coordinate 29,881,115 downwards.
CAAAGGAAATTACAGCACATAGTTTTTTTAAACAAAAAATCCTGAAACTTCTCACTGCATGTATAAGGGAATGTGTAGTGATGTGCAGTCTGGCTGTAAGACAAAGAAGCGGCAATGAGATGCTTATTTCCAATTCTGTTCAGCATCTAAGTGTGTGACAGTTGTGTAACATTCTTAACATTCAGTCGCAGTTTAATTTCTGCAAATATTTAGTTTCTGTTTCCTTTTCAGCATCATTCAGTCTTCGTGTACTTTCCCCCCTCTCCAGCATCTGTTTCAGCAGCAATTAAAACCAAAGCAAGTGACACCAACCCGTCCTTTAACAGCTTTTGCAAAAGAGAGGAGGGCATGTGTACATTTCTTCTTCGTACACCTGTGAAAATGTAAAGGCAATGAATGATTTGTGTTGACATGTAAGGATGTGGTGATGGTGGAGAGAAAGGTATGTTAATATATACTTGTAGCATATTAAGAAGAACTCAAGCAGATTTTGTTTGAGAAATATGGGGTTTCAAAGACAGGTTATATTAGCAACATGTGGTAGATGTTTTTTGGCTTGCGAGCCCATTCTCCCTAATGTCTCATTGCTCAGCAGGCATAATGGTAGGAACAGAATTACATAAAACAGCTGAAAATAAGGTTGCATACTTTTCTATTAGTTTCCCATTCCATCCTCCCAGTAATAGTACCTTTTGCTCATACATTTCATCCTGGAGACTCAGACAACTGCTGGATCGATATAGATCAAAGCAAATAAGTTGAATCCAACCTGCTTGGGATATAGGGAGGAAGGGACCAAAAAAAGCTATACTGGGTGTAATGAGACCCATATGGACAAAAGCTGTATGCAATGAGAGCAGGAGAAGAATTGGGAAAGACTGAGCAAAAGAGCTGTCTGGATCCACTCTATTTCTCTTGAGCCAATGAGTTCTCATGTTTTTCCCAGCTGTGGGCTGTCTCCCTCCTCCAAGTTTCTAGGGGTTAACTCACACTGGATCCTCCTTGGCAGATGCAGATGCAGATCCATCAAGGTCTGAACTCATTTACCACAACCAATTATACCTGATTTGGAGGTGTAGTGTGTGATACAGTTGTAGAATGAATGGAACACACATTCTGTGGCGCTCCTGCCCCTCTGTCATTACATGTGGTGTGTTGTATGTTATGTGCTGTCAAGTTGCCTCCAACCTACAGCTACTCTATGAATGAAAGACCTCCAAAACATCATATCATTAACAAACTAGCTCAGATCCTGCAAACTGGAGGACATGCCTTCTTTTACTGAGTCAAGTCGTCTAATTTTAGGTCTTCCTCTTTTCCTATTGCCTTCCACTTTTCCTAGCATTATTGACTTTTCCAGAGAATCTTGTCTTCTCATGATGTGACCAAAGTACACAGTTTTGTTATTTTACCTTCTAGGAATAATTCAGGCTTGATCTGATCTAGTACCTACTTATTTGTCTTTTTGGCTGTCCATGGTATCCACAAAACTGTCCTCCAGCACCACATTTTCTTCTTATCAGCTATCTTCATTGTCCAACTTTCACATCAATACATAGTAGTGGAATACCATAGTTTGGATTATCTTGATCTTGGTTCCCACAGAGACATCTTTATCTTTAAGGATCTTATCTAGCTCCCTCACAGCTGCTCTTCCAAGTCTCAATCTACTTCTGATTTCCTCCTTGCAGTCTCCCAGTTGGTTGATGATTGAGCCAAGGAGTAGAAAATCTTGGACAATTTCAGTTTCCTTATTTTCAACTTTAAAATTATGTAACTCCTCAGTAGTCATTACTTTTGTCTTCTTGATGTTCAGATGTAATCCTGCTTTGGCGCTTTCTCCTTTAACCTTTGTCAGTAGTTGTTTCGAGTCTTCGCTATTTTCTGCCAGTAATATGGTGTCATCTGCATATCTCAAATTGTTAATTTTCCTTCTACCAATTTTCACTCTAGCTTCTTCTAGATATAATCCAGCTTTCATGGTATGCTCTGCATAGAGGTTGAACAGGTAGAGAAATAATATACATCCTTGTCTGACACCTTTGCCAATTGGAAACTAGAGATGGGCACGAACAGCAATACAACCAAAAAAAAGCCACGGACAGCCCAATCTGCTGTTTGCGAACAAGCTGTTCGTCAGGCCCCATTTTAAATGAACAGGTGGTCGTTGCAAGCCTCGTTCATTGCTGTACCTCTTGCTGTTCATCAAGGTAGACAATCTGGCACTTGCAATCAATTCCCTTGACAACATTGGCAGGGATTGTCTGAACTCTTTCTGAACTCCTGCTGTTGTCCTGGAAACCCCAATCTAAGACCAATTTAGCTTGCTAGGCATGTCTTCCTTTCAAGTGTGGAGCTCCAAATTTGTTACAAGGGAGCAAAGACCGGGGGGAGGGGGGGTCACAGCTCTGACTTTGCAGACAGTGGAGAGGGAGAGACAGTTGCTGTTGGCATTTTTATAGAGAGAGTGCATTGGAGCTTGACTTTTCTTTGTGTGTGGTGGGATACGGATCTACCTCTTTGAATTCCAGGGCTGCTGCCAGGCTCTGGGGCCAAGCTATTTATTATTGGTACCTTTCCTGGTGCCTGTTCAGGTCAGGTTTCTGGGAGTGGTGCAGTAGGGATCTTGACTTGAATGACGGTTGGAGGAGAGCCTGCTGGCCCCCACAAACAGCCAACCACAAACATGTTCATGAACAGGGCCATGTTCATGTTTGTTCATGAGTCCCTGTTCATGGATGGCAACGAACAATGAACATCATGTTTGGGTTTTTTTTCTGTTCATGCCCATCTCCATTGGAAACCATTCTGTTTCCCCATATTCTGTCCTAACAGTAGCCTCTTGTCCAGAGGTTGCACATCAGATGTTGTCGCACCTCCATTTCTTTTAACACTCTCCATAGCTCTTCATGATCCACACAGTCAAAAGCTTTCCTGTAATCTATAAAGCACAAGCAGATTTTCTTCTGAAATTCCCTGGTATGTTCCATTAGCTATCGTAAATACGCAACAATCTCTGGTGCCTCTTCGTTTTCTGAATCCAGCTTGAACATCTGGCATTTCTCATTCCATATATGGTAAGAGTCTTTCCTGTAGAATTTTGAACATTATTTTGCTTGTGTGGGAAATTAACATGCTAGTCTGATAGTTGCTGCACTCTTGGCATCCCCTTTTTTGGAACTGGAATGTAGGCTGAGTGTTTTGAGTCCATGAGCCATTGTTTTATTTTCCATATTTGTTGACAGATTCATGTTAAGATTCTGATGGACTCAATTTCTGTAGTTTGTAAGTGTGGAGCTGTGGCTCCTTCTGACTGGCATGCAGAAGGTCCCAGGTTCAATCCTCAGCATCTTCAGTTAAAAGGATCAGGTAGTAGGTGATATGAAAGATCCCAGAGAACAACTGCTAGTCAGCATACAGAAAGTAAACCTTGACAGACCTATAGTCTGACTCAGTGTAAAGATTTTTCATATAAAGCAATACTGTCTCCTACAAATGGCAAAGATGGTACATGTGGTACAATGTCTTTATTTTTTGTTGATCAAAAATATTTATACCTGGCCTTATCTCTGCAAACTAAAGGCGGCTAACAAAGTAGCAACAGTGGTCCCCTTCCACCGTTATCTTTTTTTTTTTTTTAGTTCTTTAGTTTTTTTTCTTAATCCATTAATTTTTCAGAAGTGAAATCATCCTGGCTTTTCAGAGACAAAGGTAAACAAACTACTCTTGTGGCAGCTGTTGTTAAGTTACATGATAACTAACTTTTACGTTCTCCTCCAGCGGAATGAGGGTTTGCTGTTTATGACTTATGTTGTAAAAAAAGTAAGAAGTAAAGTAAGTAATCTATTAATTTTCTCAAGTATACAATTGTTTGCCTTCCAGGAGGATAAAAGTGGCAATTGTTCCCTCCTACTGTGGCTATTATTCCTGAAGTTCTATGCACACGCATACCTCCACATTAAGTTGCTATGTGGTTTTGGGAATCAGGGGCATTAAACATCAACAGAAGTACAATGTCTTCCTACAGTCACCAACACACAGAGAAGGTGTTGGCATCCTGGCAGTGCCAACAGCACAAAGATAGTGGTCATAAATAATTTGCTTGAATCCTTTCTGTTGCTGTTTGTCAAATAAAGGATATTTCAAGATTTATCTCCATCTCTATGCTAAAGAAATGCTTGCTTATTTTGAAAGGTTTATATGATTCCTTGAAAAGCTAAAGGTCCAATTATTGAATTTTATCTCGATGGATTATGGACAATTTCCACAAAAAAACTAGTTGTCATGTATGCCAGCATACCTGCCAATACTGTGTTTTACATTTTGTGCTGATCGTAACTGTTTGCTGAAGTTTTATTCCGTTATATCATCTGAGAGTGTGTAAACTGCTAACATGAAATGTACTGAGCCGGTGGGGGTTGTCTGTTATCTGTTGAAGGTATTTACTATCACTTCTAAAGTAAATGTCCTTGGATGCAAGCTGCGGGCAGTGAGCAATGTATCTTTTCTCAGAGACTATGATTTCATTCTGTACTATGTCTAGCCTAAACTAATCAGTTCCCATGTAACTCCTTTGAGTTTTTGCACCAGAATGTCAATGGACCAGAAAGGCTGGGAAGTTTCCTTATAATTAGTAATGCCTTTGTTTGAATTGTCACTTCTGCCAATTGCTACCTTTGTGTGAACACCTTGGACTGTATGGATCTTTAATAAAGTTGTTAACCTGTGTGTTAACTGTGGAGAACTTGAAAGGACCTAACTGCCAGGGACTGACATTAGTGTTCCTGCTCCCCATTTGGAGGATTTTTGTTAAGTTGGACCACTATGTTATACCCGCAGAAAAGTTGATGCAGATCTGAAGAGGACATTCCCTTACAGTTTAAGGTTGAATTACTAAATATATTTACCTAAAAGACCCTTTGAACTCTGGGTAAGCATGCTTAGGGTTTGTTGTGCTTCAATCCATGCTCTGCACCTTGCAATAATTTGAGTCTTTGACACAGCAAACCACACTTGATTTATGACTTCAGGTGTCGCTTTGCTCAGCTCCTCCTTTCTCTTCTGTCGTTTTCTGCATAAAAATGAGGGAAATAATTTTATTTCATTCATTGCATCTGAGGAAGTAATCTTTACCTCACAAAAGCTCATAATGGAATAAACAGTTAGTCTTTTAAAATAACAATGAGCTTTTGTTTTCTTTTGCTATGATGGAATAATAGCAATTCTCACACTAGATTTGTGTTCAAATCCTCTCTCAGACATAAATCTCATTAAATGACCTTTGTGCCAGTCATTCTCTCTGCCAAATTTAACTCACGGGACTATTGTGAACCCAAAATGGTGGGAGCCTTATATGCTGCTATGAATTCCTTACAGGAAAGGAAAGACAATAAGTAGAACACATTTTATGGATACCACTTACGTTTTATGGAACAAGATGGCAGCATCGGGTAATGAAGCTACAATCAAGGGAATGGTCTTCTATATTTAAGGGTCAGTATGGCCACTATGAAGTGTGCTTTAAAATGAGTCATAATTGAAGTAGAAGCAGGTTGACTGTGGTCCATCTTAGAGTCAGTCTTATGTCTTTGTCTTGTTAGAGGCATTGTCTTTGTCTTGTTAGAGGCACATAAACAGATCTCTTCAACATGAAGGCTCCCAAGTACAGCATTCACTTCTACAGATGTCTGAAGTTACCCACACAGGTGAATGATCTGGTTGGGCCTTGGCTCAGTTTCACATGAACACACCTTATATTGAATCATACCCTTGGTCTATCAAGATCACTGTTGTCTATTCTTTCTGACAGCAGCTCTCTGTGGTTTGAGAGAGACAACTTTCATATCGATGGTTGTTGTGGGTTTTCCGGGCTGTATTGCCGTGGTCTTGGCATTGTAGTTCCTGATGTTTCGCCAGCAGCTGTGGCTGGCATCTTCAGAGGTATAGCACCAAAAGGCAGAGATCTCTGACACTGAGAGATCTCTGTCTTTTGGTGCTACACCTCTGAAGATGCCAGCCACAGCTGCTGGCGAAACGTCAGGAACTACAATGCCAAGACCATGGCAATACAGCCCGGAAAACCCACAACAACCATCGTTCTCCGGCTGTGAAAGCCTTCGACAATACAACTTTCATATCACATACTACTTGATTCTGTTACCTCGAGATGCCGGAGACCGAACCTGGAAACTTCTGCAGATGCTCTGCCACCCCTTCCTACCAAGCTTTGTGGACCAAATAGTTTGTGTCCTTCATGTTAAGTTGTCTTTCAGGGAAGATTAATTAAATTAGCATCAGTATATCAATCAGGCAGCAGCTTTCTTAAAGTTATAAACTCAGTGGGAAAAAGATAGTCAGATAGACCTAGCAGTGGCAACATACTGTAAATGAGCTTGAGAATGATAATGGCTCTCCTTTTTGAGGACACAATGGCTTCCTTTAGCATTCTAGTGCTTTGGAAAGCTTGCAACCCCTCAACTTTTGTTTCAGAGCTGTTTGCCTCATTAAACCCAGAATGTTTATCCCTTCATAAAGGCGGATCACGAGTGACATCCAAAAAGGGGATAAAGTACTTCTTCTTATCTTCATTGGCTATACATTTTATTGTTTCTTTAAACATTCTTTAATGCATGCCCTGGAGGCAGATAGAAGGGAATTCATCAACCAGCATGCAGAAATGTTTTCCAATTCATCAGAACCATTCAAATATTAAGTGCAATTAGAGCATGTCGTATGAAGCTACTCAGACTTGCCAAGCTCCCCGAACAGACGTATGGTGCAGGAGTCTGGATGCATTGGGATAGTACATTCTGACCATATTGTGCCTTTATTCATTTTTATCGGTATTAAACATAAACTTAGGTTATACTTCCACTGGAAATGAAGCGCTTCATTACTTTGCTCTTTACATTAGTCATATAACATTCTAATTGAGCTCCAATGGCTTAAACCAGCACAGAATGAATTACATATTGTAGAACATTAGCTCAGGAAGTAAACTGCATTCAATGTTAGAAAGAAAGTGACTTCCACTACTCCTCAGTTGGAATTTGTGTTCATAATTTACAAACATGCAGATTGGCTCATTTTATAGATTACAACAGAAAACCTGTTATAATTACAGGGGTTTTGAAACAGATTTACAGTCAAGTCTTCTACTCTCCATATCCTTTGGTTCCTTCTACTTGATTGGATCCAGCTAGCTTTTTTACTCAATCTCACCCTATTACACTCCTTACAGTAGTTCCTATCCTATATGGCTCTTATTCATACAAGCACGATGATCCCTACCATAGCCTTCTGTGGAGGTCAGACGGGACCCCCCCCCCTTTTTCACCAGAGGAAAAACTGGTTGTGTCTAATCAGATGTATTATTCTGAAACATCTTTCCAATGGGGACCAAGATCTAGTTTGATTATCTAACCACTGCACTGCACTGGCTGTACACGATACTTATTTATTTTTTTAAAAAACCTCTCTGCCTTGATCTGTCAGCTTTATCAATTAAAATGGGATCCTGCTGATCAATCAACTAACAATTCAGTTTATTAGTCTACCAGTTAAACCCTTTGAAGTCCTCCAGGTTGTCATTTCAATTGGTACAGAGGAACAAGGAGCCCGGCGGGGCAACTTGAAAACAACGCTTTGCCCTCTGAGTCTAAATGCATTACTTCTAAATATTTTCTGCTCTGGATCACAGGCTTAATTAGCTTCCCACCATTCCCCTTGGACACATGAGTTAATCATTCTTCATAGCTGTAAATCACGTTAATGCAAAGGAACAAATGCTACAGTGGTGCAACTTTTAAAAGGTCATCTGTTCTTTTGAGCTATATCATGAATGCTTCAGTGGTACTTACAGCAATCTAGCCAACAGACAGCCAAGCATGGTGTGTTTTCTGTAAGCCACTGGCATGCAGGACATTGTTTTTCTTGCAGAAAAAGAATGGGATCTAATGGGTTGAAAAGCAGCCACACCTCATTTTCAGCAAAAACTTGGATGTAATCAATGGTGGTTTAATGAGGAAGTCTCATGATAAAAGTGTTTGCTTTGTTGTGTGATTGCAAAGTGGAAAGCTTGAATCAAATGGCAATGGGGGAAATTGCTGGAGATCAGTTTAAAAAATAAAGTCAATATAGTTCTTTTTCCAAAAATGGTTTGCATTTTTGAGCAAGTATGCTTATATTTTATGCTTGAAAAAGCACATCACAAATATAAGGAGGAGGGTTTTCATTTGACTACCCAAAAAGGCTGTGCTGGGGATCTTGGGACCTACATAGACAAAAGGCAGGTGGGACAAGAAAGAAGTAACCAGGGTGACACTAAGAGGGAAAGCTGGCTGGATCCGTTCAACTTTTCTATCATGCTATTTCTTTATTTAAATCATTTATCATCTGCTTCTCCCTCTAGATTGTTCAAAGCAGTGTGCAGCAGAATAGTAAAATTGGGTTTAAATTGCAAAAAGACATCAGCAAAGCAGGAGATAAAAATAACAGTTTCAAAGCCGTATGATAAACCAGAGGAGCAGATAATAAACATTATGTATGGTGAAAGGTTGGCCATGGAGAAGGCACATAACCAAACGGTAACTTTATGGTAAGCACAAAGATCAATTGAGAGGAATTGTTGAAATGCTCTGGCTACTATCAAGACAGAGCTGGTCTTGAAAGGCTGATCTGAAGCCTGTCGCACACATACAGGTGATGATGAGGAAGCAGAGCCCTGAGGTGATAGAACAGACTGCAGCAATTCAGATTGCAGGTGTAGATTCCAGCTTTCACATTCCTTCACATTTTTTTAAATCCTGCCAATAGAATAAGTTTGCCAAGGGTTGGAATTTTGGGGGATAGGGCAGGCAAAGAGGGAGCATGGTGTCCTGTGGGGACATCATTTCTGGGTGACAACCTGGGCCGTTTCCACACGGCTTACCTTGTTCCGGAAAACAGAAAAATCTCGCACAAAATCACATGGGAAGACGTTATTGCATCTTCTCGCGTGATAACAGCATCTTCTCGCGAGATTTCATGCGAGATTTCGCTGTTTTCCGGAACAAGGTAAGCCGTGTAGAAAAGGCCCTGGAAAGGACATCACTGTGTCCTCCAATCACTATGGTCATTAGACATGGTAATGTCACCCTCCCATCATTTCCTTCTCACCATTCCATTGAGCAAGTGTGCGGGGATGAAGTAAGCGAGCAGGAGCTTACCCAACTGATAAACCTACAATAAAAAGCGAGCACAGCAGGCAGTAACATTCTACCCCCTTTATTTACAAGCTTTTCTGGCTTTCTCTTTCTCTTTTTAAAAGATAATCCCAAAATACGAGTCTCTATAATTTCCACACAAAACTTGGCACAGTCCCTTCTCAGTGTTTCCCCACCTTTCTCCTGCATGTGCGAATGGGGCCTTATTAAATGGGTCAAAGCAGCTAAACCACTAGAGGATCTGAAACAAATTCTACTGGGTTTTCTTGTGTTTTAAAATGGTTTAAATAAATTAAAACATAATTCTCCTCCCTGGTTGTGTGTTTTGATGTGTTTAGATTTTATGTGTTTATTGTATGTGTTTATTCGGTTGTTTTAAATATTTTATATATAAGTATTTATATTTTAAGTGCTTTTTAATGTTAGAAATGCTTTAACATTTGCTGCCTTGGAGACTCTGAATTGGGCAGAAAGGCACCACAGAAATGTTTAAAATACATTTAAAAAAAAAAAGAATGTACGTGATATTCTCAAACGTATCTTTGAACAACTCAGTGCTGATCTAGAATCTGTACCGAGCTACAGAAGTTAATCTGGTCTGAGAAAGTAGATAGTCAATACCAAAAATATTTCATCGTAGATAAAGCATCTCAGCTTCAAAACACTGTGATTCTAGCCATGGACACAGACACAGTGATCACATCATACCAACATCTTATTTTTGGCTGGACGCAAACCCTCCTAAAGAAACCTAAATCAAAGACCTGGTTTGATGCAGACTGCTACGTAACAAAAAACAATCTAGTGGCAAAATTCCAGCAGTACAGGCTAAGTAGAGGTAGAGAGTCCTTTCAAGTCATAGCTGACTTATGGCTAGCCCTGGCAGGATTTCATGGCAAGAGGCTAACAGAGGTAGTTTGCCATTGCCTGCCTTTGCAACCCTGATCTTCATTGGAGGTCTCCCATCCAATTACTAACCAGGGCTGACCCTGTTTGGTGTCTGAGATCTGACAAGATCAGGATTTCAACCAAAATTCCTCCAGAGCTTAAAAACCTAAAGCAGTGCTACAAAAACCTGCTAGTGGAGAAAAATCGAAGAGCACAAAGACATTTCTGGACCCATATGATCCAAGCTTCCAAACCAAATAACTTGGCAACCTTTTGGCACTTAATCAGGGTTGAGCTTCACAAAGAAACCCCAAGTATAAGCTGCAACATCTCACCTCGGCTCTGGGAATCTACTTCCACACGTTCTATTAATCTGAAACAGACCCACACACTTCCTTGGAAATTCAACTACAAAATCTTCCAGCATGGTCACTGATAACAGTTAATGAAGTTTTAAAAAGAAATAAACCAATTGAAATCTGGCAAGGCTCCTGGAAATATGATTTCTCCAGAGATGATAAAATGTCACGTTGATTAGTGGGCCAAAATGCTTGCTGCACTTTTTACTCACATTAATCTGTTGGCCCACATCCCCTCAGATATGGGCATTGTAATGATCATTCCAATATACAGGAAAGGAGAAAATTTAAACCTCACCAGCAACTAACCCATTAGCCTCCTTAGTGTTGTTAGTTAATTATATTCAAGATACTTATACTGGAAAATCCTTGACTGGTTAGATTAAGAAAACATACTGATGGATGAAAAAGCAGACTTCAGACCTGACCATAGACCAGTGTCTGATTTTGCACCATCTCATGGAGAAATATAACTCTTAGCCAAATGGAACACTCTATGCCACCTTTGTGGACTTTAAGACAGCATTTGACAGCATCTCCAGGAATAAGCTCTGGGCAAAGCTTGTGAGCTCCTTAATAGACCAAAAACTCTATATACTTATTTGCTCACTGCATGAAAGAAACTTCCCAAAAGTAAGATGCAGTCCTCAAGGCCATATCTCCAATAAGATCCCACTTGATAAAAGAGTTAAGCAAAGTTGTATCCTGGCCCCTCTACTTTTCAACTACTATATTAACTCCTTAGAGCAACATCTAAGAAATTCAAGCTTCCATTAGCCAGAGCTTGCTGACAAAATAACAACAACAACAATTGCACTTATATACCACTCTTCTAGACAGAATAGTACCCAGAGCAGTGAATAAGTTAGTTTTATTATTATCCCCCACAATACAGCTGGGGAACTGGGGCTGAGAGGAATGGCTTACCCAAGGCCACATACTGAGTTCAGGCAGTAGTGGGATTCAAACCAGTAGAGTGCTGATTTGCAGCCAAACTACTTAACCACAGTGCTAAAGCAGCTCCTGCTTTATTATATGCAGATGATACTGTCGTCTTATCTGATTCACAAATGGGCCTCAGGAGAGCACTCCATGCCTTCACCATATACTATAAAGAGGAACAGCTTGTGATAAACCAGCAAAAAACAAAAAGTCCTTATCTTTACCCCAAAAAACATTGAATTTATAGATAGCAATAGAGGGCCACAACATCAAACAAACAAAAGCCTTTAATTATCTTGGAATAGGCTTCCAGACGTCTGGACATTGGAGAGCCCAGACATTGTACACCACAGAGACTGCCCATAGAGCATCCTCCACCATTTTAAGATTCTACTTCACAAAAGGATCCTCATTTATCCCTGCAGTAAAGAAGGACTTCCAAGGAAAGGCTGTATCTCAGCTCTTATACAATTCTCAGCACTGAATCTACAAATAAAGGCACTCACTGAAACTGGTACAATCCAAGTTCCTGAGAAAGATCCTTGAAGTCCCACAATGTATCCCAAATGCCCTTCTTAGACTAGAAACTGGTCTGACCCCCTTGGAAATTCATATGTGACTATATGCATGAACCTACTGTTAAAACTCATCTTCATTCCAGTGGGTTTAGTAACCTTGATCCTTTTTGATAGCCCCTGTTCAACCTGGCAAAGAGCAATTGAGAGAAAACTCCAGGAGTATGGCCTTTCCCTCCAAGTTTTATTGCATCTTGGGTACCAAAATGCAAAAGAAACAAACAGCAGCTCTGAGATCACGCCCTACAATCAGATAGGGCACAAATACAGAAATATCCAATTATTCTGCAACCTACCAAATGATACCAACCAGCAGATTATCTCATATCCCTTGTGATTTCCAAATATCGGAGGATTTTTATGCTTGCATGCTTAAGCGTTTGTATCTTCAGCCCTCCTAGAAGGCAGAGACTATCGTGTTCCACTGCCTCAATGGCTCTGCTCATGCCATACAGGGAAAGAAGAGTCTACTGAATATGCTCTGCTGCACTGTTCATTCTATAACAACATCCAAACTCAATATATAGCCCCAATTTTGTCAACGTTACCAGGAAGATCTGAAGAACTTCATGCCTCCCTCCTTGCAGACTCTTCCCAAGAGATAACCAATAAAATTGCTAAATTTTGCCTTTGGGAGTATTGGAAACATAAGCAGCTGACTGAGCCTCAAGAACTTTATTTCTTTGTCGGGGGAAGGTATTATCCCCCCCTCATCTACATTCACTGCTCTGTGCTTGTCACACTGCATGTGACCTCCCTATTTTTTATTTCAATTTCATTTCATTTTTACTTCATTTTTAACCCTGTTTCTATTATTGTTGACATTCTGGAGCTGATCTTGTACAGTAATAAACATCATTGATTGATTAGAACAAGTGTGCTATTGCTATTCCCAACCACAGTGGCTCCGACCCTGGGTCCCCAGATTTTTGTATCCTTACTCCCCCTAATCATAGGAGCCCTGGATTTGGAATTTGACAAGCAGGGACGAGCCCTGAGCACTTAGAATCTGTGCTAACTAGCTTGGATCACGAAGGATTTGTGTCAACTAGGACCTCCACATGGTCCTGTTTCTGTGATGTCAGTGATCATTTTTTTGGAGCAACTGATACTGTTGGACTGGGGGAATTTATTTCACATGCAAATCATACAGAGGTGCTGGTTGATACTAATGATAACTTCAGATCTGTGAATTTGTTGTTGAGCCCATTAGCATCCCTGGTACCATCTTCCTGAGTCACTCATCAATTCTAAACTAATATTGAAGGGTGGTTCTTCATAGCAGTTTTTTTGGTCAAACTCTTGCCTACTCAAAATCCATGGGCAGTGTGCATCATGGTTGGAGCACTGATGTAGGATTTGGGAGACTCCCCACACTTCCATGAAGCACACTTGGGGCTTGCATAAAATGGGAAAGGGGGAACCACATATGCCTCCCTGAGATTCTTAAAGGAAAGATAGAATAGGAATGAACTAAATGGATATATAAAAAGCAAAAGGACAGAAAACAATGCGAGATGATATGTCTATCATGCCTTTAAACATTCTGCACAGGGAAAGAAACTCCATAAAAAAAAAAGTACGTAATAGCATTCTAGACTTTTTTTTTATTTTAAAGATCATTGCACAAATTACACTAAAATGCAGGCTAGTCTTGAAAATGCCATTTCTGTTGTTTAGAACAAAATTGCAAAAGAGCCATTTTCAATTTAAAAAAAAAAAAATGGGAGGCCAGAAATGATACAAATATAATGAGCAAAGAAAATAACTATTTTCCATGTAGCACTAAAAGGAAAAATAATCCAGCGCTACTGAAAACCTCTGAGTTTATTGAGAACAATGACACTTTCTAGTGATATTAACTTTCTTTTACTTAAACTCCAGCCTACCAGTTACATTTTCCTTATTGGCCATAGTTATTTGAACTGAAGTAGTGCCTGCAATTTGTTTCTGTTTAGGAATGAGATGCCCCATTTGTACATAACCTTCATCTAACTTGTGCCCTGATGCCTCAACACCCTGCTGAGTAAAGCTGATGTAGTATAATGTGGTGATCCCCAACACGTTGTCTTTGGGTTAGGCTTGCCAACTCCAGGCTGGGAAATTCATGGAGATTTGGGGGCAAAACCTGGTAAGGGTGGCATTTGTGAAGGGGCGGGGGAGCTCAGCAGAGACGTAAAGCTATAGAGGCAGCCCTGTGAAGCTGCTATTTTCTCCAGAGGGAACTGGTTTCTGTAGTCTGGAGATTAGTTGTAATTCTGGGGAAATTCCAGGACTCATCTGTGGGTTCTGTGGTGCCCATTAACGTAATTCTCCAGTAACCGCTTGCGTCATCTGTCTTCGGGATCAAATTTAGAGGAGATTTGCTTACTTATTAACTTCATTTTTACTCCATTTTTTCTCTCCAACAAGGATCCAAAGCAGCTTCATCCTTCTACTCTTCTCCATTTTATCCTCACAACAACACTGTGAGAAAAGTAAGGCTGAGAGGGAGGGAGTGACCCAAGGTGACCAAGTGAGCTTCTATGGCAGAGGAGGGATTTGAACTAGGGTCTCTCAGATCATAGTCCTACACTCTAACTACTACACCACATGAAGAAAGCTGTGGCTCTCAAAAGCTTATGCTTCAATAAAGTTGGTTATTCTTAAAGGTGCTACTGGACTCTACTATTTTACACCACATTGACTCTTAATGGCACAGGAAAATAAGGGAAGTGTCAGGTTGCTTCCTACTATCTGACTGGCCAGCAAAGCACTGAGCTCATGTGAATTAGTGTGTCATTTCTGTGCTTATGAGCCATAGCACATGCTTTCTTGTGTCTCTGGGCTTGGTAATTTCTTCCCTCAGCTATACAGTGAACAACCCTCCACTTTCTTTAAAATGAAACTAAATCACAGGCTAGATTCACCCAGTTTTTCCCTAGTGAAGAAGGGAAGGGAGATCCCCTTTGATCACCTCCAGGAGGAGAATAGGGTGAGTTCAAGTGCACAAACTGGCTGGATCCAATGCAATTTCTCTTCTTGAGAACAAAGACAGTCCTGCTTCTGTGGCAGCCATTTTGTCATTGACCCCACCACCATGGCAGCCATTTTGTGATGGTGAACGCTACCTGTAGGCTCGAGAAGTCTAAAGATCCCTGGTGTATAGGCTAACACTATTGCCAAGTACTGGAAAATCTATGATTTAAATGTTAGCCAGAATTCAGTAGGTCATGAATTGCCAAGTATGACATGCCATTGTGACATACAAAACAGCAATTTATAGGCCTCCATGGCTGCATCTAAATGCATCTAAATGCAAATATGAATATCACTCTCAGTTTCCAGTTTGTATTTCTATGTATTATATTTTCAATGTCATGGCAGAACAGGCTCATGAATTTTGACTACGGGTAATAGCGTTTAGGGTTTGGGTTGCTGAAAAACAGCTGTTGAGTCAGGATTTATCATACTTTCTGATAAGCCAGGAACGGTTCCCTGATAACCTAATTCTGCAAAAAGTGGAATAAGGGAACTATCTCATGTAGAGAGACAAAAGTTATAAATGAATCCTAGGAATATGTTCTGCTGGAATTTTACCAGTCACTGTACACATTAAAATGTGTGAAATTACAGATTTTGTGTGTGTGTTTAATTTTTTTTTTTTTTTGGCAGAATAGACATGAATGAAGATACTTTTTCATCCTAGAGATTGAAGGGTAGCTTGTGATGTGGCATAATTGCCAAAGCGTTCTCTGAAGTGCCATTTTGCAGTTCCAACTTGCAATCTCAAGAGTTTCAAAAGTGTTCTAATTATACAGTGGAACACAAGAAGCCTTGTGAGATTCGCAATCAACAAGGAAAAAAGTTGGCCTGGCTTTGGGTCCCTCCTACACACACATTGCTAGAAAATCAAGAGGGAGGGACATGAGCTGGTTATCTTTCCTCAGCATTGTTTTATTTAAACCTGTATATCTTAATGGAGAAGGCTGCATTTGTACTGGGCTCCACTATAAAAACTACTGGTCTCACCATGAGTGTATGAACATGCATGAAGCTACCTTGTACTGAATTAAAGTCTTGGTCAGAGTCAGTATTGGTCACTGAAATTGACAGCAGCTCTTCAAGACCTCTTATGTAGAGGCCTTTCAACATCACCTACCACCTGATACTTTTTGCAAGAATGCTAGTGATTGACCTGGGGCATTTTTTCCCTCCTCTTTGGGTGTAAATTGATTTATTTAAACAATAAACAGTAAACATAAAATATAAGAAAAACACAACCATCTAAAAAGCTAAACTGACAGTACATATAAACATGCAAAAATAAACAGGAAAATCAACTAATAATAATAAAAAGAAGATACAACTTAGAAAGATAAGAAAATGGGGAAAAGGAAAAAAACTAAACTGCAAATTGAGTTCCGATTTTCTCCATGACAAATATATATCATTTTTAAAGTCTCATTTATTCTGTGTTAAACGTAAGAGCCCTCTTGTTTCTATTGTTCATGATTCTTAATCCATAAATCCAGATATCATCAAATCATTGTTATCTATTTCATGTAAAAAGTTGATAAATGGTTTCCATTCAACCAAAAATGTAGATAATGTCTTTTCTCTAATCAGTGAAGTAAGTTTTCTCTCATTGATGCAAACTCCAAAACTTTTATCCACTATTCATCCATTGTAGGCAAAATTAGAGTTTTCCATTTTTGTGCATACAGTGCTCTTGCTGCTGTGATCATCTACCACTGAACTACAGCCCCTCCCCACCATAGCTCCTGGGTCTTACTCCTCCTTTTTCTACTCAGAAAGAAGTGGCTCAAAGGGACAGTGGCTCAACTCATGCTACTGTGTGTACAGGGAAGTTTGAGATAGGAGAGTCAGTTGCCTTGATGGAGACAAAGAATGTACACAGAGTTTCCCTCCTAAAGCACTTTATCTGGGCCAAACTAGACTTGCAGGTTTTTAAAGAGTTGAGTCTGGGTTTCCCAAACCTAACTCAGGTTTCTGCAGCCTTACAGCAGTTAAAAAGTAAATG
This sequence comes from Eublepharis macularius, assembly GCF_028583425.1. Classification (NCBI taxonomy): domain Eukaryota; kingdom Metazoa; phylum Chordata; class Lepidosauria; order Squamata; family Eublepharidae; genus Eublepharis; species Eublepharis macularius. The sequence continues at coordinate 29,864,125 of NC_072792.1, read as the reverse complement.
GCTGTTAAAAAATAAAAGAGATGCCAAATGGCCTTGGAATGCCTCCTCAAGGAAAGGAGGCACTCCTCCCACTCCCCTCAAGCCATTTCTACCTGTCACAATAGCACGGGAGGATCCCCCCCCCTTGTTTTTACTGCTCCATGTGCAGAGAATACTCCACGTGGAGCTGGAAAAACAGAGGGGGGGGACTCCCTCCCCTGCTATTTTGACAGGGGAAAATGGCTTGAAAGGGGGGAGTAGCCCCTCTTCCCCCCATAGATGCATTCTGAGGCTGTTTAGGGTCTCCTTTATTTCTATCAGCTACTCCCCAAAGCTGCTGTGTTGCTGTAGGAACTCGAGTTGGGTCTGCGGAACCCAGACCCAGCTCTTTAAAAACCTACACATCTAGCTTGACCCTCTGTCATACACCTAAGCAGCCCAGCAGACAAGATCTAGGGGTGTTCAGGAGCAGTCCATCATTTTCATAAGATTTGCAGATGCTGTCACTTCGGTTGAAAAGCATAGGGTCCACAAGCAGGAAAAATGGTTGGATCCAATACAACGTTACTGCCAACCCCATGATCCAGCTGTTGTTCCTAGCTCATCGCCTCAATTTTTCTCAATGGACCAAAATGAGTAGTAACATTTCCAATGGATGGAAACGTCCTATTTTAGCAGAAATGCCATTTTTGAGAGAAGAGAACTGCTGCTTTGAATTCAAAATTCTGCAACTCTTTTTCTGCTCAATCAAAGCACTATCTATGCAGTTGTATCTTTGGGTAAGCTGTTGGAAAATTATGGGAGCCTCATGATGTATCAACTTGAAAGACGTAATTGTTCTGGGGAATGTCTCCTCCAACAATTACCATCAAATGGCGTATATTTCCCATTGTTCTCGAAGCACCTGCACATCTTCTCAGTACAGAAGAACAAAGTCACCCACAAAAGCAGTTGTGCAGAAAATGTTAAGTTGTAATTCTGATGTATGTTTGAAATAAGGAACTAACATTAGAAAACCAGACTTTCTCTGCAAAAATAACTTGCATACTGTCATTTTATTTGTTGCTTTCATGTGAATCTGGTGTAGTTTAACTGTGTAACTATTTATGTATCTTGGTGACAGCCCCCTGGTGAAGAGCTAATCACTTGAATCCTCTTGAGGATTCACATTGGAATAAAGAATGTGTCTCCTGCACCTATTACATTCTCTTCCCCATCCCTTTTTGCCTTCCTTTTCTGATGCTAGTGTGGCTAAACAACTTGTGATAAAACTTATATTTCCTTGGGCTTCCACAAATTCAACAGGAAGAAAGACAAATCTCTTTGTAGCATGCAGAATTTTGTTACGTTGTTTGTACAGCAAAGGTCTTGGTCAACTGCAAAGAGCTTCTTGTTTAAAATCTTGGTGTGATCATGGGAAGCTTTAGGGTGGATCCTTGATTTCTACGAAGTGTTTTCCTCTTCCATACCATTGGGGTTAACTCTTTCACAAAGCTAAAAGGATTGCCTTGGGTACCAGTAGAGTTTCCAAATAGCTTATGCATTCATACTGCACCCCTACCCCAATTTTCCTTATAGCAACCAGCTGCCAGTCCTGGAATGTTCAGCATTAATGTGACATTCTCTACTCCCTGGGCAAAGGCCAGAAAACAGCAGCCGTGAAACTGACAAGCTTTCTTTACTTTGGGAAACTCTTTTGTCAATTTCATCACTCCATTGAAAGGGCCTCTCCCTCCAGCTTGTCAGTTTCATTCTTTCAGGGGAGGTTTTAGCCAATGAGCAATAGGGGCAGCTGCCCAGGCCCTGTACTTGGGAAGTCTCCAACCACCTAGAGTTCTGTCCCCCACCCATGGAGGTAGGGGAGAACAAAGAATAGCAGACTCCTTTTGCTGCTTGTACCTGCCTCCATCTGGGGTTCAGGGAACTGGCTTTTGGAAGCAGTGATAGCTCCTGCAGTGGTGTGGCAGTAATTCTGGGGCCTCATCCTGGACTTTTGTCCAGGCCCTGGAATCAGTAAAATCACCCTTTATACCTATGAAACAGGCATGTTATTTTAGGAGGGAAGCCAATGTTCAACAAAATATATTTCAAAATCAGGATTTCATTTGGCTTTCGGTATTTGGTTTCTCTTCATTAATACATCAATATTTAAATACCGAATAATGTAATGAAGTTTTAGAATTAATACAGTGCAAAATTGCTGGTTATGACTTGGTTTTTCAGGCCATTTCTTTTTGCAAAATGTGCCTAACAAATTATTATTGTGTGATTACATATATACGATATCATGTAAGATAACTTTAAAGCTGAAATCAGGTAGAGAGAAGCAGCGAGAAAAATCTATTGGCGTATCTTAAGCAGAGTTTAAACTCATCTAAATCTGCTGAACCCAATGGGGTTAGAAGGTAGGAATTCTGCTTAGGATTTCACTGTGTGTGATGCAGAGGCTACAGTTGCAGATTGGAACTCAGAGATCAATGATCAAATACTCAGTTGGCTTTTGGAGCTCACTGGGTGACTTTGGGGTATTCACCATCTCTCACTTTAACCTTCCTCACAGGGTTGGTGTGAGCATAAACTGAGAAGGATGTGAGGTTCTCCACTCTGTGCTCTTTGTAGGAAGGGAGGGGTAGCAATGTGATAAAATGCAAGGATTCTAGTAAGCAGTGTTGCCAACTGATCAGGAAAAGAAAGAACCTGGCCTGTGTTAACCTGGGTCTCCTCACCCCACTTACCTATTGGCAATGCACTTCAGCACAGCACATTATAATATACAAACCTGCTTCTAGTTTTTAACTGAATTAAATGAACTTACAAATGAGCTCTTGTTATTTGCTTTCCTTTGTAATTTTGAGACCTGAAACCCTGCAGCCTCACTGCCATTTTGCTGAAGGTTAAAAACACCTGGGTTGAGTTAAGTACCGGATTCTCCCAGGAAAACGGCTTTGCTTTGCTTCACAAATATTCTTGTCCCCTCCAGGCTATATTCCCTTGTTCCTGTCTTGTTTGCCCAATACCATCATCAAATGCACAGCGCAATCCAATATTGCTCACAAATTTGCCACCAAAGTAGAAATCTAGCCGTGGTTGGTACTTCACCCTTCACTTTGCTCAGGGATGTTAAATAGTTTAAAAGGTACTTGTGATAATTAATTATCACCAGCACAGAAATTATTATATGCTATGATATCATCCTGGCTTTGAATCCCCCCCTCCAAAAAATAGTGACATTATGTACAGAATGGACATAGATTTGGGTCACAAAACCGTCCTGTGTACAAAAGATCAGCCTGTACCCAACAATAAGTTTATCTCAAAGTGTTCAATCTCCATGTGCTTTATGCAGAAATGTAGCATTTTCCAGATCGCTTTCTGCTCCTGTAGTCCTCTTGGTTGAAGAGGCCATGTAGAGTATGCCAATATAAACTATAGGTTGGGTTAAGTCAGTTTTTTACTAATGAAAAAGGGAGGAGAGGTTGCCAATGACTAGCCAAACATGGCTAGGGTGGAGGTCATGGGACCTGTATGGACAAAATTCATGTGGGATGGGGGCTGTTATAAGGAGAAAACCAAGATGGCTGGTGTTACTTTTAAAAGACACTTTCTCATTGTGATTGCAGGCCTTTGACTTTTCAATCCACTTCCTTCCTTTTCTATTCACTTCCTTCCACTATGGCCAATGTGTTAATTGTTTTAAATGTTTAAATTGTGTTTTTATGTCTTTGTAAGGTTTTTTTTTAAGCTCTGGTTTTAACTTGTTTAATGATGTGTTGTTGTGTTGGTTGGTTTTAATCCTTTAAAAATATTTTATATATACGTGTTTTGATTTGTCAGCAGCCTTAGTAGTCCTTATGAGAGCAGAAAAGCAAGGTAGACATTTTGGTAAATAAATAAACTCACCATCATTTGCGGGGTGGGGGGCAATTTGGGGGTAGAGGTGGCGCTGACATATTAACAGGCTTCCCACATTGACTATTCTCTTCACAAGAGGTGGGAGCTAGCCAGAGAGCATGTGTGAGTTGGAGGAGGAGGAGGGGTCTCTTGGCTATTCAGTAAAGGCTACACAGGTAGAGAGCCTTAAAAAATGATGAGGCTGAATGGATGGGGTCCTAGAGCCAAGGAGATGGAGAAGGCAGGGCTAGATCTCTCCCCTTCCACAATAAGGTTAAGGACATGGTGCCGCTTGGCCAAGGGACACAGACAAGGGAGTTCCTGTTTAAAGTCTCTGTGCTCCATATCTGGTACAATTTTCAACAGCTATGGCACCATGAAAGTTTAATCGTGTTATTAGGAGGAAAGGAAGCCTTAGCTTGGGCAAAGCAAAGCAGCAGCAGGGCGGAAAGGTGATGTTGGGAGAGCAGCAACAGCATGAAACGAAGAAAGATGTGTTGGATTTTGGAAACATGGACCTAATTATGCAAGTGCTTGGATCCCAGCCCTAATACTTTTCTGGACCAGCTTCAGGTTCCTTGTTCTTCTGACTTTCCACTCCATTCTCCACAACCACATCCATACCACCCAAGCTTCTTTTGTTGCCATCTTATTCTAAAGCTTAATGTCTTTAAGTTTGCTGCCTCCTATGCCTGGAATATCCTCTCTGAATCTGGCAATATATGAAATGTGCAGATGTTCAGCTGGCAAGAGAATTGAATCTTTTCCTGCCAGCCAAAATACTTACAGCCAAACACATCCATTAAGGGACATATTTAACTTTGGAAGTACTGCCCATAAGTTCACCATCCAAGTCTGCTATCGGCATTTGGTTCATTCTTAGGGCCCAGAATTGTATCTCAGCAGCTATTTTCCATTATGAATACATCTGCTAAGGGAACCTAGAAAGTGATGAATGACGATTCCCCAGGCAATGAATTATGGTCCTTGGGTTCTGTCAAAAGTGGTAGGTACCACATGCATCTTCTATATCATATTCCATTTTAACAACTTAAGGAAAAATAAAGGTTGCTAGGTGGGAATTAGCATCTTCAGAGAAGGCAACCAAAAACCAGATAAGTCTTTGCAAGTTTAATGTTGCAGTCCTGAGAAGAGTTACATCCTTCTAAGCCCATTGACTTGAATAGGCTTTGAAGGGTATAACCTCTGCTTAGGAGATTGCTGAAAGATTTGTAGCATGCATGTGCAGCCTGTAACTCATGAAACCAAACTATGTCTGATAGCCAATTAAGACCTCAATGAAACTTTCTGCATTGGTGCTTGCCTAGGGGCAAGGCTGCTTACAGTAGAAAAGACCACAGGTACAACATTCCATGGATCCAGGTTCCCTTGATGGCTTAGGGAGCCATGTTAGGTGACATCATACCCTGTTCTAACTAATCATCAGTATGTTCTTCTGAATGTGAAAGGGGGCAATGGAATCTTCATATGGCAGCCCTGTCTGGAGCTGCATATGAAAGCTTGGTTGTGAAGCACCTGTGAAGGTCATTATTTAGGGATTGGTGGGCTGCATTTAGCTTAATGGAGTTCTATATTAAATTCAGCATAGACAAGATAGTTAAGAAGACTACATGTGTTGGGAAGCTGAAGTCCACTTGTGAGTTATGATGTCAAATAGCCTGTCTATGTGAAACACCATGCAGTTTTAACAATTTGCATCAAGCTTCTGTGTCTCCATTATTTTGCAACATATAGTTAGCAAGCCCATTCTCTCAATAGATCTCAGAAGCTAAGCAGGGGCAGCCTTGTTTAGTAATTGGATGGGAGACCTCCAATGAAGATCAGGGTTACAGAGGCAGGCAATGGTAAACCACCTCTGTTAGTTTCTTGCCTTGAAAAGCAGGGAACAGCAGGAGTTGCCATAAGTCAGCTATGACTTGACAGCACTTTTGACAACCAGTTAAACAATAGTAACAAACACTGTGAGCTGCCCTTGAAGACAGAAAGTACAGAACACAGAAACTACAGTTTGTTCAGAATGTGGTGTGGCCTAGAACCCTCATATCTGAGGGACCGTCTCTCCCTATATGCCCCTGTGTGCTAAGGACATTGCTGCCACTTCCTAGCTGTTTCTTCACATAAGGTTATCCTCTTGACATCTGCTAGAGCCCAATCCTTCTCTCTAGTTCCTCCCAATTTGTGGAACAGACTGTTTCAGGAAGTGAGGGGGGGTGCATCTTCAGAACTTTTTAGGAAGCTGTAAAACTTTCCATTTGTGAGAGATTTGAATGGGGTTTAAAGCTGCAAGCATTTTCTTGGTGAAGGAGCTGAATGAAGTTTTCCTATATTTTGTACAAAGATATTAGAAATGTTAGCTGCATTGATCCATGAGAGAAAAGCAAGATACAGATATATTTAAATAAATAAATAAATAAACAGTAACCGCATGTGAGCCGGCTCCGAAGCCATTCTAGAGCTAAGAAAATGAACTATGACTAAAATAATAAAGCTTCTGTTGTGCTGTGAGAATACAGAAACAAGAGTCTCTCTACATGAGACATCTTACACGGGAATGCTCAAGTCTGGGGAGATGCTATGCTAGCTGGGAAATGTAGTTTAAGAGGCAGAGAGCAAAGCTACAAGTGACTTTCTTCATGCTACAATAAAATTGGTTAGTCTTAAAGGTGCTACTGGACTCTTTTTGATTTTGCTACTACAGACTAACACAGCTAACTCCTCTGTTTCTTCACGTGGAGAACACTAGATTTTTCTCACAGGGTTACATGGAAAGTGAAGTCCGAGTGGTCCTTCCCCTCTCTGTTAGAATCGCTGCCTGAAGAGCTACAAGATGGCTTCATTTGGGGGCGGGCAGCTGCTACTTTCTCCCCGGGAGTCCTGCAGGCTGCCTGCTCCGGGGAACTGCTCTAGAGAAAGTGGCCATGTTGGTGAAGCTTCAGCCACAGCGACAGTGGAAGGATCTGCTGCAGATTCCTCCATTGTTGCTGCGGCTGAAGCTTCACTGACATGGCCACTTTCTCCAGAGCAGCTCCCCGGGAGCAGGCAGCCCGCAGGATGCCCGGGGAGAAAGTAGCAGCTGCTCACCCCGAAATGAAGCCCTCTTGTGGCTCTTCAGGCAGCGATTCTAACAGAGAGGGGAAGGACCACTTGGACTTCACTTCCCAGGTAACCTTGCGAGAAAAATCTAGTGTTCTCCATGTGAAGAAAGTCACTTGTAGTCACACTCAGGGTCAAAGGCCTTTGGGGAGGCAAAGAGGGACAAGCCCTCTGAGGAGCAATCTTTGCCAGACCTGTAGAGAGGTGAAATTAGCACAGCCTTTGGTGCTGTCTTTTTAAACTACACTTCTTGGCTAACATTGTGTCTCTCTACACTTGATCATTCTTATGTAAGAAGTCTCATGTAGAGAGACTCATCTTGTGTAAAAATCGCACATCTGGTTCACCAAAGCTTATGCCACAACACATTTGAAGTCTTAAAGGATCAGAAGATTCTACTCTGTTTTGGCTCTGCAGATTAACTCACAACTCCTTTTGAACGTGTCTGAAAAGAATAATAAAACATTTACCTGTTTCCAGCTTTGTCTCTGATCCCTTCTCACTCCTCCTGAGTCCTGGACAAGACACAGCCACTGGATACTGCTTGAAGAGTAGTGTTGCTCTGGCTGACATTGTGCTGTGAAAATTCTGAAACCTGCCATCAAGCATACTGTTGGAAATTACAGCAAAGCATAGACACTATTTTAGCAACATAAATTGCTGGGAGAACTTAACTGAAAATGTGCAATAGAAAACACTTCGTTTTCACAATACACATACATCAGGAAATCTCTCATTGTGTCCTATATGTAGAAGTTTTTATTGTTAATTCAATTAACAGGGCTTTAAAAAAAAAGAATTAAACACAAATAACCTTTGATTTTAGAAAAGGCCAGCTGAGCTTGGATTTTCCTGTATGTCAACTGGAAAAATAAAAAAGATTTTCAGTCACTCTGAAAGTTTTCATCAACCTTTTCACCAGCTTCCCTTGCTTTAGGCAATGCTAAAAATCTCTTTACTTCTAATTCTTGCTAATTTTGCTGCTCTGGAAATGCAGCTCAAAAGAAGTATAGCTGCTAGCATTATTTTCTTGGGTGTCTGTATGCCACTGTGCTGATCAGTAGCTGAAAACCAATTTGTATTTTAATTATGCCGCTTAACAATGACCTTGCTGAGTACAATCTTTCCAAGATATGAGAGGGAAAAGGTAAACACTTCCCCGACACAAAGGAGAGGAAAGAGTGCAAGAGAGACAAAGGCAGGATGTTTCACCCCCTCCCCAGTAACACAATCACTTCCCAGAATAATTTGGTGAAGTAGCTTTTGTACTGATATGACAAATGTAAGCCAATTTGAATTGCTATCAGTTTAGCTGGTGCAGCTTCCTACAATGAACCATTCCTTTCAGAACTTAGGTAGTTACTTTCTTAGGGCCTGATTAGGCAATATGTTAAATCTGAGCTGGGTTGCAGAAAATCTAAACCAAATTGACATTTAACATGTGACCTGATGTTCACCTTTAAAATAATGGAGCAGGAATGGAGCAAATTGCTGCTTGCCTTTAAAATAACAGGGAGAGAAGCAAATTGGCTCCTCCTGAACACATGTGGAAGCAGGGGGAGTGTTATCTTTCCCGCCCTCACACCCTGTGGACTTATAGTAGTGGTGAAGGGCTGTGGGAGGAAGCCAATTTATCTTGCTGCTGGTTCAATGTGTATCCCAGGTTGATCCTGAGTTGCTTTTTCAGTGATGCAAGGCTTAAGGAAAGAGAACTTGCCCAATCCTTCCCCACTTCACTTTCTGTCTAGCTCTCTGCAATCAGCCTATTCTTATGCTGACCAACCACAAGTTTGGTGTAGTGGTTAAGAGCGTGGGACTCTAATCTGGAGAGCCGGGTTTGATTCCCCGCTCCTCCACTTGAAGCCAGCTGGGTGACCTTGGGTCAGTCACAGCTCTTCCAAAGCTCTCTCAGCCCCACCTACCTCACAGGGTGTTTTGTTGTGGGGATAATAATGACATACTTTGTAAACAGCTCTGAGTGGGCATTAAATTGTCCTGAAGGGAGGTATATAAATTGAATGTTGTTGTTGTTGTTACAAGGAGAGAGAGCAGGGACAAGCTTACTGTCCCTGTCTCTGCACAATTGCCTCATCATCTGCCCAGTGTGAACATGTGGAGGAAATGCCCCACAGGCATGCTCCTTCCTGTGGTCAGCAACATTTGGAAAGCAGCATTGTTGATCATGGGGAGACGGTTACACAAAGACATTTCCTTCGCACATTTGCCCTATCTCGACAACTCCTGAAGATCGGCAGCTCCCTGGGAAAGCTGTTACATGCATGTTTAATAATAAAATGTGGAGGATTAAAACCCTTCACATTCAATTTAAAAACATGCCAAACTGAATAGAGAAAGTCAAAACTAAGGATGCCCCAGTAAATTGGCAGACATGATTCTTGAAAGCTATTGCCAGAATGGCCCTTACCTGGATAGCCCAGGTGAGCCTGATCTCATTAGATCTTAGAAGCTAATTAGGGTCAGCCTTGGTTAGTAATTGGATGGGAGACCTCCAATGAGGTCCAGGATTGCAGGGGCAGGCAATGGCAAACTGTCTCTGTTAGTCTCTTGCCATGAAAACCCCACCAGGGGTTGTTGTAAGTCAGCTATGATTTGATGGCACTCTCCAACACCATCACATTGTCAGAATGAGGTCAAATGTCTCCCCATCTCCTCTTCTGTTCAATTATATCTGGCCAGAAAAAATGCATTGGTGTTTGTTTATGCAGAATCTTGACCAGGGTCTTAAGAATACAGCATGAATAGGAATTTTTGGATGCACTCCCAAATATGTAATGTGATGTTCATCCAATGTATACCCATAGCTGCTAAAAGCAAAGCCACTGTGGGACACTCAGTGGAATTTCCATGGATATCCTAGGCCAAGGGGTGGAAAAACTGATCCCAGTAGAAGATAGATTTCTACTCTTCTTTATTCTCATTTAAAATATGTTTAACAAATCGAGAGGGAGAAGGTAAAAGAAAGTATAACCCACCCACATTGTTTACCTCTTTGATTCACTACATAGTCAATGAACCATCTGTCATGGACTTTGTTCCAAGATTTCATGGTATGCATAGCAGCAGCTTCCAAACCTTATAGCTACAGGCATTCTCGAAGAATCCAAGCCATTGCTTTCTTTCCCACTTACTTTTCAACAGCATTTGGCTTCATCTATCTGTGGTGAGGAACATGGAAACATCAGCAAAGGGAGGTCACATAAATGTCTTGTTCCACTCTGCCTTTAAAAGAAAACCAGTACTACTAAATGGCAAATAAATGAGCCCAAGGCAATGGTGGGAGGCAAGAATGAGAATGCTGAGCAGGAGTGGCTCCATAAGTACTTACAAATCTAGCTTCCAGCCTTAAGATGGAGCGTTGTTTGTGCCTCCAGGGAGGGAAGAGGGAAAAGGATGATGCTGGGCAATTTTGGTCCCAGTTTGGGCTGACCTATCCAGGTAGACTTCAAGAATCTTTTGACAGCCCTGTCGCCACAGGCTGCCATTACACCCCTTCGAAGCCCATCTTACTGTGCTTCCTAATATCCAGGTGATACCTTACTGTCCATAATTTAAACCCATTCTTGCGAGTCTTATCCTCTGCTGTCAGCAGGAACAACTCCCTGCCCTCCTCTAAATGACAGCCCTTCAAATACTTAAACAGAGCAATCATGTCGCTGTATGACATCTTGCAGTTTGGATGTTATGCCTCTGTTGATACACGCCAAGATCACACTAACCCTTTTTGTCACTGCATCACACTGGCTGCTCATATTTAACTTACGTTCCATCAGAACCCCAAGATCTTGTTCACACACACTGCTACCCAGAAGTGTATCTCCCATCCAGTATGCATATTTCTTATTTTTGCTACCTAGATGTAGAACTCGGCACTAGAGATGGCCACAAACTGCATTACGAACTTCAAAAACCCACGAAATTGGCGATCACGCAATCGCAATCCAGCAGTTCATGATCGTCCATGACCAATGAACCAGCATTCGGGGGAGGCCGGGTTCAGCGCATTCAGCCACGGTTTGAGAAGCCAGACAGTCAGGCATTAGCAATCAATTCCCCTGGCACCGGGGCCGGGGGAATGCCTGAACTCTGTCTGTGCTCCTTCTGTCGCCCTGGAAACCCAAATTGAAGCCCAGCTTACCTTGATCAGCAGGTCTTCCTTCCAACCATGAAGCTGCAAAGTGGTTACAAGTTGGAAGAAGACACCCAGGGGAGGGAGGGGGAAGGGGTGTTCTGTAGCCATGGGCACTCCAATCTCATCCCTGCAAATCCTGATAAGGAGCTCTGATGGCCAAACACAGACCTCCTGCATTGCTCAATAGGACCTGTGCTTATAAATAGCCATGGGCTCCCAAGCTGGGTTTCACTTTCAGCTAGCAGTGGAGTGGGACAGAGCTCTTGCTTGCCACTTACTAGCCTTTGGGGAGAGAGACTGAGAGTATAATTGAGCTTGGATTTTTGTGGGAGTTTCCTGGGGGCCTTGGATTTGAGAGGGTATAACTCCAAGATCCCTTTTGCAATCTTGTCCAAACTTGAGTGATGGCTGTAGGAGAGCTTGCAAAACACTCCCCGGGAATATGGGCTCTCTAAGTGCCACGGGGGCCATTCCGCGCCCAACGAACCGTGAACTGTGAACCAGTTCAGCAATGGAAAATGTTCGTTGCGGTTCGTGACCTCGGGATTGTTGGCAGCACTGAACCGTGAACCGCTGGTTTGTTAAATTTTTTTGGTTCATGCCCATGTCTACTCGGCACTTATCCTTGTTAAATTCCTTGTCAAGGAATGACGAAGCAGATCATCAGACCTGAGGGCTTCAGGTTTCAGTCTGGTCCATGGATCATGTTGAAAAGGAAGATCTTTTAAAGCTTTGCAAATTTGTACATATATAACCCATTACATGTTTATTGAAGTGTCTTTGATATTGACTGTACTGACGTGCACTGTGTAATCCCTTTGAGTCTCAGGGAGAAAGGCAGACTATAAATGACGTAAATAAATACATTTTACCTCAAGAGGGCCACAACCAACACAACACAAAATATTTATATGACAAAATATTAGAGTCAGTAATAAATAGCCTCCTTGATCTGGCATCCATATACCTAGTGCTCTTTAAAAATGTCCTGTTTTTAATGATTTCAGAACAGATATAGAAAACATGATGGTGGAACTTGGATGGCTGAATCATTTCACAATGTAATTCAGCTGACGCTACATCCTGAAGTAAAAGAAAGCTAATCAGATATGAAAGATTGGCAAAAAGGAAATATTTATTGGATGATGCTCTTGGGCAAAATTTCCTAGTCATAAATGTGTCGGTTGTAAAGAATACAACTATAATTTAATATCCTTAGTAATGTATTATTATGCTTCCCCTGGTCACCACTGAAATTGTTTTAATGATTAATTAATTACTTAAAATGGTCTAAGATAAACACAGAATGCTGCCGGAAGGACAGAAACCACCATAAGTGTAATGCATTGAAAGGTCTAGAATTAGGAGACAAGCTTGAAATGTCTCATAACTTTTCCCAGGTGTCAAATATTAGTATATGCTTCTGTAATGGGGTAACAAAGTTTACACTAAATTCTATGTTTGGAGTGCAAACTGAGAAACTCAGTAATGCCCATTGGCATTTATGTGCTGTCCTCTAATATAAATGTATAACTTATTTCTAACATCGGTTATTACATCAGACACTTTACTAGAGTGCTACATTAAGCAAAATGCATATCCTAGCAATGAATGTTCAATTAAATCATCTTTATTCATGTGGTTTTCTCAGCTATGCAGGCAACGTTTCATAATTATTCATCTGTTCCCTAAAATAAAATTGTCCATTGTCCTTCCAAATCTCAGTAATAGCCATCCTATATCAAAGTAATGAAAAGGAAAAAAAAACAGGTTTCAGGCTGTGATTCAAATAAGCGATATGTGTGTATGTGGAAGAACTTGGTGCAAAAACATTGACGTACTGTCTCACAATTGAAGAGCCAAGCCACTATTTTTAAATCAAGTTTGTCTGTTGACAGTAGACATTATAACCTCCCTAAACAACCAAGAACTATACTATCTCATTCATTTTACTGGATCTTAGCCACATAGTCTAAGATTAGGTCTTTGTACATGGTTTTCGGGTGTATAGTTACATCACATATTGTTGGATGCTGCACTATCCTGCCTTGTCTTGTCCACACAAGAAAATTTAATCATGAATGATGATGACTATAGTACTATGGTGTGTATAAGCAATTTTAAACAGATCCAAATAGTTCTGACATGTTACTTTTCCCTGCAGCTGCCATTTTGACATAATTTGCATGCTGATCAAGAGATTGATGTAGCTGATGACCGTAATAGAAACAAAAGTAACAGTGTGCTAAGATAAAGAATAATGAACAGAGCAATTGCATATCAAATTATGTATTTACTACATGTGGGGAAAAATGCAATGGGCTCTAGAAAGGGGATGGTGGGCAGGTGAGCATTGCCTCCTCCTCCTCCGTGACTGATCTCAATTGGATGAAGGCAAGAGGGTGGGCATTGCCACCTCTTCTGCACCTGATTACCTGTTCCATGCCTGATCCTGGATGGGTAAAAGGGGAGGGCATTGATGCCTGCACCATGTCTGATCCCAGCCAGGTGAAGGGCGGTGGGCATTGACTCCTGCTCTGCTCCTGATCCCAAGCAAGTGAGGGGGGGTAGGCATTTCCACCTCCTCTGCTAATGATCCATGCTGGGTAAAGGCGAGGGGGCGGACATTGCCACCTTCTTCACTCTTGATCCCAGCGGGGTGAAATCGGGGGGTGAGCATTGCCGCCTGCTCTGTGCCTGATCCCAGCCTGGGCTTCCTGCCACAGTGCGCTCTCTGGAGGGACAGGCTGCTTCAACTGAGATTCCCTCTGTGGCAGCACCCTCTGGAGGTGCACCAGGGTAGAAGGTGCATCGTCAAGAACACGGTTAGCCTTTTATATATTAGGTATCTGCCTTCCCCTCTTTTTTTTCTTGTAGCTGATAACAGGACAGGGGAGAATCTCTAAATCTTCACACTCTATATGTGTGATGAAACAAGGATGGTGCCTCCAGGTGAATCTCCAAAATATATGTTCTTTTAAACTTTTGTATACTCAGGGAATATTTTAAAATCCTTCTGTAACAGGTCTCAATGGAGATTTGCTTTTAGGCTCAACAAGACTGGGGGTAGGGAAAAGTCTGATATAACTTTACATTTTATTTAAATCACCAATAACTGGAGATTTAATTCTCACTGGCAAAGCCGGTCTGAGCTTAGAATTTTATTGGAAGGTTGTGCTGTGGTAAATTATGATTTGAAATCCTTGGCTATCACTGGTGACACATAACTGAGGCTTTAGATCATTCCAAGCATATTTTCAATATAAGTAACTACTTTTCCTGATCATGGAGTCTTCAGGACTATGATAAATTCTGTCCGCCTTACTGGAAATATAAAGCACTAGACAGATCAAAACTGCCTCTCAATGAGATGAAACTCAGAGCAATAATAATATATCATTCAACCTTTCTCAAAGATTGGGGACTATTTGAACGAGACACGGATTCTTTCTTTGTATCTCTTTCTCATACACACATACACGGGCATGCATAGACTTTTGGGTGGTCAAAAAGGACCCCTCATCCCCTTTTCACCTGTGGAAAAGCTGGTTGGGTCCCATCATATGGTTTTGACCCCACTAGCGGAAGATAATCTTGCATTGGAAGATTCCTTGTAGCAAAGGTAAATGCTACCATTAGCAGAAGAGATTTTCTGGATTCCACCACACAGAGAGAGAAAGAGTTACAAATGTAGATTTCTATATATACCACCATATTTTTTAAAATCAAAGACTGACTTTAACATATGTGTCTTTATTGTTCTTAGATGGTGCAAAATGAAAGTATATAATGCAAGACATCGTTTTTAAAAGAAATCCATCCAATCATGATTTTGAAAGAGCTTGAATAGTATGGAATAAATTATTTTTATGTATTTGTACATTTCTGTAGTTCTTGACCTCAATGATGTGTCCATGCTAATTTGGAAACCAAATACCTGAACTGTATAAAGCCTTCCCAGACTGATGGGCCCCAATACTGGTTAGGGTGTTTACTCAAATTAATGGTTCAGGCCTAATCCCCTCTGGATGGAAGCTGACCATAGTGGTACCTATACACAAAAAAGAGGATAAATCTGACCCACAAAATTATAGACCAATAAGTCTACTTGACACAGCTGCAAAACTGTATAGCAAATATCTGCTGGCAAAATTGGAAGATTGAGTGACCACCAAAAAAAATAATTTATCCCACACAAGTGGGATTTCGAAAAGGTCTTGGAACTCTGGACCACTGTCAAATGCTATACCAACTGGCTTACTCTGGAATAAATGGGCCAACAAAGGCACTTTATGTAGCATTTGTTGGCTTGGCTGCCACATTCGATTCAATCAATAGGTCCCACTTATGGTCCAAGATGCCAAACTTAACATTGATAAGTGACTGCTGTTTCTGCTCCATGAGCTGCACAAAGATACTTTTGCTCAAATAAGGGTGGGAACCTCTGGATCATTAACCAACAGAATCCCTATTAGTAGAGGCGTGAAACAGGGTTGTGTGCTGGCCCCTCTACTATTTAACCTGTACATCAATGATATCAATGAGACTCTGTCAGGTCCCCAATTTATGCCGCCTTCCCTGGGACAACAGAAGATTTCAGTTCTCCTTTATGCAGATGACATGGTCCTAACTAGACATGGGCATGAACCAAAAAAATTAATGAACCTGTGGTTCATGGTTTGGTGCCACTGACGAACCTGAACAAACGAACTGTAATAAACATTTCCTCTTACCGAACTGGTTCATGGTTTGTGGGTGTTGGAACAGCCCCCATTGCACTTAGAGAGCCCATATTCACAGGGAGTGTTTAGCAGGCTCTCCTCCAGCCAGCATCCAAGTTTGGTCAAGATTGCAATAGTGATCTTGGAGTTATACCCTCTCCAATCTGAGGCCCCCAGGAAACTCCCACTCGATACAATTAGAGCCACCATTTGACATTGGCCCAGTGTACAAGGGGTTGGCCATCAGAACTGTCTATTAGGGTTTGCAGGGATGAGATTAGAGTGCCCATGGCTACAGAACACCCCCCTTCCCCCTCCCCCCAGGTGTCTTCACCCATGTAACCAATTGTAACCAATTTGCAGCTCTATGGTTGGAAAGATGACCTGCCAATCACGTTAAACTGGGCTTCCATTCGGGTTTCCAGGGTGACAGGAGTGCAGACAGAGTTCAGGCATTCCCCCAGCTCTGTTTCCAAGGGAATTGATGGATGGTGCCTGACTGTCTGGCTTCATGAACCGCATGCAAATACAATGAACCAGGCTTCCAGCAAACACTGGTTCATTGGCCATGGACCCTCAAGAACCACCGGATAGCGAACAGACGATCAGGCGGTTCGTGGGTTTTTTTGGTTCGTAATCTGGTTTGTGCCCATGTCTAGTCCTAACCTCCCTGACCAAGATTGGCTTGAGGAGACTCTTAGATCAACTAGGCTATTATTGCAATGAAGAAGCTCTCAATGTCAACTACACAAAGACAAAAGTAATAGTTTTCAGGAGAAAGCAAAAAATCTCCCGCTGGAGCATCCTTGGCAACCCAATCCAACAATGCAGCTCCTTTAAATATCTAGGGGTAACCTTTAAAGAGACTCTGAATTGGAAGATACATCTTGCATTGGTTATATCCTCAGCATCAAGGATTGTAGGGTCAATCATACATTTCTTTCATACTAAGGGGGGGGGGATCAACTGATAGATCCAGCACTGAAATTATTTAAGAGCTGAAGTGCGGGGTTGGAAGGAAGACATTCTAACCAGCCTTGAGGTAATCCAAAACCAGTTCTTGAGACAGATTTTGGCTTTACCCAAAGGCACTCCTGCCGCCCTGATGCGGGCCAAAACAAGACTCCCCTCCCTTAGAGCGTGGGTACACCTTGCACTTTTAAAATAGTGGGAAAGGATCAATTTTTCCAGTTCTGACTCCTTAAGTTGCCAATCAGTAAATTACTTACTATCCAAAGACCCCACATGCCCTGGCTTTCTATCCACCATTTGCCAAAGGTATACAATCCCGGATGACCTGTTAGGGGGTCTCAGCCAACAGCCTCTCACTTAAGGAGTGGATATGTAGGTCAGATGCAGTGATGGATCGGCTATCAATATCAAAATCTAAGGCAGCTCCTTGGTATAAACTAATCAAATTTGACCATTCAAGGTCTCCCTACCTAGCCAGCATTTCTCATTGCAACCTCAGAGTGTTTTTCACTGCTCTGCACTTTCAGATGATGCAGACAGCTCTTTTGGCAGGGCGTTATTCTCATGCCCCTATGGAACATTGCACCTGCACTTGTGGATTACCTACAGTGGAGAACCTTTCCCACTACCTACTTTATTGTCCATTATATAGTGTACCCGGAGCTAAATTTTTGGCTAGAATCCTATCAGTGACAAACACATACTCTGAACTCACACTGATCGGTACCTACACAAAAACTCCAATCACCATCCCCGACAGAAAAGAGGCATAATGAAAACATTAGTGGATCGTGCAAGACGGATATGTGAGCCGCACTTGCTAAATGAGGAAATTAATCATCTAAACCACGCACTTCAGGCAAATGACTACTCCAGAAATGAAATCCGAAGAGCAATCAAACCCAGGATGAATCAAACAACCAAAGAAAAACAGTCTCCCACAGGAAAAGTGTTTTTGCCATATATCAAAGGAATTACTGATCAGATGGGAAAGCTTATGAAAAAGCATAACCTTCAAGCAGTATTCAGACCCACCCGAAAAATACAACAGATGCTACGATCAGCAAAAGACAGTAGAGACCCCCTAACCTCTGCAGGAGCATACCGTATACCCTGCAGCTGTGGACAAGTTTACATCGGGACCACAAAGCGTAGCATCCAGACAAGAATAAAAGAACATGAAAGACACTGCAGACTTGGACAACCTGAAAAATCAGCAGTGGCTGAACATAGCCTAACTCAAACAGGGCACAGTATCTTATTCCAGGACACCAAAATACTGGACAACACTTCCAACTACTTTGTCAGACTGCACAGGGAAGCCATTGAAATTCACAAGCATAAGCAAAACTTCAACAGGAAAGAAGAAACCTTAAGAATGAACCGAGCATGGTTGCCAGTTCTGAAAAACACCAGGCTAACAAAACATTCTATCCTTGACAATAGCCCTGCAGAGAAGATTAGCACATCAAGTACCAATCCATATGCAAAAGAACCTCCTCAGGATACAGTGAAGCCTCCCGCCATTAGCATTCCACACCCTGGGAAACTCTTACAGGATGACTCAGCTCAACCCCACCCCTCCTGAGTAGATACAAATGACCTACATCTTTTCCACACTGTGACACTGAGAGATCTCTGTCTTTTGGTGCTACACCTCTGAAGATGCCAGCCACAGCTGCTGGCGAAACGTCAGGAACTACAATGCCAAGACCACGGCAATACAGCCCGGAAAACCCACAACAACCATCGTTCTCCGGCCGTGAAAGCCTTCGACAATACAAAGCCTTCGACAATACAACATACTCTGAAATCGAGAAGATTGTGTTTTTGTTATCTGACACTAATAATCATGTGTCCTATAGAGTCTCTCAGTTTGCATTCACAGCCAAAAAGATAAGATCTTAGGTAGTACTGAATGAGGCTGTTTCGTGACTCCTGGGATAGTTTGGCATACTGTATTGTTTTAATTAATTTTAGTTACCTATATAAACTGTGATAAAGGATTTAATTGTTTATTAGTCAATGTTTGGTGAATTGGGACAGCCTATGACTATAGACAATAAACTCTTTTGACTTGAATTGCTTCCTCTTATACTCTTTTCCTCTTTCAAAAGAAGAATTCTCTTTGATTTCTCATTAGTTTATCTTTGAGGATTTTTTTAACCACGTGGCAATGAGATTTCCTCTTCTGTGGATTTCTGCCTGTTATTTTGCCTCTGTAATTTGATGCAAAGGGTTAAAAGTGGTCTGAAGCAGCAAGGATCTGATCAGACAAGTCCTGGCATGTGTTTAATTGTTTCTTTAATGGCTCATCTTATTCTGAATTTTTCAACTATGCTCATAGTATATAAATAAATAGAGATCTAAACCAAATTTTCCTCTTCATGAAAGATGAATTGATTTGAAAATGACTCAAATTACTAAAAAGAGGAATAGAAAAAGATTGCGGAATTTCCGGGAAAAATTTGACCAAGAGGAATTAAAAGAATTCTGCTAAACAACCCTGATTTTAATGCTTCTAGAATAATGTGCAGAGAGGGAAAGAGTGCATCCTAACAAAGATCAATGCAAGACTTAAATATTTGGGTTCACCTTTACAGGCTAGACTTTATATAGGGCTAAAGATTTAGTATGTGCAAATCTTTTTTCAATTAGAGTAATACAGGGAACATATGAAACCACGGTTTTCCATTTTGCCTCTTTTCACTCTCAGGTTTTTCCACATGGGGACAAGCTTGTGTCATTTCCCTGTTGTTACTGCAACTGCTACAGTGCAGCAGTGAATAGGCTTCCACACCGTAGGCTTTCCTGGTAGGTTTTTTTTTTCCAATTGGCAGTTTGATAGCGTTATAGCAATATATCGTTAAACTAAAATATGCTTCAGCTTCTCTAAGTTCCTAGCTTTCATTTGTAAAAAAAGTAAATCTCTAGCTCATTTTGTTGCAAAGATATGCCTTTTTCCATATATCTCTGCAATGAAAGAGGCTAGAGATTTACTTTTTTAAAAAATGGAAGCTGATGCATATTTTGGTATAATGATATATCAATATAACACTATTAAATCACTGATTAAAAAAGAAAAAAGAAAACCCTTCTGTAGTAGGAAGAGGAAATGGCTACCCTGGGCAAAATTGCTACTGTGGGGGCAGAACCAGGAAATACTAATGTTTCCACTTATGTGGCAACCATTCAGGTTTTGTTCTGATCTCTCCTGTAATTTCAGCACAAACAGATTTGAGAAGGATTGGAGAAAAGCTGAGGAGACCCTGAGAGTTCATGAATGTGCCACAATGCTGTGAGAAAGTAGGAAGAAAAAAATTCCCAAAGCATAAAATTCAGGGTAAATATTCCATGCTTAAACACCCTCAGATATCCTTAGAATTTTTTTTTGAAAAAAAATTGCAGATGTCTTTTCTGTTCCAAATGGCTTTTGTATGTGCAAAGTTACTGCTTTGTTCCTCCTGCCCTGAAAAAGCAGTTGCACAAACAGTTGTGCATTATAGCAATGTGTCAAACAATGCAGGCAATCCGATTCAAGTAACTCTGATAGAAATTTATTATGTACATATTGAGTTGGTGGCAAACAATTTTTCACTAATAAAAAAGGGAAGAGAAGGTCCCATTTGACCATCAAAAAGACTTTTCTAGAGTTCATCGGGAGGGGATAAATGGATGAAAGTCATGTGCAATGGAAGCTGGACTAAAGAGAGAAATTGAGTGAGATGGAGTGAAAATACTGGCTGGATCCAACTCACTGTGATAATGATGCTCAAGAAAAATGGTGATCCTGTAACCAACTAATTTGAGGAAGCATTTTCCTAAGAGCATTGTTTAATTTTATTTTAAAATCTAAATGTTAATGAACTTGGTCAAAGATTTTGTATTATCCCAAACTTGTAATTGATTACATTATGCTGGTAAATCGGCACCTCCCGGGGGCGTGCTTGCGCGCTTACCCGGGTGCCGTCCTTTGCCCTCGTGCAGGGAAAAAGTGGGCGGACCTCCCTGTTCATCCGGGGCTAAGGGGAGGCGTGGCTGGCTGTTTTGAGCCGGCCCCTGCCTCTCCTGTTGCGCAGTTGCCTTTGCAAGCTCGTGGGAGAGGGAGCGTCCCTCTGCTTCCCCGGCTTGCAAAGAGCTGAGGCAAGGCCGTACGGGCCTTTAAGCCCAGTGGCACTGCCCGGGAGTTGGGAAGTGCGTCGGGAGCAGCCAAGCTCCGGTGCTCTCCCATTCGGAGCGGCTGTACGTGTGCACCTGGGAGCTTCTGCCGCGGCGTCGGGGATCCAGCAGCATCCCGACCCCAGCGGTCCCGCCATCCGGCGGCTCCTGCCGCGGCCACGGTTTCTGGGCCTGTTCTCTTGCTGGGCGTTCTTTTGGGGGCCGTGCGCACCGCGCCCGTCGGCCAGCGGCCTCTGCCGTGGCATTAGCTGTTGCCCCCCCCCTTTTTGGACTTCACACTGTCCCGTGTCTTCGCTGGGCGAGCTTTTGGGGGGATTGTGCCATCCAGACTGCCCCCCCCCATTAGCTCTGGGTTCAGGTCTTCCGCCCTCAGTTTGGGCAGGCTCAGGGCGGCTTTAGGGGGAACCGGGTTTGGGGCTTTTTTGCCAGCTGGGTCTTCATAAGTTCTCCCCCCCCGTAGCCCCCCCTTCCTATTTTGCTGGGGGTTTGCCAAGTCTCATTTGGGGTAGGGGTCCGGCCAATGTGAACGGTTGCTGGCTGGCTTCATAGCTTTGGCAGGGGAGCTTGGTGTGCCCCTAGCTCATGAAAAGACTGAAGGCCCCACCCAGGTTTTGACTTATCTGGGTATCGAAATTGATACCGTTCAGCAGACTGTTCGTCTCCCAATGGCGAAGGTGGATGAGCTTAGGGCACACCTTGCGGTGCTCAAGGATAGGAGGAAGGCTTCCTTACTCGAACTTCAGCAGTTGGTGGGCCACCTCAATTTTGCCCGCAAGGCGGTGGCGCCGGGGCGCCCTTTCTTGCGGCGGCTTTGTGATGTGATGGCCGGACTGCGGCTCCCACATCACAGGATTCGGCTGTCACATGGGATCAAGGATGACCTTAGGGTTTGGGAGGAGTTTCTTATCTCCTTTAATGGGGTCACCTTTTGGCGAGACGATCTGCTTCTTGAAGCGGAGCTGCATGTGTCCTCGGATGCCGCTGGATCAGTGGGATTTGGGGTCTACTTTTGGGGGCACTGGTGCACGGAGCCCTGGCCCGCTGCATGGCATGACAGCGATATTCTCAAGGATATGACCTTTCTGGAATTTTTTCCGATTCTGGTTGCTGTATGGCTGTGGGGTGAAGAGCTGGCCAATCATGTAGTCCACTTTTGGTGTGACAACATGGCTGTGGTCCAGGTTATTAACTCATTGTCATCCCGGTCGCCCAGGGTCATGCGGCTGGTCAGGCCGTTTACGCTTAGGTGCCTTCGTTTGAACGTCTTGTTTTGGGCGAGGCACATCCCCGGTCTAGACAATGGGGTGGCGGACGCTCTGTCTCGCCAGCAGATGGAGAGGTTCCGTCAATTGGCCCCAGATGCTGACGCCTTGCCTGTCCAGATACCCTCGGAGCTGTGGATTCTTGGAGGGCTGAAGTACACAGGGCTATCCGACTAGCCATCGCTCCTAGCACCAGAAGGTCGTATGACCGCGCGGTGCGACAGTTCACCAGCTTCTGGTTGGAAGCTGGCTTGGAGCAACACTGGCCCATTCCGGCGGAACACCTGAAGCAGTTCTGCGTGGAAAGGAGAAGGGCTGGCCTGGCAGTAAAGTCCATTCGGGGGCTTTTGGCTGCCCTGGCCTTCGTTAGTAAGGCTCAGGGTTTTCCGGAGGTCACTGGGGACTTTAGGATACGGAAAATGTTGGAGGGGTGGTCTAGGGAGGCAGGGTCTCGGCCTGACACTAGGCAACCCATTTCCCCTGCTATCTTGAGAGGGTTGAGTACGGTGTGGGGCCCGATTTGCTCCTCAAAGTATGAGGCTATTCTTTTCCATGCGGCTTCCCTTACTGCCTTTTTTGGAGCTTTTAGAGTTGGGGAGCTTGTAGCACAATCCCGTGATGACAGGTCTGATAGAGCCCTTGGGGTTAGGGATGTGCAGTTTGTTGGAGACGGTGTTTCCATCTGCCTTCGCCGCTCCAAGACTGACCAGCGCCGAAAAGGGGTAGTTGTCCAGCTGGGTACGTGTGCTGAGGAGGAGCTTTGCCCAGTGCGGGCTTTGCGAGTTTTTCTTGATGTAAGGGGCCCGGAGGAGGGGCTTCTCTTTCGTCACTGTGATGGGACGCCCCTTACAAGGTACCAGTTCTGGTCCATTACAGAGCGGGCACTGGCCAAGCTTGGCCTAAAGGGTTTCAAGTTTTGTTCCCATTCGTTTCGTATAGGAGCGGCCTCCACTGCCACTGCAATGGGGTACCCCGAGGTAGCCATTCGCAGTGTGGGGCGGTGGCGATCGACAGCCTATCGGGGGTATGTACGTCCTCTGCCGCCCCCTTTGTAGCTTTGGTTAATTGTTCTTTTCTTCTTTAGGAGCTGTGGTTCACCGAGGGAGGTGTCGGATCCTCATCTGCGGACACAGTATGGTCTTTTGGGCCGCGCATCAGGCCAAGAGGACCCCGTGGGGGTCTCAGCTTGGCCTTAGTCGTTGGGCCCAGGTTGAGTGGCAGGGCCGTTGGGGCCTGTGTTGGCCGGGCCTGTTGCCGCTCCTGTTTGAGGGACGGTGTTCCCCACCGCCGGATTTCTTAGTTATCCACCTAGGTGGCAACGACTTGGGATGGGTTAAGGGTAAGGCCCTTACTATGCAGGCACAGGCTGACTTAAACTTCATTGCTAAGCAATGGCCTGGTGTCCTCATCATTTGGTCTGCCATCCTCCCACGCCGTATTTGGCGGGAGGCTTTGGATCACGACGCTGTTGAGCGTGCCAGGCGCAAGGCCAACAAAGCCATGTTCAAGGCATTGTGTGCAGGGCTGGGGATTTATTTACCCCACCCTCGGATTCGTGACACGTATGCCAGCCTCTACAGAGGTGACGGCATTCACCTGTCTGTCAAGGGTAATGAAATATTTCTGACCAATTTACGGCAAGGGTTGTTGCTTTCCCTGCAGGAGATGTGGGGCATCAGGGCCTAAGCAGAGGCTTGGCCCTGTCGGTGGCAGGTTAGTTGGGGTAGGCAGAGCGGGCCGGTGGGCACCCGGTGGCATTTCCCCATTGGTGGGGAATGGGGGCCTGTTACGGATCAGCGGTGGGCTTTACGGCTGCCAGCAGAGAGGGCAGGCTGCCCTGGGACCCCCTGGAAAAGGCCTTCCCTCGGGCTTTACGGCTGGAGTGTATGGTGCTTTAAAGGGGGGAACCATTCGCCTGGCCGGCCGGGTTACAGCCATGCATGCATGGCTCGCACCTGGGGCAGGGGGTGCTCGCCCAGGCAGTTCGAGGAGCAGGTCTGGTTGACCCCTCGCTCTAACTGTACCGCTAGTTACCCTTGCCATTATTATTATGCTGTTAGGTTATTCTATTATAAATAAATCGGTCAGAAATGGCCCTGTTTCACCCAAGCTTTGCGTCCGACTCTTTGTTCCAAATGGGAGGGCAAAATCAATCACTTGCCAGATAGCCCTTGCTTATCCATTTTGTTCCATGGATGTGCTGTCTATCTTTTTCCATAAATATTTTTTTTATTTCAAAGTGTACGTGTACATTACAAAAGACAGATAAAATTTTAGATGTTTAAACATTTACAACGTGTTTGATTATTTAACAAACGAATTAACCTAGTTTTCCAGCTAAACAATTGACAGAAAAGATCATTTCAATGGGAGTGTATTGCTGTTTGAAAGAAAATTGAGGAATAATAATAACAACAACAACAATAATAACTGTGCTTATATCTCTCTCTTCTAGATAGATTAGTGCCTCATCCAGAGTGATGAACAAGTTAGTGTTATTATTATCCCCACAATGCAGCTGGGGAGCTGGGGCTGAGAGGAGTGGCTTACCCAAGGCCACCTACTGAGCTCATGGCAGTAGTGGGATTCAAAAAAGTGGAGTGCTGATTAGGGATGTGCGTTTCGGCATTCAGAATGCCGAAAGAATGCTGAAACAAAAGTGTTTCGGCTTCTTTCGGGGAATGCCAAAACGTTTCGGGGAATGCCAAAACGTTTCGGGTAGCCGAAAGAAAAAAGCCGAAACGTTTCGGGATTCTTTCGGCTTTCTTTCGGCTTTTCAATGGGAAAATGCCTCCGTCTTCCCGGACGTCTGGGGGAGGAATTTTCCACACTGAATAAGCCCAAAATTGGTGGGGACCTTCCTCTAACCCTTCTCTAACAACCACCCAAGTTTCAGACAGATTGGACTTTGGGGGGCCATGTTATGGCCCCCCAAAGCAGGTCCCCCATCCTCCCATAAGAAAGCGAAGGAACAGCATATTGTTAGCATGCTGCTACTCATCTTCTTCATTATTTCCTATGGGGAAAAAATGAAGAAGCAGGCTTCCTTTGCCAGGGGTGGCATTTTGCATGCAAAATGCCCCCTCACCCTCAGGGGCCCTCCTCCCACCCCTCCTCCCACCCCCCACCAAGGCTCAGCCTGCTCCCACTTGGGGGGGCCATTTCATGGCCTCCCCAAGTAGGTGCTCTAATCTCTACCACTGACAGCTGGGGGAGGCTTGTGTTGCCAGGGGTGGCATTTTGCATGCAAAATGCCCCCCAGCCCTCAGGGGCCCTTCTCCCACCCTTCCCCCCACCCCCCACCCAGGCTCAGACTGCTCCCACTTGGGGGGGCATTTCATGGCCTCCCCAAGTAGGTCCTCTCAGCCCCTAAAGTCCACCCCTTACAGCCCCACACAAACCCAATTCCCCCCCAGCTGCCACACACAGACCCAAATCCCCACATTAGCCCCTCACAGACCCAAATCCACCCCCACCTGCCCCACACCCATAACCCCAGGAACAGGCTGGCAAAGGCCAGCCCTCTCCCTTTGTTCCCTATGCTGGGAACTTCTAAACTCTCTCTCCCTGGGCAATTCTGCACAGCCCAGGGGTGCCACAATGGTGGGCACACTTCTGAGTGCCAGCTGGTCCCTGTGAAAGAGCACCTGAACCACAGACACCCTCCCTCAAATTCCCCCACCACCTACAGAGATGGCTGGCCAGCCAGCCCCATTGTTCCCTATGATGGGAACCAACTGCACAACAAAGAATAAAACAAGAACAACACAAAATAAAGTTTTAAATTTTTTTCTCCCTTCCAAAGTACAAGTAGGCAAAGCATTATGACACATTACACCAGCAGTCCCCCACACAGAAAAATAACACAACTCACTTAATATCAGAGAATCACAAAGCATGATTCCTGTCAAAAACACTTTATTTCTTGAACAGCTTTAGGTTACACAGCAGGGGGGAACACCAAAGGGCATGGCAGCACTATCTTACACAAAAATAACACAACTCACTTAACATCAGAGAATCACAAAAACACAATTCCTGGCAAAAACACTTTATTTCTTGAACAGCTTTAGGTTACACAGTAGGAGGGCACAACAGGGCATGATAGCAATGTACTACAAAAAATAATACAACCCACTTCACCGTTTTTGACAGCAATTGTGTTTGTGTGATTCTCTGATGTGAAGTGAGTTGTGTTATTTTTGTGTAGTACACTGCTTTCCTGCTCTGTGGTGCCTTCCTACTGTGTAACCTAAAGCAGTTACAGAAATAAAGTGCTTTTGACAGCAATTTTTTGGGGTGATTCTTTAATGTGAAGTGAGTTGTGTTATTTTTGTGTAAGATACTGCTTCCATGCCCTTTGGTGTTCCCCCCCTGCTGTGTAGCCTAAAGCTGTTCAAGAAATAAAGTGTTTTTGACAGGAATTGTGCTTTTGTGATTCTCTGATGTTAAGTGAGTTGTGTTATTTTTGTGTAAGATAGTGCTGCCATGCCCTTTGGTGTTCCCCCCTTCTGTGTAACCTAAAGCTGTTCAAGAAATAAAGTGTTTTTGACAGGAATCGTGTTTTGTGATTCTCTGATGTTAAGTGAGTTTTGTTTTAATTTTTCTGTGTGGGTGACTGCTGGTGTAATGTGTCATAATGCTTTGCCTACTTGTACTTTGGAAGGGAGAAAATAATTTTTTTAAAACTTTATTTTGTGTTGTTCTTGTTTTATTCTTTGTTGTGCAGTTGGTTCCCATCATAGGGAACAATGGGGCTGGCTGGCCAGCCATCTCTGTAGGTGGTGGGGGAATTTGAGGGAGGGTGTCTGTGGTTCAGGTGCTCTTTCACAGGGACCAGCTGGCACTCAGAAGTGTGCCCACCATTGTGGCACCCCTGGGCTGTGCAGAATTGCCCAGGGAAAGAGAGTTTAGAAGTTCCCAGCATAGGGAACAAAGGGAGAGGGCTGGCCTTTGCCAGCCTGTTCCTGGGGTTATGGGTGTGGGGCAGGTGGGGGTGGATTTGGGTCTGTGAGGGGCTAATGTGGGGATTTGGGTCTGTGTGTGGCAGCTGGGGGGGAATTGGGTTTGTGTGGGGCTGTAAGGGGTGGACTTTAGGGGCTGAGAGGACCTACTTGGGGAGGCCATGAAATGGCCCCCCCAAGTGGGAGCAGTCTGAGCCTTGGTGGGGGGTGGGAGGAAGGGTGGGAGAAGGGCCCCAGAGGGCTGGGGGGCATTTTGCATGCAAAATGCCACCCCTGGCAAGACAAGCCTCCCCCAGCTGTCAGTGGTAGAGATGAGAGCAGAGCACCTATTTGGGGAGGCCATGAAATGCCCCCCCCAAGTGGGAGCAGGCTGAGCCTTGGTGGGGGGTGGGAGGAGGGGTGGGAGAAGGGCCCCAGAGGGTTGGGGGGCATTTTGCATGCAAAATGCCACCCCTGGCAACACAAGCCTCCCCCAGCTGTCAGTGGTAGAGATTAGAGCACCTACTTGGGGAGGCCATGAAATGGCCCCCCCAAGTGGGAGCAGGCTGAGCCTTGGTGGGGAGTGGGAGGAGGGGTGGGAGAAGGGCCCCTGAGGGTAAGGGGGCATTTTGCATGCAAAATGCCACCCCTGGCAAAGGAAGCCTGCCTCTTCATTTTTTCCCCATAGGAAATAATGAAGAAAGATGAGCAGCAGCATGCTAACAATATGCTGCTCCTTCGCTTTCTTATGGGAGGATGGGGGACCTGCTTTGGGGGGTCATAACATGGCCCCCCAAAGTTCAATCTGTCTGAAACTTGGGTGGTTGTTAGAGAAGGGTTAGAGGAAGGTCCCCACCAATTTTGGGCTTATTCGGTGGGAAAATGCCTCCTCCATGCGTCCTGGAAGACGGAGGCATTTTCCCATAGAAAAAAGCCGAAATAATGCCGAAATAATGCCGAAAGAATCCCGAAAGCCGAAAGCCGAAAGAGATTCTTGTTTCGGCTTTCGGCTTTAACGATAGAGAATCTTCTTTCGGCTTTCTACTTTCGGCTATAGCCGAAAATTTTTGGCTTGCACACCCCTAGTGCTGATTCACAGCCAAACCACTTAACCACTGTGCTACAGCACATTTTTCAATACAGTTAGTTGTTTTGGGATAAATTTCTACTATTTGAAGTCTGTCCGTTAGTTTCTCCATTATGAGTTGATCCCATATTTTGGAATACCAAGTAGTTAAATTTGGGGGATTTTGGGATTTCCATTTAGTTGCCATTGCTGTTTTTGCCACCACAAAAACTATTTCAATTAATTCTTGCCTGATTGGAGGGAGAGCATAACATTGCTATTGATTTAGAAAAAGGATCACCAGTTTCATTGGTATATTGGAGCCAGTTATTTATTTAGTATGTTCTAAAATGCTTTTCCAAAATTCTTTGATATATTTACATGACCACCAGGTGTGTGCATAGGTACTAAACTCCCTGCATTTTTTTCAACATGGCGGGGATCTTGTGGATGGTATTCTTGCTAGTTTTTGCAGGGTGAGATGCCATTTTATATGTTTGTAGTTTTGTGGAGATTACTGGTGAAGAAATCAGGCTTGATGACCATATTTTTCCCCCATTGCTCATTTGATATTGAGACTTCTATTTATTTTTCACTGCATAAAGGTTCAGTTATTTCTGTACAACTGTTCACCCTGCTCCTCTGCATTCTACCAGTTTTAGTCTTCTTTTGGTGGGGAGAACTCTGGAACCATATGGCGTTTTTGTAACACCTATTTTATTTACAAATATAATGTAGAACACAATAGAAGGAAATAAAAGTAGTCACCAAAGCTACAAATCCTGTATCCTACTTTCAAAATGTGAGTCCAATACAGTCATTCTATTTCTTCTAGCCTAATGAAGTTCATAGCTCTAAATTCTGCTGTCTCTCTTTGATTCATTTAAAGGGCTGGTAGGGCTGGTAAGAGGATTTTTCTTTACTCTGTTTTTCTGTGAAATCTCTTTTTCTCATTTTAGGAATTCGGAGTCAGTTTCTAATCAATTTCTTTTTTCCAATTTTTAAATTTTATTTGAAAAAGAAAATAGAAATTATAGAAAGTGCATAGAACCTTATACAAAATACATTACTCTACAATGGAAAGAATATGTAGAATATATAATAATAGATTTAGGCTGCATAGGAGATATAAGCAAGATATATAACATAACTGAATTTCATAGTGTTACTTCTTTACCTCAATTAATCTGTTATAAAAAAGAAAGAAAAAAGATAATATTTCTAGATAGAATATCTAGTAACATATTTTTATGGGTTTGGGGGGGGGGGTTCAGCACAAGGTAAGACTTTAAACATTTTGTATTCAACATTATATTCAGCCTCACAATATTTAGTTTATTAACTTATTAGTTTAGCTATTTAGCTTAGCTGTTAGTCTATTTTAATATCAATTGTACATTCTAAATTTAATAAATTGACCTATTGTGTATATAGAAAATTCATCCAATCATACAAAAAGAACATACTAATGAGAATGATATTGAAGAACAGAAAAAATAGAAATGTCTATAACCTAGTTATATAATAATCAATTCCTTTTAGATCAAAGAGAAATTTGAAGAGAGGAGGGGCAAGAATGTTGCAACTAGAGATGGGCACAATCCCCCCAAAATAAACGATCCAGCTGATCGTGGATCGGTGCCGGTGACGATCCCGAATTAATGATCTGCACCGATCATCTCCCCGAGTCGCAGATCGTGGATCGTGGATCATGGATCGTGGATGCCAAAGCGGAGCGCGCTGCTATTCCCAGCTATGTGGGAAGGTGGGTGGTGGCGGCGGCCGACTCTCTCAGTCTCTCTCTCTCTCTCTCTCCAAAGGCTAGCAAGTAGCAAGCAAGAACTCTGTCCCACTCCACTGCTCGCAGAAAGTGAAACCCAGCCTGGGAGCCCATGGCATGGGTCCCATTCAGGAACACAGGAGGTCTGTGTTTGGCCATCAGAGCTGCCTATCAGAGTTTGCAGGGATGAGATTGGAGTGCCCATGGCTACAGAACACCCCCTTCCCCTTCCCTCCCCTGGGTGTCTTCTCCCAACTGGTGACTGCTTTGCTGCTCCGTGGTTGGAAGGAAGCCCTGCTGATCAAGGAAAGCTGGGCTTCCATTTGGGTTTCCAGGGCAACAGAAGGAGGGCAAACAGAGCTCAGGCATTCCCCTGGCTCCGTTGCCAGGGGAATAGATTGCTGGTGCCTGAGTGTCTGGATCCCCGATCCGAGCCTGAATGCAATGATCCAGTCCTCTCCCGATTGCTGGATCATTGGCCGTGGGCGATCACGATCTGCCGGGTCACAATCACGCAATTGCCATTATCGTGGATATTTTCCGATCGTAATGCGGATCGTACCCATCTCTAGTTGCAACATTTCAGAACTTCGTTCTGCAGATGCTCAGAGGTAGGCAATGTCTTTCCAAGTCTTCCTATCTTCCTGCTAGAGCACCACCCTGGGGTATATAACATAAAACAACTGCTAGGGTTATACTTACAAAAGGACACCTTGTTTTAGCTTTGAGGGAAATGAACAAGAAATTAAATAAAAATCCAGCTCGAGAGAGAGAGAGAGAGAGAGAGAGAGAGAGAGAGAGAGAGAGAGAGAGAGAGGAATCAATGGCTATATGTAAAAAATCCAGAAAAAGAAAATCCCCGCACCACCAGAACAACCCTAAAAAGACCTATTTTATTCAATGGAGTTTACTCATAGGAAAGTATTTCTCCCAGAAAAACTGCAGCCTCGAGCTCATAATTCAAATTGAAAAAGAAATTCTTCAACAACCTAACTTTTCCACTAACTGGTGTGCCACTTTCCAAAGACAGGGAGAAAGATTTCCATCTACTACCTGTCATTCCAGGACTATCTATCAACAATGCTTAACTATAAGCAAACAATCTGTTTAATACGTTTAATCTCCCAGTGAACATGATAATATTATTGAATTTTCTCCATATGTAGATTGGTATCCCTTGTGACGCATGGTTAATGCACATGCATGCTTCCATGTATTGATGATCAAAGTGTGTAAGGAAGTTAATCATAAGATGAACCAGATCCACAGAACTGATCAAGGGAATATTTTTTGAGGACCATTGGAAGAAAGTAAGAAGAGGTCCAAAAAGTTGCTTGAAAAAAAAATTAATGTCATATATATGTTATTGAAACATTATGGAGTGGAGTGCCGGCTCATTCTACTTGCTAACCATGTAGCTTGCTGTGCTACCAATATTTAATGGTAGTTTGAATACTGAATGAGCAGTAGGGATGTGCATTCCAAAATTCCTAAGCCAAAAAATATACATGAAAATTGCACTTTCGGGTTGTTATCATAATTTTCTGGAAAGGTAACACAAATCCAGAAATTTTAGGCATTACAAAAAGCACCCCCTGAAAACTTCATGTTGTTTTTTCATACTCAAGTGCTCCCTCTTTTCACGGTTCCCTTAAGGGATATGAGGGAAGCCTAAGGGTATGCAGCTGGAGTGGGTTTACAGGCTTCACCCTGGGTGTCAGGGATTATCTAGACTTTATCTGGACATGATTGCACCCCCTGCCATCCTGCAGTGCCCAGCAGGAGTCCTGGGGAGTGTCCATTGGATGGCAAGGGGGCTGTTCGATGCCATGGATTCACGTGCCAATGCTCCAATGCCTTGCCAATGCTCTAATGGCTGTAATCAATAAAGTTGTGGCCTATTTCATCCAAAATTGGTGTGTTGAGGGATCATTGTCTGGGACACTAGCCTCAACATGTAACCCTACAAATCTCCATATAGAGGGTTGTGTTCAATGCTTCTTTCACTATGAGGAACTTTCCACAGGAGAAAAAATTCTTTACTCTAATAGAAGGACTTCTTTTTTCAATGTGAGAGTCTTCGTTTAGCAGAAGGGAACCAAAACCACAGCTTCTAGACTGGAAAGAGCAAAGATTATTGTGAAAATTAAATTCATGCAGCTGCAGGAACATATACTGCCTTGTGCATGACAAGCCAGATTACAGGTATGAATCAAGCCATATGATCATATGAATCAGTGTTTAAGGTATTCCTAGAAATATTCTTTGTTGAATCTTCCTGACCATACATGGGATCTTAGAGCTCCTACTTCTAGGTTTTGATCTCTCATTTCTCTACTGACACTGGGCCACTTCTGAAATTCACATAGTTCTTCTCCCCTCTGTGTAGCATTTAGGAACAAGTACCCAGGTTGTTTCTTCTCCTGCAGCCAATGAACAGCAGCCAATGATGTACAGAGAAATACACAACCTGATGAAATAATGGAACTGGTAAGTATGAGTATAATGTTAAGAGGAGAGAGGAGAACTTAGCATAGTCTGATATTTTCAGTGGCAGAGTTTCATTAAGCATTATGGGTTGGATCCAACCAGTTCTTTCACTTAGTCTCACCCATTTCTCCTACTGGGCCCACTTGGCTTTTAACCACAAAGGTCCTATGATCCTCAGCATATAATTTTTTGGGTGGACAAAGGGTGATTGAGGGGGCAGTGGTGGATCAGCTATAGGTGTTCCTGGAAGAGACCTCTGTCCTGGACCCATACCAGTCCGGGTTCCATTCGGGTCATGGGACAGAGACAGTGTTGGTTACCCTCACGGATGATCTCCGTAGGCACCTGGATCAGGACAGGTCAGCGCTGCTCATCTTGTTAGACCTTTCAGCAGCATTTGACACAGTCGATCATGAGTTGTTGTCCCACTGCCTCACCAATGTGGGGATTCATGGGACAGACTTGCAGTGGCTTGTCTCTTTTCTCCATGGTTGGGGACAGAGGGTGGCACTGGGGGAGAGACTGTCTGCACACCAACCTTTGGAGTGCAGCATCCCACAGGGGGCGATACTCTCTCCCCTGTTGTTCAATCTTTATATGCGGCCCCTCACCCAGTTGGTGTGAAGTTTCAGACTGGGTTGTCATCAATATGCAGATGACACCCAGTTGTATCTGTTGACGGGTGGCCAACCTGGCTTTGCCCCTGACACCCTGTTGAGAGCTCTGGAGGCCATGACTGGGTGGGTAGAACAGAGCAGGCTGAAGTTGAATCCCACAAAGACAGAGGGCCTGTACTTGGGTCGTGGACTGTCGGAGGCAGGGATCTTCTCCCGACCTTTGGGAGGGCACCACTTGTGCCCATACCATCGGTTAGGAGTTTGGGTGTGATTCTGGATTCCTCCTTGTCTATGGAGGGCCAGATCATGTCTGTGGCATGGGCAGCCTTTTTCCACCTTCAGCAGGCCCAGCAACTGGTGCCCTACCTCTCGGTCCAGGACCTAACAACAGTTATCCATGCAACAGTCACCTCCAGGTTAGATTACTGTAACTCGCTCTACGTAGGGCTGCCCCTGGGCTTGATCTGGAGACTTCAATGGGTCCAGAATGCTACTGCGTGTGTCCTAACTGGAGCTTTGTGTAGGACACACATTACACCTATCTTGCAGCAGCTTCACTGGCTCCCAGTAAAATTCCGAATCCGGTTCAAGGTGTTGGTTTTGACCTATAAAGCCCTAAACAGACTGGCACCAGCATACCTAAGGGACTGTCTCTCCCTGTATGTGCCCCAGAGAGCACTTTGTTCAACCGGAAAACATCTACTGGTGGTCCCTGGCCCTAGGGAGGCTCAGCTGGCCTCTACCAGGGCCGGGGCCTTTTCGGTCCTGGCCCCAACATGGTGGAACCCTCTGTCTGAGGACACTCGGGCCCGCCAAGATCTTGTATCATTTAGGTGGGCCTGCAAGACAGAAATGTTCCGTCAAGCATATACTGGAGGCTAATTTTAGCCCATCATTGCCGAGCCTTCCACTGGTCTACCTCTACAAGGAGTATGGAGAGTCCACTCACGCTGGTTGCTCCAACAGGGGTACAACATTTTATCTGTTGCTGTTTTTATGATCGATTTTAAGTTGTATTTTAATCAATGTTGCACCTTGTCCTGAGCCCGCTTGCAGGGAGGGCAGGTTAAAAACGAACGAACGAGCGAGCGAACGAACGAACGAACGAACGAACGAACGAACGAACGAACGAACGAACGAACGAACGAACAAACAAACAAACAAACAAACAAACAAAGAAACAAACCCATCTTCCTATATTTGCCATAGAGAAGTTGGCTGGATCCAAATCTATATTTAGGGTTTTTCCCCTTAAGTGCTTCTAATTAAAAGAGTACTTTATTATTACACTGCCTTTCTGCTTATGTAAAATATTCCAAATATTGCATGCTTTTTAAGGCAGATACCAGAACCTGAAAAAGGCACCTCACCATTCAGACTGAAATAACCTGCTTTCATCAAGTGGTGGTCCCTGTCATTTTTGTAAAATGGGATAAAATACCCACTAAATTTTGACTTATTTGTATTGGGATTTGGTACCATTTACACTTGATGTTTACAACACATCTGTGTGCACAAAATAAGCTTTAAACACAACAAGTTGTGGAGTGGGTTAGGAAGGTGAAATCTGCTTGTTTGGGCTATAAGGTTTCCTTCCGATAACTAGAAAATGCCCTAAAAAACAACGAGGGAAAAGTAATGAATTACAAATTGTATCTGACAGTTCAAAGGCATTTCTGAGTTATTTGAGATTAAGGGTCATGAAACATAACACAGAAAACTTCACTTTTGTGAAACTATGTCACATTCTGTTTGAGCATCTGGATAACTTTGGTTTATACTATATATTTCCTATTATGTTCAACATTGTTTGAGGTATAATGTTTGAGCCGTTGGCATAAAGGACTTTTTAAATTTTCTCCCATACATCATGTTCTTCTCACTTCAGTGACTACTAAAGGTGAGGTCACGGTTTACAAAATATACCACAGGGAAATTAGTTCTGGGTTTAAAATAAACATGTCCATTTTGTGGGTAAACTATGAGAAATGTTGCTCAATATCACTGCTTCAGTAAATTTTCTTCTAATATTAAGGCCAATTTGGACATGCATGAAAGAGACTTTTGTTGGAATACATCTCAAGGAAATGATGTTAGATGCATAATAGTTCCTATTATTACAAAGTTCATAAATTCATTATCACATAATCTGTAATAACATAATTGCAGATGTTGGTAATATCTGGTTACTGTAAGGAACCTGTGTGGGGAGAAGAGTAAGCTACTTCTGCATCTGGATCTCCTCTCTCAAAAGTTATTTTCAATGCTACACTTTTGCACTTGTCATTTCAAAATGGAAGGAAATCATGCCAAATTGCCTGTGTCTTGGAAAATTAAAATTACTGTAAATCAGGTTGCTCAAAATACAAAGAGGGCCTCATACAAACAATTGTTTCACATAATGCTATGTCACACAAGGGGTTGGATCCAGTGTAAAATGTCTACTTATGCTAGATCTTTTACATAAGTGGAAACACAAGAAAAGGACTATCTTAGTCACTTGTGCAAAGTCAAATTTATTGTATTCCAACTTGCCTGTCAGCTTGAACAAGATAGTGTGTAGCCAATTGGAGGGCAGTAAAATATTTAGGAAAGAATGCGCTAGGTATTGTATAAGGTCTTGTATAAGCAGAACTGCACCAAGTTCAATTATTTTTCCACTTGCACATTGTTGGATCCAAGCCAGTATATATGAGAGCCAGTTTGGTGTAGTGGTTAAAAGTCCAGGACTCTAATCTGGAGAACAGGGTTTGATTCCTCACTGTTCCACTTGAAGCCAGCTGGGTAATTGGGCTAGTCATGGCTCTCTGGAGCTTTCTCAGCCCCATCCACCTCACAGGGTGATTTGTTGTGGGGATTCTCTTACTATATGTGTAAGTGTATTTCAGACAACTCCCTTTATACCCTGAAGCACCACGAGAGGGTTCTGACATGGAGGGAAGACTAGACAAAGCACCATGTCCCTCCAGAAAATGTGCCATGATGGGAAGCCCAGGCAAGGAGCAGGATGGGAGCAGGTGGCAATGCCTGCTCCTGCCTTCACCCAGCTGATATTAGGAGTGGAGCAGGTGGCAATGCCCAACCCCTGCCTTCACCCAGCTGGTATTAAGAGGAGAACAGGTGGCAATGCTCACACCCACCTTAACACATCTGGCTGGTATTAGGAGTAGAGTAGGTGGCAATGCCCTCTCCCTGCCTTAACCCAGTTGGTATTAGGAGCAGAGAAGGTGACAATAACCAAGTTGGTATTAGGAGCAGAGCAGGTGGCAATGCCCAGACCCACATTAATCCAGTTGGTATTACGAGCAGAGTAGGTGGCAATGCCCTCTCCCTGCCTTGACCCTGTTGGTATTAGGAGCAGAGCAGGTGGCAATGCCTGCCCTCCATTGAACCAGTTGGGATCAGGAGTGGAGCAGTTGGCAATGACCACCCCTGCCTTAACCCAGCTGGTAATAGGAGCAGAGCAGATGGCAATGCCCACCACCTATCTTAACACAGCTGGTATTAGGAGCGGAGCAGGTGGCAAAGCCCACCCTCTGCCTTAACCCAGCTGGTAATAGGAGTAGTGCAGGTGGCAATACCCGTGCACCAACCCAGCTGGTACTAGAAGCGGAGCAGGTGGCAATGCCTACCCACTTGCCTTAACCCAATTGGTATTAGGAGCAGAGAAGGTGGCAATGCCCTCTCCCATCTTAATCCAGCTAGTATTAGGAGCGGAGCAGGTAGCAATGCCCACCCCCACCTTAACCCAGCTGGCAATAGGAGTGGAACAGGAGCAGGTGGCTATGCCCACCCTCTTGCCTTGACCCAGCTGGTATCAGCAGCGGAGCAGGTGACAATGCCCACCCACTTTGAACCAGTTGGGACCAAGAGTGGAGCAGGTGGCAATGGCCACCTCTTTCCTTAACCCAGATGGTATTAGGAGTGGAGTATGTGGCAATACCCATCCCCCTTCAACCAGCTGGGATCAGGAGCACAGCAGGTGGCAATGTTCATCCCCTGCCTTAACCCAGCTGGTATTATGAATGGAGTAGGTGGCAATGTCCTTCCCTGCCTTAATCCACATGGTTTTAGAAGCGGAACAGGTGGAATTTCCCCTCCTATCTTAACACAACTCTTATTATGAACAGAGCAGGTGGCAATGCTATTCTTGACCTTAACCCAGCTGGTATTAGGAGTGGAGCCCTTGAAAATGCCCACCCCCCTTCACCCAGCTGGGATCAGATGCTGAGAAAGTGACTTTGCCCATCCACTGCCTTAACCCAGCTGTTATTAGGAGTGAAGCAGATGGCAATGCCCGCCTTGTGCCTTCACCTGAGTTGGTCAGGCACAGAGCAGGAGGAAATGCTCTTCTTCTCTTCACCCAGCCGGGATATGGAGCATAGTAGGTGGCAATGCTCACCCTCTTCAACCTACCGGATTACGTCACTGAGCAGGTGGCAATGCCTATCCTGTCTTCTCCCAGCCGGAGTCAGGAGCTGAGCATGCAGCAATGCCTGTCCCCCCTTCAACCTGCCAGAATCAGGAGCAGAGCAGGTGGCAATGCCTGCACCCTCTTCACCCAGCTGTGATCAGGAGCAGAGCAGGTAGTAAAACCCATCCGCCACCTTCACCTGTCAGGATCAGGTGTGGAGCAGGAGGCAATGCCTGTTCATCCCTTCACCCAGCAGGGAGCAGGTGGCAATGCCCACCCCCCTTCATCCAGCTGGGACCAGGCTTGGAGCAGGCGGCAATGCCTGCCTCCCTTCACGCTTCCGTAGTTAGGTGCAGAGCAGCAGGCAATCTCCCCCCTTTAACCGGCATGTATCAGGCATGGAGCAGGTAGCAAAGTCTACTACCTCTTCACATGGCCGTGATCAGGTAGATCAGGCATGCATCAGATGACAATGCCCACCCCCTGCTTCATCAGCTGGAATCAGTAACGGAGGAGGAGTTCATGCCTGCCTGCCTGTCCTCCCCTTCCTAGAGCCCGTTGCATTTTTCCCCACAACGGGCTATGTTGCTAGTAGTAACATATTTTGTAAACCACTCTGAGTGGGTGTTAAGTCATCCTGAAGGGTGGTATAAAAATCGAATGTTGTTGTTGTTGTTATTCCTATTATGGGGTGTACATCATGTTTCTGCAACTGGACTACTGCCTAAATTGTATGAGTCAGCACAGTATGTAGGAAAATGCCATGGGGGCCATGTGTGGTCAACAGGACAAAGATGGGCCTCACTGCTTCCCAGAATCAAATAATAGCTTTTGTGCTTGTTGTAACATACTTCAGTGACAAAATGAAAGAATAGATGGTTGCCTAGCAAATACCGTCCCACTCCTCTGCTATCTCCTTTGCCTCATAAAGGCAATATATGTTCAAGATACAGTGACATTCTTTTTTGCCTCTTGTTTCACATCATATACACATTTATTTTGGTCTCACAAATAAGTTTTTCAGATATCTTTAAAGCAATGACTTCCTACTAAAAAAACCTAATGCTTCCCCATGGCCCATTCACCAGATATGCACCCATCGCTAATGTGCGTCACATCCAGAAATGAAAAAACTGAGTTGGATCCAATAAAGTTTTCCTCTTGTAGAAAAAAAAAGGGTCCCCTTTGACTACCCCCCCAAAAGACTGTTTGGGGAATCATGGGCCCTACATGGACAAAGCTCGAGTGGGATGTAAGATGTAGTAAGGAGACGAATTGGGTGAGAGTGAGCAAAAAAGCTGGCTGAATCCAACCCACTTTGTAAACAAACAAGAATACTAGCTAATCATGATTTGGACATGAAGTTCTATGTAATGAACATTTCTGAGGAAATCCATAAATATTGTCAAATTGAGAGACACCCATGCAGCAACATTCTTGTTTCTTGTTACAAATAGCAAAATATATAGACGTAGGTTTCAACTGAGTAATGAACTGTCAAGGTACAAACACATTTAGTCTTGATCATTACTAGACTATACTGTAAGATGAGTATTCTTAATGGTTAGAATTCCTGAAAGCTAAGTTCATGCAGTCACATGTCACAGGAACTATTTTTGACTGCTTCTCCTTCCTGGAAACAAAGACATTGGGGCTTTAGGCTGGAACATGGCCAGGAGCTTTATATGCCAGGGCCAGTAAGGAGAGGCAAAGGTGCTTGGGTTTAGGGGTCTCACCTCACAGTGATGCTTGGTACATGCTGTTTAAGTGTCAAGTTTCACAATTTTACCTGGGAGCTGTAGTTTTAAAACAGCTGTTGGATAGAGAATAATTCACTCTTTTTGAAAAAAAAAAAGAGTTGAGGTGTGAGAAAAAGAAAAGAAGCTTTTGGCTAGTGCCCTTAACTCCTTAGTTGCCGAGCTACACAGTCCCCCCGCCCACCTCTTTATTTTAAGATCTGGCAGATTCCACCCAGCTTACCAAACTACTATCTCTCCCTCCCCACCCCCTCTGGGTGGAATCTGCCAGGGCGGGGAAGAGACTGTGTAGTTCAGCAACTAAGGAGTTACGGTAGCTAATCAAAAGCTTCTTTTCTTTTTCACCCCTCCCTCTCAATTCTTTGTTTTACAAAAAGAGTGAAACCTTCTCTCTCCACTGCGATCTGATCCAGTGGCTCTTTTAAAACTACAGCTCCCAGATAAAATTGTGAAACCTTACACTTAAACAGCACATGCCAGGTGTCACTATGTGGTGGGACCCTAAGACAGGGTAACCGGGATTCCTGCTTTGGTGGGAGATCTCTGCACCATGCCCTGCTGCTCCTTCTGCTGCTCAGTGGAGCAGCAGGAGCAAGTTTGAGGGTGGGAGTCAGCATTGTGTCAACTTCATGTCATGGCTATCAGCACAAATTTAGAAGTAACATCCCCATGTTGGCATCATGTTCAAGGTTTTCAATGTTTTACCAGAGAGTTTCAGGTGAGTCCTAGAGTGTCACACTGACACTCTGCTCTTCTGTGTTTGACCAGTCTCTGTATCAGGCATCTGAAGAAGAGAACTTGATTCTCGAAAGCTTATGCTAAAATAAAATTGGTTAGTCTTAAAGGTGCTACTGGACTCTTTTTGATTACACTGACACAATGATATCACTTCTGGTTCACATGGGCAGTAGTGTTGCATAACTCTGTTCCTGCCCCCCATCTTCAGGAGGTTACCAGTGCTGCTGAGCCAGCAACTTTAGTTTAAGGGTGTTCTACTTCTCATGGATAGGCATTGGCTTTTTGAACATACCTTCCATCTACCTTTGAGTAAGGCATTGTGGGATTAGCTGGCCTAGTAGAAACTTTTTTTGGCTCCTTCTCCTGGGAGAAGTACTTTTTTGCCTGCTAAATGCTACAGGAAATAATCTAACTGGTGCTGTACACACAACTGGGAATACTCTAAGAGACTGTGGGGGGTGCTCTTAGTTGGATTGGAGCAACAAAATGCTGCTGAAAACAATAGCAAACACCCCACTGTGACACTACAGCCTCGCACCACTTCTTCTATAAGTAGATGGACAGATTGTGAAAGTTTCAGATACCAAAAAACTGGTTCAAGGCATTATGCTCTACAAAGGTCAACATTTTACTTTCTTTGAAGCCTAAAAAGCGGCAGAAAGAACAGCAACTTGTCTTATAAAATTGTTCCTTCATCTAGACAGTTTTTGTAACTGAAACAAACATGTTGTTCACCAAAGCAGAACATTTACTGTCACTTGACTGCACATTTTTGGTTGGCGCACTTCAGTCCCATCTTTCTCCCCTCTTTGCTCCATAAAACTTCAGCATTTCCAAGATTCATTTCAACTGATGCTCCTTGTCCCTTTCCTCCCTTCTCTTTATAAAGATATGGTGCAGTTAGAACTCAATTCACCATCAAAGAAATGTAGACAAGCATTCTGTCTCTCCCAGATGAATCAATACACTCAATTCTTAACCACTGACAGATACAGCTTGATATCAAAACCGTTTACAAAGATACTACTTCTCTCCTATCACCAACTCAGCGAAGAAAATATAGTGACCTGTTGTAAACCTTGTGAATTTTCATGGGGAAATTGAGGCCAACTCATCAATCTTTTTTTTTTCTCTAAAAGTAAAGCTAGAAAAAGGGTTCTTATACGACCTCCTACTTTAAAACACTGCTTATAACTTAATGATCCTATTTAAAATTCACAGTGTATTTGCTATATATTTAGACAGTTGCAGGAAAAGTAAAGATTGTGATTGCATGTGAGATTTTAAGCCACCTATACTTAACAATACTTATGAAACTACTATGAATTCTGGCTTCCCCGGAGTTCTGTTACTGCAGCAAAAAGAGCATTGTATATTCTTGTGAATAAGTGTATCAAATATGTTGCAAAATAATATTGCCTTGCTGTTTTTATATTATTCATATGCCACTTGCTGCAGATCCTTGAAGAAAGAAAGTTCGTAATGGGGGATGTGTGTTCAACTATCAAGACTTCATTTTTGTTCTTCATATACAAGAATGATAGGA
The DNA here is from genome assembly GCF_028583425.1 of Eublepharis macularius. Lineage (NCBI taxonomy): Eukaryota > Metazoa > Chordata > Lepidosauria > Squamata > Eublepharidae > Eublepharis > Eublepharis macularius. Next base: position 29,822,506 of record NC_072792.1, on the reverse strand, counting down.
ATCTGTCTCAGATCTTGAGACTATGATTAGCTGTATCTTAACCTCATATTGAATTTTCCCCCAGCCCTGCTACCTGAGATCTTTCTAACTGGAGATGCTAATGACGGTCCTAGGACTGTTTGTACAGAAGACTTCACCATGTGAAGGCTTCTGTACAAGCACCAATGTGCTTCACCATTGGTCTAAGTGGCCTTCCTCTTTAGAAATCCAAAGTAGTCACCAATATTAGATATCCATAAATATTAGTACCTGTCCTGAGGAAAACTAGAAATAGCCATGCCAGTTTCAAAATACCCACCACACTTTCGATTATAGAGCAAATTTTACAATAATTTGATGTAGGTAATCAATGTCATTAAAATATTTTTATTAAATTATTTAAAACTACTAAATAGTACATAGATAATTTTCAAGGTTTAGAACAAGTTATGGGGATTGTGGTAACATCATGATATCCAATTCTAAACAGTGGCCTTCAAGTGTGGATTAAAAACATCTGCACAATGGGGCCATGTATAAATAGGGGACATTTTCCTACAGGCTTGGTGAAAGCCCTGGGTTTGTAGAAAAATATGAAGTTTAAAAAATACATTATAGGATTAAATATATTAAAATTCTAGAAGCAATATCTGCTTCTTTAAGGGAAAAAATGCCCCCAAGATCTCACAAGAATATATTGTGAATTCTCAGAGGGCATTATCACTTAGCATGTTTTAAAAAACCTTCCTCATCCAAATATCTCCACAGATTTTGAAGTTCTATATACACAGAAATGTGTATGGAGCAAAATTCATTATGACAGGATTCATTTTTTCCCTAAAATTACGCTTCTGAACGTGCATGAAAACTGCCTTCTCCCAAACATAAACTACAGTTCCCAAGTGGGGAACCATATGTACAAATTCTCTGTAATCAGATTTAGAACACTTCACAAGAGCATACTAGTTTGTTTGGGTTTTTTAGCATTCAAAGCTGCTGCTCAGAATTTGTGATCCAATTACAATTTAAGAACAGGAAAGTTCACCATTTGTAACTTCATCCTATTTTGAGCACTGGAGTTAGGAGGGTGAATCTATACTATTCCATTATTCTAATAATCATGATATTGAATTCACATGTGTGCACATACAAACACACAATGAACTACTGAATGTGCAAGTCTTGGTATCACATCTGCATTTCAGATTCCATACTTCTCGAAGAAATACACATTTTACTTACAACTCTATAATATAATTAGGGGAATTCTGCCTTTTTATGTGACAACACTGAGAATTTTAGATGTACATCTCTAAGTAAGATTGCATTTTACATCTTTATTTTGTCAGTCAATAGTTATACTGATTTTTCTGTTGCATGAACAACTCCATATGGCTTCTTGTATGTCTTGTCTTCAGATTTGCATGCTTTCTCTCTTATTGCTCCCTAAGTGTTTTTTTCTATCAATATTTAATTGATATTCAACTTTCGTTTAATTCACTCTTGTTAGCCCTATTGTCCTGCAGTTTTTAGCATAGTTTCTCTGGGGTTTTTTTCTAGATTGTTAGACTGTGTTGAGCTGCATTCTTATGTTTTTTGTGCAGCATTGAGTTTTGCTGTTATTTATTTATGTAGTTATTATTTACAAGGTTTTTAGCCCACCTTACTACAGCTAAGACCAAGGAAAGCTGAGAGCAGGCTGTGGTATGATTCATGAAAAAGGAGTTCAATTGAAAGCTCCCTTGGCTCTAGCTGAAGACCTTCATGAAGCAGAGTGAAATCATTTCTGCTCTGTTACAGGGTAAAGAGGGTGAACTGGGTGCCCTTATGCTATTTATACCCTCTTCATAGATGAGGTTTAGTAATGAGTGCTTAAAAATTATAATGCATGTGCTGGGAGATCATGGGGGGGATTGTTTATATATGTCAAAGGTTTATCATCAGCACTCTTGGGACAAATGAGTCAGAGAAATAAGCAAGGTCTCTAACTCTGAAAGTTATTCAGAAAATGAGATGAATGAGATATCGTAATATCAGTGGAGCTGAATAGTTTCGGAGAGAAAGGTTAACTTTATGACTCATAAGCTACTTGAGCCAGTAATCATCACCCTTCCCACTTCTGCACTGCCATCTGCTTTGTAGACAGTGGAAAATATACAGTATAATTTATAGTAAATTTATAGTTCCTCTTATAGAAGCCCTGATAAATTATAATAGTGCTACTTAGAGAGTGGCTTATAAAATGTGAATAACTTTGTGTCATTTTTTTTTCTCTGAAGCTCTGAAGGACACCTTGACACACAATATTGTCTATTTGAAGTCGTATATTGCATGTGAAATTTTAAGACACGGTTACCATCTGTGAAGATTTAAATAGAACATCCTGTTGGTTACTATGGTGAGTGTCCAATGTAACTAACTGAATAGTGGAACAGAGGTTTTCAAACTGTTCACTTATGAATCATGGGATTTGCATACCCAAAAGCCTTTTAAGAGCTCCTTGATGAGAAGTTCAGTAGTGGTGGACAAGATTCCCTGGAGACAACTTGTTCCACCATTACCAGTTCCATTTATGCATTGTCTGCTGATTGATTTACAGAGTTAATTGACAATCCTATGCAGAGTTACTTTAATCTGAGTCCAATGAAATCAATTATTCTACCTTCACATAACTGGATATTCTACAGAAAACAATAGGAATCAAATTGTTATGATAGCGCAATATCCAATGATAACTAAATCCTACTTAAGATCTCACACATGAGCTGGTTAACTGAATGGGCTTATTGACAGTACTCTAGGCAGCTCCCTGTTGGGACTATACTGCCCAAAGACTGCTGCAGGTTGTCTGAACCAAGAAATAAAGTGGAGGGATGGAACCAAAGGCCATAGAAGAGTGCACAGTTAATTCATCATATATAAATACTCTATAATATGGAGACACAAAATAATGTTGGGTATGTTCCTGTTGCATACTTAGTTCCTGGAAGGCAACAAGAGAGCCCAACAGATATCTCTGCCATCTCTAATATAAAGGATAATCATAACTGAGCTTATATAATGCTCTTCTAGAAAGATTAGTGTCTCACCCAGAGCAGTGAATAAGTTTGTGTTATTATTACCCCCACAATGCAGCTAGGGAGTTGGGGTTGAGAGGAGTGGCTTACCTAAGGCCACTTATTGAGGTCATGGCAGAAGTGGGATTCGAACCAGTAGAGTGCTGATTCGCAGACAAATTGTACTACAGCTGCAGTAGGTGATGCAAAAGACCTTTACCTAAGTTGACAATACTAACTTTGATAGACCAGTGCTCTAACTTTGATTCAGTATAAGGCAGTTTTATAAGTTTGTGTGTTCAAATGTGCTCTCCAGAATTTTGTATAATTTATTGGGCTTCATCAAAGGACAAGGCTATGTAGAAAGAGTTTCCTTGGGGTTGCAAGTTTGAAAACTACTGAAATACTGGTTTAGTAGCTACACCAGAATTATCTTTGCTTATCCCAGCATCATTGCATCTTGTGTCTTTTGTCATCCCCTTGTTTTTAAAAAACTCAACATAAAGTGTCAAAAAAGCACTTAGATTATAGGGATGATGAGAAAATAGTAGCTACCATCATAGTATGTTATTCTAAAAGGTCTACCCACGGGTAATCCAAGCTTTCAGAGCAGCTATCCATTATATTTCACAGGAAGCGTGGTGTAAAATTGGACTTGACCCAATTATGGTGGCCCAATTCAGGCATTTACAAGGCCAATGATCATAGAGGCACAGGTGTACCCTGCCCTACAAAAATTCTGATAATGTCACAAGTATTATGGGTGCTCTACACAAATGCCTCAAAAATAGCAGAGTAGAAAGCCTAGTGTGTAGTTCAAGAGCAGAAAAATGAGGCTAGAATTAAGAGTAGGGGTTAGCGTGTCAGACAAGGATCTGAGAGAACCAGGTCCAAATCCTCACTCGGCCATGAAAGCTTGCTGGGTGGCCTTGGGTCCGTCATGGTCTCTTACCCTAACCTATCTCACAGGGTGGTGTAAGGATACAACAGAAGAGGGGAGAGCAATATATGCCACCCTGAAGTTCTTGGAGGAAGGGCAGAATAAAAATGAATGTAATAAATAAGCAAGAAATAATAATAACAATCGATTTATTTACTACCCTTCTGGGCAGCTTAATGCCCACTCAGAGCAGTTTACAAAGTAAGCTATTATTATCCACACAACAAAACACCCTTACTCACAGCCCAATACTCTTAATGTTTGCTCAGTCGTAAGCCCCACTGGAAGATCTGCACATTCCCAAAAAAGTGGGCAAAGGTTTTCAGACTTAATATGCAGAACCTATACTCTTTGTGTTCTTTGTTCTGATGCATGGTGCGGCATTCATGTCTGCGGATCAAGGAGCTGTTAACCTGCCTGCTTAGAAGTGCTGCAGAAGCAATTAACCTGCCCCTGGTTGCCAGATGGATAATATTTTAATTAAGATAGCCATTCAAACTTAAAAACAAATTGATCACAGAGGTACCCAAGACTATAGTTTTTTTTTTAAAAAAGGTTAAAATATGCCATTAGATTAATTCAGAAGCATGCTGTGTCTTCCACACAAGGACATAGGTGGTAGAAGTGGGGGAAGTTATTTCTGTACCCACTGTTTATTAACCTTAGGGGGTATCCTTGCAGACTGTAAGGGAAAAAAATAGCCAGGACGTATGCTTGGAGAAATCTAAGCCTATTTTACTCAAAAGAATATAGGGCAGATTAAAGGCTTAAAAAATGGAGCAACGCAGAACAAGTCTAGAGCAGGGGCCCCAACCTTCTTAAGCCTGCAGGCACATTTGGAGTTCTGAGGGCCAAGCTACACATGACGAATGACACTTGAACGGCAAGTGGATTGAGTGGAGGGCAAGTGAACAGGGAGAAATACACTTGCTGTTCAAGTGTCATTCGTCATGTGTAGCTTGGCCCTGAGTGATGCAGCAACAAAATGGATGCCACAAAATGGCTGTTGCAGGAGGCAGAGCCAGCCACAAAGTAGCCACTACAGTTTACCTTCAGTTTCATAGTGAAAATCTTTGTGCTGTAGAAGCAGGTTCTGCCAAATCAATGTTTTTTTTTAAATCTGTGTGGCCAATCAAATCTCCAATGTCCTATCAGAAGCCATACCTATCAAAAGCCCTACATGGTCCTAGCTACTTTCTAGAAACACTTAGTGAGGACTAGAGATGGGCACGAATCAAATTAAGACCCCGCAAAAATGCATGAACCAAGCCAGTTTGTGGTTCGTGAACCAGTGGTTCATGGAAGCTCAGTTCCATGAACTTCCACAAACAGGTCTACTGGTTCGTTTGGGCCATAAAGGGGCAGTTTAAATGGCCATTTCCCCAGGGAAATGGTCATATAAACTTTTCCTGTGGCTTGCAAGCAGCAGGTCCCTTAAAACTATCAGATGGCAGGTGGCAGGTGCGGATCCCCACCAGCTGCCTGCCAGCTGATAGTTTAAAGGGACCTGCCGCTTGCAAGCCACAGGGCCCTTTAACGGCCCAAAAACCTCATGGTTCATTTTTTTTGTAGTTCGTACCCATCTCTAGTGGGGAGCAGGAAAGCTTTCAGTGGGCACAATGGTGCCTGTAGGCACCATTTTGGGAATCACTGGTCTGTATCATCAATGAAAAGAGAGACAGAGAAAGTGCTTATTTGGCAGCACATATCCTAAAATTGGAGTGTAGTTTGTCCAGGGCGGTCTCTGGTAGAGACTCTCTACCTCAACCTTCTACTGACCAGCTGAACCTACAGTTATTTCATATGAGACGACAGAGGAAAGGGTTTTTTTTAAAAAAATGGTAACTTTTATTCACTGCCAGGAATAGAAAAAATAAGGACATTCAGTAAAGAGGCTAAAAACAGGCATGCAGCTTATGTTGGGCTCCTTTAGTTATAACTTTTTAGTTGTCCACTCTTGGATGCACACTGCCTTTAATAGCTTGAAGTGAATATTGACTTTTCCTCAGTCCCAGGATTCTCACAGTGTAAAAATGTGAGTTCCTCCCAGAACCCACAAGTTTTTTGCTAGTCTCTCTCCACAAGTGGGCCCTGAGACAGCTACGGTCTCTTCATGAAGAGTTCACTATGCCAGCCTGCTTTCTCACAAAATACAAACAGAGATATCCAAAGTCTCCTGAGAACATTTTTTCATCCTGCCCCATTCTAAGTGTAAACCCTGTCTCTAAACATTCACTGTTTTAGCCTGCTTACACACAAGGCACCCTCTGAAGGCCCAGACACTACCTGAACTGAGATGACAGTGTAACAGCTTTCTATTTCTCATCACCCCCCTCATTTGGTTTCTTCAGCCATCCATGGGCTCTGATGGGCTAGCTGTTCTGTCCACACACCAAACAACCATCCTTTTTCATAAAAAAAGATGCCTTACTCTGGTCTTTGTCACATGATGCAACTGGGATGGAAAAGGAGGAAGCCATGAACTAACTTCCTTGCCTTAGGCCAGAAATTCCTCTCTCAGCCTTGGCTGTTCTGTCAACCCGCAGCAGAAAAAAACACTGGGAAAATTGCTTTCCCAGTAAACACATGGAAAAGGAAGTAATGAAACAGTATGTATATGTTTTGCAAATGTAGACATGAGGAAGCCTGAGAAAAAGCTGCTAGAATTCTTTGCTTGGCCCTGCCTATAAAGACCTGTGGAAATGGTCATAAAATGAAACCATGGTTTATTTTAACTATGGTTAGCTTGTGAACCCAGATCGTCCATTTATTCAAATTCTGGTTTGCTTCAACAATGCCTTCAAGTTAGTCAGCTGTTTCTGTAGTCAGGCAGTGTGTGAGGACAACACCAAGGAACAAGCCAGGATGTCCTCAAGCATCCATAAAACCATAGTTGCGATCAGCTGGCTAACAAACCAAGTTCAAAGCATGAAGTTGGATCCAACCCACTTTTCCACTGATAACAACAGGAACAGGTGCATCCATTGACCACCTCAAAAGACTATTTTGAGTGTCATGGGATTCATATGGAGAATAGTCATCTGGGTAGAGAGCTGTTGTTAGGAGGAGAATTAAGCAAAAAAGCTGGCTGGATCCAATCAATGGCTTTAGATCCTGGTTTGAGAAATGCCACTTAACCATCGTGGGTGGAATGGCCTATATTTAGACAATCACATTAATCATAGTTTAGCTCCATTAAACCATGGCTTCACATTTTGTCAGAACTGAGCCTCTATTTTCTTTAATCATGTTAGTTTGTTCTGAATATAATCATACTGTTTATCTGACAAGATGCTTATAATATTCCTGGGTGAATGCAAAATTGATCTTGCTCAGCTCTCTGCTTTTTAAATGGATATTTGAAACTCCTAACATTCTGTTTTTGTTCAAGAGATGATAAAGAAAGAGGGATTTTTTTGTATTTTGAGTTTTCCAAAATTCATATTAAAAATGACAAATGTCTTCATTTCAAAGAAGGATGACTCTCTTGCCCTCTAGGGGCAAAGAACTTGTTTGAAATTAGAGCTGCTATTACCGGACACACGGGACAAATTCTAATTGTATAGTAGTTGCAAAAGGACCCTGAATAAATTTAAATAATCACCCTGAACAATATGGAGGTGTTAATATGGTAATAAAAAGAGTGATAAATTTGAGCCGTGGCTTTGTGTTATAAGTTAAGTCATAATATTAATTACTTGAACACTTCACATTGTTATATCTCCACAGAAGACTAATGAGCATTCAATTACTTTGCCCTTCAAAAGAATTAAAAAAACATAATAATGTTATCATGTGGTCAGGCGCTCATCGACAGAAATGTTTGGGAGGTACTTATAAAGGGGTATTTCTGTTTTGACTCCACTGACAACTTGTTACAACTCTAAAAAAAAAAACCCCTCATTATTCCATATTACTTGTTCTATTAAAATGTAATTCAACATCGGAAGAATGAGTTTTAATGAGGGAAGGGCAAGAGAATATTTGGTTTGAGCGGATAATCTTGCCTAGCTTATGTCCTAGCTTCTACGGGTGTAGTTAATGACTGTGGTACAATGTTGGAAAATCAGATGCAAAAAATGCTCTCCCAAGCCTGGCTTGTCTTAAAATAATTAGAAACATTCCAAAAAACATATGATACCTTTGATACCTTTTCACTGCTGGATCCTAGGGGCTGGCTTCAGATTAAGTTTTCCACTAACGGAAGACACTTCAGTCAATGAAATACAACTTTCCTGCCTCCTCCCACCCCCTGAGCACCCCATTGATTTTCCTGGAATGCTACTCCAGGGGGACAGGTGACTGTCAGTTATGGAATGAGGGACAAATTGAGGGTCTGCAGCAGGAAGTTTTACCCAATGAGGAGGTCTCCTTGCAAGTCGGGGGAATTAGCTTGCAAGGAGAGGCTGCGAGAGGCAGGTAACTTCAGGATCTCCACCTGTATATACGAGGATTGTCACAACTAGAGAATGCTTTCAGTGATCAGACAGATGTTTCAATCTAAAGGATTTTATTGAAAATAATAAAGATCAACAGCACACAAAAACACACACAACACACACTCAGCGCTAACTAGAAAGCAGTGGTGAAAATTGGATAGAGTTTGAGGGATTGGGTGATAGTTACCATCCAGAAGAGGACGTCCAGGAGAGAGAGCATTGAGCGACCAGTGCGTCAATGTGGAAGAACTCAAATGGAAGTTCGAGGGTGGATGCTGGATCCGAGAGCATGCACACAGCTATGGCAGAGGGGTAGTCCAATTATACTGTGGAACGTACCCAGGGGCAAGATTGCATCTTCTGACCCAAAACAGTATCTTAATGGTTGTTCCCGGGGTGGGTAAAAGGACTGGGAAGCTGTCTCTGGGGTAAGACAATGAACTGGGAGGTTTGATTAAGTCTTCCTAGATAGAACTAAAGTTATCAATGATGATTAACGACCTGCGAAGTCTGGGTAGGTGAGGTACTCAGAGCCCAGAGTTGCTAAGAATAGAAGAGTAGATAAGGGAAGATCTGTAGGGTATGTTGCAGTGATTACTTCAGGAACTCTGGAAAGGTTCTATTGTATCCGGAGGATCCTTAGCACAACTCTGGAGCATGGGAGCAGAGAGTTGGCCTCACCTGTCATCTCACATGCTAAAAATGTTCCATCTCCTGGCCTGGATCTCGCTTCCATATTTCTGCTTGCTTGAGCAGTATTTTGTGTTTGAAACACATTCAGAGAAGGGGCTTATGGCATAGCCATATTCATGAACCTTCTTGACACCATGAGAGCAAGTCTGACTTTTAACAGAAGAGGGAATTGGCAGAAGTTACACTGGCCCTTCCATTAGTGGAAAATTTAGCCTGGATCCAGAATTCCTTGCACCAACTCTTCCGTCAATGGAGAAAGACTTCCTTCAAGAAAGAAAGACTTCTCTCTACAACAAAAAGACATTCTCCATTGGAGGAGATTTTTCTCAGTCCACTGAAGCAGTGTGTCTTTTAAATTGCTTTTGCCAAGCAGGAGCAAACAGGAAAGAGATGGCGGGGAAGATCAATTTTCTCATGGTTGGAAGGGCCTGCAGTAGGGCAAGGGAAAGTGGGCAAGGTGTATGCTCTTACATAAGCAGATTTCTGAATCCAACCCATCATGTGGCAACAATAATTTGAATTAACTTGAGTTTAGGATGAAAAATACGCCTAACTGTCTAGTCCGTTTTAATTCTGCCCTTCCTTCGAGAAGCTCAGGATGTCCCATATGTTACCATGCAGTTCTCACATTTAAAAGAGAATCTCTCTCTCTTTTTCATAGTTATTTGATTTAATTCAATAAAAACCTTTTGTTTAAAAATGCTTATCCCCCTTGTTCTTCTGAGTGCTGAACTAAATCTGGACCTCCACATCCTAAAATATTGTTTGGAAACACCACACAATAAGAGTGCTTGCTCTGTGTCAGGGAAAGGATGCCTGTGCTGGTTAGAGGGTCTCCATGTGTGTAGCGATTTGGAAAACCCTTTGCACCTACCCATCCATCCATCCCTTCATTTGCAGTAGTGGCAACCCTATACCACCTCACCATTCTGGCTCTCCGTAGCACACCTTGAGTTACCTGAACTAAAAGATAGCAATATAAACCTCTTCCTGAGATTCTTGAGAGCAACTCTAGTTCAGAACAGGAAACACTGAACTAGATAGAACAGTAATCCGATTCAACAGAGGACAACTTCATGTATTCCTATATAGACCCTTACTGCACCACAGCTGACTAATTATGACTTGCATTTTTATATCTTAGACTATAGTAAGTACCAAGATATGCAAATATTGGGAATGTCGCAGCCAAAGTTAATTGACTGATATCACCCATCCCCCCCCAGTTGAAATTAAAGGAATATACAATGCTTGGGAATAAAATTGGGCCACTTTATTGAATATAACATAACTTGTCACTATGGCAAGGGATCTAACTAACTAGTGATACAGGTCAAGCCCTGGGGTTGCTCCAGATCTCCACCTTGACCTATCTGGGTGAGCCCCCACTGCTCCAGGGTGATCCATACAAACACATGGCTGTACCTGGCAGCCAGGCAAATGATTCCCTCTCCAAGCCTCTTACAGCAGGAGGCCATCACTTGTACAGGGGAGCCACACAGCAGTCTGCCCGCACAGCTGGCTACCATACAGCCCGCTGACCTTTCTCTTTTGTTCATATTACTTTATAAAGCATCATGTACATGGGTAGCATGAAATAGTGGGTGGGGGTAGAAGTAGTAGTGGTAGTATTGTGTGTACCATGAAAAAAAAATGTTATAATTTCTAAACCAGGCTTTAGGGGGATTTTTTTTACTGTGATTGCTAATTTTCAGATAGGACACTACCAGTTTGGATTCAAATCCATTTGTTTTTTTTTCCAGTTCTTGTGTTCTGGGACCATTATTTTCAATGGTGAATGTATACAAAGGTCTGGGGCAGCTGTTTATCAAGATAATGGCACCAGATTTGCACAGAACATGGTCCTCCCTCTAATCTAAAGAATTTCTTAGTTCCAAGCAGATTGGACAACAGGGTCGATTTCTCTCTATTGATTTGCAAAATGGCAGTTAACCAGCAGGCTACCAGGAGAACTTCAGCCAGTCACCACATTTTTTTAAAAAGCCTTTTCTGCATTCATTTCATTTTTTGACTCTTACAGTGACTGTAATTTTTTTAAAATTACCTATCCACTGAAAACTGCATTTGCAATCTTTCCTTGTTGTACTTAGTGTTTGTTTCCTTGCAGAAAGTGAGCATGTCTTCCATTGCAGGACACCTCCCCCTGTCCCATCCCATCAGTCTATTCCCTATGGGGAATTGTGTTACATGATGATGATGATGATGATGATGATGACGACAACAACATTCAATTTATATACCACTCTTCAGTACAACTTAACGTCCACTCAGAGTGGTTTACAAAATCTGCAATTATTATCCCCACAACAAAACACCCTGTGAGGTGGGTGGAGCTGAGAGAGCTCCTAGAAGCTGTGAGTGACCCAAGGTCACCCAGCTGGCTTCAAGTGGAGGATTGGGGAATCAACCCCGGTTTTCCAGATTAGAGTCCTTAACCACTACACCAAACTGTCTCTCAGTATGTTATTTTTAATGTTATTTTTATATAAACTGTTCTTTGTGTATATAATCTGATCTATGTATATAATCTGAAACTTTTGCTGCAAACTGATACTTTCACAGGCTCACCTTTTTCAAAAGAAATGAAGCTGTTGATTTGCTTTAATGTTGATTGACGATTTTTGCATAAAAATCTAATAACATGCAAGAGAAAGCAAAGATACACATAATTAGTGCTACAACAAATACATAAAACCAAGATAAAATAAGGATTCTTGGAATGAGGCAAAAGAAGAACAGCTGGGCTAATAAAAGGCAGTTCAAAAAGACATCAGAAACTTGCAGTTGAATAAAGGGGAAATCAATTTCAATATCAGGAAATATACTTTTAGCTGGTGGGGAATTCTGGTTGCTCTCCTGGGTTAAGTAAGAAATTGGAACCGTGCTTTCCATGAACCCAGATGAAAATGCATGGCAAGTTATCTTTTGCAAAAGCATGATCTCCCTCAGTTGATCTGGCTGTCCCTTTAGGGTAGGCAGGAGAACATATTTCTACATTAGTTACCGTTATCTTAGTAGCCAACGGAACGATCAAGAAAAGGCATCATATGTCGGATTAGTTTTCTAGTACACGTTGATAGAAGCATCGACCTTGAAACTTTGGTCTAGGGGCTCATTCAAAGAGTCTCGAGGCTGCTTGTTGAATTCTCATGGTTGTCAATTAGCACTCCCACATGATGACTTCATTTGGGCCTTCCAGTTCCTGCTTGTGGAACACAGAGAATGATTAGTAAAATAGTAGATATTATAATTTTTATGAGTATCTCCTTATAAGCAGGAGATTTACAACGTAACAATTCTGTTACTAAAATTCTTATATCTTAACCTTTATCAGCGTAGCTCATTTTTAAATGTAGTGCCTGTTTAAGTTATAAACTAATTTTAGATCTGTTGTTTGTATAAGTTACTATAAATCTTAAATTAACTGCAAGTATTGTTTGTATAAGCTTTTCCATCCACTTTCCACTGCCAAATCTTATCTAATTCTAAATAAATTATTTTTAAAAAAGAAAAAGAAAAAAGTCAGTTGGAGATTAGAGGCAATAATCTGGCACTTTTGACTATGTAGTATATTTAGTACAAAGTTAACCTCTGTGTTAATACTACAACAATGGTTTTCAAAGCCCTGTGTTTGTGACTACACACGGTTAGTACACTTCCTGGTGGTATATAAAATACTCCTATTAGTACTGCTGTTTAATGTTATATCAGCCCATACACCTACAGATTTACTCTGAGTCACATGGTTTAAGATGGAGGCAACCTGGCAACCTTAGGTAGAAGGCACAAGACTATCCCCAACTTTTTATCATTCATCACTTAATGATGAGGCTAGATCAAGATGGGTAGCCATGTTAGTCTGTCTGTAGCTGTAGAAAAGAGCAAGAGTCTGGTAGCATCTATAAAACTAACAAAATTTGTGGTAGGGTATGAGCTTTCGTACATCAATTTTTCAGTATCTGAAGAAGTGAGCTGTGACTCACAAAAGCTTACATTTTTTTAGTCTTAAAGGGGCTACTGGACTCTAGCTTTTTTCTACTAAACGATGAAGATATGTAAGTAGTTGGCCCTGGCCTCCGCTATATTTAATATACAGGCCTATGATATAAAATCATAAGGCCCTGAATTAAATGCAACTTGATCTGCAGGAGGGGGAATTCCAGCCAGCTGGTCAAGAGCGTTACTAAGAGCAGAACCACAAGTGACAAAAGGCACAGATTGGACACTTGTCTGCTTCCCTCAAGTTTTGATGGGAAATGTAGGCATCCTGGTCTCGCAGCTTGGCTCTCCGACTGCTGTCCAATGGACTTTTCAACTGTCACTTGTCCAACATTCCGCCAAGCTGCCTACATTTCCCATCAAAACTTGAGGGAAGCAGACAAGTGTCCAATCTGTGCCTTTTGTCACTTGTGGTTCTGCTCTAAGACCCACCTGGAATGTTCATGCTAATGCAGAGTGACTGGTGGTGATTGAATTTACTGCCTTCCCAGCTACAGGCATGGGCTGTGATAAGACAGTTGGGTCATCCCACTTAGCACATTCCGATACCCTCCTTATGTGATGAAATCCCCACTCTGAGATCAAGGATGAATCAACCAGAACTGATAGGTTTAATTTGGCTCTGGGAACATGCATCTTCATATCTAAATTCATTAACTCAGCTCCAGGGAGATTCATTCGCAAACTGCCCCTTTATGAGGCAGCAGGAGAGACCTTGCATTTCCTTTCACACACCCTGGCAGCAAGTAATCAAAGTAATCAAACCTTTGTAATTCTCAGAGACTGACCTTTACGGTGTTTGATCCAACAGCTGAGGGGGCTCCTCAGCCTCAGGGCACGTTTTGCCCTATGAGAACCAGGGCTTTTGCCCCATTCAAACTGTGTACTCTGCACCTTTAGATCTGAATGACCCCTGGGGCCACTTTCCCTAAGTCTCTCTCCTGGCCAAGAACACAGGACGTTTGAAGCTACTCTCTTCCTCCGTGGACTACTCTACTCTCCTGGATTGGTAAATATACTTCTCCCTCCCTCCCTCCCTCCCTCTATTCCAATTTCTTGCTAGCTTCCTAGAACTGTGTGTGTGTGTGTGTGCATACCAACCATTTTTAATTGCCTCTTGTGTGTATGTTGGTTTTTCCTCTTTAAATAAAAATACTCTTGGACCTTAAAGCACCAAGTCTCGTCTGCTATCTTGGGGAAACAATCCCATAAATACGGGTAGAGATATACCATTGATACCCCTCTTGTATAACCTAATTCCCCCACTTACTCACAAGGAGACCCATTCCTCATTCCTGGTAACAGATAAGCATCCCAGCTGCTTTACCCTCCAGCCATTTGATCTTCTCCTTCAATACTTGGTGGCATTTAGGAATGAACTGTTTGCAGTTTGGCACGATCAGGTTCATGCTCCTTTTAGACTAATGAAACGTATCATCCAGTTCTGCTGATTTGTATGACTTGATTTTTACAACCACCATATCCCCTTACCAGCTTTTCTATCAATGCCTCTATTGACAGATACTTTATGCCTTAGTAATTCTACATATGCCTTTATTTAGTTATCTTCTTTGTCAAATATTGATTTCCTAAAGCTGTTTAGCAGCTCAGCCATTTTAAAATCACCATTGATTTTTTTTTCCTTCTCTGGTTTACTTGCAAGGCCTGATTTCGCACTCTCATTCCATCTTTCATGAAATATTTGTGAGGGTCCTTCACCTTGTTGACTAACTTTAACTACAAGACTCTTAATGAATTCAGTGTATTATCTTTTTAGCACCTCTTGCTATCCATAGTGAAGTTTATTATTTACTGGCTTGGGACACTCCCAGTCTTAGGCAATTCCATAAATTTTCAGACCATACCTTGTCATCCTCTATTTTCTGTGTTATTCAGGAGGAGTAGGAAGAGAAGTTTTATGGGGGAAAAGGTGGTGAGGCCACAATGTTGCGTGCATATGGTTAAAAAGGGAACACAATGGTACACTGCAGTGCTGTCTGCAGCTTAAAATAGTGATTTTCAAAGGTTTTTTTTTCCCCTTTAGCCAAATGCTTCTCACACCAGCTTGTCTGACAAGGAGGCCTGACATTTCTCTGTACTGCAGTTGATTCTGGGACATGTTCAAGGTCACATGCATAGGATCCTGGCTGCACTTTCTGGGCCTCAGTGCTACCACAAAGGAACTGTTTGCATGTGCTAGAATAAAGTACACCGCTTTTCTTTCCTAGGAATTATGGGGAATGGTTGGTAGTGGTCAGCAAACTATCCTTCAGGTGTGGCGATCTCTCTAGGTATTTCTTGCCATGGAAGTTTTCCAGAGTGAAAAAGAAAAATAGCCAACTACCCAGGACTATTTGTTTTGGAGGCCCTGAATCCTTTTGTGTAAAATAAGAGATTAGAGAGGTGCAACATCAGCCTCTGTGTTTGGCAAACTAGCTGAGTCCAGATGTCATGATAAGCCACAGCTCATAAACTATAGCAGTATTCAATGTGTTCATGCACTTTGGACTGGGAAGCTAAATCATGAATTATATCTAACAAGTTGATTGTGTTTGTACTAACTGACACTTGTCAAGAGGTCTGAATGTAGAAATCCTATTTTGGCTAGACAGAAAGGAGGGAGGGGGGCTGATGACTGGCAAGAGAGAAAGGAGCAACGAGGACTGTAAAAGGTGGAGTTTAAAAGTGCAGGAATTCAGGGAAGCAACTTGATAAGAGAGACTGATAAACTTTACTCAAGAGCAAGGAGGAAGTTTGGCCTGTCCCAGATTTATTCTGTTCTCAGTTTCACCACAATAAATTGCAATAACCAAGAGCAAGCGAGCTGCATGAATTGAGGCTTTGCCAGAAGCCAGGCAACACAAGGGAATTTGGGATTGCATTGAGGGATTCTGCTTTGGGGGGAAAGGAGGCCAGCAGCACATTAACTGGTATTTATGAACTAAATAACTTGAATTACAGATAAACATTCTGGCTTCATGTACATCTGGTAGCATAGCATGGATTTGTGCCACAAACTGTGGTTTAAACAGGCTACGGTTTATTGTGATGACTGAATGCAACCACTGAGGTATATGAGTGACTGGACCAAATGGGAGCCTGGCCTTCCACCTTTCAATCCAAGGAAGCTTAATCATCTGCCAGTCCTGCTTTTGTCTGGCTTACCTGTAATAATTCTCCAAACTCTTTGTAAGTGTCTGAGCAAATTCATATATAGCTGTTTACATGATTACACTGCTTTCTCACAGCTATTACACCAACAACACTCATCAGCCACTGCAAGTTGTTAAAAGGAAAAAAAACAAGTGATTTTTTTCAGTTGAGATTTACTACTTAAACCTTCCTGTGTGCTGTCCGTATCTGCCCATAAACCTTGGAAATCTTGCAAATGATTCCTGAAATTCCTTCCTGAACAGATGCTACTGACAGCATATGCACAAAAAGTAGCCACAGTATTTGATATTGGTAATTTACAGGAAGCATCCAACTGTGCAGGGAATGAAGTTTGAGAGTTTTCATTCATTGGCTTACTGTTTCTTGACATTTCTGTAGCAGGGGAAATAACACAAACATGGACATCAAGCATTCTGGTCATGACCAATGGGCTTAATTATCGAAAAGGTGGCAGCACATATGGGAAGTAAACACTGAGGGCCAAGCTACACATGACGAATGACACTTGAACAGCAAGTGGATTGAGTGGAGGGCAAGTGAACAGGGAGAAATACATTTGCTGTTCAAGTGTCATTCGTCATGTGTAGCTTGGCCCTCAGTTCCCTTTCTCCAATAGCCCTGGACATTAGCTGGGTGAGGAATAGTGAATATACGGAACAGGCTGCCTGTCTGGTGAAGTCCCAGTGTGGATTTGGGTCAGGGCTCTGCTTGATAATTAGAGACTAGACAGGTGGTGGATGGTGACTGTCCTGAACTGCCTGTGAAACCTCAAATTTGTGCAGGGAGATTTATGGTGGGTGGCCTTGTAAAAGATGGTCACAATTCCTCTCTCATAACCCAAACTATGCAAGCACAAAAGCAGTTACAAATTATATATTATTTGTTACTTACTACCATGGCACAATATGGCCGCGTATCATAAGCAGCTACTGCAGGCACAAAGCTGCTTGGCATAATGTTCAAAATGAATTTTAACAACAAAACCAAAATTGGGCACTCCAATCAGGAATTTGCCTCCTATGTAAGTGGAGAAGTTTGAGCAAGCCTAATTCGTTTAATGATTTGTTTCTGTCAAAGTTCTTAGTCTTCCTGCTTTTAATAAAGAAGATCCTTTTGCCAGAAAAAAAGTTACATAATTGGATCTTATGACCTACTAGAGCATGTCATAGAGTGTCTTCCACTTCTGCTAGCTCTGGACATCTGTACAAGATTAATGATTTCTGATGAACTCTTGCACAATACAAGTGCTATTGCAAGAGGAAGTGAGGTTCATAGCAGAGTCTATCTAGCACACACAGAACTATCCAGCACACACTATCTAGTAACACAGAACCAAGCCCTGGTTTTCAGCCCTGTCTCATGAATAAAGGAACTTCCTTTTGGAGAACTTGAACTCTAGATCTGCTTCAATTACCCATCAGAGTCATAGCATGGCAACAACATGTGCTGTGACTATTTCCCCTGCAATTCTGAATTTCAGTCCCTGACATGTTCCTTCTCCTTGGATTTTTTAAAACTAATCAGGCCTACATTTCCTGCTTTGTCAAACTAGAACATGTGGAGTGTCTATATACAATGTTAGACAACTGATCACTATCATTTATTGTGACTGGAAGTGGCTTTATGGGGTCTCAGATAAAAATCTTTCACATCACCAACGACCTGGTACCTTTATTTAGACATACCTGGGGTTGAATCTGGGACCTTCTGCATATAAAGCAGAGCCACAGCACAGAAACAGCCAAGGCAACTAAAAAGATTGTGGAAGTATCTGCCATGTGTAAGGAGCCAAAATGAGAACCATGAGCCGAAATATGAACCAAAGTTCGTCACGAACTGGGCTGTTTCATGGTTCGCAGACCAGCAGTTCATCAGAGCCCATTTCTGATGAACCATCACGAAATTTAGGCTGGTTGGTTTGGTTCATTTTTTTCGTTTGTCACTGCAGACAGCCTGGCACCGATTAATCAGTTTCCTAGGCAATGGGGGGGGGGGATTTCTGCAGACCTTCTGCTTCCCTAGAAGTGACATTTTCATGAACCAAACAAACTGGTTTGCAAACCAGGGCAAGTTTGTGAAAGTTCATGGTTCGTGAAACGCACAGTTCAGTATTTTCCTGGTTCATGCCCACCTCTAGTAAGGAAGTGTTAGTCCATGCTCAGTGACACTTTAATATGGGCACACACAGTCATACAGCAAAACCTTTTGTTTCTCATTTCCTCCTTATATTAACAACAAGTGCCAAGAAATAAACTCATAAAATATGCATGGAGATGTATTTTTATTCAATAAAGGTTTTATGTTCCCATCTGCTGCTCAGTGGGGTAGTAAGTCTTCGACATCCATACATCCTTACTTACAAAAATAAGTGCCATAAAGCCAAATTAATAAGAAGCAAGCTTATCAAGAAGCAAGATGAAAAATCTATGTCTTCATAGCACATGCATCTCTAGAAACAAAGTTGTTCTGCACGCCCATGTGTTTTCCACATTGAGGCAAATCTAAATATAATGAGGGATATTTTGACCCTGGAAGTAATTGAAAAATATTGGTTTACCCATTTAAAACTTTCTACAGACATCAGTCACCTGCTATACTTTCTCTTCAATGAACTCCAATGCCCTGAAGTCCCTCTTTTCCCTCTACACTTCCTTTTTTTAAAGTTTGAAGTTCATCAAAAGTATAAAGGGGGTCATTCTGGCCCCCAATAGACTTGGCTTGAAAGTGAAAGTACTTTGCATAATTGTATTCGGGGATTCTAGTGACCCCAACAAATACTGAAAAATGATTTTAGCACTCTTTCCATATATAAATAGATGGACCAACACCTATTATCTCAATTTTGTAGGAAGGTGGAACAAATAGTGAAAACTAAAATTTCTCTCCATAATTTATATCCATAGATATTTGCTGTGCAAAAAATATCACAGTTTTGGCTTTGAGGTTTTACACTACTTTGGAATTGAGGGTTGCAATGAACCCCAAGGAAACCACTTTTTGCAGCCTGAATTATGTATATAGTAGGAGCAAGTAAAAGCCCTGTGTTTGAGCTCTCTTACAGCTTCCCTTATGCCCATAGCCACATGGAAAAATTCAAATTGAATTGTATCAGAGTTTTAGAAAATGGGTTCATTCTAGCCCAATGCAAGACAAGCCTGGGGATGTTTGTAGGCATCCTCTGAATCTCTGCACATTTTCCAGACTTGAAGGAGCCATCCATCCTGAAACGTTAGATGACCCCTAGCCATCTGTCCACTGAGCTGATTGTTTTCCTTTGTTATGCTCTATCAAAGCTTCCCTTCTGCCCCATAGCCACATTGAAAAGCTCAAGTTGAACTGTATTGCATTTTTGGAAATTAAGGCCGTTTTAGACCCCGGCAAGCCAAGCCTGGGCATGGTTATAGGCATTCTCTGAAACTCTTCACATTCAGCCTGGAACTTTAGATAACCTATAGCCATCTGTCCACTGAGCTGATTGTTTCTATTTATTATTCAGGAAGAGCTCTTAATTGTAAGGCTCTAATAGGTGCAGCCTGAGGGCAGGTTACAAGAAGTCTAGCAGAATGAACGCAGATATAGTCTCTTCTTTTTTAAACCCTTTAACTGGCAGGAATTGAATACTCCTTTCCATTGCAAGGGTCTATGTTCCTATTTTCCCCTTGTCCTCAAGAATAACTTTCTTCAGCAATGCAGGCCAAAGAAGAGTAAAATTTGGAATTAGGGTCAAAAATACCCATCACTGAAAACATCAAATCCTCACAGAAATGTAATGGGGTAACAGTTAACACCATGTGTGACTTGCCCATCACTGCCACAAGGTGTGAGTCGGCCACATGGTGGCAACAGTAGGCAAGTCACACATGGTGGTAGTTTCAGTATTATAACAGTTAAAAATGATTGCTTTCTTTAAAATAAACTGTGCCTTGTGCTTTAAAAGTGGGGTCAATTTTACCCCATTTACATTTCTGTGAGGATTTGATGTTTTCAATTAGGGGAATTTTTGACCTGCAATGCTGAAGAAAGTTGTTCTTGAGGCCTGATTTTGTCCTGCATTGCTGAAGAAAGTTATTCTTGAGGTTTGATTTTTTTTTTCTTAGTAGCTAATGCCATGATTGAGAGAATGATCAGGCTTCCATTTTGGGGACTTGTAAGTTGGGGTCATTTTGACCCATATTTCAAAGTAGTGTAATTGTTTTTTTTTTCCCCTTGGGAGGGATATTTAGCATTTGTTCTGTCACTCTGTTCATAGAAAGGATCTCATCCTGGCACTGATTAAGAAGTCAGCAGAAACTCAGGGCTAAATGTCATGCCTCCAGGCCACTTTAATTTGCTGATTAATGCAGTTCTATGATTTTTTTTTTGTATTTTAAAAAAGCATTTGCTTCTAAGTTTCACAATCTGTGTTTCTGTTTCAGAGGTTTTTTGTTTCAGCATCTTAAGTCCTGAAACAAACAATAACTGTCTACTCCAAGGATGAGGAATTTCAATCAGACTTCTTGTTGACTAGCTTGGGCCATTCAGTGCAATACTGCATCTTCACCTGCTTATTTGCATTGATCAACTATACTTCTGTAATTTATTTGTTTAGTTGATTTATTTAAATATTTGTATCCCACTTTTCTCCCAGAAGAGACCCAAAGCAGCTCTCACATGCAAGAAAATAACACAATGTAAATAAACCAACAGACAAAACAAAAGAGCAAACAATCAGTGCAGTCCTATGGAGAATTACTCTGGTCTAAGCCCACTGATTTCTGTAGTACCTGAAACAAGACGAATGAGTTTCACTTCCTCAATAGGTAAAAGGTAAAGGTAGTCCCGTGAGCAAGCACCGAGTCATTACTGACCCATGCGGGGACGTCACATCACGACATTTTCTTGGCAGACTTTTTGTTACAGGGTGGTTTGCCATTGCCTTCCCCAGTCATCTACACTTTACCCCCAGGAAACTGGGTACTTGTTTTACCGACCTTGGAAGGATGGAAGGCTGAGTCAACCTTGAGCCGGCTACCTGAACCCCAATATCCCACAAGGCTGTCCCCAGTACAGACAGAAAAACAGAAGCGGGAAAACCCGCCCCGGAGATACAACAATAACAATTAAGCACACAGTCAATAAGTAAAGTGCAATATGCTCATCAATTCATACAAAACTTGTAAAAATTTCTTCACCTACAATTCATAAACATTCACATGACCATGTCTGAACTCTTTAAATATAATGAACAGTCAATCCTCTGGCATGAGCCCCGTTCAGAGAGACTTTGGGACCAAATCAAGTTAAGTTCCTAATTCCCTTCATTAATGAGTGTTTTCTTTCTCTTTCTTCAACAGGTGATTTGGCGAGAAGGTGGAGGTCTGAATGCTGTGCCCAAGCTGGGTCCGGCTATCATTCACGTAGATTTTCGTCTTGTGGACTTCCTCAGGCATACAGTTGTCCACCATGTATGTTACAGTTCATTCACAAAGCCCGGAGGGTGATGCTGTCCAGATCCGTCACGCTGAGCCATCACTCCTAACACTGTAAAATAAAGTTGTGGCCTATTTTACTCCACACAAGGTGTCACACGTGTTTATTACAGCCCATTTCCTGAGCCTTTGAGCCTGCCCTCACAACTGAAGTTTCTGAACTGTTTCCAAAGGCAGCTCCATGTAAAGTGCATTACAGTAATCTAACTTGAACGAGATCCAAGCATGAATCACTGTGGTCATATCATGCTTTTCAGAGAATGGCTATAGCAGGCCAAGCAGCCCGTTGTGTATTATTGCTGGCTAGGTTTCTGAACTGTTTACAAATACTGAGGACAAGCTTAAGAAGTATCTCCTGGAGCATATAAAAGTCACAAAATGACTATAAAATGTTTCACTTGTGTGGAAAGTGTTTTTCATTTTCATTGACACATACAGTTGTAAATAGCAATGTTCTTGAAAGACTGTTCTACTAATAGCACTAGAATCATGAGCAAATATAAAAGTAATTTTTTTCCAACTGCTGGTTTTAAATACTTGATTAACATTTACCTATAGCCAGTATGTGTGTTGTGGTAATAAATCATTATAAAAAAGTAATACCTACTTCATTTAAGACAGTATCATGAAGGTTGTACACGTCTGTAAAATATCAGAATTCACTCTGGATTTTCGAATGACTTCATAATTTTATGTAAACAAACATCACAAGGGAAGATATGCTTGGAATTACTTTAAGTTTGCAGGCTGTAGAGCACAGAATATAACCATTTCTAGTGACAGAGTAAATAGTTTTGACATTCACGTCCAAACGTGAAAGTGTTATATGCACAGCCGTAGAAGAGTGTCTTGAATAAAGCGATCAGTTTCCAAGCAGTTCCCACAGACCCATAAAATACATGCCAGGTTGTTGCATCAAATATTGTGCTATTTCACCTGTTGCGCATAATGGAGAAGGCTGCAATATAGTCCAATCTGTTCTTTGGGACAGAGAAAGATGAGCATTAGCAGCAGACATACAATGACATGGACTCTGTGCTTGTTGCATGACGAGGTCACACCTTTAAGATACAAGTTTAATGGAGTATGATCTCAAAGTAGGTTGATGCTTTTCTGAACAGAACTGTGGCACTGACATGGTTCATTCACTTTCTGAATTTTACACTAGATAGAAAAGGAGCCCTGATTGTGATTGTAGGTCTCAGAAGCATAAGCTCCCCGAACAATGGATAACCATCTACCTGTTGCCTGACACACCTTACAATTTGAGTATAACTTGCTTAATGCTGGCTCCCATTGTTCTCTTCATCCCATTGCCTACTCCTGGCTTGGGGATAGGATTGGGCTTCCAGTTTACAATATTTCAAGAACTTCCCTCTCACCCAGTAGCATGATGTGACTGCCTGTATAGTGGCATAGTGAAGGGGGACCTGCTTTCTGATAAAAGCATAAAGTGATGGAGACATTCAATGTGGTGGCTTCATTTTCTCAAGGCACACTTGAGCTCCTCTCACAATGCTGTCCCTATTCTTAGATATACCAAAACTAGAATTGGTGGCATTCTAACATGTAACATGACACAAACTTTATCAGGATGTTGGGCAGTATTTTTTTTTAGCCTGGATGAAGTCCCTCCATTCTAAGGAGGCCTCCTTTCCATTGGAAGAACCACAACTTTAAATTTAAGGCAGGTACCTTAGGCAGGAAGGAAGCTTCAGAATGAAGCGAACTAGGCTCACCATTGGTACCTAGGTGCCCCTTTCTCACACTGACCAATCCTTCTCAACATTACCCTTTTATCCATCAGTAGAAATAATTTGCAAAAGTGGGTAATGGACTGTGTCAAATCAAAAAGTTGTTGGAAGGTATTTCAAGTACTTTCACCTCTGTCCATATGCAACTCCTCACTAGGGAATCCAGTGGTGGTAACGCCACCGTGTAAACACATTGCAGTGAGTCTCCCAGGGCAGTTGCCCAATTTGTATGTTCATCCTGGCACCAAACAAATATAGGAAGGGTATATGTGCTTCCAAGAACAGTTTGATGACAGACTTATGAGCTTCAGTACGAGCTACCCAGCAGATTCGTGTTTATAGCTGCAGGGTAGTAAATGTACAGTGTGTGTGTGCATCAACACACATAGAACTGGGAATGCCGCACACAGCCAAAGTCAATATGTCTGTGTCAAAATATCAACAACAGCACTTCAGTTTTCATTTGTCAGGGGATTATCTAGATCTTTATAAAGTTCCTTTGGCTCCCTTGGGCCAAATGAAGATACAGAGTTAATATTGCAATTAAATGAAGCTCTAACTTTATTAATGGAAAATCAAATTAGTCTATTAAACCACCTAAGCAACAGAATCCAATCAACACAAAGCCAGCTCTTCTAACAGCAATGCCATTCAGCTTCCCAGACTGAAGTTTTGTACACAGGTTGTCCTTTCTAGGAGAGGACTATGAATCACACTCTTGGGGTATTTAAACTGGGCAGAAGAGAGGTATCTCCATTCTACAAAGGGTTGGGATAGTCAGTGATGGAAAGAGAAATCTAGAGGATCAACATGCTGTTGCAGGCTAGAGCCAAAGGGGAGAGAGAGGGGCAAGGCGACAAAACACAGCAGACAACCATGACAGAATTGAAAGAGGCCCCAACTTTATTGATTTACAGCTCGCTTTACATTGGCACTGTATAGGGCATGGATCCAAGCATTGGCCGACCCACCTGCCAGCCAATGACCCACCACACCCCCTCAGATCACAGCTGTGTGTGGGGGGGACCATGGGGTGACAGTTAGTGGGATATGACATGGGTGTACACCCCTGTGTGCATCTCCTGCCACCTGAGAGTGAGGTGGGCCTGACAGCCCCTGAGCTGGGCATGCACCTGCCATGCCTCACTCTCCAGATCCCTTATGGGGATCCCCATAACAGGGAAACTGAGCTTGTGGGCCCTGTTTTCCTCCAAACAGATCAATGCCCAATGCCCAGGCTGTCTACTCCACTTCAAAGTTGTGACAAAAGGGAGGGCTGGGTGGGATGCCGGTCATGAGGTGAGTGCTGTGGGGCAGGGTGAGCTTCCCCTCACAAGGGGCTGTGGTGATCTGAGAGGAGACCCTGGCTTGCAGGTCCACAGGCCTTCCTCCCCTCACTGGCTGCCCAATTCTGATTGACTGGCTCTGGTCAGGACCCAAGGTGGCACATGCCACTCTGCCATAGCTGGTGGGAGCCCTGCTGCCCTTCAAACATGGCGGCCACCATGCACCCCTGCCCTCCTCCCCTGCTCTGCCTGTGACCAGGTCCCCATGTCAGTTTGGTGGCCCATGTTTCCTTCAACCCAAGCTTTTGGAAAGAAAAAAAAGGGGGGGGGCTGCTGTAAATCCACAATCATCACCGCCACTTATGATCCTATTAGCGGTCACATTGTCAAGGCCGAAATTCTTCAGTTTCTCCAAGAATAGCTTCCATAATAGATGTGGCATAGCAGCTGCTGCCACTTCCAAACAGGAACTGCTGGATTTAAAGATGACAGGATCACAAGACACAATGGAGCCAACAAGGTTGTGCATGGGTGCAGGAGGTGGTTTTTATTAAGCAGGAGTGTACATATTTCAATGCACACAGAGTAACTAATCATCAGGAGAATATGCATTGATCGTTTTCTTACAGTATGATTGCTCATAGGTATTATTTTGCACTTCTGCCTAAAAAAGATCAACAAACCTCCTTACAGTACCTATTCATATCTCTTAAGCTTCACCTTTTTTAAAAGAAAAGTGAGAACAGCTGGGAAGGAGAATTCTAAATGGACAAAGAAGTGTGATTCACACCTTCTCTTGCTAGGAGGACAATTTGTGAAGTAGACTTGTATAAGCGTACGAAGTAGCTTTGTATCATTCTTCCATCTGTTGCAGAATTATCTACTCTGACTGGCAGAAGGTCTCAAGCAGGGAAGGTCTTTCCCAGTAACCTCCTACCTGTGATCTTTGAACTGGAGTAGCCCGAAATTGGGCCAGCAATTGTACATGCCACAGAGCCACAGCCCCTCCTTGTGTTTTCAGGTGATAAACCAGTTTCTAACCCATAATCAAAGCCAGACGTTCCGCAGTTATATATCTACAGTAATCATATTATTTATCATCTGTAGTTTACCATCTAGTAATTAATTTGAAGGGTGGGAAGGCAGCATGGTATAGCCCTACCTTGTCAGATCTCAGAACCTGAGCAGGGTTGGTACTTGTATGAGGGCCAAGCTACACATGACGAATGACACTTGAACAGCAAGTGTATTTCTCCCTGTTCACTTGCCCTCCACTCAATCCACTTGCCGTTCAAGTGTCATTCGTCATGTGTAGCTTGGCCCTGAGAGACAACCAAGGAAGACTCTGTAGAGGTAAGCAATGGCAAACCACCTCTGTGTCTCACTTGCCTTGAAAGCCCCTTGCTGAGATCATCATCAATTGGTTATGACTTAACGGCAGACACATAAAATTTGCTTGAAGGCCACTGCCAGTCAGGAAAGAGATCCAAATAACATCAGACCTGTTTATCTCAGGAATAAACCATCTCATCTCTTGAGTACCCTGGCCTAACTAAACATCTGTGTACACACACATATCCAACATATACTTTTGTTGTCTAATTCTGTGACTTGTTCTCAGTGTTACTGGTTGAAGTTGGCAACATGCTTTCAAGACTTAATCACTAAACTCATTTCCATACTTCAGCCCATCTTGTTTCAACATCTACCCCCAAGCAAGTCCTTCATGGCTATTTTCTCCACCAACATCACTGCTTTTGGTCACTGGACCATGCACCATACTTTCCCATCTATTTCTCCAATGTCTTCTAAGATTGGTTTCCCAGTACCAGGATGACTTGCTGTGTATCTCCATCCATGAATCGCCTTAATAGTGACCACTGGCAAGAACAGATAAACTTTATTATATTGTGGTCCTTGCATATGTGTTGACTGGTGTTTCACAGTACAGGCAAAAAGTGGGAAACTTGCCCAAGGGCATTGATTTATGCAATTTCAAATAAAGGAAATAAGACTACTTTCCAAGACACATTTCACCTAGATCACCTCCATATTGTGAACTGTGAAGAAGCTGAAATATTACAACCATAACACAGTGTGCCATTGTGATGTAGTGCGAATTCAAGTCAAGTGAAATTTGCTCGATCACTTTGGACCAATCTCTCTCTCTCTCTGACTAACCTACATCACAGGGTGGTTGTGCAAACTGCATATACTCTTCTGAGCAGTTTGAAGGAAGGGTGAGATAAAAATGTGTTAGATAAAGTGTAAGAAGAGGCAGACGGGCAGGGACAAGCTGAAATAAAGAAACATTTCAAACCATTTCACACAATGTCTTTCACATCAGGTGAGTTTGTTTTAATGTTTTTAAATAAAAGCAAGTACATGGAAGAAAAGGTCTGAAAAGCAGCTCATTTCTTAATCCTAGACATTTCCCAACCTGTTCTGAAAAATGCTGCGGTTACATAGCACCTTATGGAAATTAGGTTAAAAGGGTCGTTTACTGAAGTTGTTTCCCAAGATTTACCAGAGAAGCTTGTCTTCAGCATTTACAATTATGCAGGGCTTTTTTTCAGGGGGAATGCGGGGGAACAGAGTTCCAGAACCTCTTGAAAATGGTCACATGGCTGGTGGCCCCGCCCCCTGATCTCCAGACAGAGGGGAGTTTAGATTGCCCTCCACGCTGCCAAGTGGCGTGGAGGGCAATCTAAACTCCCCTCTGTCTGGAGATCAGGGGGGCGGGGCCACCAGCCATGTGACCATTTTCTCTGAGGGCAACCCACTGAGTTCCACCACCTCTTTCCCCAGAAAAAAAAATCCCTGCAATTATGTAATGTAAATCTCATCATTTGACATTAATAGGATCAAGATTCAGGATACAAATAGACTCAAAATTGTTTTATTGGATTCCACACCACATTATTTAAACCAACTCATCTACTATAAAATGGCTATTAAATAAACGTACCATTATTAAATGCTACTAAAACTAGATCTGTTTTAAACCACAAAAACAATATACATGTATCAAAATAAAAGCTGCAATTGTTATCGCCCATCTCCCCACCAGAAAAATGCCAGAGCAAAAATAGCGCACTTGCTAGACACATTTAGACCTACCTGCTGGTCTTTTTCAACGGCATCAAATTACAGCTATAAATTGAAGTAGATCTTAGAGCAAATCATCAGTCCTCCAGACTCATGGGGCAGATGTAATTCACTGGGTAATTCAGATCATTCTGTTTCCTACTGTGCTATGAAGACAATCTCTACATGTCTTCAGTTTTCTTAATTACGCCCAACTCCTTTCCTAAGTGTCCTGTAAAGCCATCTTTTAGTCTCTTTCCCAAAACGTCAGGAATTACAAGCTTTCTGCCCCAATTTCCATTTCCAACTTTTCCAAGTGGTTTTCTAAAATCAGAAAGATCCCTCATAAATGTCAGCAATCTCCATTTTCCTGGTAATCTTAAACAACACCAATAAACAAAATAATGAATCAGGGTGCTGTTTTGCTTTTAAAAGCTTCTGTTTTTAGCACAAATCCACTTCTTTATGTATGATCTCGGGCCATCACCCTTCTTGTAACATCTTTTTGTATCAAGGTGGAAAACAGACAAAGGGACAGGGAGGGATTATTACGGTTAGTAATAGAGAGAGTTGAGTAGACAGTACTGATCATGATGGAAAGATGGTCTGATTCAATATAAAGCAGCTTCATGTGTTCATCTGAGTAAGGATCCTTACTCAGCAATATGTTAGATGAGCTGGTGGATGATTGGCATGGCCGACTTTCTGAAGCCATCGATGTTATTGCCCCTGCCGTCTTCTCCAAGCCCGCAAACAGGTAGCTCCTTGGTTCACTGAGGAGCTTCCCCAGATGAAGCAGTCTCTGAGATGACTAGAGCAAGTGTAGAGGCGGGGGCGCGATGAAGAGGCAAGAACATCTTATAGGACGTTTATGAAAGCCTATGAGGTGGCAGTGAAAGCAGCAAAGAGGGATTTCTTTGCTGCTTCCATTGTGTCCACTAGCTCACGCCTGGCTCAATTATTTTAAACTGTTCAGTCCTTGGTCTCTCTCTCTCTGGGAGACTGCCAAATTCTTAATTCAACTACTAGCTGCGAGGCTTTTGCGAGCTATTTTGCAGGCAAAATCTTGTCCCTTTGCTGTGGCCTGCCATCCACTGTTGATACTGTAAGGGAAGTGGAGACCCCTTGGCCGTCTTCTGGGTCTGTATTAGATCATTTCAGGCTGCTCTCCTGGGACAAAGTTGACAGGATCCTGCAGGGGATGAGGCCAACCACCTGTCCTCTGGACCCCTGCCCATCCTGCCTGGTGAAGGCCAGCTTGGAGGGGCTATGGGACCATTTGGAGGCCATTGTTACCATCTCCCTGAGCTCTGGGGTTTTTCCCAGAGTGTTAAAGGTGGTGGTAGTGCGGCCCCTCCTGAAAAAAAACTTTGAACCCCACCGACCCTCCAGTTACCACCTAGTGTCAAACCTCCCATTCCTGGGCAAGGTGATTCAGTGGGCGGTGGTGGTATAACTACAGGAATTCCTTAATGATGCTGTAGTCCTGGACCCATTCCAGTCCAGCTTCCATCCTAGCCATGGGATGGAGACGGCCTTGGTTGCCCTCACAGATGACCTCCTCAGGCATCTGGATCGAGGCAGGTTGGAGCTGCTTGTGTTACTTGATCTCACAGTGGCGTTTAACACAGTTGACTATGACTTGTTGGCCAGCTACCTCACCGACATGGGGATTAGGGGGACAGCCTTACAGCAGCTGGTCTCCTTTCTCCAGAGTTGAGGACAGAGGGTGGTGCTCAGGGGACATCTATTGCTCTGTCACCCTTTGGTGTGCGGGGTTCTGCAAGGGGTGATACTCTCCCCAATGTTATTTAACATCTACATGTGCCCCTCACCCAATTGATGCAGAGGTTTGGGCTGGGTTGTCATCAATATGCTTTTTCTGTTGATGGACGGCCAGCCAGACACAGCCCCGGACAATCTGGCCAGAGCTCTGGAGGCTTTGATGGCATGGTTGAAACAGAGCAGGCTGAAACTGAACCTGGTGAAGTTGGAGGTCCTGCAGCTGGTACGGGGGCTGCCAGATCTTGGGATCCATCTCCCTGCCCTGGATGAGACACCACTGGCAACTTTGCCAGTGGTGAAGAGTCTGGGCGTGCTCCTGGATGCCTCCCTGTCTATGGAGGCCCAGGTCATGGCAGTTGCCAAGTCTGCATTTTTCCATCTCATCAGATCAGGCAACTTGCCCCTTACATGATGCCCCAGGACCTGGCCACAGTGACCCATGCAACGGTCACCTCCAGGCTAGATTACTGTAACTCACTCTATGCTGGGCTATCCCAGGGCCTGATCTGGAAACTACAACTGGTCCAGAATGCAGCAGCACGATTCCTGACTGGTATATCCTACCAGTCACATATCACACCTGTCCTGCACCAGCTGCACTGGCTTCTGGTTGAGTTCCGGATCAGGTTCAAGGTGTTGGTGCTTACCTTTAAAGCCTTGAGCAGGTTTAGACTGGCATATCTTCAGGAGTGCCTCTCCCTGTATGTTCCTCGGAGACCGCTTCGATCAGCGGATAAATGTTTACTGGTGGTTCCCAGCCCTAAGGAAGCCCACCTCGCTTCAGCCAGGGGCAGGGCCTTCTCAGTCCTGGCCCCAGCCTGGTGGAATGCTCTGTCAATGGAGACTCAAGCCCAGTGGGACATATTATTGTTCCGCTGCTCCTGTATGACTGAACTGTTCCACCAGGTGTTCAGTGGTTGGAGGGGGCAGTGCCATGTCAGCCTCCCACCTTTGGGTGTGTGGGGGGGTTCTCCCCACCATTGCACTTTAATGTACTTGGTTAATTTATTTTATTATTGCTTATTGTATGTTGATTTTAGAATTATTTTCTTGTTTTTATTGATTTTAACTGTTATTCACTGCCCAGAGCCCCTGAGGATGGGCAGTTCATAAATCGAAATAATAAAAAAAAATAATAAATTCTAGAAAATCCATCTCCAGAACGAGTCATCCAAAGTTATCCCATTCAAGGATGAAGATAAGAGGCCCCAAGTGAGAGATGGCAAGAATAAGATAAAGCAGTGATCCAAGCAAGGAGGGGTTGTGGCGCAGTGGAAAAACCTCTGGTTTGCATGTAGAATGTCTCAAGTTCAATTCTCAGCATCTCCAGTTACAAAGGGACAGGCAGTAGGTGATGTGAAAGGTCTCTACCTGAGATCTTAGAGAGTTGAGTAGACAGTACTGATCATGATGGAAAGATGGTCTGAGTCAATATAAAGCAGCTTCATGTGTGTTCATCTGAGTAAGGATCCACACTCTGAGGCCAAGGTCAAACCCTCTATTCAACAAATAATCCAAATGGCAAGATCTACACAGCAACACAGGTGATGGAGGACTTAAGCAGCTGCACAAACATCAGGGGTACAGAGCCAGTCAAAATGCACAAAATGCTAGAATCTGTCCCCAGTATTTTGGCATAAAGACAGACCCAAAAGCAAAAGAGCCATAGAAGGAGAATAAAACATTCTTCAGAAGTTTGCCCAGCAAGAATGAGCAACAAGATATGCTAATGAGCTTCAGTCATGTTTTTTGATGATACCTGGTACACGGCCATAAGATGTGTGCACCCTCCCTCCATCTGGAGTTCATTGATTCCCCTACAATGGTGATAGGCACACACCCATAATATCACCAGAACTACAAAAAGAAGAAGTACAATCACAGAGCCAAGCTACAAGAGACGAATGACACTTGAACAGCAAGTGGATTGAGTGGAGGGCAAGTGAACAGGGAGAAATACACTTGCCGTTCAAGTGTCATTCGTCACTTGTAGCTTGGCCCTCAGTCATGTTTCCTGTTCTACCCTGTGGCCAGGCCTTTGAAGCCACTCTCTATTTCCTTGATCTTAGAACAAGTTTTCCATGCTTAGCGCATTTTCAGTGCACATTGCACAATACACATTGTTCAATGTGCATTGCTCAAGTCACAGGCCCAGCAGGGGGGCAGATACCCACTTCTAATTCAATGATTCTGTGTATCATTAGAGCTTGAATTATTTGTGTGATTTTATGGACATCTAGTTACAGCAACTTGCCTAAATAACCCTGTAACCAACATATGAAGCTATCAGATATGGCTAAAGCTTTACCTAGGCTCCTCCTGTCTAACATCAAAAACCATTTTCAGCAACTGGATTTCATTTCTGAAGATCTGTAGCCAATGTTAGGATGTTCAGTCATTTGCTTCTTTTAAAAAATGCCACAGAAAATGGCCATTTCTACATATGTGTAAAGACAAGAGTCCTAACTGACTCATCAATGCCCAGCCCAAAACCCTGGACCTAGAAACATGAAATTTGGGAAGAACATTCATTTCATGATGTAAACATCCTCTAAGAAGGGTTTTTAATAAATTCACCCCCTAAGGGAGAAAAAAGGGGTAAAATGTGTTTTCCCAAAGGGATACAGCTTACCTGTGTGGCTGGCAGGCTGCTGCCTGCTTGCACCCCCGCCCACTGCCAGCTCGGCCACTCTTCCCTGATTGGGCTAGCCTTTCAAGGTCATTTGCATATGTGGGCTGATTGGGGCTCACAACATTCCACACCTCATTCCCCCCTCCCCCCTCACACAGTTGGAACACAGAGATCATTTAAGTATGCGGCCTGATTTGTCCTCATCCTCCACATACTAAACAGTCTGTAGTTGTTATTGGGAGTCATTGAATGTGTCCAGAGGTCAAATGCACCTCCCAGTCTTCCCCTCAAAGTTCCCTATGGTTGCCAACTTAAAAAAAAAACAAAAAACACAAACTAAGAAACATTACATACCCATAAGTATTATAACATGATTTAAAGTAGTTAAATACCATAGCAAAGCATGAGTATCAAGCTAGTAAATACATATTAACATCAATTATTCCAATAACCATCTTTGTAAGAAAACCAATGGATTGGTTGTTAAGTTTTAATTTCCGCGTGTTCGCTACTGGTCTGTGGAGAGCTTGCCGATTACTGCCATTCCTTCTTTTGTTTCTTGCTACTAATAGCTTCTTAATACACACAAACACACACAATCAGATGGGTTTTTAAGGTTCCTTTTTTCCATGTAAGCAATTGCTATTGTTGTTCCAGAGATATATAAGACCACAGAAGGGTGTTAGTTAAGCAATCATGAATAAAAAGGTAGGTGGTCCACAAAACAATTTTGATAGTAAATTGCCCATGCTATGAAAACATTTGGGAGACTTTTCTTTTTCTAATGGAAACAATCAACACAGTGGGCTTCTTCAGATTTAAACCAGGACAAGGGATTTTAAAAGTGGGTTTATGCTTGTTTTTGATAACACAAATACAGGGAGGGAAAGTGGATATCTTTTGTAACTCCTGCGTGTATAATTAGTGTCTTGCAGTCCAAGTTGTTCTCCTAAGGATTCTCTCTTCCCCCCTCTCCAGCTCTGGATATGTGGGTTTAATAATAGTTTGAGAGACAGAAATATAGGCTTAGATCTATCATGTGTTTTTCATGGATGCAAGGATTTTCATCTACGGACCATGCCTTTCTTGCCTCCCCCTCCTGCGGCAGTCCAACCACAGAGACAGCCCAAATTCCCTGTGAATGGAATTTCATAGGGCATTTTGGGCTGCTGCAGGATGGAGATATATGAAACATAACACTCCCCAGGCACAAATCCTTGGGCACATAGAAAAACTCCAGTGGATTTAATTTTTTTATACCACTAAAGATGCTTCTTTATAAGAAGGGGGTGGTGATTTCTGATGAGATCCCTCTTCTACTGCTGACTAGACATGGGCACAATCTGAATTACGATTTCAAAAAGTCCCCAATTTTGGCGTTTGCTCCATCGTGACTCAGCTAATCGGTTCTGTCCACGGCAACCGATCCAGCAGTTGGGAGTTTGCTTGTTCGGGACTTGATTGGATATATCAGTTTCTGTTCAGAATTGCAGACACTCTGGCACCAGTAATTAATTCCCGGGGCAACGGAGTCAGGGGGGGAATGAGCTGTCTTTGCCCTCCTTCTGTCACCCTCAAAACACGAATGGAAGCCCAGCTTTCCTTCATTAGCAGGTTTCCTTCCAACCACAGAGCAGCAACCCAGGGGAGGAAGGGGGTGGGCACAAAGGAAAGGCAAAAGGCAGCACGGGAGGCTGGGAGGCCGCCTGCACCGTTCGCCTTTCCCCAGGACAAGGGGGGGATATACTAAAACGAATGACAGGATTGCCCATTGAAAATAATGGGAGAGGCTTGAATGCTCGTTGGAAATAATGGGAACCTGGAATGCCTATTGACTTGCATGGGCTCCATTGAAACACATTAGAGCAAAAAAAAGGTGCAAAGAAAACGTGGAATGGATTTTGAAGGAAACTCTCTGGGCCCAGATAGACTGTTCTGGGACTGGATTGACAGGCCCCTGAGTGCAATGACGGCCCCTGGGTGTCTCAGAAGGGGTCTGGGACTGGAATGACAGGCCCCACGCTGGAATGACGGCCCCTGGGTCTGTCAGAAGGGCTCTGAGACTGGAATGATGGTCCCTGGGTGACAGTCAGGGGCCTGTCATTCCAGTCCCAGAGCCCTTCTGGCATACCCAGGGGCCGTCATTCCAGGTAGGGGCCTGTCATTCCAGTCCCAGACCCCTTCTTTCACACTTAGGGGTCGTCATTCCTGTCAGGGGCCTGTCATTCCAGTCCCAGAGCCCTTCTGGCAGACTTAGAGGTCATCATTCCTGTCAGGGGCCTGTCATTCCAGTCCCAGAGCCCTTCTGGCAGACCCAGGGGCCGTCATTCCAGGTAGGGGCCTGTCATTCCAGTTCCAGACTCTTTCTTTCACACTTAGTGGTTGTCATTCCAGTCAGGGGCCTGTCATTCCAATCCCAGAGCCCATCTGAGACACACAAGGGCCCTCATTCCAGGTAGGGGCCTGCCATTCCAGTCCCAGAGCCCTTCTGAGACACCCAGGGACCGTCATTGCACTCAGGGGCCTGTCAATCCAGTCCCAGAACAGTCTAGCTGGGCCCAGAGAGTTTCCTTCAAAATCTA
Source organism: Eublepharis macularius (assembly GCF_028583425.1). Lineage (NCBI taxonomy): Eukaryota > Metazoa > Chordata > Lepidosauria > Squamata > Eublepharidae > Eublepharis > Eublepharis macularius. The sequence goes on along the minus strand of NC_072792.1, from coordinate 29,787,611 downwards.
TTCCACGTTTTCTTTGCACTTTTTTTTTTGCTCTAATGTGTTTCAATGGAGCCCATGCAAGTCTATGGGCATTCCAGGTTGTCATTATTTCCAATGGGCATTCAAGCCTCTCCCATTATTTTCAATGGGCAATTCTGTCATTCGTTTTAGTACATCCCACAAGGGGCGCGTGGGCAAGCCAGTCGCCCCTTGTCCTGGGGAAAGGCAAAAGGCAGTGCGGGAGGCTGGGAGGCTGCCTGCGCCGTTCGCCTTTCCCCAGGACAAGGGGTGCGCAGGCAAGCTAGCTGCCCCTTGTCTTGCGGGGCAGGTGAATGGCGCGGGCAGCCTCCGAGCCACTTGTGCTGCTGCCAGCTCTGCAGCACACTGGGACAGCCGGCTTGCTGCGTGGGCGGGAGCGACTCAGGAGCGCGCATGCGCAACAGCCTGACTACGGTTGCTCTGGGCACTGGCTTCCCCGATTTCTGATTTTGGATCTGATTTTGGACCGGAAACAAGACTTGATCAGTTAGAATCAGGTACCTGTGTTCAGCGGCGCTGCAGAATCATGATCAGCTAAATCGGGATTATTTTTTGGATCGTGCCCATGTCTACTGCTGACCCTCACTTTGCCTCAATGCTGTAACTCAGAGTTTCTCTACAAGAGACATCTGACATGTGAATAACACATGTGGGAAGATGCAATGTTAGAGGGGAAGGATAGTTTTAAAAAGACAGAGATGGCGGCAGGGCAAAGGCTTTGCTATACACTGGAGCTGTGTTAAGGGACTGTGAAATGCCAGAAGGGAAATTTCAGCCCATTATGACCTCTCCAAGTCAAAGCCTAGCTTGAGAAGGCAGCTCCAGCCCATTTCCATTCCTCACTGCCATCTAGTTATGATTAGACATGGGCACGAACCAAAAATACCTGAACCATGGGGTTCGTGGTTCGAGAGTTTTCACGAACCACAAACCACAAACTCCCATGAACTGGTGCAAGTTCACGAACCAGTTCGTGGTTTTGTGGGCTTCGCAGCTGGTAAAGGAACATTTAATCATTTAAAAGGCCCTTCCCTGCTGCTTGCAAGTGGCAGGGCCTTTTAAACTATCAGCTGGCAGGCAGCAGGGGGGATTCCCCCCTGCCGGCTGATAGTTTAAAGGGACCTGCTGCTTGCAAGCAGCAGGGCCCTTTAAATAGCCCAAACCCCCAGCCCCAGCCCCAGCCCCAGCCGGGGTGGTGGAGGCCATGGACCAGCCAACCTGCAGGCCCATGGCCTCCTCCTGCGAGGGGCAGGAAGGCCGTTTCTGTTTCTTCTGCTGCCCTGCGGGCTGGAGTTTGGGTTGTCTAAAGGGCCCTACCACTTGCAAGCAGCAGGTCCCTTTAAACTATCAGCTGGCAGGTGGTGAGGGGGAACCCCCCCCCCCGCCACTTGCCAGCTGATAGTTTAAAGGGCCCTGCCACTTGCAAGGGGCAGGAAAAGTTTAAATGACTATTTCCCTGGGGAAATGGCCATTTAAACTGCCCCTTTAATACAAACCAAATAAACCAGTAGACCAGTTCATGGAAGTTCGTGGAAACGAGCTTCCATGAACCACTGGTTCACGAATTGCAAACCACGAACTGGCCTGATATGTGCATTTTTTTGGTTCGTATTTAGGTTTATGCCCATCTCTAGCAAATAAACCCTCTGAGGAGCAATCTCCGTCAACTCTGTCTTTTAAAACTAGGCTTCCCAGCTAACATTGCATCTCCCTTACATTGCATCTCACTTGAGGAACATGTGCTGAGGCATCTCATGTAGAAGGATTCTCAGTGTCTTCTGATTGCCAGAATAAAAAATGGGGTAGACTCATTGGGTTGTGGTGGAAGGGAGAAGGAAAATCTTATTCTGCAAACTGAGATGGTTGGATACACACCAGTTCCAGAATCAATAGATCTAATAGCCAACATGGCCCATGTACAGAAACTTAAATCTGTGGATTGGGGTCATGTATAGACTAGGGATATTTTCCTGCAATCTTTGAAGAACTTGCAGGTTTGCATAAAAAACAGAAAGCAAGGGGGAAAGGGGAATACTGAAAAACCCTGATGCAGAGCTACCGCTGCCTGATGGTGGAGGCAGCAATACTGCATATGGGTAGGGAGGAGGAGGAGTGGTGGGCAAAAAGGAGGCTGCAGTAGAATGAAGGGGTATGGGATGGTGGGCAGGGTCAGGGGGGCAGGGGGGCAGGGAGGGGCAGGCAGCCAGGTGAATGGTAGGGCAGAGTGGTTGGGAGGGGGTGGATTGAAGGGCAGAGAGGCAGGGAAGGAGAGGGGGAAGAGGAGATGCCACAACTGCCCCCTGTTTGAGGGAGCCAATGTGGCAACAGTGCTTCAGCCAGACAGGCTTTATCACAATGGCTGACTGAAGTGATTCAAAAACATGCAGCATCACTGAAGAACTGAAGAAGGCAGTTTTTAAAAATCACCTCAAGCCTGCATTGCAAATAGAACACAAATTGCTTTGTGTGAAACCATAAAAAATAACAACCTAACAACCAGCAACCAAAACAGTTGTGTCTGAAAAGAAACAGAAAACCCATTAGCATCCAGCAGCCAAAGTGGTTTACACAGGCAGTGTGAAAGGGCCCTAAGTTGCAAGTGCACATTGAGCCTGGGGAGGAAGAGGTTTAGGACATCAGCATGATAGATTGCTATAGAGTCCACTCTCCAAAGCTGCCATATTCTCCAGTAAGCTGACCTCTGTCATATGGAGATACATTGTAATTCCACAGGATCTCCAGGTCCCACTTGGAAGTTGGCTAACTTAAGCGATAACCCAATATTGTATAGTCTGTGTTGTGTCTCTTTCCTTCTGCACAAATTGCTTCTACCCATAGATAACAGAGCAACTTGAAGAAGAATTGGTCAGTTTGAGAACGGAGATCCTGGATACCAAGGGTGGGGCCTAGAGATGAAAAATGGTGGCCATGGTCTGTCCCCTATCATTCCACTAAGCAAAGTTTGAAAACTTCTCCCAGTTTAAGGGGCCTTCCTTCAGGTTAAATGGTACTTGCTCCAACAGAAGAGCCACTTCAGTAAGAGGGCATTTCTTAGGTGGATGAACCTCCTCGAGCTTAAGGTAGGACACCAGGGGTCTAAGCAGCCTAAATGACTATATTTTAAAGTTCTGCCACAGTAGATTATGATTTCTTTTTCCTTTCCCTCTCTGCAGCACGGTAGGCGTGATCATGTCTAGTCTCTCTGTGATCAAGCATATTCTTCAGTTAGACAATAACTTACAGTCTATATGTCACATTGTTTCATGTTCACTGCTCCGCCAGATAGCTTGAGCTTGAATTCCCCCTCTGAACTCTAATTCCTGAGGGAATAGAATGTGCAGCAAACGCACACTTGAAAGCAGTTATCAAAGAAGTGCTGATTGAGAGAGTGGACAAGTTGCTGAGTCGCCAGGCCCTGGGATGGCAAAGAAAGCGAAAATAAATCCCTACCTTTGCAAGATCAAAGTTCAGCTCTCGCCGTCAGCATCGTTTCCTTAATTTCTTGCCCTTTCTCATTTTTAATGGTCTATACAATATTTAAGGAAAGCTGTGCTGTGTTAGATTTCCGGAAAATAACGTCATATTTTTTTTTCCTTTTAGTGGATCAAGGCACTCATATTGGTTCTATACAATTATTCTGTCTGTCAATATTTTATATAACTGAAGTTTTCTTCCAGAGTACACAAGAATGTCATTTAGGAAGAGTGGGAAGGATTTATTGTGCTTTTATATTATCCCTTTTCACATGATGGAAATCTATGGTTGCCAGCTCCCATGTGGGGCCTGGGAATCTCCTGGATTTTCAACTGATCTCCAGAGACCAGTTCTTCTAGAGAAAATGGCTGCTTTGGAGGGTGGGCTCTATGGCATTATACTCTGATGATGTTCCTTCTCTCCAAAAAAAATGCCCTTCTCACTTCTGAAGAAGTGAACTGTGACTCACAAATGCTCATACCCTACAAGTTTTGTTAGTCTTATAGGTGCTACTGGACTTTTGCTCTTTTCTAATGCCCTTCCCAGGCTGTGCCCCCAAATCTCCAAGAATTTCCCAACCTGGTTTGGAATTCTCTGGAAACCACTCTTTCCCACAGCTCATAAGTGACCCCAGACCATGCAGCCAGAAGAGTCTAGAAAGCCCAAACTATGCCAAAGAATAGCATGTTACACCTCTCTCAGAAACTGTGGCAACTGTATAGCTATTTTTGCCAACCTCCAAGGAAGGAATGGAGTTCACCAAGAACTACAGCTACAGAGATCTGGCTACAAAGATCGGTTTGCTTGGAGGATACAGCAACTTTGGGTTCTGTGATCTCATGTTCCACTTGAGTTTTCCCCTCTCCCCAATATGCTACGTGGTGGTGCAATAATAATATTTTAGGGTTTGAAAATCTGTATTTCTTCAAAGAGTGTCTAAGAAAGGTATAAAAGAGAAACACACATACAAAAGTTAAAGAGGAGCATGAATAGAAGGATTTGAAAAGGTTTGTTTTCTAATGGATAGCAAATACCAATTTAAAAAGAGCTTGGAGTTGACTGGATGTAATGGAACCTCTCAGCCAGAACTGGGTGAAAAGTTCTTTTCAGATGAAAAGTAAATGACAGTTGGTAATTGCAAAATGGAACATGGAAACATAAGGAGGAATGGAGTTCCTCAAAACAAGAAGTTCATATTTCCAGACCAAGCCTGGCAACTGAAGGAAGGATTGGGCTAGACCATGGTGGTGGGAGGGAATGGAGTCATAAGTATGATGATATCACTTCTGAGGAAAATCCAGAAGTGATGGTGATAGCTCTATAGATCATAGAGTTTCCAGTGATTCCTAGAGCTACCACTGTTGCTTCTGGGGTTTCTCAGAATATCCTTCATCAGATGCCAGTGAGTTTTTTGGATTTCTTCCCTACTTTGGCTGGGGGTGGCAGCCCTAGGTGAGGCCCAATTTACCCAAAAAACATAAAAATTGCGCTCAAAAAGTTAGAAATAAAAGATTTTAGTTAAAAGATAAACAGCATCATTTAGCAAAATGTATTCATTTTCTTTTCATTTTTTTAAAAAAAATGTTGGCCTCCATTACTTAATATTTTACTATCCAAAAAAGGGGGGTACTGATTTTCAGTTCATATTTTGGTAAAAAAAAATATGGCTGTTTGGTGCATTCAACCTTTTAACTGAAATTGATACTTGCTTTTAATTGTCAATTAGTAAAAGTTTTGCACAGCGCTTTTGAACATGTGCTTTGATGTGCCATTGTTGCAAACATGATCCCTTTGTTGCTGTTATTAATTCAATGCGGGGGGGGGGACAGTTGAAGGAGTCTCATGTCAGGTACAGATTAAAAGTCAAGGTTAATACAATATTGCTAAATGCTTTCAAATAAATCAGTGCATAAGGGGATTTGTACCTTATTAATTAATTCCTTGTGCCTTGATAGGAGCTGTGGTGGCAGCAGAGCAAATAGATTTACTGTCTTAAAAAGAACCCTATTAATTGCATCACTTAAAAATTCAAAATATTTGCTCAGATCAGCATACAATACGGTATTCTGGATATGTCTTATAATTCCCATAAAATGTGACTTTCAGTTTTGTGTTCTTTCCCCATTCTTTCCATTTCAGGCAATTGCTTCACAGCAAATCTAGCAGATACAAAGACCTTTCTGATTTTACAAGCCTTGCAACTGAATTTTTCATGAGCGCTTGCCAGACAAAATAGCCATACGAAATTGCTAAAATAGGTGCATGAAATACACACAGAAAATGAATTGTGATTGGCTTAGACCTTTGCATTGGCAAATCAATTGGAGCTGTTCCTTTGTTAAACACACACATTTCTAGGGAACCATTTGCTACCTTTTGTAACTTCAGATGAGGAAAAGGAAACAAAGATTCCCGAAAACATGAAAAATCTATCCTAAGGCAAATCCCAGTTTGGTTTGGTTTAGCTTTACTTTAGATGTGACTTCACATTTTATGTGAGCATAGACAGCTTGAAAATGTGTATTGCAACAAATTAATACATAACACATGTGTTCAGATATTAACCAGTCAAAATCTGGATCAAAAATTCATATTTTGTTGATAGAGTTATTATAATAACCAATTCAAACTGGAGAAAAAAATAATGACAGGCAGGAATACTAGGAACTCCTAGAATCTAGTTTGTATTCTCGTTATTGATTGTCAGGTTTAGAATTCAGAGATGTCAGAGAGAGGGCAGAAAAGGAGGAGACATGTGACCTCTGATGTGTACCTAAAAGGGACATTTACCAATTAGTAGAGTTACAAACAGACCTTGCCACCAAAAAACAAAAAAACAAAACCCAAACAACCCTTCACTGATATATCTTTTTCCCCAAGTGTTTACACTTCTGGATCACTAGCTTAAGCAAGACTTTGATTTAATTTTATGAACACAACATTCCCTGCTTGATTGCTATTCCATTCTCTCAGGGCTATCACACTAGGCATAAGGCAAATGTTTTGTGGGCAAATGCTGGCATATATTCATTGGTTCAAATTGGCGGTGGTGGGGGCGGACAATATGGTAAACATTGTAACTGCTTCCCACAGCAAGTAGAGCTGATAAGGCAGAAGACAAACTTCACTGGAGACTGGGAAGATAGAAACAGATACTATGCGTACCCCCCAGGCAATATATGTGTGTGCATTGCAATCAGTGTGGTGGATCCAGTTGGCTTTTTTGCTCAATCTCAACAAATACTATTTGTACTCCAGCTCACATCCCACCTGGTTTTAGTCCATTCCTGTCCCATGATTCCCCGCACACCCTTTTTGTGTGATTAAAAGAGAACATGCTTTCCTTCTTCACAAGTGGAAATGCTGATTGAACTCAACCCAGCAACATTAACTGGGGGGCCCTGGCTTCCATGAAGTGGAATTCACGGGGTGGGCACAGATGCACTCTATGAACATTTACACATTTAATGTACTATGCACTATCTATGTGTTTTGTGCAGTCCACATGCAAGCTGTTTCCTCTCTGAATAAGGACTGTGAGAGTATGTATAAAAACCTTCAGCTTCCCCCACCTCACCATTACCTCACATTGAAAGGGACCAGGGAAGGGACAAATTGGCCCATGGCAGAAGACAACATGGTAGAGCCTGTGAACTCTAAATTGTGGGTATTAACTCAGAAAGAGACTTAGGGACAAAACTGACAGAACATGGAAGATCAGTTATCGGTATCTGAGATTTCTTTTTTTTTTTTAATAATTTTTTTTATTGGAATTAGAAATATTTGGTCATTTATAACAATCAAAATACTCTAATATTCCAGTTCTAACCCCTCCCTTCCCCCCCCGTTTGTTGACTTCCAACAGTTTTCCAACCCTTTGTCTATTCTTCCCCTACTCATTTCAACTTATTTTGTCAATTAAACATATACTTTCACACTCTTCTAAGCTAATCTATTATAACACAGTGTTAAGTCAGTTTCCCTTCACTTATCAACTAACTAATATATTCCTGGCATATTATTCAATAGTAATAATACTGGTAATATTCTCAATATCCTGTACTCTAACTTATTCATTCTAATGTCATCAATATGGGACAAACAATTTATCCCTCCCTATACATAACTTGAGTACTCATAAGTGATGAATACATTTATAAGTCAACCAATTTAACTTATACTCTATATGTTACTCTTTACTTCCTCTTATATCTCTTATCTTTATAACATAAAGTCAATCAATTTGACTCATATTCTACACATTTCTAAATATAACTATAAACACAATATACATTCAACATAAGTCAATCAATTTGACCCATGTTCTGCACATTTCTAAATATCGCTATAACCAAAAATACCTTCAGCATAAGTCAATCAATTTAACCTATATTCTATATGCTACTTCTCATTCCCTCCCTTCTTGTATTCATGAATTTTAATTCTGTTAATTCTCAATTACACCCCTATCTGCCAGCAACATAATTAATTAATTAATTTCTATTCTTATATATCACATAATAACTATTACTCAACACTGTATAGAATAATCAAATAGAATAATTGCTTAGTAATTCTTCTTTAACTCTCCTCCCCCCGGTATAGTCACTTCTCTCTTCTTTTGTTTTTCTTCAATAATTTTCAAACTGCCACAGTTCTCCTCCCACCTCCCATTTTTTCACCAAATATTGTTTCAGCTTCTCCCAATCTGTGTTAAACTGTCCTGGATCAAGGTCTCTTAGTTTTCTTGTCAGTTTATCCATCTCCGCCATGTACAGCAATTTGTAAATCCAGTCCTCGATAGTTGGCACTTCTTGTACTTTCCACTTTTGCGCATACAAAAGTCTAGCCGCTGCTGTCATGTAAAAAAGCAATGTCCTATGTTGTGCTGGAATATCTTCCATTCCCAAGTTCAGTAGCAGGAGTTCTGGGTTCTTATTAACTTGAAACTGTAAAATCTCACTTATTACTCTTATTATTTCCCCCCAGTACTGCCTGACTACCTCACAAGTCCACCACATATGATACAAAGATCCTTCATGCTTTTTACATTTCCAGCATTTATTAGACGTGTTCACATTCCCTAGCGCAATTTTCTTTGGTGTCAGGTACCAACGATAGATCATTTTATAGACATTCTCTTTAATGTTAGTGCATGTCGTAATCTTCAAAGTATTTTTCAACAAGTATTCCCACGCCTCCATTGTTATTTCTTTATTAAAATTTATAGCCCACTTCACCATTTGCACCTTAACTACCTCGTCTTCAGTATACCATTTTAACAACACTTTATAGACCTTTGAAATTTCCTTTTTGTCTTCTTGTAAAATTACTTCCTCCAAGTCCGAGTTCTCCATTCTTATCCCTCCCTTGGCACAATCCGATTTATAAAGGTCTCTGAGCTGTCTATATTGAAACCAGTCATAGTTTGGAGACAACTCTTCTTGCGTCTTTATTCTTAATTTAGAAAATTCTATTTGTGTTATCTCCTTATATGTTAAACACTGTTGTTCATTATCAACAGTTCTCGGATCTATCACTTCATAAGGAACCACCCAGGAGGGAATTCCTTCTTGTAGGTAATCTCTGTACTTTTTCCATATTGTGAAGAGGCTTCTCCGAATGTAATGGTGTAAAAACATAGAGGGTATCTGAGATTTCTTGATGGTGTCAATTTTTTTTAAGAACAGGTACCAGGAAATGGAAAATCTTTGGAGGATTAAATCTCCCAAAGTTTTTTCCCAGTCACCTAATCCCCATCCCAGCTGCCATTAACCTCAACAAGGATGTGTGCACTTGCAACTGTTTTTGCAAATTAAAAGCCAAACTCGGGGCCAAGCTACACATGACGAATGACACTTGAACGGCAAGTGGATTGAGTGGAGGGCAAGTGAACAGGGAGAAATACACTTGCCATTCAAGTGTCATTCATCATGTGTAGCTTGGCCCTCAGTGGACCCCAAATGCAGGAATTTACTTGGAATTTACTTCTTATACGTCCAGGATAATGGCAATATCACTTTGGGGCCAGAAAGCAATTTTCCCCTGGCCAGTTTGGCTAGGGATCCTGTCGGTGTTTTGCCATCTTCTGAGCATGGAGTAGGGTGTCACTGTAGGTGTGTGTGGGGGGGGAGTGGGGGAGGTAGTTGCAAATTTCCTGTACTGTGCAGGGGGTTGAACTCGATGACCCTAGAGGTCCTTTCCAACTCTATGAGTCTTTGATTCTATGTTTCTATGAATTTTTTCTTGAACTAAAAGAGTGTGTATGAGGGGATTTCTAAGATAAACTTGAAATCATCACATAGAACAGTCTTCAATTCATGCCTTATTTTGTTTTCCTTACAAAGATCTGCAGGAGTACATTATGCATGCAAAATAAAATATAACACTAAGTCTTCTTGGTGCCACCACACAACCTCATCAGGTTTCTTTTTGTACTCTGATCTGAATCACTACCTAAAACCGTACCCAAATGTATACACATTGACTGCAACATTCTCTTTGAACAAGTTATTGCAATCAATGTATATATGCATTTGTGTCCGTCAAAATCTTAAAATGCATAAAAAGACACACAATGGGAAACTCAGACAACTGAATGTGCTCATAAGTCCAAATGAAGTTTGGGGGAAAAAAATGTGGATTCACTGCTGTTCTGTAAATAAAGTCAAGTAATTTATATCACAAACATCTGAGGAGAGAATTGATTGGAGAGAATTTTGCAACCAACCCTAAATGGAATGCTTTTCCATTTGTTGTCATTGTTGTCTCAGTCCTCACATGTTCAAAACCAGCCCATCAAGAAGAAGGCTAGGCTAGAATTATCACCCTGGCTGCTTCCACACACGTTGGATAATCCACTTTCAATACTCTTTAGTGAACATTTGGAACTGCTTTTCCATGTGTGGAACAAAAAATCCACTTCCAAAGGATTGCTAAAGTGCATTGAAAGTGCATTATTCTATGTGTGTGTCAGACTTGCTCCCATAATATCAGAAGGCTTATGATTATGGGTATGCCGTAAGTCCCTCCTCTGAATGTGCTTCAAGCACTAAAACTACTGCCTAGCCAGGTAGAAACATGGAAGCTGCTGCCCAAGCAGGCAGAAACATGAAAGCCAGATCCTGGCCTGGAGATGGGATGTGCAAACATGAGGAATGAGGCCAGCTCACCCCCTTCCATGTTCTGGAGGTGCGCTAAGGATTTTGATACAATAGGGCCTCCTGGAGTTTCTGAATTAATCACGCAACACACCCTATCGATCTCCCCTTAACCACTTTCCTATTCTTAGGCGACTCAGGGAGCTGAAAGCCTCACCCATCCGCCTCATGGGTCATCAATCATAGTTGACAACTTTACTTCTGCCTGAGAAAACTTAATCAAACCTTTCTAGTTCATTGTTACACCCCAGAGACGGTTTACCATCTTTTTGCCCCACTTCGGAGATAGATTGCCGGCTTTTTGTCTCACCCTGGAGAAAACTTCTCAATCCTTTGTCCCACCCTGGGAACAACCACTCCAGCCTTTCTGGGTGGTTGGTGGTGGGGGGGAAGAGTAGAAGATGAAATCTCACCCCTGGGTAGGATCCATGCTATAAATTAGATTGCCCCTCTGCCATAAGCTGTGTGCATTTTTTGGATCCAGCATCCACCCTCAAACCTCCATTCAAGTCTTTCCACCTTGAAGGACAGGCCACTCAATGCTGCTCCTCTCTCCTGAATGTCTGGATGGTAAATATAAGCCAATCCCTCAAATTCTATCCAACTCTCACCCCTGCTTTCTAATTAGCTCTGAATGTGTGTTCTGTGTGTTTTGTGAGCTGTTGATCTTCATTATTCTTTATCCCCTTTTGGTTAAAACATCTGCCTATTTATTAAAAGAGTTCTCTAGCTGGGACAATCCTCGGATACATTGGTGGGGATTCCTCAGTTATCCCCTCTCAGTGCCTTCTCCTTGCTGCTAGTTTCCCCCTCCCTCACTTGCAAGGAGACCTTCCCTTTGGGTAACAGCATGCTCACGTTACTTTTTAGGAGGGCCATATTATGTTTGGAGTATTTAGTATGAAGATTTGCAATCTCTGCTTGGAGACTGATGGGTCAGTGCAGCAATAGATGCATCATGTGGGGCTGCTGATTATGTAGTTTGGCTCTAAATCCCAGCGATGTCAATGGAAATTATGCTGGAGGAAACATGTTCAGGATTTCAGCATTACTAAACCATATCCAGATGGCTCGATCAAATGACAGATGTCATTCTTGAATTTCTTCCACTTGCTATACATTACTTAAATGACTAGGAAGACAGCTTTCTGACACCCGAGTAATAAGTACAAGATTCCATTACTATATCTCATTTGTATTCTACATTTCCAATATACCAGTGTGGTAGTTTTCCAATTGTTCACCCTCTGTTTATGAACAATGAGAGATTAAACAAATAAAAATACTGCAAAGGCAGAAGATAATTAAAAAATTGGCTCAGTTGAGTTGCAATGTTTGATTTAAATATTGAGCAACACTGATGCAGCACCGTTCAAGAATGATGAGCAAGATGTGAGAACAACACTAGTTTTTAGAGGAAGTACAATACATTTGCATCATGCACAGTAGGAAAATATGTGTCGGATCCAGTGATTCATGGTTGGTGTTCTGCTTATTGAAGAGAATCCACTCCTTCTGCAGGTAGAAGTAACTTCTACAAACAGGAAGAGAAGAAAGAATCTAAGCCTATGTGTGCATATTATTGTTAATTTCCTTCAGTGCCTCCTGTTGTACATCAATGAAGTAAAATTGACATCCCAAGAAAACCACCATGCACAATGTGAAGGCCTATTGGGCAAAAGGGAACATCAGTGTAAGTTGTTCCCTTTCCATTGGCAGACATACTCTTGCACAGGCAAAACTAGATCAGAGGATCCAATCCTATCATACTATACAACACTCTATTATATAAAAGGCTAACCGTGTTCCTGACAACTCACCTCCTTCCCTTGTGCACCTTCAGAGGGTGCTGCCACAGAGGGAATCCCAGACAAAGCAGCCTGTCCCTCCAGAGAGTGCACTGTGGCAGGAAGCCCAGGCTGGGATCAGGTGCAGAGCACATGGCAATGCTTACCCTCAGCCCCACCCCAATTTCACCCAGCTAGGATCAGGAGTGGAGAAGGTGGTAATGCCCCTCCTTCACCTTCAACCAGCAGGGATCAGGAGCAGAGGAGGTGGCAATGCCTGCCCCTCCTTCACCCGCTCGAGATCAGGAGCAGAGCAGGATGCAATGCTTGCCACCCTTCACCCAGCCAGGATCAGGTACGATGCAGGCATCACTGCCCCACCCTTTCACCCAGCTGGGATCAGGCACAGAGCAGCCGGCAATGCCTGCCCCCCTTCACTAGGCTGGGATCAGGTGCAGAGGAGGTGGCAATGGCCACCCCCTTGCCTTCATCCAGCCGGGATCAGTCACAGAGGCAATGCCTGCGTGCCCAACCTCCCCTTTCTAGAGCCCGTTGTATTTTTTTCTCACAATGGGCTTTGTTGCTAGTTCATAAAATATTTACCAACTCTGTATTGAACATTTTCGTTCTTTTCTTGGTTATTAATAAATGTGCACTCACATGCACATCTAAAATAAAAACCAGACAGATCTCCACAAAGAGAGTTTTAAAACCATGTTGAAACATTTCACTGTTTTTGCTGAGAAGTTTTTGCTTTCTCTTGACATTTTTCAGAAGTTCTGACTAAGAAAGAAAGTCCAGATTCACTTCATATTCCACTTTGGGCATAATATGATGATCTTTTCAGATCCAACCCTGCCTCCCTGATTTTTTTCTGATGTTATCCTTATAATCTACTTATTTTTTTCCACACCCCACACCCCATTTGCATTTCTGTGGAGGTGACATTTGGTTGATGGAGGGATGTCAACTGAGAAGACAAAAGCTTGCTCCCATAGCCACATGACATAAACACCTGAGCCACATGTGGGCACATCCCGCTAGCACACATTCTTACTGATTTCCATTAGGATTAAAACTGATCAAAGTGGGTAACTGTCCTAGATATCAAGGTTAAAAGACAGAAGTCCTCGAATCCATACAGTGTTTGGCTAGACTAGCTTAATATTAGGGATGTATACTGAGAAAAAATGTGTTATAATTTTGGATCCAGGCTTTGATTTGTGTGTGTGTGTGTGTGTGTGTGTCTGTGTTGGGGAGTTACTGTTATTGTGTATTTCCTGGAAGGAAATTATCAGTTTTGGATCCAAATTCATACCATTTTTCAGGTTCTGGGGTTTAGGGCAATTATTTTCAATGGAGAATGTATATAAGTGTCTGCAACAGCTGTTTATAAATACTATAGAACCAGTACTGCAGAGATCACAGACCTCTCATCTAAAAACCTCCTAAATTTCAAACACATTGAAAAAAGGGTTTCAGTTTACAGACCCCCCAAATAGCTGCTTCTCTGTGCAGTCACACTTCTCTCAACTAATTCCTAGGGGGCAGAGGGATGGCAGCCAAGCACCGGGCTAGCAAGAGTGGGTCAGCTGCCCATGACATTTAAAAAAAAGTTGTCTGCATTCATTTCATTTTCCTACTCTTACAGTAAAAAAATTACATTTCCACTGAAAAGTCTGTTTGCCATCCTTTCTAGTTGTGGTCTATTTTTCGTTTCCTTGCACAAAGTGAAGACGACTTCCTTTGCAGAAAATCTCTCCATTCCATCCAATATCCCCTATGGGAGATTTTTTCCAAAGAGGCTAGAGTGGCTGTTTTTCAGCCAAATTGCACCAAAATTGCAAGGGAGCTAATGCTCTTAAGTTTCAAGCAAATTATACTAAGGGATCCCATTCCATGGGCCCCTGAATAATGTGCCTCCAGCCCGCCTACTTACAGAGGAAAAAAGGGTCTTTCCCCCACAAAGGAAGGAGAGAAGGAGAAGGAGCAAGCTAGAACTGCAGGTCTGCCAGGACCGGCACCTGGCTTGTGCCAGCTGGAAGCCATCTTTCCCAGGCCATTGCCCAACAAATCAGTAGAATCATATAAAAACACAAGCTCCTGCTGCATTTCTGGTAATCACAGGAACACAAAAACACGTGATTTTTGTAGGGAGGGGTTTTTTTTTTTTGCAGTTCCCAAGAACCCCAGATTTGTGTCATTGTACTGGAAAAGCACATGAATGACCCAAACCAAATATTTCGTGTATATTTTTGGCTCACACATTTTGTGATGTACCTTTCTACTTGATACCTGCTGAACACCCAGCCGTTCAGACAAGCAAGAGCAACATAAGTTGTCTGAAGGTTCTCAACATGGTTGCACCCTCAAAATATTTCCGGCAAGAATCTCTAATCAGCTGCTACATAAAGATGGGTTGGGAGCAAGCAATGAAGGAACCAGAAAGTCAGAAAAAACAGATCAGGAATAACTTTGGTAACCAACAGTTATTTCCATGTTTTGTGTGATTTATGTAGGGTATTTCTCTTAAATATATGTGCCAGTCTGGCACAGTACATGATGCTGTGTGTGAATGTTTTTGATGACTGAATTTTTATCCACTCAGAATGTTATATTCAGTAGCTGAGTTTTGCATCCGTTTTATTCGTTAGTGCTTTCTGACTATCTCAGTGCTCTCTTCTAACAGTTGCTGTGGCAGTCTGTCATTCAAAAGACAGGGCAGCGACCTCATTCCATAATTGGAAGAGGAAAAGGAGAAGAACGGCATGGAAACAGTAGCCAAATTACACTATTTTTTATTATTATTGTAGCTGCATTGAAAAAGGCACGTATCTGGAAATCAAAGGTGATTGTCTTTTGGTCCAAACAATATTAACAAATTGATGGAACAGTGTAAATATGGCTTTGGCTGGAAGAGAATCAAAACAGCTTGCTGCAGCATGCGTCCCAGTGCCCTTCTGGCACAACAGAAAGCTCGGTTTGTGCTGTGAAATTTAAGTCCTGATCCAAGAAACTTGAGTCACGGATTCCATTCAAGGCTGTTAATGATCTAATTATGATTTAGAGGCATTAAACAGATAATCCGCAAACAAAGAGCACTTTCAAAGAGTTTTCAGTTTAAAAGGGATATTTTACTAGCAGATCTTTAAATACAAATACAAAGAAACTGTTTTCAGGTCAGCATGTTGCGTAAGTATGGGGTGTGTGTAAAACTACATGAAATAACTAGAGATGTGCCCAGTTTTCATCCTTCAACATTTGTGAGGTAATTTTTAAGTGGGTTTCAAGTGGTATCTGAATATCTCCCTAAACAATAACTTTTTTTTTTTGCTGTTTTCCCATTGTGCCATTTCTTGTTTTGTTCTCTGTCACTGACTCAGAACCTGTTTATATTTGCCTAGACTTTCTTCTATCCTGAGTAGTTCCAGCCAGTCAGGAAAGAAATATGAGGACACTATGATACTAACCCTTTTTAGCCTTGTGAAAAGGTCATTGAGAACAAACAAATGACAGGCTCCTAGCTGTGTATGTGTAGAAGCAATGCTCTAAAATATACCACACTCATCTCTCAATTTCCAGCTTTCAGTTTTTGAAGTTATATTTCTACCCTGTTCCTTTAAGGAGTAATAAAGGAAAATATGCAAGGACTTTTTCACCCAGCTGCCTCAGAGACAATGAGGGAGCAGCAAGCTTTGTCCAGAGCACAGGTGGGCATGAACTGAAATACGAACCAAAATTTGTCACAAACCAGTTCAGTTTGTGGTTTGTGAACCTGTGATTTGTCAGAGCCCATTTCTGATGAACCGCCATGAACTTTAGACCAGTTCATTTGGTTCATTTTTCAGTTTGTCATTGCAGACAGCCTGGCACCGATCAATCAGTTTCCTAGGCAATGGGGGGAGACCTCCTGTTTCTGCAGACCTCCTGTTGCCCCAGAAGTGCCGTTTTCACAAACAAAATGAACCGGTTCGCAAACCGGGGCAAGTTCGTGAAAGTTCATGGTTTGTGAAACACAATGAGTCATGAACCACACAGTTCGGAATTTTCTCAGTTCGTGCCCATCTCTAGTCCAGAATTAATTAACTGCTGACTGATCAAGGTCATTCTCATTTGATCTGATCCATAACCTTTACTCCTGTGGTTTTTTCCTTCTTCCTTATTTCTTCTCTTTCATATAGGCAGTGACAAGTGAGAGCAGCAGGAAGAAAACTTGAGTGAGACTGATACTCTTTCAGGGTAACCTCCTCTATAGTGAGTATTTTGCCTCAGGTGGAGGACAGGGAAGTAGGAACAGAAATACGAATGTACAGTTTCACTCAGCGTGGTATCTGGTTTAGATAAATACATGAAAGCCACCTTGCCACTGTTTTAGGGTTGCCAACATCCTGGAGGAAAAAAGTACTATTAATAGAAGCTTTATGAGATCTTATTTACCAACTGATGTTATTTACCTCCATGCCATGAAAAGCTCCATTTGTCCACACATTAAACTTCTATTAAAGGAGGAGGACCAATCTCATCAGATCTTGGAAGCTAAACAGAGTTGGGACTTGGATGGGAGTCCATCTAGGAAGACTAGAGTTGGTCTGTAGAGGAAGACAGTGGCAAACTATCTCTGCTCATCAGTTGCCTTGAAAACCTCCTGCTGAGGTTGCCATGAGTTGATTGTGACTTGACAGTACACACACACATATAAAGGGGTAGGACATTTTTTTCACCAGACTGTTGGCAACCATATGTGTCCCTCAGAGCATGGGCAGAATTGCTTTTTACTCATCAGGGAATAACCTCTGTCAAGCATCTGAAGAGGTATAGTGTACATTTTATTTTTTTTATCTCTCTCTCTCTCTCTCTCTCTCTCTCTCTCACACACACACACACACACACACACACACACACACACAATTAGCAAACTTAATACACTCTTTCTAACTTTGCGCTAGATCACACAGCAGGTTGGGACCTAAAAGTAGTAGTAGTAGTAGTAACAACAACAACAACAACAACAACAACGACATTTGATTTATATACCACCCTTCAAGATGACTTAACCCCCACTCAGAGTGGTTTACAAAGTATGTTGCTATTATCCCCACAACAAAACATCCTGTGAGGTGGGTGGGGCTGAAAGAGCTCTGAGAGAGCTGTGACTGACCCAAGGTCACCCAGCTGGCTTCAAGTGGAGGAGTGCAGAATGAAACCCGGTTCTCCAGGTTAGAGTCCTGCACTCTTAACCACTACACCAAACTGGCTCTGAGTTATGGCTCTGGATTATTATGAGTCAGGAAACCATGATGGAAAAGGAAAGTCAGGAGAGGCTCAATAGGAAATTTGGGTTTGCCTCGGCATTATTATATGAACTGGGCATGATGTATAGCCTGTTGCTCAGTAATGCTAGATATTTACACATAGTAAAAGATGTTTTAAAAATGTAAAAACCTGTTCTGTGTTCACTGATACGCAATTCTTGTATTTTATTTTGTGGAAAAAAATATTATAGGTTAACATTGCAAGGGTTTCTGAAACACAAAGTTAGATTAAAAGGGAATCCCTCTTGAGAACCCTTGCTCTTTACTAACTGGGGCTTCCTACAGCCTAAGGACTTTTGCAGATGATCTTTTGTAGAATTTCGGCTTGGTATTATGGAGGCACATAAGAGGCTGTCATTGAAAGGGAGGAAATAAGCTCCTCTGACCATTTCTTAAGAGTCAGCCTTTCCATGGGATCCAACCTGATAAACATTTCAATCTTTCTCCAATCTAATTTCAAAAACCAAGCCTACTCAGGGGCCACCTCTTCTATTCCCCAAAAGGCAAGATAATACTTTTTATATGATCTCCAGTTTGCCACTTAATACTTGCGTGCAGACATCTCCTTTTCTGTTACTGGATTTGTGATAAGGATCACTATCACAAACCGTGAAAAGAGTCAATCCTATTGCAAGGAATCCATATATACATTTTTCCTGCGGTTTATTCATTTGTTAAGGTGCAGATTAAGAAGTGGATGTGGCATAGAACTAACTGAAGTCATCCATGCTTTTCAAAGAATTAGATGCACTATTACTGCAGCATGATAAGAGGGGGGAAATGTAATTGATGCCATACAAATATTGAGATAGTTCTGAATTGGCAGCGTCGGAGGCACATAATATTCCACGCTTTCCCCACAAAGTTTAGCTGACTCTTTTCCGTGGATTGTTTTCTTACAATTGCATGTAAATTACGGGTCAGAACTAGATGTGATATAGATCAGTCTTTTGAAGAGGAAATTACGGCTGTCTGCAGCTCCAATTTGAAACAGGGCTGTGTGTGGAGGGGAGTGGGGGTTCAGCCCTTCCATCCTTACAACACTTCATCAAAGGAAATCAGGATTCCAATCTGCTCCCTGCTTTGGAAGTTCCCAGGGAAGTTATCTTCAGAACAGTGGGTGAGGGGCAGCCAGGAATGAAAGACAGACCTAGCAAAGACAACGGACTGTTCTTGGCAACAGCACCGGCTTTTCCAAAAATGCTGAAGAGGATGAGAAGGGAGGTCTGCCTGCAGAATGTCCCAGTTTAAAGCTCCCAACTCCTATTTAAAACATTCTAAGATAATAGAGTTTTTAATAGAAGTCTGCCTGAAACCTTGGAAATCCAATGCAATCCA
Source organism: Eublepharis macularius (assembly GCF_028583425.1). Taxonomy (NCBI): domain Eukaryota; kingdom Metazoa; phylum Chordata; class Lepidosauria; order Squamata; family Eublepharidae; genus Eublepharis; species Eublepharis macularius. Next base: position 29,768,522 of record NC_072792.1, on the reverse strand, counting down.
GAGTAGACTATCTAAATGGATCAGAGAAGTCTCCATGGCTTTTCAGTGGTAGACATACATGATGGCCGTCATCACACGGGCTTTTATTTAGCGCTAAAATGGCGCTATTTCCCGGCAAACACCCACCTTATTCCAACACTGTAGCGATTTTCTCTCTTCTGCTTTGTGCTTGATAGTCGCATTATTTTGTGCCTCAGTGTGAATGCCTCACATCGATGTATTTCGCCTCGCAACGTCCTATGCCCTCCCTTCAATCCCAGAATCCATTTCTTCCTCCGACTCCCCTTTTTTATTTTATTATGTCCTTATAATGCCATAACGACATAAAACAATGCAAACTTTCTGCTGAAGTAAAAATGACTCAATCGCCATGGCAGAGTCGTCAGCGATGGGGATCACGTCAGACAGGGAGTTTTCTGCGGGCAAAGGGCTATTTATATAATTTCAAAGTTGGAAAAACAAAAGGATCATAATGTTTTGCTCTGAATGTTTATATGCTGTTATTCCATTATAGCGGAATTAAATGCCAGAATAATTTTAAAAAGGGGGGGGGAGCTGCTTCTGCGCGGTTAGAGAGAACAGAACAGAGTGCTTCGGTGTGGACAGCTGGTGGTGCGAAGAGCCGTTAGGTGACCCAAAGAAACGTTACTGTGCCGATAACAGGTAGGACGCTATATGCTGTAAATTTAACGGAAGAGATGCCCGTGTGACGACGGCCTATATTTCCGGCACTGCAAAATAGTTTCCTATTGTAATCATGCAGCGCTCACAACCATAACCACTGAAGTTAAAACTGTGAAACTGATATTGTGCTAATAACCATACGTTAGAGATCACAGAATCATAGAGTTGGAACGGGCCTTACAGACCACCCCCTGCCCAATGCAGGAACAGCCTAAAGCATCCCCAGCAAGTATTCATTCAGCCACTCCTTGAAGACTGCCAATGAGGGGGAACCCACCATATCTCTTGGCAGCCAATTCCACTGCTGGGTTACTCTTAACACAAAGTTTTTCCTAATGTCCAGCCAGTGCCTTTTCTCCTGTAATTTAAACCCATTGTTTCGAGTCCTATCCTCTGTGGCCAACAAGAACAGCTCCTTTCCCTCCTCTAAATGACAGCCTTTTAAATACTTAAAGAGAACAATCATGTCTCTCCTCAACCGCCTCTTCTCCAAACTGAACATTTCCAGGTCCCTCAGTCCTTCCTCGTAGGGCTTGGTCTCCAAGCTCCTGATCATCCTCATTGCTCTCCTCTGCACCCATTCCAATTTGTCCAAATCCTTTTTGAAATGAGGCCTCCAGAACTGCACACAATATTCCAGGTGGGGCCTGACCAACATGGTACACCATGCTTGCTCCCTCTTGGGCACTGCTGTAGCACAGAGGTTAAGTCTTTGAGCTGCAAGTCAGCACTCTGCTTGTTTGAATCCCACTACTGCCATGAGCTCAGCAGGTAGCCTTGGGTAAGCCACTCTTTTCAGCCCCAGCTGTGTTGTGGGGATAATAAGAGCACTGATTATGTTCACCGCTGAGTGGGCTCTAATCTGTCTAGAAGAGTGGCACACTGTTGTTATTGTTGTTGTTATTGTTGTTGTTAGACATGCACCTTAATGTAATGAGGGGTTTTGAACATGTCAGTGAAGCTGAGAGTAAGGAGTTTAGATTCTTTCAAGAATCAATGGACACATCAGCAGAAGAGAATTGATAGGTGTGGAGTATGGTTGCCAGACTGAACCTGGCAACTAATGGAAGGTTGAGGGGGGGCAGGAACATGGGGGGCATGTGTCACTAAATAATTTCTAGGTACAACCTGAAAGTGACAATGTGTAGCTCTAGGAAACACCAGAAACAAAATGGCAAACCCTGACACTTCAGGGTTGTACCTGGAAGTGACGTGCCAACATGGAGGAAGCCGACCTTTTTTTGTTTTATTTTTCTTCTACTGCTGCTTGGAGTGGAAGTGGGCAATGAAGGTAATTGATGGGAAGCTTGGGAACCCTAGGGCAGAGGAATGCTTGAAGGGTAGCTCCTGGGCAGCAGCAGTAGTACAAAGTGACACTGACAGAAGATCTTTCATAAACAAAAGCAGTGACACTTCAGCTAACCCAGGTTAGTAATGCTCAGAAGAATGCAATGGTAAATTACCTCTTGATAAATTATTTCTTTTCATCTCATATCTCAAAAACCCTATGATGAACCCAAAAGGAAAGAAGATATAGTTCTGGAAAAGCCATGGCCTTCAGTTTGCAAGACCTGAGCAAGGCTGTTAATAACATGGTTTTTTGGAGGTCATTCATTCATAGGGTCACCATAAGTTGGAAGTTACTTGAGAGCACATAACATACAAACACAGGGGTTTGAACACCCACAAGTTCAGTTCGCACTCTGCTTACCAGCTGTAAACAAGAAGCAGATTTTTTGTCAAGCAGTTTGGTTCTCCATGAGAAGCTACCTTGTTCGCCTGGTTAATTTCCTTGCATTCAAACAGTAAAATGCTGTGAAATCAGCAGTATTGCATGTGTGTATGTTCTTACACAGCCCAATGGAATCCCTAGTCTTCCCCCCCCCCCATGACTTCATGTTACTGCAAACCATTTGGCAGCCAATCTTCTGAATAAAGAGTGAGCAAACCAATCAGTCGGCCTCTGATTATTTATAAACACTATTTTTTAAATGGTGGGGTTTTTTTCTTTACTGTTTGGTGTTCATTTTAGACCATAACATCAAGTTGTGCATATGTATTTTTGTACAGCTTTATATGAGTTGCAATATTGTCCCTCCCCACATCTTTTAATTACCTCACCTGTCCATCCATAACACTAAGGGGAGAATCGATTTCTCTTAAGAAGCAGATGAAAAAGTTCCCGCATGACAGAAGGAAATGAAGTTTCACTATCACAGCTACTGGCAGCTGCAAAGTTGTTGTACAGCTGTTCAGATCAAATGGCAGCAAAAAGAGGGGGATCAAGGCTCAGCTTACAAGTGATCACAGCTGTCAGAAGTGGTACGTTTGCCTACCGAATGTGTTCCCTGCAAAGTTTGCGACAATGCTACTATAAAGAAAAGACTACAAGTCATGATATATAATGAAGCAAGAATAGGGGAGGGGGGAAATTTCAGGCTGTAATGAGTGGGGAAATGTGAGAGAATCCTTTGTCCCCTAGGAACAAGGGGCATTTCAGTCTTCTGTGGGGATGAGGTGAGAAAGTTTTGCTCTGTGAGTGGAAATCCTTTTGTCTGTGGAAAAACTCCAGGGGATCTAAATCATGGTGCCCTATACCAGTAACTTCCCACATAGTTTAAATACCCTGTCAAGTCCCATACAGTAATTTTAACACATAGTGAGGGTCCTAGTGGATTAGAACAGTCTATGTAACTACATTGCAGTGGCCTGTCAGATGCCTCTGAGAGTTCACAAACAAGATGTGATAACAAGAGCCATTCTATTGTAAAGATGCACATTTGTTTATTGACAAGTGAAAAAATCACCATATTTGTTATTATTCCTATAGTTAAAATGAAGGAAACTAATAATGTTCATTAATATTAGTTAATAATAATATTCAATATCCTTGTACCTGGCTGTCTGGTTTAGAGAGATCAAACTGAACTCAGGCTTAAAGGAAGTTAGAGGGAGTCAAGCCAGCTGAAACTGTCAGGGAATGTTTCTACTCAGCAGAGTACAATAGATCCTGCATCAGAAGGTATTTTTCTTGATAGGTATCTCTTTCTACGGTGTTTTCACTGATCTTCATGGACCATTTTCACATTTCTTTATCCTACATAAGCAGAACTCTCTGAGACAGCATCTTTTTGTCTGAGTTAGTTCTATTATCTTTGAGATGGAATAAGACATTTGCAAGTTCTTTTCTGGTACACTGAAAATTGCATAACTATTGTGGGACTGACCTATGTGAGGATGATTGTGGCTGCTTTGCTATTTTTGCTCATATGTGAGAGATTTGGATTTTACTTAGCTAGTCTTTGAGATTTTCCTCCTTCCTCTATGTTCTTTTTATGTGTAGATCTATGTGTTAATTCTATACTCCCTTTCCAAGTCAATTATTATTGCTGGCTTGTGTGTTATGTTCATTTGGAGTTCAGGCACTTGAGCTCATGAATATTACTCAGTGAGTACACACACTTTAATAGCTACTTTGTTCAATGGACATTCATTTTTTTTTGCATGTTACTAATAATGAAATGGAGAGGGAAGGCAGCATGGAATAGCCTGATTTTGTCCAATCTTGGAAGCTAGACAGGGTCAGTACCTGGATTGGTAACCACCAAGGAAGACTGCAGAGGAAAGCAATGGCAAACCACCTCAGCTTCTCCCATGCCTTGAAAAGCACTTGCTGGGGTCACCATAAGTCAGTTATGACTTAACTGTTTACACACACAAATTAATGAAATGATGAAAAAAAATTAGAATCAATACAAAAAATAAATATTGTTAATTTCCTTGCCTGATGTTGTCTCCTTACCTGCATTAAGTCACAAAAGGTAGATAAATGATACACACACACACACACACACACACACACTGCAATGTGTATTTTGCTGTTACTGTTGTGTGATCTTTCTGTTCTCTTTTCTTTGTTTCTTTATGTCTGGATATCAACTTCACTTCCAAGGATCACCAGAATCAAAATTTCTATATTTTTCTTTACACCTTAAGGTTTTCTCTTCACTCCTGGTGCTGAGTTATTGACTGTGTGTTTAATAATAGGCATAATGCAATTTAGCATGCAGATTAGTAACTGTTGCTAATAGTCTCCACATGCTGGACAGTGTGCTCCTATTGCCAAGTGTTAAACCTCTGCAGTGCAGACAATTCACTGTGCCTACTTTGCTCAAAGGACTGAGGGAGATTTCACTGCGGGGATCTTCCCAGCTCAGCTCCTGATCAACAGCCACCATAATAGAAAGCAAGCTCAACATAAGAGGAAGGACCAATGGCACCTTTAATGCTTTGACTCAGGGCTGACAGGATTGGTCTTTCAGATGACAACAAAGCACCATCCAGCCTTTCCAAAATCACTGAATAAAATACTAGTAAATATCACCTGAAATGGAATTTGAGGCTGATTTGGAAGACCTGGCGCAGAGAGTCAGAATACTTTTAATCAGGTTCATATTTCCCATCTTGGACTAGTCCTCTGAAGCCACGTGTATATGTATACACTCAGCATGCATAGAAGGGAGCACCTGCTGTCTCCCTCCCTTGATGTCTGCCCATTTGATTGAACATTCTGCAGCAAGCCCCTGTATGCATACATGTGGATGTGCATAGCTTTTTCATTTAACGGGGACCTTCCTGTTTGCAGTATTTTTGATGGTGAGCAGGAGCCTATATACGTGAATATGTGTAGGGGATGTTAGCAGCTGAACCTGCCCTCATGTTAATAGGGAAGCTTATGAATATGGCTATATTATAAGCCCTTCTCCTCATGTGTTTTAAACACAGAAACACTGCTTAGCAAGGCAGAAAATTGCTGCCAACCCCAGGCCAGGAGTTGGAAAATTATTGGCATGTGAGTCACAAGGAGAGACTAGCTTTCAGCCCCACACCCCAGGAGATGTGCAAAGACACTAAGACAATAGGGTCTTCCATGAGTTCCTGAATTAATCACTTCCATACCCTGCCAATCTTCCTCTATCCACTCTCCTATTCCGGTCTATTCAGAGACCTGATAAGCCTCACCTGTCTCAGCCATCACAGATCATCAAACACCTTTTTTAACCTTTAGTAACACTCAGGAAGGTTTAATCAAACCATTCTCAGTTTCACTGTCTCACTCTGGACACAGCCATTAAGTTATTTGTAAGGGGTGGGGGGCAGAAGATGCCATCCTGCCCCAAGGTACATTCCACAGTATAATTGGACTACCTTCCACCATAGTTGTGTGTGTTCTTTGGATCTGACACCTGAACTCAGACGTGTATCTGAGCCTCTCATTTCCTGCCACAAAGAGCTGGTCACTCAAAGCTTCCGTCTCATGAACATCCCTTCTTTTCTGGACTGGTAATTCTTACCCAACCCTGCAATCCTCACCACTTTTCCTCCCTCTTTTCAAGTTAGCTCTGAGTGTGTGTGCTGTATGTATTTTTTGAAATTGGTCTTTATTATTTTATAAATATAAAAATATCCTCTCTTGGTTGAACATCCACTTGTTTTCATTAAACAGTTTTCTGCAGGGACAATCCCTGTATACACAGGTGGAAGATCTCGCTTAGTTACCCCCTCTCACTGCCTCTACTTGCATGCTAATTCCCCCAACTCGCAAGGGTCCAACTATTTGGGTAACAGGGAAAGGCTTGAGACTCTGTGACAGAGCATCTGCTTCCTACTCAGAAGGCCCCATCTTCAGTCCCTGTCATCTCCAGTTAAAAAGTTCAGGTAACAGGTAATAAGAAGGACCACTGCATGAGACTCTGAGGAACTGCTGCCAGTCATATTCAGATGAACTGACCTTAATAGACCAACAATCTGACTCAGTCTAAAATTGCTGCAAGTATTTGTGTGGGCTCATGGCAGATGTTTGGCTAGATGCGTATGCACAGAGGAGGCAGGTCCAGCAGATGTGATCCTACTCCCTTCTTTGCATGTTCTGCGAGTGTGAGAGCAAAGAGCTGGAGAGAGCAGTCTTGTTCTCCTGTAAGTGTATTCAGTGAAAGGCTACTGCTTATCAGAAGCCTACTGGAGAACATAGCACCTTGCAAACAAACCCAGAAATTCACAAGTGTGAATTTAAGCATATAAAGCATATTAAGCATATTAAGCATATATTGCTTTATATGCTACTTGCTACGATCCCCGGGCAGCCATTTGTTGCCTGCCCTACAAATTAAGGTGGCCCATCTGGCATCAACCAGAATCCAGGCCTTTACCATCATGGCCACTGCTCTGTGGAATGGGCTCTCTCAGGAGATGAGGGGTACCTCCTCCTTAGAGGCCCTGACCTGGATAGCTCAGGTGAGCCCAATCTCATCAGATCTCAGAAGCTAAGCAGGATTGGCCTGGGTTAGTAATTGGATGGGAGACCTCTAATGAAGACCAGGGTAGCTATGCAGAGGCAGGCAGTGGCAAAACCACCTCTGTTAATCTCTTGCCATGAAAACCCCACCAGGGGTCACCATAAGTCAGCTGTGACTTGAGAGCACTCTCCACCACCACCTTCTTAGACATCTTCAGTAGGCACTGCATGGTGTGCTTATTTGCCAGTGCTGTTGAGGGGATGTGAAGAGCAGACATATTTTAAAGAGGGAAGGGAGAGGTTTATATTGGTTTTTAATTTGGAAATTTGTTTAATCATTTTGTAAGCTGCCTTGAATTATGTGGAAAGTTGGGGTATAAATTTTGTATAAAAATTAATAAGTTTGGTGCTAGCTTGGTATAGTGGTTAAGAGCGCAGGACTCTAATCTGGAGAGCCAGGTTTGATTCCCCACTCCTCTGCTTGAAGCCAGCTGGGTGACCGTGGGTCAGTCACAACTTCTAGGAGCTCTCTCAGCCCCACCCACCTCACAGGGTGTTTTGTTGTGGGGATAATAATGACATACTTTGTAAACCGCTCTGGGTGGGCATTAAGTTGTCCTGAAGGGCGGTATATAAATTGAACATTATTGTTGTTGTTGTTTGTTGTTGTTGTTGTTGTTATTGTTATTTGTAGAGGACTATAGTTAGCATTGAATCTGTAAAATTTATTAGGAATGGAAGGCAGGATCCAGACATCTTAACTTTGCATATTCACATTTTCAATTACTGTTGCTTTCATACTTCTTACTGAGCTGTTCAGTTGATCATGGGACCATTAGGAAATGTAACTTCATTTGCCCTTTGGAAGAAAAAAAGAAAAACACAGACATGAGAAATTCACTAGTAAAATGATGTATTTCCCAAATAATACAAATATTACCATTTTAATTTAAAAAGGTAACATTAATCATCTACCCCTTTATTTAACCAGCAGGACATAAAAGATACTTGGCAGTTGGAAAGAACCGGCTGAATACATTTTTCTGTTTCAAAAAGAAGGAAAAATGTGTCCAGGTATTTCAGGAATAAGCTGGTTTATACCATCATGAACTTTTGGAAATAGCCTATTTTGTGTCTTTGGGGAGGGACATTTACCCCATTTATATTCCAGATTAAGCGTTTGTAATCCATACTTACATTTTAATTACTATCAGAATCTTCCTTTCTTCCTTCTTCAAATTTAGATTGTTGTGGATCCTCCAAGAACTCTTCCAGTCCTTTCTTGTATCTTTCACAGAAATCTCTCACTTTGGTACCGAGTCCAACCTAAAACTCTGTTGTTTAAAGATAAAAATCACTCCTTCCAACTTGTCCCATCTAAATGGAATTTTCTTCTTTTTCAACTTCTCAGGGCCAAGCTACACATGACGAATGACACTTGAACAGCAAGTGTATTTCTCCCTGTTCACTTGCCCTTCACTCAATCCACTTGCCGTTCAAGTGTCATTTGTCATGTGTAGCTTGGCCCTCAGTTAGAAAGACATAGTTAGAAAAAGCACTTATAATATTCCAATTATGATAAATATTGGAAATATCTGGAATCAGCTCGGGTGGCTTTTCTACTGTTCTGTAGGTCATCTTTTGCTCTTTAAATGGACATTGTTTTCAGTGGACAGTAGACCCAGCCTTCAAAGTCCAGAGACCAGGCCGAATGACCATTTAAAATAATGCAAAGGAGTTAGCCATGTTAGTCTGTAGTAGCTAAATCAAAAAGAGTCCAGTAGCACCTTTAAGACTAACCAACTTTATTGTAGCATAAGCTTTCGAGAATCACAGTTCTCTTTCATCTGATGAAGAGAACTGTGATTCTCGAAAGCTTATGCTACAATAAAGTTGGTTAGTCTTAAAGGTGCTACTGGACTCTTTTTCATTTAAAATAATGACCCTTTAAAATGTATAGGGTTGATGTACCTCAAACCAGCTGCAGCATGCTTCCTCTCCTGTCTTGATCCTGCTGCCTGTAGACACTTCAAAAGTTATGTTTTAATTCAGCTTCACAAATTTGGAAAAGGCAACATTATTGTTTTCACTCAGACTGGGGAGGGGAGTATTGATAGATTTCTGATATCAATTAATACAGAATTATTTCCCAACATGACTTTCTGATACCATATCAATGCTTCTGATCAAGGAGATTCGCCTTGCTTCATCCAGGGCCAGTGCTTTTTCAGCTCTGGCATCCACCTGGTGGAACTCTCTGTCTGTGGAGGCCCGAACCCAGCAGAGCCCGTTATTGTTCTGCTGGGCCTGTAAGACAGAGATGTTCCACTAGGCTTATGATGGATGAAGCAGGCAGGTCACCCAGCCGGCATCCTACAAGTGGGGGGGGTACGTGCCCCTGATTCACGAGCCACTTTGCCCCATGAACCCTGATGTTTGAGAAGTAGGGTGCCATATGTGTGCTTTATTAGGAGTATTTAAAACATGTTATATGTCACATCTAGTGCACAGCTAGAGTGCAGCAGTCAGCCTCTTGCACTAGGTATGGGTACCAGTTGCCAAGTTCACTGGGTGACCTCTTGTCAATCACTCTCTTTCAGCCTAGCCTACTTCACAGAATTGTTGTGCAAATAAAAGCGGGGCAGGAACCATATATGAATTCCTTAAAGGAAGGGGCATAAGAAACATAATAAATATAGAAATGTTTCTAGAAATACACATAATTAAAACACATTACAAAATAAATACACTATGGCTGCTTCCACACACGTTGGATAATCCACTTTCAAAACGCTTTAGTGAACACTTATAACTGATTTTCCATGTGTGGAACAAAAAATCCACTTCTAAAGGATAACTAAAGTGCATTGAAAGTGCATTATTCAACGTGTGTGGAAACAGCCTATATGTAAAAAGTTACCATTCCATGAACAGAAAACCAACTTGTTTCTAGCACTTCATAAATGCTTCCCTCTTCTTTTGTGGTATTTATTGTTATCCACTCCCTTCTTTGTTAGACATATGGAAGCTTCTGAGAAATTAGGATTACTGGAGCTATTGTGTTGTGAGGAAAACAGCTACTGCTTGAGACACTGCTGTGCTTAAAGATGAAATGCTTAAAAGGGAAAATGGGAGCTCCAGAGCACAGTGTCGGACAGTGCAATTGAATAACAGATTTATTACACCTTTGGGGGGGTATGCGAGGGTCTGGTTTTTCTTGTGTTGTTTACATTAAAGATGTCAACTCAGTATTGCCTGGACTTGCTGAAAACTGCTCTATCTCATTACTATTGAAATGAAATCCTGCCCTCAAATCATAGTTGGCTTAAGACGACCCCTGGTGAGGTTTTAGGACAAAGAAATCTTCTATAAAATACGGTTACAGGTGAGGAATAAGATTAGACAGAACAGAAGCGCTTGCTTCCAAATTCTCCCAAGTAAGCCCCTTGAAATTCACCTTGAAATTTCACTGGCGGCATCTGGTGGCAACTCTAATTTGGATGTACTCTGTAGGGCACCCCACTGCAAGGCAACGCAGTTCCTGATCAAGATAAGTGGCTATGTTTTTAAAAAATATATTTTATGTTATAAAAATGGCAGGGATATTATTCCATATCTGAGGACAAAAAGAGGAGACGAAAGCACAACCGTGATCCAAGCCCCGTGTTTTCACAGGCTAAACTTGTACCGAGTATTCCGCAGTGTGTCATCTTTTTCAGAGTCCACGCTAGGCATCCACATGGCTCTCTTTAATGTTTCTGCAATATATTTCATCGGTCTCTCTCCTTTGAAGTGTACTACTTTTTCTCTCCCTTTGTCGCTTGTTTCCAACTGTGCTGCCAGCTGCTTTTTAAAATCTGTTCCCAACTATTTTATTGCAAATGCATCTGATCATCTTCTTCTGTGAAGTAGCCTACTTGAAGCTTTTTTTCCTCCCCCCAAAAAATTCATTTGATTTTTTCCCCTGTTTATTTGTTGTTATTCAGGCGCTGAACTAAAAAAAAAGTCTGGATATTTGCAAGATAAAATGACCATTTTTATTTTAAAAGTGTCACACAAGTCCAATCTTCTAAAGTGAAGCAGTGTTTCCTACAGCCATATGTTTTCGAAAAACAAATTCAAGCATTACTTAACCGAAGTTATTAAGGCCACTGACTGCTAATGTTAGGGGGATATTGTTTTACTGGAAAGGAGATGGGGATAATTTAACATACAATAAAGAACCTGTTTAAACAGGCACCATAGTCATCAAGGGGCTTAGACTGGAATCACTCTTCATGGGATTACATTGTCCACACTACATGCTTCTCTGAGTTGAATTCAGCTAAGATACATGCTAATTTTATACTAGAAAACAGAGTTGCTGATAGCCTGGGAAATTCTTGCAGATTTGGAGTCAGTCCCAGAGCAGGGAGAGAAAAGGGTAGAAAGCTTAAAAGAGATGTTATAACATAGAACCTACCCTCTGAAGCTGCTATTTATCCAGGGCAACTGATCTTTGTAGTTTGGAGATCAGCTGTAATTCCAGGAGAAAGCCAGGCTTTAATAGGCGGTCAACAAGATCTAGTTGATGACTAATGTTTTTGTATATAACAGAATTTGTGGTATATAGATTCCTTATGGATATGCTGTTGTATGTATTTTTATGATTGGATATTTATTATTGATACATTGAACACTTTTACATACACCATAAAACACACTGTATATTTATAACTAGAGATGGGCACGAACCAGAAAAAAACCGGACCATGTGGTTTGTGATTTGTCAGATTTCATGAACCACAAACCACGAGCTTCACAAACCTGCCTCTGGTTCACAAACTGGTTCATTTGGTTCGTGAAAATGTCACTTCCGGAAATCGTCACTTTCGGGCCAGCAGTTCACTTCCAGGTCAGCAGAAGGTGTGCAAGCAGTCCATCCCCTTGCCTAGAAAACTGATTGATTGGCACCAGGCTGTCTGCACTGACGAACCAAAATCTGAACCAAACAAACAAGCCTAAAAGTTCATGGCAGTTTATCAGAAATGGGATCTGATGAACCATGGTTCGCAAACCACGAACCAGCCTGGTTCGTGATTAATTTTGGTTCATATTTTGGGTTGTGCCCATCTCTAGTTATAACTTCATATATTTATTGGGTGAAGTCTTTCTTTAAGGATCTTTGATACCCCTAGTGGTTTTCCTCTTTTTGTTGCTTGCAGCCTATCTGGGGGTGCCTCCTGTTGTTTTGATTCACCGGGAAGTTGGCAATGGTACTTGAAAAGCAAAATGATTGCTGAATTTGAAGAAGGCCAGTACAAATCCTACTTGTTTCATTTTCTTTGGTTAATGCAGACAAAGAAATATTCAACAGACTGTCGCTACCTCCTTTATAGGAGAATTACACCACATGGCATACGTGAATATGGCTAATACCTGGATACCCTGCCAAATGGCAAGCTTTGTGTAGTGAGAAGCAACTGTGTGGGCTGGGTATAGGGTGCCAGGCCTCCTGCTGTGGTGGCAGCTGGTAACTTGCATTGCCCACCACTGCTTCAAGCAGTAACAGGAGGAAAAAAAACATCGGCATCACTGGTAAAACCATAGTTTCCAGTAATTCCTAGAGGCACAAGCTGTCAATTTTAAGTTTTCCCCAGAGATGTTGTGGTACATGCAACATATTGCACCTGTTCATGTCCCTGCTCACCAGCTGCCACCAGTTACCAGGCATGGCCTGACAGCCCTAGTTGGCTGTCCCACATGTCTGTGTCAGAGGTGACATCAAGCTGATAGAGATGAGTCAACCTCCTCCTGCCTACAACATTGAGGCATAAAAGGACCAGCTTGAGTCTGGGCTTGGGGTGGGAAGAGGAAACAAATGGTGCTGGCAAACTGGTGCTTTTCTGACACCCAAACTTCCTGGACCAGTTACTGAGAGTAGCAACTGGCCCTCCACCCACTCAGAGGAATTTAGTCCATGCTGCTGGCACAGAAAGGCTTGGTGGTTTGAAGCTCCATAGTGCATGGCTGAGGACATCTGAAAAGGAATATACCCAGGTGAACCCAATCTCATCAGATCTCAGAAGCTAAACAGGGTTGGCCTTGATTAGTCACTGGATGGGAGACCTCCAGCAAAGACCAGGGTTGCAGAGGCACACAAGGGCAAACCACCTCTGTTAGTCTCTTGCCATGAAAACCCCACCTGGGGTCGCCATAAGTCAGCCATGACTCTCCACCACCACCAATTGAGAGTTAAGGTTGTCAGATAGTGACAGACATCTGGGGGAAGACTGGGAGGGGAGGGATATGATGGGGTGATGCGGGGACATGATGGTGGAACAATGTCACTTCTGGGGAAACTCCAGAAGTGACATCTTGCCAGTCTAGAAATTGGCGGAATTTCTATGGTGCAATATCAGTTCCTGGTTTTCCCCAGAAGTGACATAATGCCGTTGTGCTAATGGGAATTTTTTTTCCTACAACCTCCCCACCCCCACCCCTGTGGCCTACCAAAAATTGACAGAGGTCAGGGATTGGAGACTGTACCTAGGAATTAAAAGAACACTTACCCTTGAAGCTGATGGTGAATCAAGAAGCTTGTGCATGCGAATCAAGTCATTGGAAATGTTTTATGGAAACGTTCTTGACACTGTAAGGAAATGTCCTTGTTACTGATTGTACTAATCTCACACTATGTAATCCGCCTTGAGTTTCAGCGAGAAAGGCGGAATATAAACGGCATAAACAAACAAATTAAATAAATACATAAATAAATAAATTTGACAGTCCATCCCCTGGTAGGGCAGTGAATGTTACATGCTACAGCTTTATGCGACAGCAGTCAAACTTGTGCTATCAAGTTACAAGTCTGGGGGATGCCTTAAGTGTGAATCAGCACATAGTAAGGTACCACCTCACCCCACAAGTACACACGCTGTTGCTGCTATATAGAGAGCAATGACCCCACATAGACAAAGATGAGTTGCATCCTCTTCCTCCCTCACTTGTGTGGCTGGCTGCTGATGGGCAGCCAGCCTGCCAGCTTTGCCATCGCATCCATCTTCCTGCCTCGCAAGGTGGTGGCTGCTGCTGTCACAGTGAGGGGGCACTGGCAATGGCTCCCGCTCCCCCTCTTCCAGATGCCTGCTTGCGATTACATTGTGAAGATTGCATATACAAAGCTGTGAGTCTGTGTTTCAACCATTTTCTTCCGAGTGGATTTTTCATTTCATTTTAATTAAAGAGCAATCATGTGCTAGACTATTGGAAGGAACGCTTTGGAGGTGAATTAAAGGGAAATCTGGGACATGTGGAGAAAAAGAAATCTGTAATTTAAGAGAGAGCAGCGATCTTGTCCAAATTGCTAAATCTATTTAGCACTATTAAAGATGCCTTAAGTGGATTCAGCCACATTAAATGAATTCCAAACAGGAGTTTGCACTTACTTGATCAATGGAAATGAGGTTACTAATGTGGATTTTGGAAGCTGGTGGAGAATAAAGTAGATCAGCTACATTATGTTAAATATGTTTTTTTTTAAAAGAAGGGGGTGAATCTTGCTTTCATACACATCTATGCCGATTCTATCAGTCCATTGATTACATGAAAATGTACTATAAGCCACTGTAGACTACTGAGAAAGCTTCATCTAACCATGGTTAGGAAACTGGACCTCTTAACAAACCCCTTTGGACCCCTTCCTCCCCTTTGTCTCATGTTTGAATCCTCCCTTTCCATTTTCAAAGCTAACAATGGTTAGTGATTATTCTGCACTGATATTTTCAGTAACTGGGTTTTTTTCAGACTATGATTTCTTTTTCTAACCATGGTGGTAATCTTTTCTAAGCATAGTTGCAAGATTAGTAACACAAATTGAAAGATGCAGAGGAGTTAGCCGTGTTAGTCTGTGGTAGCAAAATCAAAAAGAGTCCAGTAGCTCCTTTAAGACTAACCAATTTTATTGTAGCATAAGCTTTCGAGAATCAAGTTCTCTTCGTCAGATGCATGGTACAGAAACTGGTCAAATATAGAAGAGGAGGGGGGAGAAGGGGAGGAGAGAGAAGATGCAGTTGGGGGGGGGGAGAGAGAGGGATGTAACCAAAACATTCCTTTGCTAGTAAATGTAAACATCTCCTCTTGGTATGGAGATTAATTGGCTTGTGTGAGGCTTCAAAGGAGTTTCCCATGTTGGTTTGTAGCAGCAGAACAACCAGACAAATTGGAAGGGAAGGTATGTGTTCAGGCATGAGGTGTGCAAAGGAGAACGGAAAGAGGTGCATGCCAGTGGAGTGCTCTAACTTTCTTTTGCCATGGCTAGCCCATTTGGATAACATTGTAGTGTTGAATATCACAATGTAATGATGGCGGCATGATGTCACTTCTGGTTAGTCCTGGAAGTGATGTTGTGCCAATGGTGTGGTGCCATTTTTTTAAAAAATCCTCCTGCTGGCCCACAGCAGACTGTGGTCAATATAAAGAGAAAGATGTGATCATTCAGGCTTGCCAGATCCCACACCATAGTGGAGTGATGTACAGGAGTGTACATGAGCATCCACATGCTTTACACATGAGCGTTGAATAGCCACTGCCCACCACTGCCCTCCTGTCCCCCGGTTTTCTCAGCAAACCTAGGAGCAGGAGATCTCTCTATGTTCAATGTTATCTAAGGAGAACTCATAACTGAGTAGGAATTTGAAGCGAGGTATCCCCAGTTGTAGGCCAACACTCTAGCTATTACATAGCCTAACAAGCCATTTTAAAAATATGCAACCATATGTGCAGTTCCAGGATGGGGATGTGCAGTTCCAAAAGGACTTTTTGTGCCATTCAAGAAAGAATTCAATGTTTACAAAAATTCAATAGAACAACTAACAGAGCAACTCAGGCAGCAATTCTAAGCAGGTCTAAACAACATCTATGGGACTTACTCCCTAGGAAGTGCTTTTAAGATTTCACTGCAATGAGGCAATCTTGGTAGACAGACCAAAAGCTCCCAATTATCACTCAGACTCTAATTGGCCCTTTCCGAGCAAAGTGGTTGAGACAGCAGTAGCTTACCAACTCCAGGTCTTCTTGGACAACTCTGGTGCTTTGGCCCTTTCCAGTCTGGTTTTAAACCAGGCTATGGAATGGAGATGGCTCTAGTGGCTCTTGTTGATGACCTGTGCCTGGATATAAACAAAGGTCATGCTTCATTTGTGCTCCTCATGGATCTATCTGCAGCCTTCAAAACAATAGAAATTTGGCGGCAGAAGAAGGTATTAAGGGTTGTGCCTTGGACTGGTTTAAATAATTCATCATGTGATGGACTCAGAGGGTCACTATTGGAAACCAGCTATCCTCAGTGTGAGAATTATCATGGGGAGTTCCACCAGGCGCAATCTTATTCCCCATGTTATTCAACTTCTATGTGAAGCCTTTAGGAGAACTCCTTCATAGCTATGCAACTGGATGACATCAATATGTAGATATGATACCCAGCTCTATATCTTATTAACCAAATCCCCTGGTGATGCAGTAGAGGTCCTGAATTGCTGCTTGATAGCTGTTGTCAATTGACTAAAAGCAAACAAATTGAAACAAGATGGAAGTGATGCTGGTTGGAAAAGAAGAGACCTCGAAGGACATTGTGCTTCTGACCTTTGATGGGGTTCAGTTGACCCTGACTGACTCAGAGCTGAACCACACAATACAAATTACATGTGAGTGACATGAAAAGTTACTTACAGATGTTCCAACGTTGTTCTCAACTACACGTTCCAGGACTACAGGACCTCCATTGAATCCGTGTTCGTGGTGGCACGGGTTTTCTCCACGTACCTCCAGGATATCCCATCATGCATCTCCACTTTGCATAGATAGGAAATGGAAGATATAGGAAATAAGAACGCTCTGCATTGCTGACTTACTGATCATGACCGCATACACACGCTGTTGCAGCTACACTGGAGCAGAAAATTTTGAATGCATGCCTGGACCAGGACATGTGCTCATCAATAGAATGCTGGACATGGGCATTTGGGGTGAGACAGGACTCCTGACACTCACTCGGTCTCATGTAATTTGTATTGTGTGGTTCGACTCTCAGTTAAGAATGTAGTGGTTATACTAGATCCAGCACTGCTGCTAGAGAAGCAAGTAAATGATCTGCAAATGAGGCTATCTGCAGAAGACAGTGTTCAAATGAATGAAGCTGCCGTGTTGGAATATGAGGGAGATAACCAGACAAGCTTGGCAAATGGCCCCCTACCTTGACATGGCTGATCATAACTCAGTAACATTTAGACTAAACTACTGTAATGCACTTAACATAGGTAAAAGTAAAGGTAGTCCCCTGTGCAAGCACCAAGTCATTACTGACCCAAGGGGGGACATTGCATCATGACATTTTCTTGGCAGACTTTTTGTTACGGGGTGGTTTGCCATTGCCTTCCCTAGTCATGTACACTTTACCCCCAGAATACTGGGTACTCATTTTACCAACCTTGGAAGGATGGAAGGCTGAGTCAACCTTGAGCCAGCTATCTGAAACCAGCTTCCTCCAGGATCGAACTCAGGTTGTGAGCAGAGCTTGGGCTGCATTATTGCAGCTTACCACTCTGCACCACGGGGCTCCTCACTCTACATAGGTATCCCCTCAAATGTCTTCGAGACTGCAGCTGGTACAGAACACTGCAGCTTATTTACTCTCGAGAGCTAGATGGTGCATGCATAGCACTTCCATTCTGCAGTCATTCCACTGGCTTTCCATCAGTTCCTGGGTTCATTTCAAGGAATTCATGGCTTGGCCTCTCATATCTGTGCAACCACCTCTCCCCCATATTCCAACATGGCAGCTTCATTCATCTGAACAGTGTCTTCTGCAGATGGACAAAATCAACATCTGCTCATACATCTGCATTTTCTATGGTAGTCCCACCTTAGGGAATGGCCTCACTCTCCTGGCTTTCAAGAAACCCTGCAAGACTGAATTGCTCAGGAGAGCTTTCTACCCAGATTGTAGGGTTGTGCTATAAGAAATAGTTCAGAGAGATGCCTTGGTAGTGACAGGGACAGTACCCTATGCTATTGGGTATTGTCTGCTGATGTAGATATGCACCTACTAGGGAATTTCCAGGTTGCTAAACATGCTGTGCAAATTAGTTATGCTTTGTTTCAGAAAGATCTCCTCGCTGTACTTGGCCTTAAGCTTGTTTTCAAATTTTCCTCTATCATTCCCTATTATATTTCTTCACTGAATATCCTAGCTTTAGTTCACTATTGTACTTTGCTCGGTGAATGTCTTAGCTGTTGCCTGTATTATATTTCATTTGCACTGTGTAATCTGCCTTGGATCTCAGTGAGAGAAGTGGACTACAAACAAACAAACAAACAAAGGTAAAGAGCCCCGTGGCACAGAGTGGTAAGCTGCAGTACTGCAGCCCAAGCTCAGCTCATGACCTCAGTTAAATTCTGGTGGAAGCCGGGTTCAGGTAGCTGGCTCAAGGTTGACTCAGCCTTCCATCCTTCCAGGTTTGTAAAATGAGTACCCAGTTTCCTGGGGGTAAAGTGTAGATGACTGGGGAAGGCAATGGCAAACCACCCCATAAAAAGTCTGCCAAGAAAATGTGATTAGACATGGGCATGAACAGCATTATGAATAGAAAAAACCCACAAACAGCCCATTCATCTGTTCGTGAATGAGCAGTTTGTGAGGCTCCATCCTAAATGAACAAGTGGTCATTGCAAGCCTTGAGCATTGCCTTCATCAGCCGTTCACCAAGCCAGTCAGCCTGGGGCCTTTCAATCAATTCCCCTGACAACGGCAGGGACTGAACTCTGTCTGAACTCCTTCTGGCTTTCCTTCAGGCTTTAACCCTTCAAAGTACTTCCAGCAGAGAGTCTCGTTTTTGCCACTGTAAAGAGAAAATGACAACAAAGCGAAGGACCCATGGATCATGCCTTTCCCGGGGTGCAATCTCTCTGAAACTTGGGGAGGTGGGGTCTTCAGAGGACAATGAGGACTATATCCCCGGCAAATTTGGTGGGTATTGGACATTGGGAAGGTCAGTTGGTAACCCCTCAAAGTAGCTGCCTTCCAACAGGCAGTTCCATTTTTGCCACTGTGAACAGAAAATGACAACAAAGGGGGGGGCACATGGATCATGCCTTTCCCAGGGTGCAATCACTCTGAAACTTGGGGGGGTCTTCAGAGAATAGTGAGGACTATGTCCCCTGCAAATTTGGTGGGTAGTGGACATTGGGAAGGTCAGTTTGTGAGGTATTTAAAGGGCCCTGTAGCTTGCAGGTGGCTGGAAGGGGCCCTTTGAACTATCAGCTGGCAGGTGGCAGGGGGGAATTCACCCTGCCACCTGCCAGCTGATAGTTTAAAGGGATCTTTAAGGGTCCACAAACAACAAACAATGAACATGTTTGTGAACAGGGTCATGTTTGTTACAGTTTGTTTCGTTGTTTGTGGATGGCAACAAACAACAAACAGCTTTTTCATTTTTTTTTCTGTTCATGCCCATGTCTAGTCGTGATGCGACGTCTCCCCTTGGGAAAGTAATGACTAAGTGCTTGCACACAGGACTACTTTTAGCTTTACCTACTCCCAGGAAAGTGATCTAATTGTTCTTTCTGAGTCCTAAGAAAGATGTGTAGTAGCCCTACATACCATACTGAGTTTGTGTTGTGGCTGTCAATTCTGACCTGGAAAATTCCTGGAGATTTGAGGCAGTGCCTGAAGGGGGAGGGGTTTTGAGAATCTATGGTATACCTTACCTCTAAAGGTCCTATTTTCTCCAGAGAACTGGTCTCTGTAGTTTTGAGATCAGATGTAATTGCAGATCTCCAGACCCCACCTGGAGGTTGGCAGCCCTCGTTTGTGCATCTAGGTCCCCCTCCCCCTCCTCTTTCTTAGGGGTTCCAGCTCTGGGCTGATAAATTTCTGGAGATTGTGAGAATGAAGTCTGGGGAGGGTGGGGTCTAGGATGGAACTTCGGTAGGCTATAAAGCCATAGACTCTTTCTACCCAAGACCTCTGACACGAGGATGCCCAAGTGTAAGAAGATACAATGATAGCTGGGAAGACTAATTCATTTTCACCTTTCTACACAGAGTTGGTAGAGATCGCTCCTGAGAGGGTTTGTTAATTTGACAGAGCCTTGACAAAACCTTCAGGGAGACAAAGATGAAATTAATAAACTCTCTCAGGAGCCTCTCTTCAGATTCCATGAAGAGAGGTGAAACTTCTCTTCCTAGCTAACATTGTGTCTCCCTATACTTGAGTGTCCTTGTGTAAGATGTCTCGTGTACAGAGACTCTCAGTCTACCCTTCAAAGCAGCTATTTTCTCCAGGGGAACTTGCCTCTGTCATCTGGAAGTCAGTTATAATTCTGGGAGATCTCCAGACTCCACCTGGAAGTTGGCAAGTCTGTCTGGGATGGAACAAATTGAATCTGATATTGGAGGAGCACAAATCACTCCTCCCTTACGGGTGGCTTAAGACATGCCATTATCTCTGTTTTAGACTCATTTTTTAAAATGGGAATAATACTCTTAAAAGGCTATACTCAAAGTTACTGAGAGTACATGAAGTGTTTTGAGGATTTAAGGAAAGTACTACCCACAAGTACTTGACCCAAATTCTGTTGCTGTTGTATTGAACACACTTAACAAAACATCCTTTTTCAGGTTATAGATGTTGAAATCAGCCTTCCTTAAGGATTCATCCTATTTATTAGTTTCAGTGATCATTCAGATCAATGAAGGTGAAAAAAACCCCACCTTACCTTGCTAGTTAAGTTCCAAGAGGAGAAAGTAAGCAAACGTCTCTGTCCCAGATAAATTCCAGTCTAGAAAGATTAAATTGTTTCTTATTCCCTAGAGGAAATATTTTATCACACAGGTTAATTAAGAGTGTCAGCAACCAAGCTGTCACACCTAATCAGGAAATAGCTCGCAGATATGAGTCACAAAACATTGTTCATTGCATACACAAAGAGGCTGCCGCTTCACCGCAGGCATCCATCGGCATGACTTTTCTAATATGAAACTGAAAGGACCACTTCTAATTTAAGGCGACTCCCAAGTGGGCACCTTTAGGAATGTGTGGCACGCTGTCATGTTTTGGACAGCAGCAATCGCGTGGTGGCATCCCTTCTGACATCTGCTTCTTTCATGTAAGGCCTGTTAATGGGATCCAAGAAACACAGCCACAATTTTTGTGGTCATCTCAGACCCTGAGGGGGAAGGTATCCCAATCATTCTCATGAATGGGTCTATAAAGAGGTGATGGTTCTCCCAGAATTCCACTACCAGCTATAAGCTGGCCATAATCACAATGCTTTCCAGAAGGGAATGGGTCCTACCCTATACATTTATATGAAATAATGGCTAACCCTAGTGAAAATTATATATTTAGAACAATCCAGAGGAGAATTTGGGATATTGATTTGCAGCTGATAAACGCCGGAGCAGTGGGGACTTGCTCCTCCTGGTTTTCAGGTCTTTCCTTTTACAAAACGCTATGGTCCAGTATTTCTTAACTCTAGTAATCCCCTCTCAGCATAGAGCTTTTATGTTGGCTAGACTTAACATAATCTCCTCAGCCGTGGTCACCGGCAGATATAAGGGTATCCCCCATGAGGCAAGACTCTGCAGGTACCACTGCTGGGAACCCGATTCTATTCAGCACATACTTCTACACTGGCCATTGTTTACCCTGCTGCACACACGATTGATCAGTCCTCTTTTTCAAACCGTTGAGATGGAGACTACTAGAGATGTGGAATTTTTGTTAGCGGACAGACTTCCTGAAACTACCGAGCAGGTGGCAGAGTTTCTGGCAAATGTGTTGAGGGTGAAAGAAAGGGAAAAATCGGAAAAGGGGAAAAGAAGGGAGAGGAAGGGGGGAAACGGGTGGGAGAAGTCTAATTGTGACACCTGAGATCATTATTGGGTTTCTGGGGGTGGGGGAGGGGTTGATTATTAGCTGCTACCATCACAATTACCTGTAACCCATTCTGCTCTCATGCTGACAAACTGGCAAATTGTATTGTATTGCCATTTTCTTTTTTTGATACATGTACTATGCCAATAATGGTTATTGGAACTGGACTGGATTTATCAAGCATAGAAATCCAGCTCTTCAGCCTGTTCCATATCCAATCAATTGTTCTACAAATGAAGTCAGCTTTGTTAGATCTCTGTATTATTTTGTTACCTTGTCAGAACTCATTAGAAAGAGGGTTGCTTGCTCCTCACATTGGATGTAGTGAAATTCCAAGATAAAGATTGCTACTGTTCTTAAAACAAAATGCAAGCAAGCAGACACTTGTGTGATGCCATTTTTGTTTGGGTTATGGTGCTCTTTTTGAAATTCATAAATGACTGTTGTTGGTTGGCTTCAGGGCTTTCTTTCAGCGGGAACGCGGTGTAATGGAGTTCTGGCACCTCTTGAAAATGGTCACATGGCAGGTGGCCCTGCCCCCCTGATCTCCACGCTGCTGGAGGGTAATCTAAACTCTCCTCTGTCTGAAGATCAGGGGGCAAGGCCACCGGCCATGTGACCATTTTCTCCGAGGGCGATTTAAACTTTTAAAAACTCCCCCCTTGTTCCAGCTGACCCAAAGTGACGTCATTGTGCGGTCCTGAGTTCCACCACTAAGGGCCAAGCTACAAGTGACAAATGACACTTGAATGGCAAGTGTATTTCTCCCTGTCCACTTGCCCTCCACTCAATCCACTTGCCAGGCAAGTGTCTTCCGTCATGTGTAGCTTGGCCCGGAGTTCCACCACCTCTTTTCCAAGAAAAAAAAGACCTGGTTGGCTTGTCAACTCCCCCTTGGCAACTGGCAGGAGCTGGCGTGGTGGTGGGGGGAGTTGGCAGGTACTAGCTATACATTGATACACAAAACATAGAGAAAACACTGTGTGAGGCTGAGTATTAAAGAATTGGGTCTTGCTGCAGCGTTGGTTGTTTCCACACATCGTAACATCGCACAACACTCATGGAATGAGGATGCCTTTATGCATGATTTCTGACATCATCACACCACGATCCCCTTTTCATGGCGTGATGATGTCAGAAATTATACCATGAAGACACCCTCATTCCATGAGTATTGCATGATGTTAGGATGTGTGCAGATGACCACTATCACATCCAGGTTGCATTGGAACTGCAGCCTGCCTCTTCCTGCCGATCAGCTGCCAGTTGGCAGACAAAGGCATACAGCTCCCAGAGATTGCCTGCTCTTGGTGGATACCTGGAAAGCCTAATGGTTGGATATTACTACAACATACCCAGCATAAAATTTTACAGTCTCTAAAGACCTTTTTTTGCCTGTCAGTAAGTGACTGATTCTATAGCTAGCAGCCAATCACTTCTATAACAGGTTAATTTTTTGAGGGATCCTAATTTTTTTTCCCAAAAAATGCTTGAACTGAATAATTTAAAAAACCTATATAATTGAATATTTGCTGCAAGTATTTAAGATGGGACTTCTCTCCAGGATGAGATAATAGCAGCATTCATACCTTCCTGACCTGTAAAATTATTGACCGAGCAATCACCTTATGTTTATGGATTTTCTTTATCAAATTTCCTTTCATAAACATAAGAATTGTTCTTTTTGGTATAGAAGGTACCCCCAGACAATACATTCAGTGGCATACTTGGAAGTTTGTGAGGCTTGTATCTTATCACTTTATTCAGCCAAGTCTGGAACCTTCTTCCAACCAAAGAAAACTCTAATGCCAGGAGCAGAGCCACTTCCCTCAGAGACTCTTCCAGCTGGAGAAGAGCTTCAGACTTGGCTGAGCAAATGGTAACTCGGATCTTGAACTAGTGACCTGGAAGAACCAGAGGTAGAGATGTAGGGCCAAGCTACACATGACAAAAGACACTTGCCTGGCAAGTGGATTGAGTGGAGGGAGAAATACACTTGCCATTCAAGTGTCATTTGTCACTTGTAGCTTGGCCCGTAGCCTTCACATCCTTGCCCCCAGTTCCAGCCAAAGAATAGACTTAACAGAAACACAACCCATGCCGCCAAGGAAGTCACTCAATACTAGTAGACCAGAGAAAGTCAAGTTGTGCTCTTGCCTTCAAAGCTTCCTGGTAATGGTGGCAGGGGTCATTTCGTAGGAAAAGAGCTGGAGGAACTTATTAGCACAACTCATTAGCATAAATCATTAGCATATGCCACACCCCTTGCCATTGCCGGAAGTGTGTCATTAGCATAATTGATTTGGATATGCCACACCCCCTGACCTCACCTATCCTGGCTGTTTTGGACCCAATCCTCGCCATTCAGGGCTGAAATTGGGCCCAAAATGGCAAAAAGGGGCTGAAAATGGCCAAAAAGGGGCCCAAAATGGTCAGAATTGGGCCGCTGCTGAGTGGGAGAGTGATCCACCACCCGCAAGAGGCCCAATCCTGGCCATTTTGGGACCAATCCTGGCTGTTTTAGGCCCAATCCTGGCCATTTTGGGCCCAATCCAGGCCAAAACTGACCCCAAATGGCCCAAAATCAGGTGGGCAGGGCCACCTGACATGTGACCTCTTTAGGGAACTACCAGAACTGTGTTCCTGTGTGTTCCCCATCAAAATGAGCCCTGAATGGTTGCTCTCTGGTCTGAGAATGTAGGCAAATCTATTCTCAGTGCTACCTTGGCTGCCTTAGTGCAAAAAGAATTGTGTCTGCCAGTTACTGGAACAGTTTGACAATTAGTCTCTTCTGTCTTAAGGCGACAATGCTGGAAAAGCACTAAAAAACAAGCATTTGGGGTAAAATAAAGCAGGAGTCCAGTGGCATGGTACAGAATAACCAAATTTAATCCAACATAAATTCATGTGAGCTCACTTCATTAGATGCCTAAGGCCAATGAATGAAAAATCAGTTTCAAACAAGATCCAGTCAAAAGAGTTATCAATTTATTCAGAGTGGGTGAAACCACCCTCAACTGTTGATAGACAGGCAAAGAAGAATTAACATAAAGTCTGATCTAGGAGAGTGCAGAATGAAACGTGAAAAGCAGATCATTTAGAAAGTTATAATAGAACTAATTAACATCTGTAAGGGGTGGGATATATAAGATATTAGCATCTATACTGGTGGAAAATATCTAAAAGTCATCTTCAACCCCTGCTGGAGTTTTCAAGACAAGAAGTTAACAGAGGTGGTTTGCTATTGCTTGCATCTGCAACCCAGATCTTCTTTGGAATTCACCCATCCAATTACTAACCAAGCTGTTTAGCTTTCGAGATCTGATGAGATTGCGCTATCCAGATCAGTTTATTAGCACCTATAGTAAGGCGATTTTCACATGTTTCAGCATAGTGCTAAACTCACAGAATGAGAGTGTCTTCATGGTGCAAATTCTGCACCATGCAAATTTCTGCACAGAAATCACGGCATGAAGATGCCCTAGTTCTGTGAGTTTAGCACTATGCCAAGACATGTGAAAATGGTCCAATGTGAAAATGTGAAAATGGTCCAAGTAAGAAATCCAAAGCCCTTGTTAAGACTTAGGGAGAGATGGTGATGAGCTCTAACTCATCAGTACAGCTTCTTACATTTCCTATACTTCCCATAGTACACTATTTTCAAATGCAAGTAAGCAACTCTAGAATGGATGGAACATCCTGTGATTTCCAGTGAGTTACAATTAGACATGGGCACAACCCCCCAAAAATTTAATGGACCAGCGATTCGTGGTTTGGTGCCAACGATGAACCCGAACCAGCGAACTGAAACAAACATTTCCTGCTGACAAACCGGTTCAAGGTTCGTGGTTTGTGAGCATCAGAATGGCCCCCATTGGACTTAGAGAGCCCATATTCACGGAGAGTGTTTAGCAGGCTCTCCTCCAGCCAGCATCCAAATTTGGTCAAGATTGCAATAGGGATCTTGGAGTTATACCCTCTCCAATCCGAGGCCCCCAGGAAACTCCCATTTGATACAATTAGAGCCACCAGTTGACGTTGGCCCAGTGTACAAGGGGTTGGCCATCAGAACTGCCTATCAGGGTTTGCAGGGATGAGATTGGAGTGCTCATGGCTATAGAACACCCCTCCCCCTCCCTCCCCCCAGGTGTCTTCTCCCATGTAACCAATTGTAACCAATTTGCAGCTCCATGGTTGGAAGGAAGACCTGCTGATCAAGGTAAGCTGGGCTTCAATTCAGGTTTCCAGGGTGACAGAAGGCGTACAGACAGAGTTCAGGCATTCCCCTGGCTCCATTTCCAAGGGAATTGATTGATGGTGTCTGACTGTCTGGCTTCACGAACCGCGGGTGAACGCAATGAACTGGGCTTCCAACGAATGCTGATTCGTTGGCCATAGACCCTCATGAACCGCCGGTTTGCGAACAGACGATCAGGCGCTTCGTGGATTTTTTTGGTTTGTAATGCGGTTCATGCCCATGTTTAGTCGCAATACACTGTTTATCAGCAATTAACAAACCAACAACCACTTCTAAATCTTTGTCTTCAATAATGCCTTTCTCTTTCCGACTTGTTTTGTGTGTGTCTGCACAGAATACATTGTGTATGAAGTTTTCTTTTTTCTTTCAGGAAACCTGCTTATTTTCTTTTACTTTCCTTAAAAAGGAGGACTTTCAAAAGTGAGAAAAGTTGTAGAGGTTGATACAGTACAATTTCATGCACTTAGGTAAACACAATAGGAGTTAAATATGCATGGATCATGCTGGGGAAAGAAAAGTTGCCAAGTTTCATTAGAGGGCTGCCACTATGGCAGGAGGCCTTCCAATATGAGCCCTAGTTATCCACCACATTTTTACCATAGAGTTTACAGCAATTCCTAGAGTTACTTTATGTCACTTCTGGGTTTCCCCCAGAAGTGACATAGTGGCATGACCGATGTCACCCCCCCACACACACACTGGTTTCCTGCCAACCCCAGCACATTATCAGTACAATCTGTTTCCTGAGCTATTTTTGTTTTATCAGGAAAGAGATTGGATTGTTGAACTGCATCTGGAATGAGTTGTGGGGAGATCACCCATCTCCAGTAAGATGGTGCACAACTGACCTTGCACATGAGTGAGTGTTCCAGATTAAGAGTATGGCTCACCAACAGAAGTCAGGGCTACAAACCAGTGAATGTTTTCATCCAAGCTCTTTATATCTGCCTTCTGTGGTGGTTGTGAGGAGGATAAGAATTAAGCAAAAAGCTCAGTTCCAGAAAATACATGTACACTTCTGCAAAGGCAAAAATGATATACAGCATCCATGAACCCCTGTTAACGATTTTCCAATCATGCTTTAGTTAAACGTTCCTGAGGGGCTGTTCTGTTGTTCTCATTTATTTGTTTTACCCCATAATTGTCTTCCATCTTTGTCTTTTTAAGACAATGAGGAATAAAAAGCCGCTCATAATTGAATTCAGCGAAGAAATGGTACCATGCGGATTGATGCCAGCCTTCCCCTGAGATAATAACATGGTGAGCACAAGAATACAGCTGAAGGATCATGTATTTTATTATGAGAAGCATCATGCAGAACAATGGAGAAATTACTGAGAATTGCTCAGCTACAGTAAAGCAACATGGAGATGCATATTTGCAGCATGAGTTATGCACAGCCATTATTTTCAAACGGACATTGCAAAAGTTCCAAGTCATTTTTGATGAGCACCAGAGCCCCATAAAGGTGTATTAGTAAAGAAAAGTAATACTGGGTTTGTTTTAAGTAGAAAATGATCCTTCTGCTGAGACACCTTTTCAAAACAAGCCACAGATTGGAGAGCAGACACTTGTGACCTTCACATATCGTATTTGTTGTTGCTCTTTAAGAAAAAAAAATCTCTATGTTTATTGTTTTTAGTGTACAGCTATTACGTTATGGTTCATAGTTTATAGTTTAAATAAAGAAAATTCTACCTGAAAAAAGAGAAAAAAATCTGATGCTCTACTCTAATCTTTTTTTTTTTGGGTGAGAGCCAGTTTGGGGTAGTGGTTAAGAGCCAAGCTAGAAGTGATGAATTACTCTTGAATGACAAGGGAAGAGACTCACATATATCCCTCCCTGTTCACTTGTGCTCCACACAATTGCGTGGAGTGCAAGTGAACAGGGAGGAATACATGTGAGTCTGTTCACTTGCCATTCAAGTGTAATTCATGACTTCTAGCTTGGCCCTAAGAGCATGGGCCTCTAATCTGGAGAACCAGGTTTGATTTCTCACTCTTCCACTTGAAGCCAGCTGGGTGACCTTGGGTCAGTTACAGCTTCTAGGAGCACTCTCAGCCCCACCCACCTCACAGACTGTTTGTTGTTGTGGAGATAATAATAACATACTTTGTAAAGTGGTCTGAGGGCCAAGCTACACATGACGAATGACACTTGAATGGCAAGTGGATTGAGTGGAGTGCAAGTGAACAGGGAGAAATACACTTGCCGTTCAAGTGTCATTCGTCATGTGTAGCTTGGCCCTAAGTGGGTGTTAAGTTGTTCTGAAGGGCAGTATATGGGACGGCCTGTGACCAGGAGGGCTCTGGTCACAGCCAGCACACTTTTTAATTCTGCTCACACAGCGCTTAGGCGATCTCTGCTTTACTCAAACTTTTATCTTGAGAACACTTTCCTTCTTGTGATTGGGTGACCTTTGTTTTGCTGCCACCTCAAAAGGTTTTTGCTGACGCCAAAAGCTTTCGCCTTAGACCTCCTTGTTTTAATTTATAATATTGGAAGGCTTGTTATAGATGGTAGTTTGAGGAAATGGTCAGTGCATGAGGGTGGTTGTAAGGTAAAAAGGAATCTTTTTTCCCTTAAACAGAAGTAGAATGTATTTGTAAGTACACAGTAAGTGATGTTTGCAGAGTTTAGATCATTATATTGGTTTCAGAATAGTTCTTAAGACTGATGGTTTCAAAGATGGTTATATATTTACAAATCCAGTCACGCAGACTGATTTCCCACATGGGTGTTTACTAACACAATAAACTTTGATTTAACACACACAGACATAGGCCTTCTAATAAACACAGACTCAGGTCATCCCACACAGCTTGCCTGACCTAGATAGCATAATCTATCTTTCTCAGGGCCAAGCTACACATGACGAATGACACTTGAACGGCAAGTGTATTTCTCCCTGTTCACTTGCCCTCCACTCAATCCACTTGCCGTTCAAGTGTCATTCGTCATGTGTAGCTTGGCCCTCATATATACATAGATTTACCCAGGCCTGTACACAGTTTGCCTAGGGTTGCCAAGTCCCTGCAGGAGTAACTGGGCAGGGTGCTGGGAGAACCTATCTAGAATTAGGGAGAGATTTTTAACCCAATAGGTCCCTGGCGTGACCCTGCACTTCCACATCATGCCGGGAATGATGTCATCCCCAGTGTGATGTGGAAGCTGTCCTAACTAATTCCCTTGCCTTTCCCCCATCGGCCAGGAGTGAGGTGGGGAGAGCAAGGGGATCTCCTGCCCCCACCAGGTGAATGAGATCCCTAAGTTTGCCTGACTTATACCAGATTAGGTTCTCAGGCTTCCACACAGCTTGCCTGATTTAGCCAGAATCCTTTCTCTGGGGACCAAGCTACACATGACGAATGACACTTGAACGGCAAGTGGATTTAGTGGAGGGCAAGTGAACAGGGAGAAATACACTTGCTGTTCAAGTGTCATTCGTCATGTGTAGCTTGGCCCTGAGAAACATACATATTCCAGGAAAACACAATTCTTCCAAATACTTGGAAGAATAAATAAATACACAGACAGTTCAGGCCCCACCTAGGTTTCCTGATTGAACTAGAATAACCTCACTCGAACATATACAAAGGGTGAATGAAAAACCTTTCAGAGTCAGCACTGACTAGGGCTGCTGTGATCACAAAACCCTAGCACTGACTAAAACTCCAGTTCACTCTCTCCCCTGCCCCACCAGGTACAGCTACTGTCACATTTCTCTCCACTCACCCATCCAGCTCCCCTCCACCTTTCCTCAGAGGCTACTTTTAAACTCACAGCAACACTTTTAAAAACTCCACATTAGCAGGCGGGGCCCCGAACTTTTGCATCACACCGGGAAAGAAGTCATTCTCAGGGCCAAGCTACACATGACGAATGACACTTGAACAGCAAGTGTATTTCTCCCTGTTCACTTGCCCTCCACTCAATCCACTTGCTGTTCAAGTGTCATTCGTCATGTGTAACTTGGCCCATAGTGTGACATGGAACCTGTCTGGAGCATAGTCGGAGGGGGGGGGGAGGGCTGATCGCCCACCTTTCCTCCCACCAGCCAGGTGAGTGGTAATGGGGGGTGGAGGGTGGTAGCAGGGGAGATTTGGAAATGGGATGAAGCCTGAAGAGGACAAATTTGGGGAGGGACCTCAGTGGGGTATAATGCCATAGATTTCACCCTCCAAAGCAGCCATTTTTTCCCAGAGGAACTGATCCCTGACAATTGTAATTCCAGGAAATTTCCAGATTCCACTTGGAGTTTGGCAAACATTGTTCCTTGCCTCCCGACTACTACACCACGAAGACCTATAGGGGGAAGAACATTTTATTACCCTCCCCTCAACAGCAGTATTTATTCATGATTGTAGGAGAAAACTGATCAGCCCTGAGAAAACAAGAAGTAATTATTCAGACTGGATGGAGAAGAAAGACATTAGTTTTAAAGGAACATTAAGCCCGAGAAGCCTCAGTAGTGCTTAGATTTCCACATAGGACAATCTGGCGCTGGATTTCTGCTTTAAGTGTGTGTGTGTGTGGGGGGGGGGATGTAAAAAGCAACAGAGAAAATTTAGAATGCAACAGGTTAGCCACAGTGTTGTTTGGATCATTTGTGAAGACTAAGCAAACAAATCGTGGCAATTGCAGACTAAATTGCTAGCATGGGACCAGCAAAGTATAAATAACTTACAAAAAATACAGATATCACAAAATGTCCAGCGCTGTTTTTTATAATTAAGATTATCTCCATAAATTAAGTTACATCATGTCAAGTAATTTATCATTATTACTCATTTTTATGTATAGTCTGTGTTTGATCTACCTTTAAACTAGCTTTTATAGGCTATTAGCTTCAGTGCTGTTGTAATTTCCTACATCTTGAGCTCTCATTCATCTTTGGTCAGATATTTGTTTTTCTTCATTCCGGTGTTGTACAAAAGCTAGTCTAGCTCCAGTGATCAAACTTATGATTAATTATTATTACCTTTTGTGTTTACCATCCTTGCATTCCTGTCACTAGTGTATCAAGATGCCTTACATAAAATAGACTTGGTTGCCAATAAGCCTAGAGAAAAAATGTCCCCTCAATTGTGGCTTAATATGTGGAAATGGACTGCTAAAGCTTTTCATGGTATAGAGGTAAATAACATCATCTGATAAATAACAGTCCAATAAGCCTTTTTAAGGGACAGGAGTTTTTTTTTCCTTCTAACCCTACATCAAGACAAATTACAGGCCAATACAGAAATGCATACAGCTCCTGTCTAATTTATTAAATGTTATTTCCCAAATGGGAACACATAAAATTTGATATAATTCTAGACCACTTTATACATGATGAAAATGTCAACTTATGGAGGTCCAATGACTCAGCTTGTACCCTATTCAAAAGGCCAAATTTAGAATTCAAATTTCCTGCAAAAAAAATAATAATAGCAACTCTATGCAACACTAACCATGGAAGAGGCCTTATAACAGGCACTGAGTTTCCTCAACAAAATATTAAGGATTACCTTTTCTTTTCTCGCCCCCCCCCCCCAGGATACTGGAACTCTTGGGTTGGATCCTGCCCCCTCTTAATGGTAGCACCTACCTCCAACACAAGGTGCCTTCTCCTCCTGACACTAGAGACTCTTTCACTAGAACAACAGCTTCTTGAATAGGAGGAAGGTTTCTTGCACCAGAAAAAGGTGCTATTGTTCCCAGAGCACAGGATCCAACCCATTGCATCTACCTTCTCAGGCTCATTCATCCTGCCCGCCTTTTTGGTAATTTCATTACTTTCCCTCTATTAGATAGTTTCCTTCCGTAGATATTTCTGTATACTTGGACTTCCAAAAAGCTTTTGACAAGATCCCTCACCAAAGACTACTGAGTAAACTTAGCAGTCCTCTTATGAATTAAAATGCATAAAACAACTGCAGGGGCATAATAGAGGTTAATAGAAAGTGTACATAGAGAACTTTTTCTCTCTCATTGTGCTAGAATTCAAGGGCACCTTTGAATTTGATGGGCAGTAGCTTAAGGATGGACAAATTACTTCTTTACTCAATGAGTGATTAAACTGTGAAATTGACTGTCATTGGACACAGTCATTATGGCCACTAGCATAGAGGGGTTTAAAGGGTAAATGGACAGATTCATGGAAGGTGGATGCACCAATAAATACTAGCCATGGTGAGTAAAGAGAACCCCCACTTTCAGATACTGTAAACCTCTGAATACCAGTGCTCAGAAATGTCATCAGAGGAAGGCCATGGCCTTCCATAGTAACTGGTTGCCCACTATGTGCTGTTATTCATTGATCTATGTCTTACAACATGATCCAGGTACACTGAATCTACCTTCCCTGGCTGGGATCTCTTTTTTGCTTGTTAGATCTACAGAGAATCAGGCCCAAGATCATGCCTCCTTTCTCTAGCCTCCTGAACAGAAAGATTTAAAAAAATCTAGCAAGGAGATTGTTTTTGGTGATGGGACAACACCACACAAGCCTCCTAAAAGTGTCATCTTAATGAGGTTGTTCAATAGTTGACTAAACAAATTGCTATGGTTTAGAAATGTATAAAATCTTCCTATTTCCTTTCAGAGGTATTTTTCTGTACTTTGTTACTGTTAGCAGCTGACTGTGAGACAAAGATTTATATGGGTCTATGGGTTATATTTCTAATCACCCCTTCACAAATGTACCCTTAAAGAAGATGCATATGTGAACCATCCCTTTTCTGTTGTCAAGACAGCTCCTTCCTGTCGGTGCTGTAAGAAAGGAAGGTGGTTGACCAATGCAGACAGACACATTTATTGTATGTGGCCATAGGCTTTTATAAGTTAAAAACGTATTTACATCTCTGGAATTTTAAAATTTTTGAAATTACATTCATCTCTAGAATTTCACATTCAAACTCAAAGATTACATTTCATTTCATGGTTGTCCAATGTGGCTGAGCTACTGTATGGGGGAGGTGTATCTCATTAGCTTTTATTCAGCATCCTGTTTGCTATATGCATCTCTAATAGGCTCTCACCAGCTAACTGGAAGAGACAAATTCAGTAGCTGGTGGAGCTCTGATCTGCTTCTTTAATTCACCTCGGTATCATCCCAGCATCAGTAGCAACAATATTTGTTGATAGCCTCATGCTTCCACTCTACATCTCTCTGTTTTCATGCATTATTGAAGACTGATTATTTAGCAACCATTATTACCATGTATCATTTTCTACAGAGCACAACATTAATCAAGGTAGGGACAGCAGAGGACAATGTCAATGCAGGCAGAGGCACGGAGTCGATGCATTTGGAACTAAAGATGTGTTGTGCATATAGGGCAGAAATGGCATCACACATCTTTGCTTATTGATTTAGAAAGTAATTTAATTTTTAAAATGTCTTAATCAAGACAAGTATGAGCTTGACAAGACTATTAGCAGCCTATCTAAACCGGTAGCATGGACTTAGAAATGGCTATGAGTAGTAGCCTTAACAGAGACTTTACGTTATTCAGTTAACTAACATTAACCAGGCAATCCATGCATGTGACATCATTCAGAATCAGAACTCAAGTTCACACTGTCTCCCCCCTCCCAGTTTTTGAAGGGTAAAAATGTAGTAAACCGAGCCTCTGAGCAATTGGAATGTGCAGCTGAGGGCCAAGCTACACGTGACGAATGACACTTGAACGGCAAGTGGATTGAGTGGAGGGCAAGTGAACAGGGAGAAGTACACTTGCCGTTCAAGTGTCATTCGTCATGTGTAGCTTGGCCCTCAGTCTAGGGCCATCCCCACATGTCCTTGAAAGGACAGCTCACTCACTGAACGCTGGCAGCTTTTCTCCTTCACTCCACATGTCTCCGATTTCAAAGTGGTAGCAGGCTGTTTGGCTTCCTTTTTTTGGCACCTTTTATGAGAACACAATTTCCTGCACTTTCCTGCATCCCTGAAAAGGCACCAAAAAAATGGAAGCCAACTCCAAGTTTGAAATCGGAGATGTGTGGAGTGAAAAAGAAAAGCCGCCAGCATTCAGTGAGTGGGCCATCCATTTAAGGATGTGTGGAAACAGCCAAGATCTTGTTTGTATGGTAAAGGGGAACGTGCAAGTTGGCTCCTCTAGAACATGAGGCTAGGACCACCATGGTAAATACCCAAAGCAAGCTGATTCCTAATACAACAGGGAAATTATAGTCAACTTGTTCTAGATGGAGTTGCACTCCCTCTTCAAGGACCAGGCTTGAAGTTCAGGAATATCTAACTAGTGCATGGGTGCTTATGCACAGCACAAAACATCTTTTACTAGTTTTATCTGGTGTTCTAGTTGCAGGACCACCCATTCCGTTCATGCTCTGGAAAAAATTCATCTTGGTTTACTGCTATGTGCTATACATAGGACAGCTGCTGAAAACCATTCAGCAATCACTCAATCTAGAACTCAGCAAGTAGGTAGCTGATGGAGATTCATTGGTCCAAGCATGTCTTGTGATGTTAAAATATCCTCATTTGTGTCCTATTTGTGTCTGGGCACTGTTCAGAATGCTGGGTTTTATTTGCACTTTTTTCTTGGTCCCCCCCCCCTTTTAACTTGTTTTTAAAACTTTTCAATTAAAAGATTGTTGAAAAAAATGAAACTAACTAGATGCTTAGGACTTCTTAAGTTTATGTTTATATCTGAATCAGGCCAGGCCAGAGTCATCCAGAACACTGTGTTGTTTGAAGGATCACCGTCTCCCAGGTAAGCCTGCTTACTGTTTTAAGTTCTGCTTCTATTGCTCTGCTGCAGGTGCCTCAATTTGTCATAGATAGGGTGGATGGCAAGTAAAGATACGGACTTCTCTGTGGTGGTCCCCATTTAAGGAATGCCTTTCCCACTTCTCTTATATGGATCCCTTTCTATTTTCCCTTTCCCTTTCTATTTTTTCCAGAGCTTTTCATTGGCAGTCTGGGTTTTTTTTCTCTGCTATCAGAAAAGTTAAGGATCATATAAAGAAGGTTGCAACATTTTAAGACCTGAATGTCTTCAGTGCCCCACCCAATACAGTGCACACAGCACAACTGTGTGATCTTCACAGTATTTATAAACTAAAGTACAAACTGTTGTTTCATTGATCTGGAATGGATTTTACCAAACAGGGTCACTCCTGAAAAATTGTAGGTTAAATATTGCAAAAAATGCTCTCTCTCTCTTTTTAAAGTATCAACCTAAAACATACTTTGCTCCAGGCAAAAAATGTTTTGCTTCACACCTTTGTTTGGAAAGTGTTTATGAAATGAAGTCAAGGAGAATGCCACTCCAACCTTCATTGACAGAATGCTTAGAACCACTTAGCCTCTTCTACAGCTTGCACCTTAGGGCCACCAAAACAGAAGCTTAACAGCATACTATTATTATTTTTTTCTGTTAGAACACATTGTGCTTGATGTTGCCTGGACCTGAAGGACCCCTAATGAGAGCAAAGCAAGCTGATTTCAAGGGTTCCAATAATACACAGTTGGTTCCAGCTCTCCAAACACTTATACGTTATTCTACTGGGGGAAAAGATAATTAAGCTTTCAGAAAGAGTCTTAAAAAGGAAGCTTTTGCCCCCTTTCAACGGTATGTTCATGAGTCTCTTTCAAATCACTGATACCAAATTAAAATTAGATCTAAATTAGAATTGTTTTCTTGGCTTCATGTGACAGAAACATTCGTCGTGGTCACCAGGATGGAGGAGCAAAGGGAAAAGGTAACAGTGTTGCCAAGTAGGCCCCCTCCCCTGCTTTGAAGCCTGCTATGAACTGTGTTAAAGTTTCCTGCGTTGCTGTTTTACTGCTACACCAAAGACTGCTGTGCACGTGTGTGTATTCTGATACACGTGTCAGTTTCCTGCCTGCGTGTCAATTACCCTGCTGCAATAGACTGTGTAGTTTACTGACTCCATGTTTGGTTAACTGCACAAAGGACTCTCTTCCTGGGCAAGCCCTGCCCTGGCCTGTATCTGGAATTCCCAGTGTGTGTTTGGACTGTGTTCCCCGTGCCTGCTTTGCCATCTGCCACGGACCGTGCCTGTTCCCTGCTTTGGACTGTGTTTTAAAGTGTTGTTCCCGCTGCCTCCATGGAAGCCTGCCTCATATGGGCCCAAGCCGCTGCCAGCAGCCGGGCGCCTGCCGGGGAAACCTCCAGCGAGCCTGGCTAGGTGCTCCCTGGTCAGTTCCCGTCTGGAGCCTCCCGCGGGCCGGTCGCCGAGCTTGCCCTCGCTACCGGGCAGCCTGCTATCCAGCCTTAGCTATGCCCAGCCGGCATCCATGTTCTCAGGCACCCAGAAGACCCAGAGGAAGAGACTGCTTTGAGAAGCCATTTCGGCGAAGCGGGCACACCACGTCCGCAGCGAGAGCCCCTCGCCCCGCTCTGCATATCTTAGGAGCCGCCCCGGAGAAGGAACTAAGTGCCGACCATCCCAAGCACTTAGAGAATGCATCTCAAAGAAACCTCCGCATTCCAAAGCTGATGACATCAGGACAAGCCCTGTCCGCTGGAACATCCTTTCAGCCCACTTGGATTTCCCCCTCCCTCTTTTGTCCCCTCTTCCTGAGGTGTCACTTATCACAATCTGATTACCAAAGTGGCCCATCCAAGCCATTCAGTAGCCCATTAGACCCTTTGTTTTAATCTGTGAGAACCACCAAGTACAGCACCAGCCCCAGGGTACGTTTTGGGGTATTTAAGCTGGTCTCCCAGACCACTCGGTGCCTCGGCCATTCCCATCCAGAACCCCTCGCTGTCTGTGGCCTCGGCCATTCCCTATCCAGACCTCCTTGCTGTCCGTCTGTGGTTCCAGTGCTGGCATTGGGCCACCCTCGCTGCTGTGTCTCTGCTTCGCTCCAGGATAAGTGAGTATTTCCCCTATCATCGTTGGGAACCAGCTAATGCGAACGTCTCTGTATTTCCTACTCTGTATTTCTTAGACCTTGTATGTTCTTTGTATGATTGTGCAAGCTAGGCTTACGCTACACTCAATACACGTGTTTGGACCTTACTCCTTGTCTGCCTCTTTTTCACTAGAGTGTCTGGGATCGGGACCTCCGTATACATAGGTTATGATCCTCGCTTAATATTAAAGTTACAGACTGCTATAGCTAATTCCCCATTATAATAAAAGAGCAGTTCTGGTAACAACAGAATGGATGCTGATGGTAACACCATTGCACATGTTCAGTTGCTTGCTATTCCTCAAGGTGCCATCATTTGTTCAACTGATCCGATTCACTACACATGATGAGGTTGACAATTTTGGGTTGTGAAATTACTAGAGATTTGGCAGTAGAGCCTTAGGAGAGTGGGGCTTGAGGAGGGGAGGGCCTCAGCAGGGTTTAAAACCACAGAGTCCATGCTCCAGAGCTGCTATTTTCAGGGGATGGATCTCTGGTAATCTGGAGATCCATTGTAATTCTGCCAGTTCTCCAGGACTCAACTGGAGATTGTCAGCCGTAACATGCAAGAATCATGCAGTGGTTAGAGTATCAAACAAGGACTGGGGAACTTGGATTCAGACCCCACTGACTCTGAGTCTCTCTATACAAGACCTCTTAAATGAGACAGAGGAGTTAGCCGTGTTAGTCTGTAGTAGCAAAATCAAAAAGAGTCCAGTAGCACCTTTAAGACTAACCAACTTTATTGTAGCATAAGCTTTCGAGAATCACAGTTCTCTTCAACAGATGCTTCGTCAGATGCATCTGATGAAGAGAACTGTGATTCTCGAAAGCTTATGCTACAATAAAGTTGGTTAGTCTTAAAGGTGCTACTGGACTCTTTTTGATTTTGCTCTTAAATGAGGACACTCAAGTGAAGGGAGACACAGTGTTAGCTCCCAAAGGAAAGGTGAAATTGATAGAGCCTTTCTGGAAGGCAAAGATGACATAAACAAACCCTCTGAGAAGTTGTCTCTGCTGGCTCTAGACAGGTGAGACTGTCTTGTCTTTGTAAACTACACTTCCAGGCTAACATTGCATCTCCCTTCACTTGAGCATCCTTGTGTAAGAGGTCTCGTGTAGAGGGACTCTTTGTCCTGAAGGGC
Organism: Eublepharis macularius; assembly: GCF_028583425.1. Classification (NCBI taxonomy): domain Eukaryota; kingdom Metazoa; phylum Chordata; class Lepidosauria; order Squamata; family Eublepharidae; genus Eublepharis; species Eublepharis macularius. The sequence continues at coordinate 29,730,331 of NC_072792.1, read as the reverse complement.
AATCAACCATTCTCTCTCAGGGCCAAGCTACACATGACGAATGACACTTGAACAGCAAGTGTATTTCTCCCTGTTCACTTGCCCTCCACTCAATCCACTTGTCATTCAAGTGTCATTCGCCATGTGTAGCTTGGCCCTCAGTGTACATTACCTCTCAATGTTAGTAGAAAGACAAATGAGGGAGATTATGTTAGTTGGCCTGATATTCTTGGAGAAAAGGTAGGATAAAAGTGTGAAATAAATAAAGAATGAAGATCTGCCCATGTAAACAGCACCTCCTCCTACAGACAGTTGATCTAGAGTTTGTTTGGTGGCAATCCCATTTAATTCTAATGTTTTGAACATGATTAAAGTAGTGTAACTATGTACAGGCTTGAGGCCTTTGAAGACTCCTATTTGGCTTCCTTTGCTAAAATTTTGTGGTGAATGTCATGTATTGGGTTGAGTTAGGGCTTAGGGAGGCCCCTAATGTCTGTTGGTTCATTGAGTGTTATGTACTGATTGAGCTTCAGTCTGAGCCTAGGCTCCTAAAGCCCTCAGTTCTATTGGTTGTTTTTCTGCTGGCTGCATTGTACAATCCACTATGTACAATAAAGTTCAATCACAGCTCAGTAAATATGTTACATTGTATACAGTTAATGCAAATTATGGTATTCTAGGGAGCATGTTACTATTGGTTGTTGATTATTATTGGAGTGCGGTTTGTGTGTATATATTTGGCTCACATTGAGCTTGTGTTGTCTGTTCTGGCTGTCAATAAACATGTTGTTCTGAGCTGAAATCATTGCTGGCTGAAATCATTTCGAGCACAAGGCTCAATACTTAATCCTGGGGACGAGGATGGGATACAGAGCAGGTAGGCAGCCCCACCACAACAGAAACTAAAGGAGCTGTAGGTGGGTAGGCAGCCCCGCAATGCTCGAAGCTGAATAACTTGCCAGTGAGGAATTGTCACCTCCACCACTCTCGTTTGCACCAGAGTAACTGACAGCATGGCCGCCAAGGGTCAGTTTGAACAGTTTGATGCTGCCGCTGAGGACTGGGACTCATATGTCTCACGGTTCCAATTTCATCTCAAAGTAAACGAAATCACTGGTGAGGAGCAGGTGAAGGCCGTTTCCCTCAGCATGTGTGGTCAGCTGACATTTGAAATTGCCTATGCTCTCGTGGTACCGGAAGTACTTGAAAGTGTGCCACTTGCAACTATCAAGGCAAAACTAAAAGAACACTTCTCGCCACAGCTGTCAAAGCTTGCCAGCCGCCACACCTTTTACAAGTGTGACCAGGTGCCAGGAGAGTCCATTGTTACTTTTGTCACAGCATTGAGGAAGGCAGCACGGCTCTGTGAATTCGCTGACCTTGAAGACGCCCTCTGTGACAGGCTAGCATGCAGCCTATGAGAAAAAAAGTTGCAGTGACAGCTCTTTACAAGGAAAAACCTCGACTGTAAAGCAGCGTACAAGGAGGTGCTAGCAGCTGACCAATCCACCAGGGTGGTATGACAATTGCGGAGTCCAGAACCACCCAAGAAGGAGGACATGGTCCACCATGAGGACCTCGAGAGTGGCTCCAAGGAAGATAACATGGTGCGCCAAACTCAAGCACAGGCCAAGCACTCCAAAAAGCAGTGTTATAGTGGGTCCCCATGTGCAGGTTGGGGGAAACCACAAGAGAAGATGGTGCAGATTCTGTGACGCCAAATGCTGAGCGCACAGCAAAAGGGGCCACATCGCATGAGCCTGCAGGGCGACCAGGAAGGGAGGATCCCCACCACAGTCTCTGCGCTTTGCTCCGCACCACCAAAGGTCGACAGGGAGAGACTGTTCTTGACCTGAAGAATGTCATGCCTTGACTGAGTGTTCTGGTAGAACCATCGTCATGAATACCAATGCAGGCACCAAAGAGAAGATCCGTGTCTGTTCCCCCATTTGTTCGAAAAATAAAAAAATAAAAATAAAAAATGAGTAGAATCAATGCTATTTATTTACGTATTTCTATTGTTGTAGCTTGTTCAGGTACTGAACATTGCAGAGTCTGAATTGAAACACTATGTTTCTCTCCATGAGACACCTTAGTGCATTGCTCCTCAAGTACAGAAAGACGCAATGTTAGCCAGAAAGCATAGCTTAGAAAGAGCTGGCAGAGGTTGCTCCTCAGAGGGTTTGTTAATTTCATCTTCGCCTCACTGAAGGTTCTGTCAGTTTCACCTCTCCAGTGTAAAACTGGCCATTTCCACACACGTTGAATAATGCACTTTCAATGCACTTTCGCAATCCTTTTGAAGTGGATTTTTTGTTCCACACATGGAAAATCAGTTTCAAATGTTCACTAAAGAGTATTGAAAGTGGATTATCCAACGTGTGTGGAAGCAGCCACTGTCTGGTATGGCTAACAGAGGGCAGTGAGGTATGGAAATGGGCTGCAGCTGCCTTCAAGAGCTGAGCTTGGACCTGGAGAGGTTATAATGGGCTGAAGTTTCCCTTCTGGCATTTCACAGCCCCTTCACACAGCTCCAGTGGATAGCAAAGGTTTTTCTTGCTGTCAGCCAAATGCCTCATGTAGAAAGACTCACAGAGATGTCGTCTTTAAGAAAAGCAGAAAAGCAGTAGAGATGAGCAAATTTTTTTCTTAGCATGCTCTGAAAATGTACTGTACAAAATAATCCACCTTGGACCTTTTATTTGTCTTGAATGCTATTTAAGAGAAATCTACATATGCGGCAGATTTACTGCCATAGGTCTCAGGAAGTTAATCATTTCATCTTTAAATATCTGAAGTGGCTCTGCCTGTTCTAAAAGCTAGGATTTTTTTTTTTTTTGGTTCTCTTGGATATCTTTAAAAAGAAAGTTGAAAGGGTGAATGTTGTCATCCCACCATTTTATATGCTTTTAAGCAAGTGGAGGGAAAGCGCTGCAATTGTTTTGCAGTATAGACTTTGCAATTTTCTGCCAAAAATAATAATCTTGTCACAGCATAGTTATTGCTGCTTATTATGAGCAAGACAAGGCAAGGCAGAAAAGTGAGTAACATTTCCAGTGACTAAAATTAATGAGAAAAGTTGAACTTCCTAATGGTTCCCTTTTGACAGAGAACATGATTAAAACAGGGTACATATTGAGGCCCCCACAGTGCAGGATCCCTTTGATCTGTTATGGATTCTCAAGCATAATTCAGCATTGAAACTTGACTCCAATAATGGGATAGTTTTATTTTATATCACTTTTGTGGCAGGTTCCTGGCGAGCCCTCTGGTACTTTCTGGAGTTTTTCAGTGTGCAGAGTTCTCACAAGACAATCCATTCATCATGTTATTCTCTTTGTGACTCCAGACGCTTTGCATGTGAACAATCACAAATGCAAATCTGAAGAGCATAGCACTCCCCCCCCCCGCCAATGCTGGTGGTTTTACTCAAATGAGGTACATGTGTAGGGCCCTTAACTTTGGAGTATCTCTCCTCTTTATGTGTGTCAAACTCGTTCTCCCTTGGATAATTTATGTTTAGGATCACTATTCGGTGTATCCAGGGGTTCCACCTTGGGCAGCACTTGGTAACCAGGTAGAGAGGAAATTAGCAAGGAACCGGTAGGAAAATAGAACAAATTCTCCTTTATTGGGAAAAAAAATATGGCAGAGAGATGAAGAGGGCATGAAACAGACTAATATATTGCACATATACACACACATACACTGCTGATATACAATAAAAACTTGGTACCTAAGATACCTGAGTTTTAGAAGGAGGTTGCTAAGGGGGAAAAATATGAGAAAGCCAGCCACCCCTTGTCCTGGGGAAAGGCAAAAGGCAGCGCAGGAGGCTGAGAGGCCACCTGCGCTGTTCGTCTTTCCCCAGGACAAGGGGAGCGTGGGCAAGCCAGCTGCCTCTTGTCCTGGGGAAAGGAAAAAGGCAGCACGGGAGGTTGGGAGGCCGCCTGCGCTGTTCGCCTTTTCCCAGGACAAGGGGCACGCAGACAAGCTGGCCGCCCCTTGTCTTGTGGGGCAGGTGAACAGCGCGGGCAGCCTCCGAGCTACTCGCGCTGCTTCCAGCTCCACAGTGCACTGGGACAGCCAGCTTGCTGTGTGGGCAGGAGCGACTCAGGAGCTTGTGCGCACGCACGTGCGCGCAACAGCCTGACTATGGTTGCTCTGGGTGCTGGCCTCCCTGATTCCCGATTTCAGACTGGAAACGAGACTTGATTGGTTAGAACCGGGAACCTGTATTCGGCGGCAGCCCAGATCCACGATCGGCTTAATCGGGATTTATTTTTGGATCGTGCCCATATCTAATTGCTGCCAGTGTTTTAGTTGCTTGGACAGAGATCTGGCATGGGAGCAAAGCTAAAATAGCCTGCTGTTGACATGTATGCTGGTGGTTGTTTACACCTGTTCTAAGGCCCCAGCATACCTCCCTTTTCCAAGGAAGCTTCACAGCATAATAAAACGTTCCGTTAATATAGTGAGACTACCAGACAAAACTTGAAAAATGTTATTCCTTAAAATAAAATATGGTTTATACCCTGATGCCTAGTGATATGTGCACCCTGAAGTTTGTAATTTTCCTCCAAGACTCCTTATAAATATCAGCATTTGGGTTCTAAAAATATTGTAGCAATGACAGCACACAGAATGGCTTGCTGCAGCAGCATCTTGTATGTGACAGATTGGAGACGTATGTCAATTGGAAACCGATTATAACAAGACCACAATATAATAGATTAGTGCCAGATGTTGGTTGAGATGGCTCTACGGGATATACAAATATGTCCTTTTTCATTTTTGTTTTGTTTTGTTTTGTTGTTGTGAATGGGGATGCTGCGAAGTTCACGTCAAACACATTCAATAGACAAATGTGATCTCCCGTGAGCCGAACCTCTGTCCTGTTCACCATCCACTTCCAAAGGCCCTGCAATAGCTTCACAGCTATGCAATAGGTGTGGGGGTGAAGGCTTGTGGCAGCTTTGGCATCTGTCTAATTATTGAGATGATTCTACCCACAGTCGTGGATGGTTGGGACAGGTAATTAAATGACATGAGGACAAACTACACCTCTCATTCGATTGTGCGTAAACGGGAATACGGAAAGTAACACTGATAACATGGACTTCAATAGAGGTCAAACAGTAAGACTTTTTTTAAAAAAATACAGTGCTGCCTGACAAAATGATTTGCTCACTGCTTATAGGACTGGTTGATGAATGGAGGATAGGTTTACCATTGGCTACCAGCCACGGTGACTCAGGGCAACCATATTTATTGGAATTAAATCCTAGTGCCAGGATATAACATCAGGGGAAGGCCTCAGCCTCTATGCCCTGTTGTTGGCCCTGCAGAGAAACAAATTGGCTGCTGGGTGAGACATTGGACTAGAGAGCCAGTTTGATGTAGTGGTTAAGAGCGGCAGGACTCTAATCTGGAGAGCCAGGTTTGACTCCCCACTCTGCCTCTTGAAGCCAGCTGGGTGACCTTGGGTCAGTCACAGCTCTTCCAGAGCTCTCTCAGCTCCACCCACCTCACAGGTTGTAAGGATAATAATAACACACTTTGTAAACTTCTCTGAGTGTGGTATTAAGTTGTTTTGAAGGGTGGTATATATATCAAATGTTGTTATTTAGCATTAGCATTAGCATTAGTAGACAGACCACTGGGCTGATCCAGGAGGACTCTTCCTGTGTTATTATGTACTTACTATTTTCTATTTCTGAGCAGCGTGTGATAAATTTGTATCATGGTTATTCTGTTGGCTTGATGTGAGATACATTTTTGGGGACAACTCTATTTTAGAAGAGTTACATATAACTGATTTCCTACCATAACAAGGTCTGTAAGTTAGAGAAACCGATCTCTTCCATAAACATTCTATGTGCTGCTTAGTGTAAACCATTGCTGATGTTTATTAATGATTTAATGCATATTAATGAGCTATGGGTTTGAATTTTTATAAACAAATTAAGAAGCACTCTTAAATCATAACAAAGGAACCTCATCATATGAGGAAGTCAATGAATGTACATTGCTTCCTTAAAAGGGGAAGTAAAGTGGAACACTTAAACTTTGCCCATCCGTTGTCTCCCTGAGCCCCAGGTCAGCGAAAAGCTGAGCTACAACAAAAGCGCAATGTCACCATCTCAACATGCTATCAGAATGAGCAGAGACTAACAGCAGCTTTGATCATACTGCCTCCTCAGCCTTAAACTTTGTGCAGAATAAGGGAGGAGAGAAAGATGTTGTCAGAAATTCCTTTTAATCTTGAGAAGAAGAAAGAAATGAAACCGTAACTGCATACTAGTAAATGCAAGTTAGATGCCTAGATAAGAGCTGTTAGCTGATAGACCTGGAATTAATAAGTGACCTACAAGAAGATTTGGTGGTGTATGTTTTCTTCTTGTACGCTAAGCCTGCTGTGAAATATTATAAATATTAAGGTCCTTTTAATGACCTATTTCTTTGGGCTTGTGATAAGAAGCTTAGTTTCATCCACTTTTGTGAGCCTTTTTTTAGAAGAAACTCCCTCTGATTTCAATGGAACTTATTTCCACATCACTGTATATGCAGTCACTGCTTTCAAAGATCACAGCCTACAAACTGCTGAAATCAATTATCATTAACACAACTTAGATGAATTTAGTGTAGTTATGTCTTTAGTGTAGTTATGTCTGACTGAGGAGTCTGTTGATCACATTGTGGGCTGATCCACGCATTGCCCTCTCGATTACAGCACATATGCCTCTGCTTCTCTTTATTCATTGTCAGAATAAGGGAGGGAGAAAAACATCCTTTCCTTAGACTAGAGGCAAATACAGTGAGGAGCTGCTATGGAAGATTTCAAGCACTTTCGTTTTGATGGCAGTCATGTGTGCAACTGGATGCACATACACCATTCATGTGTTACTTCTAGATCCTGGTCACAATGCAAAGGTCCCACTAGAAGAAAAGTGTTTATCAATAGGGATTCCACAGCAATGACAGTGACAGGACAGGACAAACTCCATGTCAAGTTGTAGATTAGGCTGCAGTGCAGGAGAGGAATTTAAGTTTTGTTTTGTTTTGGGCCAATTCCCCTTTTCACTTTGCTTTCTGCCTCCATGCTTTACCTAAAGGTCTCTTGATCCTCAGGAGCAGAATTTAAAGGGGGTCAATGAACCACAGCAAGAGGCAGGAAAGTCTTGCTCGGTCAGTTTCTCTGGGCTGGTGGTGCTCTGGAACCAATCATGTGAACTTTACACAGTACTTCAACAGAAAAACCATAAATATTAATGGGTGTCCTACTTTCTAAAGGTAAGTCAGGTGACATTTTTCTGGAGCAGGACCTCGGGCCTGGTTACTGAGACTAGGAAGCATTGAATGGAGCTGGAGGCAAGAAACTGGGCAAAGGAGCTTGGAGCTTGGTAGAGTGGTTGATCCAGCAAGGCAGCCTTCTCAAGCTTCAGACTAAATAAACTGGGAGTTAATCAAAAAGTGTCCAGTAGCACCTTTAAGACTAACCAATTTTATTGTAGCATAAGCTTTCGAGAATCAAGTTCTCTTCGTCAGATGCATGGCACAGAAACTGGTCAAATACAGAAGAGGAGGGAGGAGGAGGGGAGGAGAGAGAAGAGGCAATTAGGGCGTGAGAGGGAGGGTGCAACCAAAACATTCCTTTGCTAGTAAATGTAAACATCTCCTTTTGGTGTTGGGGTCAGTTGGAGTTTGCCCTGTTAGTTTGTAGCAGCAAAACCAATTCCGATGCGACTCTTTTTGATTTTGCTACCACAGACTAACACGACTAACTCCTCTGCATCTATGACCATGGGAGTTAATCAGGCTCAGATGAATTTGCTGGCAGGTGTGGAAGCTCCTGAAGTTGTGCTGTTCTTTGGCCAGGATTCTATAAAGAGGTATTATTTGCAGAGCACTGTTCTGGATTCATAACAGGACTGAGCACAGCCAGAGTCTCATTTTTCCTCCTTTGCCGGTGCCTTCCACTACTACTCTTGTGAATTAGAAGCAGGTCCATAAGGGTTATCTGTCCACGTTCCCATCCTGCCTGGTGAAGGCCTGGTGGCTCTTCCACAACGGCAGAATCTCTGGGGATACTTGATACCCTCAGAGCAATTTTACAATTCTGTGAGTGGTAAAGGAGCTCATGGGGAGGGCAGAATAACAATCTGAAGTAAATAGAATAAATAAATAAAAAGAAATAAAGCATTTACTCTAGCCAAGAAAAAAAAAATGTCGCACTAATGTGGATAAATTAATGAAGCCCTCCCAGTGGATAGAACTTCTAACTCTGTACTGGGGTGAACTGAACCTCCAGAGGCTTTCAGGCCCATACAGAACTGGAAGATAGGGAGCTGGTTTTTAAAATAAGAATAATGTTTCTATGGAAATTAATCAAACGAGAAAGTTTAGCGAGGTTGAAGAGGAAGTAGATCATCCTCCCCAATTGTCATCGTGCTCCACAAAGCCAGCTTCAGACTTGGTTCCAGTAATGTCCAGTACAGCTGTTTCGGACATGGCTATGATTTTTTTTTTTTTAGAGGAATAGGGTTAGATAATAAACTCTCATTGAATTTTCTTTCATGGAATGTGGCTGGATGGAAATCAAGGATTGTAAATAAAGAGGTTTTAAGGGTTTTTTTTTTTAATGGTGTTATCCTCCTTCGGGAGACTTGATCTGGAGGGAAAATAACCTTACCCAGTTATCAGTTCCTGACAGTGAAAGAAAATAACACAAATTTAAGGGGAAGATTAAAATGGGGGGTGAGTTTATTTCAACACTGTGTTGTTACCCATATTAAGCCAGTTATTGTTGACTCTTCTGTTGCATTGTCTTGTACAATCTTTGTGGGCTCACAGCAGTTATTGATAATAAATGCCTATGTAAGTCCCACCCCCATCATTGCCTGAGAAATTGGAACTTCTATTGGAATAAGCTTCCAAAGTTGTACCATCATACTGAATTACTTTGTCCTAATACTCCAGTTATTCTGGCTATTGGTGACTTAAGAGGTTTTTGGAGGTTTTTCAAGATTTAAAATTTGGGTCATTGGATCAAACTTTCCTCTTTCTTTAGCCCACAATCTTCAAAAGATGCTGCAGTAAATTGTGGCATTCCCTTTTTAGGCTGGTTACGTGCTAAATTGGGTTTAATCATTTTAAATGGAGAAGCTAGATACAATAAGGTTGGAGATTTTACCTATCTTTCAACCAGATGGTGTAGTTTGATTGACTATTTTTCAGTTTCACCTTTTATCTCTGATAGTTTAAGATCTTTTTCATCAGGAAACCCCTTTGATAGCAAACATTTACCCTTAGAGATGGAACTGAACTTGGGTTCAAAAGTCTGTTCTAGTTCAAACAATACGGGAGAACATTTTGCTAACATTGGGGTCAGGAAATGGTTCCCAAAATTGGTACAACAACTTCAGTTGGACTTGAACTCATCGATCTTGATGGATATAAGGAACAAGATCATTTTGGGACATTTAGATAGCATTCTTAAACATTTCTTTCAGTTGTTGGATATATTACAATCCTTCTTTATAATTTTGAGATCATCTACAAAAAGGGATAGTGGGCATCTTTGGTTTGACAGATTTTTTAAAGCCCTGAAGAGGAAGAAATCCCAACTGTTATCTAGCTTTCATAGAAGCAATTATCAGCTTACACTTCTATTTACAGCATCACCTCACAAAATATAGTAGGTTAAGGGAAAGGGTTTACCATAAGCATTATTGGTTGAAATTACTCCAGGACTCCTCTGTGAGAGACTCCTGTAAATTTTGGCATTTGGTAAATTCTCACAGCAGAGGACATTAGTTGACTTCTACTTGTCCAGTAAAACTTATAGAGTGGGAGAAATATTTTAATACAGTGTTTAATGATGATAGTTTTCCAACTGTCAACCCCTCTTCTATGATTATAAACCCAGATCATTTGGAAAGATAGAACCCTGCCTCTACTGTGGAAATTTTTACCCTTTGGGCAGAATAGAAACAAAGGAAGGCTGCTGGCCCAGATTGGGTTCCTGCTAAGCTTTTAAAGCTAGACATTAATTGGTGGGCCCCTATTCTAACTGCTGTGTTTACTGCCCTCAATAATTCAGGCAAATTCTGGAGTTTACTTTCTCCCCGTGGAAAACAAGGGACATGCGAAGGTGTCCAAAAGAAAAGACAGAGTATTAAGGAGGGACAAAATTATTATTTGCATATGCAAATAATAATTCTTGACAAAATTTATATTTGCATATAATTCTTGACAAAACTATTATTTGCATATAATTACCACTTTCTCTGGCTGCCTCGAGGTTGCTGCGGCTCCATTTTACCTCATAGTATGATTTGATCTGATGGTACCTCTTTAGGCTGCCATACCAGGAGCCAAATGAAAGAATAGTGAGTGCGAGGACTGCCTTGCCACTAAGTCATTGTGAAGAAACAGCAGGGGACGCAAGCTATAATTTCCCAGCATTTGCACTGGCACACTTTTTCACCCCTTTACTAGCTTGACAAATGTTAGCGAATATTGTGGAGCACCAAGAAGAATGTATTGTCAGTTATTGTAAGAGCTATTGTTTATGAAATTATTACCTACTGTTACCATCACCAAAGGAAGAGTTCAGTCATCTGCAAGCCTAAAGTAGATGAGAATATCATAAAATACGTTGGAAAAAGCAGTTCTAATACAGAAAAGAGAAAATGGTGATTTAGTAATTTAGCTATATAAACAGATTTTGGGGGGATGGTGAGAAGGCCTGGGTTTTTAAAAATTCCTTTCCATTCCCACCCCTACTTAAGCCTGGTGGGTTTCTGGCAGTGTAATCCTAAACAGATGTACGTACTTCAAAGCACATTGACTTCTGTGAACTTAGAAGGGGATAACACAGTGTTACAGTGTTACTACAACTGCTTTGGACTCCACTCTGAATGTTGATTTTCTGAAATATGTAATATAAAAATAAAATACAAGTAGGAGCCCACAACAAAATGTTGTGGATAATAAATGTACATATTCCTTGGGAAGAGAAGAGACTTATTCAATACAGTACACAGATTGTTTTTAGAAGAAGCGATGGGTTTTTCTTGTTGCTTTTGTTCATATGTTATGTTTATGCATGCATGATTTTTGAATGGCCATTGTTATCTTTTCGATATCGATGTGTTGTTTATGACTGTTTGTATTCCAGTTTTTCATTGAAGTATTTTGGTTGAATAACACAGTTATGTATAGCTGAGTCTGCATAGGGCTCTTTCAGTCCCCATTCTGGAACATTTTTTTCCTGGCCATCTGCACCAAATGTGCCACCATGAGTAGTCACTCTGGCCATTATGTGGCTTTTCCATGGCTTTCCTGGGAGTGCTTATACTAGGGTGTTATTAAAAAAATCCACTTTGCAGGTTGCCATTTCCCTGTGCACATTCTTTATTCCATTTTGGGGTGTTCCCCCCTCCCCCCTCCCATCCCCTGCCAACTCACTTCATTGTGATTGGCTACTCTCGTCTATCCAGCCACGCCCTCTCTCCTCCTTTCCATCTCCCCTCCCATCCCGTTTCCTCTTTTTTTAATGCTACGTCTAGCACAGGATTGATGAATCGCTGGTTTGAAAGCACAGAGGGAGTTTCATTCTTTCTGCAGAAATTGAAACTATGCCATTGAAATGGACCAACCTGCATCAATTTCACCTCCTAGCTAAGTAGAAGAGGCTGGTCAATTTCACCCTATTTCCATCCACACGTGTTGCTAATAGAAAGTCTTTAAAAAGCTGCCTCTCTGTTGAGAATGGGCAGGTTGTCATCATCTATGCCCCCCACCCCCAGTTCTCAACCTTCTTAACTAAGGCCGACCCTGCTTAGCTTCTGAGATCTGACAAGATCAGGCTCTCCTGGGCTATCCAGGTAAGCATATACTTTAATGAAAAACAAATCCTGCTTTAGGCCTAGGCACCCAAGAGACCTGGGGTAAAATAACAAAGTGATTACTGTATTAATCAGTTCAAAATGGAATGGAATTTAAAAATGAAATTTAGTGCGAAAGTTCCATTCAGTGGGTGGAGGGAATCCAAATGATCTATGGTAATTTAACATCATGTTGCCACTCTCAGAGTTCGAACAAAATCTCCTTCCTAATATAAAGAAGGGGGGACCCCAGGGACCTGCTTTCAAACTAGGATTGCCAATCTCCAGGTGGGTCCAGGAGATCTCCCAGAATTTACAGCTCATCTCCAGACTACAGAGTTCAGTTCCCCTGGAGAAAATGGTTGCTTTGGAGATGGACTCTGTGACTTCATAGCTTGCTGAGGTCCCTCTACTCTTCAAACCCTGCCCTCCCCAGGCTCCACCTCCCTATCTCCAGGAATTTCCCAGCCTGGAATTACTACCGCCCCTAGCCTACTCCCAACCGTAGCCTTCCAATCTCTCTTGCTACTGCTGCTCTTCTTCCTTTTGGGGTTCACTGGGAAATAGTTTCTCCAAATGTAGTTGGAGCAGAACGGAACTCTCACCACCCTTCAAAAGAATCATGTAAGCACTTGACTGATGAACCACATATTTTGCAACACTTAACGCTATCTGTGCTTAAGGGTTCGGTTCCAGTTCAGGTTCAAAGTGACCAATAGATTTTAGGTTTAATTCTGATTCACAGCCTTAAAAAAAGGAAAACAGTTTAGGGGTTTGGGTTCAAGGTTCTGTTTAACTATCTGGTGCAAATTTAGATATAACAATTACTTGTTATTTCTTCAATCTCACCTACTTCATAGCTGAGAATAAAATGAGATCGCTCCTTGAGTTATCATGTTCTCAGCATCCTACAGACTTGTAGAGTGAAAATACACATTGTGGATTACCTGGGGATGCTCACGTGTAGGATTTTGTGTGGTCCTCAATTCATGTGCAGCCTGTTTATGCTCAGCACACATTAATGCTGCTTTCACGGGAGCACCCTTTGTGTGACTGCATCTGCAAGTGATTCTGGAGGGCAAAACACCAATTCAGCTCTGTTTTTGCAGCAAGAAGTAGTACTGTAGGTTCCTTCGACTTGCCAATTTGCATTTCTTTAAGGTGTGAGAAAATGTCAAGATCTGCATTTCAACAAATGGATGTGGGAGGTGGAGGAAACTGAGATACTTTTAGCAGTTGAGGAGGAAGTGATATCAAACACGTGCATGAGTTCATGCAGAGCAAATTGAAGTGCAACTGTGCGAGTGAGTGCATGGAAAGTTGGAAGGGTGACATGTGAAATGAGATTCACTTGAGCATCCCTAGATACTTAGTAACATGTATTTCCACCCATGGCATTGTCTTAAAGTTAAGGCTGGCGATGTCACACTGAATAGCAGTTCTAACAGTAGTTCTTCCTCAGGAATTGCATCATAAGCATTTGTGAATGTATGTTGTCACAATCAAGAGGCTTTGATGAGATGGACCATTCACTAGAAAAACAATTTCCTTTTACAAAATTACATGGGAATGAACTATATGCTAAATGAAAAATGTAGGGCCATGTTCAGAAATACAGTATCTTCTTTGGATGCAGAAGGTTCCATGTTCAATCCCTGACATCTCTAGTTGAAAGGATCATGATAATATGAAAGACTTTTCACCTGATATCCTGGAGACCCACTGCCTGTCCAAGTAGACAATATTGACCTTGATAGAACAATGGACAGATAAGGCAGTTTCATGTATGTCCACGAGCAGTTGAGCTGTTAATGCCAGATTAGTGCCTTTTTTTGTGTATAGTAGGGACTATGAGCAAGTATGCTGACATCAAGTGTGTGGGCTAGTGGATGGCCCTGAGATTTCAGCCTTCTCTCCTGAGGCCCTAAACTGCTTGAGGGAGGGGATTAAATGAGATGTTATTTTTAACCAACATATTCATCGATCATTTAAAATCAAGAGATTCTGCGGAGTGAAATTTTGTTTTCGTTGGTTAGTCACGTATTGGGGTTGAACGAAATGAAATCCACTACAACATTCCCACAGCAATTCTGCGTGGGGGAACCTTGACTGGTTCTGTATGCTTACGCTGCAGTGATTAGCCAGACCTTTTCTTCTCTGTCACTTCAGAGAAGACTTAGCAATTACAGCCGCTGACTTTGACTCTTTATAAAGAGTAAAATATAACATATGGTTTGTTTATTTCTGTCACTCCGTGGTAGAGAATGGCAGATGGTTAATGGCCAGGCTTTGAGAAACAGTCTTCCCAAAAGTCACTTTTACAGCTATCTGTCAATTTGATTGGAGAGTGTAAGATGCCCATTCTTCTTGCTATGAAACCCTATATTATGATAGAATGAATGCAATTTCTGACATAAGCATTTACATCAGTATCTCGGTTTCTTCATAGCTGCAGCATATTAGTCAAGCAGAAGTCTCCAGAAGATAAATCACTGTCGGCATAAGTGGAAGATGTGATTTATATTCCACTTTCATGTATTTGTTTAGAATGGAACTGTGAGATTAAACAAAAAGCTAAATTGGCTGTTGACTCAACGGGAAAAAAATGAACACTTGTAAGTAAATTGGGCTTCATAGACTGGTACTTGGGACATTAAATATAAAGCACTGTCCCTTTCTCCCCAGCAACCAAATGCCAAACTCTATATAGAAAACAAATTACTTTGGGGGGTCGCAATTTGCTAATGTTCTTCAAAGAGCTGTGCCAAGTTATGAATAGAGGTTATAATTCTTGTGCCTCAAATTGGGAATAATATGGAAAGTGATGCTTTTGCTTAAATGCAGCCTGATGAGAAAATGTTGACTGGGCTGCTGTACAACGTACACGCACATATATTTATATGTTATATCTGCCTCATTCAAAAATGTAGGGACACTGTCACATTATTAGCAATAGATGCAGAGGAGTTAGCTGTGTTAGTCTGTAGTAGCAAAATCAAAAAGAGTCCAGTAGCATCTTTAAGACTAACCAACTTTATTGTAGCATAAGCTTTCGAGAATCACAGTTCTCTTCGTCAGATGCATAGAGGGCAAGAAGAAACTGGTCAGATATATAGGTGGAGAGGGGAGGGAGGAGTAGATGCAAACAGTAGCTTCTGATATGGAGATCAGTTTGCTTCTGTTAAGGAAGTCAGTTACTTCTGATAATGAGAAAACCATTCATAGTCTCTATTCAATTTGACTCAGTCAGGCTGGGATTGAATAGAGACTATGAATGGTTATCTCATTATCAGAAGTAACTGACTTCCTTAACAGAAGCAAACTGATCTCCATATCAGAAACTACTGTTTGCATCTACTCCGCCCTCCCCTCTCCACCTATATATCTGACCAGTTTCTTCTTGCCCTCCATGCATCTGCCGAAGAGAACTGTGATTCTTGAAAGCTTATGCTACAATAAAGTTGGTTAGTCTCAAAGTTGCTACTGGACTCTTTTTGATTATTAGCAGTGAGAGTTGTAAATTGGTGTGAGCACAGAAAAAATATAACATTGGCTTGTTAACCAAAAGCATATACTGGAAAGTTTAAGCTGGGTGCCTGTCCACTTTGTAGCTTATCTAGTTTGATATAGCTCATCCACCAAATATGAAAGCTAATTAGGAATTTTGTGGACTTCCTGGTTTTTCTGCCTCCCTGGGACTGTAAAAATGGGGAAAGGATGTCATAATTCATGGCTGATAGGCTCAGTTTGGCTTGTTGGGTCAAATGTTGTGCAGACTTGTTCTATGATGTTCAAACAAAACAAATCTTCTTCTGGTGATGAAATCTAGAACTCTCCAAGCATGGCCCCCAAGAAGATGAAGAACATTCTTGGACTATCCTGATAGGCATGAGTGGACCAGTATAAGATAACAGCCATGTAGCCACTTATGCATAATATATCATATGAAAAAACATGACTACATTCCAAAAGATACATAAATTCCTTTCCATGCTGGATTCAACTATTAGTACTGAGAGGACAATGGGCAGTGTGGTGAAGCACTAACATCGTTTTCTGTGCTTCCAAAAGTGATGTCAGCATATTGCCAGAAGATACCAGGGTTATTTGGGCAAAACTCTATGGCTCGACCATAGAATTTTGCCCCAATACCAGAGCTTACCTGTCGACTCTCAGCATCATTCTGAGGTAACTTCAGGCCTCATGGGATGTGAAATCAGCACATCACCAGTGATGCCATCAATCACAGGTGAGCCCCCCGCCCCCCACTGTGGATGAGTCCAGCTGCTGGTTGCCAAATTGCACCTCGCAACCCTAAGAATATCCACTAAGGCTACTAAAGCTAATCAGTTCCATAGTCGATTTTTAGCATAGATAGTTTTTGAGAGGAAAAAGATGAAATGTTGGTGGTCACCAAGATGTTTTTCTCCAGGAGATGTGCATCAGTGTATTGGGGTAACAGGGATATTGATATAATCCCAGGAGTCTAAAGTGATTTTTGAGGGGTGGAGGAGGTCCCTAACTAGATATTTGCTCCTTGTAACTAAGATAGAGTCAGTGAAATTCTGTAAATAGAACCATATAGAAATATATTTTCTACCCAAACCAAAAGCTCAATTATGTCTGGCATAACAAGCCCAGGAGTTCCGAGGGGGTGGAGCTTGGGGAGGGGAAGCATTGCTCGTGCCATGATATCACTTCCAGAGGACCACCCGGAAGTGACATCATGGCATTTGCATGGTTTTCTCTTGCTACTCTATTGAATGAGCACAGGGGATGTAGTCGACTTGCCAGGTGCCTGCTGATCTCCTGCCATTCATGTCTCTGCCTGCCGGTCACCAGCTGATCCATGCGAGAAGGCAGGCTGGGGAAACAGGTGTACACACATGTCCCTGATCACTTATATCACTTCAGGTGTGACCTGTAAGAGATGGCATTGCATTAGAGCTGATTTGGAAATCATATGAGTGAGAATTGGCCCTGATGTGACACTGTCATTTCTGGGTCATGCCGGAAGTGATTTCATTGGCTGAGGATGTGGGTGCATATGCACACTAGGAAGACCAGTAAGTACCTGCCTCCTCTCACCTCCTGCTGGTGATTGGGGGGGGGAGGGCTGCCAACCCGAGGTAAGAAGTTGCCTGCCACAGGATGGCAACGGGTAAGCATATATTGGGGGCACTGTAGAAATATGCTGGATGTGAAAGAAAGGGTCAGATCTGGCAGAGCAGCAATACATACCCAACACAGCAGTTCTGGCAGCCCTTCCAACAGCAGTGCTATGCATTCCCAATAGGGCTGTCAATCTAGCAAAGAAACGGGGGGCTTTTTTAAACTTTCTCCATCAGTTGCATTCAAAAGCACAAATACTAGTTATAATGTGTAGCGGAAGATATTTTGCTTCTCCATCTTTCTGAGCTGTTCCAAGTCTCATATCTGTTCAGTGAACAAGACTAATAGAGATTCCCATGGCATTTTGCATTGGTAAATGTTTTCAGGAGTTTCTTATGGGAAATAAACAAGATGAGATTTTCTCCTTTATGTATAGCAGAAGGAGGAATCACCTCCTTTTACTCAGCACAGTAAGAAGTTGCCTCTTTTTAGATGTCTGCAACAAAACAAGGATCCTCCAGGGAAACAGCTATCCTTGACCTTTAAGGAATTTTCTCTGACAGACAAAACACACAAGAAACCTCATTTAACTTACGAATCCAGGGAAAGCACTGCAGTATTTTTTTTTAAAGATAATATGATTCAATAAGACAATAGAGTAAATCTCTTTCGAAACAATACTGGCTTCCAAAACTGAGAGATTACCTCAAAAATAATTTCATTTTCAACTAGCAATATGTAAATCTGTATTTAACCTATTTAGGTGTTTGTGTGATTTGCTGCAGTAATTTCCTCAGCACTTTGTTGCTTTGCATAGAATTCATATTCCTCACGAGTTCCATCCTCTTTCCAGTTGCATTAAAAAAAATCATTAGATTTAATCTAAAACTTTCACAATATAGTGCTATAAGAAAATTATGTAACTATTTAGTAGTGGTTCTCCATAATTCAGCCACTGACTTCACACCATGAATAAAATATTTTTTTTCACATATTATTGATGGTGGCGAGTGCCATCAAATTGAAGCTGATTTATGGCGAACCCTGCCCTGCAGGGGTTTTCAAGGCAAGAGAGTTGTGAGATTAGCAGATTTTAGGAGTGACTTTAGATCAATCATGAAATCACAGTAGTATAAAAAAAGAGACATGAAATATATTCTTTGTGCATGTTTTAAAGTAACTGGTCCCTGCCTGGGCCCCTCTGGCTTCTTGGGCCTTTCTGGCTGCCCACCAGAAAAGGAGACCTTTTGGTCTTCAGGAAGTATAGATAAATGGACATTCCTTAGACCCGTCTGCAGAAACAGAGGTAAGAAAGAGTGAGGGTAGAATGACCATATATGGGGAAGCTGATAAGAAGAAGGTATGAACAGGGATAGAATTGCAGATGTTCTGTCGCGAGACTAAGTTTGAAAAATGGACAATAGCCAATCCAAAGATGTGAAAGAAGTCAGATGCTTTGCCTTGAGTGTGACTTTTGTTTCTCCAATGTGATGTAATGTGCCTTTAAAATAGCATGTACTCCTTTGTTCTGGGGACACTCTCAGAGCTCACCTAGTAGTAGTGTGTCCTATATTTGCACATATATCTGGCTTTTCTTTACAACATCCTTCATTAGACTTCATTCTCTGTGTGTATTCATTTCTCTTAATTGGTTAAGATAACCAGACACACATAATTTGGGTACAACAGAGTGATAGAGGTGGTTTGCCAATGTCATTGTGTGCGTCTGCATAGTAGTGACCCCTTTGGGGAGGTCTCCCATCCAATTACTAACCAAGGCCGACCCTGCTTAGCTTCTGAGATCTGATGAAATTCAGCCTGGGTTTAGATATTGCCTATTTTCTCATAGTTCATTATTATGTTGTTTTTCAATAAATGACAACAGTAGCCAACAAAGCCTCTCGAAGAAATCATGTCCTGCTAGTGATGTTAAACATCAAACACAAGTTTCAGCCAAATAGATTCCCATGTGATAATATTTTTTATTATTTTAAAAAAATTGCTATGGCAACTTTTGACCGAGCTCAGGGTACCCAAGACAGTGAACATTAAAACATGTCATAGATGAAAACATTTCAAAGATTAAAAACAGCACTGTATATACATAAATTCACAAACCAAGTGGAGGGCTAATAAGTAAAAAGAATCAGTAAGGGAATAACAAACAAAACAAAAGAAAACCACCTGCTGGCGGAAAACACTAATAGAGGGAGACAGACATATCTCCCTGGGGAGGGAATTCCAAAGATTTGGCACCATGACCAAGAAGGCCCTTCCTCACGTAGCTACCTATCTAGCCTCAGGTGACAGGGGCACCCAAAGCAGGTCCTCCAAAGATAACCAGAGAGGTTGGGTAGGTTTATATGGAAGTACATTGTCCTTAAGGTAGAAGGCCATGTGGCTCATGGAACCAATATAATATAAGAGTAGAACCTCTATGTAGTAGGTATTGTGAAAGAATTGTGGTTTCCCCATCATTTTGCTATTTGAATAGATTCTTAGATTTAGGAGGGGCCTTATAAGGTACACAGTCCAACTCCATGGTCAATGCAAAGAAGCCAGGCTAGAACATCCCTGACAAGATGACAGTCCAACATCTGAAGGCCTCTAGTTAGGGAAAGCCCCTCTCTCTTCCTGGTAATTGGTTTAATTGTTGAACTGCTCTTGCTACTTATGATGGAGAGTGCCCTCAAGTCACAGCTGACTTATGGCAACCCCTGGTACGGTTTTCATGTCAAGAAACTAACAGAGGTGGTTTGCCATTGCCTGCCTCTGCAGCCCTGGTCTTCTTTGGAGGTCTGTCATCCAAGTACTAACAAAGGCTAACCCTGCTTAGCTTCTGAGATCTGACAAGATCTCACCTGAGGCTAGATAGGTAGCTACGTGAGGATGGGCCTTCTTGGTCATGGTGCCAAAACTTTGGAATGAGGGTGCCCCTCATCTGGGTTATCCAGGTCAGGGGTTCTGGCTATTAGGAATTTCATGGTCAACCAATGTTCTTTCTCTTAATGTTCAAGCAGCATGCTGCAGTAATTAAAGTGTTAGATTATGGTCTGAGGGCCAAGCTACACATGACGAATGACACTTGAACAGCAAGTGTATTTCTCCCTGTTCACTTGCCCTCCACTCAATCCACTTGCTGTTCAAGTGTCATTCGTCATGTGTAGCTTGGCCCTAAGAAAACAAAGTTCAAACTCATACTCTGCCATAGATACATGCTGCCATGAACCAGTTACTTTTTCATCCTGGTCTTCCTGATGCAATTGTTGTGAGGATAAAATGAAGGAAAGGAAAGAAATTTTGTAAGTAATTTTGGGTCCTCAGTGGGAAGAAAAGTAGGAATGAATGAATGAATACCTTCCAACACAACAACTCCATTATATGTAGTTTTGCCCTCTGCAGTAGCAGAGAACAAATTTGTTGCCTTCTTCTTGCTAATAACTGTATCAGGTACTTTAAGGTGCTGCAGTTGTGTTGGTCTGTAGTAGAAGAGCAAGATCCAGGTCCAGCAGCACCTTAAAGGCCAACTAGATTTCCATCGTATGACTCTTGACAGCTCATACTCTGGAAATGTAGTTGGCTTTTCAGGTGCTACTGAATCTTGCTCAGGGGGAATCTTAACAGCACAGTCATAAAGGGTTGTCATGTGGAAGAAGGCAAAACTTTTTTTCTGTGCTGCATCAGAGGGCAAGACTAAATGGATGCAAATATAGATATATTGTCAAGGAAATTCAGAACAACCTACGTAAATCAGATCCCTCAAGTCACAAAGGTTTCAGGCTGACTCATACGTTGTGAACTTCCAACACATAAAGCACTCTCACACTGGAGGAAAAAAAAATTATGTATCTAAATTACTTGGCAATATCTCATGTGATTTTAATATTTCTACCTGCACAATTTCTATGCAGAAAATCCACGTTTGATTAAGCCCTAATAGTTGAGGTGAGCCAAGTAACAATGACAGCGGTAGAGAAAGTGGAGTGTAAAATGAGACACCCAAACAGTTTGGAGAAGAGGGAGAGGCAAGAGAAAGGAATATTGAAAGCAGAGGCATGCAGATTTTTTTTGTTTCTGAAAGGGAGTTACATTTTTCAAGAGCCTTGGGAGCTACCAGTCACAAAATGGCAGCTCAGTAAGTGAAGACAGTGACAAAATGGCAGCTCAGCGGGGGGAGCAAGTTACAAGATAGCAACTTGTACAGTGTTTCAAAGCAGAACTGCAGTGGTTGGTTGGGGAGGGGGATCGATCCTCTGCTATTTTCCCAAAGAACTCTACCTTGCCCTTCAATGGAGAAAAAATATATGTACTGTTGGTGGTGGAGAGTGCCCTCAAGTCATAGCTGACTTATGGTGACCCCTGGTGGGGTTTTCGTGGCAAGAAACTAATACAGTCTCCCATCCAATTACTAACCAAGGCCGATCCTGCTTATCTTCTGAGATCTGACAAGATCAGGCTCACCTGGGCTATCCAGGTCAAAGTATATATACTCTAACTTGTATGTCGCCCCCACCCCCCCCACCCCAGGAGACAAATAGCAGATTTGATGGAGGAAGGAAGAGTCAATAGCATGTTCCGTTCCTGTTCACAGTGGGGATGAATGCATGCACACATGAAGGAGGAAGTGACGAGGCAGACAAGAAAGGGTGCTGGTACCGTTTTCCCATCCAGAGGAAAGGTATGCTTGTCTCCTTCTCCGTACAAAAGGTAAAGAAGAGCGAAGCTGCTGTAGTATCTTAAAAGGAAGGGGGGAAAGCTATTACAGCCACACTGGAGAAGGGATGGTGAGTGAATTGCTCACTCCCAAGTGACCTTCTGTCCACTCCTGATTTAAAGGGTAGGGCTACCTCTTGCTGTTTATTTAATGCTCTGTCTTTTAAGTGGTCCAGCTATCCATTCCTTTTATGCATTTGCAGCTTGCAAAAACTTAGAAAGTATACCTATTAAGTATTTGAATGTTTCCTCCCTTTGCGTTTAAAGTTCAGTCCTAAATTTTTACCTTGGTGATAATGCTGTCTTTGGGCTGTACCACTTCAGATTCGTGATGGGGACAAATGCAGGATTAGGGGAATTTAGAATATGAACTCTCCCTCTTTGGAAAGCTGAACACTATTACAAGTTGGGCCCAATTTACCACTGTCCTAAAAGCAGAGTTGCTTGACAGTCCTCTTTTAAACAAAATCACTTAAGGCTAAAAAGAGATCTTTTCCTCCTCATTCTTCTCATTACTTTATTAATAGTACGCCTTTCTCCCTGAGAGTCAAGGCAGATTAGACAATGTAAACCAGGGGTTTTTGGAGATCTGTGAACAAGGCATACAAAAATGACCCCCCCCCCCAATTTCCTTCCTGTTGCTTTAAAAATTGTCTACCTTTATGGTTAACTGGAAATCCCTTATTGACTTCCTGCGTGAAATGAGGCAAAATGAACTGATGATTTCTGGTTTTGATTTCTAAGAAGATAAATTTGGGAAAAATAAATAGAACAAAGGGCACTATTAAAAAGGTAATTTTTGGAGATATTAAAACTAAAGGTATAATGTTTGTTAAAATATGATAGGTGTAGAGAAAAATGGAAAATGAAATATGTATTACTTTTCTTCGTTATGTTCAATTTTTTGTTCTTTTCCTCTCTTTGTATTCTTTTTTCTTTACTTTCTTTTTCCATTTCTCTGCCCTTTTTATTGGGCTTTTAATCTTATAAATAAAATTAAAAGTATTCCTTAAAAATGTATGTCTTTTAGGGGGAATTTTCTTTATGCCAAAAATGTTATTAAAATATTGTTGCGCTCCAAACAACTGTAAGGTGGAGTGGGATGCTATCATACACAATCATTCATCACCATGTTATGGCATCTAGAATAGTTTCCTGTTGATAGGAATTAAAGAAAATATACCCTACCGTTATGATTATGAACATCTGTCTTTGTTTACATCAGGTCATGGTGAATTTTGAGGTAAAATTTTAGTGTTTTCTAGTGTTCATTGTGACTTTTTTCATTCCAGTCTAGTTTTTATAATATATTTTTTTAATCCGTGTGGATGTTTATTGTTAGGAAGGCAAGGCTATAGCATCCATATGTAGTTGCCTTGTCAAAGAACACCCCACATTTTCAACTTCCTATTCAAGCCAAATAGCCTCAGCCTTCTTCTTGAAACTGAATTTTGAGAAGAATTAACATTTGCTTTTTGCTTTATTTGAACAATTTGGATTTATTTTAATTCTTTTCAGGAAGTGGTCATTAATTAATATAAATTATATGCAAAACTGTGTGTGTGTTTGTGTCTTAGGACATTTTTCTAGGGAGGGGGTCATTAGCTTTCATCAGATTCCCAAAGGGGTCCCTGACCTCCCAAAAGGTTAAAAGCCACAAGTGTCTGTCTGGCATAACAAGGTCTGGGATCATTTCATTATGGAAAAATTGAGTGACAAAATTCATCAAGCTGAGCACTTACCCAAAAGCACTAATTTTCAGGAGAAATGGTCTCCATTCTATGAATATCTGGAAAACTATAATATCTGGGCTGTATCAAAGTTTCACGAATCTGTTTTTGAATTGCTATAATGTAGTTCTTAGAATTTAAGCCTTATCACTGTTACTTTACATTGTATATAGTATTGTTATTTGGTTATTGGTTGTGTTTCAGTTACCAATTGTTACTTGTTAATCTGTGCTATCTTGTAATTTATTGTATGCATTTTATTAATAAAATTTTGTTTAATTAAGCACACACACACACACAAGTGTAAATCAATGCAGTCATTCGGTTGGGAGATCTGTAAGCAATGTTATAGTGCTAAGATTACAGGGGTCTTGATAACGCCTAGATTAATGCAAAGATCATTATAATGATTTCTTTTACTTCCAGTTTGTGAATAAATATACCATACTGACTTGCCTGAAAAATAATGGCTTCCAAATTCAATAAACATAACTACTATACAGGGTTGTTTTAATAAATAATATCTAAAATTAAGGAAAACTGATTGATTTCAGCTGATTATTGTCTAAGTCAGGAATGTTGGTTGTTATTGTTTAAAGGACAGGGGAGTTTACTGACAGGCCACATCTCGGCCAGCTTTACATTCAAACTGAAAGTGAAAGCCACCTTTAAGTTAACTTACTTTGTGGGATTTGGTACAGAATGGAAGAAGCTGCCCTGTCGGTGCAGCTGGCAAGGTGACAGGCCTTTCTAGAGCTGAATTCCTGTTATCTTTGTCAGCCCCACCAATTAAGTAGGGGCAAGTTTTCAAATGTTGTTACGCTTTAGTTGATTAATCACTGTGATTAATCATTAAAGCTGGCAGCCCTAGCAGAAGCTCTTAACTTTCCCATAATTGGCAATAGCTTATTCTTGATCTGAATGTTTAGTTGTCTGCCTGCTGTATTGTCGAAGGCTTTCACGGCCGGAGAACGATGGTTGTTGGGGGTTTTCCGGGCTGTATTGCCGTGGTCTTGGCATTGTAGTTCCTGACGTTTCGCCAGCAGCTGTGGCTGGCATCTTCAGAGGTGTAGCACCAAAAGACAGAGATCTCTCAGTGTCACAGTGTGGAAAAGATGTAGGTCATTTGTATCTACTCAGGAGGGGTGGGGTTGAGCTGAGTCATTCTGTAAGAGTTTCCCAGGGTGTGGAATGCTAATGGCGGGAGGCTTCACTGTATCCTGAGGCGGTTCTTTTGCATATGGATTGGTGCTTGATGTGCTAATCTTCTCTGCAGGGCTATTGTCGGGTGTGGAGTGTTTTGTTGGCCTGGTGTTTTTCAGAACTGGAGCCCATGCTCTGTTCATTCTTAAGGTTTCTTCTTTCCTGTTGAAGTTTTGCTTATGCTTGTGAATTTCAATGGCTTCCCTGTGCAGTCTGACAAAGTAGTTGGAAGTGTTGTCCAGTATTTTGGTGTCCTGGAATAAGATACTGTGCCCTGTTTGAGTTAGGCTATGTTCAGCCACTGCTGATTTTTCAGGTTGTCCAAGTCTGCAGTGTCTTTCATGTTCTTTTATTCTTGTCTGGATGCTACGCTTTGTGGTCCCGATGTAAACTTGTCCACAGCTGCAGGGTATACGGTATACTCCTGCAGAGGTGAGGGGGTCTCTGCTGTCTTTTGCTGATCGTAGCATCTGTTGTATTTTTCGGGTGGGTCTGAATACTGCTTGAAGGTTGTGCTTTTTCATAAGCTTTCCCATCTGATCAGTAATTCCTTTGATATATGGCAAAAACACTTTTCCTGTAGGTGACTGTTTTTCCTTGGTTGTTTGATTCATCCTGGGTTTGATTGCTCTTCGGATTTCATTTCTGGAGTAGCCATTTGCCTGAAGTGCGTGGTTTAGATGATTAATTTCCTCATTGAGAAAGCGCGGCTCACATATCCGTCTTGCACGATCCACTAATGTTTTCATTATGCCTCTTTTCTGTCGGGGGTGGTGATTGGAGTTTTTGTGTAAGTACCGATCAGTATGAGTTGGTTTCCTGTAGACCTTGTGACCTAACTGAAAGTTTGCTTTGCGGATGACCAAGGTATCCAGGAATGAGAGTTTTCCCTCACTTTCTTTCTCCATTGTGAATTGTATGTTCAGGTGGATGTTGTTGAGATGATTCAAAAACTCCATCAATTCTTCCTCCCCATGGCCCCATGAAGAATTGATGGAGTTTTTGAATCATCTCAACAACATCCACCTGAACATACAATTCACAATGGAGAAAGAAAGTGAGGGAAAACTCTCATTCCTGGATACCTTGGTCATCCGCAAAGCAAACTTTCAGTTAGGTCACAAGGTCTACAGGAAACCAACTCATACTGATCGGTACTTACGCAAAAACTCCAATCACCACCCCCGACAGAAAAGAGGCATAATGAAAACATTAGTGGATCGTGCAAGACGGATATGTGAGCCGCGCTTTCTCAATGAGGAAATTAATCATCTAAACCACGCACTTCAGGCAAATGGCTACTCCAGAAATGAAATCCGAAGAGCAATCAAACCCAGGATGAATCAAACAACCAAGGAAAAACAGTCACCTACAGGAAAAGTGTTTTTGCCATATATCAAAGGAATTACTGATCAGATGGGAAAGCTTATGAAAAAGCACAACCTTCAAGCAGTATTCAGACCCACCCGAAAAATACAACAGATGCTACGATCAGCAAAAGACAGCAGAGACCCCCTCACCTCTGCAGGAGTATACCGTATACCCTGCAGCTGTGGACAAGTTTACATCGGGACCACAAAGCGTAGCATCCAGACAAGAATAAAAGAACATGAAAGACACTGCAGACTTGGACAACCTGAAAAATCAGCAGTGGCTGAACATAGCCTAACTCAAACAGGGCACAGTATCTTATTCCAGGACACCAAAATACTGGACAACACTTCCAACTACTTTGTCAGACTGCACAGGGAAGCCATTGAAATTCACAAGCATAAGCAAAACTTCAACAGGAAAGAAGAAACCTTAAGAATGAACAGAGCATGGGCTCCAGTTCTGAAAAACACCAGGCCAACAAAACACTCCACACCCGACAATAGCCCTGCAGAGAAGATTAGCACATCAAGCACCAATCCATATGCAAAAGAACCGCCTCAGGATACAGTGAAGCCTCCCGCCATTAGCATTCCACACCCTGGGAAACTCTTACAGAATGACTCAGCTCAACCCCACCCCTCCTGAGTAGATACAAATGACCTACATCTTTTCCACACTGTGACACTGAGAGATCTCTGTCTTTTGGTGCTACACCTCTGAAGATGCCAGCCACAGCTGCTGGCGAAACGTCAGGAACTACAATGCCAAGACCACGGCAATACAGCCCGGAAAACCCCCAACAACCATTGTCTGCCTGCTATTGTCTGATATAGAAAGAGGACAACAAAACACTCGAAAAGGTCTCCCTGCTTATGGAAAATGAAAATGGTTTTTCTTAAGCTGCTGAGCTGAAATGGCTGACCTCTTTAAGCTTGGGTGGTTTGAACAGACTCCATGATAGTACCTAGGAGCTATAGATGGAGAAAATGTCATTCTCCTCAGTTAGTATTTCCTTTCAATAACTGTCAGGGGGTAAGCAATGTTTATTCTGGCATTTTCTTCTTGCAAGCTCGACCCGCCCTCCTCACCCTATGTTACTGCAGTACAGGAATAGCCATTCACTAGTTTTTGGGGCCAGGTAGGAATTTTTTCGCCTCTCGCCAGATTGGCCGTTGGTGAGGGGTGTTTTTTACCTACCTTGTACTGCTAGTTTAGGCTGGTGCATTGCCTTCTTGGTTGTCAAGTTCATGGCAGGTTAGTTTGGGTAGGCAGAGTGGGCCAGTGAGCACCCGGTGGCATCTTCCCATTGGTGGGGAATGGGGGTCTGTCAGGGATTGGCTGGTGGGCTTTTTGGCTGCCAACTGAGAGGGCAGACTGCCCTTGGGACCCCCTGAAAAAGACCTTCCCTCGTGCTTTACGGCGGGGGTATATGGTGCTTTAAACAGGGGAACCATTCACCTGGCCGGCTAGGTTACAGCCATGCAATGGATGGGTTGCGCCTGGGGCAGGGGGTGCTTGCCCAAGCAGGTCGAGGAGTAGGTCCAGGTGACCCCTTGTCTTGGCTCATACCGCTAGTTTACCCTTGCCATTATTAAGTTCTTACTAAATCTTAGGTATTGTTGGTCAATAAATGGCCCTGTTTTCACCCAAGCCTTGTGTACATCTCTTCATTCCGAATGGGAGGGCAAAAAGGCTGCCTACCTTGTCAATGGGTGTGCTTGTGGTGTGTTGTTAGGACAAAGAGCCTGACTGAGACAGTGCATTACTACAATAGAATTGCAACACAATGGACTTGTCTTTAGGGTGTAGCACAGAAGCAGGTGATGTGAAAAGAAATGAAGCTGTTTGACAATGTTATGTTAACAGAAGCAGTTTATTTCAGCCCCAGTTGGCAGGAAGGAATACAAATGTAAGGCGCCTAGATACTTACTTAACAGTTCATTTTTCAGAAGCGATTTGGGATTCTAGCCTATGCATTGTTCTCAGAAACCGAATGAATGAAGATAACTTGAAATGCTTTGAGATAGATTTTTGAACCGCCCAGTTTCTGCAAAGAACATGCTGTCACAACAGTGGGATAGCTTTCAGGAAGCATCCATACCATTAAAGCTGAGAATGCTATTATCCTGTGCACCCCCCACCCCGTTCTTTTTGGTTGTGTGTCCCTTTTACAATGTCCTGGAATTCTCCCAGAAAAACAATAGAGAACTGTTCCCCTCTAGGAAACAGCAGCTTCAAAGGATGGATTCTATGGTACCACATCCCTGCTGGACTCCCCCCTCTCCAGAAAACCCCATGCATCCCAGGCACAGCTCTCAAATCTTCATGAATTTCCCAAGCCAGTTGGCAACTCTATTTGTAATCTAAATACACTGTTTTGCACAAGGTTTCTATACAACTGTGCAATATAATTAACACATTCTTCAGGGGGAATACCTTTCCCCCCTTTTACCCAGCTGTGATCAAAAGTGAAGCAGGTGGCAATGCCCGCCTGCCCTTCACCCAGCTGGGATCAGGAGTGGAGCAGGTGGCAATGCCCGCCCCCTCTTCCCCTGTCTGGGATCAGGAGTGGAGCAGGAGGCAATACCTGCCCCCTTCATTTGGCCGGGATTAGGTGCAGAAGATATGGCAATGCTCACCACCACCCCTGCCTTCATCCAGCTGGTATCAATCTCAGAGTTGGCAATGCCTGCCTGCCTGCCCTCACCTTTCTAGAGCCTGTTGTATTTTTTCCTACAATGGGCTTTGTTGCTAGTGTATATATATATATATATATATATATATATATGATTGTTCTGCATCTTCGAGCAGCCCACACTGCACAAGTTGTTTCTATCTGAGCCTTCTGATTTTTACTTAATAGTTTATCTTTTTTCCCTTTATTTCTCTTGCCATGTCATCATAAACAGAATTGCACCCTTCTTAGCTCATGGGTATCAATGGATTTAGAAGAGAGTAGCTCTACTTCAGATCATGCTGTTAGGTACCCCTAACCTCCACCCTTTTTTGGACCCCCCCCCCTTTTGGCAGGGCGTTAAGAAGTCTTACTAGGTGCTCTATTTCCTGTATTTGATCATTTCAAAGAATGTGCTTCCCTTGAATTTACATCAAACTGAACTTCAAGGCAGCTTCAAACCAAATTTGGAAAATTAAGAATAAAACAAAATTAAAATACAATAAAAACACTCAAAGTAGCTTCACTACACAGATAAAAAGCCAGCAGCTGTCCAGACATTAATTAATTAATGTGTTAAAGAATGCCATAAATAAAACAGTTTTCACTCAACATTTTTTTAAAAAAATCAAATTAGGTGCCATATTTGGGAATGGCATTACACAGTTTACAAGAAAAATCTTTTTTTTTGGGGGGGGGGGGGGAAACTGCAGTTTGGTGAAGATTAAGTTACCTTTTGCAAGATATAGCTATGTACTTTGAATGAATTATTACTTCCCAACTCAGGGTATTTGTTGTGTTTAGCTTGGGTGGACAACGAGTAATAGTTGCATGCTAGGTAAGCCTTTGAGATTGGCCTTAGGCAATGGTTTGTTGCAAGCAATTTAGTATAGGTGTATGTGAGGGGGTGTATTTTTTATAATTAGGAAAACTTAATATTAAATAATTCCTCCCACCTAAAGACAGCATCAATATGCACACCCACTTCACTTTCTGCCTTCTTAGCTTTGTAAACCTAGCACAAAGACTTGACTGAAGGTGGCAGGTATTAATAGAAAGTTGTTTCACACCAGCCCACCATTATATAAGCACATATATTTTGAACTGGCTTCAAAGAAGCATAATTTTAAATATAAAATGGCATATTCGGGTCTGAGTCTTGACTACTAGGAATGGCTTCAGAGCTTCACTATTGATAGCAATGCCAAGATAGCGGAGCAAAGGTTAACACTGTTGAAATGCGTGTTTATCCTACCAGATGTTAGGAGGGATAAGGATGTGACATTGTAATGGCTGTTCTGCTGTACTGGGTTCGAAACTTTGTGGATTTTGACTTGCTTAAGCCATGTGGGAGGCAACATCTGATGAGAGTACAACAGCTTTGTGACCAGTTCACATCCTTAGATTGCTTAGGGCATGTCACTCTAAGATCTCCAGCCTCATCGGTAATGGCTTTACTTTCAGACAGAAATAGAATCTGTTCCACTTGCTCACTTTTTGTAGCAAACTCTTGCTGGGTTAGATTCAAGCTGATTTTCCTGCTGGTGAAAATAGGTGGAGGGGATCCAGGAATGTTATCTGGGAGATCTCTCTTTTACCACTGAAGCTTTCTGGGTGAACTTGGGGCAGCCACACACTCTCTGCCTGATCCACCTCACAGGATTGTTGTGAAGATATAAAATGGGTATAAATGAAGCAAAAATATTTTTTTAAAAAAAATTAAGCTATGGTGGGGATCATTGGACCTACCTTGACTAAAGCTATATGGGACAATTTGAGACTGAGAGACAAAGCAGGTAGGATTCAACACATTTTCTCCTAGTCCATCTTCCTTTCTGAAATTGATCATTTTCCTCCTAATAAGAATGACAAAATAGGAAGTCGCATGGACTGCTATCATACTGTATTAATGCTGCTATGCCATTCTGACATTTATGATTGAAACTTATTACAAACAAAGCCATGTGGTAGCAGGATTCCCACAAGCCATTGGTAGTCTCTTTAGCAGCCACATCTGCTCACCTGTTTGCAGGAAGAGAGAAAAGGCAAAGAGCTGTTCTACAGATCAGTCACCACAAGTTCATACAAGGCCTCTTGAGTGTGTGGATCCCAGGCTGTGGAAAGCTTTACATGTGAAAAACAAAAGCTTGAATTGGAACTGGGTAGCTAGAGCAGAGATCTCAATATTGGTGTAATACAAGCAAAATGCGTAGCTCCTCAGAGCAACCTGTCTGTAGTGCTAATGGTATCACCTTATGTGAGGCAAATGCGCAAAGCAAGTCTCACTCTGAACCTATTAAAACAGGTTCTGTGGAGATAGTCTGTGAAGGCAACCAATGCCATCTCTGTCCTATGGCCAGGGCGTAAGCTGGACTGGAATGGATACAGGACAGAGGAGTCCTTCAGGAACACCTGTAGCTGTTCCTCCACTGCCCGTTCAATCACCTTGCCCAGAAACAGGAGGTTCATGGGTGGTAACTGGACGGGTTGGTGGGGCCCACAGATTTTTTTTTCAGGAGAGGCTGCACCACTGCTTCCTTCAATGAGGGTCTGCTTTGACCACCAAATTGCTATTTTGTGGATCATGGGACCTGTGCACACAAAATTCATGTGAAGGTAGGCTGCTGGTAGACATGGGCACAGAACAACAACAACAAAAAACGAACCACAAACTACGGAACTGGACCAGTTATGAACCAGTTTGTGGTTCCTGATTTGTGGGGTTTAAATGCCCATTTCTGGCCTTAACAGTGGCAGGGGAAGGGCATTTAACAGTTTAAAGTGCCCTTTCCTGCCTTGCAAGCGGTAGGTACCTTTAAACTATCAGCTGGCAGGCAGCAGGGGGGATCCCCCCTGCCGCCTGCCAGCTGGTAGTTTAAAGGGACCTGCTTTGGCAAGGCCCTTAAAGGGGCAGTTTAAATGGCCATTTCCCTGGGGAAATGGCCATTTAAGCTGCTCCTGTAAATATGACCCAACGAACCAGCATGGAAAGGAGCTTCCACAAACCCTGGTTCGCAAACCCCGAACCGGCCTGGTTCGTGGGTTTTTTTGGGTTGTATTTAGGTTTGTGCCCATCTCTAGTAAGGAGGGGTATTGGGCAGGGTTGGGTGCAAAAGTTGAGTAGATCGAACCCACTGTTCCCGCAGCCAGCGTGTCCAGTTGTGTAGCAACCTTTTGCTTCCTATGGATTATGGCATCAAATGAACCCTCTCATCTTATCAAAAGAGTCACTTACAGTCCAGGGAGAGACATGACACACATCTAAAGAGGATTTGAAAAAAATGGGTAGACAGCACAATGAAGGGAAGTCCTTAGCAGTCTTTCAATGAATCTTGAGAATGATGATTGATTGAGATAGGTGACAAGGGGGACAGAGAAAAAAATCAACCATTCCCCATACAAGGGGCCAGGTAAGGACAATGCATTCAAGCAAGAAGAAGAGATTCTGGATTCTCCAGTGGCACTATGTAACTAGCAACAGAAATAACTATAATAAGAATTCACTGGCAAAGCTTGTGGCGTTTCACATCCGGAAGTGAAAATAATACAGCACTTACCCAGCTACTGCATTGCAGCTTAGCTGGGTGCTGGTTTTGCCCCCACGGCTGGAGGAGAGGCAGACTTTTCCCAGGCATCCGGGTCTTTGGCTGGTGGGCGGAGACAGGAGCCTTAGTAGGCGTCTCCGCCCTCCAGCAGCAGTCCCTTCCACGCGATCGGCTGGGAAGGACGTGTATCGCGCGCTCCCAGCGATCCGTGGAGGGGCGAAGACGAGCGGTCGTCTCCCGGCGAGGAGAGCGGCGGCTTTCGGCGGCACGTCCTTCCGCCCGTCTCCTTTTCCCGGGAGCCTTTTTGGAGCGCCGGGGCCAGCCTCGTGCAACGTCGATTGCCCCGGCGTGGGCTTTGGTGGCGCCGCTTGTCTCGGCGGCTCGGTTTGCGCCGCATTTAGCGGCTTTAATTTTACTTCTGGTGGGGAGGAGTTTTTTCCGGCCACCTCGCAGTTGCCGCGGCCGCCGCGGGTCCCGGGGGGCTCCGGGCGGCCTGGTTTCGCCACGGCTGCTGCCTTCCTCCTTGTACTTTCTAAGGGGGGCGCCATCTTCTCTGCCCGCACGGCCGCCATTTTGCCTGCTGTAAGCAGTTGGTCCGGCGCCACGCCACCCCCCCCGGTGGGTTGTGCTTTGGGGACTTAATTGCTGCAGGGTGAGGGGAGGGATAAGCTTCCTCCTCTTCCAACTTGCCAGGCAATTTTGGGCTTGCCCCTGTGCTTGTTGCTGGGGGTTGGGCGGTTTTTATATTGGCCTCACTAATATTTTGTGAGCTTTTCAGCCATCATTGGGGAGGTGGTTCCGGTGTGCCGAGTGATCTCTACTTGATACTGTGGGGCCTTGTGGCACATATACTGTCTATTTAGATGGCCTCTAAGAAAGGCAAGGGCCCTTCCAAGGGCAAGCAGCCTGCTAAGAGACAGCTTCCTAAAAGGGTTCCAGTGGCGGTTTCTTCTGATGATGATGATGGGGAGGAAACTTTCCATTTTGAAATCCTGAAACGCCTTGAGGCATTAGAGAAGGCTAAGGGCGGTGATGTTGGTGCTGTAGAGGCACAGAAGCGCTCTAGGCCGGTAAGAGCTGCTTCCAAGTCAGCTTTTCGGATGGAGGTTTTAAAGCGAATTTCTGCCCTTGAGTCTGCAGCTGGAGCGGTTGGAGCTGGACCCAGTCAAGAGATGGAAGCCGAGCCGTCTGAAGATGCTGCTGTGGCTGTGGTGGAGCCGGGTGATCTAGGTGAAGGGGAGCAGGTGGCTGTGGCCGTACAGCCTGCCAGTGTGGAGGGTAAGTCCCCCCTGCCTGTTCAGGCATGCACATGGCCATGGGGGCCCTGGGGTCAGGCCGCTGCCTCCGGGTCCCCAGGTCTTGCTACACCTTCACATACACAGAATGCACCCATTCAGCCTGCAGCAGGTTATCTGGGATGGCCTGGGTTACCCCCGGTTGGTGCCCCTACAGCTGTGGGGGGTTATCCTCAACTGCCGTGGGGGGTTAGTGAGGGGCAGCATACTGGTGCCCAGTCAGCTATGGGTCAGTTTACACCTTATCCTTCTTGGGGGTTCCCTCCTTATGGTATGTCTCCTTACAGAATGGTTCCTTACCGCGCTTTGCCCTTTGGCGACACGGCGCTTCCATTGGGTGATCATCTCACCCAGGCAACAAGGGACAAGATAGTCAAAGGGGAATATGTCGATGTCTTCAGCCTTCTCTTCAGGGATCTGGAGAAGAAGGACAAGGAAGACTTGGACGATCGGGATAAGGAAAAGATTAAGCGGAGGAAAGTGGACCGCAACTGGCACAACTGGCTGCCGGGTTTTCTTATTTACGCGGGGGTACTTGGCAGGGCCCAGCCTTTACGGGCCGTGGCCCTATTCCAGTACCTGAATATAATTTACCGCGGGTACACGGACTTCGTTGGTGCTGCATGGTTGCAGTACGACGAAGAGTTTAGGATGCGCGCTGCACTCCACCCTCAGTTGCCGTGGGACCAAATCCACCAGCAACTATGGCTGCAGGTCATGTCCCCTGCTAAGCCAAATGCGGATGACAGGGCCGACAGTGGCCATTTGATACATCGCCCTCAGGCGGCGTCATTGACCCGCTCTCAGGCGGGGCAGCCGGTTCAACCCCGGTTGCTCTGCTGGGACTTCACGTCCAAGGGAGTGTGTAATCGCAGGTCATGCAAGTATAGGCACGAATGCCCTTCTTGCTCGGGTCCCCACCCTTACTCATCCTGTCCAAAACCCAAGCCTGGGGGGGGCAGCCTGAAGCCCGGCGGTGGGGGACCCCACCAGTTTCCTAGTAAAGGGCCCCAGCCCAGTAAGGGTGAGAGTGCTTGAGAACTTATTGGAAGGTTACCCTAGGCCTCAGGATGCCTTGTATTTGTTTGAAGGTTTTCAGTTTGGTTTCAGAATACCATTTCAAGGGGCCAGAGCCCCCTTCATGTCCGACAACTTACGTTCTGTGGTCGGCATGGAGGACATTGTTCGTGAGAAAATCAGGAGGGAATGTGCTGAAGGCCGAGTCCTAGGCCCGTTTCCCACACCCCCTGTACAGTGCCTCAGGGTTTCTCCGTTGGGGGTAGTCCCCAAAAAGGCCGCGGGTGAATTTTGTTTAATTCACCATCTGTCCATCCCTAAGGGAGCTTCGGTGAATGATTTCATCCCCGGGGACCTTTGTTCCGTGTGTTACACCTCTTTTGACCAGGTGGTCAAGGTTGTACGCCGGTGTGGGTGGGGAGCTGAGATGGCGAAATGCGACATTAAGTCAGCATTCCACCTTCTCCCTGTGCACCCGGATGATTTTGAATTGCTGGGCTTTTATTTTGAGGGAGGATACTACATGGATCGTTCCCTTCCTATGGGTTGCTCAATATCTTTTTTTTTTTTTTTATAATTTTTTTTATTTTTCATAACTACAAAACACTACACCAGACTATCACAAGGAAAGGGAAGAGGGAAGGGACAAAGGGGAGTGGAAAAAGAAAAAGGGGGGGGAATGAACTACAAACACTAAACACTACACTTCAATGTTTCCCTTCATACTGTCATAATACAAAAATAGCTCCATAGAATAATGATGGAGTGGTTAATCATACAGAGAATAAACATTTCAAATTCTGATTAAACTTTCCTCCCCCTTCTGGGTCCCGGACGCAATTCTCTCTGTGCAACTGCTGTTGCAATGCTCTCCTCTTCCCCCCCCCCCTCCGGCTCCTCCTTTTCTTCGTTCTTGGTGCAGCAGAATTCTGGGTTTTTATTCTCAAAATCCTTTAGTTGATCTTCTGATAATATCTTATAGGCCTGATCTTTATATCTGAACCATATTCCTTCCGGGAATAACCATTTGTACTTTATTCCATGGTCCCTCAGAAGAGCTGCAAACTTTTTATATTTAAAACGCCGTTTCCGGACTAGAAATGGAACGTCCTTCAAAATCTTGACTTTCAAACCCATAAAGTCCAAATCCGCATTGTATGAGTTATATAGGATGGTGTCCCGAATCTTTTTAGTTGAAAAGTCAATAATGATCTCACGAGGCAACTGTCGCTTTGTTGCATATTTTGAAGAAGCCCGACGGACCTCCAAAATGGCGCTTTTAGGGTTGCTCAATATCATGCTCTGCCTTTGAGCGTTTTAGTTCGTTTTTAGAGTGGGAGTTGCGTCGGCGGCTTCATTGCCGCGACACGGCGCATTACCTTGATGATTTTTTATTTGTTGGGCCGTTAGGTACCGCCCAATGCGCCAGGCTCTTAGCTGGTTTTCAATCCCTCGCAAAGGAATTGGGCGTTCCTCTAGCGGAGGAGAAAACTGAAGGCCCTGCCCAGGTATTAACCTTTTTGGGCATTGAGATTGACACTGTCCACCAGACTTTCCGTCTGCCGGATGACAAGGTGGTCAAGCTTAGGGAGCGCTTGCAAGAAATTAGGGGCACAAGGAAGGTTTCTTTGCAAGAGTTGCAGCAGCTCGTGGGGTACTTGAATTTCGCATGCAGGGCTGTTGCTCCCGGGCGCCCCTTTTTGAGCAGGATGTGTGATGCAATGGCATTGCTCCGTGCGCCTCACCATCGGCTTCGGATTAATAGGGGCATGCAGGCGGATATCGAGATTTGGTACGAGTTTTTGGGGTCTTTTAACGGTGTCACTTTTTGGAGGGATGACCTCCTGGTGGGCGATGGTTTACAGGTTTCTTCAGATGCCGCAGGAACCATCGGTTTTGGTGTTTACTTTGGGGGCCACTGGTGTG
This sequence comes from Eublepharis macularius, assembly GCF_028583425.1. Classification (NCBI taxonomy): domain Eukaryota; kingdom Metazoa; phylum Chordata; class Lepidosauria; order Squamata; family Eublepharidae; genus Eublepharis; species Eublepharis macularius. Next base: position 29,693,872 of record NC_072792.1, on the reverse strand, counting down.
CTGACCGCTGGCCAAGGGAGTGGCTGGCCATGGGTTTAGGCAGGGATCTCACGTTCCTTGAGTTTTTTCCCATCCTGGTTGCGGTTTTTGTATGGGGTCGAGAATTGTCAAACCATGTTGTGCACTTCTGGTGCGATAACATGGCGGTGGTTCAAGTAGTTAATTCCCTTACCTCCAAATCGGCCAGGGTTATGAGTTTAGTTAGGGCATTTACGCTGAGGTGCCTTCGGCTCAACATTCTGTTTAGGGCCAGGCATGTCCCTGGCGTGGACAACGGTCTGGCAGATGCCTTGTCTCGCCAACAGATGGACCGTTTTCACCAGCTAGCCCCCGACGCCAACAGGTTTCCCTGCAGAGTCCCCCCAGAGGTGTGGCGGCTTGGGAATCTGAAGTGAACAGAGCTATTCTGTTGGCCATTGCCCCCAGCACGCGAAAATCGTATGGACGTGCGGTAGGACAGTTGCAGGACTTTCGGGCCCGGGTTGGGTTGCAGGAGCACTGGCCCATTCCAGTCGACCACCTGTTGCAGTTTTGCGTTGCGCAGCGTGAGCGCGGTATGGCTGTCAGGTCCATTAGGGGGCAGCTTGCCGCATTTGCTTTCATTAGTAAGGCCCGCGGATTCGCTGATTTTAGCGGCAATTTCCGTTTAAGGAAAATGCTCGAGGGTTGGGCCAGGGAACTTTCTGTTTCCGGAGATAAGCGTCAGCCTATTTCCCCTTCGATTCTTAGGGATCTTCGAGCTGTTTGGGGACTGGTCTGTGCTTCACAGTTTGAAGTACGGCTCTTTCACGCAGCCTCACTTACTGCCTTCTTTGGTGCTCTGAGGGTGGGGGAGCTGGTTGTCCAGTCGCGGCTTGATGATTCTGGCCGGGCCCTTCAGGCCCAGGATCTTACCTTTCCTGATGGCCAGGTTTCTATTAGGGTTAGGCGTTCAAAGACAGACCAGATGGGCAGGGGGTCGGATATTGTTTTGGGCCCCTGTAGTGAAAAAGGTTTATGCCCTGTGAAGGCTCTGCGGCGCTATTTAGTCGTACGGGGCAGCGCCGCGGGGGTGCTGTTTCGTCATGAGGATCTTTCCCCATTGACACGCTATCAATTCTGGTCCGTAACCAGTAGGGCCTTAAAGCGTTTGGGTCTAGAGGGAGTTAGGTTTGGCACCCATTCCTTCCGGATTGGGGCCGCCTCTACTGCAGCTGTAATGGGGTACTCTAGTGACACGATTCAGAGGGTGGGCAGATGGCGTTCTTCTGCCTATCGATCATATGTGCGTCCGTTGCCGGTGTGTGGACTGTCTACTGACTGATTATTTTCTTTAGGTGTGGCGGGGCGTCCAGATCGGAAGCGGATCCTTATTGTGGGACACAGTATGGTGTTCTGGGCCGCAGCTCATGCCAGAAAATCCCCGATTGGATCTCAGCTTGGGCTGAGCGACGGTGCTGTCATTGAATGGTGCGGCCGGCGGGGTCTTCGATGGTCGGGGTTATTGCCGCTTCTGTTTAGGGGAAGGACGGGTCCTCCCCCACATGTTGTTTTGATTCATTTGGGCGGCAATGACCTTGGCCTTTTGAAAGGTCGGGCCCTTTCGATGCAGGTGATTGCCGACTTCCGGGTGATCAAGGCACGATGGCCGCGTACATACATATTTTGGTCTGCAATGCTCCCTCGAAGGGCATGGAGAGAGACCCTCGAGCCTAGGGGCATGGCGCGGGCCTTGCGCCGGGCCAATAGGGCCATTCAGAAGGCTTTAGCCGAGGGGTTGAGAATTTTTCTTCCACACCCCAGGATTAGGGCCGCTTCTGCCAACCTTTATAGGTCTGACGGGGTTCACCTGTCGGCGGCAGGTAATGATATCTTCTTAGATGATCTGCGGCTAGGCCTCAGGTTGGCTCTAGGCCACCTGTGGGGCGCGGGGGCCTAAGCAGAGGCTTGGCCATCCGCGTTGGCAGGAGAAAGTCGGGGAGTAGGGAGCGGGCCGGTGAGCACCCCCTTTGGCAATTCCCCATAGGTGGGGAAAGGGGTCTGTCAGGATGGATGGCATGCTTCATGGCTGCCACCACCTGGCTAGACCGCCTACTGGGAACCCCGGGTGCAAGTCCTTTCCTCATGCTGTATGGCTGAGGCTTTAGGATCTTGAGGGGGAACCCTTTGCCTGGCCGGCCGGGTCTAGGCCATTCTTCGAATGGCTCAAGCCCGGGGCAGCGGGGCTCGCCCAGGCAGGTCAAGGCGGAGGTACTGGTTGGACCCCGTGGCTTGACCTGTACCGCAGTTGGCCTTGCCGCAGTTTAATGTTATTGTTATGTTTAATAAAGCGGCCCTTAGTTCCAAATACTGTGTCTGCCTCTTTCTTCCGACTGTGGGGGGGGGCAATACAGCACTTACCCAGCTGCTGCATTGCAGCTTAGCTGGGTGCTGGTTTTGCCCCCACGGCTGGAGGAGAGGCAGACTTTTCCCGGGCATCCGGGTCTTTGGCTGGTGGGCGGAGACAGGAGCCTTAGTAGGCGTCTCCGCCCTCCAGCAGCAGTCCCTTCCACGCGATCGGCCCACCCACCTCGCCCTGTTGCAGTGCAGGATTAGCCGGCTGCTGTTGAGCCAGGTAGGAATTTTTTCCCATTCCTGGATTGGCCATATGGGTTTGGGTTTTTCGCCTACCTTGTATTGTAGCAGGACGAGAGGCTATTTTTTGGGTGTCGCTGTGTAGGTGTCCTGGCAGGAGAAAGTCGGGGAGTAGGGAGCGGGCCGGTGAGCACCCCCTTTGGCAATTCCCCATAGGTGGGGAAAGGGGTCTGTCAGGAAGGATGGCATGCTTCATGGCTGCCACCACCTGGCTAGACCGCCTACTGGGAACCCCGGGTGCAAGTCCTTTCCTCATGCTGTATGGCTGAGGCTTTAGGATCTTGAGGGGGAACCCTTTGCCTGGCCGGCCGGGTCTAGGCCATTCTTCAAATGGCTCAAGCCCGGGGCAGCGGGGCTCGCCCAGGCAGGTCAAGGCGGAGGTACTGGTTGGACCCCGTGGCTTGACCTGTACCGCAGTTGGCCTTGCCGCAGTTTAATGTTATTGTTATGTTTAATAAAGTGGCCCTTAGTTCCAAATACTGTGTCTGCCTCTTTCTTCCGACTGTGGGGGGGGGCAAATCAGTTTTCCATTCAGCAGTGTTCCATAATCTATTACAAAGAATCAGTTTGCCTCCAGCTATGATGTCAGACACATCACCCCTCTCCTGAGGAAATACACCTTCAAGCAAGACCATTAGGGACTCTCACCGGTAGAAATATTGTGTGAACGATTCCTCGTCCTTTTGAAGTAATCAGCATAATTCTAATTATCGTACAGGCACATCTTTTTAGCCATTTTTATAAAAATCCGATGGAGAATCAGATTGCACTGGAGAGAAGGGGGTGTTGATAATTTAAAGTTCCAGTGCTGCTCTTTTCCAGTCATGTCATACATGTATGTAAATGTATGTATGTATTTGCAGAGTACTTTCTAAAGTCTAAAGTTTTATTTCACTCTGGGCCATAGCAGACACAGCATAGCCTCCCCTTGGCACCGAGCAATCCCACTAATCAAAAACATTACACATTTCCAAATACAACAGAATTTCTGGAAAAATGGTTCACCTTTTTTGAGTATATTACAATTAGTAGTATTCAACCCCGCCTTAAGATCTTTTTATTCACTCATAAGTTTGTAAGTTATTTTATGATTCAACACCTTATTAGCATTATAGTAAATAGTTAAACTATATAAAGTAGACACTTCACATAGTAATGTTGTAAATAGTTGAACGTTGTTTTGTGTATACTGGTTAAAAATTTAAAATTTGAAAAATGTAATATTATGTATGTATTTTGCAATTTATTAATAAAGAGTTTTGTTTTTTTTTAAAGTGAAGTGGCAGAGATATAGGGCCAAGCTACACATGACGAATGACACTTGAACGGCAAGTGGATTGAGTGGAGGGCAAGTGAACAGGGAGAAATACACTTGCCATTCAAATGTCCTTCGTCATGTGTAGCTTGGCCCATAGTTAGCTGATAACCCCTGTTCTGTTACATAGTAATCCTTCCCTGTTTAACCACAATATATGTATGAGTTTTAAAATCATTCACTCCAGTAATATCCTCTAAATAAAAAATATTTTTTGTTCCTGTTTTTTTTTAAAATGCATATTAAAATCCTCTCTGTTCATTCTTCTCATTATGCACTCTAATCCTCATATTCATTCAAAGCAAGTTTATATATATATATATATATATATATATATATATATATATATATATATATATATATATATATATATATATATATATATATATATGAATGACATGGTGGTGATGGAGAGTGCCCTCAATTCATAGCTGACTTATGGCAACCCCTGATGGGGTTTACATGGCAAGAGATTAACAGTGATGGTTTGCCATTATCTGCCTCTGCAACCCCAGTCTTCATTGGAGGTCTCCCATCCAATTACTAACCAAGGCCGACCCTTCTTAGCTTCTGAGGGCCATGCTACACATGACGAATGACACTTGAATGGCAAGTGGATTGAGTGGAGGGCAAGTGAACAGGGAGAAATACACTTGCCGTTCAAGTGTCATTCGTCATGTGTAGCTTGGCCCTGAGATTTGACGAGATCAGGCTCACCTGATTCAATCGCTTTATGACATGTGGGAAGTGGAGATAAGGCTCAAATCCCTCTAAGCACATTTTTCTGGTCAGGTTAGCATAAACATAGAAACAATGCTGGCTGAGCTTGGAGCCAAGGTGAAGTTGCCAAGGAATGCCATCAGCTGGTAGGTTGCCCATAACACAGCTCACAATAAACATGAATACTTTAATGAGCAGATCAGGTCTAAATAAACTGTTCAATAAACTCATGATTTGGTGTCTTGAATCCTCATTTTGGGGCACAGGGACAACACAGCAACCCAAATGGACATTAGCTATTTAAAAAGACAGACATATGCAACGTGACAGCAGTCACAAACTTTTCAAGGCTGTTCATCTGCCTCGTTCTTGTACTGCTCTTCTTCAAGGTCAGCGGCTTTCTCCACAATGTGGACCCAAGTTGTGTCTATTCTAATTATAAGTAGAACCAGATCCACTCTGCTATTAAATATTCAGTTAAGCAGTAAGAGCTTAAACCTTTGGTTTATAAAAACAATCAACTTACCAGATTTTTGGTGGCTTATCCGGTCCTGGATGGTCCAGGTAGTCCAATCTCATCAGATCTTTGAATCTAAGCAGGGTCGGCCCTGGTTAGTAATTGGATGGGAGATCACCAAGGAATGCCACAGTTGCTACGCAGAGGCAGTCAATGGCAAACCACCTCTGAACATCTCTTGCCTTGAAATCCCTATGGGTCTGCGACTTGACAGCACACACATACATAGAGGATAGGAAAGCTCAAAAGTCGGAAAGTATTGGGATACATTTTAGTGTAATATTGAACAAGTATTGGGTACTTCCTCCATGAGAGAATACCTGAGGGCCAAGCTACAAGTGACGAGTGACACTTGAACAGCAAGTGGGTCGAATGGAGCACAAGTGGAGAGGGAGAAATACACTTGCCCTTCAAGTGTCATTCGTCACTTGTAGCTTGGCCCTGAGTTGCAAAAGTGTAAAAATCAATACCTACTTGGCTACCCAACTTGTTGCTAATTAGTCTTTTGCTATTTCTGGTTTTCTTCCCTATTCTATTTCTTCTGTGTCTATTCTCTTTCTTTTTGGGGGTAAAATAGTAACTTCCTTATTAACAAAAAGGAATGTTAATGTTTTCTTTCACGTCTATAAAACACACTCGGCTTTCGAAAGGCTGGATTGCTATAATATCACGGTTAGGTATTTGGTACAAATATATTAATGTTTACAGCTTGCCACAGGGACCAATTGCAAATCATGCCAGAAAGGAAATCTATTACAGTAGCTGATTACCACAAAAAGACACAGATGGAAAGGGAGAGCATACTTATCCCTCTTCAACCAAAGTCTCCAAGGTAGATGAACAGATGTTTAATTTTGGACCTTTTACAGATTAATTTTTAAATAGGGAGGTGCTCAATAACAAGTGCATTCATCAAAGGGTTGTCAATTTGTCACGACGCCACCAGCAATGTGTTGTTCAGTTATCCATGAATCTGAAGCAGTCCAAGGGGTTTCAGATACCTTGTTTCTTACCTGTTGTATTTGTCACTATCTTGGTGATGTTTACCAGTTGATGACAAGTTTTGCATGGCAGAGGGAGCAGCGACGCTTGGGGAAGAGAGGCAGTTCGGAAAGCATCACTCCTGTTTTCTAACACAGAAATATGTTTCAGCTCCAGCCACCTGGAAATAAATAGTGACACCTAATAAAATATCAAATTCAAAAGACACTTTTATCTGTCCCACCTGGATTCAAGTCATCTTTGACTTTTGTTTTTAATATTTCCTGACAATATTTCAGACATTTCCTTCAGGGGTGACATCGATTTCATTCATTCATGTCACCAGATTATCATGTCGGAAAACTTAGGGCCAAGCTACACATGACGAATGACACTTGAATGGCAAGTGTATTTCTCCCTGTTCACTTGCCCTCCACTCAATCCACTTGCCGTTCAAGTGTCATTCGTCATGTGTAGCTTGGCCCTTAGCCTCTGATGCTCATGTACCATAGAATGTGGGGGCTTTGTGCGTACCACTATACATGTAAAGGTCCAATATCTGTGACCCTCTGGCCCATTTTGTTTTTTTAAAGGGAAGATCTGTGTATATTAGACCTATGTGGCATGCACCAAGCTCTCGCACAATGTTACGTTTTGTAGGAGTGACATATGTGTTGATTCCACAACCATGCACCAAGCTCTTGCAACATATTAAGCTGTGTAGGAGTGGCATATGCATTGATTCCTCCAACATGCAGAAGTTGGATGACCAAGTTGAGATATGATTTAGCCCATGGAGTTCACCTGTCAATAGTACTGTGCTTTCCACCACTTGTCTATTTCCAGGCTTCTTTTGGGAATGTTTTCCTATGATAATTCATTGTTATCCTTCTGCCTTTAAAATCCTATGTGAATGAAAAAGCATTATGCCGTTTGTGTAAATGGCATCAGTGAAGCACAGGAGCCAGACTGCCCGCATCTCCATATGCCTCTTTGGAAGTCCCATCTTTCAAACTGATTCTCATGTAATTAAATCTCACCAAAATCAATGTTACTTAATCCTAAATCAGTGTGTATTTAGGATTTCAGCCAATGTAAAAAAAGTTGAACCCTAAAGATAAACAGCAGATGCTAGTGGCCTGCAACAATGGATCTTGTGAAAAATGAGTCGTCGTATACCAAAGCGCAAAGAAGAAGAAGAAGAAGAAGAAAAAAACTGGAGTTAAACACATGCTCAAGTTTGTCCCACAGAAATCAAAGAGGGGCTGTGGCTTAGTGACATGGCATCTGCCTTCTGTGAAGAAGGTACCAGGTTCAGTTCTTAAGATCTCCAATTGAAAGGATCAGATATTTGGCGATGTGAAAGACCTCTGTGTGAGACCCCAAGAACCGCTGCCTGTCTGAGTAGACAGTACTGACACTAATAAACCAATGGTCTGATTCAGTATAAGGCAGCTTTGTGTATACAGGCGGGACCTGCATGCACCATGGGAAAATCTGAGGAAAGAAGTGAGATGGGGGGGGGGCACTTTACTACTATGTACTGTCAGTTACTGTAAGTAACAGTATGGTCCTACCAGGTAGTTTCTGCATTGTTTAATATGTCAGGCTGAGAATTGCTTATGCTCTGTTTCAGTATCTTTTCAACTCTGTATTGGTTTTCTGCAAATTTGCATGTATATACCCTATTATGTTCCTTGAAACTTCTTTGGAAATGACTGTACTGACTCACACTGTGGAGTCTACTTTGAGTCTCAGTGAGAAAGACAGGATATAAATGACATAAATAAATAATGAATAAATAAATTAACACCACAAAGTTTGGATTTGGGGTTTGATTTGCACACCCACACACACACACACCCACACACACACCCAAAAGGTAGGAAACAGGCCTATATAATCATAGTTTCTACTTTACCTTATTGTCATCCAAGGCAGTCTGGAAATGCAGACTGAGCTGTACATTCAGAAGAGAAAGAAATTTATATTAAGGGTAATGAATGGTGATGGCTCTTCTTCAGATTTATGGTTTTGGGTCTCTTCTACTTCAGAGCACAAAATCTTGCTTGGCAGAGGACCTTCCTTTTACTATAGGGACATGCACGTTAAAGAACATATATAGCTAGTTTTTGGCCCTTATTCTAGGCATTCTGTCCTGTGCCTGTTTGGCCTATGGTTCCCCAGATTGCCAGCTCATTTCATAAATCAGAGGCAAAATATGCAGGCAGTATTCTTATTGTTTAACAACAGCAACAACATTCCATTTATATACCACCCTTCAGGACAACTTAACACCCACTCAGAGCAGTTTACAAAGTATGCTATTATTATCCTCACAACAATCACCCTGTGAGATGGGTGGGGCTGAGAGCTCCGGGAAGCTGTGAGCCAGCTGGCTTCATATGTAGGCATGGGGGGGGGGGAATAAAGCTCATTGGTATTTTCTGTTACTGTAGCCAATGAGGAAAGTCATGAGTGACAGGGTGAAGAAAGGAGTGATACTGTTTTGTTCCCCTTTTAGAGAAGCAGGCTCTTTCTGAGCCATTCTTCTTGCCACTCAGTGAATTCTGCTTTTGCTCGTCTGAGAATCTTAGGGCCAAGCTACATGATGCCATTTTTAATGAGCCAGATTTGGGTTCTTTCCGTAGCAGCTGTGGAAGATGGCTTTTTCAAAGTCTGCAGATGCCCCCTTTGGACCATCACAATTCTAAACCAAATTATTTCCCCACGACTTCTTAAAAGCTGTCCCCACAGTACTGTGTGGCTGTGGGGAAAGTTAGCTGGGAATGAGTTGTTCAAACCTAGGCCATTTTCACACAGCTGGTTGTTCCTGCCTTTTCCCCACTTTGTGTGTTTTGCTGAGTAGCTCCAAAAACTCATCCTCCACACACACTCCACAGAAGTGCTTAGCTTGCACTATGAGGTTGCAGGACAGCCTCCAAACAGTCCCTAACAAAAGCAGTTTTAGAGGGGAGGTCTCACACTTTTGTCTTCATAGCCTGAAATTGCCCACCTCCCTTTTATTTTTTTTTTTACTTGGTGCATGCACGTTTGCACCCAGCTCATTTTGCAAGGAGGCTTCCATGGGTGAATGGAAAGAGGAAGTGCTTCAGTGGATGAAATGGGCAGAGATAAGAGGATTCTTCAGTGTGTTTTAATCTTTCAGATGCCAAAGAACACTAAAGAACCACGTCGTCAACACACTTCGAAAGAAAACACCAGTGAAAGTGCAGTTCTAGAAAAGATGCTGGAAAAAATGGTAACAAAACATCATGCAAATGTTTTGCAAGCGTAGATGTGAGGAAGCCTGGGGAAAAGCCACCAGAGTTCTGAGGGTGGACCGTGCCTATAAGGACAAGTGGAAATGGCTCCAGTTTATAAAAAATCATGTCATGCAGTTTGGCCCTTAGCTGAAGAGGAACAGTGGTCTATATGATAGTGTGTGCTACCAAGAACGTGCTGCCTGATTTTTCTGCTTCCTAGACTATAACTTGTTTCTAAAAGTAAGCCATTTTAAAGAAAAGTACTTCTTGCCTTCTTGTGTTTTCAAAATTGCTCCTCAATCTTTCAAGCTTGTGGTCAATGTATAGCTTCTACTGAGATATCAATTATCCCAGTCCCCCACCATGATCATGATTCATGACTAGAGATGGGCACGATCTGCATTATGATCAAAAAAACCCCACGATAATGGCATTCACACAATCAGGACCTGGTGGATCATTGTCTTCCACAGCAAACAATCCAGTGGTCGGGAGGGGGCTGGACCGGGGCTGGATGGGGCGATCGTGATAGGATCAGAAAGCTAGAAATTCAGGCGTCAACTATCTATTCCCCTGGCAACAGAGGCAGGAGAATGCCTGAGCTCTGTTTGAAACTTGATAATATTTCCCCTAGTGAGGAAAAGCAAACAGTTGTGTGTGAAAAGGTGGCTTCCTGAGAAAAATATAAGCAAAGTGATTGGGAGAGGAAGGGGTTAAGAGAGAGAGAAAACTTTGTGTGTGGCTATCAGCAGAAGCTGTTTTGCACTCCTCCTGAGTGCATTCAGTGCATTGAAAGAGTTAACACTGAGAAGAGATCTCTTCTCAGTGTTAACTCTTTCAATGCACTGAATGAAAACAAAACCCCCTGGCTTTGAGAGCAGCTATCAACTGAAGCTGTTTTTGCGCTCCTCTCCTGAGTTCATTCAGTGTGTTGAAAGAGTTTACACTGAAAAGAGATCTCTCTCTCCTCCTGGCTTCTCAGCCCAGTGCCTGCTTTTTGCAAGAAGTTGATATGCGATTTGTTGTTTCATTTGTGTTTTTCCTATTTAAAAAACCATAGGATCTGCGAGGATCCACGTGGATCTTGGTTTTACTTTCTTCCTGTTTAAAATATGCTTTTGGAAGACTGGCTGCTTGCTTTTAAAATCGGGTGGGGAGGAATGGAGATTCTATCCCTGTTTTTTTAAAAAAGCTGGCTGAAACTTGTTGACGGGGTGTCTCTCTCTCTCTGCCTCTTTGGAGAGGCAGGGGCGGGTTAAAAACTCCCCCCCTGCTCTAAGTGTGTGTGTGTGTGAGAGAGAGAGAGAACGTCCCCTCCCTAAGGGGAGGCGGCTTGTTGCCGGGTTAAAAACTCCCCCCTCTACTCTGTGTGTGTGTGTGTGCGCGCACGCGTGAGAAAACGTCCCCTCCCTGAGGGGAGGCGGCTCATCGCTGGGTTAAAAACTTTTCCCCCCATCTGCTCTGAGTGTGTTGGGGGGCGACCCTCCGATCTCAGATCCCAGATTGGAAACGGGACTTGATCGGAGTGAATCGGTGATCTGGGGTCATCACCAGCGCAGATCCATGAACAGCTTGATCGGTATTTTTTTTGGATCGTGCCCATGTCTATTCATGACCTCCACATGTTCTATTTCTCTCTTAGTCCCTCATTTTACTGCTTTCTCATGATCCTGATGTCAGCTATGAGGCTCCATAGATGCAATTTTGCCTTGGGACAGGAGGAGAAAGTCTTGACAGGAATCTGAGGGCAGTATGGGACAGAGGACTTTAATGCTATATCCATCTTCTAACACTTAAACGGGAGGCCTTAGAATGTTGTAAACAAACATGCTAGGAGTATATGAAGGCTAGCGTCTTCCCTCCCACAGAGACATTAGGGAGTGAGATGCAGCATAGTCCCCCTTACCACAGTTTAAGAGATTTGTGTGACTGGAAGATGTAGACTAAGTAAACATCCCACTGGGAAAGAAGAGTACCTTCACTGAGTATTTTGCCTTTTGTTCCAAGCAAAATTTTATGAAAATAGTTTACAATGGAATTTGGATCCCTGTATAAAAGAGCAAGAAGTTTCTTTGGGGCACAGATATAGGAAATTTAAGACTACACAGTTCATAGGTCTATTCAACCATGTATACAGTTGGTGGTTATATTTACAGTCATCAGGTGCCTGAGGCACCTAATGAGATTTCAGTGCATTGTCCAAATTTTTCAGTCTTTGGCACAAAAGACAAACACAGTCAACAACAATGTCTAGGGTTGTTACAGATCTTTTGGAGTTTAGAGGGTGACAGAGATGTCAGCCTTGTAAGCTTCACAGAAGGAGCAAAAAGATGATCTCCTGTGCTAATCAGGCAGCGCAACTTCACCCGTGTGCTCCATTCAGGAGCTGGATCAATTTTTCTGGGTCTGGTAATAGGCTTCTATGAAGACTTTCAAGAAACCCATGGAAGGCATTGTCAGGCTACAAACTATGCTTGGTTCCCATTCCTTTCAATTTAGAAGTGCTGTGATGGCAGTACCCAATGTGATAATTTTGTCCGGAGAAGGGATGAATCTTTAAGATGTGCAGTGGACTCCTACTTTGGTAGCCTGATGGCAAAGGCTAGTAGGCAAGTCTATATTGATGGTTGTTGTGGGTTTTCCGGGCTGTATTGCCGTGGTCTTGGCATTGTAGTTCCTGACGTTTCGCCAGCAGCTGTGGCTGGCATCTTCAGAGGTGTAGCACCAAAAGACAGAGATCTCTCAGTGTCACAGTGCGGAAAAGATGTTGGCAGGTCATTTATATCTACTCAGGAGGGGTGGGGTTGAGCTGAGTCATCCTGTAAGAGTTTCCCAGGGTGTGGAATGCTAATGGCGGGAGGCTTCACTGTATCCTGAGGAGGTTCTTTTGCATATGGATTGGTACTTGCCATTAGCAAGAACCTACTTCATTTTTGCTTCTCCCTGCAAAGGGAATGGGTTATCATGTACAAGTCCTAGATGACGTTAATTGTGCTATGGAAGCATCTAGTTAATTGGTCCATTCTAGACTTCTTCAGAATCCTAACAGGAAGTGTGATAATCACCTACTATTCAGTGATTTTATTAGCTTCTATGTTATGCCTCTTTCCTTTAAGTAATTTGTGACCTGTTTAAACCCAGCTCTCAGTGTGTGTTTCCTTATTTCCTTACTACTGAAAAAAATTAATTTGGATGTTTGTGCCCCTGCTACCAAAGCATAAGCCTCCCCCCAGCATCCATTTGTAGAAATTGCAATTAATGAATTGATTGTCTATATTCACCTAATTAAGATCATCTATGGTAACTACTGTAGCTTTTTAATTGTAGCTTTGGTACTTGAATAGGCATGTGAATTTTAATAATTCATATCTCATTATTATTTTTAACACTAGGAAACTTTTTTTAAAATCTCAAACTTTGTACCTTTGTGGCAGCAGGTTTTAAATAAATCGAGTTTAAAGCAAGAGTGTTGTAATTCTCAAACATTAGAGTTGTCTGAGAAATCTTCTTCAGAACGGGAAAGTTTACTTATAAAAAAGTATCAATTCAGCTTCCGAGAGCTCATTATCCAACCATCAGAGTTCTCTTCAGAAAACTCTGTGCATCTTTCAAAATAAGTTAAAGGCTCTTTTCTCTAATTTCTACCAAACTGTGTAGGCCTAATTAGAATTTTTTCAAAGTTAAATCTGCTGGTTGAAGCACAGCTACCGTCACCTACTTATGTAATTACTGTTTCACAAACAAAACAGTGACTTCTCTCAGATGTGAAGGGGAAAGAACATCTCCCCAGATGTGTTTACCTCATGCAGGAACATGTGAATGTCTTGGGGCTCCACCACAGTCATTAAAGCTGAAGCAAATATATGCAGTCAGGTTTGTCCATCCACATAAGTGACTTACGGAATTCAGAACTGCACATTGTAGCTGTTGCCTTTAGCTGAGAGAAAAATGGAGAAATTCTGAATCTGTCTTTTGGTCACAATCATAATAGATAACTCCCACATCCCATGGATGAAACTGTAATATCAGCAAAAAGTACCTGTATGCACATGGCTCCAGAATATGAAACGAAGAGTCAAGCTACAGAACAGAAGAAACAGATACATAGTATAGGAATACATTTATACGATCTAGAGCAGTGGGCTGACCTTGAGTCAGTCACAGCTTCTAGGAGCTTTCTCAGCCCCACCCACCTCACAGGGTGATTATTGTTGTGGGGATAATAATGACATACTTTGTAAACCACTCTGAGTGGACATTAAGTTGTCCTGAAGGGTGGTCTATAAATCAAATGTTGTTGTTGTTGTTATGGTTCTCAACTCATGATATGTGTGCCGCTGGTGAGATGCAGAAGTAGTCCAGATGGGAAGCAGGATTTGGAGGGCAATTGCTAAGAATTCCCTCACCCTCAATCCTCATGTCCACCTGCCACTGTGAAATGTCATCTCCTGTCTGCTGTACTTGCCAGGGATTATGCATCACACTTCTGTAATTTTTTTATATCTTCAAAATTTACCCTAGATGATGAGTATAATAGCAGAATGTCTGTAAATATATAAATGTCCTTCTCAGAAAAAAAAAGTGGGCTTTATGTTCCTATCACAGCAGGACCTAGATGCTTTGATGGAGAGTCCAGTAGGACATAAGATATGAAAGGGTGACATCTGGAGGACATTGCTCCCATTGTACAGACAAGGAACGTTAGGGTTGCCAGCAGGCTAGAGAAAAATGTCCTGTCCTTTTAGGAGAGGATTAATGTGAAAAAATGGGCAAGTGAGAAGCTTTTCATGGCATGGAGGTAAAATACAGAGCCTGGTACATAAAAGCTTGTTAAGCCTCTATTAAAAGATCAGTCTTTTTTTCTCTGGGCATTTGGCTATCCTGAAAAAACCAAGACACAGCAATAAGTGACTAGCCAAACATCAGGCAGTGAATTCAGGGCAGATATATTAGGTTGGATATAGTAATGTGTTTCTGAGCATATGCAAAGTTTTACAACCATAGCCTTACTTCTCCCTACAAGCACAGGATTATGCAACAAAGGAAAAGGTAGGGGACCGTTTTAAATTGCATTTTAAAAGAGCACGTTCAGCGCTAATTTCTTTGCTTGCCTCAATGAAAAGACACAGCAATGTGCTCCACATTAACTATTTTTTTGGTTTAGATAGACATTTGGTAAGCCACTGTCTCGTGATGCTGATTTTGGGGGCATCAGTTAGCCGAGGCAGATATAGTACAAAAAAAGAAGGAAAGAATCGAAATGACTACTTCAAAATCCATACAATCTGAGACCAGATTTCCCCTGGTTCTGCAAATTATGTCTGCCCTGGCTGAACTAAGAGAGTTGGAGTTTATAGAGATGTTTACACACAGTTCTTTGACTGCAGGAGTTCTCTGGAGTCAGCAGATGAGCCATGTCTGCCTCATAACAGTCGGAACTCATGGCCCTTCTAATGAGGGCAGCCTATAGGAAATACTGCAGTAGCACATATTAAACCATGAATAAAGAGAGAATGTACTCCCCCTCCCCTTTCCTCACCACCCCCTCCTCAGTATCAGGTCTCTGCAGACACTGAGGTGAAAAAATGGGCAAAGAAATGTTACAACCTCCCCCGTGCTCTCACAAGGTTCATAAACTGGGTTCAATTGAATAAGCAACCCTTATGGAGAGAGGGTTCCCACACTGAATGGTAAAATCTGAGAGAACAAAATTTCATAATCATTACTGTTGTACATATATCCAGGGCTTTTTTTCAGCTGGAATGTGGTGGAATGGAGTTCCAGCACCGCTTGAAATTGTCACATGGCTGGTGGCCCCTCCCCCTGATCTCCAGACAGAGGGGAGTTTAGATTGCCCTCCCCACTGCTCCAAGGGTGATTTAAACTTTAAAAAACTCCCCCCTTGTTCCAGCTGACCCAAAGTGACGTCATTGTGTGGGCCTGTGCTGGCAACCCACTGAGTTCCACCACCTCTTTTCCCTGCATATATCCATGTCTTTACATGTATTGTTACCTGCCTTGACCTTTTATGATAAAACTAAATAATTAAATATAAATAAATAATTGCTAAGCCAATTAATTTTAAATGAATGTTAAACAAATACTTTTTTTTTTTACATCAGGAACAAATCACTTTGACGTTCAATGCATTGGGTGATGGGAAAAATGGTCCTTGCGATAAATTCCAAATGAAACTAAGATACATTATTTATAAATTTAGACAAGCAATATTTCGTTGGCACTTACAATATTTTCTCCCCCAAAGATGATAACCTGTCCTAATTACTGGGTTTGGTACCTTTTAATCCAATATCAAACGGATTCATTCTCTTCTTAATGTTATCATTCCTCTGATTAATGAAACCAAATACCATTATCAATACAGTTCAACCTAAGCATCAAAGGGAATGATGTGTTGGCCTCAGGCCGTTTCTCATGCTGCGTATTGTTCCGTTGTACAAACACAGTGCTCCACATTGCACACAGATGAATGGTGAAAATCTAGTCCATCTTTTTAACATTAAGGATCCCTTTATATCACCTTGACTGTGTAATTCTAGCTGTCTTGTTGCTCTGATGTGGATGAAAATAGAGGTAAATGGTTGGATCTAACCAGGGCTTTTTTTCTGGGAAAAGAGGTGGTGAAACTCAGTGGGTTGCTCTTGGAGAAAATGGTCACATGGCTGGTGGCCCCGCCCCATGATCTCCAGACAGAGGGGAGTTTAGATGCCTTCCACGCCTCTCCAGCGGCGCAGAGGGCAATTTAAACTCCCCTCTGTCTGGAGATCAGGGGGTGGGGCCACCAGCCATGTGACCATTTTCAAGAGGTTGCAGAACTCTGTTCCACCATGTTCCAGTGGGAAAAAAGCTCTGGATCTAACCAATGTTTTCACTCAGTTTTGCCCAGTTCCCCTCCTTATTACAGCACCTATTCCATTTTCAGTTTTTCACTAATGGAAAAGCTGGATAGATCCAGCCCCAAACCTTCCACCCATGCAATTTATCATTGTTACAACTTTACTCACCACTTATGTGATAGAGCTCCAGAGGGAGCCAATTACCGTTTTTGTAACATATAAGTACAAAATCACCCTGACCTGGTTAGCCCAGGTGAGCCTGCTCTTGTCAGATCTCAGAAGCTAAGCAAGGTCGGCCTTAGCTAGTAATTGGATAGGAGACCTCTAATAAAGACCAGGGTTGCAGAGGCAGGCAATGGCAAACCACTTCTGTTAGTCTCTTGCTACGAAAGCCCCACCGGGGGTCACCATAAGTCAGCTATGACTTGAGAGCAGTCTCTACCACAAGTACAAAATCAGGAATAACTTATTGGATCAAAGACTTTACCTAAAGCCAGTGTAGGTGACCCCTGACATGACTGTCAAACAATGACACAACAGGTGTTTTTGTTTGGCTTGGCCCTTCGTTCTACCCCCAAAGCACAGGTATAGTCAAATGAGACCAGGTTCAGATCAGGCCGGAAGGACAAGTTGAAAGCTGACATGATCCAGAGGAGGGCTCCCTTCCTGTACAGCAGCAATTATTTAAAATTAGAATTGGAGTGTAGGATAGTCCTGAGATGGAAAGGTTGAGCGACGACTTCGTGTCCCAATAAGATACTGCTCACAATGCTTTGTTTTAGCACCAAACGTTAGACAGGTATTATTTACCTCCATTGTCAATCTATTCTGCGTTGTGTGCATCAGCCCCTCTCCCTCAAACTGTGCCTGCTTCATGCTGACATTTCTAAAACAATCTTATTTTACCCCCTTATTCCAAAGCCCCAAAGGGGATCTATTTACAATGTATATATGTTTATATATCTCTCTCTCCTCTATATCTCCCCTCACCCACACTTGGCACACCAAAATCTTCCCAGGTAGACTGCCCCCCGCCAACACTTCAGCTGTAAATGACTTAAACTGTTGTAGGTACAGCTGCAGTGTAGCGGCACCCACACAGCTAGGAGACATTTTGCTGTAAATTAGACCAATTCATATATTTACAACTTGGCTGTAATAGGAGTATACATGACTATTCACATAATTCTACTAGTGTGAGCAGTGTAACTCTCTTTGTGCATTTCAGAATGCACATGAGTTTCCTCAGTGGACTAAGACTGTTTTAGGAGACCTCAGAGGCAATCTAGGTACTCTGATTACAAGAGGCATCAGCAGATCTGTTTATCCTAATCACATACATTTAGGAAGTCCACCTTTGACTACACAGGTGATGGGAGCTGGACCACTTGTTTCCCATGATATACGTTCTTACCACCAGAGTTCCTTCCCTCCATCCAGCTGTGATTGGTTAATGGAAGTGAGATTGGTGGGGAGACAAATATCACAAGAGAAATTGTCAGGAGGTAATCTAAAATAAAAGGGTGATTGGGTTCTTCTTATGATCGACTCTTAAACAACTGCTTTATATATGGGTTGGTTTGATGTTCATGAATCAGCGGTTTGTCAGAGTCCGTTTCTGACAAACTGTCACGAACTTTAAGCTGGTTCGTTTGGTTCGTTTTTTGGTTAATCACTGCAACCTGGTGCTGATCAATCAGTTTTCTAGGCAATGGGGCGATGGGCTTTCTGCAGACTTTCTGCTGCCTCGGAAATGACATTTTCACAAACCAAACAAACCAGTCGACAAACGGGCAAATTTGTGAAAATTTGTAAACTGGTTTGTGAAATGTGACAAACCACAAACCACATAGTTCGGTATTTTCCTGGTTCGTGCTCATCTCTAGCAGAGACCCAGTTTAAACAAAAGGGGTCATCTGGTTTTCAGAAGCAGATTTAGTAGCAGATTCCTTGAGCAGGGCTTGTAGCATTCTGAATACCTTTTCCTCTGAGAAAACACCATCATATCTTTCTGTAGTAAGCATCACAAAATGTACAATCTTTACAAGACACACAGTCTTCACTAGTATGTTTTGTATGAGCAGTTTACTTTATAGGTCAAGTTTCATCATGCCATTTGGTGTAGCTGTTAAGAGCAGCAGGACTCTAATCTGGAGAACCAGGTTTGATTCCCCACTCCTCCACTTGAAGCCAACTGGGTGACCTTGGGTCAGTCACAGCTTCTCAGGGCTCTCTCAGCACCACCCACCTCACAGGGTGTTTGTTGTGGGGATAATGATAACATACTTTGTAAGCCACTCTGAGTGGGTGTTAAGTTGTCCTGAAGGGAAGTATATAGATTAAATGTTGTTGTTATTATATGAGTAGCTCTCTGCCCATTTCCCTGACAGAAATTCTACTGAATAAGGAGGGAATTACTTCTGAGTAAATATGCTTTGAATCACAAGATAAGCTCCACTGACTGCAACAGAGATCCATGTCAACAAATGTAATTTTGGCAGCCTGTGTATCTTTTGAAACAAAAGAAGTGGCTCAGGAAAGGATTCCTTTTCATTTAAAATTTCCTTTCTCCCTTGAGCTTCTAGGATGGACTATTTGCTGCTCAGACTTCATAAATGATACAAACAACTAGACTTCTCAATTGCCCAGACCTGGAAGGAAATCCCCCACTCCCAGCCCCAACCTTCTGCCCTTGAGAAATTGAGGGGGGAAATATCCTTCATAATAATGCTCTAGGGATTTCTCCAAGTCTCTATGGTCATTACCATAAAGATCAGGGGAAATTCCTGGACAGTCATTTGTACGTGACATTACACTCTTCCTACACTCCACACTCCCCAACCACCACCACTCAAATCTCCCAACATTTGCCTAGGCAGCTTTGAGAACCCTACAAACAAGAGACTAGTGTGTGTACAAAAAATGTGTATACTGTTGTAATTCTTATTCAGTGGTTTCTAAAATGGCGGCTGCTCTAGCTTTCTCAAATGAGTGCAACAGAAACATAGTGTTTATGGCACTTCTGATCTAAAACTGAGCTGTTTTCATACTCTGTCTTAAAGTGCAAAGCATACAGGGCTTCAGACTATTTCAGAGATATGCCAAGGGTGAGACATTTCCGTTAGTGTTGCCAACTTACCCACTATGGCGGGCTGTCGTCCATCACTGCCTTCTGACCCCTGCCTCTGCTCAAATGAGTGGTGGGAAGAGATGGCTAAATCTCAATGCTCTATGAGATTGGCAAAATCCTAGAGTTTTCACCAGAAGTGACATTGACCCATCAACATTTTTCTTCAAACGTTGCCCTCCAAAATCTCCCATGGGTTCCAAGAATGAGCCTGACAATCCTATTCACTGCTTCCGTATGGAATAATGATGAGTGGTTCTTTCCATTTACAATGGAAGTTTTGGCTGTGTATGATTCTAGACTCCCCCTTCCTCCATTTCTGTGCTGTTTCTGCTCTTTCTTTTGTCTTTCTAAGCCAGAATTTTTTCCCCTTCATATAGCCAGCTGTTGAACACTTTGGTTTCTCCTCTGAATTGCTATGATTACGTAGGATGTTGGATGAGCTGGTTTAAGCAATTAACATTAGGAAGTGAATTGCAGAATTGTTAAGAGTTGCCTTGGGGAAGTAGATAACTGCAGCTGCCCACTCAAAATACAGTCTGGTTGAATGAAGCTTCCTATCATTGTATTAATGGAGAAAAATTGCACTATCAATCCAAAAAAGTGCTTGGAAAAGATATCATGAGAATAACTGGCGGTCAGTCACACAGAAAAGTTTTGCACTGTAGGACTTGAACTGCTCATCATGGAGCCAAGCTACAAGTGACGAATGACAATTGAACGGCATGTGAACAGACTCACGTGTATTCCTCCCTTCACGTGTATTCTTCCATTCAAGTGTCATTCATCACTTGTAGCTTGGCCCTTGGTTCACTATCACTAGTAGCATCCACTCAACAGAATGTATCTCAGAATTTTTGCAAGATGCATTGTCCCAACAATGACTACCAATATTCCGAGCCACAGTAGAATTTCACCTGAAGTAAAGTTTGAATTATATTTGGCATGGTCCTGCTTACCCGGAATGTCTGTAGAACTTTGAGTCCAGTCCAAAGAAGTCTGAAAAGACTCTCGAAATTTGGCAGAATCAGTGTATTAAAGTGGTTAGAGTGTCGGACTAGGTTCTGGGAGGCCCAGGTTCAAATCCCCACTCTGTCACAGAAGCTTGCTGGGTGACTGTTGGCCACTCACACATTCTTAATCAGACGTAACTCAGAGGGATAAAATGGAGATGAGAAAAATGATGGAAGCTGCCTTGAGTCCACATTGGGAAGAAAGGTGGGATATAAATGAAGTGATTAAATTTTCAAAATGCCGCACTCATTGATTGCAGTCCCCGAGCTTACCTGTTCCTGGCTTGTCCAGCTATTCCCTTTTAGCCATTGATGGTTGCACCCTACCCAAATTTTGCCATCTTGAGGTTTTTGTTACCAAGAACATTCCCTAAACGTTTACCTAAGATGAGATCACCCGTTTCTGAGCAACTACTCCTGCAGCTGGCAACCTATTGTGTGTACAGAATCCTGTTCCCTTTCCCAGCCCTGCAATATTACAAGCCCTCCTGAAAATCTGTCATACCATAACCTTTCCTTCTCATGTCGCTCCCTTGTAAAGAATTTATATTGCTCCATTGTTTCATTGCACTTTTGGGAATGGTGGTCTTAAAAAGCTGTCATCGGTTGACAATATAGAGGTAGTGTAGAGCTGAGCTTTAGGCTAAAACATGCCTTTCTTTTGAACGAGATAAAAGAAATGCTTAACACCTGCTTTCCTCTTCTTTAACTATAGCAAGATCTCCATAGAGGTCAAACTCCTCTTTTTAATGCAAGGACAAATGGTATTCTAAGGGGCCACTTCATTCTCCAGATGGTATTTGCGGGGTACAACTCTGATCCCCATCATGATGCCATAATAAATGTGGCACTGTCTAGCTAAAGGACTCACTGCATTAGAGAACATGCATTCGGGCACAGCATTACATGCAAATGCATACATTTCCAAATTACTTTAAAATCCAAAAGAAAAGAGCAAGAGTCCAGTAGCACCTATAAGAATAACATTTGTGGTAGGGTATGAGCTTTCGTGAGCCACAGCTTGCTTCATCAGAGCTGTGACTCACAAAAGCTCATACCTTACCACAAATTTTGTTAGTCTTATAGGTATTACGGGACTCTCGCACTTTTCTACTGCTACAGACAGACTAACGTGGCTATCCATCTTGATCTAAATCCAAAAGGGAGATATTGCAAAACAATCAGATGTTGTGGCACCCCCATTTGTTTTAATACTAGCCATAGCTGATGATGGGAGGCAGATAAAAGGTAGTTTAGATGGTAAGTGGGAAGGAGAGAAGGAAGCAAGGAAAATTGATTATATGGGGGCTGCCAGGAAGAAGGAAAGAGGAAACAGTGTGGGGAGGGGGATACATGTGAAAGTGAGATGCCCCCCACAAGTCCTTTCAGGTTCCCCACTGTGTATTTGATTTTGACATGGTTGTAGGATGTGGCAACCAGTAAGAGCTTCAGGGGCAGGGGCAGGGAGGGGTGTGGCTTTGTGTATGCTTCCAGAAAACCCAAAAGTGATATTGTTTAACTCTAGGAATTACCAGAACTACTGAATTCTTTCTTTCTTTCTTTCTTTCTTTCTTTCTTTCTTTCTTTCTTTCTTTCTTTCTTTCTTTCTTTCTTTCTTTCTTTCTTTCTTTCTTTCTTTCTTTCTTTCTTTCTTTCTTTCTTTCTTTCTTTCTTTCTTTGAAAATTGTGGGCATGTGGGCTTGATTTATTCTTTTATCTTAATTATTGTAGAGCACCCAGCATCTGAGGTGGTATAAACGCATTATTGCCTTGTGTGTATTCTTTTGAGGATTAAGGTTGCCTTCATTATGAAAAGAAACAACCAGCATATATGCCTTCTCAACTATTTGCTTCATTGTATGTGTTTCCTTTTTTGGTAATTTGCATCCCCTTAATAGATTTTCTGACTGGCCTCAAGGTAGTCACATTTGTTTAAATCTTCAATAAATCTTTAATTGCAACCCTTTTATCTCCTGGACCTGGAATTAGTTTGAAACTTATATGTAAATAAGATCAGCATGAATTATTTTTACCCCCATTATAGCATTTAATCATTTAAATGCATATTGAATTTACTCCCAGCAATAGAAAAACAAATAGATTACTCACTTCAAATGGCAACGACACCCTGAAAGAAAGAGAAGCCTTTTCTTGTTTAAAGGACAAGTGATCTGTCTTCACATTACTGTGGTTACGGGGTGGGGGATTTCTTTTTTTCTGAAAAAAATATAGCCATTTATTCCTTTTATACTCTCCCCCCCCCCCTCTTTTAAGGACAGTTCTCTTTCATTTCACCTTCATTACTCTTCAAAGAGAAATCAAAGTACTGTTTTGTAACTTCAGCCCTGCTGCTGTTTTATGTTGTACACCCCAGGGGGTGCTCTATCAGGAAAATAGGAAAGCTTGGGATGATATTGCCTGCTTCTAGAGCATCTAGAGAGTGAAATGCTGAAATTTTGCAGAACTGCCCTTCCTGTCCCTCCTCTCGTTAAATTTATCCTAATCAAAATGGGATAGAAAGAAAAGTGTTGTTGATCTTCATTGAGAAACTGGGTAAAGAGGAATTAAGAGCTTTTAATGACCCTGCTTCACAATGCTCAATTTAAGCACATTTAATAGTACAGTCTTAAAGAGATTTACGCCCCTCTAAGCCCATTAATCTCTGGATTCAGAAAAGTACGGCACTGTGGCATCACTAAAATAATAATATAACTTGAGGCAGCCAATGAAATTGAAATAGTTCTTTACTCAACAAGAAATTAAATTGTGGAATTCTCTGCTGGGGCGCATAGTGATGCCCATGGGCAAAGATGGCTTTAAAAGGAAAATGGACAGATTCTTGGAGGAGAGTTTCCATCAATGGCTACTAGCCATAGTGACTAAACGGAACCTAGATTTTCAGAGGCAGCACACATCTGTTTACGAGCACTAGGAGGAAACATCAGAGGAAGGCCTCTGTATCGTGTTGGCCCTTTGTGGTAACTGGTTGGTCGCTGGCCTAGATGGATGATGGGTCTGAACTAGTAGGGCTCTTCTCATATTCTTATGTAAGTCCCATTGATTATAATAGTGGGGACTTAAACATGTGCTTTAAATCCCTTTGATTTAAGTCAGAGACTTAGAGTCTCTCAAGTGTAAGGAAACACAATGTTAGCTGGGAAGCATAGTTTAAAAAGACAGAGCTGAAAGCTCTGTCAATTTCTTCTCTCTACATGAGGGTAGTTTTAAAAGATGCAACGAGCAGAGTTCGCTCCTCAGAGGGTTTTTTAATTTCATATTTGCCTCCCCGAAGGCTGTGTTAATTTCACTTCCCCTTTGGAGAGGTGAAGATGAAACTAACAAATTCTCTGAGGAGTGATCTCAGTCAGCTTAGGGCCAAGCTACACGTGACAAATGATACTTGAACAGCAAGTGTATTTCTCCCTGTTCACTTGCCCTCCACTCAATCCACTTGCCGTTCAAGTGTCATTCGTCATGTGTAGCTTGGCCCTTAGTCTTTGTAAACTACCCTTGCGTAAAGAGGTGAAACTGACAAAGCCTTTGGCTCTGTCTTTTAAAACTATGCTTCCTGGCTATCATTGTGTCTCCCTACACTTGATCATTCTTGTGTAAGATGTCTCATGTAGCAAGACTCATTTCATACTCCTTTGACCTAGAAATGTTTTCTATGTGTAGGATATGTACCATTAATAAAGATTCAGGAGTGACAAACCATAATAAAAGTGATTTTCTGTTCACATGTTAGTTTATTCAACCCACCCTTAGGGCGATGTGGTTTAGTGGTAAAAGTGTTGGACTAGGATGAGAGAAAATTGGGTTCCTGACTCTCCACTGGGTGACCTTGGGCCAGTTGTTCTCTGTCAGCTTAGCCTAACTCACAGGGATGCTGTGAGGATAAAGTGGCAAAGGGGAAACAAAGTACACAACCTTGAACTCCTTGGAGGCCAGGAAGGATAAGAATAAATATTAAACAGATCATTGATTGGCTGGGATCATCAACATGCTTAATCTAGGAAGCAGCAGCGGCTCTGTATCTTTTAAGAGATGGGAGAAAACATGATAAATAAGGTGATAGTTCAGAGAATTAAGAGTTTGGATGTAAATATTTCTGCCGCCCCACCCCCTACCCCTTGCCTGCAGATCAAAATGTTGTGCGTGTATCTGTACTTGTTTCTCTATTTGAAAAAAAAGTATATGCCACTTTCTCAGAGACATATTTGACGTGACACACAAAGCAAAAACAATACAATAAAATCATTAAAAAACAACTTAACAATTATCAATATAAAGGCAACTCATTCAGAACAAGCCATTTAAAACCCAGAGGGATAAAACAGCATAAAACAACATTCAGTAGCATAAAAATGTTATTAAGAAAGCAGGCCTCAGGCCAAAAACACTGCTTCACATGCTAGTGTAAAAGTGCGACACCCCCCCCCCCATTTGGTCTAGAGAAAAGTAAGGGTGGCACCGGGTGAGCCATAAATGCAAAATCCCTTTGGTTGCTGCCTGCCTCACTTCAGGCCTTGGGATATGGGGCTTAAATGGCAGGATGTATAGCACAGCAGGGGGTGCTACAAGCACACCAGCCCAAAGCTGTTTACGGCCATAAACATAAGGAACCAGCATTTTGGACTGGGCCACAAATACATTACATTAAATATTTCTGACAATTCCTTGACTGCTTGTATTTAGCTTTAAAGGTGTTCTATTAATCATAGTCTTCGTTCCGTGATACTGTTATGATATAGGCAGCTGGCAGAGATCTTTCAGCACACAAATGAGGCAATTTCTATATCAAAACCCTGACAGTAGACTGGTCACCTCATCTTGGAACAACTGAAGTTTCGGAACAGTTTTCAAAGGACAGCCCCACTTAATGTACGTTAGTGTAATTGAACCTGGATGTGGTCACATGCATGGAATAGTCTCTGTGTGTGTGCATATCATATATTCTTTTTTCTACATATCATTGCAACAAAAGCATTCAGTTGGGAGACGGTCCTCCACTGCCTCCTCTTTCACTGATGGTTCATGTTTGTTTCTGGCCAGACACTTTTGTGTATGCATGTGCTAACAAATACCTTTCCGTTCAGCACCACACTCCGATGTTGAATGAATTTTCATATCTGCTTTCCACAAACTATTCTGCATGGAAACATCTGCAACATTTCAAAATGGCTGCATACTGAAAAGCCCCTTAAATCCAGCTGTTATTAAGCAATGAGCATGTTAGAAGAAATGCTAGCACAAGTTTATTCACATGTGCTTGGATGGAAGGAATAGCAAATAATTGGCTTTTGTGGGAATTGGTAAGGAGGCAACATTTGCATGTAGCGGGATCATCTTGGACAGCAGTTGACATGCTCCATCCTGCAAAGGTGATTCATAAGCAGAAACAGGTACCTGCATGTGGACTCTCTTTTGAGATACAGGGTTGTGGCTCAGTGGTAGAGCACCTGTTTAGCATGCAGAAGTTCCAAGGTTCATTCCCCAACTTCTCCAGCTAAAATGATCAGGTGGTCAGTTATGAGAAAGACTCCATCTGAGATGATGCTGCAGAGCTGCTGCCAGTTTGAGTAGACAACACTAGCGTTGATGAACAAGAGTAGCTAGCATCAAGGTGAGCCTGAAGATCTTCAGAAATCACAACTGATCTCCATGTGACAGAGACCAGTTCCCCTCACAAAAATGGCTGCTTTGGAGGGTTGAGTTTATGACATATCCTACTAAGGTTCCTCTCCTCCCAAATCCCACCCTCCCCAAGCTTCACCGCCAAATGTCCAGGAATTTACCAACCTGGAATGGGCAACACCATGATGGACCAATGGTCTGATTCAGTATAAGGCAGATTTATGTGTTCATGTATTCATATGCCCCAGGAGGTGTCACATGCCTCTATATGAAGATCAGTTTGGTGTAGTGGTTAAGAGTGAGGGACTCTAATCTGGAGAACCGGGTTTGATTCTCCACTCCTCGAAGCCAGCTGGGTGACCTTGGGTCAGCCGCAGCTTCTAGGAGCTCCCTCAGCCTACCCACCTCACAGGGTGTTTGTTGTGGGGATAATAATAACATACTTTTCATACTGCTCATACAGCCAAACTACAAGTGACATCTTACACAGGTTCGTCACTAGTTGGCTTCCCTCAAGTTTTGATGGGAAATGTAGGCATCCTGGTCTTGCAGCTGTAATGGAGAGCCAAACTGTAAAACCAGGGTGCCTACATTTCCCATCAAAACTTGAGGGAAGCTGACAAGTATCCAACCTGTGTAAGGCGTCACTTGTAGTTTGGCTCATAATCGGTGTTTAATTGTCCTGAAGGGTAGTATATAAATAAAATGTTGTTGTTGTTGCTTTGTCAGTTGTTGACTGTTTCCACATATTGCTCTGCCCTGTTTCTCCAACAGCAGTGGATTTTCTGGGAGCTTTCACACCACATCATTGTGCAATGATGTTCTTTCCTGCCCTGCCACAGTTTTCTTCTGCACACTGCTTTGGTATGATGTTTCCTGAAAGACCCTACTTTCCCCCAGCAGCAGAGGAAGGCAACTTGCAAGGAACAGAAATGCCCTTGCAAGTGGTTGCCATATCTCTGTATCATTTTGACATTGTAGTGAGTGATAGAGCAAGTATCTTTTTTAAAAAAGGCAAAAAGTCCTCCATCGACATGGGCGGGGGGGGGGGAGAATGGTGACTCCCAAGGGAAGACCTAAGACCTATGTGGATGCTCCATTGTTACCGCAAACACAGCTACATTTACAGTGGCAGGAAGTGCCCCATGGGGAATGGTCTCCATGTGGAAGGAACCAATATTGGTTCAGCGGCTTGAGGGTGCCCATGACCATCTTCAACGTGCATCTGAATATGCCCACACTTCCTAACCAGTGACTTAGTATGGAGACCTCATTTATACACATGAATCGTCTTAGCTGGATTGGGGGTGATTGTTTTGCTGTACACCTTTCAAGTCTTTCGAAAGGTCTTTTTGCAAAAGGTGTTGTTCGTTTCTGTTTTCAAGAGACCCAGGAATTCTGGCAAGAAAAACAATCTCAAAGGATGATTTTGGCATGTAATCTAAGTTTTAAGCATTGGTTTCTTAAAGAAGTTTCTACAGCTGTTACATATGATGAAAGATTCTATTAAAAAGGGGCTGGGGGAGGAGATGGTGAGAGAAGGGAGAAATGTAAGAGCTTTCCGAGTTAGAAGGCAGGTCTTATCAACTCAGAACAGAAGGAATATTTGGAAGTAGTTGGTGCAGTTCTGGAGCTGCCACGGCCCCCTTTCTGAAATGGCACCATTCCCCCACCCCCATATGTACTCCGAGAAGTAAATTTTGTAATGCACTTTTATTTTTAGTTCCTTTTGATAATGTGACACATTAAATCAATAGGTAATTTGAGGAAGATGGAATCTAATTTTATTTTCCCATCTCCCGGCTTCTGAGTTAAAAAACCAGAACTAATGGGGCTTTCTTAAAAGGAAGTTAAAGTCCTGAGTATCACATTTTTTTGTGCCTGCAACTATAAATTTGCCAGCGCATTTGCAATGATACACGGAAACAAAATGCCCTTGGTTTTATTTTAGGCTGTTCTCTCTCCTGGTCTGAGCTGTGTCTCAGTGATATACTTTTAGTTTTAATTATATCGGCTGCCAAGAACGCCGTCAAATAATTTTCCCCACAATAAAACCCACGTTAAAATTTACTAGTGTGATTAAATAAAGTATAAGCTGATTAATTTAATAAAACTCCTTTTCAGTGGTGTCTTTTCTGCATTTAAAAAAAAAATCTCAAGAGGAAATCCCAGAGGTTCTCTTGTGTGGCAGAACTAGGATGCAAGCTTGCCACATTATGGCAGAAACTGAGCCATGCCTCCACAGCCTGGTGATCACATGATTTGTTCAGACAAGGGAGGAAGCCACTTCAGTACTGACTGTAACATTTGCAGACCATTGCAAAGCCTTTTCTACAACTGGGAGGAAAAACTCAAGATTGGCTGGTTTTCCATGAATCAGAGGAAGGAGGAGGGAATTGCCAGAAGTGTAAGGAGCTATTTAAGCTCCTTCAGCCCAGAGCCAAGGAGAATAGGGTTGGGGCTATTTCTTTTTCCACAGAGGTAGCTCAGAAAGAAGGGTAGGCAAGTGAAGGGAGAGTACTAACAGGAAATGGTGGGCCAGTGTGAAGATTCAATGTCCTCCCCTCCCCATCTGAAGTTTCTGAAGGGGTGGATGGTTAACTCAGTATGCCCTCTGGTGGTCTCATCTCTGAGGAGGTAGATGTGCAACACTTGCTCATTGACCCACAAGCCACAGATGATTGTCTAGCCTTCCTTTTGTGCCACTAGTGCCACCCACTTTCTTACAGTTTCCAGGACCCCATATCAGTTTTTTAAAAAAGAAACTTTGCCACTTCATACTTACTCACAATTATTTTGTACTTACTCACAGTTAGACATGGGCACGGACAGAGAAAAAAAAACCCTGAACACCCTGTTCGTCGTTTGGTGCCATCCACAATCAATGGACTATGAACATGGATGAACATGAACTGTTCCAGGACATGTTCGTTGTTCATGGGGGCCAGAACCCCCCAATCCCCCCCACTTAGCCCCCCTCTCCTCAAACCCACTTACCTGGCCCTTTAAAGATCCCTTTAAACAATGAGCTGGCAGGCAGCAGCGGGGATTCCCCCCTGCCACCTGCCTGCTGATAGTTTAAAGGGCCCTTTCCTGCCACGTGTAAGGGGCAGGGCCTTTTAAACACCCCACAAACTGACCTTCCCAATGTCCAATACCCACCAAATTTGCAGGGGACATAGACCTCATGGTCCTCTGGAGTCTCTCCAAGTTTCAGAGAGATTGCACCCTGGGAAAGGCATGATCCACGGGTCTCCCCGTTGGCTGTCATTTTCTCTTCACAGAGGCAAAAACGGGACTCTCTGCTGAAAGTACTTTGAAGGGTTAAAGCCAGAAGGAAAGCCAGAAGGAGTTCAGACAGAGTTCAGTCCCTCCCAGCCTCTAGTTGCCAAGGGGATTGATAGCAGCAGGTGCCAGAATGTCTGGCTTGCCGAACAGCTGCCGAAGGCAACGAACGAGGCTTGCAATGACCACCTGTTCGTTTAGAATGGGGCCTCACAAACAGCTTGTTCGAGAACAGCAGATTCGACTGTTCGTTGTTTTTTTCTGTTTGTAATGCTGTTCATGCCCATGTCTTCTCACAGTTACTTCAAATTTGGTGACAGCTTATATCTACTGGTTAATGGCACAGCCATGGGCACACGCATGGCACCACAATATGCTAACATATTCATGGCAAACTTGGAGCAACGCTTCCTCAGCTCCCATCCTCTGAAACCACTCCTGTACTTAAGGTTCTTGGATGACATCATCATTTGGACCCATGGGAAGGAAGCCCTTGAGAGATTCCATCAGGACTTCAACGACTTTCACCCTACTATCAACCTGAGCCTGACCACTCTTCACAACAGGTACACTTCCTGGACATCACTGTACAACTACATAATGAACAGATAAATACCACCTTATACCGGAAACCCACCGACCAATACTCATAGCCACATTACTCCAGCTACCACCCTAAACATACCACTTGATTGATTGTCCACAGCCAAGCCTTACGTTACAATCATATCTGCTCCAATGCTCTTGATTGGGACTCCCACTTAAGAGATTTACAACAAGCATTTTTGGGGCTACAGTACCTACCAAATGAGGTGAGGAAACAAATCGACAGGGCCAGAGTAGTACCCAGAAACAGCCTGCTCCAGGACAAACCTAAAGGAACTAACAACAGAACACCACTGGTTGTCACCTGTAGTTCCCAGCTCAAACCCATCCAACGTATCATCAGTGATCTACAGCCCATCCTGGAAAATGAAGCCTCTCTCTCACAAGCCCTGGGTAGAAGACCTCTCCTTGCCTACAGACAGCCCTCCAACCTTAAACGACTTTTCACTAACAACCATGAATCTGCTAGCAGAGTCACCAGCACAGGTACCAGACCCTGCAACAGACCCAGATGCCAACTCTGCCCCCATATCTATCCAGGAAATACAATTACAGAACCCAATAGCATCAACTACACTATTAAACATATTTGACCAGCTGCTTTCTTATTGAACATGCCAAAGTGGGGCTTTTAAGGTGATTTCCTTAAAACAATCTGAGAGGAAGGAAATACAAAATTGGTCAGATCTACCTGGGAAATTGGATAAAATCAGAGATAAGTATCAAGAACGGATGCCTTTATAAAAGAAGCAGGATTTCACATGTTCTACTGTTTCAACTGGATCAAATTGGCAGGGGGAAAATACATTGAGAATAGGAAATATGTAAATATCTTCTTTCCAGAAGCACAGATGGGTAATACGATAAAGCCGGCCAAAGTAAACACTCTTCAATATTTAGGGAAATCTAAGGCACAAAGACAGTCTGCCCTGGGCAAATCTTTTACCTCAGTTCCCTGCCACCAGACAACCCTGAGCCCGTGCTCTGTCAACTTGAAGGGCTGTATCCTGTATTTGTTGTTTAATTATTCTTTTAGTTCTCAGGAACCAAAAGGGCTATAGGGCAGGCGGTGTGAATCCATAAAGTTTTAATTTCTCCTCTGCAGCTTTTACCCAGCCTAATCAGTAATTATATGAGAAAATTAATGGAGTTCGTATGAGAGAGTTAAAGCTTAACTTGAGCCAATAACATACAGTGTACTCCAAGCAGCACCAGCTCTGGCTCTACCCTGAGAAGTGTTGGGAACGCAACATGGAACTCCATGTTACAGTGAACGCACATACACCCTACCAGTACATGCATAATTCTGTTTGTAAGAAAGAGACAATGTGCATTCAGTTTAAAGATAAAATTGGGGGACCAGTTCCTGGATAAATATGAGGTTTCGAGCATACATGTGTGGAGTCTAACCTGAGGAATATTCAGTATATGTATGAAGAAAGTCGAGGTGCACAGCTTGTATGTGATTTCACTGTAACTTGTGAATATGGCTATCGTTATCCTGGCCTGGGACTGAGCTGAGCAACTCCTGTGGCACTGCTACCACTGCAGCTTAGACAATAACACATAGAGAGGTCCTCCCTCCCCAACTAGTCTGTCCTTGAAAATATGTTCTCATTCTGAACCATAGAATCTAATATCATGTTTTCTAGTTCCCCGTAAGAAATTCTACAGATAGGGATTTGGGGTTCAAAAAGACATATCTGCCTAGGAAAAACGAGACGTTATATTTACCTTTCGGTTACAATAACATTTTACAGCTATTGTATTCCTCTCTCTTTCTGGTCTGTTCTTTTTTTAAAAAAATGGTTATTCTGCTATTCATATGTTTTGGAAGATGTGGTGGAAATATTCCTCAAGTAGTCACACGCACAAAATGTTCTCTGCTTTTCCACTTACATCTGGGTAAACGAAGTTCCCTTCAGACATTCCCTTAAGAAACAGATTCGGAGGATTTATGTGAAGTTTATACGGCTGTCTTTCTGTTTCATAACAACTGAACGAAATGAAAAAAGCAATCACCCATAATAAAGTACTATCTTATGGCAGTAAATAGAACTGCATAACATATTACCCTAGAGCTATGTGAACTTTGAAATACATATGCTTGCATTTAGCTTTGTAAGATTTCTGCAATATGCTGTAAGTTTCCCAAAGTTAAAACTTGCCACTTTCGCCTGCGAGTGAAACTTTAAAATGAAATCTCTCTCCAGACACAAAGATATTTAAAAATAATGTAAATAATTATAAGATTGTAGAACTTGAGCCAATAACCCATGTGCCCTTGAATAATCTTCCATTTAATTGAGAGGGATTAGTGGCCTGCTTGCATAAAGTTTACACACTCCAATACTTGATTTGCAAGAAAAAAAATCCCCAAATATTATGCAGTGAGCTCACCTCATGTTTGAGAGGCTTGTTAGAAAAGTGACCTCTGCAGCAATCTTCCTTTTCTGAAAGGAGATCTGCCAGGAGGCAGAGGGCAGCCATTCTGAGGCTTTATCGAAGGGGTGCCAGACAGTGCATGGCAACTGGTGGGAGGGCTGCAGTTCAAGTGTCATTCGTCATGTGTAGCTTGGCCCTCAGTTAGCAACTCTGCCTGGGTTTGGAAAATGTGAATTGAAATACTTCGCATTCACTCAACAAACCTTGGCCTTTCACTATCACTACCAACGTTTAAAAGGAGACTTATATTGACAATATTTGATGAGATAAGTAAGTCATACGTTCTGATACTTCTGAGCCCTAGGGGAGGTTATAAATTTGAAATAAATATATACATAAATTAATTTGCTGTTATTTTGTAGTGTGCTTGAGGGTTGGTTGTTTTTCTTTTAACGTTATTATTCTGCATTGGTAAAAGCTTTCCAAGGTGCTAGAATTCTCTGCTGGATTAGTGTAGCTCCTCAAATTTCAAGACTGCCGGGCCTTCTTATTTTAATTCCTTCCTATTTTGTGCACTGCGCCTGAGGCATTCAGACTCCCTCTTTGTGTCTTTATGTGCAAGGCTAACTTCTTTTTTCCCCCCTTTTAATTTAGCCTTTTTCTGACTTTCAATTGTCCTTCTTAGGTAGATTTCTCCCTTATGATTTTGCTGCAAAAAAATGCCTTGGGATATGGTAATGGTTTATATTGCACTGCGTGCTGCAATGTTTTGATGCCAGGGACTGGGGAGAAAAACAAGAGAGAGAAGCAAATGTTCAATTGTGTAGTATTTATCTTCATTCTGGACACTGTTTCAGAGGCTATTGAAGAGCCTTAGGGGGCCTTATCCTGTCTGTTCAGTCCTATTGCTGGACTTGGTGGGCACTGCACCAGCTGCTGCACAGAAATGCTACATCAGTACTTCAGCTTTAGCTAAGCAGTTCCTTTTTTCTTGCCTGCTGGGTTGGCTCATTCCAATAAGGGTGTTTACTGCCATTGAGGACTCTCCTTTGACCTGGCAAAAACGATGCAGCCTCCTTAGACAATAAGGCAGTTTGAACAAAAGCTAAGGAAAAGTGGCTATCCATTTATTTGCTTAGCCATTTCAGCTTGTTGGTTGTAACTAGGCCTCCCATTTACCCACACAGGGAGGGGAATTACCTGTCCTTTGCCCCAATTTTCAATCCCCAAGGAATTGAGTAAAAGGAGAAAAAATGGCTTCCACATAATGACATTCTAGAAATTCCCCCTAGTCTTTGTGGTAAAGACCATAGAGATTAGGGTAGGAAGCCTAGAATGTCACCTGAAAGTCCCCAAACTCCACCCTTACCAGGCACTGCTCCCAAAATTTCCCAGCATTTGCTGAAACAGTGTTGGCAAGGCAACCTTTGTTGTAACTCTGAACACTTAATGTGGTCTTGGCCTACATATATCAGGCTGCACCTATAAATTACGAAGTCCTTTGTGTGGTGGGAGCTTTATACATTCTAGACACACACCATCTCTGTTCTGTTTGTGATCATAATTTTCAGGGTGAAATGACTTTAGCTTCCCCCACTACAGACTCTTTTCAGAACCAGAAACCACTCCACGGAGCCTCACTGTGAAACGTACCCATGGAAGTAAAGTGATTTTTACAATGGAACTTATAGTGGCTCCATGGAGTGATTTGCAGACATGAAAATGAGACGAGGGGTGTACAGCTTCTTCTCTCTATATGATGTGGTAATCTGAGAAATTTAAAACTTTAATTACACGTGTAATGCAATGTGTAGATGTAGTCCCACAATCAGTATTTGTATTACTATGTTGTCATATTTGTTGACAAAATAGCTTTGTATTGGATGTATAATGGAAGTTGCGTGCCTCTGAGCACTCAAAAAGAAGTAGCTTCCACCTAACTCGCATGCCATTTTCACATCCTCAAACCACCCCTGGAGCCGCTATTGGTTATTCTGCAAACATTCCATGTAGTCACATAAGTAACATTATTTTTGTAACAGATAATTCATGGGGCAGTTTGAAGACAAAAAACCTACACTGGGTAGAATGCTGAAGTGTTTCTCCCTACACAGCACTGTTGTGAACAAAGAAGTGTCTGCATGCATCTGAGAGGTTGAAATTTGCCACTGTACATCCAATACAAAGCCCTCATGTCATCCCCAAACAAACACAAGGTCTTTGTAACATGATGATGGGCTAGGCTTACCAGTCTCCAGATTGGGGTGGAGATCTGGAATTATAACAAAGATCAGTTCCTCTGGAGAAAATGGCTGCTTTGGAGGGTGGACTCTATGGCATTATATCCTGCTGATATCTCCAACCTCACCCTCCCCAGCCTCTACTCCCAAGTCTCTAAGAATTTCCTAACCCAGAGTAAATAACCCTAAGATTGGCTCTCAGATAACATTTTTCCCTTTATGGAAATCTTTGCCCTCTCCACAGCAATAGATAGATGTGCAAGTCATATTTAGAGTATCATCTTCTCAGGAGGTTAGATTGGCACTGGATGATAGCCAGGTCTTTTCTACAGCAGCCTCAAGGCTTTGAACTTAACTTCCACAGAAGCCAAACCTCATTTTGAGGTTTGGCAGCCTCCATCTTTATTCATTTGCTTACCTTAAACATGTTTATAGTCTGTTGCTTGGTCTGCAATATCCACAAAACTGCTCAGAAAAAAACAAAATTACTTTCATATATAGCCATAATCACATTATTCAGTTTATGAATAATATGGTTAACGTCATGAAAAGATGCTGAAAATTTTAAACGAGGCAAAGATAATGAATGAAACTAAACCAAAACAACACACACTCACAGAGAAAGAGATCAAAAATGTCAGATTAGAAGCTCTCTTAAACAAAACAGATTTTGTCTGGTTCGAGAGGCTAACAAATGGAATTAAAATGGCCTCATGGATGAGGGATTTCTGTACCTTGGAGCCACCACTAAGAATGTCCTGTCACATATTGCCATAGGGTTGCTAGCTCAATGTTGGCAACCAGTGGCAGCCTTTTGGGGTCAGGGAGCAACATCATGTGATCGTGTATGAAGTCACAACATCAATTCCAGTTTGTACCCAGAAATGATATAATGATGCACTACAAATTTGCTTTGTAGGGTTTTTTCCCCACCGATACTATCACTCCTTGGCAGGTAGATCCCCAAGTTCTCCATAGCAAACATGCTGGTTGAAGTAACTTTATTTAGAGATCCATCAAGTTCAAGGTGTTCAGACAATGGTATTGGCAGAAGTTACATAAATGGGGTTGGTAGTGTTAGTTATAGGGAAGATTCTCGCCCTCAGGACAGGGGCCTTTAAAGTTTTGGCATGAAATGGCCAAGGGGAGAAGATAGGTTTAGGCTAGAAAGAGCAAAGAATTAAATCATCTCAGTACTCAAGAAGGCTACATCTCGAGCTGGCCACAGCCGGTATTCAAGGACACTTGCTCAAAGCGGCTGGGAAAATGAAGTAAATATTTGCAAGATAACAGGCTAACTTAGCATCAATAAGAAACTTCCGATGCTCTCAGAGGATCAGTACATGACACAGAAAACATGAATGGCAGATATGCAGGCATTAGAGTACTGTGATATCATTTCAGAATACAAACTGGGAATGATGTCACAGCATAACATGATGTCACTCCTCGCCCATGCCCTTGTTCCTGCTAGAGTGAATAGGCCTAAGGCAAGAAAGAGAGAATCACAGAAAGCAACAGCCAAGCAAGAAAACCTGCCGTGATCAATTTACTCAAGCATCAAATTAAACTGTGTTATAATAACAATAAAGAATCATTACAATCATTTTTGAAGTATCATTTGTAAACAATCATTTACTAATGCACACAAATATAGCTACTGAGTGCAAAGGTCATACAGGCATCAAACGAATACTTAGAACATTTATAAATCTTATAAGTCAACCAACCCAGCAACGCAAAGAAGGTACGATCATAAGTTTCTAAATTGCATAGTGATAGTGGTTGATACCCTCAATCACAAGTTCATATTCCGTAGTAGCAGCAATTCCAAAGTGAATAGGCCTGGCAGGGCCTGGAGCCAAGAGGCAGGAGATTGCCTGCCACTCCTTGGAGGATGGCAACTCTGTAGTGCCACACACTGTGTATCTGAAGACATGCAGCTGGATATCTCCAAATAATCTCATTCTGAAAACAGACTCATTTTGGAACAATTGGTCCCTGAAGAACCATACTCCCACACCAAGGTAAACACCAGCACATTAAATCAGGCCTGAAAGCAAGCAGGGGCGGGGGGGGGGGGTCAATGAAGATGTAATAAAATTCAAGTTACAAAATTAAAGTGAATGTATGGAAAAAGACCAGTGATGCCTTTCATGTTTTGGAGGTAAATAACAACTCTTGGTGCCCTAGTGGGTCCAACTAGAGTCAGGGCCTTTCTCTCCCTGACACATCCACATCACAGAAATTGTCTCTCTATTCTAGAACAATAAAGAAATCACATCAAACTGTATCCTGGGTCATAACACAGGACAACTACAGTTTGTTCTTGATGGCATCTGGAATCACCATTGATGGTAACTAGAGATGGGCATGAACAAAAATATGAACCAAAGTTCATCATGAACTTGGCCAGTTCGTAGTTTGCGAACCAACGGTTCGTCAGAGCCCATTTCTGATGAACCACCACGGACTTAGGGCTGGTTCATTTAGTTCATTTTTTGGGGGGTTCATCACTGCAGACAACCTGGCACCAATCAGTTTCCTAGGCAATGGGGGGATAGTCTTTCTGTAGACCTGCTGCTGCCCAGAAGTGATGTTTTCACGAACCAAATGAATCGGTTCATGAACCGGGGCAAGTTCATGAAAGTTCATGGTTCGTGAAACACGACGAACCACAAACCGCATGGTTCATTATTTTCTTGGTTCGTGCCCATCGATAATGGTAACTGCTATAACTGAATAGCGTGGAATCGCCATATAGACCTAATCTGGCACCAGCTGTTCTGAACTACAGCTGACTTCATCAAATGCATGGGAAGTATGTTCAGTCGGCATGGACAGGTGGAAAGGAGAACTGTAAATAGGGGAGTCATAACAGCATTAAATGGGAGAGGTGCATTTTGTGACATTTCTATTATGTAAGGTTCAGATGTAATGCACAGTGTAGAAGTCAACCATGGCAGGGTTGCACATATCCTCTGATAAACATCTCACAAAAGTTTTTCTAAGCCGCATAACCAAAGAAGAGATTTGTTTTGCAGTTGGAAGAGTCTTACATTAACTCTACATGGTTGGTTAGTTAAAGTTTTACTTCATTTCTCCTACTCCAGGCTAATGAGAGCAGAGTGGGTTGACTGCGTGGTGAGCCCTTTTCATGATTTTCCCCCATGGCTACATTCTGTAGAGAGCCGCAACAGTCAATCCCACCCGAATAAAACCCTAGTAAAATGCATTGATTTCAACTACAGAGACTTACAGTGCAATCCTAAAGAGAGTTACTCTAGTCTAAACCCAATGAATTTCAATGGGCTTAGACTGGAATAGCCCTCCTTAGGATTGCAGTGTCTATGATGGTTCACATCTGTTGAAATAAATGGGGTTTATAAATTCTTACTATTGGCTGAATCACGCTCTCACATGTATGGAGAAAATTCATCAGAAATTGTTAGATGTGTTGAAGAGGAGGGGAAAAGGCCTAAACTTAACCTAATTGACTAAGTTAGGAGAAAGTTTGAAGTCATTCTATGAGTCAAGAACATTTTGCTGTGTAAGAGGTGGCCTCAGCTCCTATATTCTTCTGATTTTCATATTATTATATTTTACTGCATCTTCATCCTTTCCCCCTGCCTGAGTTTCTCCAGAGACACAATTATGTAGGGAAGAGTGGAATACAGATCAAAATATGTCTTAAAGTGCCTCCTGTGCCACAAGGTATGGGTCGCATGCATGCACTTCTGAGGAATAGTCAAAAGTATTCTGGGCTGCCTTTTAATGTATGCCTGTGGGACCCTCATTAGAATAGTTTATCTTGGTGATGGACTTTCTCGAAATGCCTCATCAGCAGAACAGAAAGGCTTGTTCCATCATAATGGAGATAATGTATGCAGATGTTGTACAGACCATATCCTAATCCCCCGATCAAACACTGTGGCCCTGATTCATTTTACTAAATGCTGTTGACTTCTTTTGTTTCTATTACAAAGGGTTCAATTTGACTGACCTTCTTGTCAAACGGGGAACATTTGCAACAGCGAAGAATCATTTCTGTACCCCGAAGGGCAGGGAAATGCATTGCTTCAGAATGTCTGCCTTAGTCTACCAGCCTGTCATTACAGAGCTGCTAAAATTCCCTCTGGGTCTACCCTACATGAATGAAAGCAAACCACTTCTCTCTAGAAAAAAAAAAGATTTCTTTCAAGATCCCCATTAGCTCCCAGCTTGAAATAATGTCCCCAGTGGCAAAAGAGAACCAAATTTCTTCTATTGCCCTCTCAGTCTGTGTGTAGGTTATAGTAAATGACTTTGCTTTGATAAATGGTTGGTTCACTTGTTGGTTGGGGACAGGTTTTCAGTGAAGCGCAAGTGAATCCCAAATCACAATTCACTGTTTTCACACTCTTTAACATCACATAAAACTCACGGAACGAGAGCATCTTCATGGCACAATTTCTGACATCACCATGTCATGATTCCATTTTCATGGCGCGATGACGTCAGAAATCGCTCCATGAAGACACTGAATGTCAATGCATCTCTTCTTTTATCACAGCTGTTGCAACCACCATTTTGAATGTCATGCACGTATGTGTCCATGTGTGGAAATAGTTGAAATGCGTGTATGTGAGAGAGACAGAGGCAGAGTATACCAATAAGCTTCAAAGTATGTCACATATTTGTTAATATGTGACAACCATGTTTATGCATGTACATACACTCTCAATGAGTTCACGGCATCAGCTGTAAAAATGAAAAGGAATGTTTAGATACTTAAAAATCTAAGATGGCTTTCTAAGTGGGATCAGACAAAATTATGATATATCTACCAATGGCTATTAGCCACACTATCTCAATGGAACCTCCATGTTCAGAAGCAGTATGATGTTAAATACCTGCAGGATTCAATGGTATGAAAGAATTCTTTCTTTCATACATTTTGTGTGGCTACCTGCTTGACTTCTGGTTGACACAACTGTTTTAACACCTCATAAATAAGTTTGTGCCTAGGTAAGTCCGATCTTGTCAGATCTCGGAAGATAAGCAGCGTCCGGTTTATTTAGTAATTGAAGGGAGACCTGTAATGAAGACCAGGGTTGCAGAGGCAGGCAATGGACTCTGTTACTCTCTAGCCATGAAACCCTCACCAGGGGTTGCCATAAGTCAACTATGACTTGACAGCACAAAAAAACAGGAATCTCAAACCAGGAAGGTCTCAGAGAGCAAGAGGGAGAGAGAAATCACTAGTAAACAAGTATTATACAAGTGTTCAAAAATAATTTGAATTCATGTTTTATAAAAAAAAAAATCTCAACGACTGATGAGGCAGGGCTTCTCAAACAACACCCAAAGAACGCTGAGTTCTTTTCATATCTAATTTCACTTCAATGACTGATCTTAAAAGAATTGTGTAGTGATCATAATGGTAGCTGATTGAAATGAGAAACGGGTATCTTATCTCAAAAGAGAACCTGAAGACCGAAAGATTGATTGGCTAAGTCAGACAATCAGGTGACTCGGATCTTTTATGATAGATCTTTCCTTCTCACATAATGCTCTCCTGGGTTTTCTTTTTCCTCTGTTTGAAACAAAATGTTTTCAAAGCAATTTCCATGAACTCTTGCTCCTCTCTCCCTGATTCCCACGTATTTATTAACGCCTGCCAGTTGACACATAGGGAAAGAAACTGGCTTGCTCCTGTTCTTAAGAGCAGCCTAATAGGCAGGAAACAAGCAGGTGAAGTTCTTCATGGAATGAAAAATAAAAGTTGCTTAAGACACAGGGCCAGTCAAATAGTGGCAATCTCATGAGCAAGCTGTTGCACTTTAGGGATGCCAGTCCCTCTGCTCCCACCTTCCACCCCCTGCCCCCACTTACCTGGCTGGTGGGGAACACACCTCCCGGGGCACGTTCCCAGGCAGTGCAGTGCACTCCTGCATACTGCAGTGGCCCAATTCAGCCCAAATTCGACCCGAATCAGGCCCAATTCGTCCAGATTCAGGCCCAATTCAGCCTGAATCAGGCCGCTGTGGAGCACGGCAGCATGGCAGCACTCCCGTGCTCTGCAGCGGCCAGATTCAGGACACTTCAGGCCTGAATCAGGCCAAATTGGGCCCAAATCTGGCCAAATTGAGCCCAATTGAACCTGATTTGGACCCCTGGAGAGTGCAGAAGGACTCCCAGGGCAGCATGTGACCATGCAGTAACTTTCCGGAAGTGATGTCATCGCAC
Source organism: Eublepharis macularius (assembly GCF_028583425.1). Taxonomy (NCBI): domain Eukaryota; kingdom Metazoa; phylum Chordata; class Lepidosauria; order Squamata; family Eublepharidae; genus Eublepharis; species Eublepharis macularius. Next base: position 29,653,085 of record NC_072792.1, on the reverse strand, counting down.
AAGCTGGGAGTGCATGCGCGAATGGGCTTGTGACCTGCTTGGGGCGGGGGGGGCAGGGAACCTGGCAACCCTATTGCCCTTTTACCATTGTCTCCCTATTTACCTACTGACTCCTTTTACTCTGTTCTTCTTGAGCCACTGGATCATTTGGCTCTGTCTTTTGTAAGGTCTGGCACTTAGAAATTCATGCCCAAACTCCTCAGCTTTTAACAAGGTCCATGCCTGTCTAAGGCTGCCCTTGGAGGAAGCCCCCTATGCTTAAATATATTTTCTGTTATGGAATTCCAATAACCGTTATTGCATGACAAGTGTGAACATTTTCAGGGACTATTTCTGAGACAACTGAGGCAATACAAAGGTGGAGGTCCTGAGAAACTGAAATGTGTGCAATAGCATTAGAATGCAGCCCAGATGCTAACAGGATCATACCTACTCCAGGAAAAGGCATTTTGTGCTTTGAATGCAAGAGCTGATCAAAGCCTTCAGCGCATGTATTGTCAGAATATCTTGAAAGAGCACAAACACTGATTCATTTAGTCAGCCATTTCCCTCCCTCTGTCTCCTAGAGATTTGGGAAGTTACTTGGTGCTTTCTTGTATAGCCGATGCAGATTTCTGATGTAGAGATGAAAAAAGGTAAGACTATTATCCCATAATGGTTTAAGAAATGTAGTCATAATGTGCTTGCTAATTAATTACTAAAGAGTACAATAAACTAAGGACTCCTTGCAGTTTTTCAAACGGTACTTCGTTGCCATCTCATTCATCTGAATCTACAGAATATGGTAACATCTCTTGTCAAGAGTGTTTTCATGTTTAAAGTAAATTAATCTGTCATTAGCTATTCTTGCATGAAAGTATTAATAGCTGTGTTGGTCCCAGAGAGGGAGGAATACAGATTGTGAGATCTTTTACTGAACAAGCTTTTTAAAGGGTTGGAAAAAAGCTTTCCAGCTATGCATTCTTCTTTGGACTGAAGTCCTGTTTGTACATTACACGGCAGCCCCTCTCCTTTGGCAGCATTCCATATCACTAAAGCAATTGACGGGGGTGAGATTCTAGTTATACGGAAGGGGTTGCTGAGATAGCAAATTCTCTCCACAGCTCTATATTTCTTGGACAGTTGTTGGAGCTGAGCTGGAAACCTGTCTAATAACCCCCACGCACACACCTCAAGAAAAACCTGTTTTTTCAATCACTTAAACATTACTAGAATAGAATGGGATCCAACCATGAGGTGGTGGCAACCACACAATACAAGATCATCAGCTGCCGTGAGCCCTTTATTTGTTCTTTTTTATACACAGCCTGCAATTGGAGCCCTCAGCCTCTTCCCTAGGTTGGGAGCCTTTCTGTCGGCCCTGCCTTACCTAAGCTATGACTCTGTCTGGAGCACCCTGGTTCTCTTTACCCCCAGCCCCAGAGCTTCTTTCTTCCTTGGGAGCTGTCCTGCTTCTTCCTTGAGTGAGCTACCTGCAGGTAATTCTCCCTTGCTCCCCCCTTAGCTGACTCTTTCCCCTGCAGTCCTCCACCTCCCCAAGCTGGGCCTGCCTCTTTATCTGTTTCCAGTCTGGAGGATGGGGAGGCCATCCCATCCAGCCCCGCCTAGCTCTGTGATGACTGTTTTTAAACTCAGCTAGGCCATTGGTGTTGCAGGGCCCATGTGCAGCTCTTGTCGCCTTCCTCCCTCACAGACACTACATGGAAAAAACTGCTTGCTGAATGACCAAGTCTACTTTCCTTAACACAAAAGGCAAAGATATTTATCTGTCAGTTATATCACCCTTGGAAAACTTAAACTTAGGCCTTGCTCAGAGGACTTTTACTAGAACTCCAAAGCGATGGTGGTAGTCCCCTATAGGTTTTTGGGGTCATCTAGCACCATGAATTGCACTCATAATGCATTATGAAGCCAGTATAGACAAAGAAGTGCTGAAGTAAAATGTGCATGACAACCCACTCCTCCCAGAGTTCAAGCTGAATGAAGCAGAAATTTCCGGAACATCACCAAGGACAATCTCATGAAAGGTTTCCAAATTATTATATGTTGCAGAAGGCTAATTACGGAGGTAGAGACAGTGTCTTGTGTATTCCATAAGAAGAAAAGGGTAACTAGGATCCAACCAAGTTTTCTGCTAGTGACAGTAGGTGGAGTAGTCACTTTTCACCACCCCAAAAAGGCTTTGCTGGGGATCACAGGAGGACCTGCATGGGAAAAGTCCACGTGGGATGGGGCCTGCTTTGAGGAGGTTTTATTGAGACTGAGCCAAAAGCAAGCTGGATCGACCTTAACAGATTTTTGAAAATGTCAGTAGGAATGGAAGGAGGAGGGGTATCCTTTGGGGCTATGAAGGAAAGCGAGGAGCCCAGTAGATCAGGAAGGCTAAAACTAATTATGGTAATGAGAGTATGAGAAAACCTTTCATTGAGATTAAAGAGAAAAACAAAGTAGGAAAAAAATACATGGCAGTGTAGCAGGAGGATATAAAACGAGTGAACTGGATGAACTTGCGGATTTTCCGTGGGGTTGACTTCATCCAGCTCTGCGCATCGTTCACCCTGTTTTACAACTGCAAGAAAAAGGACCCGTCATTTACACAGATGTGCGAGATTAAACACAATGGAAGCTTTTGTAATTAAAACAAATGGTTGGCAACAAACGCTGTGGATTTTTTTTTTATCTTTCAAATGTACAATAGCCACTGAATCACCATGATTGCTCTTGGCATGTGCAGTGTCGTTTCACGGTGCAGTTTCTGGTGAATTGGCAGGTTCATAGATTTGATGGATTTCAAGCTGTTCATGGCCAAAGCTGTAATACCCACAGAGAATGCTTGATGACTCTTCAGACCTGATATCACCCCAGCATGATGTCTTTTCATCCTTTTTCACCCTTGGCTATTATTAGCATACATCCTCCCCCCACCCTACTCCAAGCTGTTTCATTTCATTAGGCGTCATACTGCTGAACAAAGTTTGAAAAGGCTTGAAGTTTGGAATCGAGGACAAAACATAATCACAGGGCAAAAGCAGATGATGAGAAAGAGGAGTCTGCTGATGAACAAGCACTCTCTATTCCGTAATGTATACTACAACTTTCCCATGGCCGACCCCTGGTAACTTTAAGCTGAACATTTCCCCAGCATGGCTTGGATCCAGTGGAATGTTTCCATGGACAGAAAAACGTCTGCCCATGGAGAATGATTTTCTTGCCTGCCTCCTCCTGCTGCAGTCCAAAAGGACCCACAGAATGATGCTCCTGACAGCAGCATTTCAGGGAGTATTTGGGGAAGCAGTAGGAGAGGGGAGGGGAGAAAGTTACAGTCCCTGGGTAGACACCCTTCCGTCCATGAAAATGCTCTGCTGGTTCCATGTCAATGTTGTTGAGCAGGGGTGGCAAAGCACAAAGAATATCTGCATAATGGGAAGTGAGTTGGACTCTCCACTGTGGAAGATGTAGGGAGGAGGTAGGAAGCATGCTTCCATTTGAGGAGTGCCAGCTCCCCAGTAGAGATGGGAGATCCTGTCCTAACTTTTTGCCCCCCTTTCTGCTCACAAGAACCTCAGATCAGGGCCCACTGCTCCCTGCCACCCCCATGCTCCTCTGTCAAGGTAAGGGGGTCTGGCAACCCTATTCCATTCCTTGCTCTATGCTTCTTTATGTACGTCAGTTGCATTATGGACATGTCACATGACATTACATCTAGATTATTTTTGTACAAGGGAATATGATGTAGAGTTTCTACCAAATGCTATTCCCCACAGATTTGAAAATGTATTTGGAAGCCTTGATTATATTTAGTTCCACTGACCCACCCAGACACCCAATGAAGAAATGCCTCTAATTCCAAAGGTATGAACGTTTATTTTAAAATAGCACAAATCTTCAGATTTTTTTCCAACCCACATACTTCTGTTGACACTAAATTTTGCTTAAATTACAGCATGAAGCAAATTTTGGAGAAAACCAGGGTCATGTGATGGATAGAGTGTTGGGCTAGGATTAAGGAAACCAAGGTTCAAATCCATATTCATCATGTAGCTCATTAGTTGACCTTGGACCTTTCACCCTCACCTGCCCTGCAGAGTTATTGTGAAGATGACATGTGAAACAGAGGAAACTGCATTAATCCCCCTAAGTTTCATGGAACAAATAAAAAATAGCAGTGTAGATATATAGAGTTAGATCCAAAAGGCTTTTCTAATGGTGAAAAGTGGAGGAGGGATCTCTTTTGACCAGCAGAAAGGTTATGGTTGGTTTCATGGGTCCTGCATGTGTGATGGGGAGGAGGATTAGATAAGATTAGAGTGAACAAGCTGTTTGAATCCAGCTCAGAGATGTGCACATTCTTGACCAAATTAAACATCTGAAGAAATTTGAAAGTCAAGTTAAGGAATGTGGTTAGACTAGAGAATTGTGTGACTTCATGTTCCATGACAGGATGGAAAGGAAACAGCACAACGTGTCAGTGACTTTCCTTGAGCAATGACTGAGAGTTTGATGTTTCTCTGGATGAATGTAGAGCCTTTTCTTTATCCTGTCATCTGCTAGCCACGCCACAAATACTAGTTTGCACTAATGTACTAAAAGAAGGCACATAAAGCAGTATTATTCAATGTGAAAAAAGCATTTTCATAGTAGTCTAAAAATGTATGTATAAGAAGCAATGACATTTTGGACTAAATGTGCCTAATTGACTGAAGGAGGTTTTAAAAGAACATATCCAAATCCAATTTATTACAGCAAAAGCCAGCAATATAAAACAATACGATTACAAGCAATAAATCAATATTATCAATACAGGAAAACCACAGGCATAAAGGGATAAGAGTGAAAATGGAATAACAATAATGAAAATAGAAAAAAATGTATGATGTTTTTTCCACTAAGAGAAGTTTACGTTTTCTGATAGCTAAAGAGCAGAATTTGGCCACAGGATAGGTTACTGAGCTCTGAGAATCTTCTAAAAGAAATTTGCGCAGAACTTCTAGTCTAAATTCCAAGTAGGATTGCAAAGGGATGAATTTAGACAAAAGAGGTAGTATGAGGCGAGACCGTTCTTCACAATAAAATTCACAGAATAAAAGTATGTGAGTAACCGATTCCACCATATTGTCCATGCATGGACATAAGCGCTCATGCATTGGTATCTGCCAGAATTTGCCGTACAATACTGCTGAAGGCAATGCCTCAAACCGGGCTCTAGAAAATGCCCATCTGTAGGACTCATGGGTAATACTGGATAAATATGGGGCAGCTGAAAAATTAGGCCAAGATTTTAAGCACCTGAAGTTCTTGGGAAGTGAAGCTTCTTCATTTTGAAGTTCAATATCAAGAAGCCTCTGAGTAATAGCTGTTTTTGCCATATTCAGGGATAAAAAAAGAACATAAATAATTCTCCGTGCTTCTTCTTAATAGCTGAATTTTTAAAAATGGGAAATAGGAATGGTAGCTTTAAAGATGAAACACAAATAGGTACTCTTCTTTTTGATTGCCAGTTTGGTGTAGTGGTTAAGAGTAGAGATGGGCATGAACTGGGGAAAAAAATGAACCATGTGGTTCGTGGTTCGTCAAATTTCACGAACCATGAACAACAAACTTTCACAAACCTGCCCCTGGTTAGCGAACCAGTTCATTTGGTTTGTGAAAACGCCACTTCCGGGTCAGAAAAACCGGCACTTCCAGGTCAGTAAAAAGTCACCCCCAGGCCAGCAGAAGTTTACTTCCGGGTCAGTAGAAGATCTGCAGGAAGTCCGTCCCCTGTTGCCTAGGAAACTGATTGATTGACACCAGGCTGTCTGCACTGACAAACCAAAAATTGAACCAAATGAACCAGCCTAAAAGTTCATGGCCATTCGTCAGAAATGGGATCTGATGAACCATGCTTCACGAACCATAAACCAGCCTGGTTTGTGCTTAATTTTGGTTCATATTTCAGTTCGTGCCCATTTCTAGTTAAGAGCAGCAGGACTCTAAGCTGGAGAACCATTTTTTTTAAATATAATTTTTATTTTGTTGAAACAAAAGGGATACAGAAAGGAAGGGGGGAAGAGGATAAACAAAACAGATATGTAGCTGTGTGCTACAAAGATTATTAAGATACAGAATACAAAGATCATAACCTTTATAAATATTAATATAGTGATTAGAGTAATAATTAAATATGTTTAGTATATATATTTTCCAATTAAACAACCCATAAAGAAATCATACCTATTTCTACTCATTATATTAATAATAATAAAAGAGACAAAGAGAAATAAAAAGGACAATCATTGACAGTAAAAATACTTATTACTTAATATAGCTATTTGTCTTACTCTCTTACAGTATTAAGATAAATTCTATGAACAATTCTAACCTGTTTATCTTAGACAATGAAAAAAAGAAAAAAATCCTTATTTCCTCCCTACTTATCACTACCTTTTACCTATATTTTACTTAACAATGTTGACTTTTTACCAGTATTTCAATATGATACCATTTATTCTACCAATTATCATGTGGAGAACTGAGTTTGATTCCCCACTCCTCTACTTGAAGCCAGCTGGGTGACCTTGGGCTAGTCACAGCGCTCTCAGAGCTCTTGCAGCCCCACCCACCTCACAGGGTGTTTGTTGTTGTGGGGATAATAATGACATACTTTGTAAACCGCTCTGAGTGGGCATTAAGTTGTTCTGAAGAGCAGTATGAAAATCAAACGCTGTTGTTGTTGTTGTTGTTGTTGTTATGTATTGCTCATATTTCAAAGTACTTCATCACAGCAGAATCCAGCACCTTTAAAGATTTTAAATGCTGAGACTTGGATCCTTGCAGCCTTTGTTCCACATGTGCTTCTCTTCAGTTGCTGTAGAGGCCGTTCTTCAATGAGAAGCACATTCTTCTTACAATGGGCTCTTTGGAGTTCCTTGGAAAGCTTTAACCTTGTGCAAGTGGAGGTGCCTAGTGTGAGAGGAGGAAGAGTGCTGCAGAACAGAAGGCTGCCTCTGCACCAGCTAGCGAAAAGGCCACGCAGAAAAAAACATAAGATCCAAGCCTGCATTTTAAGAACAGAAGATCTATTGAAAAATTGTAGCTTTGTGTTTACTGAACATTCCTTGGATTTATAGGATGACAAAAAGATTTGAAGTGTTTTAATAAATGTGCTTTGAGGGACTCTCATTGTGTTTCCTATATTAAAATATTTCACTTCTGCTAATGGATTGGGACCTGGAGAGATGTGCAATCAGAGGAGGCACTTCCTCTCCTACAAGGAAGTTTCTGTGATTACTATTTTTCCTCCATTCCACAAACAGAATTTCAATTGTGGTTCTTAATGGTTCATTAATGGTTGTTAGCTATAATGGTTGAATGGAATCTTGATGTTCAGAAGTAGACATGGGCACGAACCAAAAAAAAATTAATGAACCTGCGGTTCCTCGTTCGGTACCGCCGACAAACCTGAACAAATGAACCATAATGAACATTTCCCATTACTGAACCGGTTTGTGGTTTGTGGGTGTCAGAATGGCCCCCATTGCACTTAGAGAGCCCATATTTACAGGGAGTGTTTAGCAGGCTCTCCTCCAGCCAGCATCCAAGTTTGGTCAAGATTGCAATAGGGATCTTGGAGTTATACCCTCTCCAATCTGAGGCCCCCAGGAAACTTCCACTCGATACAATTAGAGCCACCAGTTGATGTTGTCCCAGTGTACAAGGGGTTGACTGTCAGAACTGCCTATCAGGGTTTGCAGGGATGAGATTGGAGTGCCCATGGCTACAGAACACCCCCTGTTCCATCCCCCCCCCAGGTGTCTTCTCCCATGTAACCAATTGTAACCAATTTGCAGTTCCATGGTTGGAAGGAAGACCTGCCGATCAAGGTAAGCTGGGCTTCGATTCAGGTTTCCAGGGTGACAGAAGCAGTGCAGACAGAGTTCAGGCATTCCCCCAGCTCTGTTTCCAAGGGAATTGATTGATGGTGCCTGACTGTCTGGCTTCACAAACCGCAGGCGAACACAACGAACTGAGCTTCCAACGAACACTGGTTCATTAGCCATGGACCCTCACGAACCACCAGATTGCGAACAGATGATCAGGCGCTTCATGGGGTTTTTTTGGTTCGTAATGTGGTTCGTGCCCATGTCTGTTCAGAAGTACTACATCACTAAATAACAGTTGCTGTAGGAAACCAACAACAGGGGAAAGCATTTACCTCAATTTGGTCACTGTTGGTATCAACAGCACTGGAATTCCATGTTGCAATCAATGGGGCACAGGTCTGCTCCAGAAGGGATTTTGCAGTGAGTTGGATCCAATTTGGTGAAAAGCTTTGGTTGAGGTCATGAAGAAAAGCCATGTGGGTTGGGGACTGTAGCAATGAGGACAATTGGGCAGAGCTGAGCAAAAATCCTACCCTATGTTCTTGCGTTCTCTGGATCCAGTCCAATATAAAATAGGGAAGGGGCACAAACACAACTGACTGAGAAGTTTACTCACAGCAAGTTCTTTCCTCATTGGGGTAGAAAGGAGTTACACAAGGGCACTACTCTCATTATCTCAAATCCTTGGTGAACATAATTTCCCAATGGATTGCTCCTAAAACAGAAAAAAAAAAACCTTGTGGGATTGTAATGAACCAGTTTACAAGTGAACACACATAAAATCTTTCTTTATTCTTCCACCTAATGCCTAAGCTGCCCAAGTCAATTTTTTCTTTTCTTTTTTTACAAGCTTTATCTTGTCGTACTGAACTGGCTTCACAAATATGAATAACACGTAGACTAATTACTTGTGTAAGGTTTGTGTTTAATTAGGATTGGAACCAAAATCCATTAAAATCACTGGCTCTAATGGTGTTTGGATTAGCCAACTGGGGAACGCAAACTCTATTTGCATGGTATTCTCACTATTTCAGAAATGTTATTAGACTGTATGCTGGGTGGAGTATGCCAAGTATAACTTCATTTGACCACTATCTTACAATGGAAACCCAATATCCTTTTCACCTTGGCTTCTTTTACTTTGATCTCTTTGGGACTATAGAATCCATCACTCACTTATTCATTCACACTCTCTGTCTGTCTGTCTTTGCAGTTTTATGCAGAATTACACCCTTTGGAGCCCATTAAAGTCAATGTGTTTAGAAGGGTTAGGATTGCACTGTACGTTCTTTATGTCCTGCACAGTTCAGGGGGGGGGGAGACTTAATTAAAAGAATAAAACCACACTAGAAAACTATATTAAGGTGACAGCCACAGTGTAATTTGAAATAATTTGAAACCCCTCTGTAATGGATGGACAGAGGCCCTGCCCCTTTCTGTCAGTCACCCATTCTCTGTATGCCTGTTTGGTGTGTGGATAGAGCAGATAACCTATCAGGGCCCCATGGATGGCTGAGGAAGTGAGAGTGAAAAACCTCTTTACTGGAAACTCAGTTTCAGATAGGCTCTCAGCCTCCAGAAATTGAGACTTGAGGGAAGCTGTCTAAGAGTCTGTTATTTAAGCAGGCTAAAACAGTTAATGTTTAGAGTTACTGCTTACAGATAGGCAAGCTAAAAATCTTTATTTAGGAGACTTTGGATATCTCAGAATCTGTCTTTTTTTGAAAAAAAGGTCAGCACAATTAATGTTTTAGCAAGAGACTATAGGGCCCAGGTTCTGAGGGGAACTGCCTAAAGATTTGTTTTTCTGTGAGAAGTTCACATTTACACTGTGAGAATCCTGAGACTGAAGAAACGCCAATACCTCAATAATAAAAACTTGACTGTTAATTTTTCTGTGCACCCAAGAGTGGACAACTGAAATGGTATAAGTACGGCCATACCTCCATGCAGCCTTGGATGCTAAAGGAGCTGGCTGTGCATTGCTCTCCTGGCAGAATGGAGAGTGGAGCAATTCCCAGGCACACAGGTCTCTGCCGGGGGGTGGAGCCTGGAGCCTCTTTGGGATGGCTCCGCCTGCCCGGCCTCAGTTGCATTCAACACTCGGCCCACCCTCCTCACCCTGTTTTTGGTGCAGGATTAGCCAGTTGCTGCTATGCAGAGCCAGGTAGGAATTTTTCCCCCTTTTATCCCAAATTGGAAAAGGGATGAGGGTTTTTTTCACCTACCTTGCACCAGGACTTGAGTGGAGGAAATTGGCTTGGGTGGGGCTGTTAGTGGTATCATTGGTGGGATAGAGTTTTGTGAGAGGCAGCGGGCCAGTGAGCACCCTTGGCACTTCCCTATTGAAGGGGAAGAGGGGTTTGCTAAGAGCGTCTGGTACTGCTTGTGACAGCTGTTAGCGTGAATGTGGGCAGACTGCCTGGGGAACCCCATGGTCAAATCCTTCCCTCACTGCTGTATGGCTGAGGCTTAGGAGCTTGACAGGGGGGAACCAATTTGCCTGGCCGGCCAGGTATCCTAGCCATTCCCCAGGATGACTCGCACCCAGGGCTTTGGGGCTTGCCCAGGCAGGTCAAGGCAGAGGTCCAGGAGTGACCCCGTGGCTTGAACTGTACAGCTTTTACCCTTGCCACAGTTTTGGGTTGATGTTCATGTTGAGGTTAGTTTAATAAAGTGGTCCTTAGATCCAACACTTATGTTTGTCTCTTCATTTCAACTAGGGGGGCAATTACTGAGCCCAGTATTATGTGTGAATACCTTTAAGCCTCTGTATTTAGAAGACCACTTGGGTTTATTCTGACAGAAGAAGGATGGGGTAGAAACCACTCAGGTAAAACAGTGTGCTACCTCCATTTAAATGGCATTTTAAATCCCAGTCTTCTCATCTACTTTTTCTCAAATCAGTTGAGACTCAATGCAGGGAACAACAAAAATATGCTCAGTAATTCAGCATAATCAAGTTCAGCCCAAGAACAGAAACATGAAAGTACGATGTCAGCCAACATAAAGCCATCATATCTGGCAGACGTTATGTCCCAGAAACACTCGCAATGGGGGATTGCTGAAATCGAGTTTATTTGCAAATCTGGAACAATGAATCACTCAGGGTTGAACCAGAATGTAGGGTTTTTCTCACATTACAAATTATAATTTTCTGCACTTTGCACCCATGCTTCATCAAGCTAACAACAACATGTATTGAAGCTAGCTTGCTGACACTCCAATTTATAATACCTCTCCGACTCTCTGCCTGGATTATAAGTACCTCTTCCTCCCACAGGTAGGGATGGCAAAAAGGAACTACTGTAAAGAACAGAATTGCCATGGAGAGAGAGAGATGATCACGTGAATAGATAATTCTACCTTACAACAGATTCGAACCATTGATCTATTAAGATCTGTCTACTGTCTACTCTGCCTGGTTCCAGCCAGGTGAAGGCAGGGGGCAGTCATTTTCACTTCCTCTGCTCCTGGTCCCTGCTTGGTGAAGGTGTCAAGCGGGCATTACCACCTGCTATGCACCTGGATCCCAGTAGGGTGAAGGGAGGGAGGGCATTAACTCCTGCTCCGTACCAGATGCCAAGCTTTCAAGAACCACAGTTCTCTTTGTCAGCATCTGACAAAGAAAGATGTGGTTCTTGAAAGCTTATACGACAATAAAGCTGGTTAGTCTTAAAGGTACTACTGGAATCTTTACTATTTTGTGACTACAGACTAACACAGCTACTCCTCTGGATCTCTGACTAAATGTAGAAGCAATTTTAGTGAATTGTTCCCTGGTGCAAACCATAGCTTCCACGTTGTACCAGAAAATGACACCATTGTTGCAGGCTGTTTCCTCCTCCTCTCTTTTCCTTTAACTGGCAGTCAACAGTAGAGGTGGGCATGATAAAAAAAAAAAATACCGATCAAGCTGATCATGGATCAGTGCCGGTGACGATCTCAAATTGACGATCCACACCAGTCATCTCCCGTTTCTGATCCATGGATCGTGGATCGTGGAGGCAAAAGCAGAGGGGTGTCTCACTGTTTCCAGCAATACAGGAACAGTGGCTGATGCCAGCAGCATCTGTGTTTGTGTTTGGCTGTCTGTGTTTGGCCGTCAGAGCTGCCTATCAGGGTTTTCAGGGATGAGATTGGAGTGCCCATGGCTACAGAAAACCCCCTTCCCCCTCCCTCCCTTGGGTGTCTTCTCCCAGCTGGTGACTGCTTTGTTGCTCCATGGTTGGAAGGAAGCCCTGCTGATCAAGGCAAGCTGGGCTTCCATTCGGGTTTCCAGGGCGACAGAAGGAGGGCAAACACAGCTCAGGCATTCCCCTGGCTCCGTTGCCAAGGGAATAGATTGCTGGCGCCTGAGTGTCTGGCTTCCCGATCCGAGCATGATTGCCCCAATCAAGCCCTGATCCAGCCCCCCTCCTGACCGCTGGATCGTTGGCCGTGCCCAAGCATGATCCACTGGGTCCCAATCACACGATCACCCTTATTGTGGGTTTTTTTTCGATCGTAATGCGGGTTGTGCCCATCTCTAGTCACCAGCCTCTCAACATTTTTTCCCTTCTGGAAATAGTTCAGTACTCCTCAGCCTATTGCCAATGGACTTCTTTTTCCATTGTCTTAATTTACAAATCAGATTTTTTCTGCATATGTTGGGAGTCCTTCAAGTGGAAAGAGGCCTGTACAGTTTCTGCAGCTGGCCTAGTTGTGTGATTTTCATGATTTTCACCAGGGCTAGGCAGTTTACTATTAGATATATTGGTATCCCCATATTGTTTATGTGACTATCATAACTCACCTACAACCATTAGATTTTTACTTACTTTTCAAAGCTTTCCCATTTCTGGATCATAGCAGAGTTCTTTTTGCCATATTTCATAAAAGTGGTCAGATTTACCGTATTTATTAGTCTTTTGAACATGTGCAGAGAAGACGTAACAGCTTTCATCTGCTGAAACTTTATGCAATGATCTCAGTTTTTAAGGTCACATCTTATTCCATCATGACTCAAGTTGCTATAAACAGTCAGGCTCTGGCTTGCATTTCTGGAAGAGGAGAATGAGCTTATACAAGAGGCATTATTGCCAGTGAACTTATTTAAAAGGAATGGCCTGCTTTAGAATGAGGGTTGCCCTTTACAATACCAAAAGCCATGTAAATTCTTGCATCCTCTAAAGCACCTGTATTCCGTTTTCTCAGATCTTCGACCAATTAATCATGGGTCTCATCACTAAGCTGCAAGCATGTGAAATGGTGTGATGCAACTTTCAAATCATGTGACAGGAAGAGGAGGAGCCAGAGTTATGATCTCACTAATTTGCAGCAGACCAAAGGAACTGGAGGCCAGAAACTCAAGCCACACATATCTTTGGTTTTGAATTTTGGTATGGACCAACACAGCTTCCATAGCTTTGTTGCACATTAGTGTATAGAATGCTGCCCACTAGGACAACAAACTAAAGTTTAATGGTTGTGCTCAAGCAAAGGAATATTCAGTAGCAATGTGTTCACTTTTTTTTTCTCTTCTAAGACTTAAGTACATGGTCACACGGATAAATTTCAAGAGAACATTTAATTTCAGGAGATCTTGTAAGCCTTGCAAGACTCACTTGGAAGGGAACTGAGCACAACTATCAAATGTTCTTAATGATTTCTTCCTTTGATTAAAGTAACAGATTCTCTGTCATGAATAAAGGAAGACTTGCAACACTGAAGCTAATGCAGCAATGTCTCTGTCACTGCACCCCTCAATCTTACACAATCTCTTAAAACAACAAAACTTTTAGAAGCTCTTTGCTCGTAAACTTCATAATCTTCACTGCAATCTTAACCTTGCATAATATAACATTCACCAGTTCCCAAACACAAAGCCACAAATAACATTCGGTGGCAACTTCTTCCCTCGCTGGGAGCACTCAGGATGGGAAGATGAGTGTTTATTTTCACCCCGCTTCAGTAGGAAATGTGCCCGTTTACAAGAATAAATTACTTTCTTGCTAATTACAGTACTTTTTCAGAGCAGTTACACCCCATTCATCTGCTGCCACCTTTAAAAAGAGACATAGTTCAAAGAAAAAAAATCAGTCCATGATTTCTGATGTGAGACTTACTACTAGTGTCTCTGTCAGTGCCATCCTAAGCAAAGATTGTAACTTTTCATTAATGGGAGCTATTTCTGAGTAATGAACAATATCCCAAGCTACTACTCCTTACTAGACATGGGCACAAACTGCATTACGAACAGAAAAAAACCCACGAACAGCCCAATCTGCTGTTCGCGAACAAGCTGTTCATGAGTCCCCATCCTAAACAAACAGGTGGTCGTTGCAAGCCCATTCGTTGCCTTTGGCAGCCGTTCATCAAGCCAAACAGTCTGGCACCTGCAATCAATCCCCTTGGCAACTGGAGGCAGAGACTGGACTCTGTCTGAACTCCTTCTGGCTTTCCTTCTGGCTTTAACCCTTCAAAGTACTTCCAGCAGAGAGTCCCGTTTTTTGCCACTGTGAAGAGAAAATGACAGCCAATGAGGAGACCCATGGATCATGCCTTTCCCTGGGTGCAATCTCTCTGAAACTTGGGAGGTCTTCAGAGGACAGTGAAGACTATGCCCCCTGCAAATTTGGTGGGTATTGGACATTGGGAAGGTCAGTTTGTAACCCCTCAAACTAGCTGCCAGCAGACACTGCCATTTTTGCCAGGACAGGGCCCTTTAAACTATCAGCTGAATAGTTTAAAGGGATCTTTAAAGGGCCAGGTAAGTGGGTTTGAGGGGAGAAGGGCTAAGTGAGGGGGTTGGGAGTAGGGGTGGTTCTGGCCCCCATGAGCAATGAACAACGAACATGTCCGGGAACAGTTCATGTTTGTCCATGTCCGTTGTTCGTGGATGGCAATGAACAAGGAACAGGGTGTTCAGGGTTTTTTTTTCCATTCGTGCCCATGTCTACTCCTTACACCCCCAGCATATTATGAAGATTTGTTCTGTCCTTGAAACAAAACATGGGCAAGGAAGAACATTAGAAATTTAGCTAATAGGTAAGCAGCACGGGGAAAAAAAAACATCCAATGACATAAAAGCTTTGGGGAAAAAATTCTAGAGCAATTATTTTTGTAATCTTTTCCTGGTTCTTCTATGTGATGCACAAGCTATCCTGTAGCTGCTGGTGAAGTACTGCTAGTTCACAAACTACTGTTGGAGTTTCATATATAGCAGAGCAGCTCCCTCACTGCAATTTATACATATGATAAGACTGACACATGCAGTCAACCTGTTACAATTACTATAAAGTTTAGTTGGTCCCAGGTAAGGACATTACAATGCAACTTTACTTACAGACTCATAAAATGCATTTGCAAAGCATCTCATATATCTTTGAAATGACTCCTTATATAAAAGTTGTTTAATTTGTCCAAGCAATAGGGAAAAATACTTTAGAACAACCAGAAAGATAAAAAAGCATAGCAACATTTATATCAATGCTGATACCATCTGAAGAAACAAAACGGGCTTCAAGACTTTATTTGTTTTTCAGAGGTTACAGCCTAAAAGTTGTGAAATCCATTTGCTGGAAACTAACTTTTAAATATAGTAATACTGTAACAAGACAGATAATCAGCAAGATTTATTTCCTAGGACATTGTTTGCATAGGAACCATTGGAAAGCTCTGGAAATGACTGTGTCAGGGAATTTTGGGGTGCTCTATTGTTTTTCTATATGTGGTCTAAATTGAATAAAGAACTCTTCTCCCTCTGTGCTTATCACCCCTCATTCTATCCTGTATGTTGGTTGTAATAAAATGAAGGCCTTGTTGTGTACAGTCAGTTTGCACTCTGAGAACAAATGAAGGCTACATATTTTTCCTTCCTGCCCTGTTCTCAGCCTTGGGGATGTTCTTCCTTAGCAATGTAGAGAAAACCACCGAGACTTCCTTATAGTTTATGTTATATGGCCTGAAAGGAAACATAATCTCGACCTGTCAGTCTATCTTGTTCTGAACATCATGTGATATTCACTGGATTGTTTATGTATTCTTGTAATAATCTTCTGTATCATAAGCAATTGTTGTTTACTTGCATCATGCCTGTGTGATGGTATAAATGTAGGCACTGCCTGTTTGTTGACATGCATCCTGCTGTAATAATGTGTGCTTCAGGCTTATTTGAGAACTTCTCATAATAAACCTTTTCTGCTTCTAAGATTGCCAAGTCTGAAACCTTAGTTTATTATTCAGACAAGTAGAGAAGGGGGACCTCATAATTGGCAAAAAGAGGAAATAAAACTTTCCCCCAACACACTGCATGAACACATGAAGCCACCTTGTACAGAATCAGCTCATTGTTCCATCAAGGTCAGTATTTTCTGCTCAGACTGGCAGTGACTCTCTAGAGTCTTTGGAAGCAGTGGTCCCCAGATTCATCTGGGCAGCCAGTTTGATGCCTGCAGGGTGGTCGGAAGGGTCAGGAAATGCTGCAGCTGCCATGTTGGTTCTCCCAGGCTCCCCTAGTCCTCCCACACCCAATCAAATTCAAATCCCTCAGTCTGCCAATCAGCACTGGCCGGGGGGGGAGATGTTTGGAGCAGGGGTGGGGCGTGGACCGGACCTGGGGAGCCTAGTCTTCCCTCAGGTCCAGAGGGCTGCTATTTAAGTAGGGCAGCTCCGCGCGCGGCCCCAGTTACATTCGGTGTACACCCAAGTGTACCCCTCAAACTGCCACCCCTGGGTTTTCCCCTCCACAGGGAGGGGGTCTGTGGGAGCTGGAAGTCATCGGCCAGCAGGTAGGTCAGCCGACATCGGGATCCAATACCTATGCATGCCAATGCTCCTGCTGTAAATAATAAAGTTGTGGCCTTCATTTTTAACTCTACTTGCTGTGTCTGTGTTTTTTGTTGCCGCTGTTCCCTCTCCTCCACCACTCATCAGCACTGGGCAGCAAGAGGTCTTACACATGATCATTAAAGAAAATTAGTAGTTCTTAATTGCCCACTAACAGAAAAAAATGTCTTGTGTCATTTTAAATTCTCATATTTGATCAGAGATTTCATAACCTAACATAGCATCCCAGTTACAGTGATATTTATTATTTGGAGAAAATTATCCATAATTGGCATTATACACTTGAAAGCTTTTGAGACTGTTCAGTTATTGCTCGAGTCAATGTCGTTTTTGTGGATTTAAAGATGTTGATTTTTACCATCTTTGGTGGCTCTGTCCATGAGCCATTAACTTCTGGTGGAATGTACAGGAATTATTATTATTATTATTAAAGAAAGGTTTTACCACTGATACAGCCTTTACTTCAGAGCTTTTCAAATAGAATTCTATATTAAATATTCCTTGTAAATATTGAAATATAATACCCCATGTAGTTACTGCAGCTAGAATAATCTATGCTAAGCATTGGAAGAGTAAAAAAAAGTTAAGGATATGTTTTGATGGTAAAACTTACTATTTTGCAATGAAGTGGAAATATGTTCCAATTTTAAACTTCATGTAAATACTTCCTTAATAATTTAATAACAACAACATTCAAATTATATACTTCCCTTCAGGACAACTTAATGCCCACATAGAGCAGTTTAAAAGTGTGTTATTATCCAGTGGAAATAGAATCAATAAAGCCCAACAGAACCAATGTCAAAACAGAATCCTAGCAGAGAGAGGTTTAAAATTCAAATGCTTTGCCCAATTTGCTTGAAACTGAGAGCCAAGCTACAAGTGGTGCCTGACACAGGTTGGACACTTGTCAGCTTCCCTCAAGTTTTGATGGGAAATGTAGGCATCCTGGTCTTGCAGCTGTAATGGAGAGCCAAGCTGTAAAACCAGGACGCCTACATTTCCCATCAAAACTTGAGGGAAGCTGACAAGTGTCCAACCTATGTTAGGCGTCACTTGTAGCTTGACTCTTAGGGTTATTTGAAAAAACGGGCAGAACACATTCTGTAGCAATTTTGGTGACATTTGGTTGATAAATGATGAATCCAGCCCCTCCTCCCCACTCCCAAAGTCCCTTATAGGGAATAATGAAAGTGCAAAAATGATGTGTGTGTGTGGGGGGGGGGTGCTGCAATGAAGCTTTCCTCACTTTCTGAAAGAAAAAAAATATCACAAGGAAGGAACGTGAAAGCAGTGTTTTCAGTGGAAAGGCAACTTTATTTTATTGTCAGTGTCTTTTGGAGCAGGGAAATGAATGAAGACAGGACTTTTTTAAAAATGCTGGTGGCTGACTGAAGCTATCCCACTGGCTGCTACTGGATGGCCATTTTAGAA
The DNA here is from genome assembly GCF_028583425.1 of Eublepharis macularius. Classification (NCBI taxonomy): domain Eukaryota; kingdom Metazoa; phylum Chordata; class Lepidosauria; order Squamata; family Eublepharidae; genus Eublepharis; species Eublepharis macularius. Next base: position 29,634,960 of record NC_072792.1, on the reverse strand, counting down.
ATTAATGAAGAAAACAGTGCTGCTGTTCAGAGAGGGTCCTAGTTTGGGAGTCTGGAAAATACCCCCTTTGTTCAATCTGTTTGAAACTTTAAGGCTCTTTAGATTAAATGGAGATCTGTGTTCTGAACAATTTGGTGCTGTTAAATGCAAAAAGAGCTGCCCCAGAGCTTCCAGTTGTTTCCCCCTCCACCTCCCCATTGAAAAGAATAGCCATGAAAATCATGAGAACAACAACAACAACAACAACAACAAGAAAACCCTGATGAATTACATGCCCAACCCAGCAGCACCTCAAATATGTTAAACATTTCACTCATCAGCAACCCAGCAGCACCTCAAATATGTTAAACATTTCACTCATCGATGTATTGTCGAAGGCTTTCACAGCTGGAGAACGATGGTTGTTGTGGGTTTTCCGGGCTGTATTGCCGTGGTCTTGGCATTGTAGTTCCTGATGTTTTGCCAGCAGCTGTGGCTGGCATCTTCAGAGGTGTAGCACCAAAAGACAGAGATCTCTCAGTGTCACAGTGTGGAAAAGATGTAGGTCATTTGTATCTACTCAGGAGGGGTGGGGTTGAGCTGAGTCATCCTGTAAGAGTTTCCCAGGGTGTGGAATGCTAATGGCGGGAGGCTTCACTGTATCCTGAGGAGGTTCTTTTGCATATGGATTGGTGCTTGATGTGCTAATCTTCTCTGCAGGGCTATTGTCGAGTATAGAGTGTTTTGTTAGCCTGGTGTTTTTCAGAACTGGAAACCATGCTCTGTTCATTCTTAAGGTTTCTTCCTTCCTGTTGAAGTTTTGCTTATGCTTGTGAATTTCAATGGCTTCCCTGTGCAGTCTGACAAAGTAGTTGGAAGTGTTGTCCAGTATTTTGGTGTCCTGGAATAGGATACTGTGCCCTGTTTGCGTTAGGCTATCTTCAGCCACTGCTGATTTTTCAGGTTGTCCAAGTCTATTTCACTCATCAGCCCTGGAGACAAAACCACAATAAACTTTTTCTAGATGCACACCTCTACATGCAATTTTATTCCTGAATCCATTTATAACGTCTTGCTGCAGGTGTTACCATTTTCAAATCTATAAGCTGATGTTCATAGCCACCGCACAGAAGCCATTGATTCCATGCTATATATGGCAGCTATAATGTGTATGGGCCACCCACATCAGGCAAATTCCCTCCCCCCATTACAAGAGGAGACCATATCAAACAGCAATGAACACAATTTACATGCTGGGCTTGTATGACAATGCCCCTATGTATAAAAAAGAAATCCTCTGCATGTAGAAAACTACCATGTCAGGGCTAGAATGCGAATATCCAGTTTTTTTTAAAATGTTCCTCCAATAGCTAAAAAAAGAGTCTTTCTTGACTGTTGGGGGCTCATTTGGAATCTAGTTTGGTTTGTAGAAGTCAGGTGATTTTTCTCAGTACAGATGAATTTTCATTTATCAGCACTATCTCACCTGTTTTGCTCCCTTTATGGCAACAGGACTATCCTCTGATATAGTGTTGGCCAGGGCTTTTTTTCTGGGAAAAGAGGTGGTGGAACTCAGCAGGTTTCCCTCAGAGAAAATGGTCACATGGCCGGTGGCCCCGCCCCCTGATCTCCAGACAGAGTGGAGTTAGATTGCTCTTCGCACCACCAAGCAGCACAGAGGGCAATCTAAACTCCCCTCTGTCTGGAGATCAGGGGGCGGGGCCACCGGCCATGTGACCATTTTCAAGAGGTTCTGGAACTCCGTTCCACCATGTTCCTGCTGAAAAAAAGCCCTGGTGTTGGCAGTAAGAATGGACTCAGTCCCTATTCAGATTCCTCATACCTTACATAGAAATGTTTGGGGGAAAGATACAAAATGAGCAGCTGGGTGTAAAGGAACATCAGGTGTTGGTGGAAGAAAATGTGTGGTGATGCTGTGATTACTGAGGAAAGGCTCTGAGGTTGGTACTGAAGATGAGAAGGGGAGAGAGCTCCATGGAAGTAGAAAGACTAGTCCGACTCCAGACACAAGAAGAACTAGGGTAGAAAACCACTGATACAGGAATGAGATCGTTGAATCAAAGGGCCAAGCTACACATGACGAATGACACTTGAATGGCAAGTGGATCGAGTGGAGGGCAAGTGAACAGGGAGAAATACACTTGCTGTTCAAGTGTCATTCGTCATGTGTAGCTTGGCCCAAAGATTAAGATAAAGGGTTGGATCCAGTCAGACATTTTTTTTTAACTCTCATCCAATTCTCCTCCATACCGCAGCCCCCATTCCACATGGCTTTTGTCCATAATCCCCAGTCAAGCCTTTTCTTTTTTTTTTTTTGGAGTAGCCAAAGGGGACCTATCTTCCCTTTTTCACCAAGGGAGAAGCTGATTGGATCCAACCCAATGTTCTTGCACTCATTCATTAGCTGTGATCCAGGCAAACTGGTTCTGTAAAGTTTGAGCCAGCAGCTAGGACTGAATCCAAGCTTCTGCATCTCTCCCCAAACCAAATGATGTTATTCATGACACCCTGACTGGCATTACAATCCTAAGCAGAGTTATTGCAGTCTAAACCCATTGAAATCAATGGGCTGGAGTAATTCTGCATAAGATTGTACAGTAAGTCTGCATAATAGAATTTTTCATCCCCAGGAAAACAGACACACAGCAAATATTTGTGCACATTTCCAGATGTCATACTGGAACCTAGTTTTCAGTGGTGTTTCAGAAGCCTACTTTGCAGCATTGCAGCTGAAAAGCCAATTTCAATATCTTGATATTCCTCCATAAAATAATACCCAAGAAAGAACCCCATATGGGAAAAATTACATTGGGATTCACAATAAATATGGTTGGATTGCACGGATCACTTTATTCTGCTTTCTGGGAGAGAAGTATAAGGTCATCTGTAAAGGTCAGGGCTTTCAAATATGGCTAGTTGTAGAGATCAGTACCTGACTACATGGCAAGAATTTGGGGCATGGAGTATTGAGAGATAATTTTGGATGGCTGAACTATTAATATTTGGCTGCAAAGACAAGGACACTGTCCTGCGGGGAAGCCCCACTGAATAACATGGGGCTTACTTCTGCGTAGATCTACTTAGGCTTGTTCCCAAAATTGTTTTTAATCATTTGGTTTTAACAAAAACAACAACAACTGCTCTAAAATACCTCTCTTCTAGACAGATTAGTGCCCCACTCAAAGCAATGAAGAAAATCAGTGTTGTTGTTATTATCTCCATTCTCCACCACACAGCTGGGGAGCTGGGGCTGAGAGGAGATGCTTTTCCAAGGCCACCTGCTGAGCTTATGGCAGTCACAGGCAGTCACGGGCAGTCGAACCATCAGAGTGCTGATTCACATCGCAACCACTTAACCACTATGCTACTGCACTGCATTTGTGTGTTTGATCTGTGGATAACTAGGGCAAAGTATCAGTTCATGAAGTAACAAAACCTCTTTGTTTCCAGTTCTTTGATCCCATGAGAACTACCCTGTCTAGAATTTTATCAAAGAAAAACAATGACACCTCCTCACCTTACACTATATTTTAAATCTGGTCTCCGTGTTATATTTATATACAATCAGAAATCCCTAAGATGTGGTATGCTTTTTTTGTCTGCGTCATTTACAAGTTTCTTTAGTGACTGCATCAAGCCTGTACATCTCACTAATAAAACAAGAGAAGACAGAAAACACATTTTGTAGGTGTGTATTCACTCTCTTGTGGGAATGATTTTTTTAACCACATTTCGTCTGGACAAGCTGTATACAGGTTTCATTTCTGTGGAACAACATCAAATGTTTGAGTACAAAATGAAGAAGAATTGCATTTGTATTGGTTTTCTTTTTTTCAGCAACACTTCAACAACATTGTATACAACAAGGTATAATTTGACCGCATTCCTAGAAAAAGGCATTCCCTCCGCTATTCTTCTACTGGTTTCTTTGCCTATTTATTTTGAATTTTGTGGCAATTTCCTCCAGTGTTGCTTTGCTCACTCCTGTCCTTGGATGTGCCAAATGCACATCAGGAAACAAAACATATCATTTTCAGACCCCTGAACACAACAGGCTGCCAACCCTCCCCCCTCCCTTAACACCTTGGGCTGATTTTTTTCTATCAACTGAAAAATAAAACTCTTCATTGAATAACTCCATTCTTTATACCTTGAATTATACAGGACTTTGATGCATTTTAAATTTCACACTAAAAAGGCCTTCATTTCAGGGTCACTGAACTGTTTCAGTTGCTACAGAGCAAATGGCAGTATTGTATGGGGATTTAAGCAGTTGTGGTTTTGTTGGATATCCATGTACACTGGTTTTCTGTTACTTATTGTAGACGCCGAGTATCTATGGCATAATATTATGATATGTAGTTCAGAGAAGGAGGGATGCAAAATACAGCCTTCTAAACCACTTCTTATTCCTTAAGTGCAGGCCTAAACCACAAGAACTATAAAGCACTATGGCCTATTCCTGAGAGAGTACACTCGATCTAGTAAAATTATTTGTCTTCGTTTGTAGTCTTTCTTTACACTGTACTTCCTTTGGTCTGAACAAAATATTAATAGAGTCCCAGTCCATAGAGTTGGATCCCACCAGCCACTGACTGGATCAAGAGGAGAAGGGGAGGGCTTGCTTGATTTCCCTCCGCATTCCAGCCTGCTAAGGCTCCTGTGAGCCAACCCAAGCAAACACTTAGGAAGAAAATTCTGTGCACTCTGCTGTCTCCCTTGAACAAGCTCTGAAAAGTTCCCTAATCTAGGTTAAGTGGTTTGACCGCGAATCAGCACTTTACTGGTTTGAACCCACTACTGCCATGAGCTCAGTAGGTGGCCTTGGGTAAGCCACTCCTCTCAGCCCCAGCTCCCCAGCTGGATTGCGGACATAATAACTTGTTCACCACTCTGGGCGGGGCACTAATCTGTCTAGAAGAGCGGTATATAAATGCTGCTGTTGTTGTTGTTGTTGTTGTTGTTGTTGTTGTTGTTGCTGCTGCTGCTGCTGCTGCTGCTGCTGCTGCTGCTGCTGTTGTCTTAATTCTCTAACTTTTTAGTTTATGGTAGGAGCCAAAAGTGCAACTACCGCAAAGCTTCAGTATTATAAAGTGTACGTTTCTCTTGCTGAACTGGAAACTGCCTGAGCATATGATGCATATCTGCAAATAAGTGTACATCCACATTCTAAATTGATTCTGGACAGCTTCTTTCCACAGGATGGATCCAGTCTCCTTGTTCACACCATCTCAGCCTCTCCTTCCTACAACACTCACATCGTATAGCTTTTGACCATGCAGGTCTCCCATTATCCCCAACACAGCTATTTTGGTGGCCAAAGGGGACGACTCCTACCTTTTTCACCATTGGAAAAACTGGTTGGATCCAACTCAGTGTCACAAACCGCAATGCTCCATGTCAATTTCCAATCTATTTTGGCATGGGGCAGCAAGCTTTCATTCCCAACTATCACTTCAGACCTCTAGTTGTATTTACTTTATATCCAGGTTTGAGCTTTGAGTGTTTTCCTGGTTTGATCGTATTTATTTTGGGAATCATTCTTTACAAATATTCTACTAAATTCATGTATTGCAACTCTAAATTTCTCAATGTTCTTCTTATCACTGGGTTTGTTCAAGCTATATCAAGATGCCGAAAGCTTTCTTTGCCTGCTTTCTTTGGTTTTTCCAATTTCAAATCATCATCATTGGAGACATTACATCCAAATTAAGTACTAAACATTTTGAGCTGTAGTCCTGAGTTCATTCTCCTTTTATACATATATTCTGATCAATTCTTCTTTGCTCTGTTCCCCCTTCCACCATAATCATCAAATTTTAATCTAACAACAATCAGCGTACTATTGTTCTAGTATAAATAATCTCTTGATATTCCAGTGTAGAAAGCAAATGGAAAGACAGATCAAAGAATGTCCAAGGTGATTAATTCCAAAAGGATTAGGCTTTGCAGTGGGTGGGTGGGGGGGGGGAATGAATCTTGTATCAAAGATATCCCAAGATTCTTTTGTTGGTCACAATGCTTATTAAAAATAGTATACACTCGATGCTCACTATCCCAACTTACCTGTACCCCTCAGCTTTTTAAAGTGTACTCCTAAAGAAAATGCAAATCATTAGCAGGTTCAGAAACCCTTTCTTTTTTACTTCTTGTGCTTGGCCAGATCCACATCATAGAATCCTTGGACTTGAAAAGCAATACTTCCTGCTTTATTTTCTACCTTTTTCCTAATAAGGAATTTACTTCTTTCCTTGTAGCAGCACACACCTGATGGTTTTTGACCACTCACTTCTGTATCTAGGCCCTCCTTCCCTTTGCTGTTCAATTGAGGGCCAGACAAGACAGATGCAGGAACAGATCTCCACTGCTTATAAAATTCAAAATAGTGTTCGTTGGAGGGAGATGCTACTTTCTGCACAAGGTAGACTTTCTGCGCAAAGATTCATAGTCCTCTCCCATTGCAATCCGATGTGAATGCTCCACAACTGCTATTTCCACCTTAAAAGACTTCTGGGACCTTCCAACATCATGTCTCATTTGGCCGTTGCTGTCAAGTTATACATAGGCAAGTTTTACATTCCGCAAGCAACAATAATTATCCCGTCTTGGATGACAGTAATTTAAAACAAATTCTTCGGCCACCAGAAAAAAAATGCATCATGGTCTGTTGTCCCATCCGCATGTAGTGAGCCATCTGACTTGCAAAAAGCAACTTATATGATGTAGAAGTATGCACATTTGCCATGTCTTGCAAGAGGCAGCTCTTCACATATTATGAACTTTGTGCTGTTCGCCTAGTGGGCTTGTTGCTCTTGGAGATTCTAAGTACAGCTTTCAAACTGCTTGGGTTGAGGTATGTTTTCCTCCTCTCTTAGCATATAGCATAGGCCGGGGTGGGGGTAATATATTATAGAGCTTGCTGCCAGCATAATCTTGATGCTTTCTTTTGAAAGGCAACTATTATTTCTTAACTTCCAAAGAATCAGTTTCCATAGAACCAAAAGAACAAGAAACATTGTAATAGAGAAACAGACACCATTCCGTTGAATTCAGAACACCCCCTGTGGACTGAAACCTGCAGAACATGAATTCCTGCCTCCACTGAGCCTTCTCTGGAACAGGATTATTTTGACCAACTTCGAGAAAGCTAAAAGTGAGGGGACGTGACAAAATACCTGAAGGGGGGAATTTCAGAGCATGAAGGCCACAGTTGGAAAAGCCCTATCACCCTGAGTTATTTCAGCGTGGGTATGAAGAACAGTGTGCCAGTAAGATTTGGGTAGAATAGCATATAGAGTAGCACCTTAGAGACCAAATGGATTTTCCGGATGTGAGCTTTTGAGAGTCAAAGTTCCCTTCATTAGACACATGGAGTGGGAAAGCGTAAGAGTCTTTAAAGTCCAGGCAGAGGGTAGGAGGGGTATTGCAAATTAGTTTGTCAGAAAGCTAGCTATAATACATGTTGTAATTAGTTTGATAGAACATGGATACAAAGTGTGTAAAATTAGCATCTTTCATGCAAGAAAAATCCCATGTCCCGATTCAACCCCGGGGGATCCGTTGTTCCAAGTTTGCATATATATACTCAATGTCAGCAAGCTCACGTTGCAATTTTCCTTTGAAGTTTCTCTGCTTGAGAATGACTACTCTTAGGTCAGTGATGGAGTCGCCTGGCAGATGAAAGTGTTCTCCTGCAGATTTTTGAATGTTCTGATTTTTATATCAGATTTATGTCAATTTATTCTTTTGCAAAAGAACCGATCTGTTTGTCCAATATTGAGAATTGAACAGCATTGTTGACTGTTGATGGTATATATAACACTGGAAGGTGAACAAGTGAATGAGCCTGATTTGGTATAGCTGGTGTCATTATGTCCAGTGACTGTGTTGTTGGAGTGGATATGTGGATAGAGTTGCCATCTTGGTGTATTGCAGGCTCTAGTCCCAGAGTTTGTGTCCTTGTTGGAAGTGCATTGTTGTGAATGAGGAGTTTCTGTGGGCAAGAAAAAGTATGCCCCCCCCCAATGCCTGTGAGAGAGCAGTATCATTGTCCAGCATAGGCTGCAGGTCATATAATGATGCATTGAATTGGTTTGAGCTGGTAACTATATGCGACTACAGGTGGTGTTCAGTTGCTGTTCCGTTTGGGCTTATCTTGCAGCAGGTATCATTCTGGCTTTTTTGTTCTGTTTTCTTACTACATCCAGTGGGTATTGTAAGTCCAGAAATCTTTGCTGTAGATCATGCAGGTGAGTGTCTCTGTCAGCAACAGTTGCATAGAGTTTGGCTGTATACATTGGAGTGTTTGGTGTGCCAGCAGGTAACACTGGATCAAGAGTGGATTCGTATGGATGGGAATGTACCTTTGGGTTCCCTGCTCCTCAGTTGTATAGGGTTTTCATTTTGAATTACGGTTGGAACAGTACAGTTGATATAATATTGTTATAATATGATCACTCTGACAGATTCCAGTTAGAACCCTAACTACCTTTTGGAATCGCTGAAGTTTCCAACAGAGATGCTTAATCATTCCTTAGTTTAGATCACAGTTTGCTTGCAAGTTGTGAGCACCACCGTCAAACAATAAAAAAGTTTGATTTATTGAACATTCAAATTTGGATCACAAATGCTCTGTAGATTCACAAGCCCGTACTGTGTTCCTGTCATGATTATTGTTGTGAAAAAGGAGTGGAAGAGGTCCAGGAGACTCCAACCTCAGAAAAATGACATTATTTCCTGGGAAAGGGGCTATTAATGGCTAACATTATTGGCTGAGAGAGGAGTTGGGTTACCGGTCTGGAAATAACTATGTCCCCGGCTACCAGGAAGGGGCAAAATGGACGGCTATTTGGATAATCTGTGTGGGACCATAAAGATTGGGATGAGTTCTCTGAGTTGATGGGAAAGAAGAGGCTAGAGTGATCCACGTGGGATTGTACCCCACCTTGCAACAGGGCTAGGGAAAACCCACCCAGCTGAGGCAGGAAGACCTGAAAGGTCTAGAGTAGAGGCACCCAAGCCAGGGCCTGGAACAGGGGATGGAGTGGAATTCTGTTTGCTCCAACTAGCCTCTATTTCAAATGTTCCAGCAGGCTTGTGTCCATCCCAGGGAGAGGATGCAAAGGTAACATCGGTGACTCTAAAGCTCAGATTAGCCTCATATGTTTCCGTCTCCTTTTTAAGTTCTGCAATATTCCTTTAGTGTTGTGATATACTTTCCCCTCTGTACTTGTGCTCTAGAGTTTAGAGTTGTGTTACAGCAATAAAGATCTTTCTCTTTTAAGAACTCAGACCTTTCGAAGAGTCTCAGCTTCATGCCTAGCCACTTCTTCCACACATAAGCTACAGCTTCCTGACTAGACTGGGTGGATAGTGAATGGGAGAAAGTGAGGTAGAAGTTAGGAGTGCATGCATTCCACAAATATGCATGGAGACCAACTGGTGCCTCAATAGGGATCCTATTTGGCCACTGGTGGAGGGCAAACTCCCTGGGGATTTGCCTCCTTGCCCCCCCTTGAGATTGTTCCATGGAGATCACACACCACCTGCAGGCACCTCGGGAACACATGCGGTGTGCACACTCTCAGAGGACATGATGATGTCACTTACAAAAGTGGTGTCATTGTGCCAGCTGTGGGCCAATTTTGGCCCCAAATGGGCTGAATTGACCCCTACCTTTCTGCCTTCGTAAGGTCCACCAAGGCAGCTAAAAACATACATAATAAAACTACTTTTTAAAACCATTAAAACCAACCAACCCCCTCCCAAGACATCATTAAAACAGTTAAACCAGAGCTAAATATGTACAAATAAAAAACAATGATTAAAACATTGGGCAGAAAGGATGGAAATAGTCTTCACCTGCTGGTGGAATATGGCAACAGAAGGAGACAAACAAATCTCTCCAGGGATAGCGTTCCAGAGTTTTGGTGCCACTCCCAAGATCGCTGTCTACTGGGTCATCACCTGCCTAATCTCAGAAGGCAGGGGCACCCAAAGCATGTCCTCCAAAGATAACCATAATAGTCAGGTAGGTTCATAAGAGAGAAGGCAGCCCTTTAGGTATGTTGGTCCCAAACCATATAGGGCTTTAAAAATCGGCACCAGCACCTGGAATAGTACCGAGAAACAAATTCAGAATTGTCCCATGTATATGGAGCAAGACTGGAGTAATGCAGCCACTACAATCCACTCCAGTCAACATCCTGGTGATAACATTTTACAACAATTAAAGTTTGCTAACACTTCTGAAGGGCAGCCCCACAGAGCCCCACATATAGAGTATTGTGTTCCTGCACAACATGGAACTCACCAAATGTAAGGCAGGCTGCCACCATCTACATATTAAGGCTTGCCTGGTACTTGAAACCCTGTATTTGCACCCAAACTAGGAATTTTCCAGCAACGTTCTTTTTGCCTGGCAAGTCAAAAGGCTTGGATTAATATAATAAACACTTACCTTTTCAATAAAGCTTCTGTGAAATTAACACAATGATGTATGTCACTGGAGAAAAAGTTAACTTTTTTGTTCCAATATGCTATTTGCATGCACCAATACTACATCCTCCAGAACTCTATCAATCATCTTTGCCCACTGAGAGGACAGAATGCATTTCTTTCTACATTGACGTGAATAATAGAAAATGAAAACACATTTTTAAGCTCATTTCAAAGTTCTTTCTTTCTTATTCCTCCCAGCAGTAAAGAATAGCAAACATGCTGCCATTATATACATCTATATCATGGCCACCTACAGAATACTGTGTACAGTGCAGGTCATACCATCAAAGTAAAAAAAGAAAAAATAGAAACAGGCAACTAAAATGGCCCAATGCAGTCTACTATGAATGAGGGCTAAAGAACTGGAAGCTCTTTATAGTGCAATCCTAAGCAAAATTTTACCCTTCTAAGTCTATTTAGATTTAGGATGGGGCTGCCATTTACCAGGTTGGAGTGGGTAAAACCATAGAATTTTAAGTGAATGCTAGAGCAGTCAGTGATGTGGTGATAAAATGATGTCATCATGACATCAGGCGATGCCTGTCAGGTTCTGGCAGTTAGATCCCCATAGTACTCCACTGCATATACTCCAGTGTATGAGTTAAAGTAATTTTATTAGAAATCTATCAGTATCAGCATACACAGACAAGGGTATTGGCAGAAGTGACATGCAGAAGTTTGGAGGGGTTAGTTATAGGGAAAGTTCCCGCCTTTAGGATATGGACAGTTAGGATTCTGGCATGAAGGAGCCAGGAGGGGGGAGGGGGTTTGAGACAGGAAGAGAGAAGAACTGGAGGAGAGAAGCAAAAGTGAACTCATTTTCAGTTCCCAGGCTCAAGTCAGCACTCTAGGACACATTCTTGAACAGCTGCAAAAATGAAAGTAGACACCACAGTAGGCACTTGTAAGATAAGCAACTCCCAGCCAGACAGGCCACCAATATGCAACTTGACATACTCTCAGAGGATCAGTACAGAACACAGAATACAGAAAATATTCATGGCAGATATATAGACAGACATATATGACAATGCCATCCCAGTGAGTATCTGTCCCTGAAAGTTGCCTGGGGGTTGCCACCTGAGGACGGCCAACCTTAACTTAGAAGGGTGCGTGTCTCTTAGGATTGTACTATTAGTTGGTGGTGAAAAAAGGATTAAGTAGGAGCACAATAAATTTAGGAATGCTCAGTAATGGATTATGGCTTGTATCTTCTGACATTGTTCCCCTTGCATTTCACTCCAAATGCTACATAGGTTGTCCTTCGCTGAGGAGCTTACATTCTCTGTCACTCATACTTCTGTTCATGCAAGGGCTACTTGAAAATCAAGAAATTTGAAATCTCTCTTTTTTTTTTAAAATTGTACCTGCACAAGTGGAAGTAGAATAAGCAAGCTCCGTTGTGGAGGACAACCTACACAATGGCCGGAGAGAAGGGCAAAGGGAGCAATGATATCATATAGGATCAAAGTCCAAATTTTTCATGTTTGACCTTTGCTACCTATATCAAGCAAGGATAAGTGAATGAGGACCAACTTTACCCTAATTTCCAGATGTAACCATTCTGTTCTTCAGAACTGAGAGGTTACGGGCTTTGACTCTAGGAAAAGATGCATTAATTGCTAGGATCAACACAGATGAGAACTTGGAAGGATCACAATGTGCTCTTCCCAGTATTTTAAAATGGGGATAGCATCCATGTGAGATAAGGGCCATCGTGTTTGGGGAAGAGGAAATACTCCCACAGTTTCATCAACCAAAATAGCCTTCTCTATATAGTGCTATCTTCCTTTTTGTTTGCTCTTTCCACGGCTGTTAACTATCTGGAGGTGGGGGACATTGACCATGGAGAGGGGAAACCATACAAAAGGGAATGGTTAAACTCCTTCACCCCCAGCTTTGTGTCCTATTTTAAATTAGAATCCCATCTAGATATTTCCATTTCAAAAATACTGAGATCAGTTCACCTGCTACCCTGCATAATCTGTCGGTAGCAAATGTCAGCCATTATTGATTCAGTTGAAATTCCATGAAATTTCCATGAAATATATATATGAAAATTCCATGAAAATATATATATACGGAATCTCATGACAATTTTGACAGTGGTAGAGTTGGCGATTTTATGATTTTCTCCTCCACAACCACCCATTCATTCTATAATTTGATTGCCTTTCTTTAATATGGTCAGGGAAGGGCAAGACACCTAGAGGACCGGAGAAAAGAATGAATTGTCTGACAAAGGGCCAAGCTACAAGTGACGAATGACACTTGAACGGCAAGTGGATTGAGTGGAGCGCAAGTGAACACTTGCCGTTCAAGTGTCATTTGTCACTTGTAGCTTGGCCCAAAGATGATGAAGAGTGAAATGGACGATCTTTCAAATCAAGTTTGGATTTGCTCTGCATGCCCAGCTCATGAGGGCATATGGTATGGTTGCATTGTGAAAACTGACCAGGTTTGGGCTCATCAGTGTTTTCCCTTCTAGGGAAGCCTAAGGATGCTTTCATGCATGTTGCGTGATGCAGCCAACATGCCCGAAATGCGCTTTAGCAGTCATTTGAAAGTGTTTTATCCAACATGTGCGAAAGTAGCCTAAGAAAGCTGCGGTGATCCTTCCAAAAGCAGATTAGAATAGGTAAGGAATAAAGTTTATTTTGTATAGCTGAAAAGAGCATAAAAATTCATACATGTTCTACAGAGATTGTGTATTGAGTGTATTGTGAAAAAGTGGGACATTTGGCTATAAATTGGCAATTAGCTTAATCACACTGACTGCATTCCCCACATAGCAGTGTTCTGCCTTTCTTTCATTGTGTTGTGTTGTGTCTTTCCTCCCCTTATTCATACTTACTTATTTTGGCAGGTGCGAAAAGAAGGGTAGCTTTTTTGATTCAAATCTGCTGTGCAAATTATTCAGAGGCTTATTATTCTGCTGATATTTCTGTATCTGAGCATTTCAAAGTTCTTCTGTGTTTGTTTGCTTGAGTTCCTGCAGAGATGGGGAGGTAAATATAGAAGAACGTTAATTTCAGCAGAGACAAAAGATGCACGAAGCAATGTTTCTTTTTCTTTCTATGTTCCAAAAATGTGATTGTATATTTGAGTTCGCAGCCCTTGCTTATAGATTCAGTAACCAAAATCTAGATGCCTCCTTCTTGCTGAGGTAACCTGAACACAGAACAGCTAAACTCAGAATAGTCAAGAATTGCAGCCCGATCGATGCGAAGTACATATCAAGGATTCAAACATGCTTTGTTGCCAAGTAAACAGAAGTCTTGTCGCACCTTAATAATAATAAAAACACTGTGCTTATATACTTCCCTTCCAGGCAGATTAGTGCCTCTCTCAGAACAGTGAACAGTTATTATTATCCTCACAATACAGCTGGGGAGCTAGGGCTGAGAGCTTGCAAAAGGCCACCTGCGGAACTCACGGAAGTAACGGGATTAGAACCAACAGAGTGCTGATTCACGACCCAACCACTCAACCTTAAGGACTGACAGTTTGCTCCAGCACAAGCTTTTACGGAGTTCTTCTCCAGAGCCCACTTCTTCAGATTCAATGGAAGGATAATCACTATGCAAATATTTTATGCGGGTATAAAAAGAACAAGCGGCAGGGTGAAGGGCTCATAAAAATGCAGGAAGGATGTGGTAAAATGTGATTACATAAACTTCAAATCTAATTAAGAAAAATAAAACAATCATTTACTGGTTGTGCTGAACTAGTTAGTATGTGCAATTGGTTGGGAGTTAAGAGTTCAAAAATAGAATCATGAAAAATGCAAAGACCTATTGCTAGCTGTACCATGCTAGTTTATAAATGTGAATCATGGATTTACACATTCACCATCCGTTACATTTATTTATTCTTTCTCTACATTTTTTACACCCTCTCCCTGCCATAGGTGTAGCGAAGAACCGACAGGAGACGAAGTCAGGATGCAAGTCTGACCCTCCTTTCAGAGGCGAGTGCTTTATTGAGAAGTTTTTCCGGAAGTCCCGGAAGAGAGCAAGAACAATTAAGGCAATAGTAAAAGTTACAATATTCTGAGAGCCAAGCTACAAGTGACGCCTGACACAGGTTGGACACTTGTCAGCTTCCCTCAAGTTTTGATGGGAAATGTAGGCGTCCTGGTCTTGCAGCTGTAATGGAGAGCCAAGCTGTAAAACCAGGACACCTACATTTCCCATCAAAACTTGAGGGAAGCTGACAAGTGTCCAACCTGTGTCAGGCGTCACTTGTAGCTTGGCTCTGAGACCGTCACAGACAATTGGGCAAACATGCTGTGGTCAGCCTTTTGTCTTATCGGTGAAGCATAACAAAGCACATTATGAGCTATATATGGTACAGCTCTGTGAAGGATGAGAGGATGTGTTGAGATATGCTGAGAATGGCCCAAGGCCAAGGTGTACTCCCTTCTAAGTCCTAGTCACGGTGTGCCTATTGATCAGGACATGCAGAGTGGGGCTGCCAAGGCTGGCTGGTATGCCAGATCCAGCCCACAATAGGCTAGCAGTAACCTTATTCCCCTAATCCCCTAATCCCCCCTATCCACACCATCTTTTGTCTGCCCCCATCCTTCATATTCACTCACGATATCACACTCCCACCACTTCCATGTATCATTACTCCTATCCAACACTTCCAACACCCCTCATTTTTCTAATACCCTCACTGTCTCCTCCTCATTGCTGAGGTAATGAGGTGGACATTTTACTGTCTGCTTTGTATGAGCAACGAAAAGTGTTCTAGAAATCTAGCGTGTCTTCAGTTCCCCTAACAACCTCATCAGAGAGCCAGTTTGGTGTAGTAGTTAAGAGCACGGGACTCTAATCTGGAGAACCAGGTTTGATTCCCCACTCCTCCACTTGAAGACAGCTGGGTGGCCTTGGGTCAGTCACAGTGTCTAGGAGCTCTCTCAGCCCCACCCACCTCACAGGGTGTTTGTTGTGTGGGGATGATAATGGCATACTTTGTAAACTGCTTTGAGAAGGCATTAAGTTGTCCTGAAGGGTGGTATATACATTGAATGTTATTATTATTATCAGATATTGCAGACATTGCAGTGTCCACCTAGCATCTTATCAGGGAAGAATGGTAGAGCTGCATCTCTGTCAAGGCCCAGTAGCAAAACTGGATGCAGATGGTGTGGCATCTGCTTCAAGTTTCATTTGAAAAAAGATCTGTTCTTTTCCCACTGACACCCTCAGTAATGGAATTTGTGGTGGAGGCTTCCCCAACCCATGAGCATGCACAGGCAAGAAGCAATTCAAATGATGCCAGAACCCTTACAAAATTCTGGGCACCATTTTTTGTTCCCTAAGCAACCAGAACACCTCCGAAGAAGACCAGGGTTGCTATGTAGAGGAAGGCAATGGAAAATCACCACAGTTAGTCTTGTCACTTTGAAAACCCTACTAGAGGTTGCCGTAAGTCAGCTATCACTTGGTGGCACTCTCCACCACCACCAAGCAACCTCACTGGATCACAAGGCACCCCAGATACATGGACAAACTCTAGAAATTTCTTATGTGTGTGTTTCCCTCTGGTGTGAGTATGAGGAGGAAATAAATGGGTTTTTTTTCCTGCAAGGGGAATAATTTTATTTATTTTCATTTACAAAATTTACACCCATCTTTCTGCTCTAATCAGGGGCAACAAGATGGCTAATAGATTAAAAAAATAATAAAAACACATCTTAAAAACATTAAAATCACACAAAACGCATCATTAAAAGAATTAAATCCAAGCTAAAATACACATACAAAAACGTGCAAATTTAAATCCAGAAAAACAAAATAAGGAAAGCTGGTTCATGATCTCGTTATTTTCTGTGTGCAATATAAATAGCATAAAGTTGCTACACATAGTACTGATATGTATTGCATATGTAATATGAAGGCTTTAAATATGCTTTGAGAAATCAGATTTTGGCTCATGGAAAAGAATTTACAGTTTTACAGCTAAAATTACTTGTATTTTATGCATTGCCTTGAAGTAAAGTAATGAAAGATCTTAGCTTGAGTTATGTATCTATTATTAACCTGCTACACTTTGTCAGTTTTCTGTGCTTTTTGAGGGATGATGTCAATTCATTCCCATGTAAAAGTAAATGTCAGCATCTCCCTGATATATCTGTCCTTTTTGCATATGTCAATTTCACTTTTTCCATATCAGCTTCTGATATTTCTATAAATATCTTTACTCTTTTTCCCCTTAGGAAAATCTCCATTTCCATAGAAACTAATGAGTCTATTACTATCCTTAAAAAGGCTTTGATTTTAATTTGCATAGTTGAAGCAGTTCAGAAGAGATTTGATATTTGATATTCACTGCAGTCGGCTACCTATTTAGTAATTTCTAATACCCTCACGATAGATTCGTTTCCTGTGCCCTTGGTGACATAATCGTAGAGTCAGATCTGATTGGCTATGTAATTATTATTAACTGTTATTAAGAAGAAGAAAATGAGTTTCAACAAAAAAGGCACTGAAATAGCTTAATAAACAGCAATAAACTGGCACTAAAGAGTTGATTGAGAAACATTTCAGTGCTCCCCACCAAAAAAAACATTTTGCACAATTTTCCCCCCTTGGATATTCAGATGACTATTGTTAAATATTGATTTTTCTTGTCTTCTCACACTTCAGAAAAACATCATTCCATCAGTATCCTCAGAAAAATATATAAATTGAGGTTGTGGTAATGTATTTAAATTGGATTCATTCATTGATTGACAGTGCAATCTTAAACAGAGATATACCTTTCTAAGTTCTTTGACTTCAGTGAACTGAGAATGGTGTAACTCTACTTTGGATTACACTGTAATGGTGCAGTCCAGTGCTGAGTTACAGTTGATTTTAGAAAGACTACAGTAACTCTGTATAGGAACAGAAAAGAGCAAGAGTCCAGTAGCACCTATATAACAAAAATTGTGGTAGGCTATGAGATTTCATGAGTCACAGCTCTCTTCTTCAGATACAGCTGTGAGCTGTGACTCATGAAAGCTCATACCCTACCACAAATTTTGTTAGTCTTACAGGTTCTACTAGATTCTTACTCTTTTCTACTGCTACAGACAGACTAACATGGCTCCCCATCTTGCTCGATCTACACAGGATTGCATTGTAAAAGACAGGTGAGTAATCATCTCTAAAAACATTTTAATTAATGGATAAACTTAATATATTTTGACAGAAAATTCATAATTTGACAAAATATGAATACTAGATTGGATCCAACGGGCTTTTCCCTGGCAAAAAAAGGGAGGTGGGTTCTCCTTTGACCACCTCAAAAGGCTATTCTGGGGATCATGAGACCTGCATTAAAAAAAGCCATGTGGGACAGGGTCTGTAATAAGGAGAAGAGATGGGCTGAGATTGAGAGAAGAAGTTGGCTGGATCCGACCCATTGTCCAATTTTAATATAAACAGGTAGGGCTAATTTTTTTTCCAAATTCCTACTTCCCAGTGTCCATTTAATTACAATGATTGTTATCTCCCGCTTACTCCACATTTGGAGACCCGTAGAAGAAAGTGTGTAAATAATACGAGAATACAATGGTGGGTACAGATAAACCAGAAAAAGAAATATCTACAATTGAAGAAATCTTTGTAAACTAATTAAATTACTTTTAATTATTTGATTACTTCATTAAATCTGCATACATCTGCATATGGCTAAAAGAGTTCTAATGAAAGAAGCCTTCATTTTTAGATGGTACATGAATTTGCTGATTGAGAGACAGACATCTGAGACATTCTTTCTCTCTGAGGGAATACGAAGTATGTCTTTTCTACAATGATGCTTGCCACTTTGTTTTTGTTTTGTTTTTTGCAGACACTTGTATTCAAAATATTTTTTTAAAAAAACCTGTTCCCTGATTAATCAGTGCTTCTTTTTAATCAATCAAAAGATCCTAGGCATAATTGAATCATTTAATTAATCAACTCAGTATTACAGCACTAATAATAAACAACCCCCCCCCCCCAAAAAAAACCCTGAGCAAATGCTTTGCTGAGATTTTTAGGTCAAATTTGGAAGGCCAAGAGCAAATCCATGTATCATCAGCATGATATATTTTGACTGTAAAAAGCAGGAACAAGATACTCATGTGTCATCCTGACAGCAGCCAGCAACGCTGCAATTGACGGTAAACATCTGCTACAATTTCACTTCCAGGGGTCTTTACTTTATTCTCCATCTCCAATGTTCCTTTTTACTATTAGGCTAACAGTTTCCTGGGATATTTACCCAGAATATATTTCATATGTACAAGTTTCAGTAAGTGGAGCTGAAGCAAACAGATGTGCAAACCCCAATGTGCGCTTTTTTAATAGTGGATCCCCAGTGGGGCTGACATTTTAAATGGAGACCAAATTCTCATTAACTTTAGGCAAGCTATTGACTTTCAGCGTACATAGGCAGTGTCACTGCTTGTTGAGAAAAGTTATTAGAAAGAGCTGGTGATCAACAAATAGCAGGATTTGTGGTCCTTATGTTGCATATGACTCTGCCTAAGCTTTGGAGCAACATACAAGGGCTCTGACAGTATGCATGATTGGAAAAAGGGTGCTTAAGTCTCTACCACTGAGAGCAGAACTAGGCAGTAACCATTCCAAATGGAACATTTTGTTTGCTGTTCAGGATTGCTGGGACAGGTAGTAAGGGAGAAGGTAATGAGCGTGACTTATGACCATCATGGCATTTCAGACCCTTTCAGCTGGTACCCAAGTCCGGCATAAGTCCTTGCAGTGTTAGCTACAGCACAACCAAGTTAATGGTTTGTCTGGTTAATGGGGCCATGGATGTTGCCTGCTCCTGATCTAAAGCACATCAACCAAAGGATGCATATGATACAGACTAATTCTAATACATAAAATAGCACCAGCTTTGCTCAAAGAATATCATGAAAACTTTGGTGGATCAGACCAGAGATCTATCTAGTCAACTCCGTTTCCCACACTGCCAAACCAGATCGCTCTCACATCCCACTGCCAAACCAGATACCTTTGAAAGGCTTACAGCAGGACATGAAGACCAATGCCCATTTGTTGCCCCCATCAACTGATACACTTACTCAGAACATAAAGTTTCCCATTTAAACATCCTAGCAAATAGCCATGGATAGAACTACTCTCCTTGAATTGGTCTAAGCTTGCTTTAAAGTCATCTATATTCATGGCCATAACTTTAAAAGTTGACGACAGTCTACAAAAATGGGTCTTGCAATAGCATAAAAAATATATGTCCCTTCTTATACAAATACACTGAAATGCAAGAAGCACATACCCATTGTTGTTTTGCCTGGGTTCTAAGGCAACAGTACCAGCGAGGTCAATTGGATAGATTCATACATAAGTCGATTGCACCCCTAAGGCACTAAAAGAATTAAAGGCAAAATTCATAACTACCCTGTTGATGGCCAGCTGCCTCCAAGGAACTGGTATCTAACATTATAGAGTACTAGAACTGAAGAGTTGTGTTAACCTATAGCTAGGGCTTACAAAACATGGCAGGGGAGAACAGAGATGAAAATAGAATATGTATGTGAGCTAAAAGCAAGAGATTGTAACCAGCACTTTGGGGGATGAGGGGTTGACCTTTCTGAGATGAAGCAGAGGAACACATCTTAGGAGCACCTCCATTCCTAAAATTATTTGATGTCAGTTTAGAAAGCTCAGCAAAAAGCTTTTGGTTAAATATTTTTTTAAGATTTTTTTTTAAAAAAAACTGTACAACTCACTGTAATGGAGAACAAAAAATATTCTACTTTTAAACATCTACAATATATTTCAGTTCAAATGCTTCTCTGGAAGCTTACAGTTATGGATTCCTCAGACATAGACATTGAAGGCACTGGAAAAGAGAGGAAAGGAAGGGTAGAAAAGACGCCAAGGGCCCGGACTGTCACAGATTTGAACTGAATCAGAAGCCTCTTTGTAACTCCCATGAATGCCCTGATCCCAAATAACAACAACAACTGTGCTTATATACCACTCTTCTAGACAGATTACTGCCTCACCCAGAGCGGTGAACAAGTTAGAGTTGTTATTATTCCCACAATGCAGCTGGGGAGCTGTGGCTGAGAGGAGTGGCTGGCCCAAGGCTACCTACTGAACTCATGGCAGTAGTGAGATTCAAACCAGTAGGGTGCTGATTCACAGCTGAACCACTAAACCACTGTGCTACAGCAGCTCTCAGTTACTCTGAGCAGTACTACACGAGACGAGTTACTAGAGTTCTACATGTGTCTACTTACCTCAAGGTTTGATGGGAAGTGCAGGAAGTGTAGGTGTCCTTGCAGCTTTAAGTTTAACATTTACAGAGTGGCAGGGAGGGGAGTGCAGGTGTCGGGCTTTTGCTGGGTGCCCCCTTTCCCTTCCACTGGGTGTGTGGGGATTTCGGGGCCCCTCTCCTGTCCCCCTTCTCCGCACAGCAGATAGGACACCTGGGCACTGCTAGCTGCTAGTGTGGCTTTGGGCAGTGGCTGGGTGAAAAGGTCAGCAGACAGGGCACCCGGAGCGTTGCTCCATTCTGCCCCCCCTGCTTATCCGGCCCTCGCAGAGTGCTGTCGGGCTATGCAGCTCCTGACTGCACAGCATGGCTTCAAGTGAGGGCCAGGCAAGTGGAGGGGAAGGCAGCAATGCTATGGCCCGACACCATGCTGGCCCGGGCACATATGCCGCATTGCTGCATTGCCCCCTCTCTCGCCCAGCCCCCGCAAAGTGCCGGCAAGCTATGCAGCTCCTGGCCGCATGGCGCAGCTTTGGACAGGGGCAGGGCAAGCGGGGGGGAGATGCAGTGATGCTCCAGGTGCCCTGTCTGCTGTGCGGGAAAGGGAAGGCAGAAGAGGGGCCCCAAAACACCCACACACACCCAGCAGAGGGGAAGGGGGGTGCCCAGCAAGAGCTTAATGCCTGCACTCCCCTCCCTGCCACTCTGTAAATGTTAAACTTAAAGCTTCAAGGATGCCTACACTTCCTATGCTTCCCATCAAACCTTGAGGTAAGCAGTAACGTGGTAGAACTCTAGTAACTCGTCTCATATAGTTCAGCTCTCAGTTACTCAGAAAATAAATATATTGGGTAAAATCCAGCCTTAGGTTGAAACAAGTTCCTCCAGTCTAAAGAGACTTCTTTGGACAGAAGTTGCTCTTCTGCTGGAGGAAGTGTCACAAAGTTGCTGGAAAGCTTCAAGCTTTGCTGAGTGGACTGGTGGGATCCAGGCTATGAATTTCAACAAGATTTCCATCTAAGATTACATTTAGAATCACAGCCTTAAGCAAAGTTCTAAACTAAAATTCTATTTGCTTGCATTGAATTGTAATCTCTAGGTTCTGCTAAAAAATGTGCACAAGTACTGAATGAAATGAAGGAACCAGAATTCTTCCTGATCTGTCTTGTAGGCCTTATTCGAATTTTCCTTTCATAGCTGCCTCACAGGCAGAAATTCAATAGGAGAAGCAGTCATAGAGACACAGTGGCAGAAAGCTTTATTGGTTACCTGTCTGGAAGCCCTGCAATGACAGGCTGCTACCATGATACTAAGAGATGCTTTGAGAAATGGTCCAGATTGTGTGTTTGTGACAAGTCTATTTTTTGTTCCAGACTAGGATTTCAGACTGCCTTGGGTTAGGGTTGTTAAGAGAAATTCTGTGAATTCTTCTTTATTCATTTTCTTCATGAAATCCCAAACCCCCTTTCTCTTCCTCTTTTAAAAATTCATAATCAAAAAGAGTCCAGTAGTACCTTTAAGACTAACCAACTTTATTGTAGCATAAGCTTTCGAGAATCACAGTTCTCTTCGTCAGATGCATGGAGGGCAAGAAGAAACTGGTCAGGTATATAGGTGGAGAGGGGAGGGAGGAATAGATGCAAACAGTAGCTTCTGATATGGAGATCAGTTTGCTTCTGTTAAGGAAGTCAGTTACTTCTGATAATGAGATAACCATTCATAGTCTCTATTCAATCCCAGCCTGACTGAGTCAAATTTACATATGAATTACAATTCAGCAACTTCCCGTTGGATTTTGTTATTGAAAGGTTTCTGTTGAACTACAGTGGCCTTTAAGTCTTTGATGGAATGTCCTGGTAGATTGAAGTGTTCTCCCACTGGTTTCTGGACGTTGCCATTTCTAATGTCAGATTTGTGTCCATTTATTCTTTTGCACAGAGGTTGGCTGGTTTGTCCAATGTACAGAGTAGATGGACATTGTTGGCACATGAGGGCATGTATCACATTGGAGAATGAGCAGTTGTAAGAGCCAGAGACAGTGTAGTTGACGACATTGGGTCCTGTAATTGTATTTCCTGGGTAGATATAAGGGCAGAGCTGGCATCTGGGTCTGTTGCAGGGCCCGGTACCTGTGCTGGTGACTCTGCTAGCTGATTCATGATTGTAGGTGAGAAGTCGTTTCAGGTTGGGGGGCTGTCTGTAGGCAAGGAAAGGTCTTCCACCCAGGGCTTCTGAGAGAGAGGCATCATTTTCCATCCAACGTATCATCAGTGATCTACAACCCATCCTGGAAAATGATGGAGTGCCTAGTGCAACTTCCTCAGTTATCCCAAAGATTATCTTCGTGGGATTCAGGCACGTAGACCTCAGTGAACAAATTGTAGTATCTAATATACACCAAAGAGAGCCTGAATCGTGCAGATGGTCTTTTAGCATGAGATTTGGGCAGTATGAAGGGACACGATCCATATGCAGAGAAGAACATCTGTATAGTGATAAGATTAGGGACTTTGACTTTGTATTCAGGCTGGAATACAGGGGTTAAACTGATGGAGAAAGGGGTATCATTCAGTTCTGCTGTACTTAACTCATTGAAGACTTTGAGTTGTCTTCAAAAGTGAGGGTTTAGGGACCTATTGCAGCCTAGAAGCAAATGGGAAAAGAAAGAAAGCTTCACCTGCAATTGAGGGGTGAGTTCTTGGAATCTCAGGGCCAAGCTACACATGACGAATGACACTTGAACAGCAAGTGTATTTCTCCCTGTTCACTTGCCCTCCACTCAATTCACTTGCCGTTCAAGTGTCATTCATCATGTGTAGCTTGGCCCTCAGTATGCAAAATTATTATTTGGACATTTGGCTTCCTACTTTCAAGATTTGCCTTTTCGCTTCCTTTCCATGTTGTCTAAAACACACTCTTTCCCTCTTCTCAATCAAATTATGTCACGAGGTTTCTGGTGTGACTTTTTGCCACTCTTTGCTGATAAACTGATAAGCACCTTCTGCCTGAGTTGCAGAAACATTTAAGGGGAATGATTTTGACTACATGGGCTGGAGGCAGAAGGCACCAAGTAGTTTATCACCAAAGGAAGTGAAATAGTTTCTCATAAACTATTTCATGTATTCTAACCTTTCTGAGCACTACTCAGCAGGCAAGATAAGTAAGTAGGTTGGGATATGTGCTTTACCATGCTTAGCTGGAAGAAAGGGGGGATAACATCACACCATGGTATTATCTAAGACTATGAATGCCTTAACATGGCTTTCTTGAGGTGGCTGCTATTTAACAGTAGCAAGCAGCCACACCTGGGTGAGTCATGCAAATCAGGTGGTTCCAAGTAACCTGGTGGGTGCTGGTAAGGTTGTCAACCTCCAGGTGTGGCCTGGAGTTCTTCCAGAATTAAAATTGATATCCAGACTTCAGAGAACAGTTCCCTTGGAGAAAATGGCTGTTTTGCAGAGTGGCCCCCATGGCATTATACCCCACTGAGATTCTTCCCCTGTCCAAGCCCTCTCCTCCCTGGGCTCCACCCCCAAATCTCCAGGGATCCCCCAATCCAGAATTGGAACAGTAGTTGCTGGAGGGCCTGGTC
This sequence comes from Eublepharis macularius, assembly GCF_028583425.1. Taxonomy (NCBI): domain Eukaryota; kingdom Metazoa; phylum Chordata; class Lepidosauria; order Squamata; family Eublepharidae; genus Eublepharis; species Eublepharis macularius. Next base: position 29,610,626 of record NC_072792.1, on the reverse strand, counting down.
TCAATAAGTCCTCCCTCAAAGGCCAAAACTGCTTTTGAAATGTCCCTGTTCCCTTCTGCTGCCATTGACTGACAGAAATTAAGTCTTGAAGGCTGGCAAAACTACTAATGACTACTAATGGGTGTGGCTTCTAATATTTGGGGAGAGGGGTTAACCTCCTTTTGTTTTTTAGATTTTCTGCAAACAGGGCATTTTTCAGGTTTATAGAAAGAGCCATCTCGTTTTCAGTCTCTGGATTTAAGTACTAACAAATTTGGCCATGTTGAACAATAGATATATTGATTGTAAGCCATCTTGAACCATAGGGAAAAGTGGAATATACATATAAAGAATAAAATAAATAACTAATATACTATGATACTCTAGCAGACCACAGTTTCATTCAGTTGGGGATAGTAACAGACTTTATGCCATTAGTCTATATCAGAAAGGGGAGGAGCCAGGAAAGCAGAAGAATTGCTTCAGCCAAGGACCCATATACATCATCATCACTCATCAACCACAACAGAATGCTGACTTGGAATTAGAAATGAACTAGTTCACAGAAATGAATGTTTTGGTGAAAATGCTATCTGCATGCATTTGTAACATCAGGCTTCAATTCAAGTTGTAGAACTGGACACAACACACAAGTTGTAATGGAGTCTGCTGGCAGTGCAGCTTGGGGCCTAGACGCTCCCTTTTAACCTTCAATATCTTCCTTATGTCATCACCCACTTCCATTCATTTATGAGCACAGCTGAAATCCAATGAGGAGTCGTAGATGGCAGGAAAGGGCAGGTTTTGATAAAGTAACGGAGATCCGGTAGGAGAAGGCAAATTTCATCAAAAAGGGCAGAAAACTGAGGTTTTGCAGAATCTTTAATGGCTTTGCAGAAGAAACGAGGTCTTGGAGAAGAAGGTATGGCTTGACTTTTAGATGAAGTTTGGATTTTCTCGGCCCAACACTATAAGACTAAATAAAACTCTCCACAAATTCTACCTACCAATAAACAGATTCTTCTCCACTCTTTCTAATAGCACATTTTATTGTTCTTTACAGATGCATCCTTCTTACATAAATGAATGCCCAGTCACTCAGAGAAAAGCAGAGGAAAATTCATCAAAGGTCAACATCCAAAGGTGGAAGTGTGTCATCCCACACTCACAAAATCCAAAACATTTTCAATCTCTGTCTTCTATAACAATATGTAGCACTTATTTAACATTTCTTTACTGCTGCCCCTCTCTTTGCTCATGATAGAGCAAGTGTGATTTTTTAAAGATCCTCTGCATAGTACCTTTAAGTAACAACTGAATGACTTTTGATTCCTAGTTAAATGTACCATTGCACTTCACCTAAATGTATTCTGCTTCTGTAGCTCATTTTTTTTTCTGTTGTCATGGTTTCATACTCCAGTTGAAGATTGTCTATCCATGCAGAAGTTCTGTCTTGGCTTCAGCTACATTTCTATTCATTTTCTTGGTTTTTATTGTGCATATTTTATTTCATTAAAATTATACTTATCCCCTGAAGAGAAATAGTGCCAGTTCAATGGAACTTTTAAGATCTGAAATATAAAATCTATAAAAGATTTTTTCTCCCAGATTTTCAGGTTCATTTTCTGTTTTAGCTCTCTTCTGCTTCACCATTTCAATATCACCTGCAATTCAAAGCCTCCAAATATACATTAAATGACATTAAACTAACATAAAGAGATACACTTTCCACACAATGCAAGGTGATTTAGCTGTGTGCCTCTCATTATAGTTAATGGAAGTTACATAACGTCTTATAGATATTGTGTTGAACATTTATCCCTGAGGGTTTTGCTTCAACCTGGAGAAGTTAGTTGGGAAATTGACATTAAAATGGTAAGCTTCTCTTCAACATGAGTCATTTGGGTAAGATGATGGCGTATACATTCAAAGAAAGTTTAGAAAATTGCTTTTTTTTTTTTAGTCGCCTTCTCAATAAAATTGTTTCTCTAATTCTTTTTCTCATAGAGTTGGATTCAGCCAGCTTTTTTAGTCAATCCAGCCAAGTTCTCCTCCTTACTACAGCCCCCATCCCACATGTCTGTAGTCTATGCATGCCCCATGATCTCTAACATAACCACATTTGATGGCCAAAGAGGATGTCTTTTTTTCCTTTTCAACAACAGAAAAGTTGGTTGAGTCCAACTCAAAAGTAAAACAAAATAAAAATAAATGCTCCGAAAAGACAGATGAGCAAAGCATTGAAGAACCACTGCTAAGCCATCATTGATCATGAAATGATAGCCATAAAGGACATAATCTGATTATATTGACTAAATATAGTGTTATATACTGAAAGATTAATAGATCTAATTCTCGACATGGCCCCAATTGTGGACACTGTAATACAAAAATTGCAGCCATGAACAGACAAGACAGATCTTCTAATCCTAACTCGAACCCTACAAACCTGAGAAATGCGCCACTTGGCAGAAAAATCTGAAATCTTAAAAAAAAAAATGGGGGAGGGGTAAAGCCACCCCAAATAATAGAAGCAGCTACCTGTACCTTCAGTAAAAGAGATTTTTAGTGGCCGTCATGGGGGTTGCTAGGCAACAACAGCTATATAGCCAGCCTTCAAACTCATTCCGGTCAGTAAAAAAAAAGGGCGGGGGGGAGCTCTTTCCAGGACTCCTTTTGCCTTTCAATCCACCCCTGCTCCTCCCTGGGGGGAGGACTTATTGGGGCCAGGTCCGGCAGCATCCACTTGGCCATTTGCTACCATGACATTGTTGTGACTTATTCAGGTGTATGTCTACTGGATAAGTTAATGTCATTCAACTTGCCTAGGGCCTCTGGCAGCCTCCACTCAACTTGGACAACTTGGCTGAGGGTGGCAGTGGCCATAACACAACTAACCCGAGACTTTTCCCAGAGAGACGCTGTTGGGGAGGGAAAGCTCAGAACCAGTGTGGTGTAGCAGCTAGACTGTCATCCCATGTTTGAATCCTCACTCTGCCATGGAAGCTTGTTCCGTAACCTTAGGCTAGTCACTCTCTGTCAGTTTAATCTACCTCACAGGGTTGTGAAGAGGATAAAAAGAGGAGAGTAAAATGATGTAAAGTGATATAAATTGTTTTGGGTCCCTATTGTGGAAAAAAGGTGAGGTATAAATGAAGTAACTAAAGAATAATCTGAAGATTTGGGGGTGGGGAGCAAATAGGGAAAGGGAAGAGGATATGGGGACTGAGAGGAATGAGTATTAGGAAGGGAATACAGGCAGAAATGAAGTGACTTCGCCCCACGAGTCTTTGCAGTTTCCCTGTTTATACTTCTCTGTTTACAAGTGTTAAAAGTACAATTTGCTCATCAATGTAAAACTGAGGGCCAAGCTACACATGACGAATGACACTTGAACGGCAAGTGTATTTCTCCCTGTTCACTTGCCCTCCACTCAATCCACTTGCCGTTCAAGTGTCATTCGTCATGTGTAGCTTGGCCCTGAGTTGCATGACCTAATGAAAGAAGTACCAGCAATACCTTTTTAAGGGACTTATCATGGGCTCATCATAATTGGCATCATTTTCTATAACAAAGAGCCAGTGGTGTGGTTTTCTAGGGATGTCAGAATTGCAGGAATGCTACATCCATGACACTGTTTTTTTTCCCCCTGATGTCCACACTTGGCAGACACTTCCCTTAAGTCCTCAAGTTCCCCCCCCCCCCCAAGAACTGTTCAGTTTGGGGATCATGGAAGTGTGCACTCATGGACTGTTGCCGTGTTCCCTTTGTTTTTCACAGCCTCTGTGGACACTGGGGGAAGGGGTACCCAATCACTCTCAAAGTTGAATCCAAAGACATTCAAGTCTCTGAATGAGCCATGATGTTCTACCAGCCCTTCTAACTGAAATATAGCGTAGGCCATCACTGGTTGAACTGGGATGGTGTCCAACCAGTTGAGGTGGTGTCCAAAAGGAAGCCTATAATCAGACTCTGCCCTTCCCATGTAGGAGTCTCCCATGTGCTCTTGACCCATCCGACCTCCCACTTGGAGCAACATGGGATTAGCTGGTCACCATTAGGACTTTGGAGGACCTCTTCAGATGGGTTCTGAAAGGAGATCTGCTTCAGGTTGTTCCTAGAGTGTGGGGTCATAAATAGGCAGTCAGCTTGGAGAATGTGGTGTCTTGTTATGTAAGCACTAGAGATGATAGACCCTGACATGGATGCCCAGGTGAACCTGATCAGATCTCAGAAGCTAAGCAGGGTCCACCTTGGTTGATAATTGGATGGGAGATCTTCAATGAAGGCCAGGGTTGCAGAGGCAGGTAATGGTACACCACCTCTGACCTCTGTTAGTCTCTTGCCATGAAAACCCCGCTAGGGGTCACCATAAGTCATCTATGGCTTACAGGCACTCTCCACCACCAGAGAAGATAGGAATAGCATGGGTTGATCAACATTGTTATTACTAATAGGGGAGCACCCTGAAGCATCTAAAGAGGAAGGACCAACAGCACAAAATTCACTTGAGTGGTGAAGTGAGTTGGTGAGGGGGGGCATCTTTTGGTGCTGAGGAGCATCAGCCAATCCCTTCATTGCTGGAGAAACATACTGACGGAGGGGGGATAAGTCTTGGCACCTGTCAGCACCAGTAAAACACAGGCTGGGATAAATGCAGATGATTAGAATGCTGGCCACGTTTGGGGGCTGTTGCCCAGACGGTGGAAGCCGATGTGCTGCCTTAGTTGCAACCTGTAGTTAAAATTGATTTATAGTTTAATGATATAGACCAGCCATTTAATAAAGCCTAATTTAACTCATATATTGTTGTCTCCTGTCTTCTGTTGGGTATGCTGGTAGAATAGGATTTTGTGATGTTCCATCATCTCAAACTCCCTTTTTCACGCTACAGAAGAGGTGGCCACAGGGACCTAGGAAGGTAGGGGGAAGCATGCTGTTTTCACCCTTCCAACATGCAATTATTTCTGCTCTCTCCAAAAGCATTCAAATGATTCACACCATGCTTTTTATTTTTATCCTTTCACTAGCAAATGAAATGTCACGCATGTTGAAGAGGCTGGAAGGATAATAACCGCTAACATCATTTTTGGAGCATTTCCAGGCTGGTGTTCTTTCCACTGAGGTTTATAATTAATTATAGTGGTTGGCTTTGGAATGATTGAGTTGAGGTTATTTGTTAAGCTTTGGTGCCCTGATTATTTTGCTCCAGTCCTTAAGTGTGCAGCGCAAGAGGTTAAGGGGTCACTGCATCAACCTGCCTCCTTATTGCCTATGTTGTTTAAAGGATGGCACTTTTTATCTGTGGAGTGGAAGGCCCCGGCTCCAACTAGATTTGTCGAGATCAAAGCTAAGGAACAAATTACTTCATTTGACACTTCCCTTGCTGATGGCCTAGGCAACTTTTCTTTGATTGATAAAAAACACCAGTAGGAATATATTCAAAGGAAGAAGCAAGCATACCCCAGTCTATCTCCCAGTTTTCTAACTCAGGGTTGGATCCTGTAGATTTGTATTGCTGTTGGTAGCTCTGTCCTCTAGTGCAAGATGCTTTCCCCTGAGGTAAAGCTGGGGAAGGCACCTTGCTTTTTAGGTACTACCACTAATGATGCAAATCCATAGGAATCCAACCCTTAATATTTTAAGATACCAGCATTTATGATTGATATGGTTCAATCTAAGCCTTGTGCAGATTTCAAACTTCACTTTGCACACCCATATTCATTCGTTGGACATTGATTGTAGCATGGTTGCCTGTTTGTTTCTCTTTGTTGTGATTAACATCACATTGTAGTAATTAATGAATTTGTAACTTTCCCTTTCTCATTCAAGGAAAATGAGACGTTCTATTTGCAACCCCAAGAGCTTGTGATACAAAGAGAAATCTCATCCCTCTGCCTAAATGCAGAGCCAAAACACACTGAACAAATGATAACAGGGCCCCATTTGAAGGGGCAAGCCAGCAGCCTAGCTAGGATTGAAAATGCATATAAGATTTGAAAGTGCAAAGCAGAGAAATGTGAAAGCAGAGCAGACACAAAGATAGGTGTGAAGTCAAGAGCCATCAGGCATATTGGAAAGTTCCAAGGATAAACAGAGACTCTGAATAGCTCTTGAATATTGTGAAAGCCTTGAAGGAAACATTGCAAAACAATAATGCAGGAGTTAGGGGCAATGAGGGAGGGAGAGAAACAAATCACATGAAGTTGTCATAAGCTACATTACTTTCCAAGGCACAGCAATCATTAACTCCAGGAGTCATCCTTGCAAGTAGTCCTAAATGAGAGGCTTTATGGTTTCGGTCTCCAGACAATTTGACTTGTCTGCTAAGGAAGCTTTGCTGCAGAAGTTCTCAGCTTTGATCTGGAATGCTCAGTCAAGCAGATAATTCATTCATATAGAACACCAGCCATACCTATTGAGCCTCACTATTTCATGACCTGAGAGCATGACTTAGGTCATTGGTATCCAGCTGCAGTATAATGAAGCCAAACCACAAGAGATGAGTTTTACATGGCAGGTCAGCACAAGTTTACCTGGGAAGTGTAGGAGACTCGTTCCCCCCTCCTTCCCCTCTCTATGAGAGCCACCTGCCAACTTCAGGCTCCCCTCGCTTGCTGAAGGGCCGGAGGCCCTCAAAGACTGTTCGGAGCAGACAGCTGCTGCTCTTTCCCAGGGCACCCTGTGTCTGGTGTGCTGCCTGTCTGCCCCCAAGGAGTTGTTATGGAGAAAGCCACCATATCCGTTAAGCAAGGGCATGCCAGAGCAGCAGCAGCAACAGATCCCTCGGCTGGAGCTTCACTGATGCAGTGGCTGTCTCTGGAACAGCTTCCTGGTGTGGACAGGCAGCCCGCTAGATGCAGGGCACCCTGAGAGAGAGCAGCAGCTGCCTGTCCTGAATGGTCTTTGGGGGCCCTCACATCCAGTGGGCTTGTGTCTGGAAGAAGTATGCTGCTGCGAGGGGAGCCTGAAGCTGGCAGATGGCTCTCACAGAGAGAGGAAGGAGAGGGGAAGGAGTCTCCTACACTTCCCAGGTAAACTTGCACCAATCCGCCACGTGAAACTTGTCTGTTGTGGTTCGACTCATAGACAGCCAGTGTGGTATAGTGATTAGTATGTCAGATAAGAACATAGGGACCTGGGTTTACATTGCCACTCTGTCATGAAGCTAACTGGGTAGCTTTGAGCCAGTCACTCTGTCAGTCTAACCTCCCCCACAAAGTTGTGGTGGGGACAAAATGGGGGAAGAACAATGCATTTATATATAACTTTGTTTATTTGCTTACTTCATGTATATCTCACCTTTATCTCCTAATGGGACCCAGGGAGGCTTACCTCTCTCTCACTCTAACCACAGGCCACATCCCTGATCTCCATGGAGCAAGGGCAGAATTAAAAACTGAATCTGTGGATGAATGGATGGTTGTGACCGAAACCACAAGTGGGTTGCGCTCGGAAGATTAGTATCTGGTAATAAATGAAGTTTTAGAGTCGAAAGAATGTTCCTTAAAAATATTCTTAAACGTAAAATTGTCAATTTTACCACTAAGTTCTTTTGAAATTTTGCTTGAAATGTTAACTGCTACCTTTGAAATTCCATTAAGAATGTGAAATCTTTACTCGTGGTTCAGAATGCTCTAGCTTTGTTGGCATCTATTTATTCCCCCAAGGAGCTGAGGGCAGTATATATAATTCTCCCTCCATTTTATTCTCATAAAAGTCCTGTGAGATAGAAGGCTGGAACTGGCCCAAGGTCATCTAGTGGTAGAGTGATGATTTCCCACCAGATCATATTTCTTCCCTTTGGACCAGCAAGATAGGGAAGGACACCAGAGGAGGATGGACTCCCGATAGGACATGAACCTATCTTTCAGGACCTATCAGGACATGAAAGCTTCGTTCAAAGAGGGGGGGGGACATTCCAAATGAGCTTACATCCTGATGTCATGCAAACGTATGCCATGAACTATTGTGATACTTTAGATCTGGCAACCACTTCAAGGGCAGATGATCTCTTTCCTCTTAAGACTCGGCAATCATCATAATGTTGCAAACCGTCATATGCCATCAGCAAAGCAAATGTCATGAGTACATCAGTGCCAACCTCCCCACTTCCTAATACTCTATAAACAGACCACTCAGCTAGCAGAAGATGTATTGGTCTAGATGCCATTCAAGTTTACGCCATCCAAATGCACAAGCGACTCCCTAATGGATTTATCCTAAAGAACTGTACTTAGACAAAGGAACCTTTCTTGTTTATGAAAGGACTTTGCAGCCATTTATGCATGTTTGCCAATGCAGCCGAATGAAGGATGGCTCACAGCAGAGCTGAGGAGCTAATGGAACCTGCCAATCCTGTCAGAAGTGGTAAGAGCAGCTGCCAAATCCATGCCCAGGAGGAGCGAGACTGAGATGAAGAATGAATGAAATGGACGGCAATCCAAAGAGACGGAGTTCATTTAATCGTCCCTCTTTGCTGTTCTCCTATTGTCTGTGTTTGTTTTTCTCCAAGAATAAATCGGTGTAACCCTGGCAAGTGACATGAATGCAGGAAGGATCTCTCTAATTAAATTCGAAAAAGTGTTACATACTTCAGCTTTCAATCTTCTTTATTGAGTAAGAGATTAAAGCTACCGAGTATGCTTGCATGGAATTGAGCTCCATTGGAGCAAGTAACTTATGCATTTGCAACCAAGGCAGGAGTTAGTGAAGGGGGTTGGCATTAGCTTCAGATTCCTTGGGTGTTGATTTGAATGAATGAAGACCAATCAAATAGTTGTGTCTTTTTAGCTAATACAAATACACCACAGGGATCTAATCCTAAAAGAAGGATATTTATTTATTTATTTATTTAGATAATTTATAATCTGCCTTTCTCACTGAGATTCAAGGCGATTACACAGTGTGAGTTAGTACAGTCAGTTTCAAAGACATTTCAATAAATAATGAAATAGGGTATATAAATACAAACTTGCCAAGATTTAAAAACCAGCAGAACTCTAATACACAAGAGTTGAAGAAATGCTGAAACAGAGCTTTACTATTCTAAGACTGACATTTTAAACAACATAGAACTACCCAGTAGGATCATACTTAAAGCTACAGATAATGCATAGTAGCACATAGTAGTAAAGTCTATGATCCCTATCTCTTTACTGATGCATCTCTTTGAGAACACTACCTTACAGTACCTATCAATGTAAAAATCCTATCAATGTAAAAATCCCTTGAATAATTCAGTTTTGCATTGTTTGTGGAGAGACAGGAGAGTGGGAGCTTTCCTGACCTCTTCAGGTAGGCTGTTCCATATGGGGGTTGTCATCACAGAGAGTGCACATGTACGGGCAGCTGTTGGTTTTGCCCATGAGTGAGGTGGCACCTGCAGAAGGCCCTGTTCAGATAAGTGAAACTGTTGAGGTGGAACATAAAGAGGAAGGTCGTCCCATAGATATGCTGGACCAAGGCCATGGAGAGCTTTGTCTGTGATAGCCAATACCTTGACTTGATCTCTGTAACTGATAGGTATCCAATAGAGTAACTGCAGAATGGGAATAACATTCATGCTCCTCCTAGCACCTGATAATAGCCAAGTTGTAGCATTTTGCATCAACTAGAATTTCCGAATTAACTTAGAGCACAGACCTATGTAAAGGGCATTGCAGTAGTCTAGTTTCAATGAGCTAAGCTACAAGAGACGAATTACACGGGGATGTGCATGTGAAGGGAATCGCAATGTTAGCCAGGAAGCTGAGTTTTAAAAGAGATCGGAAGGCTTTGTCAATTTCCCCACACTACAGAGCCAGGGGAGATCGCTCCTCAGAGGGTTTGTTTATTTCCTCTTCACTACCGAAGGCTTTGTCAGTTTCACTTCCCCTTCTAGGAAGCAAAGAGGAAATGAACAAACCCTCTGAGCAGCGATCTCCCCTGGCTCTGTAGAGAGGGGAAATTGACAAAGCCTTCTAATCTCTTTTAAAACTCAGCTTCCCGAATAACATTGCAAGTCCCTTCATGTATGCATCCCCATGTAATTCGCCTCTTGTAGCTTAGCTCAATGTTATCATGGCATGGATCCAGGTGGCCAGATAAGCTGTGTCAAGATAGGGGTCCATCTTCCAGATTAGACTGAGGTTGTAGAAAACATATTTTGCAGCTGCCTTAACTTGCTTTTCTAGCAGTAGTGCTGGATCCAGTATAATACCTAGGCTCTTAACTGAGTCTGCAAGGGTCAGATAAGATCCATAAAAAGCAGGAAGTACAATGTCCTTCAAGATCTTTGCCTTCCCAGCCAGCATGACTTCCATCTTGTCTGGACTCAATTTCAATTTGTTGACATCCAGCCATTTGGCCGCAGCTGACAGGCAGCAACCCAAGTTTTCTACTGCATCCCATGGTGATTTGGATAGTGAGATATAGAGTTGGGTGTCATCCACATACTGTTGGCATCTAATTCCATAGCTATGAATGAGTTCCACTAAAGGCTAAACACAGAGGTTGAATAATATGAGAGATAAGATTGTGTACCCTGTGGAACCTCACAAGATCATTCCCACTCTGGAGATAGCTGGTTTCCAACAGCAACCCATGGACTCAGTTCCATGAGAAACAACTTAAACAAGTCCAAAGCACAATGTTTGATACTCACTACTGCCTCCAAATGCCTCAACAATATGGTAAAGTCTACTGTATCAAAGGCTACAAATAGATCCAGGAGGAGCAGTAATAAAGCATGGTCTTCATCTATATTCAGACAAAAACCTTCTATTAAAACTACTAGAGCCATCTCTGTCCCATGGCCTGGCCTGAATCCAGACTGAAAAGGGTCCAAAGCACTTGAGTTACCCAAAAGAACCTGGAGCTGGTCAGCTACTGCTCTCTCAATCAATTTGCCCAGAAAGGGGAGATTAGAAACTGGGTGATAATTGACCTTGTAATTTTTGTCTAGAAATGGTTTGATCATACCGCTAAAGGCGCCCTCAGGTTTTATGCTGGCTGCACAGGATATATCACATAATTGTTGAATGCCAAGACTTTATACTGAATTGTGTTGCTAAACCTGAGCCACATTCTGGCCATCTTTCTTCCTCACTTTTTCATCTGCATGAAAATCCTGCTGTTTCTTCAGTCTCATAAGTAAACAATCTTGGTGTTAGCTTTGATTAGTAAAATGCATATTATTATGATTGGCAGAAAGTTTGTGGGGAAACAGATTATTTGTATGATGTATTGAAACCTCCCCCCCCCTCCACACACACCTTTTCAACTTGATCTGTTCTCAATAGTGGCTTAGAATTAAAGGATAGTTGCTGAAGCACATTCCCCTGCCCCATAACAGAAACATCACAAACTACTGCAGCATCTGGGGTACTGCAGAGCACCAAGACTCTTGGTAGAGAACATCTCAGAAAATCGTCCTCTACTGTCACCATCTTCCAGCTACTAGTGACTTCAATCATTAGGCCCTACAGTGTATCGCTCTAACAAGGGCTTCCCTCCTGGAAGTATGACCCAATTAACACAAACAGACTCAGAAGAGATACAGTAGCTGCTAGGGGCTGATGGAACACTGGGAAACTGAACTTGTATTGGAGAGACACCACATCCAGTACTTGGCTCCCGGAGCATCTCAGACCTGTGATTCCACTGTCCAGATGAAGTAGCAGGTTTTAACTCTGCCCCTAGCTCTAGTTTAAGTCTATGTGCTTTGTCCAATAAAAATGTGATCACTGAGATCCAATAGCCTCAATCTACATACATCTGGCTTTGATTCTTGGTCACACTGAAAAGTGATGTAATATTAGGAAAGTAGAGAAATGGGAGCTGATTTTTATTGTGTTCATCTAACTTTGTCTTTACATGTTTATTAAACTGCTAGATTTTTTTCATCTTTGTATTGCAGTCTATCTATAATGTTCACTCTTTTATCTTGGTGCAGCTGAAACTCCTTAACATGCTGCTATTACTTCTCACATGGGAAAAGTATTTCCTTTCATATGGTATCTTGTTCAGAAGTTACGGTGAATACATGCACACGTACATTTGATTGCTCTTTGTATGTGGATCGAGTAATTCTTGTGTCAAATTCCATGCACGTCCCGCTGAGGGCCAAGCTACACATGACGAATGACACTTGAACGGCAAGTGGATTGAGTGGAGGGCAAGTGAACAGGGAGAAATACACTTGCCGTTCAAGTGTCATTCGTCATGTGTAGCTTGGCCCTCAATGTGTGATGCCATCCCCACATTTATACAGCTACTGGTCCCATCTGTTTTCATTTGAAAAGTGAACATGCGTTGGATGTTTCTTCCAAATGCTCATACGTGCAGGATGTGGGGACATTCTCTGTAACATGTTGTTAGAACCCCAAGGGAGGTCTGCGTGTGCTTGCATGTATATGAGGGTGACCCCATGCCCCCCCCTCCCTTGGCCAACTGTCTTTTGGAATGCCACCACCAAAATTATTCCAGCCTTTCCTGCACTGGCAAGTTTGGGCACCAATGTGGTGGTGTGTATGTGTAGAATGGAGATGCCCTCAGTTTCCCCACTCCATCTTTCTGCTTGTCCCTAGCCCAGTCAGGAGTTTGCGTATGAGCCTGAATGAGCAGCAAGGCATAGGGGAAAGTGTTGACACAGTGTGCTGCCCTTAAATGGAGAATAATTGTTATTATACTACATAACAGATATACTACTACAGAGTACAGAAACACAGGGCAAATAGTACCATAACATAAAAAGCTCCTGCAGCTTTAAGAAAAGAATATAAACATTCTAGTTATGTTACTTGAGAATTACAGATATTGCCTCAGCACCTTCAACTGTGAGACGGGTGCAGAAATTCTCCAGGAATAGAAATAAGCCACTGCTCTAGTCCTCTTGCTCCCAGACCAGGTTGGCCGCAGCTTGAACACACATGCATGCACTCAAAACAAAAGATGTTTGAAGGCCCTTAGGCAAGCTTCCCTCCAATTGTATCGGGGTGCAAAAGTTACATATAGCTTGTTTATATTGCCCTGTACAGGTTACACTAATAGTTATCCTTCTGGCCCACTTTTACAGTTCAGCAAATTGTTATCTTATGGCAGAAAACTCATCTCCGCTCATTTGGCAACTTGGGTGTTTTATTGCCCTCTCTTCTTGGGAAAAAGTATCTCTCTCAGGATTTGATTTCCTCAGGGTAGTGGTAAAAAGGTAAAGGTGCTCCCTGTGCAAGCACCGAGTCATTACTGACCCATGGGGGAACGTCGCATCACAACGTTTTCTTGGCAGACTTTTTACGGGGTGGTTTGCCATTGCCTTCCCCAGTCACCTACACTTTACCCCCAAGAAACTGGGTACTCATTTTACCGACCTCGGAAGGATGGAAGGCTGAGTCAACCTTGAGCCAGCTACCTAAACCGGGCTTCCACCGGGATTGAACACAGGTCGTGAGCAGAGCTTGGACTGCGGTACTGCAGCTTACCACTCTGCACCACAGGGCTCTTCAGGGTAAGGGTAGAGTGTGATTAATGTCATCTTTGCCATCCTTGGCATAGCACATGTGAACAGGGCTTTGGTCCTGCATGAAACCAATGATGGACAGGTTACCTAACTTCCTGGGAATCTTCCTGATGGGGCATTATTGGATGGCCACTGGCAGGCAGAAGGAAGCAGAAGGAAGCATCAGCAACAATGAAGCTCGTTTTACAAAATTCAGGATGATGAAATAATGTGGAGGGGTGGTGTTACCTATTTTCATTTCATTATTTATTCCATTTCCATCCCAACTTTTGACCCGGGGATTCCATACTTGAATCCAGAGGAATGACAAAACATGTGTTGGAAGCAGACTTATTCTTCATTTCTTTTTTTAAAATGTAGGGCTTGCACAAACAGAAAAAAACAACATGGTTAGCAGCTATTGCCTTTGTAAATGTGGCCATTCCTGCTTTTAACTACATCCTGGCTTTTGCAATAACCAGTGGAAATGGCATTTGATGAAGGGAAAGGACCTCCTTTTTGTCAGCCAAACCTGTACCCATTTAATTTTATCAAACAATCCACAGTTCGCACGAGAGAGGAACGATGTGTGTTTCCACACGTAGTATTCCACAAGGACAGCTAATCTGTGAGAACTTTGAGGAGAAACTGCCACTTTTAAACCAAATAATAGGTTATTATTCCTACAATAAATTCTAGCCCCAAGGCACGGTTTCCAAGCACATGACACACTCTTTTGCAGAAGCTAAGCAGCTCTGAGTCTAGTCACTACATGGATAGGAGATCATTTTGATTCCATTATGAAGGAAAGATGGGATTCAAAATGTTTGTAATGGTAACATTAACATTACATTTGAGCAACTATGATATCATTTTCTTTATATGTTATTTAATCATCATTTTTTACTTCAAAAACAACAGGGAAATGATACCTCAATGCATTTATTACTGAGGACAATACAATTCTTCAAGATGTTCAAAACACATTTAAATTCTCAACTTATTTAATTGCTTCATTTCCCTCATTTTTTTCCCATTAAAAAAGCTACTGGTACAAGTTTCATGATACACATCCAGAATTTTACAGCAGATTGGTGAGAGTGTTTTGTGTATAATGACACCAGCTGCCTTTTCACAACCCAATTCTGCTATAAAAGATTGCAGTTGCTCATAGCATTACCAGTGAATGTAAAAGATTTAAAGACACGTTTCTAGAATTTACAAATTTCTTTTACCTTATTTTCATCTTGATTGTCCTTCTTATAAGAGCCTTGATTAGAGATGGGCATGAACCAGGAAAATGGTGGTTCATGGTGATTCGTGGTCTGTCGCATTTCACGAACCACAACCTTTCATGAACTTGCCCGGTTCGTGAACTGGTTTGTTTGGTTCACTGGTCCATCACTTCTGGAGGCCATAGAATGGCCCCCTTGAAAGTCAGAGATTCCAAACTCACTGGGAGGCAGGCTCTCCTCTAGCCGCCCTCCAAGTTTGGCAAAGATTGGATTTTGGATGTCTGAGTTATAGAGCTCCAAAGTGGGTGCCCCAGGAAAGTTCCATTAGATATAAAGGGAGCCATGAATGCCAATTGACTTGCATCGGCTCCACTAAAATACCTTGCAGCACCAAAAAGTTGCAATGAAAACATGGGATGTATAACTGCCTGCTGGAAACTGAAACCACTTGCCTGAGAGCTGGGATTATATACACCTTCTGCTCTCATAGAGCAGAAAGGGAGCTCTCTGGTTGGCAGCCAGAGCTGCCTATCAAGTTTTGAAGGGCTGACATTGGTGTTCCCAGGGCTGCAGAAGGTTTGCAGAAGTCCCCCCCCACACACACACACACCATTACCTAGGGAATAGGTTAATTGGTGCCAGGCTGCCTGCAGTGACGAACTGAAAAATTAACCAAACGAGCCACCCTAAAAATCATAGCAGTTCATTGTGGTTCATCACAAATGAGCTCCGACAAACTGCTGATTCGTAAACCACGAGTCACCCCAGTTCATGATGAACTTTGGTTCTTACTTCAGTTCGTGTCCATCTCTAGCCTTGATATATCAGAAAGCTAGTATGGCCCACATATTGGGAAGAAAATAAATATCCAATAAATATCCAAGTATCTATAGGACAACTACATTTTTATTATTTACGTCATTTACATTCCACCATTATCCACAATGGGAACCCAAGATAGCTTATATAATAATCTCCATTTCATCCTCACAACAGCCCTCTGAGGTACGTTAGGCTGAGAGTGTATGACTGGCCAAGGGTACCCAGAGATTTTCTGCGCAGAGCTCTTTTGTCAGTTCTGGCCCCATACAGCTTCAATTTATCCCCTGAGTTCAGCATGGTCAAAATACCTCAGTGCAGCCATGGAAATTACTTCACATATTCTGCAAGGTGAAAGGCTGCATATGCTGCGAAGCAATTTTCTCCTAGGTTTTCTGTAGTTTTTCTCCCTGCACACATACTCCGATTTTTTTTTTTTTACAGAAAAGTTAAGATGGATTTTTTGAAATGCAGAATGCTTTCTTTGGTGTAAACCCTACCTTTCACCTCCCTTTTATCCCCCTGCATCCTGATTGGTTGGTCAGCAATGTGTAACCACACCCCTCCCCCTTTCTTCCCTCCCTACTTTCAGCCCTCATCCTTGAAAAACAAATAATATGTTGTCATTGTTCATTATGTGTTGTGTGTGTACACTAATCTCAGCAGTATGAAATAAATTGTATTCTCACCCACACAAGCTATTTAGGGTCACATTTTGTGCAGGAGTCTCTGTTTCCTGTATTTTTAAGTCCGGTTTTCCCCCTGATTTTTAATTTTTTTAACAACATTTCAAAGTTGCAACATTGCAGTAAAAAAACACATTGCAGAGATTCGGTTTCGTTTTCTCAGCCATGCCGGACGCTCCTCTCGGCTGGTCCGGGAGGAAACGACCGGGCACCCTGACCGGGCGGCTGATCCGCAAGGATTAGCCCCCAGGACTCCCAGGGAGGGAGCCAGGGTCCGGGACGCGGCGGGAAGAACTCCCCGAAATCAATGCGGGGGGGAATTGCCCGTTTGTCCCTATGGAGGCCGGCAGACGTGTGCGGCACCTCGAGTGCCGCCGGGCAACGAGAAACGGCAAATAAAAGAAACAGGCGGAAGCCCGTAAACAAGCAAATCCCTTCTGTTCTACAAGCGTTTGTGAAGGAGAGGTTGATCTGAAGAAGACTCGTTCTTCCCCTTCGTTGAGTTCCAGAATTTTGTTGGCGCCCCCCCCCCCCCAAATGGCAGTAAAGAAGCAAAGTCCCGCTCTCGGTAAGTCAATCTCGGCTACCTTGAAGGGGGAGTCGCTCGAAGAGTTGGTGCGCAGGGCGGTGGTGGAAGCCATAAAACCCTTTGTTGACAAGCTGAACGAAACTGATCAAAGGGTGGGCTTAATTGAAAGCGAGGTGAAAACCATTAAGGCAGCAGTGGGGGGGGCAGAGAAGTCTGCTCTGGAAAGTGCGTCACTTGTGAAGGCTACAAAAAAGGAGCTGAAGCTGGTTGAGAACCAGCTGATCGGGCTACAGATGGAACGAACGCAGACAATTTTGCGTCTCCAAAACGTGAAAGAGGAGGAAAAAGAGGATCTGTGGGAGGTGGTCTCGGAACTATTGGTGATACCCGCGAGGACGACTAAAGAAGAGGTTAAAAGCGCCATTTTGGAGGTCCGTCGGGCTTCTTCAAAATATGCAACAAAGCGACAGTTGCCTCATGAGATCATTATTGACTTTTCATCTAAAAAGATTCGGGACACCATCCTATATAACTCATACAATGCGGATTTGGACTTTATGGGTTTGAAAGTCAAGATTTTGAAGGACGTTCCATTTCTAGTCCGGAAACGGCGTTTTAAATATAAAAAGTTTGCAGCTCTTCTGAGGGACCATGGAATAAAGTACAAATGGTTATTCCCGGAAGGAATATGGTTCAGATATAAAGATCAGGCCTATAAGATATTATCAGAAGATCAACTAAAGGATTTTGAGAATAAAAACCCAGAACTCTGCTGCACCGAGAACGAAGAAAAGGAGGAGCCGGGGGGGGGGAGGAGGAGAGCACCGCAACAGCGGTTGCACAGAGAGAACTGCGTCCGGGACCTAGAAGGGGGAGGAAAGTTTAATCAGAATTTGAAATGTTTATTCTCTGTATGATTAACCACTCCATCATTATCCTATGGAGCTATTTTTGTATTATGACAGTATGAAGGGAAACATTGAAGTGTAGTGTTTAGTGTTTGTAGTTCATTCCCCTCCCTTTTTTCTTTTTTTCTTTTTCCACCTCCCTTTGTCCCTTCCCTCTCCCCTTTCCTTGTGATAGTCTTGTGTAGTGCTGTGTAGTGTTTTGTAGTTATGAAAAATAAAAAATAATATAAAAAAAACACATTGCAGTGTTGGAGGAAAAATGGCTGCAATGGCTAACAGAAAAACACTGAAGAATTTGGCTTAATATCTGAAAAATTTCCTTCCAGTATGCCTCAGTCAATTAACACAGAGAAATGTCATTATTGTTACGTGTTGTGTGCACATGCAGTATGAAGTCTTTTTACCCACACAATCTATTTAGGATGACATTTTGTGCAGGAATCTCTTTGTTTCCTGTATTTTTAAGTCCAATTTTTTTTACTCCAATTTTAATTTTTTAAAAAATGGCAAAGTTGTGACATTGCTCTTTTTTTAAAAAAAAGTTTCAATTTTTAAAGGTTCCCTCCAGAGCGGGCTTTCAAACCTGGGTTTCCAAGATCCTACCCTGACACTGTAACCACGACACCACCCTGGCCCTGAATAAGATTGATTATGGCTTTGATCTTATGAAATGTGTATACAGCAGAGTTCACAAATATCCCCAACTGCCACTAGGAGATTCTTTGTCCTCACTGCCATTAGGAGACACTTCTCCCCCCCTCCACTCCTTAAATTCAGTATACCTTCGGGAATGACATGAGATGTCATGTGGAGGGCTGTAGCTGGAAGGAGGAAATTAGAATCACTCTCAGTTAGTAGCTGTTAAATTGCTTGTCCTGCATGTTTTAAAAATATGATAGAATATCTAGTGGAAGAATAAACCTTGTTTCTGTGCTGTCAAGTAGCCAATGAGAGTGGGGTAGGAGTAGGATTTAAATAGTCTCCCCAGTTATTGCAGCCAGTTGTATGCTGGCTAAACCTGACCTTCCATCCATCCATCCATTTTCCATCCACTCTAGAGACATGGTATGGTGTAGTGGCTTGAGTTACAGACTAGGATCTGGGTGGCCTAGATTTGATTCCCTGATCTGCCATGGAACTTACCAGGTGACCTTGGGCCAGTCACAAAAACTCTCAGCCTAATCTAACTCACAGGGTTTGTTGTCAGGGATAGGAGAATGATATAAGACACTTTAGATCCCCATTGCGGAGAAAGTGAGGTTTAAATGAAATGAAATAAATACAGTTGAATTGGGATTAGCTAGAACAGCTGGAATTTTGGGGTTCCTCTCTAATTGACAAGGAAATACCCTCCTTTATTTACTTGCATCATGCTACTTGTATAAGGGAACTGGGTAATCCAGTTAGGGCCTAGCTGAGGGGTAGGCAGGATTAGTACTGATTTAGATGCTTCTGTCTAAGACTGGAAAGCACCTGGAAACATCTGTAGATGGGGAGAGGTGGACAAACCGGATACTGCAAGCTGACCTGTCTAAGAACCTGGAGAGAGAACTTGCATAGCGTTGAGCATTATCGTCATCTGAACTCATACACTAGTCAGCACAGCGGAAAGAAATTAATGACTCTCTGCACATTTTTGATGTGCAGGCAAGTAAAGTATGGTTATAGTTCCACACCAAGCTTTGGGCGTAAATGCTGGCATACGCATCAGGTAGCCCCTTAAGAGTATCCTCGCTAATGAAGTTAATACAAAGCAGCTCAACTGTAAATAACTAGCAACCCTTGCTTTAACCCACACATGATTTTCTAGCGTCTTCATTTAGGGTTGTAGTAGGAAATCACAAACACACATATTTGTGAGAATGTGTACAAAACAAAATAGGATGATCACATGCCAAGGAAGATGGCTCCTCTGTGTTTAAGAAAGAGGGTATTTGGGCAGGTATCGCATGAGACCAAGTCTATAAAACTATGAAATAAGAATAACATTTGATTTATATACCACCCTTCAGGACAACTTAACATCCACACAGAGAGGTTTACAAAGGATAGTATCATTATCCCTACAACAATCACCCTGTAAGGTGGGTGGGGCTGAGAGAGCTCCAAGAAGCTTCAAGTGGAGGAGTAGGGAATCAAACCTGGTTCTCCAGCTTAGAGTCCTGCCACTCTTAACCACTACACTAAACTGGCTCTCAGGTACAAGAGCCCTGTTCGCAGGTGCATGTGATCATCTTAGGAGGATAGCTGGGACAGCAAAGTGATGTACGTTTTCTCAGATTGGTGGTTTAGTGTCAAGCTTGGGAGACTTCTACACAATGCACAGACTTGTTTTTCCAACCTTAATGTTGAAAACAAATATAGGTCATAAATACACAACAGCCAAACATCTTGCTTGATGCTAGCTTAATATTGCCCTCCGCAATAAAACAGCATCTGAAATGAAATTGTTCGAAACCTCACAAAGCAGAAATATAGATTACTGGTGCACAATGCATCTATTAATGAGGTTCCTGAATCAACCCTTCATTTAAAAAAAAAATGAAAAGCAATAGACTCCCATTAACTTTCATACTCTGGTGCTCTCTGTGCTAGACAAAGGAGGACAAGGGAACAAGAGATGTGGGCACTTTTTGAAAACATACCAATTGATTTTCTTGTTCATGTAAATATAATCCTGTTTGTGTAACACTTTACAAAATACACTGTGCCAAAGTTTCGGTTAGAGGTTTACTCTTTTGTAAAATTTGTCTCTATGCTCCTATGTTCTCTGCTTCCCCTCCTTCCCATCTCCTACTTCCTTAAGCTAATTCATTTTGGTCTTGCCCTCAACTCACCCCTTCAGTATTGTCCCTTTCCCCCCATTAGCTTTGACCTGGATATCTGGATCCCTTGGTAGCCACCATAAACTGATGCTTCCTTCATTGTCATGTTGTCCCAGCATTCCCACTGCTGTGACATCTGCTCAGGAACCAGCTATGATATTTCTGCACAAACTTCATTTTGACACCTTGTTTTCCTGACAGAAGAAAAAAATGTTTCAGGATTTTTTGTTATGAGAAACTTCTAAAGTGCTGGGGAAAGCAACAGGCATAACTTTTTAGCCAAACCAATTTGATACTACAGTTCCATTCCAAAGTGGCATGGAAATTTTAAAAAGACAAAAAACAAATGAAGGCAGGAGGGCTATTGCGTTTTTGCTTTGAATGAAAGTGTTGACGGTTGCATGCTTTACATTTGTTTGATCATGTGAAGACTAGACAGGTTATAATCCAGATTTTGTTTCTTCTGGAGGGAACTGTCCATGGTCCTGTTATGATATAACTGACAGAAGTGTGCATTGATTGAAGGCAGTTAACATAATAAATCAAAGAATGATAACGTGGTGTGGCAAGTCATACAGAGAGGGGGGGCACTGCAAATGAGTGTATACTGGAAAACAAGAAGTTGACTAGAAGCATGACCTACATTGGATTCTGATCATCATAGGTTCTTGGCCTATCATGAAATACCTCCCCTAATTTTGTATTAACTTTGGATTCTCACCTATTATTCCTTAGGACCCTGTAGCAGAAAATGCATTGTTATCTTTAGTCCTGGAAGTACCCTTTGTCACCCGTCAGTACCACCCCCATAATATTAGCTTATGGTTATGGATATGCCATAAACCCCTTCACTGAATGTGCTTCCAGCACTAAAATTACTGCCCAAGCCAGCAGAAAACATGGAAGCCACTGCCCAAGTAAGCCAGCTCACCTCCTCCCATCCCTCAGAGGTGTGCTAATGATCTTGATACAATAGAGCCTTCCCAGAGATCCTGAATTAATCAATGCCACCCCCCCCCCCCCGTTGATCTCACCTTAACCACTTTCCTATTCTTAGGCGATTCAATGATCTGATAGCCTCAACCATCTACCTCGTGGGTCATCAATCATAATTCGAGAACTTTAGTGCTGCCTGGGAAGACCTTTCTTGTTCTTTGTTACACCCTGGAGTCAGTTTACAGGCTTATTGTCCCATTTTGGGAACAGTTCACCAGCTCTTTGTTTTGCCCTGGAGACAACTTTGCAATCCTTTGTCCCACCCTGAGACCCACTACTCAAGCTTTTATTTTGGGGTATTTTTATTTATTTATTTATTTGATTTTTAGCCCTCCCTCCCCATGAACAGGCTCAGGGTGGGGTACAATAAAATGCTGAATGAGCATTTAAAATATATAACATATATAAATAAGATTTAAAATACTAAAACATAAATACGTAAATACCTAAAACAACTTATCAGATGGCGGACCCCTCCAATTTCCCCAATCCAAACATAATCCAAGAGGAGTGGGTGGGGGCCATAGTTGATCATATTCTGGTGACAGCACTTATGGGGGGCAGATGACTTTGTTGCCCCCCTAGCAGAAGACTGGTAGGGAGGCACCTAAGCAAGATGCAATCTTGCCCCTCAGTAGGATCCAAGGTATAAAAACAGACTGCCCCCCAGCCCAAACTATGTGCTTGCTTTAGATCCAGTTCAACCCTCAAACCTCTGTTCAAGTCCCTTCCTCCTTGAAGCATAGGCCGCTCAACACTGTTCCTCTCTCTCAAACATCTGGATAGGTTACTATCACTCAATCCCTCAACTCTATCCAACTTTCACTGCTGCTTTCTAGTTAGCTCTGAATGTGTGCTATGTGTTGTATGCTGTTGATCCTTGTTATTCTTAATAAAAAACCCCTTTTATTTGAACATCTGCCTGTTTATTGGAAGGAATTCTCTAACTGGGACAATCCCCATATATATAGACTAAAAGATCCCTAAGTTAACCCTCCTCTTGCTAATTCTTCTTTCTGCTAATCCCCCCCCCCAAAAACTTGCAAGGAGACCCCTTTTGGGAACACCTTCCAGGGCCTAGGGAAGGCTATATACATGACTTGGGTCTTATGGTCTCCCCTTTATTCATCCTTGTTATCCATTCTATTTTTACATCTAAATGCAAATTATTATTGCTATTATGTTATTCATGTATGATTACAGTACCTTTCCAAGGCTTCACTTGCCTCTCACATAAATAATGGTAAACAAGCAGCAGCTGAAATTCTGATCCAAAAGTACACTGCAATTTGTTTCCAGAGTGCCTGAAGGGCTGATACAGTCTATTACTTCTTCAAGTTTTCATTTCAACCACATGAAATTATTTCCGGAGAACGATTGGACAATTAATCAGCATGACAATGTACAAAGACATTAACCTGTTCATATAAACCCTCTGCATCTTTCTCTACACTAGTATCAAAGAACCTGTGAACATTCCCAAATATTACATCTCTTTGTAGTTAAACAACAACATGTTGTCTTATTTTACAGAATTCTTCGTATACAAACCTCCACCTTCCTCATCCCCTTACCCCCCCCCGCCAAATAAAATGTTCATTATAGTTTCTTAATATGATCCAAGGTTGATTTCAACATTTGTGTATCCATTTTATTAGACATATGTGCATAGTAGACTGAGGGCCAAGCTACAAGTGACAAATGACACTTGAACGGCAAGTGTATTTATCCCTGTTCACTTGCCCTCCACTCAATCCACTTGCCAGGCAAGTGTCTTTCGTCATGTGTAGCTTGGCCCTGAGAAGGCCATATTACTTTCTGTCTTGCTTTATTCTATGCACCAGCTGGACGCTTCTGCTTGTTAAGGCACAATTTATGCATTATTTTTGTGGCATATTTGCTGCTGCAAAACTCTTTTTCCTGGGCTGTGTTTCTGCACTATACATTAATGCTGGTTATGTGGATCATCCAGATCATTTGAGCATTGCCAGCTTGCGTACCACACATCTCTAGTGGTGTGGGAAATACCAATGTCATCTCCACTTTTAGAAATGATAAAGTGCAACTTACCTCTACAAAGATCAAGACGAGTAACGGTGTTTGTCTGTAGCAGTAGAAAAGAGTAAAAGTACAGTAGCACCTATAAGACCAACAAAATTTCTGGTAGGGTATTAGCTTTTGTGGTTCACAGTTCACTTCTTCAGATGAGTCACAGCTCACTTCTTTTGTAAGTCACAGCTCATTCCTTCAGCTCCCTCCCTTGCTCTTTATCTCTACAAAAGCAGGTTTTGGTGGCAACTCAACAGCTTAGCTATATCTGTGTATGGAATACAGTGACACCTCACTATTTCATTAGTTTAAATATTTTCTGTGCAGTGTCTTTTACTGCAGGTAGTGGCTCCCATATCAACATTCTAGTCTGCTGGCCTTGACCATATACAGCTTTTTCAGCCCACCTAGATGGCAGCACTGCAACTTGGACAGGGGCCACGTTTGCAGCCCTGGAAGAAGGAAAGGCAGTTGGGCATTTCCTAGGCATCCAAGGTCTTTGCTGGATGGGCGGAGCCAAAGACATACTTGCCTGCTCTGACCTTCTCCAGCACACAGTTGTCTTTGTTGCTCGACCCATCCACCCTCCCTATAGCAGTGCAGGATTAGCCGGTTGCTGTTTATCAGGGCCAGGTAGGAATTTTTTCTCCTCTTCCAATTGGCATAAGGAGAGGTGTTTTTTGCCTATCTTGTACTGCAGGATGGAGTCCTAGTAATTGGTACAGTGGAGCTGTAAATATTTTGGCCACTGGCAGGTTAGGATGGGAAAATGAGTGGGATAGTGACCCCCTTGGCACATCCCCATTGGTGGGGAATTGGGGTCTGTCAGGAGTGACTGGTGTGGCTCCACGGCAGCCAGTTGTGAGGGCAGACTGCCATGTGGCTCCCCTGTACAAGTAAGGCCCTTCTGCTGTACGGCAAGGTGCTGCAGGCTTGGAGGGGGAACCATTTGCCTGACCGGTCAGGTCACAGCCATGTGTTGTATGGCTCACCCCCGCGGCAGTGGGGGCTCGCCCAGACAGGTCAAGGCAGAGTTCATGGGTGACCCCAGGGCTTGACCTGTACTGCTAGTTAGTTAGATCCCTTGCCGTATTGACAGTTTGTTGAAACAAATAAAGTGGCCCAATTTTATACCCAAGCTTTGTGTCTGCCTTTTATTTCGACTGGGGGGGGGCAATCTGGATTACCAAGCAGTTATGATTGCATGGCAATTCTTTGCTAATATGTGGCTGTAGCCACTGAGTCACCTATCATTTCTCCACTGCTGGCCTCTTTATACTAATTTTTCCTTTGAAAAGTAAGGTTTTCATTGCATTAAAAGTATTTTAGTCAGTTAATTACATAAGCATAAATTGATTGGTTAACTAAAATAAAAAAACAATAGCTTTGATGAAAAACAGTGTTAGTTTTTATATGATGCACATATGTGTTATATAGGCATTCTTTCCCATGTGGAGGTGCAACCTGCTGTGTTTATAGTATTTGTATTTAAAATAAATCTGCTGCACAGTTCATTGTAGGATACCTTATTCATTATTCAATCACTTCGGTGTAGTGGTTAAGAGTGGCAGAACTCTAATCTGGAGAGCCAAGTTTGATTCCCCACTCCTGCCCTTGAAGCCAGCTGGGTGACCTTGGGTCAGTCACAGCTTCTCGGTGCTCTCTCAGCCCCACCCACTTCACAGGGTGATTGTCATGAGGTTAATAACAACACACTTTGTAAACCGCTCTGAGTGGGTGTTAATTTGTCCTGAAGGATATATAAATCACATGTTATCGTCATCATGATCATCATCATCATCAAAAGGGGTTTGATCACTTGACCCAACCAATGAAACCTTGCATACTCCTTTTCGCAAAGTTAAAAACTACAAAGTATCTCTGGGGTAACAGTAGCAATAGCAATAGCAATAACATTCAATTTATATACCACCTTTCAGGACGACTTAACATGCACTCAAAGCAGTTTACAAAGTATGCCATTATTATCCCCACAACAAACACCCTGTGAGGTGGGTGGGTCTGAGAGAGCTCCTAGAAGCTGTGACTGACCCAAGGTCACCCAGCTGGCTTCAAGTGGAGGAGTGGGGAATCAAACCCAGTTCTCCAGATTAGAGTCCTGCGTTTTTAACCACTACACCAAACTGCCATATGTTACCAAATCAGGAAGAAAAATTATAGTTTAAAGTAGTCCAGAAATATCAATAAATCAGAATTAATTTATTAATCCCTTTGGCGTTTTCGTGTTGTGAGAACTAGATCGCAAGCAGACACTTGTGCGCTTACCTGTGATTTTTTTATTTATGTATTAAAAACATACTTGCAAGATTCATGGTACCATCCTAAGCATGTACTCTTCTAAGTTAATTGAAGTTAATGGACTTCAAAAGGTGCAACTCTGCTTAGGACAGCACTGTTAGGGCACAACTGGGTCTTTAAATTGACTGACTTGCATAAAACATCATTTGTAGTTTGTTCCTCTTTATATCTGCATGGTCGGGTACATTGCTTTAATGATCAGCACTGGACAGATTGCATTGCCTGTTTTTTTGCCCATCAGTGACATCTGAAAAGTGATCAAAAGAACTGATTGCAAGATTAGTTGGCTTTAAGGGCAGACACTGAAGGCAAGCAGAGACACCGAAGTAGTAAGTTGCAACTCAAAAATCTCAAAACGGATCCCCCCATGAGCATTTTAAAAATTAGAAGTGAAAGATGATAGAGGAGGGGAAGCTGTGAGAAAGCCATCTAACAGAGCAATCCTAAGAAGAGTTACTCCAGTCTAAGCCCACTGAAATCAATGTGCTTAGACTGGAGTAACTCTTCTTAGGATTGCTCTGTAAGTGTGTGAAAAAACAGTGTAATTGTGCCTATTGGAAGCATCAAAATTCACTTTGATGCATCTGAACAACTTGCTCCCTGAACATCTGCTCCCTGTCCACAACTGGCAAGTAGATCTAATAGATTGTTTAAGCATAACTACTGAAAATTACTGCAAAGTTTCTATTGAGCAGATGCTGGAAAATACAGGAGGACACAACAGGAGTAGCCCCTGTATTCCACAGATCACCTTCAATAATATGTCCATCTATATTTGATATCAAAGGCGGGGGGGGGGGGAATCCAGTAATCTGCTTGGTCTTCGGACGACACTGTGATGCCCTGGCCAGGCAAAAAACACTGGATTCCAGCTGAACTGAATATCTAGAAATCCCTCTGGCTCAATTACAGTTACTAAAGATGGCTCAGTCACTCTAGGCATCTCTGTCCACCCTCTGTCAGTGCAAGTCAAACTCCGACAAGACACTTATCACCTTTCTTCTAATATGGCAAGTGATGGAGCTCTATTACTTCCCTTGGGAGACTTCTTCACAACCTAATAAATCTCACTCTCTTTCCTCATATTCTCTTTTACCTTTAAATTCCAGAAGCACAGCCTGAAAAAGATAATAAAAGAGAGGAGCCTTCCTCCCGCTTCAGCCCATTCAAACAAAAAGAGACTGGCAAGATATTGGAACCATAAGCTGTTGCCCCAAGGCAAAACCTTGTTCAGGAAGAAGAGAAACTAGGGTGCAAATAACTATCAGCAGTGAAGCAAATGCTAGTTAGATTTAGTTAGTTTGCTTCAGGCCTGTGGGCAGTTGTGCTTCCCAGTATATCACAGACGTTGGTTGGCACCTATATTTATTTATCCCCCCCCCCCAGAAAGAGGTTTATTTTGCTCCTGCAAATAGCTTCACTCTCAAAAAGCTTAATTATGGTGCTCATTTCTGAGAACTGTACATGTTTCCTATTGCATTACATTTGCAAGAGGTCATGATTTGATGCAGTCAAGGGCGGACTTCCCATTAAGCACATTGAGTGTTAATCTGGTACATTTTTGGCCCTAGATTGATACAGTTAAAGCCTTCATCTGTGGGCAAAGTCACTTGTGATCACTTTGTGTTATTTGTCATCAGAAATTGTGATTTTTGTGAAGACTGCAGAGATACAGCAACTGGTGATTGTTTTGCTCTCCACGAGGAACATCTATCTGTACATAGCTGTAAAAGCTTGAAATGTACCATTTAATATACAGAGAAAACTTTTGGGGTTTTGTGAGGAGGGGGAAGCTGGTCTAAAGCTTGTCTAAATGGCTTTTTACAATGGAAGACCCAGTTGTGTTTGACATCATGGAGTGAGTAGAAGCAAGGATTCCTGGAATTTTAATCTTATTTTGTGTGATTGTCCCAATGGCTTTGGGACAATCTATGGAGAAATTGGCATGTTGATCGGAACGTGGTATGTTAACT
Source organism: Eublepharis macularius (assembly GCF_028583425.1). Lineage (NCBI taxonomy): Eukaryota > Metazoa > Chordata > Lepidosauria > Squamata > Eublepharidae > Eublepharis > Eublepharis macularius. The sequence continues at coordinate 29,582,831 of NC_072792.1, read as the reverse complement.
TTGACAACTGAGCTAAGATAAGCAGTCACTGAGATGTCATGAGAACCAGATTGCACGTATCTTGGCTCTACCCATAAGGGAGATATTCCACAACTGTTTACACACACAATCATGTTATATAGGAGTATTTCTCCTTAAACCCTAGCCTAAAACTCCTCGTTCGAAGTCTCCAGAATGCCCTGGTATTTGCTGAAAAAGTAAAACTCCCCTGGATACAAATGCTGACCTGCAACTCTGGCAAACAAGCCAGGTCTCATGACCAAAAAGAAGGGCTTTGACCAGCATATCACTTTGGTTCACTGGAAGATGTCCTCGGCATGAAGTTTCCTATCCCTTGGGTATCAAAGTGAGCAGTAAACTGAGAGAAAAATTATATCCATCAGTTCCTCTGTCTCCACCTAGGGTTCACAGCTGTAGGCTGGGAAATTGCTGGAGATTTGGGAATGGACCTCTATCAGGGCTATAAAGCAATAGAGTCCACCCTCCAAAGCAGCCATTTCTGGAGATCAGTTGTAATTCTGGGAGAGCTCCAGGACCCACCTGGAGACTGTCAACTAAATATCTACTCTGAAGAATGGCGTGTCACCATGGTATATAGAAATAGTCCAGGAGGAAGGGGGGGCAGTAGCAGCTTTTTCTTCTTAGGGGAATAGCAGCCATTTTCAGAGGCTTGCTGTTTGAGGGTACTAAATTAACAAGAAGGACTGCCTCAAGCAACAGATCTGAGAGTCCCATTAAACATGTTGAGAATTTTCAGTTCTTTAAGTTTGTTTTTATACCTTGACCACTGAAGGAGTAGGATATGAGTTATTTACTTCAAGTACCAAAATACTCTACGCCCTCTGTGCCTGCAGGTCAGACAAAACCGCTAGACACTTCCGAAAATGAACAAGAAACTTTCCACCTGTTTCCTAATTTGTAACAAGTCACAGAGGCAGGAAAGAGGGGAGGTTGATACCAATACACTGTTTCGGCATCAGTACTTTTTTTTAAATCTCTGGTATTTTGTGAAGGTCAGCCTGGTGACCTGTGGCATGTTTAACAGGTCATTTGAAAGTAAGGGGGGAAAGTGGCAATTGATGTTTTAAGCTATCATCAGAATTTTAAATGTTGCAGGACAGATTAAAGGGTAAGAATCACAGGACTGCCAATGTTACATAAGCCTGCCCTTAAAAGGCTGAACATTCAGAACATCTTTATAAGCTGTCAGATTTAAGAGATTTGATAACTTCCTCCAGCAAGCAGCTATGCCCCCAGAAATAATTAGAGAGGGGCAGTTGCTAAGATTCATGCTAAATATTCAAATATCACCACACAAGGTGTGAAGAGGCAAAATCTAGACAGGCCATTCTGACCCTCACCAGTTCTTCTGTGATGGAAGCACAATGGATTATGAGAAGAGAGGGCTGCATACATGTTTCATGATGTGAACAAAATGGGGAAAACAATTGAAAAGAGCACAATTAGTTTCTCCCCCCCACACACACACAAATGAAATACTTCTCTCAGATATGTGTAAATCTTCCTTATTTTTTTTTAAAAAATATTTTAAAATATTCATTTCTACATTTGTCAATGGTTGCATGTTTCTAGCTTTCTGTAGTTTTATTTATGTGTCCACATATTATATGGTTTTCTACACAATACATACAGCTTTTATACGTACAATCCTGACATGTATGCAAAATGTTGATCCGCTGACACACTAACATTGAAAAATGCATTTTATTGGAGGGAGAAAGAAAATGTTTCAAACCTTTCTCTTACAAAATGGTGAGGCAAAATCAAAATGAAGGCTGGGTATGTGTGTAAAAAAGCCATAGATGAGGGAAAACATTCTAACTGCAAACCACTATAGGAAGGAAAGCGACTAAGGAGTTAAAAACTTTATCTCATTTTTCTAGGTTTCTCTTTGTATATAATTCTTCATAAATCCTCCTTTCCAGACTGTTTAGATCTCCCTCAACATCTGTTGAGGGAAGCCTTCTTCACTCCATAAGAATGGCCAAGAGATAAGATTAGAAACTATGGTGCAACAGGGTTCTCTGTAAATTGTGTGTATGGGGAAATTCCAGATGGATTGTGGGTTCTGGTCTGCTGAAGAAATTATAAGGAAATTGTTGTATTGTGTGGAACTTAACTGGAATCTACTGTGGATTCCACTTTGATATGGAGGACTCCCTGTAGCCTGTGGGCCTCAAGGCAAGGGCATCCACTTGATCTCCTCTCCTACTAGCATGATGGAACCCTGATTGGACTGAATGTATGCCAGAATATTCTGAAGACTGGAGAATGTTTCAGTCTTCCAGACAAGTTACTTTCCCAGAGAGGAAAAAAGGGTCAAACTATGCTGTACAGCCAAACTATTTTTCAGGGACCTTTCATCACATTGTGTCATAACATAACATCAGGGAACCCTCAGCGAATGCCTAACAGCAACACAGGCAGTGGGAATTGCACTTTAGATTCCAGCAAGCATCAGGTTTTGCATGTGATCTAGACAGGATGTCGTCTCAAAAGGCGCTTTTCTGCTAACATAATGGAACTTTTGGTAGCAGAGGGGGGAAACGTAGCCAATTCTGCCTCTGAGTGGAGACCTCTGAGTGCTGTATTCTTCTGGCAACCAGGAGAATAATTGGGAAGGGGGGTTCAATGGGCTGCAACAGGAGGAAGATTTAGAAAAATCCCATTCTGTGAGCTTTACTCTACTTATGTTACTTTGGATCACTTTGATGGGTCTGGGAATTGTATATAAATCTGCTTCTAAATTTACAGAGAGCAAATAATTTGTGGGATTTTTCTTTCAAGTTTCACCTATCATTATAATAAAAGTATGATAAAGAGTTTTTCTGCCTGAACAAGCTTGACCACTAAGGATGGGCTGGATCCAATGGACTTGTTCTGTTAATGGTAGTTTCCTAGTCTGGCGGAAGGTGCCTTCTCCTGACGCAAGAAGCATTTCCAATAGCAGATGAGTCTTTTGTGCTGGGGAAAGTTACCTTGCAATGGAGGATACTATGCCCACCTTCCACTGATGGAAATCTATGGCTCAATCCAACCCTTTGAATGTTAGTTATACAATGTTAGTTTAAGGAAGTGCTGTGGCTCGGTGGCTAAGCATTTGCTTTGCATGCAAAAAGTCCCATGTTCAGTACACAGCATGTCCAGTTAAAAAAGAATCAGGTAGTAAGTGATGTGGCAGACGTCTACTTCAGACCGTGAAGAGCCACTACTGGTTAAAGCAGACAACACTAACCTTGATGGACTAATGGTCTGATCCAGTAGCCATGTTCACAAGTTACAGTGGACACTCGTACAATTTGTGCATAGCAGAGGTCGCCAACATTTTTGAGCCTGTAGACACCTTTGGAATTCTGACACAGGGCAGTTGGGTCAAACACAAAATGGCTGCCACAGATGGTGGAGCCAACCACCAAATATCAGAAAAGTTATACGTAACTCTAATAGTAACAATTCAACATTTCAAGCAGAAGCTCTGCCTAACAGGATGCCTTTTAAAATGAGCATTTTGGCCATTCCCACACATCCCAGCATAGCACTAAACTCACAGGACATGAACATCTTCCTGGAGAGATTTCTGATGCCATCATGCCACGAGAACAGAATCGTGGCACAATGATGTCAGAAATCGTGCCATGAAGACACTCTCGTTCCGTGAGCTTAGTGCTATTCCAGGATGTGTGGGAATGGCCATTGTTTCAAAATATTTTCTTGTGTTCACACACAGTAACACAGTGAAGATCCTTTTGCTGTGGTGGCAGCTGCTGCTGAAAGTATTTTTTAAAAAACATGCTCAGTCAATCAGCCAATCAGATTTCCAATGACCAATAAGAATCCCTGATATTCAAAAGCCCCATCTGCCCCTCTTTATAGAAAACACTCTGTGAGTGCCAGAAAAGGTGTTGGTAGGTGCCAGTTGAGGAGGGACCTCTGGTGTACAGTGTACACTTTTTTTCTTTATACATGCTTTGAATAATTTTCATGTTACACTGAATGCATGTACAGCTAAACATTTGACTGGACCTCACATTTATCCAGGTGCTGGTCCCTAACTTCATTTGTGAAGCGAACAGACATTGACTCTTTCTTACAAACAGATGTAAACACATACATGCAAGATGTATATACTTTGGCTACCACATATGGAACAAGTGTAGTATAAGGCAATTTCAGGTGTTCATCTAAATGTGTAAATGTGTAGCTTTGCTGGCAACTAATACTACTGACCATTTCCTCCTGATTACTGCCAAAAGCTGGGTAATGATGATAATAATACCCAGAGCATAACAGCAAGTGCTGCCTATTTGAGGGGAAATGATGTGCAATATGAGAGCCAAATCAGACCCTGCTGCAACATAACCAGGGACATCGGTAAGGATGAGAGCCATAGATATTGACATCTGTTGGAGCGTGGAGAATCACGGTTGGGGGAGGGAGCACCAGGGGACAACCACTAGTACTTCTGTTCCTTGATCCTTCTACGGAGTTTGGATATGATGGGGATGGGGGGAAATGCATACAGAAGACCTGGTGGACCTTGTAATGTTAAGACATCCATCCCTTCTGCCTGTCGGTGGAAGAATCTGTTCATGTATCTCAGTTGCTGATGATTGTACTGGGATGCCAACAGGACTGGGACTGTTTACAAAATGGCTGCAAGCCATCTGGTTTCCACTTTTTTGGTGCCTTTTTGGGAACACGCTTTCTGCAGTCCCAGAAAAGGCGCCAAAAATGGAAGCCAAATGGAGACATCGCCAGTGTTCTGGTAGTGTGCCATTCCTTTAAGGGTGTGTGGAAATGGCCTAAAAGAATAATCCAATACAATGTTAAGCCAGTCTAAGCCTATTGGTTTCAATGGGTTTAGACTGAAATAATTCTGTTTGGGATTGCACTATATAGTTCTTGAAATATAGTATTTTTAAAAACAGCTGCTGTTAAATCTTAGCATTATTCAGGGTTGCATTGTGGAGATACTTCCACATCCACAAAGAAATGATATGAGGGGAAAAAATCTACTCCTGACTCTGGCAACTGAGACTTGAACAAATAATTCCAAATAGCAACAGACTCCCAGTCTAAGTGCAAGAGCTGGCAATGTTGTTAATTTCTTGCCACAAGACAGATGGCTACCAGCAGGATCAGCACCTGGCAGGTTCATTAAGCATGCACCAACATATGGGGAAATGATAGCTGGGCCACTGTCAAAAATCTTGTGTCTTCACAGACACTTTAATCAGACGGAGCTGAAAAAAGCTGCAGCAGCATTTTCCCCATAGAAAGGATGCGATCAAAAGCCTTGATGTCATGCTCAAAGGAAACCATGAATACAAATGCTCTCCTTTGGCATAGACAGAGTTGCAGGGCCTTTTGCATCAACAGTACGTCTCAGACCTTGTTTGCTCTGTGGAGGCAACCATGTGGGGCTACATCTGAAGAGGGTTGCTTTTGAACGGGCAAGTTAGGTTGCTGTATCCTCCTCACCGTTTTGTAATGATTTCTGATAGGGAGCAGTTTGGAGGGCAGGTTTTTATGGAATCCTGGCATCTGGTCTGACATTCGACTGGCAGACACCAGAGTCAGTCTATAACAAGAGGTTTTCAGTGATTTCCAGGCATCTTCTTATTCTGTTTTCTTGCATCTAAATGCATATAACCCCACTTTTCCTGGAACAGTAATGATAAAACATGACCAAAAAACATACCCTAAAATTGTAGGCTCTGGTATATCTTAGGAATGATCCTGAGTCTGATTAAGGAATGAATTAACATAATTTATCCAGGAACAACAACTTCGACAAAAATCAGAGAAATATAATAGATACTAACTCCCTTACTAAACTGGGAGAGAGGGACTTGCAGGAAGTAGCCTAAGAATACCTATCTGGAGACATGCAAGAAGGACAGAAGAGAGGAAGGAAGAAAGATCTTATTTTGGTATCTATCTATTAGTCAGATTTGCTATCCCCTGCCGGTATTCTGTGTCTTCTGCCTTATCTGTATACAAGACATTGTATTCACAACAAAAACAACATAACCAACATTTATGAATGAATTAAAGCAGGACTAAGTAAAGACAGAGTGAGAAGTTAAAACCAAAGAATATGAAAATAGCAACCTTTTGTCCTGGAATATAAATGCCAACAATGAAGGTGTCAGGCAAATCTTGAAGCCTCTGGGACCCTCACCTCACAGGGACCCCTATTGAGACCCCCCATTTTGTCTCAGTATGGACCTAGGGATACAAGATGGAGTCTGCATCAAACTGATATCAAGAGGAAATAAGCAAGCATAGGGCAGTGAGTCATGCCAAGGGCATTATGGAATGCCAAGCAGCTCGCCCACCAATCATGCAAAAGCCCATCCTAAAAGGGATTAAACAAGAAGGCCATCACCCCAAAAGACTTCGGAGCCTCCTCCCTAAGCAATTTGGCCTTAACAAATGACCCATATCTCCAAAACAATAAGGAACAAACCAATTCCAGCCAGTTGCCCCCATCTTAACATTCCTGCCCTTTCCTAGTCCAAAGCTACATGGCAGGGGGGAATAGGTATGGCACACCTCCTTGAACATCTGTGTGGATTCTTTCTGACTATAATTTTGTGACTATTCATAATTTCTGAGGAGGGGGTAGAGTTACGTAAAGAACATGGATGACAGCCTGGGATGGCCTGACTGTTGTATCCCAGAAGTGCTGGTTACTAGACATGGGCATAAACGGGGGGGGGGGGGGGGAAACACCCTGTTCATCATTCGGTGCCATCCATGAACAACAAACAACAAACATGGACGAACATGAACTGTTCCCAGATGCATTTGTTGTTCATGGGGGCCAGAACCCCTCACCCCCCACACTTAGCCCCCCTCCCCTCAAACGCACTTACCAGTCCCTTTAAAGATCCCTTTAAAGTATCAGCTGGCAGGCAGCAGGGGGGGATTCCCCCCTGCCGCCTACCAGCTGATAGTTTAAAGGGCCCTTTCCTGCCACAGGCAAGGGGCAGGGCCCTTTAAACACCCCACAAACTTACCTTCCCAATGTCCAATACCCACCAAATTTGCAGAGGACATAGTCCTCACTGTCCTCTGAAGAACGCCCAAGTTTCAGAGAGATTGCATCCCAGGAAAGGCATGATCCACGGGTCTCCCCGTTGGCTGTCATTTTCTCTTCACAGAGGCAAAAACAGGACTCTCTGCTGGAATTACTTTGAAGGGTTAAAGCCAGAAGGAGTTCAGAGTTCAGTCCCTCCCAGCCTCTGGTTGCCAAAGGGATTGATTGCAGCAGGTGCTAGACTGTCTGGCTTGCCAAACGGCTGCCAAAGGCAATGAATAAGGCTTTTAACAACCACCTGTTCGTTTAGGATGGGGCCTCACGAACAGCTTGTTCGAGAAAAGCACATTAGGCTGTTCGTTGTTGTTTTTTCTGTTCGTAATGCTGTTCATGCCTATGTCTACTGTTTACCCATCCTGAAAAATGTTCAATAGCACTGTATTGTCGAAGGCTTTCACGGCCGGAGAACGATGGTTGTTGTGGGTTTTCCGGGCTGTATTGCCGTGGTCTTGGCATTGTAGTTCCTGACGTTTCGCCAGCAGCTGTGGCTGGCATCTTCAGAGGTGTAGCACCAAAAGTCTTTTGGTGCCTCACCTCTGAAGATGCCAGCCACAGCTGCTGGCGAAACGTCAGGAACTACAATGCCAAGACCACGGCAATACAGCCCGGAAAACCCACAACAACCTTCAATAGCACTGTTGCCTATTTTAGATCCTTGTGGCTGTACAAAGTTGTGATCCCTTATTTACACAGTAAGTTACATTCTTATCTTTAATTCAGTGTCTGTGCACAATATGTTTTACATTTTAACATATTAGTATGGTCTTAATTTTAAATGTGCTGCAGGTACTTTTGTATGGTTCAATGATGCTGAAGCTACTTTGAAAACTACAGCTGAAAAAGATTCCACTGGAGACTGTGGTTTTAAAGGACTATGAAAACCTGCTGGTCCTTTCTGTCATCTCCTGCGTCTGTAGCTACAGTATCTGCACCCAACCATATGTATAGGTCCCACTGCCACAGCTAACAGACAGGGAGACAAGGAATTTCCTCTTCTGGTGATCTGTCACAGTAGCACCAAGGCTTGGATCTGGCTGTCAAAAATCGGAGACTACTAGAAATATACTGAAACACCACTGATACCACCAAACAAGGGAGATTACTACTCCCTCTTTAGGCATCAGGAAGTATGACATGCACTTTCTGTATCTGCTGAGATCTTTAATACCCAAAGTCTCAAGCAAAATGTCAGTAATGATTATTAATGCACTTGTAGCCTTTGGGGAAGCTGACTGTGGGGTTAGGTAAATCAATATATAACAGAGTTGTTTGATGGACCAAGAGTAATACAACCCAATTTCTGTCTGTCTAAAGGCAGGTGCACATGAGAATCCTATTCACTGCACCATTTCCCCCCTGTCTACTGGCAGTCATCTCTTGCACTCTGTTTGTAACTAGGGATTCACCAACTGTTCTTCTCTTTCTCTTTTCAAGTTGAGTGCTTGATGAGCAGGGGATATTTTCAAAAATAACATTTAATTGAGACAAAATGTACTGAACATTTTGGGTGCTGATGTTTTTCAGCCTCTCGGCTAAATTTCTGATGCCATTTTTGTCTAGTTTCTTTTTCCAGATTTTGCCACCTTGCTTTGCCCAGTTTATTGGAAAGCATGCTGTGAAAGAAAGGATATAATGATGATATAAGCACCAAGGGAGTTTGGCTTCATGGTGACAGTGTTACCCTAAAAGGGGGGTTCTCCTTGTGAGTTGGAGCAATTAGCATTCAAGGAGACACAGCATGAGGGGGTAACTGCAGGATGTCCCCCAATATACACCAGGATCATTCCCTTTGAGAACTCTCAGTTAAAGAGATGACTGTTAACAGGAAAGGCTTCTCTAATAACAGAGCAAATGAACAGAGAACACACACAAAGCATACACACATGTCTAACTAGGAAAACAGTGAGAAAAGGAGAAAGCAGTTTCAGGGAGGCCTATAGTTATCAGTTTTGAAGAAGAAGAGGTCTGTGGAGGAGCAGCTTAATGACCAGTGCTTTGTGGAAAGAAGGGAGGGCTCAGATGTAAAGTGAGGGTATGTGGGTGAGTTCAGAACACACACACAGTGAGCACATGGCAGGGCAGCCCAATTACAAAGCAAAATGTATCCTGGGGCAAAACTAACATCTTGCTCCCAAAGTCAAAGACTTGATGGCTCTCTCTGGAGGTAGATAACAGAGTTAGAAGAGACTTCCTAAAGTGGACTATAGGTGTGAAAAGTTCTTGATGACCTGTGATTGCCAGATGGGAGGGGCTATCAGGTCCTTGAATAGCCCTGATTAGGAAGGTGGTTGTGGGAAGGATGGAATGGTGTGGGCTGAGATAAGCAGGAACTCCTGGAAGGCCTCTTTTGTTTTACTTAAGTGCTTTTCTGGGGCATGGAGGAGCAGCTGGTCAGCTTGACTCATCTTCTGGTAATTTTCCAACTCCAGACAGGGTTGGCATTTGTCTACCTAGCCAGACAGTGTTTCTGTGCTTAAGACACATGAGGAAGGGGCTTATGATTAGACATGAGCACGAATTAAAAAATAATAATAATGAACCAAGGGTTCGTGGTTCGGTCCGGATGACGATCCTGAGGTTGTGAACCACAACAAACATTTTCCGTTGCTGAACTGGTTCACAGTTCACGGTTTGTGGGGTGTGGAATGGCCCCCGTGGCACTTAGAGAGCCCATATTCCCGGGGAGTCTTTTGCAGGCTTTCCTACAGCCATCACCCAAGTTTGGACAAGATTGCAAAAGGGATCTTGGAGTTACACCCTCTCCAATCCAAGCCCCCAGGAAACTCCCACAAAAATCCAAGCTCAATTATACTCTCACACCCCACAGGCTAGCAAGTGGCAAGCAAGAGCTCTGTCCCACTCCACTGCTCACTGAAAGTGAAACCCAGCCTGGGAGCCCACGGCTATTTATAAGCACAGGTCCAATTGAGCAATGCAGAAGGTCTGTGTTTGGCCATCAGAGCTGCCTATCAGGGTTTACAGGGATGAGATTGGAGTGTCCATGGCTACAGAACACCCCCTTCCTCCTCCCTCCCCTTGGTGTCTTCTCCCAATTTGTAACCGCTTTGCAGCTCCGTGGTTGGAAGGAAGACCTACCGATCAAGGTAAGCTGGGCTTCCATTCATGTTTCAAGGGCGACAGAAGGAGCGCAGACAGAGTTCAGGCATTCCCCAGGCTCCATTGCCAGGGGAATTGATTGCTAGTGCCTGACTGTCTGCCTTCCCAAACCATAGCCGAACGCACCGAACCAGGCCTCCCCCGAACGCTGGTTCATTGGCTGTGGACAATCACGAACCGCTGTATCACGATTGCACGATCGCCAATTTCGTGGGTTTTTGAAGTTCGTAATGCGGTTTGTGCCCATCTCTACTTATGATATTTCATATCCGTAAGCTGCCGTTGCAATAAGGGTAAGGAGTAGGAATGCTCTAACAACAGTAGTCGTATCAAATATAATCAGTTGAGAATGAAAATAATGCTTCCAGGATCAGTCACACGGATACCTCCAGGATGACATTGCAACACTACAGAGCAAATTAGTGTGTTATATGATGACATCATTAGAAGAAACATAGTCAATTCAGGGTGAGGGCAAGGCCCTATTTAGCAATGGTCATGTAATTTATTTGCTATTTACTAGAATTTTCCACTTTGCATATCACTGCTCAACATACATTGAGGTGAGGACTAATGAAAAATGGCAGATTATGCTTTTGGCCAAGGAATTAAACAACGTATCCTCCATGAGTAGGGAAGAGTGGCAGAGAAGCAATTAATGATCACCTTAGCAAAGTGGTGTTGGGCACTGGACCTAAACAGTCTGGCTTAATTTGCTTTTGGATTAAAGCTTTCTTATAAACTTTAACTACATTTAATGTAGGTAGATTCAATTTTTTCAATTTGTCTAGTCATATAAGAGATACTCAGTGCAAATGGAAACTGCAGAATAAAATTAAGGATGTATTAATGTTAAATTTGAGAATGATTTCTCTTTCTTTACATGGGGGAAAATATCCAAGCAAGTGAGTACATTTAACCTTGCAAAAGCCCTAATTTCCCATATTAGCATTCACCAAGCCACGGAGATTAGACACTCATGATAATGAATGGCAATCTTCATAATGTCTATTATCAAGCATTGCTACTCGTTTAGAATTCTAAACAATTAACCCGCAAAGAAGCCTTCTAAACTGTATCTTCCATGGTTGTGCTGCATATTAACCAATTTCAGATTTGGAAGTGGGGTGGATATGATAGTTATTGGTATACATAGATTTCTTTTCTTGAAAAACAACATAAATATGCAGATATTCACCATTTTTATCTTTTCAGTGACACTGTTTCCCTTGCTCTTTCTGTACTGGTGCTTCTTTCTCTTTTTTGGATTAGAAACACAGCTACATCAGTAGTTGTGGTCACTTGTTGAACTTGATGGTATGTTGATGCTACATATGAACACCAAGAGACACCTGTCTTTATTATTATGTATAGCCCACTTCTCTCATTGAGACTCAAGACTCATTGAGACTCATTGAGATTCAAGACTCTCTCTGCTTGGCTTTATTCTTGTTTTCCAAATCTTCTGCTACCATACCCTATTGTATCTCTTTCATTAAAAGTCCTTAACTGTTGTTCATTATTGTATTTTGCTCAGTGTATGTCCTAGCTGTCACACTGAGAGATCTCTGTCTTTTGGTGCTACACCTCTGAAGATGCCAGCCACAGCTGCTGGTGAAACATCACGAACTACAATGCCAAGACCACGGCAATACAGCTCGGAAAACCCACAACAGCCACCTATGTCCTAGCTGTTGATTATATTGTATTTTCACTTGCATAGGGTCTTCCATCTTGGATCTCATTGAGAAAGGCATAACAACAACAACAACAACAACAAAATAATAACAACAACAAAAACAACAATATCTAGTTGATACTTAGGTCTCCTGCAGAAACCTGTATTGGCTTAGCAAGGACAGTCAATAATAACATGTGACCTCTGCTTATTGTTGATTGTGTTTTGGATAATTTGAATAATAATAATAATTTTATGGATGTATTGGGAATAAAATGATACAGTAATTTGATACAGTAAGAGAGTGATATATGTTTAAAAGTATGCTAAAATTAACAACGTATAGTTCACTTGCCCCTTCAAGAACACAGAGGTATCATAATGCAAGCTCTGTAAACTTCAGTGTGTTTTATCAGAAGAATGCATAAAGAGAATCTTTTTTTCTTGCTTTCTATGTCTGTGAATATTTTTCACTATCTGCTGAAGAAGTTGTGATCATAAGACAAGAAAAGCCCTGCTGGATCAATCTAGAGGCCCATTAGTTCAGAATCCTGCTTTGCACTGTGACTAATCAGTTCCCCCAGAGGGCCAATATATAGGCAATAGAGGCCAAGACAGGCAAAGATATCTAAAGCCAAGCCATTTGAAACTGTAACAACAAATTAAACCTTCAGATAGCAAAAAATAAAAGAATTGCCAGTTCGACTTAGCCCACTTCAAAACATCTTCTGATTCTGATAGTTCCACCTCACACAATTTCCTAACAATGGTTGTTGTGGGTTTTCCGGGCTGTATTGCCGTGGTCTTGGCATTGTAGTTCCTGACGTTTCACCAGCAGCTGTGGCTGGCATCTTCAGAGGTGTAGCACCAAAAGACAGAGATCTCTCTCAGTGTCACAGTGTGGAAAAGATGTTGGCTGGTCATTTCTATCTACTCAGGAGGGGTGGGGTTGAGCTGAGTCATCCTGTAAGAGTTTCCCAGGGTGTGGAATGCTAATGGCGGGAGGCTTCACTGTATCCTGAGGAGGTTCTTTTGCATATGGATTGGTACTTGATGTGCTAATCTTCTCTGCAGGGCTATTGTCGGGTGTAGAGTGTTTTGTTAGCCTGGTGTTTTTCAGAACTGGAAACCATGCTCTGTTCATTCTTAAGGTTTCTTCTTTCCTGTTGAAGTTTTGCTTATGCATGTGAATTTCAATGGCTTCTCTGTGCAGTCTGACAAAGTAGTTGGAAGTGTTGTCCAGTATTTTGGTGTCCTGGAATAAGATACTGTGCCCTGTTTGAGTTAGGCTATGTTCAGCCACTGCTGATTTTTCCGGTTGTCCAAGTCTGCAGTGTCTTTCATGTTCTTTTATTCTTGTCTGGATGCTACACTTTGTGGTCCCGATGTAAACTTGTCCACAGCTGCAGGGTATACGGTATACTCCTGCAGAGGTGAGGGGGTCTCTACTGCCTTTTGCTGATCATAGCATCTGTTGTATTTTTTGGGTGGGTCTGAATACTGCTTGAAGGTTATGCTTTTTCATAAGCTTTCCCATCTGATCAGTAATTCCTTTGATATATGGCAAAACACTTTTCCTGTAGGAGACTGTTTTTCCTTGGTTGTTTGATTCATCCTGGGTTTGATTGCTCTTCGGATTTCATTTCTGGAGTAGCCATTTGCCTGAAGTGCGTGGTTTAGATGATTAATTTCCTCATTGAGGAAGTGTGGCTCACATATCCGTCTTGCACGATCCACTAATGTTTTCATTATGCCTCTTTTCTGTCTGGGGTGGTGATTGGAGTTTTTGTGTAAGTACTGATCAGTGTGAGTTGGTTTCCTGTAGACCTTGTGACCTAACTGAAAGTTTGCTTTGCGGATGACCAAGGTATCCAGAAATGGGAGTTTTCCCTCAATTTCCTTCTCCATTGTGAATTGTATGTTCAGGTGGATGTTGTTGAGATGATTCAAACACCAGGCTAACAAAACACTCTATACCCGACAATAGCCCTGCAGAGAAGATTAGCACATCAAGCACCAATCCATATGCAAAAGAACCTCCTCAGGATACAGTGAAGCCTCCCACCATTAGCATTTTACACCCTGGGAAACTCTTACAGGATGACTCAGCTCAACCCCACCCCTCCTGAGTAGATATAAATGACCTGCCAACATCTTTTCCACACTGTGACACTGAGAGATCTCTATCTTTTGGTGCTATGCCTCTGAAGATGCCAGCTACAGCTGCTGGCAAAACGTCAGGAACTACAATGCCAAGACCACGGCAATACAGCCCGGAAAACCCACAACAACCATTATTCTCCGGCTGTGAACGGGGGCCGTTCTGAGCACCACCAACCACGAACCATGAACCAGTTCGGCAACGGGAAATGTCTGTTGCAGTTCGCGACTTCGGGATCGTCGTCGGCACCGAACCACAAACCACGGATTCATTAAATCTTTTTGGTTCGTGCCCATGTCTAGTGGTGACAATGGGCTAAGAGGGGGAAAGTTCTGAATTCTACCAAAAAAATACAAATGGATTAGTGAATTCATCCCAATAGTGTTTTCAAGGTTTATGTCATTGTTCAGAAATTTTACATATCATTGTTTTGGGGACAGTAGTTCTATACATGCCTTAACAAGGGATATCTTGAAGTTCATTGCAAATTAGGGATTACTTTATTTGTGCTGCTAACATCATGAACTCCCATGCACACTAACTTTTTTTGTTACTAGCTGTACTGTTTGTTTGATATTCATGCGTAATTAAGAGTTGGGCCCTAGTAACAATCCTACTATATAAAAGGCTAAGTGTATTCAACACAACTCACTTCCTACCCTGCTGCGCCTACAGAGGGCGCTGCTGTGGAGGAAAGCCCAGATGAGGGAGCCAGAATTCCAGAGAGCGTGTGGCTGTGAGAAGACAAGGCAAGGAGTGCAGAGCAGGTAACAGAGTCTGCCCCTGACTTCACCCAGCTGTGATCAGGAGCAGAGCAGGTGGCAATGCGTGCCCCCAGACTTGACCCAGCTGAGATCACGAGTAGAGCAAGTGACAATGCCTGCCCCTGCCTTCACCCAGCTGGGATGAGGAGCAAGATCAGGAGTACGCAATGAATCAACCTCTAAGTATACAACTTTTACATTTACTCTTATAGTGACTAGGTGCTTATACAAAGTGCTATATATTTTGAAACCAGAATAAATATAATTTCATCAAAATTGCATAGAAAAATAGACATGTGTGTGTGTGTGAATAAATAGCATCCATTCACAAATGCAAACAGCTGATAACTCATGTAACCTACAAAAATACAATCTATACAACCAACTGCAAATTTATATCTTCAGAGAAACTGTTTTTAAAATCTCTTCTAATTCAGTTGGGAAGATGCTTCATGGAAGATGCAACAAAGCAGATAAGTAGTAAAAAGGGTAAAGTGGATTAAGTAAGTCTGTTTATTCTCTCCGTAGAAAGCAGCGTGGATGGAGGAAGGAGTCCAAACTCATCCATGCCATGCCCGCCAGGGCTGACTTCTGTGTCTCAGTTTTCGTCAACAACTTCCTCAGGGGCGAGGAACCTATCCACACTTCAATTTACTACAATAAATGAATACACATACCAACAATGAAGGCTTTTCACACTCCAAGGACTCAAATCCCACACATTTTTCAATAAACCTGTTTACTCAATTGATGTGTTACTCACTGTTATTCCTGATCATTCTCATTCATTCCTTAGGAACGGCGTCACATGGTGCAGGAATGTGCCCACACACCCATTGTAAATCTCCCTTTTATGCTGCCTAGCGGGTCAATGTCTTAAAGCAGTACATCACTGTAAAGTGGTTTCTATTGCACAGCCCAAATTAATGCTCCTAAGGAATGAATGAGAATGATCAGGCAATACCCACCCTCCACATTCACCCAGATGGGATCAGGAGCAGAGCAGGTGGCAATGCCTGACCCCCTTCACTCAGCTGGTATTAGGCGCAAAGCAGGCAGCAATACCTGCCCCTCCTTCATGTGGCCGGAATCAAACATGAAGCAGGAGGCAATGCCCACCCATCTGAGATCAGGAGCAGAGCAGGTAGCAATGCCCGCCCACCTTCACCAGTTAGGATCAGGCGCAGAGAAGGTGGCAATGCCTGTCCCCCCTTCATGTGGTTGGGATCAAGTGCGGAGCAGGTGGCAATGCCCACCTCTTTGACCCGCCCGGGATCAGGCGTGGAGCCTGATGTTCAATTTATATTCCACCCTTCAGCACAACTTAACACGCACTCAGATCAGTTTACAAAATATTTTATTATTATTCCCACAACAAACACTCTGTGAGGTGAGTGGGGCCAAGAGAGCTCTGGCTAGCTGTGACTGACCCAAAGTCACCTACCTGGCTTCATGAGGAGGAGTGGGGGATCACTGACGGTTCTCCAGATTAGAGTCCCATTGCTCTTAACCACCACACACAACTGGCTCCCTGCTCTGGAACCAGGAAGGACTGTGGAGTGGAAACCTGGAGAAGGGTGTGTCATTAAGGAACAAAGCGGAAGACAGTACGTTGGGAGGGAAGGGCATTCCGATGTTGAAATGGAGCCACAATTGGAAGAAATTCATTGAGGGGGTTCCATTGTTGTGGGTGACATTGGCAATTTCCTCTGGACAAAACACCCAGAGAAATGTGTGAGACAGCCATAAAGCACAGTTTGGTGCATTTATTGTGACTAGTGTCTGGGAGGCTAGAGACATTAGTTTGCTCTGTTAAAGAAGGGAGATGGATGGAATTTAATATCTCCAAGTGCCAGCCATAATGAGTAGCACAGCAAAATGTTACAGGACTCAGGTAACAGAATTCCAGTGGGCTTTCCCAGGCTCTGCCCCAAAGAGAAAAGTGGCTTGGCTGTGTCCCTTGTAGCTGAGAAGTGAAAAGTTAAAACTGCCTGTCAGTTTGGAGAAAGTGGGCTGAGGTGCTGAGAGAGGGAGATGAAGGTGGTGCAATACCCAAGGCATCCTCTGTCATCTTAGCCAATTTTTGTCCATGCCGTGTGTGTGTGTGTGTGTGTGTGTGTGTGTGTGCTAGGATCAAACCATAACAAATCTTTCAACTTAAGATAGCTAGCATTCCCTTTGTTCTGTTTTATTTCTTTAGAAACCCTACCTCTTCTTAGATGTTTTGTTTGAATATTTCTAGCTTCTTCTGTACTCTTTGGAACAGTGCACATGTTTAGTTGAATAACCTCCTTTGCTTAAAGAGTGTGTGACAGATTGAACTGAATCCTTATTCACAAGCCCAAGACCGCTCAGTATCTCTCTACACAAGACATCTTACACAGGGACACTCGAGTGACTTACTTTCTGTGTGATCTTATTCTCAAGTGTACTCTGTCTCCCTAGCAGTGCATGTGTATCCACAATGGGAGAACAAGTGTAAGATCTTTCACTTGAGCATTCCTGTGTAAAATGTCCTGTGCAGAGAGGCTCTCAGACAAGCTACTGAGCTTCTCCTCCTTAGTGACTCCAGGATATTAAGAATTCCTGCAGTGTGGTCATAGCTAGAGATGGGCACGAAGAGCAATACAAACCAAAAAAAAAAGCCACGAACAGCCCAGTCTGCTGTTCGCGAACGAGTTGTTCGTGAGGCCCCATTCTAAATGAACAGGTGGTCGTTGTAAGCCTCGTTCATTGCTGTTCACCAAGCCAGACAGTCTGGCACCTGCAATCAATTCCCTTGGCAACTTAGGCAGGGATCGTCTGAACTCTCCCTGAACGCCCACTGTTGCCCTGGAAACCCCAATCTAAGCTCAATTTAGCTTGATAGGCAGCTCTTCCTTTCAAGTGTGGAGCTCCATATTTGTTACAACAAGGGAGCAAAGAGCAGGGGGGAGGGGGGCTCCCAACTCTGACTTTGCAGACAGTGGAGAGGGAGAGAGACAGTTGCTGTTGGCATTTTGATAGTGAGAGTGCAATGGAGCTTGAATTTTCTTTGTGTGTGGTGTAATAGGGATCTATCCCTTCAAGTTCCGGGGCTGCTGCCAGGCTCTGGGGCCCAACTATTATTTATTATCAGTAAATTTCCTGGTGCATGCTCAGGTCAGGTTTCTGGGAGTGGTGCTGTAGGGATCTTGACTTGGATGATGGCTGGAGAAGAGCCTGCTGGCCCCCATGAACAGCGAGCCACGAACATGTTCATGAACAGGGCCACATTCGTGGTTGTTCATGAGTCCCTATTCGTGGATGGCAATGAACAATGAACATCATGTTCAGTTTTTTTTCTGTTCATGCCCATCTCTAGTCATAGCATCCCTCTGTTCCCCAAAGGTCATGGCAAGGGTCTTGGGGTAGAAACTGAGACATCTCACAGGGGGTTGGGATTCCTTGGACATTCATATCCTGCAGAGAGAGCAAGTGAGGAACCTCACTGGGAAAAGGATATCTACCCCAGGAACAGGCCTCAAAACGAGAAGAAATTTACTTGGAAGGGACCTTTCTGCTACAGGAATAGATCTGCAAAATGGGAACAACATCCTTGATGAGAAAACCACCATGGAGAAAATACAAATCTCTTTCTGCTTTGCTAAACTGTTGTGTGTGTGTGACATGGCATGCAGGCACAAAAGCCAAAATTGCATGTATGTTGTTGGATAGATGTGCAGCCACAGTGAACTCAGATGAATGGTTCAGCAATAATTCAATCTGATCATCTATCAGTCTGGGGGATATTCATGATGCAAGCGAAGTCTGCAGGAGTTTGTACATTCCTAGCATTTATAAACTAGCACACATCCACAACTTCCCTGTAAGTTCTAAAATGCAAAGCTAGATCTTCGTATTGTTTCTAATATGCAATAGTACTTTGCCCTCTCTTTTGACTCCAGAATGGTGTCAGTAGACAGGTTTGCCTACTAAAATTAAACCTTGAAAGTGTAAACTTACTCACTTTGTGTGTTTCTTGTTCTCTTGGACCAACCTGGCAATCATATTCTATAGCAAACATAATATTCCACACAGCAGTCATTAGCCGGTAGCAGAGCTTACGGGAAGCAAGCACACCATGCTGTTTGGAAAACTGCTCTGAATAAACAGGCAGCTGCATTTAAAATTAACTCACTTTCTGAGTGATCCTTCAGCTCCCAATACATTTAGCATTGGTGCCAGGGGCACAGATAACAATAGTAAGGCAAAGTTTGCTTCCAAAAGGATATTTCATCATATAAAAATAGCTCAACCAATTGCTTCAGAATTGGGGAACAGAAAGAGAAGCACCTGTTTTGATTAGTCTGAAGAACAGTGGTAGATACTGACTTTTTTTTGTTGTTCTTCTCATAGCAGTTTCATCTCCTACTCAGCCTTGATTTAATTCCATGTATTGGCATTTCAGCCGTTTCAAAAAGTAATGATAAAGAGACACTGTTTCAATAATGGAAGAGACTAGATTGGATCCAGCCACCTTTTTTGTTCAAGATCAGTTATGGTTGCCAACACAAGACTGGCAACCAGATGGAAGCCAAATGGTGGATGGGGGCCTTTTTTGGGCGATGTAGTGGCATTGCCAGTGAGGCAGTGACATTACTTCCAGCACAACCCGGAAGTGACATCATCATGTAGGGGCAGTGCTCTAACATTCATCAAATTGTTCTAGCATTCAGCTCTTTGGTTTAACTATAGTGTTTTGGGCAAAAGCTAGAGCATTGTTTCCCAATCTGTTTCATGAAGGAATCAGTTTTTCAAATGAGAGATGCAATGTCCCCCCATGGGTCAGTAATGACTTGGTGCTTGCACAGGGGACTGACTACCTTTACTTTTTTACCTAATAGATGATATGAAAGATGTCTACCTGAGACCCTGGAGAGCTACTACCAGTAAGAGTAGATAATACTGACCTTGATTGATCAAAAGTTTGATTCAGTATAAGGCAGCTTAATGTGTCTGTGTGGCTGATGATGGAAGGTCTATAAAGAGGAAGCCACATATTGTTCTTAGGGGAGTTCTGCATTCCTGGGTTGGATTTTGTGCAGGTTCTCACCAAACATCCCTGTGAGAATGCGGGTTCCTATGACAGATACCCCTCCATGGATGTCCTTGGAGCATAAGCAGGAATATGTCAATGCCTGTGGGCCTTCATATACTCTGCCCAAGCCACCTGGAGTTTTAAAGGGCAACATCAGCCTTTTAAACTGAGCCCAGGCACAGTCTAGGAGCCGAATAGTTGATCCAGAAAGCCAGTCTGGTGTAATTGTTAGTGGTCAGACTAGCCCTCATAATATTAAGAAGGATCATGAATACAGCTATGTCATAAGACCCTTCTCTGCATGTGTTTCAAACACAAAATACTGCCCAAACACATAGAAGTATGGAAGCCAGATCCCAGCTGGGAGACAAAACATTGCTAGCATGTGAGATATCAGGAAAGGCCAGCTATCAGCCACCCTATGGGTGAAAAAAGGAAGAGAAGTTCCCTGTGACCTATAGGACCTGCATAGACAAAAGCTCTAAAAAAGAAGAGAATGTGGTAAGAATAAGCAGAAAAGCTGGCTGGATCCAATCTGTTAATTTTACCAGAGATCAGCATTCAAAAAAGGGCGAGACAAACCACTCGTGAAACAGAATGTGGGAATATAGAGATTCCATTGCAGCTTTACAGAAGCAATCTTAAGCAGGTCTACTCAGAAGGAAGACCCATTTTATTCAATAAGGCTACAACACGATTCCTTCAAAAGCCTTCAGTATGATTCCTTCTGGCTTGTGTTTTTGAGGATTTCCAGTTACAGATGGCAGCTGTAGCTAGCAGAATCTTATTCACCAGTGATTAACGTACTCCCTTCTAGAATGGTCAGCCACATGAGGAAGTTTCTGAACATGTGTAACATCTGCAGATGTTTCAAAGGAAATTAAAGGAATATTAAGGTTTATGAAGTATCTACTGACATAAAGGTTCTATTATAATAGATTCTTGTCTACTGGAAGGCTTGCTCTGCAGATGACATTTATTTCACCCTTTTTGTCAATATATTAAGCTGAGAAGAGTTGGGCTGGTAATGGACTGTCTTAAAGCAGCACAATAAATATTGCATATAAGAGACGGCAGAGAATAAAACTAAGTCAAAGCACGTGCCAAGACAATTCTTGCCTTTCTTGCCTTTCAGGCAGGTGCTTTAAGGCCCCAAAGAGAGAAAAGGAAAGTGGTAGCAATTTCACCCATAAGAAAATTGCTCTGAATTTTCTAGAGATGTTGAAATGTACTTGAAATTGTTGCAATGTCTAAGATAAATGAATTAGAATTAGACATCAATGTTGTTTGCTATAGTGGAGAAAAGCAAACAGACCAGTCTCCCAGAACCAGTGGCCACTGAGCTCCCATTTTACGAGATTCTATAGCAGCTATAGCAGCTAATCAGGTTACAAAATTTTAGAAAAGACCACTATACCAATGCATTGATGCAAGTCCTGGTGTTGCACCAGTGATATGAACACATCCAATGTTGTCATCATCTTTATTATATGGTCAACAGAATTTTCAGAAATACAGTCATTAAAACTAAGTATAGTATTTACACGTTTGGTTAGCAGACTTCTTTCAGCATCCAAGACCTGGTCTCAGTTATTTTTTTTTAAAGCCACACTTTCAGCAATCTGTATGTTTTCTCCAGCAAGAAACAGGGTTACTATGTCTTCTACTGTACGGCTTAGTATCTTAGCCAAGGCTGGACTGATTATTTCATCCCTGATGCCTTTACAATCACTACAAAGCACAACACATGGGTTACAGTCTCTATTATCACTACACCATAAGAACACAGCTGAGCATTTGAAGGGATTAGCTTGTAACTCTCAAGGATTGCAGATGGCAACATGTTCCCATGTGCTATTGTACAAATTCTCCTACATTTTGGCATACTTCAGATTCTTAAATAGTTTGTGTACTTTTTAAGAATTCAGGGTTGAAAATGAACGTTGCTGCAACATACATATTCTCGTAATCTGTTTCACAGATCTTTTTTATGACTAATACCCAGGCCTTCTCTGCTATGTGCAATGAGTATATCAGTGTGTGTTAGTTTTGTCATCTTGGCAATAGGATTGCCCTTACCCTCCTGGAGCGAGGGGGGTGTGGCATTTACTTTTACTATCTTCTCTCATGTGAGTTCCTGGCGGGGTGCAATGACATCATTTCTGGAATTTGGGCTGAATTTGAGCCCATACGAAGTTCGGGAGCATGCTTGCTACCAGGCGCAATGACATCATTGTGCCTGGAGAGAGAGAGAGCACCTACTGTGTGCTGGTCCAGGAGGTTTTTTGCCCCCTGGCCCCGTTCCCCAGGCCTTTCCCCCCTGCCGGCCAGATGAGCAGTGGCAGGGGACAGAGGCTGGGAGCAGGGGATCCCTCGCCCCCACAAGGGGCCCTCACAGCCCTACTTGGCAATAGTATTGGATTAGAAACAATGCTGCTCTCAAAAATAGGTATCAGAGGAGTGTCAGATAGAGGATAGAAGTCATAAGAATTGCCTTTGCTGTGTTAAGTTAAAAGCAAAATTACATGCTACTTTTCATATGAGTTCACCATGGGGGCTTGCAGCCATACTGCAGTTTCAAGTCCTGGTGGAAGCCTCCAGATACAAAACTGGGAGTGACTGCAACAGCACTGTGTCAGGGGCAAGAAAGGTCCAGCTTACCCCCAATGCTTTTTTTAGCAGCTGAAATGACCAAGGGGTCACAACGGGAGTGATATTCACTCTGCTGGAAGGCTCTGCGTGTAAGTGGAGCTTCTGGATGTGACAAGTAATGCCCTGTCCCACAGTCCCTGGGGCATTTTGGCTGTCAAAAATGCTGTGCAGGGGAAGGAAAGACCACTCTTCTCCCCACAATGGAGTCCCAGTCAGAACTGGGCCTGTCTTTACTTTTTATACAGGAGTTGCCACCAGAACTTGCAACTGCAGTATGGCTGCAAGCCCTCGTGGTGAACTCGTGTAAAAATAACGTCTAGTTTCACTCTAAGACCCACGTAATTTATCATCCTGCCAGCTATAAATTCCCAAGCAGTGTGTGGGTTGTCTTCATTGGCAAGAACTCTACATGCCTGCTATACTATTAAATAATTAAGAAGGCTTGCTCCACTGTGGCTAATTCTCAATGGACAGGAAAGGTTGCTGGAAGAACAGAAGAAGTGGCTACTGTGTATCTTACTCTGAGAAGCTTCAGGCCTACTTTGCCCGAAGTATTACGAGATCCAGGCTTGTCTTAAAATTCTTAAACTTTAAAAGGCATTGTCCCAATGTATGTTATAAGAGAATAGTAACATGGAATTGTTCAGGACAACACTTTTCAGAAAGGCATTCGTGCTGCAGTTTAAATTGTCTGTTAAAAATTATAGGCATCCTCACACCACCACTTCATATGGCATTGTCCATTGGAAGTATTATGTAGTTTTATTTTGTTCTTTTCTAATTGTGTCATTCTAGATTTCTTACCTTGTGCAGTGTGTGTATTATTCTGGTGTTCGTGACGTGATTTATAATTCTTTAACCTTCCTTCAGTCTCAATGAGAAAGGCCCATGATAAATGAAGCAAGGGAATAAATAAGTTGCCTTGCTCAACTGTCACGTGTTCTGTAACAGAATGGATTGGGTTTGCTTGTTTTCCACACTATGCCATGCTGTGTATGTAGAAATCCAGCTAAGGACCGCATGCACAACAGAAGCAACTTCCACACAGACGGTAGAAGTGAATATTGTGCATGCAAACAGTTGCTGTGTGTGTCATTCCCTGGCCCTGCTGATCAGCAGGGGCTGCCAGCATTTTGCCTTGTCATGAGAGCTGAAATGCCACCGATAAACTGTTCAACAGGTGAAGTGGTGGACTGGATTGATCCCTTCCCCCACTAATTGCTATTGGTGCCATTCTATGTCTCTCTGCCTCGCTCTCTCTCTCTCTTTTTAAAAGAACTTCTTCTACATATACAGAGCGTCAGTTTAAGGCTGCTTTGCATAATAGCAAAACTATCTTTTTTTATTTAAGGGATGTTGTATAACCACAAAGGGCATGATGCCAGTAATAATATTTATTCTTTCCCCAGTATATAGCACTTACTAAAGAGTTGGGTTGTTTTTTTTTGGGGGGGGGGTGTCTAATGGGCCTCTTCTATTTGACAATAACATTAACTCAAACATTAACTGCAAACAAAGCAAGGGCCTAACTAGCTATACAGGTCAAGCCCTGGGGTCACCCCTGAACCTCCTCTTTGACCTGTCTGGGTGAGCCTCACGGCCCTTGATGTGAGCTATCCATGTGGTTGGTTGGAAACCGGTCGGCCAGGCAAATGGTTTCCCCTTTAACGCTCCAACCACCCCCAGCCATGGAGTCTGAGGGAAGGACTTGGACAGGATCCTTTACAACTGGCAGCCGTGAAGCTTGCCAGCCGATCCTGACAGACCCACTCCCCAGCAATGGGAATGTGCCGAGGGTGCTCACTGACCTGCTCACTTTCCCCCAACTTTATCATGCCAGTGACCACCCTATTTGCAGCTCCACCCTAGACCACTTACCATGACCCATGCACGCAGTGCAAGGGAGGCAAAAAACATCTCTCCCTTGAAGTCTTTCCATGTACATTTCTCTGAATACATGTAAGGTGTCATCAAGTTGGAGTGACCCCATATGGTTTCAAGGCAAGAGATGAACAAAGGTGGTTTTGCTGCTGCTTGCCTCCACATAGTAATGCTGTTCTTCCTTGGTGGTCTCCCATCCAAATACTAACTAGGGCAGACCATGCTTATTTTCCAAGATTGGGCAAGATCCACCTAGCCTATATATGGTTATAAAAGTGCAAAATCCCTATAAAGTAGAGCATTTGTGTCACACTTTTTTGTAATTGGCTGTGAGACTTTGGTTCTTGCAAACCCACATGACAAACCGGAGCCAAATGGTGTAGTGGTTAAGGGCAGGAGGACTCTAATCTGGAGTGCCAGGTTTGATTCCCTACTCTTCTGCTTGAAGCCAGCTGGGTGACCTTGGGTCAGTCATAGATTCTCCGAATTCTCTCAGTCCCACCCAAATCACAGGGTGATTGTTGTGGGGATAATAATAACACATGTTGTAAACCGCTCTGAGAGCCAAGCTACAAGTGACAAACGACACTTGAACAGCAAGTGGATCAAGTGGAGATCAAGTGAACAGGGAGGAATACACTTGCCGTTCAAGTGTCATTTGTCACTTGTAGTTTGGCCCTGAGTGTGGCATTAAGTTGTCCTGAAGGGTGGTATATATATATATCAAAAGTTGTTGTTGTTATACAAAAGAGGTTTGACCCTAATTTCCAAAGCCAATGCAATGTTCTATCCACCAAACATCCACGATGGCTCATTTAAACTTGGGAAACCATTGGTGTCCCTAATTATTAATGACTTCTTTTTCATTGAAGTACTAGAGTTACTTTTTCAGACTGAAATGTACTTGGAGCTACAAACCTCAATGGACTGGAAAGAGAGCCAAGTCCACCTAATGGTATTTAACCTCAACTATAAAGGGCATCATATATAGCTTGCAGGTATCTGTGGGGGCGGGGGAGGGAAAGTTGGGGAATAATTAATCAAAAGAGTACTCTTCGTGACATACTGACAAAGGTCTTCATAATTCAAAGTGATGGGCTGATTAACATTTCCAGACAATTGCGGCTTGCTGTCATATGTGGAAGAACTCAGATAGTTGGCAGCTGGTTTTGCTAGGTATTGGAAGTAACAGCTCCAGCCTGAAAGAGTGCTTTGCCTTGCAGAGGATTTCAAGATGTAAGTCTGACACAAAATGATGATCTTACAAAAAGGCAGACCTTAACTGTATTACAGTCCATTTTTTTATCTCTTTCTGGCTGTTAACTTGAGAAACCAAATGGCATTAGCTGCTAACACACTGCACAGGGCCTTCCTTATTAACCAAACAATCTGGGAACTGTGCAGAAAGCCCTCGTAACAGGGCTCATTAATCGGAAAATGTGCAATAAATGTCCCCTGTCATAACACCCTTGTATCAAAGAATTCTTCCCAGCAACCTGAGAGCTTTCACCCATTTGAGCAAAGTCTATTGTTGAACATTCACTTTGCCTGGCAAGGGCTTTTGTAGAGATCTGGCCTTTTCACAGGAAGAGATGGAAAAAATTGGAACTTAATTGGAACTTCTTAATTGGAAGTCCTTAATTGGAACTTCTGGTCACTGTTCTAGTTAGAACAACATGGCAAATGAATGTTAATTGAAGTGCTGGGTAACTGATACAGGTGGTGTTCTTAGAACATACCCAAAGCACATTTAATAATGGGAAAAGCCGTGCGTATCTACTCAGAAGGAAGCCACACTATATTCATTGAGGCTTACTTCCCAGTCCATCTGCACAGCATTAATCCCTACGTTATTCATGTGATGATTACTTTTAAAAGAAAGAACTTTCCTTATAGAGACTGATGCAATTTCAATATTTTGGGGGGTGAATTGAATTTTAGAAAGGCACAAGTGGGAAGACCCATAAAGACTTCTGGGAGGCATCTCATTCCCCCCTTCCCCACTATTTCCTCAGTCCTTTTCCTGGCAACTCCTGTAGCCTCTCCCCTTTCCCTGCTTTGTTCTCTCTCTCCCACCCACCAGCCAACTTACCTTTCTTTCCCTTCACCCCCCAGTTTTCAGCTTTCCCTCCTTCCCTCCTCCTGGCAGTCGCTCCCAGGAAAACTTTGACCATGTTGTGCAGTGCCAGAGGAACTAGGCCTTATCAATGTCCTCCTATGGATGCAATTATCTTGTGATTCCCACAAAGATGATTGATCACCCTCTGGTTCAGTTTGCAACTTGTCTCTCAACTCATGATCACCACTGTTGAAGTTAAACCATTCACATGTGTTTGAACAATATGTCTATGTTTAGTTGTTGCAAAAAGACAATTGTGCAAGCATGTTCTTATATGGATTTTCCATGTTTTCTCGATGTTGGCCACCACCATTGCCTCCTCTCTCTGGTTTAGAAACAGGGCCAAGCTACACATGACGAATGGCACTTGAACAGCAAGTGTATTTCTCCCTGTTCACTTGCCCTCCACTCAATCCACTTGCCGTTCAAGTGTCATTCATCATGTGTAGCTTGGACCCCAGACTACATTGGCAATTACTACCGTCTTGCTTTTCCCAGTGCTGACCCATCTCATATAGTTCCTTAAGGTCTCCAATCATCCCAGAGCAGCATACCATGGAGATCAGGGGAAGCAGGAACATTCAATTCCACTGATGCGATCTGGATCCAACCCTCTGTCTTCTGTGATAAACCTTTTTTAAAGTATAGAAAATAGTAACATTTCCCAGTCACAGACTATTGTAAAATGACTTCTTCTGCCCTTTACAGCTGCCTGACTCAGTTTAATTAATTGCAAAGCCAGAAAAATGGTCTGGATTTGAACAATCCACATATGAGCCTTCTCACATTGCCTTATGCAAACTGTAGTTATCTGAAACGTCAAACCAAGTGTTGTGTATGCATCCATGTGACTCTTGCCTTGCATCATCATGAACACTTCTTTGTATTGACAGCAACACATGTTTTGAATGTAGCCTGTCTACTAAGGCACCACATTCCCAAGACTCTATAGCATATGAATCAACTTATACATGAAGGCATGTGGATGTAGCTATACAGACAATTGCTGGGCTGAATGATGCAAACTGAGGAGCCACAAAACTGATAGGTATGATGTTTTGAACTTACACAACAGTAAGGCAATCATAGAATGGGATTGTTGATGGTGGAGAGTGCCTTCAAGTCAGAGTTGACCTTTGGTGACCCCTGGTGGAGTTTCCATGGCAAGAGACTAACAGACGTGGGTTGCCATTGCCTGCCTCTGCAACCCTGGTCTTCCTTGGAGGTCTCCCATCCAATAACTAACTAAGGCCAACCCTGCTTAGCTTCTGAGATCTGATGATATCAGGCTCACCTGGACTATTCGTGTCGGGGTAGAAAGGGGTTGACTGATGTGCAAATGAGAAGGCAAGTTGCAGTAAGTTCAAACATGGATTTCATGGACTGTGTACTTTTAAGTAATCTGAGGGCCAAGTAACGTGATCAAATGGAGCACAAGTGGAGTGCAAGTGAACAAGGAGGAATACATGTGAGTGTTCACTTGCCGTTCAAGTGTCATTCATTACTTGTAGCTTGGCCCATAGTTGCTCATGAAATGAAGACGGGACCAGCACATTTGTAATACCTGCTCATCTCTAATATATTCGGGCTTTCCCAGTGTACTTCCTAGCTCCCTCACATTGGACGGCTTAGGCTGCAACTCTATATACATTTAAATGGGAAATAAGCCCCATCAAAAAAATGAGATTTATCTATAAGGTAGCAGAAGGTTTTCTTTGTAATCTTTCATAAGGTACCTGTGAGGATAAAAAGGAATGGCCTCTTGCAATCCTACTGAACCCTTAGGACAGAGGAAAGGAAGAACACAAATAGATTTGATCAAGCACTTTATAAATGCTAAATTTACTGATTTTTACCAAAAAGGAAGACAGCCCTGAGTATAAGATGATGCCAGGTTATACACAAAAGTTTTTTTTTATTATTATTGTACAACCTGTTTGCAAATTTAAAACAGCCCCCTCTTTTTCTTGATGCCATATGTAGAAAAAAGCTAGTCTTGTTTTCAGAAAAGACAGGATTGGTAGAATCTAACCAGGTTTTCTCGTGGTGGAAAAGGGGGATTGGGTCCCCTTTGAGCATTCAAAAAGACAATGCTGGCAGTCACGGGACCTACATGAACAAAATCCATATGGTACACGGGCTGTAGTAAGGAGGAGAATTGGGTGAGGTCAAACAAAAAAGCTGGCTGGATCCAATCCAGCATTATGTATTATTAGCTATATAAAATAATGCCCTGATCTGGATAGCCCAGACAAATCTGATTTCTGCAGATCTCAGAAGCTAAGCAGGGTCGGCCTTGGGTAGTAATTGGATGGGAGACCTCCAAAGAATCCAGGGATGCAGAGGCAGATAATGGCAAACCATATCTGTTAGTCTCTCACTTTTAAAACCCCACCAGGGTCTCCATAAGTCAGCTATGACTTGAAGACACCACACACAAAATAATACTTGATTTTGGCCACTAGATGAAGGTGTGCAGAAATGACTAGCATCAACACAGCTGTCCATCATAAATAAATAGTCAAAGAAATACCTACAGTCAAGATGACTTGTTTACTTCCATAGAACAGAGCCATACTGAAATAATTATTACTGTGTATAAAATAACCTTACTGGGTTGCACTGGCAATTCTAGGTAACCCAAATTCACATATAAAACCAAGCAAATCATCACCCCTCAGGCTATTATGTTTATTGGACAATGCTGTTATAATCAACTTTTTTTCCAGATATAGCTGAATAAGCCAAGATTTATTAGCGTCTTCAGCAAGAAGCTTGAGGTGAAAGAAATCTTTAAATAACATTTACAAGTGTAAATGTCAAGGCCAGAACAAATACCTGCAGCAACCACTATCTCTATCTAAGGTAATTTCAGAATAACTCCTACACAGCATTTTGATGTAAATGATGCCCTTGAGGGCTGTCAAAAATATTGATGACATTTCCCTATACATTGTGAATTGTGCCTACCCGCTCGCTATCCTTACAGAGTTCATGGCCGTTGTGCTGTACTCCTCCACAGTAAATAACTTTTAAGGTAGAAAGAACAGCCACATTCACATAGACTGGTTGTGGCAGTTACAAGAATACAGAGCATTGTTTTAAAACTGTTAATTTATTTTTAAAAAGAATAACATTTTAGGCCCAATAGTTTTGTTCTCTGGGGAACCAATAGCCCAGCAGAAGCGGCAAAGACTATGAAGGGACAAGATCATGAAGGGTTTCATGGAAACTGCAGAAGAGTTCATGAACTGTGTCCCTGATCATGTTGGAGAGAAGCCCAGCTAACCTTAGGGGTGATTCAGCCTCATTTGTTCTACCCTTTAATTATGGGTCAGAGAAACCCTACAATCACTCAGATGTACCTCCACCACCACCACAATAAAAATAACAATAACAACATTTGATTTATATACCGCCCTTCAGGACTACTTAACGCTCACTCTGAACGGTTTTCGAAGTATGTTGCCATTATCCTCATGATAATTACCCTGTGAGGTTGGTGGGGCTGAGAGAGCTCTGAGAGAGCTGTGACTGACCCAAGGTCACCCAGCTGGCTTCAGGAGGAGGAATGGGGAATCAAACTCAATTCTTCAGATTAGGTCCTGCCACTCTTAACCACTACATATGAGGAAGCAAGCCCAACTCTCCTTCTCTGGGCACAAATTAGAGTTTCCAGCAGTGCCTCCACAAATGCCAGGAGATGTTGAGGGTGGTGCCTGAGGGTAATTTCACCTCTTGGTGATGCTCAAGGAATTTCCCCTAATCTCTATGGTAAAGACCATAGATGTGGAGACTCCAAGAGCATCACTATGGAGGATATTTTCCAGCTATTATTCTCCCTCTGCTCAATATCTCAAGGACAGGGGATTAGTAGGGCTGATATTAGGGCGCTACCCACCCCAAGCAAGCAAGCGAGTGAGCAACAACCCTTGTACAAATGCCACTCTCATCTCACACTGGATTCTGAGGCTTTAGATGCAAAGGTAGAAAAGACCAGTAAAAGTGCCTGTCCATAGATGTACTAATGTCTTTGCAGCTCTTGAGATATTTTGGAAGTCAATACTGTGCAGGTCTAATCGGTGAAAGAGTAGGTTCTTTTATCTGCAAAAGTTAAATCTTATTGCTTATTTTATTCTGGCTGTCCAGCTTCATTGCTTCATTCTTTTTGATGCACGGCTGAAAAAGACTATCCAAAATTAGACCAAATATAAATAGATGTCATACCAGGTTTGTAGACCTTTCTTTATTCCCTTCTGCTCTACTGAAACTTTGCTAGGTAGGAGAGCAGACATTCTTGCTACAGTGTCTTTTTCTGTTGGTTCAATTTTCCAGCTATTGGGTGTGTGTGTTAATTTTATTGTCAAATCTTTCCGATAAAGCTAACATTACCCTCTGTTATTGTGGATTTTTACCAAGACAAACATACAAACAAATGAACTAAGCATACAGCAAGTATAATATATATGCAGCAGTTTTCACTGTAATCCATTTGAATTTCTACCCTAGGTGGCCAAAACATAAAATCCATCTGTTTTAAAGTCTCTTTCTCCAAGATAAATTGGTATGTAAGCCAGCTAGCAAACAAAGTTAAAACCTCTGTCTGGAAAAAGAAGCAGCAAATTCAAACCTAGGGTGGACCATCTGTTTGGATTTATGTGAACTTTCAGAAGTACATTGAAATAGCAGATTGACTAAAACACATTATAAATATTGTTGTGTGTTCTCCAGTACCCTCAGTGGCAAGTCCAGGGACAGCACTGTGGATCTGAGTTCCTATTGCTTAAAATAGCCTAGAGATTCATGATGTAGTTATCTGTTTTCTTTGCAAATATCGTAGCCATCCAGTTGCTATACCAGATGTCCTAAAGCAATGGTGTGGACCACTGCAGTCCAAAAGTGGCTGCTTTAGTCCAGTATATACCTCCACTCTTTCTTTCCCTGATTCAGAAATGCTATAAGCACTTCACCTTTCTGAAGTGTTTCAGCTTAAAAGGCCAGAAAGTGATTCTGAACTACTAAGGAGAACACCCTAAAGAATCTGACAGCCCTCTCTCCAACATTTCACAGATGAAAATGTGGACACACTGAAACTGAGGGGCAGGGGAGATGAATTAGGAACAGTGATGCACCAGGAAGCAGTAGGATTTGAGTTCAGTGGCGCCTTAGAGACCAACAAGATTTTCAGACTGTAAGCTTTCAAGAGTCAGGATTCCCTTCTTCAGATATGACTCTTGAAAGCTTACACACTGAAAATCTTGTTGGTCTCTAAGATGCCACTGAGCTCAAATCCTGCTGTTTTAGTACAGACCGACACAGTTACCCAGCTAAAGTCACCCAGGACTATCCCTAAAAGGGACCCTGGCGCCACCAAGTTTATAGAGTGTACCACCAGCTATAGTCAGCCTCACCTGACGCCTCCACAGAGCCACATCCAACCAATTGTGGATCAGGCAGAGATGAATAGATTTTTTCAAATCAAACTGGAAACCTAGATCTGTATGTGTGTTACTCTAGTATTTCTGTTCTTATGTTTACTTCCACACTTCGCATCCAAATCATTCCTTGAACCTCAGAGCTGGGTCAGTAGGTATGGACATCAGCACCACTCCTAAAGAAATACCCATCTCATTTTGTTTCCGAGCCACAATACAGCAGAAAGGTTTCTGGTGCCATTGCCTCTATGCCCACGCTTTACAAAAGAATAGCTTGTGGTCTGTGTCAAGACTGGTGGCTCCACATGTTCTTTGCAGCTGAATTCTATGTTCACGACTGCCATAGTTACCATTTGAAAACAGAACTCTTGGTACCACATGGAAAGTTATTTCTGTGAAACAGCTCACACAGTTGTCATAATTTCAATTGCATTATGGCACAATCCAGAAATAGAGGGATTGTTCTGGTACAACATCCCCACAGCCATTCAAGAAGGCAAAAAGCATCTCATGGACTTTTATTTATAATGAAAATGATACCCAGTACATAATGCAATGCTTTAACCTGGACAGCCCAGGTAAGCCTGTTTTTGTCAGATCTCAGAAGCTAAGCAGGGTCAGCCCTGGTTAGTAATTGGATGGGCGACCTCCAACGAAGACCAAGGTTGCAGAGACAGGCAATGGCAAACCACCTCTGTTAGTCTCTTACCATGAAAATGCACCAGGGGTCGCCATAAGTCAACTCTGACTTGAGGGCACTCTCCACCACCACATAATGGAATATCCATGAATCCTCTCTTGTATTGCTAAAATCACTGCACAAAAAAGGCTACCATTTTCACAAGGGACAGAATGAATCATTTGTCTAGAACACATTCATAATTTTAATACCCAAGGCAGCCAATGAGCCATCAGAGGTGCCCATCAGGATTCATGAAACCCTCTGCTTTCCATGGCCTTTTCCCTTCTCCATTTTATTTTTATTTATTTGTATTTATTCAATTTATATACCGCCCATCCCCAGGGGCTCTGGGCGGTGAACAGTTAAAATCGATAAAAACAAAAACTAAAATCAATATACAAATAATAAAACAAATTAACAAGGTGCAGTGGTGGGGAGAACCTTCCCCACCCCAAAGGTGGGAGGCCGACATGGCACCGTCCCCTTCAATCACCAAACGCCTGGCGGAACAGCTCTGTCTTACAGGCCCGGCGGAACGATAATATGTCCCGCTGGTCCCGGGTTTCCATTGACAGAGCGTTCCACCAGGCTGGGGCCAGGACTGAAAAGGCCCTGGCCCTGGTTGAAGCGAGGCAGGCTTCCTTAGGGCCGGGGACCACAAGTAAATATTTATTAGCTGATCGGAGTGATCTCCGGGGAACGTACAGGGAGAGGCGGTCCCGAAGATATGCCGGTCCCAACCCACTCAGGGCTTTAAAGGTAAGAACCAACACTTTGAACCTGATTCGGAATTCAACCGGAAGCCAGTGCAGCTGGCGCAGGACAGGTGTGATGTGTGACTGGTAAGGTATACCAGTCAGGACCCGTGCCGCCGCATTCTGGACCAGGTGTAGTTTCCGGATCAGGCCCATGGGTAGCCCAGCGTAGAGTGAGTTACAGTAATCTAGCCTGGAGGTGACCGTTGCATGGATCACTGTAGCCAGGTCCTGGGGCGTCAGGTAGGGGGCAAGTTGCCTGATCTGACGAAGATGGAAAAATGCAGACTTGGCAACCGCCGTGACCTGGGCCTCCATCGATAGGGAGGCATCCAGGAGCACACCCAGACTCTTTACCACTGGCAAAGTTGCCAGTGGTGTCCCATCCAGGGCAGGGAGCTGGATCCATGAAATACGTCGATTCATGGCTGGTGGTCTACATTTAGCCTGGTGCCTTCACATGTTCTGCAGGTCTTTCCTAGAAGCAGGATGGGACTTGCATAAATAAAGGAATGACTGCATCCTGCAATATCATATCAAGGCATTCGATTCAGCCCTTCCTGAGCACCAAAGATTAAAAATGGACTGTTTCCTTTGCATAAGTGTCTGCCCTTCACTATTTCATAACAAAGGTTTTCATAACAGTGTTGGTGAAAGTCTGTAGAGACAATGTTCTGATGCAGAACAAAGAAGAAGAGTGTCAGAAGGAATCTGTGCTGACAGCACTTAATTAGTCAAGATGGTAGCCTATGGAGATGACATTAAAATGTCAAAATACGTCTGTAAAGATAGCATGATGATGTCAAAAGGATGGCCATAAATCATGGGGTCCCATTTAGGGAATCTAATCAAATGCCAAAGTGAAAATTATATAACTAAATTGTTCCAACAACACTTCCCTTGACATAAAAGACTTGTGCCTACATGCCCAAGCCCCAAGGTAAAATAAACAAGCCAAAACAACCGCCACCACTGAGCTCAGATTGTAATTTGCTTGCAATCCATGCCTTTGGACACTTGAAAAAAAAGGTTCATTTCACTAATAAAAAATGTTTAAGAAAAGAAAAAGAAAGGCTCATTTCAATTCAAATGCTTCCCATTCTTTTACAGTGTGCAAAAAGGCAATTAGACATTTTTTCGGCATACAGTTTTATGCTGTTCTCGTAAATCTCCCTCCTGTTCCTCATCAGCTCCCTCTACCTGTCAAACTTATAAAAGTAAAATAACCTTAGTGCGATCCTAAGCAAATCACACCCTTCTAAGGGCCAAGCTACACATGACGAATGACACTTGAATGGCAAGTGTATTTCTCCCTGTTCACTTGCCCTCCACTCAATCCACTTGCCGTTCAAGTGTCATTCGTCATGTGTAGCTTGGCCCTAAGCCTAATGACATTGATGGATTTAGAAGAATGTAACTCTGCTTAGGATCGCACTGTCGATGACTTTCAAGAGAGATGTCTCCCTGTGTAATTTTTGTCTATTCTTAGCCTGTTACGCTGGCTTGACAGCGTAATCACAGCCAGTTCCTCTTCTCTGCAGCCTCTCATGCCTGGAAGCTTTTTACACTACAACTACAACCTATAAGCATTGGTTACAGCAGCAGAATAACATAATAATAATAATAATAATTAAAAAGCAGGAGTTAAATGACAGAGGCAATAAAAAGGCACAGGATTATGAAAGCAGTAAGAGGATACAAGATTGTGAAAAAAAGTAAAAGGGCATCGTATTATGAAGTGCAGACGTATTTTAGCTCTGAGGAGCAGCACATTAATTAAAGACATTGAAAAACCAGCAAGAGGAAATAAAATGATAGGTCAAATCAGGTTTTTGCTTTTCAACAAATAGATTTGTGTTTACTTCTGTCTCTTGAGCTGAAGGAGAACCTCAGGTTCTTCATCCATTTTCCCTGGAATTAAAGGCAACCCTTCAATGGGATTTGAGTTACTAATGAATATTCATTTAAACATGCGACGTTCTAAGTGTTGATTACTTTTGAGTATTGTGACACGACTATTTCAAGTCTGAAATAGAATACTGTGCTACTGAGAGCTTTGCAAATCCTGAAGTATCACAGCTCTTTGCAATGTAAGTAACATTTTAGTCTCACATATTGAATTAGAAGATGAGGTGCAAATTGTTAATGGGTATTCTACAGTCAGAGACTGTATTCAGCTTCTTACAATGTAGACATTTGTCTTTGAGCCAAGATCTTAAGTGTTTTGAAATAAAATTATTACTCCTGCAAAAGTGCATAATGGAACAAAAAGAAAGGATCTTTGGGGGAGTTTTGTATTGGAAGGCTCTGTTGATTTTGTTTTGTTTTCTTATTTTAGCTGAATCCTTTTGGAATGTGTTTATGAAACAGGACAAGGCAAATTGTGGCCTCTTCTGTATTGTAATTATTTACATTTATTCTCATCATGTCCCAATTTCATCTTAATTATATTTTGCTAACTAAAGAGCAAGAGCTATTTTCTCAGTTGTAGGTAAGGCAAGTAGATAGAAAGGGGAGTAGGACTTTATGCTTTGAAAAGCTTGTAGGAAAAAAAAAACATTTTGGCAGATTGAGATTGTCATGCAAGTATAAGAAATGAGGTACTTCCTGAAAATATGTCCTCTACATACTTTTTAAAGGTTCAGAAACTCATTTCCGTTTGGATGGTCCAGTTGCAGCCAGCTTAAAAATCAACAAATGAATAGGTTTTCTTTCAGTGTTTGCCTTGCTGTTAGGATGGAATGATCAAAATCTTTCTATTTATTTCTAGGAGATATTTTCAGGCAGTGTCCAGAATACTGGCCAATGGGTTTGGGATGCTTTCACCACAAATGAGCATGCAATCCTTACACCAATCGGATTGTCATGATTGCTGAACAGCTATTGTGTTTCATTGTTTTGTACGTCATGCACAATTGCACAGCGTCCCCATTCAAAGGACAGAACGGACTATTATATACCATGCCAAGCTATTTCTCATTGTTTCTCATTCAAAAGCACTAAGCAGGCTATTGCACAAGTTCTAAAGCACAGACCTAGGAGCATTCTGAATCACAGATAAACAATTGGCTTAATTGCACAACACCTTCTCCATCAAATCTCTACTTTCTTTGAACAGATACACAAAACATATTGCTTGCTGAGGCTCATTCTCAACACCATGAATGCAGCCGCCCTTTTAGGAATGGAAACATCACAAACATTTGCAGCATCCTAATTTGAAGGTCATTTCAGTCCTAACACACATTGATTTGACCATGATGTCTGGGAAAGATCCATATTCTCTTTCTCTTCCTCGCTCTAGCCTTTCACAGCCATATTCCAACTCTAAGGACTGAAGATCGTAATGGGATCTCTGCATGCACAGCTTAGCTCCCGATGTTCCACAGCTCAAAAAGTCTCAAGACACTTCCTTGGTTCTTTCCCATCAGAAGCAGTTATAAAAGCTTGTGCAAGCAGTGACCTCCGCCAGTTCTTCTATCATTTCTGAAGAAAGATGTCTCCAGAGCTCCTCCTCCAATCCATTCTCTACAAAGATGGATAGCCTTCAGCTCTATGACATTCTCAACATGGATAGACAGCCTTCGGCTCAATGACATTCTCAACACAGATGGACAATTTTCGAAAGGCTTTGGCATTGGTTCACTGATAACAACTGTGAGCTTGTCTACTTCAGGGCCTAAGGATTGGGAGAATTATCCTCTATTAAAAAAATGGACACAAATCAGTCATTTTATTAATAAGTGACTGCTGAGCACTATAGGGTTGTGTGATTTGGTATTGACATATCGAATAGATACTCGGATAAAATTGGCATTATTTGTGTTTAGACAGAAATGACAGAATCATGAAGGCTTTCATAATACCCTCAGGAAGACTGTTCCATAACATGGGAGGCACCACAGAGAATGAATGAGCTGTTGCTGACTTGGTATGTTTGTGGGGTAGCAGCTTCAGAAGGCTTTGCTCTGATAAGTGAAGATGTCACAGCAGAACATAGCAGGAGGAATTGTCCTGTAAGTATGTGGATTCATTGCAATTAAGGGCTTTGTAGGTGATAGATAAAACCTTGAACTGTAATTGGATGGGAGGATTTTCACTGAAGAAGTGAGCTGTGACTCACAAAAGCTCATACCCTACCACAAATTTTGTTAGTTTTATAGGTTCTGCTAGACACTTGGTCTTTTCTACCGCTTCAGACAAACATGGCTACCCATCTTAATATTTGTAGAGATAAGTTTCATTTTATCATTTCTAAAACTGGAGCTTCCAGTGACTCAGGAAAATTCATACCCTACCACAAATTTTGTTAGTCTTATAGGTGTTACTGGACTCTTGCTCTTTTCTACTGCTACAGACAGACTAACATGGCTACCCGTCTTGATTTATCAGGATTTTCACTGGTAGAGATACCCACCTTTCTCAACTGTCTTGAAGCAATGTGGGACTATTGGGTCAATTTTGGGTCAAGTGGGAGTTCTGGGGGTCTTTCTCAACTGGCTCACTCACATATTGTTTGGAGAAATTTGGTGTTTATTGAGCAGGCCTGCTCTGAGTGAGATTGGTTATGCCCTAGCTAAGGGTTTGGAAAGGTAAGTGCACATTGACTTGTTTGAAAAGTGGCAACTCCCCAAGGCATTTAAAGATGGGAAGAGGTACCCAAACCAGATAGTTCAGGCTGACTGGACCCAGGAGACTGGGGTCCCCCAAGTTTTTTGAGCCTGTGGGCAGCTTTAAAATTTTGAGAGGGCTGAGACAAGAGATGGACAAAAATCCCAAAATGGCTGCCATAGGAAGAGGAGCCAAACATTTTGCAAAAGAGTGACAGAAGGGGAATAAAAATACATGATGGAAACACTTGGGGAAATAAGGAAGAAAGAGAAGAGGGGAATCAAAAAAGAAGATGAGGGGTACACTCCAGGAGGTGAATGATTATGATAGCACAATATCCAATAAAGTGTGGATCCCTACTTCAAGAGTAGAAAGGGAGAAGTCTAATTTTATGCATACACTGAGGAGATTTCACCCATTCTGTCTCTTTATTGCTTCAGAATTTTTCTCTGCATTGTATTCCATTCCTCTTTAACTGTGGCTTTAACAGAATTTCTGCTATTAATTTTGAAATTTGGGTGATGTGCAACTTGCCACAGCTTTCAGTTCCTTCCATGTGTGCACATTCTAATATATTTTTTTCTCATTTATGTTACCAATAAGTCAATGTGCATACATTTAAACAATTGCAGAAGGTAATCTTGGTGCAGTCATGTATGTGCTCACATCAAAGTTTTTTTGCAATGATTTACAATGATTTACATGTGCTCTTATGCATAGCTAAAACACAACGGCAAAAGAAACCTGATATAATATTGATCTTTTGAATTATTTTAGCAATCTCTATGTAAACTTCTGTAACACAGATGAGGGAAAAGATACAGCTAAAGATACAGCTAAAGCTGCCAAGACTGGGGGCCGGGTTTGTCTCACCGGATGGGGAAAAGGCAGTCACTTTCCTGGCCATCTGGGCATTGTCTGGGGGGGGGGGTGGAGCTGAAGGCTTATAAACTTGCTCTGCCCTTCGTCACCTTCAGTCATCACCTCATGCTCAGCCCACCCACTTCTCCCTTTATGTAGTGCAGGATTAGCCGGTCGCTGTTTATCAGGGACTGGTAGGAATTTTTTCTTCTTCCCTAATTGGCACAATGGGGGAGTTGTTTTTCACCTACCTTGCACTGTGGGAGTTGTTAACGAGGATGGTGTCGAGGTTGTAAATAGTTGGCCACTGGAAGGATAGGATAAAATGAGCGGGCCGGTGACCCCCTTGGCGCATTCCCATTTGTTGGGAATTGGGGGTCTGTCAGGAGCAGCTGGTGAGGATGTACGGCTGCCAGCTGCAAGGATAGACTGCCTGGTGGGAAACTCTGGACAAGGCTGCCCCCAGGCTCCACAGTTGTGGGGGACAGAACTTCAAAGGGGAACCATTTGCCTGGCCGCTGGGTCCCAGCCATCCTATGGATGGAACACCCCTGGGGCAGTGGCGGCTTGCCCAGACAAGTCAAGGCGGAGGTCCAGGGTGACCCCAGGGCTTGACCTGTACCGCAGTTAGATCCCTTGCCACTGTAACAGGTTATGTTATGTTGTAGTTAATAAAGTGGCCCTTATTATATCCCAACACAGTCTCTGTCTTTTATTCCAACTGGGGGGGGGGTGGCAAATGCATTCTGTTTGTTTTTAAGGACATGTAGAATGTAGTAACACAGAATCCATATAAATTGGATCAATTTCAGAAACAAGACCAGGTAATTCTGATCCCCAAGGGAGAAATCTGGGTAAGGAGAAAGTTGGGAGGCTCATTTTCAAGCAAATACACAAAGAGCTGCCGACTTGCAATGATAAGTTACTCTCTTCTCTTTGAAAAAAAATCACAATAGGGTTGGATCCAGCCAGCTTTTTCCCTCAGTCTTGCCAAATTCCCTTCCCACAGCCTCCATCCTATATAGCTTTTGTTCCTGCAGGTCCTCAGCATAGACTTTTTGAATTGTCAACGGAGAGCCCTCAGTCTATGTTCACCAGTGGAAATGATGGTTGGATCGAACACTCAGGGCCAAGCTACACATGACGAATGACACTTGAACAGCAAGTGTATTTCTCCCTGTTCACTTGCCCTCCACTCAATCCACTTGCCGTTCAAGTGTCATTCGTCATGTGTAGCTTGGCCCATAGACAACCTGTATGTTGCCAGTGTAGGATAACACAGTACTGCACAATACTCGGTGAAAGTACATTTCCCCATTATGTCCCATTATATGAAAGTGTACTTCTGTGCTCAAACTGTAAACTCTGTAATGGTGCCATTTTTATTAGAGTATGTTCCTTGTGCCTTTGTTCTTTATCCACATTGTGCTCAGTGCAAAATCTCTTTCAATTTTCCCTCCCTGGTTCTATATAGCTGCCTTGAAACCAAATGGGGCCTTTGGAATGATAGCCGTGCCAAACGCTAATAACATTCTGAGTCGATATAAATAAATAAATAGCTGCCCTTTCCACAAACCACAGTAGACCCTGATGTTATTTGGCAGCAATATTTTTCCCCCTTTTTCTTTTGAGAGGTCCACATTCAAAGGAAAAGGGCTTCTACAATGCTAAAATAAGAGGTGATACATTGAATGGTATTGGCTTGTGTGTGGGTGTGAAGAAAATTTCATTGCGGTTGTTTCACAAGATTTGTTTTGTTCCTGCTCTAGTATGACCTAGTGTTGCTACCACATTCTGTCTAGAACAGCATTCGAGCCATATTTAGGAAATTCTTGTTGGGGTACAAAGCCTGGACTGAAGGAATTTTGAAATGTTTCAAGGAGATGAGGCAATGTCTGGAGGAGGCAAGAAGAAGTTGCACTGATCATCACACTTACCATCCAAAGGAATGCTCTTAGTTTGGTGGGTAGAGGAGAAAATAAGGAAAACCCTGCTGGCTTTCTAATAGCAAACCAACAGTAGCTAAGATCTACTTAGGCTGAGTTTGTTCTCCTCTTCTTCCACATACGTATTCTGGATGTTGCCAGAGGTGCGAGACCCTGGGCAAGAGCTGAAGGGCTCTTAGCTAGCGGCTCACAACCTGAAACCTGGGATAGGTAGCTCATGCTTTAACCTGTTAAGTCTACTTTTAAAACCAGGCCAGATATGGTTACTTTCATTATTTGGTTTATTTGTTTAATTTTTAAAACTTTAGATGTGGTCTTAAACAATTATTGGAAGGGTGATCAACACATTTTTTAATTTTTTTTTAAAAAATACTCACTTTTATTTATTTCTAGATCATGCTGCTCCCATCTACAAGGGAACCCAAAGGGTTTATAGAACATTCCAAATAATAAAACCATTTAAACAAATCAACATTTCAGAAGGTCACCTAGAGTTCTGCTAGGAGATGCAGCCAGGTCGACA
Source organism: Eublepharis macularius (assembly GCF_028583425.1). Taxonomy (NCBI): domain Eukaryota; kingdom Metazoa; phylum Chordata; class Lepidosauria; order Squamata; family Eublepharidae; genus Eublepharis; species Eublepharis macularius. Next base: position 29,541,461 of record NC_072792.1, on the reverse strand, counting down.
ATTAAGGTGCCATGCATATTTTGCATGTACATATTTGATGCACATATACACCACTCTTTTTGAAATATATAACTTTTTAAGATAATACACTTAAAATGTTAAATGTAAAGTGATCTTAAAAGTAGACTTTAAAAGTTAAAACATTTAAACAATTACTTAATTTAAACAAAAACTTTCAAACTTAGTACCCAAATGAAAACAAGATTTTTTAAAAAGATCACTGAAAAGAAGACAAAAAAGCACTTTACCAGTCAACGAGGAAGCAAGGACACTGTTCTCCTTAGGGCAGTCAACCTCCTCCAGTGGCACCAGAAGGTCAGTGAGAAATGAGCATCTTCATACAGCAACACTGGTGATGCTATCTAGTTGGCACCACTGTTGTCCAAGGACCATTGTGGTGTCATAGAGAAGAAAAGCAGAGAGGAAAAGTGATTGGCTGAGATGATTCTGGTTCAGATGAGCTCTAGAAAAGTATGTATGATCATATCTAAACAACTGTAGCCTTTCTTGCAGCTACTGAAATTTTACAATTAAGACATGTGTGTGTGTGTGTGTGAGAGAGAGAGAGAGAGAGAGAGAGAGTACAATTTATTTTTGTTGTACCAGTTGCCATCTTCTCTTTTTTCAGATCAGCTTTTGGTACATTCTCCTCCTCCGTTTTTACTTCTGCCATAACTCTTTCCTCCCATTCGGGGATGTTAGGCATTTGAGGGGCTTTGCTTTGTGCTTGGGCACATGTAGTTACTGCCCCTCCCAACTGAGTGTCAAAAACATGGTGTCGATCACCTTCTCCCTTTTGCTTTCATGTTGAGGCATGCGTGAAAGCAAGTCTGCCAAAAAAAAATTTTCTTATAGTAAATTTGTTAGTAAATTTGTTATTTTTATAGTAAACTGAAGAGGTGAAAAGAGACATCAAACTTTAGGTTTATGGTAAGGGTGGAGAGCTGATGGCTGGTAACCAGCAAGAGGGCAGGGTGTGCAGGAACAGAGGACCAGGAAATGGGGTAACATCATTTCATAAGTATACCAAAAGTGATGTCATGTCATCGACGTGACTTTGAGGCAATGCTCTAGTATTTAGGCTAAGCTCTGTGGTAAAACAAGAGTTTTGCCCACATCCTAGACTGTCATTTCACTGTCAAACCACCAACATGACCTCACTTCCAAATATTCTCAAGAAGTGAGTACAGCTGCTTGTACAGTGTTATTTTAAAAAAATTCCTCTTGCCAGCCTCAGTGGGCTGGAGGAAGAACATAAAGAAGGAAGATAAAGTGGAAGTCCTGGTCTCCCTATTGATAGAACCAAAACATTAAACAAAACAGAAGAGAGAGAGAGAGGGGGGGGTCCCCTTCATTTGTTACCAAAAGTAGAATCCAGGAATGCGGCCATTCTGGCATTAGCAGGATTTGAGCATTGAGCATTAGGACTGAAAGACATTGTTATTCTCATTCCCAGCCCTGATTGGGTCAGTGGATCTAGGCACTTTTTCATTCAGCTCAACCAGTAAGAGTTATGGATCGACTATATAATCTAACTCCACCTCCACCAGGAAGTATGACTGCCAGCTCTGCATTAGAGATTCCTGGAGATTTGGGAGTGGTGTTTTTGGATGGCAGAGTTTGAAGTGGGAAGAGTCTGCCCTCTGCAGCTGCCATTTCCTCCAGGATATCTGATGTCTGTAGTCTGGAGATCAGTTGTAATTCAAGGAGAACTCCAGGCCCTGTGCTGAGGTTGACAATCCTACCGAGGAGACTTTGGGCAAGTTGGCACGTCCTGGTGCGTCCTGGATTCGCAGTAAACATTCACTAAACTTCCGGAAGTATAGCATCTTTCTAGTGCAATTTCTGACTCATTGCACTATGAGTCAGAAATCGCGCTAGAAAGACACTATACTTCTGGAAGTTTAGCAAACGTTTACTGCGATGCTAGGACGTGTGGATTCAGCCTTTTTCTTGGAATTGATCTTTTCTAGTGAATATTAGCTGGTTGTAGGCTGTCAACCTCCAGGAAGGGCCTGGATATCTCCTGGAATGATAGTTGATGATTATTCCAGGAGAACTCCAGGCCTTGCCTGGAGGTTAGCAGCCCTAAGGCATAAATGCCACTGTCTCTCTTGCCACAATTCCAATCCAAATTTGGTCCTGCTGTTTAAAGAAAAAATAAACACTGGGAATTAAATTCATGGACTGTCTGGTTTGGCCCTAAAAGAAGGACAGCCTAATGAGTGATTGCTCCAGTAAAAAGGGGGTTCGCCAGTAAAAACTACCATATTTTCTTTTGCTATAGTCTGTAATGTGCTACACAAACAACCTGAAAAAAAATAAGTCCAACTCCTTTCCAGTTTATATACTCTTCCTTCCTTTTGCATAGAAGAGGTAGTGGAGAGTGCCCTCAAGTCATAGCTAACTTCTGGTGACCCCTGATGGGGTTTTCATAGCAAGAGACTAACAGAGGTGGTTTGCCATTGCCTGCTTCTGCAAACCTGGTCTTCATTGGAGGTCTCCCATCCAATTACTAACCAAGGCTGACCCTGCTTAGCTTCTGAGATCTGATGAGATCAGGCTCACTGGGGCTATCCAGGTCAGGGAACAGGTTGCTAGTACAGCACCCATTTACAAGTGTTGTATTAAGTAGGCCTGAGTCTATGATACTAAATATATTAAAAGTATCTGCCTGTGCAATCAATGAAAATTGCTTTCAATAAAAGTGTTTCCTATGAGGCTATATGATAAGTCATGAGGGAAGGGGAAAAGTCACAATGGAATATTTTAACATAAAAATTGCCTTCTATCATCCTTTTTTTAAGTGTGTGCCCCACTAATTTAAAGCAGATTAAGGAAATGAGACTTTTAAGCATTTGAGCAAGCTTCTTAATCAAATTAAACTGGCTGAAACATAGTTTGTGAAAAAAGAACAGCCATGTCACTTGCTGTAACAAAATGTGCTGTTATAATAGAATTAAGACATTGCCTGCATTTTGATGTATCTCTAATTTTCTCAATAGGAATGAGTCCATTGAAAATGAGTCTCAATAGGAATGAATCCCATCAATAGGGAATAGCATTGTCAGCCAGTGGTTGGCAACTTGGGGGACACAGGGGAGAGATACAGGGGGCACTGTTGAGTTACAGCATGACAAAACCTGGAAGTGATCCCATGCCTCTATAGGATTCACCAGAAGGTAAAACTATAAAGTTTCCAGCAATTCCTAGACGGACTGACATGACTTCTAGATTTTCCCTGGCAGTGACATCACACCATCCTCCTGTGGTGAATTTTTTCATTATTTTTCTGCTACAAGCCACAGGATGAGCAGCTGGAAACTGGAGCTGGAGAGGGGGGAATTCCAGCCTCTGGTGGGAAAATGGCAATCCTGGTAAGGGAGCAGCCTCAAGATTGCAATGTGAACAAAGACAGGTGCAAAAGGTTTGCAATACAATTCAGAACCAGTATGCTAGTTTGACCGAAGGGACTTCAATGGAGTATAACGCCACAGAAACTACTCTCCAGAGCAGCCATTTTCTCCCACTGAACTTACCTCTGTACTTTGGAAATCAGTTGTATTCTAGGAGGACTCCAGATTCCACTTGGAGATTGGCAACCTGAAGGTGGGAGTACAGAAACTAACACACTATGCCAGATCGCAGCCTTTAAGGCAGTGGTACATTTCTGTGGCAGCCTCCTTTATGAATGCGGCATGGAAGCATCAGGCCTTTGTTGTCTCGTGTGGGACAGTGAATAGGGTGGAGAAATAGAACTGCTATTTAAGCTGATTTTGCAGCTGCTGTTGCAGACTTTGATGAGCTAGATCTTTGACCTTCCCTGTGAAATAATATGGGCCTAACTGGGAACCATTATCAGTGATGTAGGAACTGTTGGATGTCCATTGGATTGGTAATGAAGGGGACTTTTTCTGCCTGTTGCTCATTGTACTAGAATTAGTGGCTAGGCCATGACTGGTTAAGCCATGGCAGGAGTAGGGTGAGTTGTGTAAGCAGGTAAATTGTTGAGCCCCTGGAGGTATCTAAGGATGAAGGGTTGTTTTCAACCATCCCATCACTGACTTGAAGAACCAGGTAGACTTGGGAGAGTACACACTTGGTGGTAACCTGCATCAACCAAGCTCTTAGGGTCAAGCTAGATGTGCAGGTTTTTAAAGAGTTGGGTTCCGGATTCTCAGATCCAATTTTGGATTCCCTGCAGCCACATAAAAGCTTTGGGGAATGGCTGCTTTTAAAAAAAAGGAAAAAGGAAACCCCAAACAGTCTCAGAATGCCTCTGCAGGAGAAAGACTGGCTCCTCCCTCCCCATTCAAGCCATTTCCCTGTGTCACAATAGCATGCGGGGGGGATTCCCCCCCCTGTTTACTGTTCCACATGCACAGAATACTCCATGTGGTACAGAAAAAACAGGGGGAAACCTCCTTCCCCTGCTATTGTGACTCATGGTAATGGCTTGAGGGGGGAAGGAGGAGGCCCTCCTCCTCCCACAGAGGCATTCGGAGGCCATTTGGGCTCTCCTTTATTATTTAACAGCCAATCCTTACAGCTGCTGTGTGGCTGCAGGGAACTCGAATTGGATCTGGGGAACCCAGACCCAACTCTTTTAATACCTGCACATCCAATTTGACCCTCAGTTACCTGAGCAGAACAAGGGAGAAGGGAGATAATGTTGAATACCTCTTAGTAGTGTTTTATGTGCTGACCAGGATAAACAAAGCCACCTGTAATGCTGGCCAGCTTTGAAGCTACCGTGGGGTTGCCCAAAATGTTGGTAGCTGCAGTCTCTCTCAATTGATGTAGTGCAGACCATTAACCTTGGCTCTTCTGTCTTCATCCCAGGTGCTGCTACAAAACAATCATGTGTTTGATTCACACGAAGGAGCAACAATTTCAAAATGGGCACTTTCAGACTGAAATAGCAGGGAGTAAGAAAGACATTTGAAACCATCCCTAGTAGCAAATGCATTTTAAAGGAGCCGGCTGCCAGCCAAACTGAACACTTCTGCAGATAAACACTTTCTGTGTAATGTCCTCACATTGAAATCATCTTTAGGGGGAAAAGGTACTGAAAATGATCGTTACTTAAAAAAAAAAAAATTAAAAATCTGTTCATCCCTCATTTATAAGAAACATTTTATTGGATATTCAGAGAGCCCCAGCCAGACAATTTTAAGATTATTAAATAAAAGTGCATCAACTTTGTCTGATGCTGTTTGCCAGAGTCATAAGCAAGTTTCGCCTGAAGGGTCGCAGAGCAAAGTACGCTGCCTTTCACTTTTTATATGTCTCTCCTGTCATATTCTTATGTAAACTTAGGCTAAGCTGAAGAGGACAAAAGCACTTTCAATTAAAGTTTTAAGCTATTTAAGTAATCCAAAAGCAACTGCTGCACGCCACATGGAGCATAATACCTTTTAAACTCTCTTTTCTTCCAAGCTCCTTAAAGATTATTCATTAAGCCATAGCCCATCTATTATGGATTATACTCCCTCTTCACAACACAGGGGAATATTTTTTTTGGACCAAATTTTGGGTTGCCTTCAGGATAGGAATACAATGGCCTCATGGGCTACATTTGGAAATCTGTCAAAGAAATTATACAATATTTAATAGCACACAATGCATTTTTAATGATTTTGATTCAAGCTAACAGGGCTTTTTGGCACGTGTGGAATTTTAAATATTTAGTTGTAAAAAAAAAAGAAAGGGAAAATATATCAAAGAACATCCCCTGAAAGATATAAAAATTATTTATTTATACAAATGGCAAGTACAGTTAGAGATGGATGGACTCCTTGGTGGCAGTTATACATTATAAATGTCACAGCGAAATCATGGTGGAATCAGTATATTATTAGACTCACGTGAACGAGTGAGATTATTCCTGAAAAGCTGATTAAAAGCCAAACAAACAAAGCAAAGAAAACAAAAAAGGAGGCAACCCTCAAATGTGGTGCTAGATTTGGAGTGCCAAGAATCCAGCTCCCATTTCCTGACATTGCTGTGAGCAACGAGAGGCGAAAAAATAAACAAAAAATGGCCATAAGCCCAATGGCATGATGTCACTTCCAGGGAAAACCCAGAAGCAACATCAGTCCTCGCATTACAGATGCTAATTTTCTGCACTTCACAGCCATGCTCTATCAAGCTGACTATAACACGTATTATAGCCAGCTTCCTGACACTCCAATTTACAATACCGCTCCCACCCTCTGCCTGGATTATAAGGACTCCTTTTTTCCACTCCTTGTATCAGATGAAGGGAGTTTTGTCTTTTGAAAACTCATACCCTGGAAATCTAGTTGGTATTTAAGGTGCTACTGGACCCAAATCTTGCTCTAGAACTACCCTTTGTCACTCCTGGGTTGTACCTGAAAGTGATGTAGCAACTTCAGCAGTGTTGCTGTTTTTTATTTTATTGGAGCAGCAGAGAGCAACAAGACTTGCCAGACTTAGCCTTGAAGGTGGTCTATGCAAAAGTTCCTTCCTCATCGGTATAAAATCCATCAATGTCAGCAGAATTTATCTATACAATGTGAAATGCTATAAAATCAATTAATCTAAGGATTGACCTTGGGGCAAGGATGGAAGTATATATAAACCCCTATGACACTGAGCGGTCCATCTACAGTGATTCCGCACACGCTGGATAATGCACTTCCAATCCTCTTTATAGATCATTTGGAATGGATTTTTTTGTATGCGGAACAAAAAATCCACTTCAAACGACTGATAATGTGCATTGAAAGTGCATTATCCAATGTGTGCAGAATCAGCCCTAGTTCAGTATTGGCTACTTTATCTGTTAGTGGATCACACTAAGGTCTCAACCACAGGCCTTTCACAGTCTTACTGCCTGAGATGTTTTGAAGTTGGGATGCTTCTGTTCATGGTGATCCCATTTACTTGCTTATGTCTAGTTCAGACATATAGCTGGGTAAGGGTGCATTGTTAATGTCTGTCCCTGTGGCTTATTTACACAATTAGGAAGTACAATCAAAGAAAGAGAATGAATGATTGACAAAGAATCTGATTCATTAATCTGTTGAGACTTTGTTTTGACACATGCGTCAATGCTAAATCACTGCTGTTACAATGGAGATGATTATAACGCCTCCCCTTCCCCCCTCCCGATCACATGAGAAGATCATTGTCAGTGTAATACATTCTAAAACGCACCACTTATGAGTCATTCTCCAAAAATTGTGGCTATTTATATATGTGTGTCTCCTTTACTTGTAGCAAAAAAAGGCCACCTTTTCTATTTTGGAAAATAAAATCCAGAAAGACCTGGAGTTTAAGGAGAAATGATATGGTTAAATGTAATCTGTATGAAGCAAACACAAATCATGTATTCAATTATGTATTAAAAACAAATACCTACTCCAAAACATACAACATACAATCAAGGATAAAAATACTCAACCAGGTAAGTTGTTGCATTTTAAGAAATGAAATAAGTTACCAACTGGAAATAGTCATTTGGGGGGAAATTCTGATGCCACAACTATAATTTTATGAATTCTGTTTTATCATGTATTTAATACCCTTTGGCGATGAGTTCAAATAAGGCATAGAAGAGTATTGGCAGGGCTGGAACTGACTGAGCCCATTGGACGGTGGCTGTAGAGGCATCATAAGCAAGCTCCCTCCTTGGCACACAGGAACATGTCATGTGCTGTTGACATGCCCACTTTCCAATAAGATATTATGGGCTTACCTGGGGACTACCAAGAATTCTAGGATTTTCCCTTAATTGAATATTGGGAAGACTATTTTTTACCATCTTCACACAATATCTTGTGTGAAGAGGGGGTAAATAGGACTGGTCATTGAATGGTTAGGCCATAACTAATTTGTATAGAGTGCTCAGGACAGATAGGGATAGTTGGCAAACACCCTAAGGCACAGGGAATAATGGAGGTTATTTCCTGCATGCTGTGTTATATGACTGATTGGGTTGGGAAGACGAGCCCTTGGTGCTGATTAGCACCACTCCAAAGCTTGTAGTGGCCTTATGGTGCATTGGGTAGAGGGGAGTGGAACTTGGTACCTTGCAGCATCTTTGAGGTGTAGTCCAGGATAAGAAAGGCCAGTATAATTGCTGACCAATCCTGACTTTAAAATAAGTTAGCATATTTTAATAAATTGTGATGTAGATCAGCCAGTTGAATAAATTAGTTGTTTCATGTCTTCATTTGGGCTGTGCCTAGGACAATGGGCGGGTCTAGTGATAACAATGAAAAATATTTTTAAAAGATTTTCTCTGGGTAAGTAAGTATGCACAACTGACTACCTATGGCTCCATCCTTAGTTTATTGGGGTTGTATATATTGAATCTGTAAGACTCTGGCCTTGGAAGGCCATTTTAAGAACCGCAAATGCACTCAGCTGCTACCATTGACATTGGGTTGTATCTTATTATTCCACTCGGTGGTGGTGGAGCATTCCTCCAGTTCAGGAAGCTGTCCTTCCATGCAAGATGCTCTTCTGCGACAGAAGACCTTGCAATGGAGGAAAGTTGCTGCTGTAGAAAAACTCACTCCTGTTGGTTTAGTAGGGGGGCAGAAACAGCCCTTTTGTCTTCTGTAATGACTGAAGTGGTCAGAATAACCATTTGTCATTGCATTGATAAATTGGTCAAGAACAGGGCTTTTTTTCTGGGAAAAGAGGTGGTGGAATTCAATGATGGAACTCAGGACTGCACGATGATGTCACTTTGGGCCAGCGGCATGGAGGACAATCTAAACTCCCCTGTCTGGAGATCAGAGGGCGGGGCCACCAGCCATGGGACCATTTTGAAGAGGTGCCGGAACTCTGTTCCACCGCGTTCCTGCTGAAAAAAAGCCCTGGGCCGATTCCAGACGGCCCCCCCCGCCTCGCGAAACGTCGCGCGTCGTCGCGCAGAAAACGCGAAATATCGCGTTTTCTCATGTGAGTTTTGCGCGATGTCGCGCAAAACTCGCACGAGAAAACGCGATATTTCGCATTTTCTGTGCGACGACGCGCGACGTTTCGTGAGGAGGGGGGCCGTCTGGAATCGGCCCTGGTCAGGAATGTTTCAAAATCATTTTTTTTTTTAAATTGCTGGACTAATTTCCCATGATTACTTGTCATTTTGCCAAATTTGTACAACTCATAGAGACAATCTGTATCTTTCCAAGTGGTTTCTAAGAACCATTCCATATTATACAAAATGAGGTGTAATTCTGGGTACTTGTAATTTTTAATACTCTTCCATGTAAAAAGCTCCCTTTATGGTTGTAAAGCTAAAATATCAGAGAACGGGCTATGCAAAACTATTTGCCTAGATATGCTTATTTTCTACATGAGAGAGGTGGGTTCTTTATGTGAAGGAGCATTAAAAAAAATATGACACCCTCACCAAGGAAGTGGTTCAACCCAGAATCAAGCCACCTCTGTCTATAACCCCATTCTACATAATATGGAAGTTAATTCTGGTCCAAAGAATTAAAACAAACACTCCCATTGAATCATTCATGTGTATGTGTGTCTCTCTTTACCCTTACTTATAATAGGATTATTTATGAATATCAATATGAGACCTGCTGTTGTCTTGGAAAAGTCACTTGTACTATTTTGGAGTCCAAAGAAGAATTTCCAAATGCCACCTGTATCTCCTGCTGTCTGTCCTCAGATGTCTTCCTACTGCTTAGCCAGAAGATGCTCAAAATGCTGTTTTCTATTTTTGGGGGCCCCTAGGCAAAACGAATGCCTGCCAGCTATATACTCTATCATGTTTCCTAACAGACTCAGGACTTGCCTGTGTGTTTATGCTTCCTATTTCCAAGTTAAATTTTCATTCATTAAGCACCCTTTTCAAGCTTTTAGTGAAGCAGCCAATTTCAACAAATCTTAATATAAACTCAAAGTTTCAGCAGCAGCAAAGAAAGATCTTGTAGTAATTACAATCCTCCTTCTTTCCTCGACACTTACTTGATCACAGAGGCCAGCTGTAAAGTACTAGTTGATTCACAAAACAGGGCTGGTTCATATTTTATTCTTTTCATTTTTTTCTTGGTGGGGGGAGCAGCACTTGCTCTCCAATGGCTTGACATGCAGAAGGTTCCAGGTTTAGCCTCCTATCTTCAATTAAATGTAGCAGATAGCAGGTGCTCTGGAAGACCTCACCTGGAGAGCCACTGCAGGTCAGAGTAGTCATTAGGGTTGCAAGGTAGAATCATAGAATCATAGGGTTGGAAGGAATCTCCAGGGTCATCTAGTCCAACCTCGTGCACAATGTAGGAAATTCACAAATACCTCCCCTCCGCCCCGCACACACAGCAACCCCTGCTCCATGCTCAGAAGATAGTAAAACACCTTCAGAATCCCTAGCTGAACTGGCATGAGGAAAATTGCTACCTGACCCCAAGGTGGCAATCAATGACTTTTCACATGTCTTACCAGCTCCGGTACGTCATGCAAAGCTCCCGCAAGGACAGTGTCTTCCTGGTGTTATTTCACGTGAGAACCAGGAAATTGTGCCAGGAAGACTCTGTCCTTGCGGGAGCTTTGCATGATGTACCAGAGCCGGTAAGACGTGTGAAAATGGCCAACTTTACCCTGGGCATGTAAGGAGCCACGAGAACTAAGCGCTGATGTAACCCTTCCTGCCCTCTCTCTCATGATCTGCCCTTCCACTGACTCTGCCGCCCATGGCCTCCATTACCAGTCCTTGATCCACTAAACAGAGGGAGGAAAGTTGGGAGGCACACAAATATCAGAGCTGGGACCAGATTGTTCCATTTTGTAATGTATCTAATAAATGCTTCTCAGTGAGGAAGTGGAAACTGGGACATCTCTTCCCCTGCAAGTACTCGTGGATATCCATCTTGTAAAATTCTGGTTGCTAATCTTTATAGGTGTTTGAAAAGAATAATGAAAGGATGATCTTAACATGAAAATAACTGACAAAACTTGGAATTCAATTTCGATTAAGCTACCATTTGAAAACAACAGCTGTGGAGAACAAGGAAATTATTATAAAGGTTACTCATAAGTGGTATATGACACTGGTCAAGTTACATCACTTTACTTGAAGAGCCAGTGTTGTGTAGTGGTTAGGGTTTTAGAGTAGGATCATGGTGACCCACATTTGAATCCCCTGTCTGCTATGGAAACTTGCTTTGTGATCTTGAACTAGGCACAATCAGACTATACCTCACAATTGTCTTGTTGTGAGGATAATATGGAGGAGATGAGAACAATGTAAGCTGTTTTGGGTTCTATTGCATCCCCATTGGCTACAAACAAAGTAAATAAATAAATAAATATATTTCCCTTCCAACTTGAGTCACTACCAGTTGCAGGGAATTTATTAGGATAGGGGATGGTTACACTATTTTTAAAGAATTTAGTAAGAGAACTAGACCAAATGTCATCTCAAATCCACGTCTGTCACTAATAAAGATTTTTTGAAGGGCAAAATATATAATTTTTGCATAAAAATCTTATACTGTCTCTGATCTTTGTGCCAAGATGAAAAATGGAAAACAACAAAAAGCCTTTGTGTTGAATCTAGGTACAACCTGATGTGGGAAGAGGTCTTGATAGAGAAGTTAACTTTTTGATTTACAATACATAAAAGGTTACTCACTGTCTGAATTATTCATTGGAAATGGCTGACGTTCTTGTTCTATGTTAATGAAAATCTCCACATTGTTCCAATGCAAATTCTTTTTGGGCAGATTGTGTCAGTAGAGAATTAGAATTGTCTATAGCTTTAATAGTTTTTTTCCCTTTCTTATTTTAAATTTAGATGATGGCCTTATGTTGATTTATGTATGATTCAGCAATACTTCCATGTTCTTCTTTATTGGCTTATTAACACAACTTTATTTTTTTCCAAATTATGTTTATTGTTTTCAAAATACAAATAACTTTTACAAGAATAGGTACCTATAAACAATTATCACTTTCAGTATGTTTTCTAAATTGTTATACATTTGTGCAATCATGAGTAACATATATTTACAATTCACATAACACAACTTTATTTTTGAGAAACTCTGCCAATGCTTTTTATTTTATGGTTCTGTTTGTTTTATTCAGAAAACTCCACACAGACAGATGATTAGAGTTTGTACTGTATTTAAACATAAAATGAAAAAAAAATCTAAACTGCTAAAAGTATAAAAGTAGAAAAATATCTTAGTCGATTGTCTTTCTAAAGTGTTGAGGGAAAGGTGTAATTCCAAACAGACTCTTCAGTTTATGTGATTTCAAGACTCTTTAAAAGAGTTTCAGGGTTTGGAGAGTAAATGGTTTATTACTGTTACACCCAGGTTCCATGTTAGTTCAGACCACGAAACAATAAGACACAGGTTTACTCCATGGTAATCCACTTACAAATGAAAAATCCATATGTAATGTGTGGGTATAAGTGTTCTCAAAGGGAGTCATTTGGAATTGGGCCAATCTCCATGCAGATACAGCTATAAAAAGTGAGACTCCTGTAAGCAAGTCAGAAAAAGCTGACATCCCTCAGTGTTTTTTCCCATTAAAGCAGCTTCCAGAAAGCTGAATCAAATCCGGGAAACTATAGCTCTCTCCCACTAAAAAGTTTGTGTGTTTCATTTTGTTTCCTACCTTCAGTAGCAGGCAGGCACTGAACTCACCTCACAGGGCAGCATCTTCTTTTCCTGAAAAGCATTCAACTGTCAGGTCCCATGGGGAGAGAGCCCTTATGTTATTAACTCTGTTAGTGGGAAAGGGGAATGAGCACAATGTGTGTGAGTGCATCTCCCCCACCCCATCCCATTGCTACCCAGGAAATGGCACTGTCTTCCTACCTGCCAAGGGGAGACCCCTCCACTTCCCTCCTATCAGCTTTGGAAATATTTGGAAGGGAGACTTCAATCACAGGCTGCAATTCAAAAGACACTTCTGTGGGAATAAGCACTATTGACTAATGTACATCTGAGTAGACCTGCGGGGGTGCATCTTTGTTTATTTTGCAGTATTACCCAGACACTATTCTGTCTGCTCCAATCGGGGCACTTGGGATCTCTGTGAGGAAAAGTGCTGCAGTGGGGTGGGGTGTGGGCGGTCTGTTCACTTAATCAAATCTAATAAAAACCCTGAAAGGCTGAGAGCCAGTTTGGTGTGGTGGTTAAGAGTGTGGGACTCTAATCTGGAGAATCAAGTTTGATTCCTCACTTATCCACTTGAAGCCAGCGGGGTGACCTTGGGTCAGTTGCAGCTTCTAGGAGCTTTCTCAGCCTCACAGGGTGTTTTGTTGTGGGGATAATAATGGCATACTTTGTAAACCGCTCTGAGTGGATGTTAAGTTATCCTGAAGAGTGGTATATAAATCATATGTTTTTGTTGTTGTTGTTGTTAATCGTATGCAGCAATTCTAAAAATACTTCCCTTGGTGACAGCTTATATCTACAGGTTAATGGCACAGCCATGGGCACATGCATGGCACCACAATATGCTAACATATTCATGGCGGACTTGAAACAATGCTTCCCCAGCTCCCATCCACTGAAACCACTCCTATACTTAATATTAGACATGGGCACAAACTGCATTACGAACCAAAAAACCCCACAAACCGCCCGATTGTCCATTCGCAATCCGGAGGTTCGTGAGCATCCATGGCCAATGAACCTGTGTTCATTAGAGGCCTGGTTCGTTGCATTCTTCCACGGTTTGTGAAGCCAGACAGTTAGGCACCATCAATCAATTCCTTGGAAATGGAATCGGGGGAATGCTTGAACTCGGTCTGCACTCCTTCTTTCGCCCTGGAAACCCAAATGGAAGCCCAGCTTACCTTCATTGGCAGGTCTTCCTTCCAACCATGGAGCTGCAAAGTGGTTACAACCTGGGAGAAGACACCTGGAGGAGGGAGGGGGAGCAGTGTTCTGTAGCCATGGGCACTCCAATCTCACCCCTGCAACTCCTGATAGGCAGCTCTGATGGCCAACCACAGACCTCCTGTGTTGCTCAATGGGACCTCAGCTTATAAAAAGCAGTGGTCTCCCAGGCTGGGTTTCACTTTCAGCAAGCAGTGGAGTGTAACAGAGCTGTTGCTTGCTACTTGCTAATTTGGGGGGAGAGAGACAGAGAGAGTTTAATTGAGCTTGGATTTTGGGGATAGGCATCTAACTCCTCTGGTTCCAGGGCTGCTGCCAGGCCCTGGGGCAAAGCTCAGTGGGCACCTTGGCTATAACTCCAAGATCCCTACTGTAATCTTGACCAAACTTGGGTAATGGCTGGAGGAGAGCTGGTTAAACACTCCCTGGGAATATGGGCTGTCTAAGTCCAACGGGTCATTCTGATGCCCACAAACCATGAATCTCGAACGGGTTCAGCAACGGGGAAAGTTCATTGTGGTTTGCTGGTTTGGGTTCGTCATTGGCACTGAACCACAAACCGCTGGTTCATTAAATTTTTTTCAGTTCATGCCCATGTCTGCATAAGATGGATGACATCACCATTTGGACAAATAGGAAGGAAGCCCTTGAGAGAATTCATCAGGACTTCAACAACTTTCACCTACAATCAACCTGAGCCTGGACCACTCTACACAACAAGTACACTTCCTGGACACCACTGTACAACTACATAATGGACAGATAAATATCACCTTATACCAGAAACCCACTGACTGATACTCATAGCTACATGCCTCCAGCTACCACCCTAAACATACCACTCAGTTGACTGTCTACAGCCAAGCCTTACATTACAATCGTATCTGCTCCAATGCTCTTGATTGGGACTCCCACTTAAGAGATTTACAACAAGCATTTTGGGGCTACAGTACCAACCTAATGAAGTGAGGAAACAAATCGATAGGGCCAGACTTGTACCTAGAAACAGCCTGCTCCAGGACAAACTTAAAGGAACTAACAACAGAACACCACTGGTTGTCACCTATAGTTCCCAGCTAAAACCCATCCAAAGCATCATCAGTGATCTACAACCCATCCTGGAAAATGCTGCGTCTCTCTCACAAGCCCTGGGTGGAAGACCTCTCCTTGCCTACAGACAGCCCCCCAATCTTAAATGACTTCTCACTTACAACCATGAATCGGCTAGCAGAGTCACCAGCACAGGTACCATACCCTGCAACAGACCCAGATGCCAGCTCTGCCCTCATATCTACCCAGGAAATACAATTTCGGGACCCAATGGTGTCAACTACACTATCTCTGGCTCTTACGGTTGCTCATTCTCCAACGTGATATATGCCGTTATGTGCCAACGATGTCCATCTGCTCTGTACATTGGTCAAACCAGCCAACCTCTGTGCAAAAGAATAAATGGACACAAATCTGACATTAAAAATGGCAACATCCAGAAACCAGTGGGAGAACACTTCAGTCTACCAGGACATTCCATCAAGGACTTAAAGTTCACTGTAATTCAACAGAAACCTTTCAAAAACAGAATCCAATGGGAAGCTGCTGAATTGGAATTCATATGTAAATTTGATTCAGCCAGGCTTGGATTGAATAGAGACTATGAATGGTTATCTAATTATCAGAAGTAAACTGATCTGAAGCCAACTGATCCCATTATCAGAAGCTACTGATTGCATCTACTCTCTTCTCCCCTCTCCACCTATATATCTGACCAGTTTCTTCTTACCCTCCACGCATCTGATGAAGAGAACTGTGATTCTCGAAAGCTTATGCTACAGTAAAGTTGGTTAGTCTTAAAGGTGCTACTGGACTGTTTTCGATTTCCCTAGGAGTAAGCTCAAGGAAACAGTGCCAAAGGTAATAATTTATTGGAACAATAGAAAAAGAGGAGAGTGAACATAAAGCAGGATTGTTTTTACTGCTGGTGCCTCTGCCTCATTTTCCCATAACATGCACCTACGGTCACTCTTCTTCAGTGTAGTGTAGTGTAACTGAGAAAAAACTCAGTGGATTGATGGTTTAGAAGGAGGACTGTTCTAAGAGATTTTGGTGCCATTAAGTGCAAAAACAGCTTCTGCAAAGAGACTGGAAGCCTGCATTGCAAAGAACAGGGACAAAGTTCATGAGCTGGTAACACCCCAACCAGGAGGGGAGAACACTTACAGTGCATAGTTCGTTTGGAACTCCCAGATCTGAATCTGAAACAGATTTTTTTTCCCCAGTGCACACCCCTAATCATGTCTAAATTCACACCATGAAAAACATGATACATCACAAGGAACAGTAAGACAAACAAATTAAAAATTGGGGGAAAAAACAATTTTGGAATCAGTTTGTGCAATGTGGCCCTCACAGCCAACAGACCAGGCTGCTGGGCCCAAGGGCCGAGTTTGCCAGCCTGGAAGGGGAAAAGGCAGCTTGCCTCTTCCCAGGCATTTGTGGATTTCCTGGGGTGCGGAGCTGAGGACTGATAGGCTGGCTCCACTTGCTCCGGCCTCTCAGTTGCCACATCGTGCTCGGGCTGAGTGGAGCACATTTTGGTTTATCCTCTCAGGAGAGTGCTGATCAGCAGCAATGGATGGCCAACGGCAGTAGGGAGGGGCAGCAGCATGTGAATGGCTCTGATTGGTGATGGGGGCAGCAGAACTGGCTGATTGGCAGCAGCAGCAAATTGCAGGGTGTAGTGGCCACTAAGCCTCCATGCCACCTCTGCGGCAGATGGGCTGCAGTCCAGCCTTTCAGCCCCTTGGGGCCTCAGCGTGGCCTTTTGTCAGTGTTTCCCTGGCCACCTGCCTCTGGGCCCACTCCCTGGCTGATGAGCCTGTGCCATGGCAGTGACAGCGGAGCAAGGCAGGGCAAGGTCCTCCTGGGTCTGGGTGGGCAGTTGTTGGGCAGTACTCCAGGAGGCCTCAGTTTTGGAAGGAATGGTTGCACTCGGCCCTGTGCCATTTGGCGGCCCTGGAACAGGCAAGGGACAGTACTTTGGTAGCTCCTAGCAGGGCAAAAAGATGTTAGGCCTGCCAGGTCAACATTGAATGCCACCTTTCAGTGTGAGATACTTAAACAGCTTTTTCCCTTTGAAGGGATGTGTTAGGCAGATGGCAACAATCAGAGCACCTTGATTCCAGTGGCTGAGGACCCAGTGGCTGAGCCTGAGGGCCAGGCAAAGCAATTATGGGCAGTAGACTCAGGCCAGGTGGCATTGGCAGTGCAGCCAGCTGAGGGAGATGGTAAGTCAATCACACCCTTACAGACTGGTGCTTGGCCTTGGGGGATGTGAGGTGAGGCTGCTGCCCTCATTCCCCCAACTGCACTGCACTCATTACACACCTCAGCCAGCATATCCCTGTTCCAAAAGACGCCTGCGGCCTGGTCACACTGTATGTTTCCGTCATCGTCTGCACAAAGCAGGGAGACTGCAGGCACCTCAGCCACATCAAGGTTCTTCAGGGACATTGGCATGGCATGATGAGAGGTGCAACCTTCCACAAGCCAATTTTCTCCTTAGGGTTACTACCTCTGGAATTTTTCTATGCCAGGTGATCCTAGCTATGGCTCAGTCCCCTTCGGGTCCCTGCCTTTTGGAGACACTGCAATGCCTCTAAGGGATCATTTAACCCCAGTTATTAGGGGAAAGATTCTCCATCGAGAATATGTCGATGTCTTCACTCTCCTCTTCAGGGAACTGGAGAAAAAGGAGAAGGAAGACCTCAATAACCAGGACAAAGAACTGTTAAAGAGGAGGAAGGTTGATCATAACTGGCACAATTGACTCCCTGGCATGTTAATTTATGTGGAAGTGATTGCCAGGGCTCAGCCTTGGAGGGCTGTACCATTATTTCAGTACATAGATATTATATACAAGGGCTATATGGACTCTGTCGGTGCAGCATGGCTCCAATATGATGAGGAATTCTGTATGTGCTGCCCTTAACCCGACAATGCAGTAGGACAAGATTCACCAGCAACTATGGTTGCAGGTCCTGTCCCTGGCCCAAACAAACTTGGGTGACTGCTCTGACAGTGGCCACTTTGGTTCAGAAAAATCAAAATTTGCAGGATACTCACACACCAGCAAGTCAGCCGATTCAACCCTGGCTCCTCTGTTGCGATCACAGCTCACAGGAGGTTTACTCCAGGAAGGTATGCAGTTTTAATCATCAGTGC
This sequence comes from Eublepharis macularius, assembly GCF_028583425.1. Classification (NCBI taxonomy): domain Eukaryota; kingdom Metazoa; phylum Chordata; class Lepidosauria; order Squamata; family Eublepharidae; genus Eublepharis; species Eublepharis macularius. The sequence continues at coordinate 29,523,396 of NC_072792.1, read as the reverse complement.
CCCATCTGCGGGGACCCACACCCATTCACAACCTGCCCTAGGCAGTTGAAATGGGGAGGCAGGTGGGGTGGAGGGGGCGGGAGCTCCCAGTCTTTAGCTGGAAAAGGGGGCCAGCCCGATAAACCTGAGGGTTCTTAGGCACATTTCTTTTTAGAAGGTTTTGCGTTTGGATCCCGTTCCAAGGCCCCTGGGCACCCTTTATTTCTGTTAATTTACATTCCATTGTGGACATAGAGGAGGTGGTGCAGAATAAAATAGCCCAGGAGTGTGCAGAGGAGCAAGTTCTGGCCCCGTTTGCTACATCTCCCATCCCATGTTTATGAATTTTTCCTCTAGGAGTAGTGCCAAAAAAGACTGCAGGTTAATTCTGGCTCATCCATGATTTGTCCTATCCCAAGGGCAGATCAGTGAATGATGCCATCCCTGATCACTTATGCTTGGTAAGGTACATATCCTTTGACCAAGCTGTCAGTGTGGTGAGATGATGCAGGGTTGGTACTGAAACAGTGAAATGCAACATTAAGTCTGCATTTCACCTTTTGCAAGCTTATCCAGAAGAATTCGAGCTGCTCAGTTTCTCATTTGATGGCCCATATTACATGGATAGGGCGCTACCTATGTGGTGCTCTATTTCCTGTGAAGCCTTTGAGCATTTCAGCTTATTCCTTGAGTGGGCCCTGCAGTCCAGGCTGCAGTGCTGGGACATAACCCACTACCTGGATGATTTTCTTTTTCTGGCCCCAGTGGGTGGTGGACGTGTACATTTGTTAAAGGGATTTATCAGTTTAGCTGAAGAATTAGGAGTCCCACTGGCACATGAAAAGACAGAGGGCCCTGCATCAGTACTTACCTTTTAGGGTATAGAACTTGACACAGTGCAGTATACTTCATGGTTGCCATCTAAGACGTTGGATGAGTTCTGTGCCTAGCTGGCTTCATTTAGGTTGAAATGGAGGGTTACTTTGGTGGAGCTGCAGCAGCTTGTCAGACACTTGAATTTTGCCTATAGAGTAGTAGCACCAGGAAGGGCATTCCTTAGGTGTCTTTGTGATGCAATGAAGGGCTTTAGGTTGCCTCATCACAGACTTAAAGTCAGTGAAGGCATGAAGTCAAACCTGAAAATCTGGAAGGAATTTCTCAGGGATTACAAGGGGGTCTCCATGATGGTGGTAATGGGATATCCAGGGCTGGTGATACAAAAAGTGGGGTATTGGCAATCTGGTGCCTTACGGTTGTATATATGTGCTTTGGATGTTTTTAAGAACATCCATTGACTTTAATTTCTTTTCAGGAGTTGTGATTCACTGGGAGAGGATGAGGATGAGTGTTCTTATTTGCAGCCATAGCATGATCTTTTGGGGGGAACACCAGGCAAAGATGACTTCAATCAGGTCCCAGCTCGGCCTTTGCCAGTGGGCCCCAGTTGAATGGCATTGCCAGTGGGGGCCTGAGATGGCCAGGACTGCTGCCATTGCTTTTTTAAGGGAGGAGTGGTCTGCAGCCCTGTATCTTGGTCATCCACCTCGGTGGCAATGTTCTTGGCTTGGTAAAGGGTAAGGCCCTCTCTTTCCAAGCTGAGACAGACCTGTTTCATTGGTGAGCAATGACCTGGCACCCTGATTATATGGTCTGCAATGCTTCTGCACCAGGTGTGGTGGGAAGCCTTGGACCCAGCAGGGACTGAAAGGGTGAGGTGTCAGGCCAACCAAGCCCTAGAGAAGGCTTTAGGTGAAGTCTTGAGAATTTATCTGCCACATCCTAATATAAACACAGAGGTGTCCAAACTCTATCATAGTAATGGGGTCCATCTATCGGTGGCAGGTAATAACATATTCCTGAGTGATTTGCAGCAAGGGCTCAGGTTGGCCATAAGCCACCTGTGGGGCACAAGGGCCTAAACAAAGGTTTGGCCCTAGTGGTGGAGGATAGGATCAAAATGAGTGGGCCAGTGACCCCCTAGGCACATTCCCATTAGTCAGGAATTGGGGTCTGTCAGGAGCAGCTGTTGAGGCTGTATGGCTACTAACTGCAAAGGCAGACTGCCGGGTGGGAACTCTGGACAAGGCCACCCCCAGGCTCCATGGCTGTTGAGGGTTGGAGCTTTAAAGGGGAACCACTTGCCTGGCCACCGGGTCCCAGTCATCCATTGGATGGAACACCCCCGGAGCAGCAGGGGCTCACACAGACAGGTCAAGGTGGAGGTCCAGGTGGACCCCAGGGCTTGACCTGTACCACAGTTAGATCCCTTGCAGTGATAAAGTAGCCCTCATTTATACCCAAACTGGTCTCTGCCTTTTATTTCGACTGGGGGTGGGATCACTGCTGGATTTTTATGGGATGGGGAATTTCTTTTTCTGAAATTCACTTCTTTAGATATAGTCATAGATTTCTCTTATTCTCCCCCCCCCCCTTTTAGAAGCAGGATTTCTCTTTCATTTCTCTTTCATTTATTTTTAAAATTTTTTTTCAGAATTTACCTTTTCTTCCCTCCTTACTTCAACTTTCTCTTTGATCAAATAGGAATTGATTAGAAACTAATTCTAAATTTCTAAAAAGAGGGAAAGGAAAGGATTATTTGGTTTCAAGGAGAAATTCAGTGACATCCTAAATCACTGCAATGGATGCTGCTGGCTGTATGGGGACTAAAGCAGACAATGTGAGCTATCTGTGGAGGGAAAGCAGCATGGTATAGCCCGATCTTGTCAGATCTTTGAAGCTAAGTAGGGTCAGTACTTGGATGGGCAACCACCAAGAAAGAATGCAGAGGAAGGCACAGACAAACCACCTCTGCTTCTTGCTTTCCTTGAACACCCCTTGCTGGGGTCGCAATAAGTCAATTGCAACTCGATAGTATGTATGCACGTATGAGGAGTCTGACATCAGTTATTTATTAGGTGGTATTGAATTCTGAAGGTATAAATGGGGGATGAAATGCAAGCAATTCTATACTTGGTAAAAAGTAGGTCACTTTAATGACCCAACCAAGACCCTGAGGGATATGTCCCTCTTCTTTGATAAACAGATTAAATAATAAACAAAAAATTGACTAAAAATTTTTACCAAGGCAGCTACTGATCAGGCACAGAGAAACTCTACACAGCACTTGAAAATAAATTCAACCAAATGCTTGAAGGAAATCTGATCAAGAACTTACAGTGCATGCAATTTTTCGATCAAGGCACGTTAGTCTAGCAGTTCTGTTTGTGTCAAAATTCTCAGCATGCTTAATTGAAACCAAAAGGGATGTTATCCAAATACAATAATGACTCTGGGGAAACCAAATACCAGTGGCAAATAATCTGAACCCAAATGTTAACAAAATGAATCAAACCTGAATACAATTTTCTATTCAGATCCATATTGACACAATAATCTGCAAGATACTTGTGACCATAGATATTCTTTAAATGAAACTTACATCACATACCTACAATGAAATTTGTACAAATCAGTTGTAATGACATTGAAGGGATTTATGCACAAGTAACAGGTAGCAGGAATTGCCTCCTAAGATACCAGTCAGGTACTGAGGCAAGAGAAAGTCATGACAAGTCAGCGTCATCATTGTCGTCATCATCATCGTCATCACCATCTTCTTCTCCTGCTGCTGCTTCTTCATCAATAAACAAAAATACAATACTGTATTTGTAAAAAGAGATAAGAAGGAAGTTTCTGTATATTGAACAGCAATGGGAAATGAAGATTTATTAGGTTTTGAACTGTTTAAGAACATATTTTCAAGGAGTTGCAATATATGTAATATTTACAGATCAAAATCTGTCTCCCATAGATAAAAAATATAAACAGAAATTAAACAGAGAATGTTTAGGAGCTCATGATATAGGAGACAGATGGATAAAATGAGATAACCCTGTGTTGGATAAAGATCTGGATCTTTTTCTAAAAATACAGAACAAAATTTCATTAAAAGAGAAACATAAGGGACAGGAATTTGAACACATGGTTGGAAAGAGAGGTGGAGATTCCTCTAGTTCAATATTTTCTGCATTATCTCTCTATTGTTAACTCTATCACTAGGGCTAGTGTAATAGTACTGTCATTATATGTATCATTAAGACGGGGAATCTTATTTCAGCAGAAGTAGGAAACCATTGCTCACTAAACACTCACCTCAGGTGACCCTCTTCTTTATGAGTTTATCAATAACTGGCAGCTCCCATTCACCAATCAAACTTGTTTGCACAATCTTTTTTGAGAAAGATCTCGGGGGAGGTGTGAAACCCAAATTTATCTCCATGTTTACTAAACATATTCAAGTATTCACTCAGTGCATGAAGCAGTTAACTCACGTCACCAATTTTTCCATGTATTTCACTGTCGCTGTGATATTTCTGAAGAAATTCTTCAAACAAAACATTTACCCTACACTGGCAAGACTCTTCCCCATATGAAACACCCCCAGGAAAATCTATACAAAACCAGAATGTATAGTTTTTTGGCCTTTATAAATATGTTGATACTGTTTCTTGCAAGAAACAACACAATAATAAGCTATTTTTTAAATTTCTATTTAGATTGATAACTAGATACAGGGTTGGAGACACCAGAAAATTTTCATAGATGGAAAGTCACACTTGTATTCAAGCTACATTTGGATACTTGAGGAGATAATTGATTAAGTCGGTGCTCTCCTTTAAAATCTGTTCATAATTCATGTTTATCTTTTTCCTAATTCTTCTGTTAGGATCACAAAGGTCCTTTTGGCATTTCAAAACAGAGGATACAATCCTAAGAACGCTTTTCTGGGAGTAAGCCCCTTTGAATAAGATGAAAGTTCTGAATAGATGTGCTAGGGATTGATGACTGAGTAATTTAACAGATAGTTTAAATCAGGAATGTTCAATCATCTGCCAATTTAGGTTGAGCAAAATATCAGTATGGTCCCTCCCACTTTTAGTGAGCCAACTATAGCATTTTACAATATATTTTGATCTCATTTTCTCTATTACACAGTAACCAAACACTAATTGCACACACAAAGAAACACAGGAATAGGGTTTCTGCTTAACTCAAAAAAGTCTACAAGTCAAATCACAAACACAAGATCATCTTCATAATGAATACAAATATTCACCACTGACTACATGTTACAGAGGAGGGAATCTATGCATATGAAGATACAATCCTCAGGCAAGCAAAAACTTTCTTCTTATAGAAGTCTTTAAATGTATCGCTTCATGATAGAAGGCAGTCCTAAGGAAAACTACTTTCATTAATGAGAGGAATTATAAAGACAAAACAAATTAATATTACAGTCCAAAATTTCAAGAACGCGAATAGAAAAGGATCCGGTTTGATATACATTCATAACCGGAGAGGGAACGAATCTGAGAAGCTGCATTTTAGTTTTTATTGTCTTCTAAACTGTCGGATTGAATTGCACAAAATCAATTACCTTTTTTTATTTGCTTCAAATAATTTCAGTGGCAACTTGAGCAAGGTGTGCGTGTGTGTTTGTATGTGTTGATAGCCCTGGGTAAAAGGAATCATCTTGCCACCTTGTGGCATTGTTTCTGGTCGTCATAGTTACCCTCTCCAAGCTAATGTTTCTCCCATAGACATATCTATCCCTGTCCCTAACTCTAACCCTATATGGATGGGTGTGCGTGGGGAAAATGTTGATCAAGGAAATGACATGGTACACGTACTAAATTTCCCTTTTCAGACTGTTCCTCTAAACAGAGAAGCAGTCCCTCTCTGCATTTGTATATCAGTGTTTATAATCTTCTTTGTTAAAACAGTCACAAGTCTCCCACATAAGGATTTTTTTTTGTCCCTAAAGCCAGAGAAGGCTTACTTGGCTACAGAAAGAATTTAATATGTGTAACCTCCCTTGGCTGCCACTGAGGGAGTAAGAGTCACTTTAGTACCACTGTAGTCACAGGAGCCAAAAGTCATGTCAGACAAATGGAGCTCTTTTTTTTGTGAGGATTTCACAGTTTTAATGATTTCCCACTGAACAATTTGAAACCTTCTCACTGAAAGCTGTGAGCTTCAAATAGTTTTTCATATCACATGTTCCTTAGAGATTGTAAGATATCTTTCTTCGAAGCTCTTCAAAATCAATCTTAATTTTGTGCGTTTGATTGCCTCAGTCACAAAATGAAAGTCCATTCAAATCATTAGCAGGCAGCCCTGAAAAAAGTCATGTTTTGAAGAAACCATTATGAGCTCCCAACATTCCCAGTATGAGGATACCGGAGAGGTATGATTCATTGCACAAACTGGAAAATAAATTGACAGTCTGTTGATGCTTGTGAAAGGCCAAGGAGACTGTGTAAATGGTTAATCAATCTTCCCCAAACAAGCAGTATACTATGCTATGTAATATAATCAAATCTACAAAAAGAGTTTCATAATATCACCAGAACCTAATAGTGTGTTAGAAGCCCAATTATTTGAAAAGAATGTGTTAGCATGTTGGGAAAGCATTTGTGTATTGCAATACAAATAACCCTGGGTTGGAGCCTGTGACCTGTCAGGAAAAGGTGCAGTTGAATATGGAATTTTTATTGTGTTCACCTCACCCCAGCAGTCTCTTACAGTTCTTAGAAAGTTGATTCCTGAGGTCATAGCACCCATTTTTTGTCTTTTCTCTCTTCTCATTGTGGCTCCCAATCTGCATGGCTTTTTTATCTATCCAGGTCCTGCTGCTCTAGGGATTGAGATCAGAAGGCAATGACTCAGGGACAGGAACATACCAAAATCTATGCTCCTTCATCGAACATATTGCTGATCCCCTCTGCCCTCTGTACCATTGAGAACTTATCAAATCTGCACAGAAGTAGCCTAAGGACACCTGCAGATAAAACTTCCTTCTCCTACACTGCTGTCAGTTTCTAAGCTAGCACAGGAAAGAACAGGGTCAGTAAAAAAAGGGAAGGAAGATGAAAAGGGGAGGAGGACGCACAGCAGTGTCAGATCCTCAGATGGTACATCAGCACATGAAGACTGTAAGGAGACAGATGCACAAACCAAAGCTGTCAATTCAGCAGTGCAGTCTTAACATAGAGCTGCAAATTTCTCAGCCCAATGATCCTAAGGATTAACTCTGCTTCAGATTGCACTATTAGTTGCTTCAACATTTGCCTTTTTGTTTTATATCTTGATTTCATTGTATGTCATCTTGGGAGTTCTATAACAGGAAGACAATAAGCAGGTTGTATCACTAAAAGTGATTTGGTGAATTGATTGAATATCGGTAAGTGTGCACGGTAGCTCATTTCTTGCCTAAGCTTGGCATAACAAGTGCTTTTGCCCTCACACTATCTGAGGAATTCTGGACAAGGTTCTTCTAAAAACAACTGAGACTAGGCACCTTGTGTGCCTAGGTCAGACAGAAGAAGACTGGGAGGTGTATTTAAGTAGCCCCTGCCAATTCTAAATGGTCCACTACATCACCCACACACTCTTTAAGATGGCAGTGTGGGATCAATTCGTGAAGACATTGGCTGATTCCGCACTTTCAATGCACTTTATCAATCGTTTGAGGTGGATTTTTTGTTCCACACACAAAAAAATCCATTCCAAATGATCTATAAAGAGGATTGGAAGTGCATTATCCAACGTGTGTGGAATCACTCATTGGCTAGCAGATGAAGGCTTTACCACCAGATTCTTCTTCTTGGCTTCCCTCTGTCATCTGACTGGCCATTGATAGAAACAGGATGTTGGACTAAATGGACTAGACTGATCTTGCATAGCTACTCCTGTGTTATGTTCTTATGCACTTTGGGGCTGATTTTGTTAAAGTTATTGTTGTTTTCTTCTCCTGTTGATCAAAGAACTTTTTTTTGCCTGTTTCATATTTCCTGTGAAGGAAATTAAAACTAAACCAGGTCAAGTAATTGGCTGATAAGATCTTAATTGGGTTGACAACCAGTGCATGACTGGCAATGTCAGGACTTACCCTAACGGCATCCCATGAAGTTGTGACACCACTTCCAGCTGCATAACCTGAAGTAGATTTACCCCAAACCATAGACTTTTGGGTGAATCCTAGACTAGTGTCCCACAATCCAGTTATGTCACTTTTATGGCTGGAAGTGATATTGATTACTCCTATCCCCCCCCCGCATCCCATTGAACGCTCCTGCCAGCAGTGGGCAAATGGCAACCCTAGCCTAAACTTGGTAGGAGCAAGTGTAAGCAAAAGTGTAAGGAAATTGGTGAGCACTCTGAGGAGTCCAGAGATAAGGGGAAATTTAACTGAGGACCCATTCTGTTAATGCAAGAGGAAAGTGCTGCCATTAGTGGAACAGATGCACAGGATTCAACATCTGTATCTGTATCTGTATCTGTATCTGTATCTGTATCTGTATCTATATCTGTATCTGTATCTGTATCTGTATCGATAGACAGATGATAGCTGATAGGATGATAGATGATAGGATGATTGACAGATAGATGGATGGATAGATGGATAGATGGATAGATATTGCTAAGAGCCATGATGCAATGATATTTGAGACAGAGATCCTGGTTTGTGTATGCTGTTCTGCCACTTCCCCCTTTTATCTTTGAACTTCATGTTATGCTGACAACTAACACACACAAAAGCTTAAGAGAAGCTGCTGAAAACTTTGTGCTTTCCCATAGGTAATTACAGTTTTTTTAAAAAAAATTAACCTGCAGATTAGTATAAAAGCAGTACCGTTTTTTTGTCAGTCTCATGCGGCTAAGAAAAGATGCATTATAAAGCTCCACTATCAGCTTGTACATGACAGAGATGCTTCCCCCCCCCCTCCATGTAGGTCCCAGCAATGTACTCTTTAAGTCCCTGAATAGCTGTAGGGTTACAGAGTCTTGCTAATGCCCTGAATTATAATTGCTCAGACTTCCTTGCATTAGAGCTCCGGGATTCCCAGAGCAGCATGACTTCCCTGCTGAAGGACAACACAGAGGCACCCCATGCTGCAAACCAACATCACAGTGTGCTCTGGGGAGGGGGGAAAGCCAACTCTTTTAGGACTCTGCTGTTTACAAGTTTCAGAACTAAACTTCAAGTTGATGAAAACAAGGGACCCCCAGGACCATATGTCATGGACAACACACTTATGGCTAGGAGCAGAAATTGCTAAGGCATTAGAAGATGTTCTGAGGCAAGCCGAACTGAAGAATATCTGAAGATAAGCAGAGCAAGAGAGTGAATCAAATTTCCTTGGAGAGAGGTCAAGTACAGTTCACCTAACTGACTGCACTGTAAAAATAAGTCAGGGGAATGTTACTGATTCTCTTCCCCTCATTCAACGACTTTATTCCAAAAGTTTGAAAGTGAAACTTTCAACCAGCCAAAACCCCAAGCTTTGGATAAGAAGAAACTCCTCTCGCTTTGGAACTGATGAAAGGTCACTGATGTTGGGGGTCGGGGTGGATCCTCTGCCCTTCGTCTGCTGTGTATCAGGTTAATCATCAAGAACCAAAGGCGGACATGTTGCCATTCCAGTCAGAGAAAAACTCGGCAAGGAGGAAAAGCTCATTCATTGTTGAATGGCCGTAGCTGTCCCAGTAAAAGCCATTTACTTTATTTTCGTTTATTCTTTTATTCATTGGAACTGGTCATGAGCAACCTCCCCACAGCTTGCCTTGATTGACACTTGATAGTTGCTAGCTTTACTAAAAAACTGGTGCTTCTCCTGAATGCTCACAAAGAACTCTTACAAAACCTAGCATTAAATCACCCAAACAACCACCCCTTTAGTTTCTCCACATCAACTCAATACTGTCTTAGCCTGTCCTTCACAAACTTATCTAATGGTGCAGCAGTGATAGTTACGAATTTCCCATCTCAATTGCCCGCATAAACCCTTCAATAGGGCACTTAGAAAAATGCTGCTGAGGCAGTATCCCAGGTGCCAACATTCCTGGTAACATAGGGCCAAGCTACACATGACGAATGACACTTGAACGGCAAGTGGATTGAGTGGAGGGCAAGTGAACAGAGAGAAATACACTTGCCGTTCAAGTGTCATTCGTCACTTGTAGCTTGGCCGATAGTGCTCAAGGGTTCCAAAGTTCAGAATGGGATCAGAATGAGAGCCAGTTTGGTGTAGTGGTTAAGAGCTGTGGGACTCTTATCTGAAGAACTGGGTTTGATTCCCCACTCCTCTGCTTGAAGCCAGCTGGGAGACCTTGGGTCAGTCACAGCTCTTTCAGAGTTCTCTCAGCCCCACCCACTTCACAGGGTGTTTTGTTGTGAGGCTAATAATAACATACTTTGTAAACTGCTCTGAGTGGATGTTAAGTTGTCCTGAAGGGTGGTATATAAATTGAATGTTATTATTATAATGTTATAGATGGCTCCTACCCATTTATAAATTTAGAGAAAGGAAGGGAATGGGATCTCAGGCTCTGAGGATGGAGGGAAAATAAGGAGGTCAGACTCCAATATATAAGTTCAGGAAATTTGAAGTGTTTTGCATTCGCATTAAAATGGATGAGGAACATCAAATTGGGTGGTGGTGTTGGTGGTGACGATATTTATCTAGAAGAGATTCTCCCTCTCCATTAATATATATTTATTTAAACAGTAAACAGTAAACAATACATAAGAAATGAAAATAAAATCATCTAACAAACAAACCAAACTAGCAATATATATAAACAAACAAACAAAAAGAAAGAAAGAAAAGGGAGAAAAATAGGAAGAGAAACAAGATGTAGAAACTTAATAAAAAAGAAAAGAGAAAAAAACTACTAATTAAACTACAAGTGGGGTTCCAATTTTCTCAGCGACAAATTTGTTTCACTTGCTCTATGTTAAGAATAAACACTCTTTTTTCTAAAGTTCGTATTCCTTAATCCATAAATTCACATACCATCAAATTATTATTATCCATCCCATGTAAAAAGTCTTTAAAAGGGATTCTCCCTCTAACCGTAACCCCCAGGCAGAGTGTATGAGAAAAGACAGTCCTTCAGACACCCTGGTCCCAAGCCATGTAGGATTTTAAGGGATAGGGATGGCATTTGCCATCCTTCCTTGTTGTAATTTGTTGGTTTTTGAATTGCGCTTGGGAGTGGATAGGTAGCCAGCATGATTGCTGTCGTATTAGGGTCACATGTTCCTGCTAGGTGGCCCCAACCAGCAGTGTAGCCACAACATTCTGCACTCTCTGAAGCTTCCAAACATTCTAACCTAACCCTAACCCCATCCAAGACAAGGGAGATCTCAAATCCCTGGTCAGATTTTCTACTAACCCAGAGAACCTATGGCTTGTCATTATTAAGCTTCAGGTTGCTAACCCTCATCCAGTCCATTACTGACTTCAGTTACTGGTTCAGAATATCCAAAACATCCTCAGAATAAGATGGAAATGAAAGGTAGCATTGGGTATCATCTGCATATTGGTGATACCACAGCCCAGACATCCTGGTGACCATTCCCAATGGCTTCATTTCCATGTTCTCACAGTGACTCATGCCCTGACCTGGATAGCCCGGGCAGGCCCAATAGCTAAGCAGGGTAGGCCTTGGTTAGTAATTGGATAGGAGACCTACAACAAAGACCAATGATGCAAAGCCAGGCAATGGCAAACCACCTCTGTTAGTTGCTTGCCTTGAAAACCCAACCAGGGGTCTCCATACATTACCTATGACTTGATGGCACTCTCCTCCACCACCAATATGGCTCTACCATCTTCTCTGTTATCTGTCACTCAAAGCAATATTAGATGTAGCAGCAGTGGACTACATGGTGTAATACTATTATATTGAAATATACCATAACCAGGCAAAAGTGCTGTTAGTCTTTTGCCTTGAAAATCCCATGAGAGGTCTCCATATGTAACAACAGCATTCAATTTATATACCACCCTTCAGGACAACTTAAGGCCTACTCAGAATGGTTTACAAAGTGTATTATTATTATCCCCACAACAATCACCCTGTGATGTGGGTGGGGCTGAGAGCTCTGAAAGAGCTGTGAGCCTGACCCAAGGTCACCCAGCTGGCTTCAAGTGGGGGAGTGGGGAATCAAACCCATTTCTCCAAATCAGAGTACTGCCACTCTTAACTGCGACACTAAACAGGCTCTCAGCACTCTTCACCACCACAGTGACTGACAAGATTTAAAATTTACCTTCCCATTGAAAATACTGCATTTGCCATCCTTCTTTGTTGTAATTTGTTGTTTTTTTCTTTCAGAAAGTAAGGAAAATTTCCATTACAGACCCCCCCCCCATCCTGTTAGTTTGCCTTTTTCCCCTATGGAGAACTTTATTGGGTAGAGGGTGGGTGCGGAGTCATTATTTTGCAATCAAATGACACCAGCATTGAAGCAGAGCTTTTTCTGCCTGTCTCAAGAAAACAGAACAAAAAATTAAATTCTACAGACCCCTGAACAAGCCTACTGTTCCTCCAGCCGTTGTAATTGTACTTCCATTCTTCCCAATGCGGGACTTTTTCTGGGAGGATTGGAGTCATCATTTTTCAACCAAATTTCACCAAAATTGCAGCAGAGCTTCTTCTGCTTGCCCATCAAAGAATCCCCAAGTTTCAATCAAATTCTACAAGCCCCTGAGCAAGCCCATACTTTCTACTTTCAGAGGGGAAAAAACTCTTTCTCCACTACAGAATGCACAAGGGGAAAAGAATGGCAGCTCTCTGCAGTGTGGGATTGTCTGGGAATGCTCTGTGCTCCTCCCTTGCAAGTGTCTGATTGGAAGGGAGAAACTTGATTCTCCAGGAAATCAGTAGAATAATAATAGTTTTTAAATAGTTTTATGCTGCATGGCTGGTAAGCTTCGGAACTTGGGAAAAATGGACATTGACAGGAGGGTTAAGGTTAGGGTGGTGGTAGAAAAATATTGCCTTTTTGTCTTTATTGCAGCCACATAAGAGGCTGAAATATAGGCTCTATGCTGTTTGATCAACCTCGCTCTGAGTTTTCCACCAGCATCACCATCCTTTTTCATTGCTGTCAGTTCCCCTCTGAACTGATGAGACTACTTCGGTCTGTCTGGGGAGTGTGGGCACTTAGGGTACTTATTGTATCAATAGTCTGGGCCACTTCCCTGTTCCAGAGAGTCATCAGAACATTGACAGAATTATCAGAACTCAAGGGGGAGAAAGCTCCAAATGCCACCAGGAAACCTTAAGGATCCATCAGGCACCTGGGGTGGACCATCTTAATAGGACACCCCCATGGTCATCATGTGGACCATGAAATCCTGCCAGCTTGATCTCAGCATAGGTTTTTAAGTCAGCAAAGACCATAAATCTTGTTTTCTCCACCATCGTGCCCAAGAACAGCTCAGCCAGATCTGGATGAGAAATGGCTGGATAGCAGAGTGGGCGGGACACCAACAGGATGCCAACACTGTTCCAATTGCCCACACACACTCCAAATCAGTAGAATGTGGAGGGGACACCTCAATACATGGATGGAATTATAATAGACCCCCCCCCCACAACCCCACCTCCCCATCCCCCTAGAGAGCAGGGCTGGGTCAGATTTATACCCCCTCCCTCATCCATCCAGGTCCCTGTGATACTTTCCAGGTCACCTTGCCTGAATGGCAATAGTTTTTTTCATTTACTGAACTGGCATTCAGTAGCAAGATCTTCAGGCCAAGGGGCTTAGCTTTGTTACTACCAGATTTCTGTTGGCTGGGAGGTGTTCTAATTACTTCCAATTCAAATTTATCAGCAACATCAGTTGGGAGAAGAAGAAAAACCACCACCACAAAATATGTTTAAATATACTTACAGAAGAATCAGTGAAGTGTAGTGGATTGAGCGCCAGGCTAGGCCTGCAGAATCCAGGTTCAAACTCCCACTGTGCCCACATGCTCAGCGGGTGATGTTCAGCCAGTCATTTTGTCTCAGCCTAACCAATCTCAAACGGTTGCTGCAAGGATAAAATTGGGGAGGAGGAGAAGGACTCATTATGAGACCATCTTGAACTTTTAAAAGAAAGGACAAGAATAAAAATCAACAGATATATGTACCACATATATCAACAGATATATGTACCACAATTGTATTGTGATAGTACTTCCTCATGACTGGACAATATGATCTTCAAAACAGCCTTGAAAGGGAGTTTAGTTTGGGAGACTGTGATTCACACAAAACCCCAGAGGTATTTTGCAAGGAAAACTCAATAAAGATTGGTGGGAGAAAAGGGGGGGGATTGTGTTGTGTTACACATAAACTTCAGAATGTCAAGGTTTAATGAATTTGCAGAGCAATTTGTGATCTATGATCAAAGGCTAATTAACACATAGTGGGAAAATACTATACCAAACCATGAATTAATTCAAATGTTTGGTTACCTTGGGAAAGAAACCCCTTAAATTACTTCCAACCTTGATTGGTTTACACATTGCTAGAGGCTGAAGTGAATTGAGAGAGGTAATCAGCTTCTCTGCTTATCTTTCTTTGTAAATGATCATGCAAGCAATAGAAAGGGCTGTTCTGTTATGTATGCATATAGTAATGATGAAAGACTGTGCTCAAAGGCCCATAAACAGCAATGCTGGCTACTGCTGGAAGGGTGATTCAGGTAGAGATGGGCACGAACAGAAAAAAAACCCGAACATGATGTTCGTTGTTCATTGCCATCCATGAACAGGGACTCATGAAGAACCACGAACATGGTCCTGTTCACGAACATGTTCATGGTTGGCTGTTTGTGGGGGCCAGCAAGCTCTTCTCCAGCCATCATCCAAGTCAAGATCCCTACTGCACCACTCCCAGAAACCGGACTGGAGCAGGCACCAGGAAAGGTACCAATAATAAATAATAGCTTGGCCCCAGAGCCTGGCAGCAGCCCTGGAACTTGAAGGGGTAGATCCCTACCGTACCACTCCCAGAAACCTTACCTGAGCAGGCAGCAGGAAAGGTACCAATAATAAATAATAGCTTGGCCCAGAGCCTGGCAGCAGTTCTGGATCTTGAAGGGGTAGATCCCTATCCCACCACGCACAAAGAAAATTCAAGCTCCAATACACTCTCTCTATCATAATGCCAACAGCAACTGTCTCTCCACTGTCTACAAAGTCAGAGCTGGGAGCCCCCCTCCCCCTCTTTGCTCTCTTGTAACAAATTTGGAGCTCCACACTTAAGTTGTGTTTAATTGGGTTTAGATTGGGGTTTCCAGGGCAACAGCAGGAGCTCAGACAGAGTTCAGACAATCCCTGCCTAAGTGGTCAAGGGAATTGTTTGCGGGTGCCAGACTGTCTGGCTTGACGAACAGCAACAAATGCGGTTTTCAATGACCACCTGTTTGTTTAGAATGAGGCTTCACTAACAGCTTGTTCACAAACAGCAGATTGGGCTGTTCGTGGCTTTTTTTTGTTCGTATTGCTGTTCGTGCACCTGCATTTTAAATATTAGAATACATCTCTAACCAAAAGTTTGTAGCCAAATGCAAAATTAAACTTCAGTTGGTGGTTAAGTTCATCTTGCGTAAGTGGTAAATAGAAAACTTTAAACATCCTCTCCAGATCAGATGATACGCAGGAGCCAAAGAAGAATTTCACCTCCCCTTTTGTCACCCCCCCCCCACACACACCCCTTTACCAGCTTTCCTGATGTAGCTGCTGTTTCTCTGCAGCAACACCAGTGATGCTGGCAAGCTTGCTGGCTACCATGATGCAAGGGAGAAGATTCTCCCTCCATGTTCCAATGACCTGTTGCATCATCAATTCAGTCACCTAATATGTACTGGGAAATGAAGTTAGCTGGTCACCTGGTATCTTAATGCCTGCCACCCTTCATCTGTTCCATCTGATTGGAGCCAGTTTGGTGTACTGGTTAAGAGTGGCAGGACACTAATCTGGAGAACCTGATTTAATTTCCCACTTCTTTGCTTGAAGCCAACTGAGTGACCTTGGGTCAGTCACAGCTCTCTCAATGCTCTCTCAGCCTCACCCCTTCACAGGGTGATTGTTGTGGGAATAATAACAACATTCTTCGTAAACCACACTAAGCGGCTGTCCTGAAGAGCAGTATGTACATCAAATGTTATTATCATTATGTTATTATGGACTGGCTGGCCACTACCACCAGTGCTAGGAAGAAGAGCAGATAGGTTGGGAGCTTCAGGGATGCTTCAAATTATGTCATCAAGAATATTGTGAGGTTATGAACCTACAAGTTCTTAGGCTTATGCTCCGAACAGCCCTTGCTCAGCACCCGGCTCGGTTTATCTGAGGGTGATTATGAGGTGAGCTGGCAGTAGACTCCTCTCAACCAATCAGTTTTTCCACTCATTCTCATCCAATTCCCTTCCTTTATACATCCCCCTCCCTTATACATCTTTATACATCCATGCCTTTCCTATAATCCCCAGAACTGCCAGGGTGGGGGGAGAGAAAGGGGACCTCCCCCCTTTCTTTTTCAGAAAAAACTGATGGGATCCAATGCAATGTGCAGAAATCTCTGAGATCTTCTTGACTCAATTCTTATAGTGCATGGAGCCATGCTGTCTGAGTAAGAAGAGAAGGAACTGCTGCATTCCAATCCAAAATGTCTGAGTAGAAATCAGTGTAAGCTAATAGTGATAAGATAGAATGTTGGAGTAGACTGGGTAATGCAAAGTGGATTTCACAGTCCAATTTAGGCTGCAGAAGGGACCTTGGAATGGCCTCGAAGCTGGTGCATTCAGGTCATCTATGCAGGTAGCATTCCATCAAGGAAGGAATGATGCCATCGACCCCAAATTGATCAAGATGTGTACAAGCATACAAAGAGAGGTCCCCCAAAGTCTGAAGACAGCGCACACTAATTGTGAACTCACATTTGATTTTTAGACTCGCTGGAATTGGATAGATTATAGGTCAGAAAATCACTTTGCCCAGAACAAAATCCAGGATTTCAGCTAAGCTGGGACAGAATTCAGTGTCCTCTTTATTTCTAGACCCAGCCAGTTTTTTTCTATGTCTCTCCCAATTCTCCTCCTTACTGTCACCCCACATTTTTTTTGTCCATTCAGCTCCCATCTTATATTCACCAGAGGAAAACGGCACACCTGGTGCGCGTGCAGCATGCTTTCCCGGGTGCCGCCATTTCCCCTCCTGCATGGAGGGAGAGAGGGCTTCGCTTCCTAAGCAACTGACCATCCTCGGGGGGGAGGGGGTCTGGGGCATATATAGGCCAGCTTTGCCTCCATCCCTGCAGCAGTCACACCGAAAGCTCGACCTGCCCTGTTGCCCTTTTATTTGCAGTACAGGATTAGCCAGTCACTGTCTTGCAGGGCCAGGTAGGAATTTTTTCACCTCTTGCCTGATTGGCTCTGTGGCATGGGGTGTTTTTTGCCTACCTTGTACTGCTAGTTATAGGGTTAGTGTTATACTGTTTGTAGTTTTGAGATTCCTGGCGGGTTAGTTTGGGTAGGCAGAGCGGGCCAGTGAGCACCCAGTGGCACCTCCCCATTGGTGGGGAATGGGTGTCTGTCTCAGATCAGCTGGTGGACTGTATGGCTGCCAGCTGAGAGGGCAGACTGCCTGTGGGACCCCCTGTACAAGTCCTTCCCTTGGGCTTCACAGCTGGGGTGTATGGAGCTTGAAGGGGGGGAACCATTTGCCTGGCCGGCCAGGTTACAGCCATGCGCTTGGATGGCTCATGCCTGGAGCAGGGAGTGATTGCCCATGCAGGTGAGGAGAAGGTCCAGTCGACCCCTTGGCTCGACCTGTACCACTAGCTATACCCCTTGCTGTTCTTATGTTATTGTTGGTCAATAAATGGCCCTGTTTATACCCAAGCCTTGTATCCGTCTCTTCATTCCGAATAGGGGGGCAAAAGCTGGTTGGATCCAATCCAACAAAAAAGTCACTACAGAAGATTATTCATGTAAATAATGCAAAACAGTTAAAGATACTTGAATAAATTATGCAAAAAAAAAAGAAATTGTGTAAATCTCTTGAATATATGTGGTTTTTACAGGTAATATAATTAATTTTTTCTTGTCTGCCTAAGAAATGAAAAAGTTCAGTTCTTCACTCAGCCTTGCATAGAGCTAAAAAATTTGTCTATGACGATACCATATAACATGAGTGGACAGAGAAAAAAAGAACAAAATACTCTACCCCCACCCCAATTTCTTTAAAGTAAAAGGAAGTGAGATTTGCATGCTTTTGTGTCTATAGACAAAAGCAATTGTATTTTAGTGCCACATGTAGGTTTGGCTCATTTCAATAACAGGACTGAATTAAGTAGATAAGAGAAAAATTTACAAGTGTTTATGCAGTCTTATCCCTTCACCTGCTAGAAGGTAGCTACTATAGAGTCTTTGGAAAGTATATTTTTAAAGCGTGCAATTTAGTTAATAACAGACGGATCCTGGAAGATGTGCAGGTATTTGAAAACATAATCAGGCAAGGCAGAATTTTCCCTTTCTTTTCAGCATTACGCAGTGGTTCAAATTGTACCGTGGGATGTAATCAGCTATAAGTGTCTTTGGATAAGATTTTTTTTTTTTTTGCCGACAATGAAATTGCCTTCTTTGTGCAAAACACCAACCTGAACGGCGCATATTGAGGCTGTGATCTGGTTGAGACGGCTTGCCTAGACAAAGCAGTTACACCTTTGACTTGGCAAGCTTCTGTGATGCATATTTTAAACCCCCTTGCTGCCAGTGTTTTAGAAGTAGTCTTCTCGATCACTACTCAGAGGCAGAGAACAAACAGAGAGGCAGAGTGAAGGGAAGATTTTGTTCATCTGAAGTTCCCTTCTGCTGCTCTTCAAACATTAAAAGAAGGGCTTGTTCAGCTTTCTTTTCAGTTGCAGTATCCGTAACAGAAGTTTCTGGGGAACAATAGCAAAGGGGAGTTTTGTTAAAGGACAAAGTCCTCGTTTAAAGATGTTCCCATGAGGACGCAAGCATAGGTGCCCTAATTTAGACAGTATCCTTTGCAGAATTATTAAGATAAAAATGTTTCAATATGAAGAACATTCATATTCGTTGGGAAGCGACTCTCAGAACTCTGAGGAATAAGGAAGAATTCCATGGCTGATATTTAAACCAGCTTTCATCTGAAGTTAGAGACAGTTTTTATTGTTCAGTGACTGGCATGGACAAAAAACTCCCCATGCGATGGGCAACCTTATTGTAAGAATCTCAAAGGTGAATGGATAGAGCTTGGATCATTTGAACTGCCTGGTAACTGCCGGTACAGAAGGTTGGTTCACGTGAACAAGTGTCTGCTCACACAATCAGGCTGCATTCAGACATAATGATAACTTCTGCTATATTTAAACAATGTTATACAAACCCTACTTAATGCAGTCCTAACAAGAGGTACTCCAGTCTAAGCCCCCACTGAAATCAAAGGGCTTAGATTGAAGTAACTCTGCTTAGGATTGTACTGTTAGTCTGTCAAAGATACCTAATATACTGTTTTAGTTGTAAATGCTTGTTATTCTACCACTTGTCTCTTTTTCTACCTTCAAGCCAAATCCTGCTGCTATCATAAGCATCTTTGCACTTTGAGGCTGCTGGTAAAGATTCATTATACTCATGGCCTGCACAATATTAGTCAAGGAGAAGGGAAGAAATCTACGGGTAGCCACACCTTCTCCTCTTTGCCACTCTTATTGAAGTTTGCCAATCTTCCCTCTTTCTGTTTAGTGGCTTCACTGAACTCCTGCATTATTTTAAAACTCTCAAGTGAAATTAATCTTTTTACAGGCTGTACCCCCTTTCTCTTTAGTCACCCTCTTCCTGTTCATCCATTTCAACATATCCCCAACACTGTATGCAGATCGTTTACAGCAGGGCTCCCCAACCTTTGTGAGCCCGTGGGCACATTTGGAATTCTGACACAGTGTGGTGGGCGCTGTAACAAAATGGCTGCCACAAAGCACCTGCTGCAGGAGAGAGGTCTAGCCACAAAATGGCTGCTACAGCTTACTTTCAGTCACACAGCAAAGATCATTATGTTGTGGAAGCAGTTTATGCCAAAGCAATGGTTTTGAAAAATCTGCACAGCCAATCAATACTCCAATAGCCAATCAGAAGCCATACTTTGCAAAAGCCACACCTGGTCCCACCCACTTTCTAAAACCACTTGGTGTGCACCAGAAAAGGTGTTGGCAGGCACAGTTGTGCCCAGGGCATCATGTTGGGGGGGCCCGTTTTTTACATTCTTCCTTCCTGTCCCTCAGACAGTTTTGCAGCCTCTTAAATTCCCCCTCTAGAGAAGCTGAAGTCTCTGAAGTACAATCTTGCTCTGAGTTATCCCTAGCAGTGTGTTTGTGTGGACCACCAGCCGCAAATCAAATTAAGACAACTGCAGTATGATCTAGATGTTATTATCTATTAAGATCTGCAGTAGGCTAGATATTATTATCTATTTGTATGGTTTTATTCTTCTGGAACATTAATTATTCCAGAAGCATATTAATGGCATGTTATATTAATATTAAAAGGAAATTACTTAACAAAAATGAAAAACAAGTTAAATTATAAATGTCATGATTCTCCAAGTTCTTAATTAAAGAAGACTCAGTAGCAGGACAATAAGATCGGGTTATGAATCTTTTACCACTGTGACGTTTCAAATAAAGGATAAGTATCTGGTCAGCTTTTTAAAGGGTCCCCCCCCCAACCTCTTTTTAAAACATTTCTTCACATAAAGAACTTCTGGATTTTCTGATGTTCATTGTTCAAGTTGCATGCGGGTGTTTATTGTGCAGCTGTGACAGCTACTGAAAAGTTAAGGCATACGGTTTACAACAGGGGAAAAACAAAGAAATAAAAAATCGAAGCCATTTCTGCTTTCAGCAGCCGGTCTTGAAACTTTAAATTTCTACCACAAGATGAGGTAGTAAAAGGTAAAGCAGAGTTCTACAAAATTAAAGATGCAATGTAAAAATAAAGAAGACAACCTGTATTCAGAGTTCTGTATTTATTTTTATATTGCATCTGCTCTTAATTTTTAAACTAGAGGCAAGATCCACAATCACCCTGTGTTCTACTATATGGATGCAATGCCAGCAGGCTCCAGACGGCTCCAAGCCTATCTTGGAGTGTTCTGATTTTTAAAAAGCGTCACCATTATTGATGCTTTGATTTTCACATACAGGGCATTTTGATGAACAAAATTACCAGCTTCACAGTGATCCCACACACAGAGCACTCCTAAGCAGATCTACTTAGTAGCAAGTCCCATTTTATGCAATGAGGCTTACTCCCAGGACAGTGTTCTTAGGACTGCAGTCATAATTAGATGTGGGCACGAACAGAAAAAAAAACGAACATGGTGTCTGTTGTTCGTTGCTATCCACAAACAATAAACAATGAACATTGACGAACATGATCCTGTTCACGAACATGTTCATTGTTCATGGGGGCCAGCAGGCTCTCCTCCAGCCATCAAGATCCCTACTGCACCACTCCCAGAAACCCTACCTGAGCAGGCAGCAGGAAATGTACCAATAATAAATAATAGCTTGGCCCCAGAGCCTGGCAGCAGCCCAGGAACTTGAAGGGGTAGATCCCTACCGCACCACTCCCAGAAACTCTGCCTGAGCAGGCACCAAGAAAGGTACAAGTAATAAATAATAGCTTGGCCCCAGAGCCTGGCAGCAGCCCTGGAACCTGACGGGGTAGATCCCTATCCCACCACACACAAAGAAAATTCAAGCTCCAATGCACTCACCTTGTCTCTCTAACAGCAGTGGTCTCTCCCTGAAAGCCAGAGCTGGGAGCTCCCCTCCCCCCCGGTTTTTTCCTCTTGTAACAAATTTGGAGCTCCAGTCCACACTTGGAAGGAAGACCTGCCTATCAAGCTAAATTGGGCTTAGATTGGGGTTCCCAGGGCAACAGCAGGAGTTCAAACAATCCCTGCCTAAGTTGCCAAGGGAATTGATTGCAGGTGCCAGACTGTCTGGCTTGATGAACAGCAACAAATGAGGCTTGAAATTACCACCTGTTTGTTTAGAATGGGGCCTCATGAACAGTTTGTTCGTGAACAGCAGATTGGGCTGTTTGTGGATTTTTTTTTTGTATTGCTGTTCGTGCCCATCTCTAGTCATAATCACCTTGATGGGTTGTTCAGCATTTGAAACAAGCTGTATTTGTCATGATTTTTGTACTGCACAGTCAATGGTGTTCTGTATGGCAGCTTGGCTTGCGATAGAGTAGAGAAGAATGATGTAACCTGCTTTGGGTCTCCCATGGGAGAAAAAGTGGGGTATAAATGAATTAAAATAAAGGAAATGTTCCCACTTGTGGCAAGAGATCTCTCCAACATCAGCAGGTGCTTCCAGCTTCCACTCAGATGAAATGACAGACAATTGCAGCGGGGGTGGGGGTGGGCCATGTCCCAATGCACTGAAGTCACTCCCCATACACCCAGAAGTGATGTTAGTGCATCAGCAGATGCACAGCTTGGGAGTTAACCTGGGAAAATCAGCAAGGCTAGAACACAAAACAGAGAAGCCATGCAGCTGCCATCACCATCCTGGGCAGATCCTAGCAGATCTACTCAGAAGTTAGACTTTATTCAATCGGACTTACTCTCGGGAAAGTATTCTTAGGATCACACCCTGAGAGAACACCATAAAGTGCCTCTGTTGTCAATTAATATATATATATATATGGACAGGTAGGTTAAGATGATGAGAGTGGTAGTGGTAGATCAACAGATTTGGGAAAGCAGTCCAAGACAAAACAGATGTAGTACAGCTTAAAGCTATTTGGAGTGCTCCCTAAAAAAGTGAACTTTTCCAAGAATTTTAGGGATCTCCTCATGATCAAATTGCAATTAGAGCAGAGGTATGTTCACAGACCAATGACCTTCGACTATTTTTGTGCAGTCTGGGTTACAACCATGAGAAGAAACTGGGTAAGAAATTAGACTGTAACTACCTCCACTGTTCGTTGTAGTTATAACTCTGTCTTTTCAAGGTAATGACATTGTGTTTTGCTTCTCCTGGCATATATAACTGACTCTAAAAGAAAAAAAAATGGAAGAGCAGAAATGGAAGTTCAGGGTTCCAAGTAGGTACTCAACAAGACTGTTTTTATTGTGCTTAGTGATCTGGATAAAAGCATCTTTCAATACGTTGAAACCCTTGAGCATTCTGAATCAGAGAAAGTGGATCATATGATCCTCCTGCTAACAGGCTAAATCATTCTGAGACCAGGATAAGCACCCCAGTGTGAGACTGTTTCTGTTGAGGGCATGATCGTATCACACAACGATGGAAATGAAGGCTCTGGAATGGATAACAAATAGACTTGCTTTTTCTTGGGGAACTTTAGGTGCCTTCACATTTGAGAAGCCTGGCTGATGGAGGCAAAAAGAAGAAACTGCTCATAACTGCTCATAATTTGGCATCTTTCTCTTTTTTTATCCATCTGTAAGTCTAGAAGGAATTTTTATCTTCAAATTCTTTATGAATTTATTCATTGGCATCGTGGCTGAAAAACACAGTGATGCTTTGCATCGAAGAAAGATGTTTTGACCAGATCAGTTCAGTTTATTCAAATCGAGCGTCCCAAAAGTCCATTAATTGTTGGACTCTTGAGTTTTGAAATTAGAAGATCAGTTTTGTGTGTACAGGAGTCATATCTACACCACAAAGAATGAGTCTCAGAGCAGTTCAATTGTCTTGACTTCCTTCAAATGATTTTGAAAAATGTAGTTTGATAAGTGTGTGTGTGAATTCTCGGTTAGAAATGTCTAATTTCTACATTCCCAGCTAGAGATGGGCACGAAATAGAGGAAAAATGAAATGAGCATTTTGTGTTTCATTGCATTCCACGAATCACGAATCATGAATTTTTATTGTCCCATTTCATGAAACGATTTGTTAGTTTTGTGATTTGTCAGAACCCAGGGCACTTCAATAGTCCCCATCGTACCCAGAGATGCCAAACTCACAGGGAGACTTCAGCCAGCTCTCTTGCACCCACCCTCATCCAACAGGCCAGCAAGAACAAATAAGAATATAAGCAAAGAAAATTAAAGAAAAAAAAGTAGGCCTCAGTCAAGCTAGGCCCCAGAGCCAAGCAATGCCCTGAGATTGGGGTTGGGTGAGGTGGAGGAAAGAAGGAACCCTCATCCAGCGACCTTCCCAGCAAGGTCAAGAGCTGAAAATAAGAAAGAGGCTTTTCAGTCTCTTTAAAAGCAGCAGCAAATCCAGCCAAAAGCTCCCAATTCCACTCTCATTCCAAATCCCAGCAACAGGTCCTCTCTCTTCCTCTGTCTACTGGAACTGAAAAGCACGAGGCAGAGAGCTGTGCCTTATATAAGAAATGCTGACATAGAGCAGAACAAGAGGTCTGTAGTTGGCAGACAGACCTGCCTAACAGGGTTTGGAGGGATGAGATGGGTGTTCCCATGGCTACAGAAGGCCCATCTCTTCAGTTGCCTAGGGGATTAACCCCCCCTGGTCCTTACTGTATACGGCAGAATGGAAGCTCTCCTGTTGGCAGGGAGAGCTGCCTATCAAAGTTATGTGGGCTAAGATTGCGGTTTCCAATGGCAACAAAAGGTCCGCAGACATTCCGGGCCTATGTTGCCTAGGGAATCAATGGATCAGCACCAGCCTGTCTGGCATCACAAATAATTCACGAATCGAACAAATCAGCCACAAAAGTCGTGAATTTAATGAAAACCGTGGCCCCACAAAACACATTTCACAAAACACGAATCGGCTCAAATTTGATTCATATTTTGATTCGTTCCCATGTCTATTTCCAGCTACTCCTGTAGTGGCAGCTGAGCTCCAATTCCATCCCCACCCCCACACAAATTACCTCAGGGCATCTCTAGATGATACTTTTCTGCACAAGAATGCACACATTTTAACATGTTCCATGGAATCATGTGGCAGCTTCTAAAAGTTGCTTCTTAAAAAAAGAGAACTCAAAGGTTTCAGAATGTCTCTATGGGAGGAGGAAAGGCTCATGTCCACCAACACACTTTTCTAGTGTGAAAATTTTATTTATTTATTTATTTATTTATTTATTTATTTATTTATTTATTTATTTATTTATTTATTTATTTATTTATTTTAGCTAAGAAGCAGAATAGTGGAGGGCTTGTGGGGACATCCTCAGCAGTTACAGACAGTTCGTCTTCAGAGCATATACATCCCTGGATAATCCTGTGCCTATGCAGAAGAATCTATCAGCACCATGGTATATGGGGAACAGAGGTTTCAGTATTAAATATTTAATCTGTTTTGCAGATAATCTTTGAATGCAGATGGGGCGGCAGGTGCCTAAGTTTTATTTCCTTTATTTATACCCTGCCTTTCTCCTCAATGGGAAACCGAAGTGGCTCATATTATTCTTCTCTCATTCTTTTTATCCTCACAAAGACAACTCTGTGTGGGTTAGGCTGAGAGGGTGTGACTGGCCCAAGGACCTCCAGCAAGCTTGAAAAGCAGTGTGGGGATTTAAACCTGGGCCTCCCAGATCCAGCCACTATGACACACTGGCACAGCTTGTTGAATGAGGATGTGATTCACAGTGCTGGTGCAAAGAAAGGTGAATAAATTTAGCAATGGAGATGGGCATGAATCAAAATACGAACCAAAATTCATGATGAACCAGGCTGGTTCATGGTTCGCAAACCAGTAGTTCGTCAGATCCCATTTCTGATGAACCACCATGAACTTTAGGCTGGTTCATTTGGTTCATTTGTTGGTTCATCACTGCAGACAGCCTGGTGCCGATTAATCAGTTTCCTGGACAACAGGGGTGGTCTTCCTGAAGACCTTCTACTGACTCAGAAGTGACCTTCTGCTGGCCTGGAAGTGACCTTCTGCTGACCCAGAAGTGACGGTTTTCTGACCTGGGTGTGTTGTTTTCATGAACCAAGTGAACTGGTTCGCAGACCAGGGGCAGGTTTGTGAAAGTTCACGGTTTGTGAAATTTGACGAACCATGAACCACATGGTTTGTTTTTCTTCCAGTTCATGCCCATCTCTAGTTAGCAAAGCAGGAACATTTGGTTCATAAACTGTCACTGCTTTCCAAAGTTGTGGATCTTAAATTTCTAAAATATTCACTCACCTTCTGATTCTGACACTATCACTAGTTGTCTGAGGGAAAGGCATATCAATTTAATTAGTCAGTCCAAGCCTTGTAGATAAGGCCAAAGTAGATATTGCCTTCAAGTTATTCAGGGTTTTTCCCCCCTGAAAACGTGAAGACCAGAAATGTACTTTAAAAAAAAAAAAACTGACAACAACTTCCGTTGAAAGATGCTGGTGGCTGCTCTGTTGCCTCATATACATAATCATTTCTGACCACAGTTTTATTGCTGGGGGGCATACAACTGATGCTGTTAACTCCTGTCAGGAGTCTATGTACAACAGGGACTACAATAGTTATTAATAGCTGCTTCACTGACTTGCCAAGTGGAATTATTTACTTCTGTTTTGTGGCCGGCAGACCATTTCCCTCCCTTCTGTATCAGAAACTACTTTTGAACATCCTCTCCATTTCAGGTTTGCCATATAACACACAAAGGGATACCCATGGGGAAAAATAAAACCTCTTGTGAGGTGGAATTCACTTTGGCTTGTTTTTTTAGATTCCCCACCCCCACCCCATGCTTTCTGTCCATTCCATGTAGAATCTATTTACATGACAGAGCAGTTTTTTTGTTTCAAATTTAGCACTCTTTTTCTTGCTGTCAAGGCAGTGGGAAATTTGAAATGAGACAAAACAAAAACCAACCCAAGAATTTGTTTTAAAAAAGTCTCTAGTATTTGTAAAATATTTTGAATGTGAGCTGAAGGCTTTCAAAGGATAGAGAACCAAATTTGTATGCTAAATCTCAACATCTGATTGGAGAGGCATGAGGGTTTAAAAGCTCATTACTAAGGTTTGAATAGAAAGATGTTCAGAGTCTGTCGCACTTTGAAGCTTTCTTGCAGATGGGATAGACTTTACTGTACAAGAAAGAGCACAAAAGGTTCTTTTTCTAAAAAAAAAAATCTGGCTAGAAAGTAAATTTTTCAATCTCTCCCCCAACCTAACACATTATGAGGCCAAATATAGTAAATTCTAAAAGCCTTTTTAGATCCTTGAAGACTTACAAAAATATGTTGACAGGGTTTTAGAGCAGCAGGAAAGTTTAATAAAATTCAGTTCCTGTGATCTGACTGGAGAGAATTTTTTAAAGAATCTCTACACTTCCCCAACCCCATCAATCAGATTATATGTTACAGTCAGAAAAAAAGGACCTTCGCAGAATTTTTGAAGGAATCTTGAAAATAATATCCTTCTCCCCCATCTAAATGGAAAGCCTTGGGTCATGGGAGGGCGAGGCTGCAGCAAGAAGGCCGGAATCATCCTCCTTCAATCTTGAATGAGTAGACCAAATTCTACTAACTAGAGTTTAGCCTACAGGGGAGAGAGGTACGTCCTGTTGAATCCCTCTTCCAGCTGAATGCTCCCTGCCATGTGGCATATTGTTCTGGGGTCCCTGACCAGAAGATCTTTAGGAGTTGCTGAAGGTTTCATGGGCGTGTGTGTGTGTGTGTGTGTGTTAAAACTCACTTTTGTGAATCTGTTCTTTCTATGGAAGCACAGGATTCGATGCCATGTATTTCTCTCCTCCTTGTCCTCAGTCTAATATTTATAGAAACACAGCCATATTCTAAGACTTTACAACATAGTGCAATTCCATTTGTTATGCTCAAGCAGTCACCAGTCTGAGTTGCGTCACACTCACTGGTCATGGTCAGGGGGCTGATAATTTATCAAGCTTTTGGGATGTTTCCAAGGGAATTTGTGTCCATTTGTATAATTAGACTTTTTTTTCACATGCTTAGACTACATTCTTGCAATTGCCACCCCATTTTTTTTTTTAATAAAATTTTTATTGGAATTAGAATCATTTGATTTCACATTACAATCAATTCCCGTTTCCCAATTTCTAACCCCCTCCCTTTCCCCCCCTTTTTTTAGACTTCCAACAGTTTTCCAACCCTTTGTCCCTTTTCCCTTACTCATTTTAAATTCTTCTATCTAACAAACATATACTTTCCCTTTAATCTAAGCAATAATTCTTTAACTATTTTTAACACTCTGTACCCTATCTTTAAGTAACTTCTTCCGTATTAGACAAACAATTTGTCCCTTTTTCCATAATTTCATAATTTCCTGGTTTCAAATATTTCTATAAACCATATACCATATAAACCATATAATCCATGCGTTCATATAAGTCAACCAATTTAATTTATATTCTGTATATTACTTTTTCTACATATCTTGTCTTCATTCTACTTTAGTTATATTTAATTATATTATTAATTTCCTCTTTCTTTAATTATACATCTATATAACTATCGTCAAAAGTTATCAATCAATTTGATCCATATGTTTCTTCAGGTAGACTTATTCAGTTTAACATGTTACACGTTTATACCAGAAACAGTATTAATTAGTCGGTCCTTATAGTTAGTTATTTTCTATCCATATTCTATATATTTTTCTATATATAACAATCTAACAAGATAACTGCTTAGACATTTTCATTTCTCTCTCTACCCTCCGGTAAAGTCACCCCCCTCTACATTTTGTCATGTTTCAATAGTTCTCAAACTGCCACAGTTCTCCTCCCACCTCCCATTTCTTCAACACATATTGCTTCAGCTTCTCCCAGTCTGTGTTGAACTGTCCTGGGTCCAGATTTCTCAATTTTCTTGTCATTTTGTCCATTTCGGCCGCAATTGCCACCCCATTTTTAAAATGCACAAAGGAAGGAAATCCTATTGAGATTTTTTGACTTGAGACTTTAAACTTAGATGTCTCTTTGTGTCTTCAGTGTCTGCCTGCCCATGAACCTGGCTAATTTTGCAATCAGTTCATACAATCAATGCATGAATAGGAGCTGCTGATTGTGCAGGTACTAAAGTAGGCAATATAAGGTGTCAGGTGCAAAGCTGCTAAGCATCGTATTCAAAATGGATTTCTACAAAACCCATTGAGGCAATCCAATCAGGAAGTCACCGCAGGTGTAATTCAGGCTATTCCATGAAGTTCCCATGACAGCGGTGTTCATGTCTAGCTAATCACAATGTCTAATTTACATGCCCTTGCCCCACATAACTAGGTGCTACAAGAGTGGGGGTGGTGGGGGTACTTTCCCAGTTCCATAATATCAAGGCATACATAAGCTGTACTAGGTAGTAAAGAGCAGAAAGGGAAAATGTGTTTTCACTTTAGAATGCCAGCCACACATCTAGTATAATCTGTAGTTTTGTCCTTGGATATATGAAGGTTTTGAACACTGTGGAAGCCAAATCTCTGTGCTTTTATGACCACGAAGTTTGGTTTTGTTCAGCCATACTTCTTCAAATGTCTTTTCGAACAATTAACACCTGGCAAATACTTTGTCTGATTTTGTAGGATAAGGAAATGATACATCATGACCTTTCTTAATATGATAAGAAGAGTTGAATCATTAAGTTAAGTAACTGATCTTAAAGTAATTAGCTGGGGAACTTTTAGCATTAGTTCTTGGACATTTCGCTGCATTGAAATGCATGCCCGCTATTTTGTATGTGTATATTTGTGTGTGTGTTTAAAGTACTGATGAAATTAATTTACCAAAAGATCTCCATTAGTTATAAGGGTATTTTTGGACAAAATTATTAAATGAAAGAAATCTAGTACAAAGCAGTTAATGAAGTAAGCACAAATAATATTAAAAAGATTTCAATCATGATAAGGAGGATTTGAAATAATTATTTTTAAAAGTATACATATTTTAAATAATTGATAAAGAGACAATACACTAGAAAGATTTTTTTAAAATGACTTCCTAGTGAAATTAAACAGGAACTGCTTGGCATAGATCATGTAGGTGACATTTCCTATAGGTTCTATCAGTCTGCAAAGTATACCTTGATACCCTCTCAATTGTGCTGCCTACATGAAATGTCACCTACAGGATGCATGCCATGGCAGTTTGTGTCTGAGCTAAAGCCCTGTACATTATCGATGCCAATGGGGCTTGGCTGGCTTAGGAAGAGAATGTTATGCATGACAAAGTCAATATGCACATGTGCCACTATGCAAATAGAGCAACATGCATAGTTCTCTAACTTTGATACATGTAGTATTGCCAGCTTCCAGTTGGGGCCTGGAGATCTCCTAGATCTACAAGCGATCGCCAAAGATCAGTTCCCCTGGAGAAAATGCCTGCTTTGGAGGGTGGACCTTATGGCATTATACCCCATTGAGGACTTCCCCTTTGCCCAACCTGCCCTCTCCATGCTCCATTCTCAAATATTCCAGGATTTCCTAACCCAGAGTTAGCAACTAGAGGTGGGCACGATCCAAAAAGAATTATCGATCAAGCTGATTGTGGATCCGCGCCAGCGACGACCCCAAATCACCGATCCACACCGATAATCTCCTGTTTCCGATCTGTGGATCAAATCGGGGAGTGGGAAGGTGGGTGGTGGCAGCGACCACTGGGCCCGGTGGGCACGAGAAGGTGGCGATGAGCCGCCTCCCCTCAGGGAGGGGACGTTCACACACACACACTTAGAGCAGAGGGGGATGAAGTTTTTAACCCAGTGACAAGCCGCCTCCCCTCAGGGAGGGGACGTTCACACACACACACACACACACACACACACACACTTAGAGCAGGGAGCAGGGGGAGTTTTTAACCCGGTGACGAGCCGCATCACCTCAGGGAGGAGATGTTCACACACACACACGCACGCACACACACACACACACACACACTTAGAGCAGATGGGGGGGAAGTTTTTAACACGACCCTGCCTCTCCAAATAGAGAGAGAGAGAAACCCCGTCAACATGTTTCAGCCAGCTTTTACAAATCAGTAGCTAGAGGCAGGCAGCTGAGGAAGAAGCCGGTTGCTGGGGAGCTTGATAACAATTAATGTGCTCTTATCACCTTGAATAAGAAGAGTATAGAAGAGGATAGAAGCCTGAGTTCTGTAATCAAGAGGACCGTGACAAAGGACTCTAACACTTGTTCACCAGATGACTGCCCAGGAGGAAGAAATACGAAACGGGTATTGGAAAAAGTTGCTTCGCAGCATCCCGTCGGCAACTATGCCCATTGGCTTTATTATTCCCTATATGGCATTGGACTGGTGATTACTCTAGATCTCTACCTGGCTGCGCTATCTTGCAAATTTATGTATTAACTCATGTGAGCTTTAAAAGTTCTTGTATTTAGAAAGGCATTGATACAGTTTATAAAATCTATAGTGTGTATTGTATTATAATGGTTGTATGAATTGTCTATTGTAGTGTTATTTATTGCACTTGAGCACTTTGCACTTTGCACTTATGCACTTTGCACTTATGAACAATATAAATTGAATTTGTATATATTTCCCTCCCAGTTGTGTTTTTTGTGCTAGCTTTTACAAAAAAGCAGGGACAGAAACCTCCATTCATCCCCACCCAATTTTAAAAGCAAGCAGCCAGTCTTCCAAAAGCATATTTTAAACACACACACAGAGCCGCGAATGAGGTTTTCCCACAAAATACAGTGTTTTAAAAGCAGGTTAAAAACAGAAAGTGACAGACAGAAAAACAGCCATTCCTCCTACAAAGCCCCGTTTTTTAAAAAATCAAAAAACGTTTGGAGTGTCCATGGCTACAGAACACCCCCTTCCCCCTCCCTCCCCTGGGTCTCTTCTCTCAACTGGTGGTGAGTGTGTTGCTGCTCCGTAGTTGTAAGGAAGCCCTGCTGATCAAGAAAAGCTGGGCTTCCATTCGGGTTTCCAGGGCGACAGAAGGAGGGCAAACACAGCTCAGGCATTCCCCTGGCTCCATTGCCCCGGGAATAGATTACAGGTGCCTGATTGTCTGCATCCCTGATCAGATCCCGATGGCCCTAATCAAGCCCCGATGAAGCCCCCCCCCCCGAATGCTGGATCGGTCGCCGTGGATGGCACTGATCCGCTGGGTCCCGATCACGCAAACACCATTATCGTGGGTATTTTACTATCGTAATGCTGATTGTGCCCATCTCTATTAGCAACTCTTGGTACTTGAGATAAGAAACTCCGATGAGGGTATGCATTTTTGAATATTGAAGCCGGAAAATAAATGCATTACTCATGTCACCCAGAAAGATGGATATACATATTGGGAAGATTGTGTGTGTGGTGCTTTCACCATAGGGTTGCCAGGTCCCTATACCCTCCCAGAGGGAGTGGAGGGGGGAGCACAGTACTTAATGGCAAGATCTTCATCTCGCATGCACGCTCCTGGCACCAATATGATTACATCACTTCCGGAAGTGACATCATTATGATGATTATGAGAGTGCTTCCGCACTCTGCATGGAACTGATTCTTTGAGAATTGGCTCCAAGCAAAGCACACTTCTGGAAGTGATGTCGTTGCATCTGCTGGAAGTGTGCATGCCTTGTGTGTTTCAGAGGCATGATTGAGTTGGCTGGATCCAACATGATATGGAATATATCATACGTTGTTATCTAACGGCAATTACCACCCTTTATAAAAAACCTCAACCGTGTGATGCCATTTGGCATATCTCTCATTTCAATTCATCACTGTCTGTTGTTACATACAATAATTGTTTTTCTGGTATTGATGAGAAAGGAAGTAGAGAAAGATCTAGATCACAGAGTGTGTGTTTTTTTTAAAAAAAAAAGAGTTAGCTCACGTTAACAAGTGTTCATTTAGCTTTGAGAAAGTTGAGAGGGGAAAAAAAGAAAACAAACTTCCCTGGTAGCAATTTTAGAATTCCATCAGGAAGGGCCTTTAGAGGCTCAAAATGCTTTGGGCTTTTAAAGAAAAAAAAATATATTAAAGATATTCACAAGCACCTTTGGAACGGCTTCTTTGTCACATTTATGCCTTGTAAAACTTTCATTTAACAAGGAAAGGTGTTGGATTCCCGGAAGGGCTGCAGGATTTCAGAAGCAGTAAATTTCAGACTCCCCCCCTGCTCCGCATTCTTGAAACACCTGCAACACAGTTTGTATTAGAAACAACGACAGACCATAAGCTATAGCACCATTAAAAGAGGAAGTTTAAAGCACTACACTGCTTTGCTTTAGCAGGCGGAGGGAAAAAAGGCTTCTGAAATTTACTGCAGCCCTGCAAAGTTTATGACACAATGCGTTCTAAATACCGCAATCTTGTTTTCATGAATACTAAATTACAAAAAACATTACTGTTTGCAGACTGTCATGCCCTGCTGTAATGAAAGCTAGCCTGATATAAATTGCATTTTATCAGTGTTAATCAAGGATCATCATATTTGATTACAAGGTTTTTCTGTTCATCTCCAGTTTATTTTTTTTTCCCTGTCAGTCAACACTGAAGGTTGCTTTCATTCAGAATGCAAAACCGTTCTGCTCAGGAAGTACAAGAGCCGAACAAGTTTGGGATCCATTGCGGTTAATATGAGTTGAATATGGAATGTACAGAAATATGGATGACTATGCATGTTCATGTAAAATTGTGGGAAATGCACAAACCCACAGTATGCGCAAGATATTTTGCTCACTGTCCAGACCATACGCATACTCTCCAACTGACACTGGAGAACAGGCCCAAGTGGACAATATCAACCAAGTAAAAGTTGCATTGATTGAGCCCAGTGGAGTTACAGATCCGGTTCAAGGTGTTAACCTTGATGTTTAAAGCCCTTCACGGACTGAGACTAGCATACCTGCAGGACTGCCTCTCCCTTTACATCCTCTGAAGGGCATTGTGCTCTGCAGACAAGCAACTCCGGGTGGTCCCCAGCCCCAAAGACATCTGTCTGGCCTCGAACAGGGCCAGGGCTTTTTCTGCCTTGGCCCCTGCCTGGTGAAACGCTCTCCCACTGGAGATCCAGACCCTGTGGGACCAGTTACAGTTCCACAGGGCCTGTAAAACAGAGATGCTCCACTGGACCTTTGGCCAGGGGATGTCCCCTCCTCCACCTAACACCGCCACTTTTTCTGTGACTGCATTTGGCCATGTGATGTGCCCATATGTTATGGCATATATGCAGACTCCCAATTGCTCATCTCAGTAGCCTATGTATAAGGTGCCTGGACTATTTTAATGACTGTTTTAAGATTGCTACTGATTTTACAGTTCTTATGATTAATTTATTGTATTTTAAGGAAGTTGTGAGCCAACTGAGCCCATTCTTGGGAAGGCAGGGAATAAATTAAATAAAATAATAAATAAATAATTTGACATATTTCCCACATCATAGACTTCTTTGTCAACATACAAAATGGTTGTCGAGGCTATCAGTCTATGGGGGATTCTGCATGATCGATTTAGATCGGACTTTCGGAGCAGTTGTGTTGCAGTGGAGTCGTACAAATTCACCACTTCCCGATTACACATTAAGGCTTTTGTTTTGCATTGACATTTCATTTCATGATGCTCAAAGTCCATCGCACAGAATTTGCCAGTATAAAAATTAATTCCTCATTGCTTTTTCCAGGGGAAGTGTCGACAGACGTGCGTCTTCTTCATTTTTAATTTTTTCTCTCCAAAAAAAGTTGCTACAAATAAACATTGCATCAAACAAACACATTTGATAGGTCAGAGCATTTCCCGCCAATATCATGGATGAGTATTGGTTATTGACATTTGGAGGGAAAATTGTTACCAATGACCCTGCTTCCCCTCTGCCTCAGAAGCTGTCAGTTGTCAGCGAGCAACAAGTAACAAATTTGGCACATTGAAAAATTGACCCGTTATTAGTCAGCTGTCGTTACATAACACAGGATATGTTCCTACATAGACTTGTAGAAACATTGCAATGTTTTTTATAATTAAAAAAAACCAAGAGTGGAAGGGAAAGGTAGTGGGTGTGGCTTATAAAACATGATTGGCCAATCAAATTAAGTTGATTCAAAGGGTGAGAGAAAAGGTCAAGGGTGGGGAGAACATCGGATAAAGAATTTGGCATGATTAAAATCCCTAATCTGCTGCGAATGGACAAATAAGTCGGGGAAAAGCAGGATGGAAAAAAAACAGACAAAACATGCAGTGACTTCGAAGCTGCTGCTAGGATTGCCTTCCCACGTGTGGAAACACAAAGAAAAATCGAGGTCATTTGGAAGCTGAACAGCAGAAAACCACTAGTGCAGAATCACTCTATTTTAGATAACAGATCTCTGATCATTTTATATTCTCAGTCCTAAATTTTTGTATAAAGTGGGCAGTTAGTATAACCAGCTTGAGAGAGCCACTATGATTTAGTGATTAGCATGTAAAAGTCAGGTTTGGAAGATTCAGAATTCAAATCCCCACTCATCCAGGAATCTCAGAGCCAAGCTAGACATGTAGGTTTTTAAAGAGTTGGGTCTGGATTCCCCAAACCCAACTCAAGTTCCTTCAGCCATAGAGCAGCTTTTGGAATGGCTGTTAAAAAATAACAGAGAGCCCAAATGGCCACTGAATGCCTCTGATGGGGAGAGAGGGCTCCCCTGCCCAAAAAATCATTTCTCTATGTTGAAATAGCGGCAGGGGGGGGGAGTTTTTTCCCTGTTTTTACCACTCCACGTGCATCAAATACTCCGTATATTCTTCCTAGGGCCTCCCAAAACCTGGAAC
Source organism: Eublepharis macularius (assembly GCF_028583425.1). Lineage (NCBI taxonomy): Eukaryota > Metazoa > Chordata > Lepidosauria > Squamata > Eublepharidae > Eublepharis > Eublepharis macularius. The sequence goes on along the minus strand of NC_072792.1, from coordinate 29,487,869 downwards.
TGGCCCTAGTAAAACTGTAGAGTTTTACTGAAATACACTTTATATATGTCTCCCCTCAAAGTCAACTTGGAGACTCCATTTGGTGCAGAACGCCACAGCTTGGTTATTATCAGGACAGGAGCTAAACTGAGCTTGCATATTATTCCCATTTTGCAGTCACTCCGGGCCAAGCTACAAGTGACGAATGACACTTGAACGGCAAGTGGGTTGAGTGGAGCGCAAGTGAACAGGGAGAAATACACTTGCCGTTCAAGTGTCATTCGTCACTTGTAGCTTCGCCCTCCAACAGCCCATCAATCAGGGTTACCAGGTCCAGGTTGGGAAATTTCTGGAGATTTGGGGGGTGGAGCCTGGAGACAGTGGGGTTTAGAGAGGGGAAAGGCCTCAGTGGGGTATAATGCCATAGAGTATACCCTTCAGAGCAGACATTTTCTCCAGGGGAACCAGCCTCTGTTGCCTGGAGATCAGTTGTAATTCTGGGAGATCTCTAGCTACCACCTGGAGGCTGGCAACCCTACCATCAATTTCTGGGATCAATTCAAGATTTTGGTTATCACATACAAAGCCCTCCATGGCCTTCCTCCTTCATGTCTGCAGGATCACTTCATCCCCAATGCTCTGTCACAACCGCTTCATTCATCTGAGCAGGGCCTTCTGCAGATTGCACCTTTCAGTTGGGCAGAAAGAACAGCTGCCTGTACATGTGCATTCTTTTCTTTATAAAAATGGAGTTGAATTTCTGTTTTTATATATATAAACATAAAATGTAGCTCGTTCTCAGGCTTTGAATTCTGCAACTCGGTTATTTTCAGGTGTTAGGAGAAGAATGAATATTACCCCCATTCTGGGATCACTAATTACCTATTACTTACCAGGCTCAATTCAAGGTATTGGCTATCACATAGAAAACTTCACAGACTTGGTGTGGCATATCTATGGGAACACCCCTCTCCTTAAGTTCTACTACTGCACCTTCACTCATCTGAACAGGACCTTCTGCAGGTGCCACCTTGCACATGGGCAAAATTGGCAGCTGCCCATACACATGCATTCTCTATAGTGGCCCCCATGTTATGGAACAGCCTATCTGAAGAGGCCAGGGAGCCGCCCACTTTGCTGGCTTCCTGCAAACTATGCAAAACTGAATTATCCAGGATGGCCTTTTTACCAAGGCAATAGAGCTGTACTATAAGGAAATGGCTTGGAGAGATGCAGTATTCTATGTGCTGCCTGATGTTGCAAGTATACTCCTACCGGGTAGTTCTGCGTTGTTTCATATGTGATATCAATCTGTCTCTTATCAGTATGTTTGTGCTTTGTTGCAGCATTTTTTCCGGCTCTGTATCAGGTTTCTGCTTGTTTCCAGATTTCTATTATCCTTACACTACTGTATTGTTATTGAATGTCCCTGTCGATGATTATATAAACTTATACTGAGTAATCTACCTTGCATCACAGTGAGAAAGGGGATTTATAAATAACGTAAATAAAATAAATAAAAACAAGAATTTTCTGCATCACTTCTGCTCAACAACATTTTTTTAAAGATTATGTTTAGATTATTATTATTTTTTCTTGCAGGAGCAGTAGCAGGAAATGATAGCAGAGGGTAGGGGATTATCAGTTCCCCTCAGGAAAATGGCTGCTTTGGAGGATGGACTCTATGGTATTCTAGCCAACTGAAGTCCCTGGCCTTCTCAAACCCATCCCTCCTTAGGATCCACCTCCAAAACCTTGAGGTATTTCACATCCCACAGCTGGCAATCCTATAGGGTAATCTGAGGTGGCAAAGAGCTCCTCGTTCATGCCAGTATCCAAGTGGGAAGTTAAGGGAACTTCTAGGCCTTGTTATGCTTCTTTCTTCCTTTAGCGTTTGTTTATCCTCAAAGTTCTTTTCCACATTTCTGCTGCACTTCAAATGTTACCTGCTAAATACTATCATGAAGCCCCCGAGGCACAATGAATAGCACTTAAAAGAAATGTGTAAAACTGGTGTGTGAATATCAACGGCATCTATTATATTGTGTCCATTGTATCATTGATAAACGGTGTCAGAACATGACCCTCTCCTCTGTGCCTAGCAACGTTTTAAAATGAACTTTAATTTGGGGGGGGGGGGGTTAAGGTTGGCTGTCTACTTTAGCTGCACAAATCTATGGACCAAGACAGAGAAACAAGAGCCTTTATATAATTTCATTATCTGCTTGGTCACCAGGAGAAATAATTTCTTACTTTCTGGATCAGACCAAAGGGTCATTCAGTCCAAGATTTTGTTTCCTAAAGTGATCAACCAGATGCCCCCAGAAAGTCTATAATCTGGGCATTTACCCCTCCCCTATGGTATTCAGACGTACACCACCTCTCAACATGGAAGCTCCAAAGTTATTGATGGATCCACCCTCCATTAATGTGTCTAATCAACTTTTCAAGCCATATGCTAGCAGTCATCACTACATCTTGTGGCAGTGAATTCCATAAGTTAATTATGTATTTCAAGAAGAAAAACTCGCTTTTGTCTGCTCTGAATCTCACAGCATCATACCAGCATCAGGCCAGTGACATGATGTCACTTCACAAAGCTGCTTTCTAAAAAATTTCCCCGCCCACTCTTGGTGAGCCAGCGGACAAGGAAGGCCAGGTCTCCCTAGTTAGAAGATAACCCATAAGATCAGGTTCAAATCTGCATTTGTCCATAAAGCAAACTGAGAGACCTTGGTCCACTGTCCCTTGGCTTAATCTAGATCACAAGGTTGTTCTGGAGGATAACGAGGGAGAAGGAAACATGTACCTTTTCTTTTATCCATGCTCAATGGAGCTGAAATCTTCTAGGCCTTGTTACTCACCTGTTAAAGAAGTATGGCTGTGCAATAGAAAAGACAACATGTTTTAGTTTCAGAAAGTTCATTTGTAAAAAAATAAAAAATGCTGCTACATCTGCAGAGCTACCTTGTGAATGAATGCCTCTTAATACATTCCCAGAGTGCTGACAGCAGGAAAATGTCCCAGTAGTTCTTTTTGTGCACAAACAGGAGACAGATAAATATTAAGAACTCGGCTTCTGTGAAGCTGTTGCTATCCCTGCAGGTATCTAAAGACAGTTCACTTCTCCTAGTACCTAAACTTCTTCACTGTGTTGACATTTGCAACCCCGGAGGACAGTCACACTCCACTGAGCCGATCTAAGGCATTGGTTCAGCTGTATCAATTGTCCGGGAATCTATTTCCCAGTTTACAAAGCTAAACTACCTTTGGCAACTTATTTGGAAAAAAGCAATCTCTGCTTCATTGCTTCTCCCCGCACACCAACGTGCTACTTTCTGGTGCATTCTTGTAAGGATCTGCTTAAATGAGCACATTGATGGGAGGCAGTTTAAAACTGTACCATAACAGAGAGAAATAAATTTGGAAATAATTACTTTCCAGCCTTTAATTTATGACTTGCCACAAAAAAATGGGTTAGATCATAGAGCCACGTATGTCTAGATTAGTACTTCAAGAGAAAAAAGAAGGATTCATAAACTTTACCTAATAGGGAATCCTGGGGTTGGGTTACTGATGAGGAGGGGTATGGATTCCAGGCAGTCCCCTCCCCCACTTGCAATTTCACTTAGGCTTGCCAACTCCAGCTTGGGGAATTCCTGGAGATTTTAGGGGTAGAGCCTGGAGGTGGCAGGGCTTGGAGTGGGGAGGGACTTCAGTAGGGCTGCCACCCTCTGGTGGGGTCGGGACTAGACATGGGCCCGATCCCAAAAAAAATTCCGATTCAACCATCTGTGGATCTGGGCTGCTACCGAACGCAGGCCACCGATTCTAAACGATCAACTCTTGTTTCCGGTCCACAATCGGGAATCGGGGAGGCCAGCGCCCAGGGCAACCGTAGTCAGGCTCTTGAGCACGCACACGTGCTCCTGAGTCACCCCTGCCCATGCAGCAAGCTGGCTGTCCTGGTGCGCTGCGGAGCTGGTGGCAGCACGAGTGGCTCGGAGACCTGCCATTCACCTGCCCCACAAAACAAGGGGCGGCTGGCTTGCCCGCGTGCCCCTTCTCCTGGGGAAAGGTGAACGGCGCAGGCGGCCTCCCAGCCACCCACACTGCCTTTTGCCTTTCCCCAGGACAAGGGGCGGCCGGCTTGCCCACGTGCCCCTTGTCCTAGGGAAAGGCGAACGGCGCAGGCGGCCTCCCAGCCACCCGCACTGCCTTTTGCCTTTCCCCAGGACAAGGTGCGGCCGGCTTGCCCATGCACCCCTTGTCCTGGGGAAAGGCAAATTGTGCAGGTGGCCTCCCAGCCTCCCGCGCTGCCTTTGTGCCCACCCCCTTCCCCCTCCCTTCCCTGGGTTGCTGCTCCGTGGTTGGAAGGAAGCCTGCTAATCAAGGAAAGCTGAGCTTCCATTCGTGTTTTGAGGGCGACAGAAGGAGGGCAAACACAGCTCATTTCCCTGACTCCATTGCCCCGGGAATTACTAGCACCAGAGTGTCTGCAATTCCGGACAGAAACTGACCCATCCGATCAAGTCTCGAACAAGCAAACTCCCGACCGCTGGATCAGTTGCCATGGACAGAACTGATTAGCTGAGTCACAATGGTGAAAACACCAAAATCGGGTTTTTTTTGGAAATTGTAATTCAGATCATGCCCATCTCTAGTCAGGACATCCTCTCAGGTGCTGCTTCCCACCACCATCACCTGGCTGGCAGGGGAGGGGAGAGATGGGGAAACAAAGCACTTATTGGCTGCCATGCATGCTTGTCAGTGACCCAGTGATATCACCAGTGACACGCCAATGTCATTTCCTTTGCACCCAGAAGTGACATCGGCAAGAAACTGGGTGAAGCCATAATATTTTTGCTGAAATACCAGAGTAGTTAAGGCAGGCTAGTGACATGATGACGTCACTTCCAGAAGTGGTATCAACATATTGTGGGCAACATCATTATGTTGCCAGCAAGCCTATTTGGTAGCCCACGAGTCCTCTTCCCAATCCATGTGGTCTCTCCTGACAACCCTGGACTTCAGGACAGTAGAATGCCACAGAATCCACCTTCCAAAGCAGCCATTTTCTTTAGGGGAACTGGGTTTTTTCATCTGGAGAGCAATTGTATTTCCGGGAGATCTTCAGGCCCCATCTGGATGTTGGTAACCTTGCTCTTACTTGGCTCCAATGACTACAAAGCTTCAGTAACAGTTAAAAGCCAATCTAATCCATAATTATTCATTTTAACTCTTCGTTTGACTTGAAACAAGGGCTGTCCTGCAATGAATTTGCTAAAATTTCAAGTCAAGTTAAGGGTTAATTAACAAAGGAAATTACAATAAAGCTGAACTGCTCATCCCTCCCCCTTTCTCATGCATACAATATCTGAAAGTGGAGACGTGCTCATAAGCAGAGCTTTTTTTTCTGGGAAAAGAGGTGGTGGAACTCAGTGGTGGAACTCAGGACTGCACAATGATGTCACTTTGAGTCAGCTGAAACAAAGGAGGAGTTTTTAAAAGTTTAAATCGCCCTTGGTAAAAATGCTCACATGGCCGGTGGCCCTGCCCCTGATTTCCAGACAGAGGGGAGTTTAGATTCCCCCTCCACACCAAGTGGCACAGAGGGCAATCTGTTTGGAGATCAGGGGGCAGGGCCACCAGCCCAGTGAACATTTTCAAGAGGTGCCGGAACTCCGTTCCATCGTGTTCCAGCTGAAAAAAATCCCTGCTCATAATCAAATGAAGAAGTCCATGAAAGGTTAGGCTGGAATAAAATTCTATTTGTTCCTAAGATGCTACAAGGCTCCTGTTTATGTTTTCTCTCTGTATTTCTCTCTAGGAGAGAGAATTACAAGCCCACATTCAGTTGGTAGAGAATTGCTAAGGAGGCTGCCCAAGGCCTGAGTTATTTCTCTCTCCCAGACTTAAAGAGCTTAGCTGGGAAGGGGAAACGGATCAGCAGCCATTAGTGCTACCTTGTTGAGAAAAAACAGCATGAGTCGCTGTCTCTTAACAGATAGGGGCAGGTAGAGGGGATGTTATTCAAGTTCTGTATCTGTGTTTAGGGAGTGAGGAAATACTGGGAGCAGAGAATGGAGAAGGATCAGGTGAGTGAATCAGAAAATAGATTGCCAACCACCTCCTAATTTTTATATAGACTACCGTGTTTATTTAGTGCCAACGTGCACCGTGCACGATATCCCTGCCAAAAGATCTTATAAATTACTATAGACAGAAATAGAAGTAGAGATCAAATAGTTCTCATCTTTGGAAAAAAAATGTGATGATTGTCAGAATGTCTGGTTAAAAATATAGAAAAATAACAACTATCATTATTTTAGGGTTGCCAGATGGTATTTGAAATAATATCGGACTCCCCTGGTTAGATCTCTTTGTGAATGTAAAGGGGCTGAGATGATGACATCACTTCCAGAAGGTACATCATTCCCCTCCTGCTACTTGTAGGGTTGCCAACTCCAGGTTGGGAAATTCCTGGGGGTTTTGGTGGCTGGTGCTGTGAAGCAGGTGGCACACACAGTGAAGGCATGGCAGGTGGTAGGCATGGCAGGCAAGCTCCATCAGGCAATGTTCCAGGTCCCTGAGCTGCTGAGTGGCCACATAGGTCAGCCAGCTGTTGGAGCAACACCAGAGTTGCCAAGATGCACACTTCATGGAGCTGCTCCAATGGCAGGGCGGCCAGGCGGGAGGCACTGACCACCATGAGGAGCAGGTGGCAGGGATGTACCATGCACTTCCAGAAAAACATCTTGCTGCTTCTGCCTTCTGGACCTGGCTGCTTGGAGGCTGTTGGGAGTGCAAGGCTGCTCCTGCTGATGGGGCGAGAGCTACGGACAATGGAAGGAGGTGGCTGGCTGAACCCACAAACCACTGCCTCCTCCACTAGGCAGACTCCTCACTCACACCATCCTCTTGCCTTGTCTCAACAGGAGTCCCAAGGAGGAACAGGCGATATATAGGGGTTGCCAAATCCAAGTTAGGAAATTCCTGGAGATTTGGGGATAGATTCTGGGGAACTTGGGGAAGGCAGGGTTTGTGGCGGGAATTAGCTGTAGAGCATGGAGAGGAGGCAGGAAGATGGAGTGTAAGCCCGAGGGCCCATGTTTTCTGCAGCAGCAGCAGTTGATTGGCTGACTGTGCTGGAAGCAGAGAGGGGAGAGGGAGCGGAGACCTGCTGTCCAGCTAGGGCATGAGCACAAAAATACTGGACATTTATGTGTCTATTTTTTATTACATTTCCTCCAGATAATCCAAGAAAACACCACACTTTCCAGGTGAAAACTGGATGCTTGACAACCCTATATGATCTTTCAATGAAAAAGAAATCCAGCAGAGAGAGAACATAGGAAAAATACACTTAGAGGATCATGGATAAGAACATAAATACTTCTTTCATCTTTCTTTGGAAGAGCAGAGAGGAAGGTTTCAAACGTTTGATGTCTGAAGTGTTAGTAATTTATTAGGTGTGGTTTGACAGGAAAGAAAAGATTTCTTGCACAGCTCCTTCCTATTACTCTATGATCAATGAACATTAATTAAAATTGCTTCACAGAATGAATTAAGATGTTCTCAGCTGGAGGGAAATAATTCAGAATGAATGAAATCTTTCTACCTGTAATGGAGGAAACTAGAGCTATATATTCATGGAGGACTGGAGGATGTGGCACTACCTAGGACATTTCTTCATCTTTGCTGATAAGACAATTTACACAACATTTAACCTAAAATGCAATCTCTGTTTTGCACATGGCAAAAAATAAATTATTTTCAGTCTCTCAATAGTATTTATTCTCTTTATTTTATATCATCTGATTCAGCAGTCCAATGCAACTAGTCACTCAAATAGGGCATGGTTACACATGGTGCTATTCTGGTCATTCAGCTCCCAGATTTTCATAACAAGTATTCCATGTATTCTCTGTAACAGTAAGGCATTAAGGGTAAGGAATTAAAAGCTGATTGTACTGAGTTTCTAAATATCCACTGGTTTGACTAGCTAAGGAGAGTTACACTTCCAAATCTTAGGTGCCAACTTAGAACTCCTTGAAAAACTATTTCCCCTTCCTCCCTTTATATATTTGAAGGAGAGAATTCACCACCAGTCCTTAATGGAGAAAGGTTCTCTAGGAATCAGTTTCAGCGTCATATCCCAATGGGATACATGCATGCAAAGGAAATTCTCAGGTTCATCAGACTGACTCGACCATGGTGTTTCAGATGAGCTCTTTTGTACCACAGTGCAAAGTAAGCAGAACTAGTATAATGGCTTATTAAACTCACAGCAGAAGAATATTTCTATTTCAATCTGTTTTCTTCTTTTTAGTTACCTTTTTAACATCCCTTTACGGTATCTTTCTTTTGTGACTTTGGAAAAGTCCTCCACTGAGGGTCAAGCTAGACATGCAGGTTTTTACACAATAGCATGAGGGGAGTGTCCCCTTTTGTTTTTACTGATGCATATGGAGAAGAAAAAAAAAACACATGGGAAACCTCCCTCCTGTGCCATTTTGACATGGGGAAACAGCTTGAGGGGGAATGGAGGAGCCCCTCCTCTCTCCGCGAAGGCATTCGGAGGCTGTTTGGGCTCTTTTTTATTTTTTGACAGCCATTCCCCAAAGCGGCAGTGTGGCTGCAGGGAACATGAGTTTGGTCTGAGGAACCCAGAACCAACTCAGTAGCTTGATCCTGAGTGCATTCCCACATGGGCTCATACCATGCATTCCCTTGCGATCTGTAATTATATTGAAGCAGAGTGTTTGCTGACTAGGCCTTTGGTAGGATATTGGGTCAAAATGCTTGGGTGATGCTTTTCCAATTTACTCTAATTATTCAGGGATAGACCTCTGACCTTTCTGCCAAGTATCTTCAGGAATTGGGGGGAGGATCACTCCCAGCTGAAGGAAGTGGATAAAGTGTGTGAGAGGGGAAAGAACAATATTTGCTACTGCTTATTATAGGTTAGTATGGTCATGTTGTTAAACTTAAAGGTGTGATGCTTAAATTTAATTTATTTCTTTAAAAAAAGAAAGGAAGGGCATAAAGACATGCATTCTGGTTGGGGAGGTGAGATTAAGTTTGCAATTACAATATATCCACTGACATCAAAAGACCCTTTTTAGCCCCAAAGAATTCCCAAGGAGAGATTAACCATTCCTTCTTTTAGTTTGCCATATGAAGGAAAACCAAAACAGCAGAGCATTCTTCACCACCTCTAGGAAGTAGAAAGGATTTTTTTTTTCACAAAAGGGCACATTTTAATAGATTAAAAGGATGGCTTAAACCAGAGAGCTAAAGAAATAGATGTATTGTATTTAAAAATAGAGAGAGAACACATTAATGAAGTGTGAAAAATATCACCCACATTCAGTTATGGAGGAAAGAACTGAGGGAGCGAAGACGCAGGCCTCCTCAGACATTACAAAAAATACCAGAGGAACCAAACCTACACAAGTTAGTACATCCACAGTGAGGTGATGTTGGATTGATTTGGTTCTCTTTCTGCACTCAAGCAAATCCTTCCTAAATGGAGCAAGGAGAGACCATGTGGGACTACTTTTCTAGCTTTTTTTTTAAAAAAAGAGAAAGACGGCCTCAAGAGTGGAGGCAGTGGACGTACGCGACCTCTTCATTTGATGAAGGAGGAAGAGAGATGCAGCTCTGTTCTGCAACGGGAAATGTGATTGCCCTTATATAACACCTCTGGGGTTATGAAGGCTGCTCACAAGGCTGTTTTGCATGGTCACATGACTGATCCCAGGTGACCAGTTGAATATGAAATCTAACTATGACATCATAGTTTAAGTATCCTGCAGGTACCAGGCTGCACACAGGTGAAGTCATCAGCAGCCCATACACAGGCCTTGTCTGTGGTGGCCCCTATCCTGTGGAATGACCTGCCTGAGGAAGTCAGAAGAGCTCCCACTCTCCTGGCTTTCTGTAGACAATGCAAAACCGAATTATTCAAAAAGGATTTTTTTCTCAAATGGGAGGGCTTCATTGTAGGGATGGGGTCTCAGGTGCTTCACTAACAAGTTGGAGATCATAGACTTCATCACCATTTTTGCCTCATATATTATCTGCTGCTTTAAATTATGTACTCCTATGTACAACCATGCTGTCTAATGTTAGTCCTAGAACTGATTATGTTTTGCTTCAGTATCTCTACTATGTCTTGGATCCTTGCTAATGCTATGGCTTTAAACTTGTATATGTTTACCTTATGGTCTTGTATTGAAATGTACTTACTTGATACTGATTTATTAACCTCATACTGTGTAATCCGCCTTGAGTTTCAGTGAGAAAGGTGGACTATAAATGACATAAATAAATTAATTTAAAAAAAAGTAATCACCATTGGCCAAAGGGAGCAGATACAATCAAATGCAGGGTACTGGAGTAAGATTAAACAGTAGTATAAGAGTGCATCTACGTGTTTTTAAGACTTTAAAAATGGATTCTGTTCTCAGAATATAATCAAAAGGAGGAAGGAGCAGAGCATAATTTCTTTCTTTTGTAAGACCAACAGCCATATGGTTTCCATACTGAGTGTTCCAAATGGCATTCCCACTCTGAGCAAACAGCTTTTCATTTGCCAGGGAGGGAGATTTTTGCCACTTCCTCCCTCCTACTTCTCACCCGCAATTTGCTCCCACCCAGGTTTTTTTTTGAGGGGGGAACTCAGAAGGCTGCAGTGAGAAGTGGGAGGCAGGGAATGTGCTTTTTTCTAGCAAAACTCCACTAGTGCTGCTTAGGATCCAAGACCATTTCTTTTAAAGGGGGATGTCTACAGTTGGGATGGGATGGAAATAAATGGATATGCTTAAAGGAAGAGGGGTAGGAAGATGAAATATGCTTCTAGGTTTTTTGTAAGAGTTGCCTACCCTTTCTCCTTACTTATTTTTTATGGGTTTCAAACTACCAGATGTATCTGCATGGGGATAAAAACTCAGTGCTTCAAGCACATTCAGACATCTATTAGCAATGAGAGTTAGTCTGTAGCAGTCACTACCATAGTGTAGACTAGAGATGGGCATGAACTGGGGGGAAAAAAGAACCATATGGTTCATAGTTCATCAAATTTCACGAACCACAAACTTTCATGAACCTTCCCCTGGTTAGCAAATTGGTTCGTTTGGTTCATGAAAACGTCACATTCAGGTCAGAAAATCACCACTTCCGGACCAGCAGAAATTCACTTCTGGGTCAGCAGAAAATCTGCAGGAAGTCCATCCTCTGTTGCCTAGGAAACTGATTGATTGGCACCAGGCTGTCTGCAGTGACGAACCAAAAAATGACCAAATGAACAAGCCTAAAAGTTCATGGCGGTTCGTCAGAAATGGGATCTGAAGAACTGTGGTTCGCAAACCACGAACCAGCCTGGTTCATGCTTAATTTTGGTTTGTATTTTGGTTTGTGTCCATCTCTAGTGCAGATAGAGGACACCCAAAACCAAACACAAACCATTGGGTAGAATTTGGACCTCAAATCTTTTTTAAAAAAGCATGTAATCAAATTATCTGGGAATCAACTTTTATAAAAGAAGAGTCAGGATTTCATAATGGTTAGAGTGTTCGGCTAAGATTGGCAAGATTCAGTTCCATATCCTCCCTCTGCTTTGAATCTTATAAATTGATTAAGCTATCAATTAGATAACAGTAACAACAGCAACAACAACATTAAATTTATATACTACCCTTCAGGACAACTTAATGCCACACTCAGAGCAATTTCAACATGTGTTATTATTATCTGACTCTTATGATTAGCTTACTATACCTCACAGGATTGTTGCTGTTATTTTTGTTATTATTATTATTTATTTTTATTTATATCCTGCATTTCTTCCAAATGGGGACCAAAAGCAGTTTATGTTGTTCTCCTTTCCTCCATTTTATCCTCACAATCACCCTGTAAGGTAGGTTAGGCTGATAATGTGTGACTGGCTCAAGGTCACCCAGCCAGCTTCCACAGATGAGATTTGAATCGGGGACTCTCAGGTCCTAGTCTAGCATTCTAACCACTACACCAGACTGGTTCCCAATATGTTTTGAAGAACAACATGGAGAAGGTAGAGGGTTGCCAACTGGCCCGGTGAAAAATGTTTTGTGGTAGAGAGTGCCCTCAAGTCATAGCTGATTTATGGCAACCCCTGGTGGGATTTTCCTGGCAAGAGACTAACAGACGTGGTTTGCCATAGCCTGCCTCTGCAAACCTGGTCTTTGTTGGCGGTCTCCCATCCAATTACTAACCAAGGCTGACCCTGCTTATCTTCTGAGATCTGATGAGATCAGGCTCACCTGGGCTACCCTGATTAGTTCTATTCCCTCAATAGAGGCTTAATGTGATATTTTTTATCTTATGCAATGAAACTGCCCACTTCCTTACATTACACCTCTATTAAACGGACAGGACATTCTTCTCTAGACAACCACAGGAGGGTTGCTCAGAACAAGATGAAAATGTGATAGATAGAACTCTCATTGTATAAAAGAGGTTTACTATAGAGAAGAGGTAGGCAAATGACAAAGGAGAGAGGCAGAATACAGGATCACTTCAGGTGTTTTTCTTCCATGTTTGGATAAGAAGGGAATTAAAATACTCAGTCTTGATTCTTGAGCCAGTTTGAAAGTCTTTTGACAGAAACCATTTTCAAAAGGCTGCCACTACACACTTCCCCAGCTCTGGATCACTTCTAGACCAGCCATGTTCTCAGTCATAGAACAAGTAAGAAAGAAAAGAAAGAGTAATTCCTGGACCAGCCTGTGATTGTTCAAGATTGGCCAAAGGAGATCTTCCTCTTGTGTCATGAACCAATCAGTACTTCAGAAGCCCTTCAAGAAGTAAAGAGGCAGGGCCCGTTCAAGCCAATCAGGAAGGTTTATGGTAATAAGAGGTTTCCATTCCTCATGCCAATGAAGGCTGATTTGAAATAAGCTCTTTGAAGTATGAAGCAATGAGAAAAGGAAGATTCTGAAATACCCTTCACTAATAAATTAATATTTGCGGGGGAATTTTAGAAGGGCAGGTTTTTGGTTGCCTAGGCGACAGACAATGAAATCCACATAAAACTTATTCGGGCTGCTTTACTTGCTTCCAAAATGAAGGCTGGTGCATTTTTTTAAATGGATGCCCGTAAAGTCAAGCTGGCTAAAATGTCAAGTTCCTCAAAAGATTTTCTTTTCTGGTGATACTACTGATACTAATAGAACATTTTTTTTTTTTAAAAAAAGCAATATTACTGTTGCTGAAATAGCGGCTGAATTTCTAAAGGTCACTTCATATATTAGCCACTAACTTTCAGATAAAGTTATGAAAAACAATACAAGGTTATGTAAGTGTCTAATTCGAATCTAAGTAGCTCTAAATCTGAACTGATGAAATTAGTGTGTTGTAATGCTTACTATTACAGCAGCAAACAGATGCTATTGTCTCAAAGGGCATGATAACCAATGCTTCCTCCTAACTGAGATAGTGCATGTATATATTATTGTCATATTTGTTCCAATTAAATGCAAATAGTGATATACCACTGGGACCATCGATAGCAAAGGGTTACTAATTACTTCATACTTTTGTCTACTGGTCAAGAAATGTTATATATATTTTTATCACAGCAATGTAGTTATACAATGGAAGAAATCACATCTAGTGAACCTAAGCGAATGTCAAGGGTATGTGTATAAAAATGACTATGTATGAGACTAGGATCTGGGAGACCCAAGTTCTAATCCCCACTTTGCCATGGAAGTTTGCTGGGTGTGACTTTGAGCCAGTCCCTCTCTCTCAACCTAACCTATCTCACAGAGTTGTTGTTGAGAGAGTAACATTGAAAAGGAGAGAATGCTATTGTAAGCCCCTTTGAGACCCCACAGGGAAGAAAAGCAGTACAGACATCTAAAGCAAACATTATTTATTTGCTTCATTTATATCTCATCTTTGTCGCCTTTCTCTTTTTTTGTGGTTTGAATTTTTTTAATATTTCCAAAATAAAAAGGGTACAGAAAAAACAGGGGGAGTTACAGGGTCAAAGGAGGGGTAGGATTTTGTACTACAAGAGTTATTAAAATACAGAGTACGCAAAACATATCTTAATCAGAGTTAATCAATATTAAAATAAAGAATGCATATTCTATTCCAGCTACTGAGTATTTTTACCTTTATCTTCACAAATTAAATACATTATGCAGTCTACCTTGTCCCTAATATTTGACCATTTCCATTGTATCACAGCTTTATATTCAGTATTTATCGATATATAAACCTCATTCCGTAATTGCTGAACTATTTCATCTTAACTCTTTATATAACTGATTAATATAGCGATCCTCATCCTCTTTACTTGTCCCTAACGTTATCAATGCTTCCAGATCTTCAAACTATTTTAGCAATTAACAATACAATATTTAATTATATATTCATACCTTTCTTCCCTTGTTAGACTATAAGCACTAATAAGCTATATACAATAAATCAGTACTTTATAGAACTGCAGCCTCTTATTTAGTTTATTCTTTATAAGCAAAATAATTCCCCCATTTCTCTTCAAATTTACTTATTGGTCTTCTATTTATATAACTCATCAGTTTTGCCATCACTGCATATTCTGCCATCTTATCTTTCCAAATTTCCTTGTTTGGGAATTCATCTTCTTTCCATTTCCTCACAAATGTCACTCTTGCCGCCATCAACAAATATCTGAATAATTCATGTAATGTTTTATCGATATTTTCTGGTATTATTCCCAGCAGCATAGACCGGGGATTTAAGGCAAAATCTAGTTTTAAGATTTTTTGCATCTCAGCATGAATGTCTTTCCTGAATTTTTAACTTTTTTTACATGTCCACCACATGTGATAAAAACAGCCATCCGCTCCTTTACATTTCCAACATGACCCTATATATTTCTTGTCCATTTTCTCAATATCCTTTGGCGTGATATACCATCTGAAGAACATCTTATACCAGTTTTCCCTTAGTGTTTTACTTGCTGTAAACTTTATACCCTTTGTCCAAAGATTCTCCCACTGTTGAAATGTTATTTCTTCTCCAAAATTTTGCATCCATTTTACCATGCAGATTTTAACTTGTTCTGTTTCTGTATCACATTGAAGTAAAAGTTTGTAGATATGACCCCAAATTTGCTCTTTCTTCTGTGTGATTATTTTCTCGAATTCTGTAAGGTCTCTTAATTGTCCTCTGTGAACTTTAAGAGCTTCTTTTAATTTACCTTTCTCACCTTTCTTGATGCATCTGACAAAGAGAACTGTGGTTCTCAAAAGCCTATGCTACAGTAAAGTTGGTTACTCTTAAAGGTGCTACTGGACTCTTTACTATTTTGCTACTGCAGACTAACATGGCTAGCTCCTCTGGATCTTTCTCCACAAAGCGGATCCAAAGCAACTTACATCATTTTCTCCTCTATATCATCCTCACATCCCTGTAAGGTAGGTTATGCTGAGAATGTGTGACTGGCCCAAGGTCACTCAGCAAGCTTTCAGGGCAGCATGGGGATTTGAACTGGGATCTCCCAGATCCTCGTCTTATGCACTAACCAGACATATGAGTACATTTCAAAATGGTTTATGTGACAGAACGCTACAGGGTCTTTATAACTTGGTGGCATTTCAACCCTTCTCTGTGAGCTTCCATTGCTTATATATCAACACAAGGCAGCGTCATTCAATCCAGAGCAAATGTTAGACAAGAAACAAAGGATTTCCAACCCTGTGAGTTCCAAGTGATGCAATAGTAGAAATGCTTAGAGGGTTACATAACAGGAAGGAGATGAAGCTCAACCTTTCTGCACCTGCCAGTTCTCTGCTAATGCTCCTCCCACACAGGTCCCCCATTGTCATTTGTTAGGCTCTGAAATTGAAAATAAATATTACTGTTACCCCCCCCCCAAAATTACCTCCAGCAGGCATTTTCTGACAATAATTGCCAGTGTGGATGGAGTTAAGCATTGCCTTGCCTGTTGATCAATGCCAGCATGCGCCCCTGAAACTCACTTCTCTGTTCTCTCAGCAAATCAGACAGTGGCCATTTCCACACATGTTGAATAATGCACTTTCAATGCACTTTAGCAATCCTTTGGAAGTGGATTTTTTGTTCCACACATGGAAAAGCAGTTCCAAATGTTCACTAAACAGTATTGAAAGTGGATTATCCAACGTGTGTGGAAGCAGCCATAGACTGAAAGAGTGGCTTGGATCTGAAAAGCTTTTATGCTAGTTCAAAAGGAAAGAGAGGCCCAAAAGGTCATGCTAGGGTCCTCATGGAACAAAAGCCATGTGTGTCAGGGGAAGTAGTTAAGCAGGAGAACTGGGCAAGAAAGAGTGAAAAAGCTGGCTGGATCCATCCCACTGGCCAATTAGTCTTTCACATGGATAGTTTGTTTATCTGGGAGCAGGAATAACACATTTGGGTTGCCGAAAAGATTTAGTTGAAATGGAAAGGGGTGGGGGTGGGGATAAGCATAGTCAACAAAAATTTGAAGATTTCATACAAGAAGGTTTTCAAAATTGGGAAAGTTGCAGCCTTTCCAGTACTGCAACATGTGTCGCTAAAGCACAGACAGCTCTGAAAATGTGTTGGGACGGAGAATCAGCATTATCTTGGAATGAAATTATAGCGAAATGTCCATATTGTCTCCAAATTTTCTTTGTTAATATCAGATGTGTCCAGAGGTGCAGAGCTCATGAAGCATTGCAGATAAATGCAATGGGGAGATGGGAGGAGTGTGATGGATGTTTGCAGAGCTTTGGCTTTCACCTTGTGAGACTGGTGTCTAGGTTGTCTGTTTTTGTCTAGAGTCCAAGCCTGAATCCTCTGGCTCTTTACTGCTAAGTCTTCCTTCGAAGAAAATAAGACTTCCTCCAATGAAGAATGACTTTTTCTGATTGTTCCTCTGATGGAGAAAAGTCTTTCTTTCATGAACAAAATCTTTCTCTGTTGGAGGGAGACTTGCGCAGAAAGGGAGTCATATATTATTACTATATTCTGAGACCCAAGGTCAGAGTTGTCAGAAAGCTTTGGATGAAAGAATGAAAGTTAATACTGTATTAGCAAAACTGTACATTTGAAGACTGAGTTCTTGAAATCAGAACAGAGGGAGCATGGGTTATAGGGCAAGGGATATGTTTACTAAGTTCCATGTGGTTACTCTCCATGGTATATAAGTACTTTGTAAATAAATCCTCTGAATAGGCCTACATGGATCCCGCATTTTATTTATGTCAGAAGAAACATTCATAAATGTTCTCCTTCTACCAGCAGGGTTGAGTGAATGCAAATAAGAGTAGTGGACTCTCTTTAAAATGCGGATTTATTCCTGGTGGTCTTCACTCACCCAGAAGGACTATAGGTGCTGAGGAAGCAAGAGGTAAGGCCAGCATTTGGGATACTAGGTCTTCAGGGCTCATTTTGAGGGGGAACACACAGGAACGCAGTTCTGGCAGTTCTCCAAAAAGGTCACATGACAGGTGGTCCTGCACACCTGACTCTCGGCCATTTTGGGCCCGTTTCGGCCTGGATTGGGGCCGAAACAGCCCGGATCAGGCCTCTGACAGGTGGTGGATCACCCTCCCACTCTCCCACTCATCAGCAGCCTGATCCTGACTATTTTGGGCCCCTTTTCAGCCATTTTCAGCCCCTTTTGCCATTTTGGGTCCAATTTCGGCCCTGAATGGCCAGGATTGGGTCCAAAACAGCCAGAATAGGTGATGTCAGGGGGTGTGGAATATGCATACCAGTTATACTAATGACACACTTCCAGAGCTGGCAAGGAGGCATGACATATGCTAATGAGTTATGCTAATGAGTTATGCTAATGAGTTCCTTCGGCTATTTTTCTATGAAATGACCCCTGCTAGTCTGAGATAGAATTCAGGAATTCTGGAATCCTCTGAACCTGTAGCAAGTTGATGGCCTTCATGTACCTAATTAGGGCCACATCCATAGGATGGAAGAATAGCAAGGTTGCCCAAGGCTTCATCCTTCACCATTCCCATAAAATTGGAAAGCTCAAATCATATGGGATATACAGATTTATTTAATTAATTATATTTATAATCAGCTTTCCCCATGAACAGGCTCAAAGAGGATCACATCAATAAATACAGCATAAAAAATTTAAAAAGTAGCATAACAATAAAATCTACAATCATGCAGTCAATAAAACACAGCAGTGCATATATTGCCCAGATCCCTCAACATCAAAATATCCCGTAAGGTGGGGGATTCTGCAGCACCCTTCTATGGCAGGAGGCCGATTGGGTGGCCCGCCTGCCTCAACCACCATATGCCTGGCAGAACATCTGTCTTACAGGTCCTATGAAAGGATAGTAGGTCTTGCTGGGCCAGAGTTTTCACAGGCAGAGAGTTCCACCAGGGTGGTGCTAGTGCTGAAAAGGTCCTGGCCTGGTCAAGGCAAGGCGAAGCGAACCTCCTTGGGACCAAGAACCACCAGTAGATGTTTTTCTGCTGAGTGGCATGCCCTCCAGGGAATATATGGTGAGATCATGTGATTAAAGTATGCGGCATGAACATCTGGCTTCACTGAGCATGATGCTGGTGTGAGTGACATCCACATGACTCCCATAATCCACTTTCTGAGGCTTGAAAATTCTCTGGAGTAGTGCAAGAGCAAGCAATATGGAAGTTTCCAACTGCATAGCAGAAATTTATTGTAGGCTCAGCTTTGGATATTTCAGCTCTGTTAGTCTTTCTTCTACTAACTTTCTTCTTAAGAGTCATTAATATGTATTAAATTCTGACTCCTTCCCTCCTTCAACCACTCAGCCACAACTTCTTTTAGTTGATAGTTTTCAAATGTTTGCATGAAATCATATTTCCCTAGCTAATAAAAAGGTTTTGATTAGAAAGAGAGGTACTTAGCATAGAGTTTTTGAACTATCTGAATGATTTTTGTAATTTTTAAAAAAATCGCACACTTTATGAGTCTGCCTCCTTCAGAACTTCTCTGCTGCTATGGGTGGGAAAAGAATTATTGGAAAGGAGGGAGGGAAAAGTAATAAATAAAATATTTGGGGCACCTGTAGTATTTCACTTGCAAAATGTCTCTCAGTGATCCTTAGGAACTACATGTGACAACAGCTACCATTTCTGATAGTTTCAGCTCAAGTGTTGAAGACTACTGAGTTAAAGCATGCACTACTTAAAATTTAATGTTCTTTCCTAGACTGACTTTAGTCACAGTTCCATGATTCTTTTTCTTCCTGCTGGCCAATTGCCCATTCATTCCAGAACCCAGACAGACATGATGGAGTCTCGATTGTTCCTTCCATCACATTGACCTAGAAGAAGATGTGTCAGTCCCATGCTTTCTTCCCATATGTTCTATACTCATAGAGCTCTAAAACCTTGATGTCATGGCACTTGGCTGCTTCTGCCATGTTGTCCAAAAGGAAGTGCTTTGGCCCTTTGCATTCCTTCCATATGTGATTCACCCTTTGAGCTCTACAGGCTTGATGCCATTGCCCTTGGCTGCTTCCAGCTTTTTACCCAGTAGAAGGTGCATTGGTGCCATGCATTCCACCAGATGTGCTATACCTAGAGAGCTCTATAGCCTTGATGCTCATGCCTTCGGCTGTTTCTATCATGTAGACCTAGAAGGTGCATTGGTGTCATGCATTCTACCAGATGTGCTATACCGATAGAGCATTACAATCTTGATGTTCATGCCCTCAGCTGTGTCCATCATGTAGACACAGAAGGTGCATTGGTGCCATGCATTCTGCCAGATGTGCTGTACCTAGAGAGCTCTACAGCCTTGATGCTCATGCCATTGGCAGCTTCCATCATGTAGACCTAGAATGTGCATTAGTGCCATACATTCTACCAGAGAGTTCTACAGCCTTGATGTTCATACTCTTGGCTGATTCTGTCACGTTGACCCAGAAGAAGGTGCATTGGCCCCAAACATTCCTCCCATATGTGCAGCATGATGATCTTGCCCTTCTTCCCATCTAAATGGCAACAGGGGGTGTAAGTGCTTGCTGCAGATTTGAATCTGATATGGGCCTCCTGAAACCTCACCAAATATCTTCCCTGTGTGTTGCTGGAAAAACATTGCAGGCCACAGGCAGCTTCCTGTAAGAAGCCACAGAACTTGCTGCAACAACTCCACCTGTATCCACACAGTGTAAAGAGTTATTCCTATTATACATTCTGACGAGGTGCCTTTTCAGCAAGATTTGGGCAATTTAGATTTTAGATGCATGCCTGGGGAATCCACAGAATAAACTACTTTACATTTGGAATACGTAATTGATGCTTAAATATTCCAAATGATAAAGTGGATATGGTTAAAAAAGGGGAATGTATCATCTAAACTTCATAATTAGCTTGCCAAGTAGATATTTAATTTTCATTGTGCTGTTGTAGCAGATTAAGTGAAGGCCAAAAAAAAAAAAAATCAGACACAGACCTTAGGGGATTCTTCGATCAAAGTAATTGCTACCAGTCTTAAATGCACAACAGCAAGACCATTTCCTACAAATATTTTGTACTGAATTTTCATCAGTCTCGTCATCCCTCTGCTGCTCGGGTGAGTCTGCAGAGATACGAACACTTACAGCCACTCAGAGATGGTTGGGTAGCCAAGGGAAGGGAGGAACAACAGATGTGAAGACTTCCTTTGAAAAAGGAAAAATGTAAAACACAGCATCAAACTCCAGCAAATCAAACATAAATCTAGAATGTAAGCCAGGAAGAAATGTGAAAGAAAGAACTTCTTAAGAACATATAAAAACTAGTAATTAAAAACGTCTTTGAAAATACCAAACCAAAGAATCTAGCCAGACAAGCTGTGGGACCAATATGTGACAGCAATCCTGGGAAAGAAGTTTGGAAGGAATATGTGGAAATTGTACAGACTGTACATTAATTCTGATTTTCTTGCATGAATTGACATTGTAGAATATGCTGGAGAGATTCCAACACGTGAAGGGTCCTTTTTTTCATACCCTAGCCATCTGAAGAATGATCAGATGGAGGTAGAAAACAATGTCATTTTTTATTAAGAACTGGCAAATTAAAATGGAACAATAAACTAGGGCCAAATGACCTTCAACCCAAAATTATCAAACCGATCCAAATTGTTAAGTAAATATGTATTTGACCTCCATGTTTACCAAAAGCTTGCAAAGGAACAAATATAACGTCTGCTTTAAAAATATTCCAAGTATAAGGTGGGATCCATGCAACTAAAGACTAGTTCACCTATTCTAGACATACTTGTGGGATTTATTGGGATTTATTTAAGGGTGCCCCCAAACAATGATATCTATTCTCTGGTTTCATGCCTCACCCCAGAACTTACCATCTACTGTTTGCAAGGTGGCCTTGCAAGACCAAAGGCTGTTTACAGTGCTATCCTAAGCAGAGTTACAGTTTTTTAAGCCCATGGACTTCTATGGATTTAGAAGGCTGTAATTTCACTTAGGATTGCACTTTTAGTAT
This sequence comes from Eublepharis macularius, assembly GCF_028583425.1. Taxonomy (NCBI): domain Eukaryota; kingdom Metazoa; phylum Chordata; class Lepidosauria; order Squamata; family Eublepharidae; genus Eublepharis; species Eublepharis macularius. Next base: position 29,466,401 of record NC_072792.1, on the reverse strand, counting down.
TGTGCCTTTCTGACTGGTGCATTCATCTGATATAACTGCACTGAATTCAATACTAATGCTAAGCAAATTCTTAATCTCTCCTATTGTAATTAATGTGCCTTAGATCACTCCCTGCTTCCCCTCCATTTTATGAGAAAGACAGAGAAAGGGAGAATCACCCTAATGTTATTGTGCCATGTTTGCCTACTGGCATCCCACATCATGTGCTGCTGCTGGCAAGTGGGTGAGTACAAATCAGTGGGTGAGTAACACTTGACAAGGGATAACATATTTAATGGCAGTCCTTATAAGGTATAGTTCAGATGTCCTCACCTTTGTGAGCTTGTGGGAACCTTTGGAATTTTGAGAGGGGTGGTAAATATGATCCCAAAATGGCTGCCACAGGAAGTGGGGCCAAACTGACTACCCCCATCTTCACACCCCTTGGAGTGAAAGGAAGTCTGAAGGGGGAGTGGAAGCACATGCAGACAAAGGAAAGTCCAGGTGCTTACTGGTCCTATTGATCCTCCAGAGGAAAACCATTTCATTTGAATGAGGGCAGCCAACAACAAGCCTTGCAGGCACAATAGCACCCATGGGTGCCATTTTGGGGGATCCTGATATAGTTCTACTATCAACTGCTTTGAGCTAAGAAGAAAGGTGAGGTACAAATACTTTAATTAATAAATAAATATACTGACTCTGGGCAAGGTTCTTGCACAAATGCTCAGTCACTAGTAGAGATGGGCACAAACCGAAACATGAACTAGAATTAAGCATGAACCAGGCTGGTTCATGGTTCACAAACCAGCAGTTTGTCAGATCCCATTTATGATGAACCACCATGAACTTTAGGCTGGTTTGTTTGGTTTGTTTTTTTGTTCGTCACTGCAGGCAGCCTGGTGCCAATCAATCAGTTTCCTAGGCAACAGGGGATGGACTTCCTGCAGACCTTCTGCTGACCCAGAAGTGAACTTCTGCTTGCCCAGAAGTAACCTTCTGCTGACCTGGAAGTGATGATTTTCTGACCTGGATGTGATGTTTTCACAAACCAAATGAACTGGTTCGCGAATCAGGGGCAGGTTTGTGAAAGTTCGTGATTCGTAGTTCATTTGTTTTTCAGTTCGTGTCCATCTCTAGTCACTAGCACCAAGTTTTACTGGAAGAAAGTGAAGCTCTAAGCTCATTTTGGTCTGACTTCAGGCCTGGGACAGGAATTGTCTGTACTTTGCTAGTACATAGGCAATGGGGCTTCCAGGTGACTTCCAACATCACATCATTCTCCTAGTAGCAGACTATGCTTTGCTTCATGGAAGTTGCCCTGTGGGGATTCCCACAGGACATCTTGTCTAATAAGGATTGGATTCAAAAGTACTAGTACACTGGATTGATGACTCTTCTAGCAGCAGAATGATATGCCTATCTGTCAGGCTAAAGGGATATTAAGCAGGCCTTTAGATATCAGGCTGGCCTCTAATTCACCTCTCTGCCAAGCCCTGGGAAAGCTGGTCTTTTCTTGGGAAGGAGGGTGCTAAACGGACATGGCATGGCCATTTGCTCAATTTAATGACCTGAGAAGTTTATTAACTGTCATTATATGATGGAGAAATAGATGTTTTCTAAGCCATTTGGTACATCATAAAATCAGTGCCATGAGAGATGTGGCCTACTTTCCAAAAGAGCAGCCTGATCCTGGAGTCCAGGAATACTGGTCCTAACTCCCTAGGAAGAAGGGAAATCCCCCTTCCCAAGGCAAGCATTTAAAAGGCTCTGCAGTCTTTTGTGTGGTGTGGCTCATCTGTGATGGAGAGAGGGAGAAAGTAGGGGATGCTTGCTTCTACCCTTGGAGTGTCCAACCTGATGTACACCCATCCGAAGACATGCTCAAGTATTTTCTGTAACTTTCAAGTGCTGTAGTTAGACATTAGACTTTTTTTCTTTTCCTAGCTGCTAGCCTAGCATTATATATCTTCCTACATATTGCATGCTTTCTGTAATCCAATAGAGCTCTTCCTTTGGTTAAGAACTAGCTATGTCAAGGAGTCCTCACCCATCCACCTAATTGCTCGGTCATGCTAGTACTTTGCACAGGTTTAGAGGTATCCAAAAAGCTGGTGTGGGGTTAACCCTGTATATTTCTTGGTGGAAGGGAAACCAAGAGGAGTTATGGCCAGGAGTGAGTGAGAAGCCCCCCCTCCTGGTCGTAATACTATCAATAGAAAAGGGGATATACAGAAAGAGAAGGAGAATCGCCTTGCCCTCACACTGTTTCTTGGAGTCTCTTGATAACCCAGAAGCAGAACACTTGGGGAGCTCATGGAGAAAGAAGCAGGGAAGTCCTATTTTTCCAGCTTTACATCACTGATGATGCTTATGATCCAACCACATTTTCTACCATTTATAGGGAACCACTGGAAGAGCTATTGTTAGAATTTGGAGTCTAGATCATCAGTATGAAGATGGAACCCAAATATATTTCTTTTTTTCATAGCCTAATCTAGATGGGTTTGTACTCCCCTAGGAAAGCATAGGTCTGCTGCTTGGGGAGTGCACCTGGACCTGACATTGTTACTTAATAGATAATAGTTGAGGCTAGAAGTGCCCTTTTCAAGCCTGGTGTTCCACCTAGGCCATCTTCTGGAACATAAAGACATACAGTTGGATCTTACAGATTTGTTCTACTTATAGTAGCAGCTTTCTTTGGTGTGCCAGGGGCCTTCCAATGATGCAGGGGTCTTGCGTAAAGAGAAAGTGCCTTACACCTAAGGCAGGTGCTATTATTAGTAGAAAAAGTCCATAGGATCCAACCCCTAGTATCTGCAATACATATCTTAGAAACTGAAAGGCCAGATTTTTGTAAAGTTCTCTAGTGGGACTGCATTTGAAAATGATCTAGAAACTTCAGATAGTTCAATGTGAAAGAGCTAAATTGTTCATTGAAACTAGCCAAATGGATTGTATTATACAATTCCATAGAAAGTTCCATTAGTGACCAATTAGGTTCCCTCCCTTCTATGGTACTATTCAAAAGGTTGATGTTAACTTAAAACACTCCAAACTTTAAGGGTATCTGAAGGAATGTCTCCTCTAATGCATTCCCACATTAAAAGTCTGATGGATAGTAACCATATCAATAGGCTTCTCTGTGGTTGCTGCATGTCTAGAAGTTCCTGCCTAGAGAAGCACATATGGTCAACTCACTGCCACCATTTAAAGGATGGTGAAAGCCATCTTTTCAGGAAAGAATGTTGTGATCCTGAGCTGGCTTGGTCCTGCCCTAGAGCCAGAACTTTTGCTGCAACTGCTCACAAAAAGGGTTTGAATTGCTCTGCTGCTGTGTTTTATTTTTAAGTTGCAGAAACGGAACTGAGTTTTGATGAATTATATGGTATTTTGCACATTATGTTAATTTGAGTATGTTACTTCAAGGGCATTTCAACAAGCAGGGCAAATTTCTTACAATCAGTCAATCAATGACGGGAGAGCTTCTTTTATCTTCTTATAATTCATGAGCACAGAAGCAGTTAGAGACCAGGGAAGGTAATCTAGGGGGCCGTTGTGTAAAGATACCTTGTTACAAGCCCATGGCTTTTCCAGGACATTTGCATGGGGAATTTTGATGCATGACCTACTTTAAATACAGCTTTTAAAATTGCTGCAATTTATACAATGACGTGAATTTTCCAAAGTGATTTATAGCTTCTGTAATAGCAGGGGCCAATGAATTAGCATTAAAAAAATAAAGATGAATATGTCAGAAGCATAACAAGGAGTTATCAGGCTGTAGTTCATCCTGAGAAAGCAATCTACTGTTCTATGCAGAAAGATTTTTTTTAAAAAAGTTTCCAGACTCTTAACATTCAGCTAGAAACAGGTACAAACATAATACCATGTTTAACAAAGTAGATGCCCTTCTTACACTGGGCATGATCCACAGAAAATTAAGTGCACTCAAGTACCAATTTTGTTTGAGTAGAAAGAAATGGCATTGTCTGTCTGCAGAACTGTGTGTATGTCAGTCACACTTAAATGGTATTGGTTGTCCAATTTAGATTTTTGAAAATCTCAATTTTAATAAAAGAAAGTTACTGGACCTTATGGTTATAGAGATATGCTTTAGAGTGTGTGTTTAAATCTTGGATGTTAAAGGGATGGCTGATTTCCAGTACATAGGAGACAATGTTTCTTTGTCCTGGAGCGATCCATATGTTGGAAGAGTAGAGGCAAGAACTTGGGGGGGGGGGGGTGGCATTGTGACCATGTGACTTTCAGGGACTATCATACCATAGAGTTTTTGGTGCTTCCTAGAACTACTGCTACCTGAACAGTGACATCATCATGTTTAAGATGCTGGTGAGTTTTGCAACAGGCAACAGGAGCTCAGGGCAGGGGATCCACTACCCCAAAGGGGGCTTGGCAGCCCTGATTCATCCATTTCCACGGCTACCAAAATCAGAATAAATTCTTCAAAGCACTGGGATGGATCCAGTCATTTTTTTCACTCAATTTCACCCAGTTCTCCTACTTACTACAGCAATACCCCAGCATTGACCCCACATGTCTTTTGACTGTGCAGGGAACTCCTCTTTCCTTTTTCACCAGCACTGGATCCAACCCAGTACACATAAAAAGTAAATTATGCAAAATGAGAAAATAATGCAAATATACCTCTTTCCTGGGGGACATAATTTTAATTACTTTGGTGCAAAGTTTCACTTATTTTAGTCCACAGAATACACAGCTCTGTTTATATTCAGACCCACATTCTCAGAATAACTGGCGGCTGTGAACCAGGTCTTAGGTCTATTGTTCAGCTAAGGAGCTTAATTCTGCTGACAAATGAGTGTTAGGAGTATTTAATTTCTGTATGGTGTCCATCATGAGTTCTTCCACTGTTATAGGAACATAGATATATTTTTTGCAACAGTTAAGAGACCACTTTTCTGCCTTCTTCATGTTGATATAGAGTTTACATCCACCAAAGTGCAAAGTAGGTCAGACACATTTAGAGAAAGTCTTGAGTTGTTAGGTTTGGACAGCTTACGAGATAGCTTTTAACACCTTTCCATTTTGCTCATTGTGATTAGAGGAGACAGTTCTCAACATGTGGATATTTTGAGCAAAAGCTGTCCACACATAGGTTTCCCTTCCCCGCCCATTGTTCATGCAGAATAGTGAAGTAAGCAAAATCAAATGCATGCACATATTTAGGCCATATATAACAATTATGGCAATTTATCAAAAATAAATTGCTGTGTGTCTCCAAGACAGAAAGTGTCCACTGTCTATGACACCCAATAACAACAACAATAGCATTAAAAAGAAATAAAACAAACGTAAACCTAAGTAATCTAACATTCCAACAAAAGTAGGCAAGTGGTTGATCAAGGATGCTGCCAGCTGCAGCTCTATGGCACTTCCCTGGCTCAGAGGGCAAAACACAGAGACACTCACGGTTGAGTCCCTTGTTAGACAGAACTTTATCAAATAAGCTGCTACCAGCCCCTTCTGACTTACCCCAGGCTATGAAGTAAAAGGGCAAGACTCCAGGCCTGTAGGGGTACTAAAACAGAAAGTCTACCTTCCAAGGGTTGGCTTACAAGCAGAGTTTCCCAAATCAGAATTTTACCTTGGTATGTGGTAAAGGGTCAGGCATGGGGTGTTGCCAGTCTTTTGAGGTTTCAGAGTCAAGGACCACACAAGATAAAAATATGATTAATTTATTTCAGGTGTGAAAGATATACAAAATTAGGCAAGACAGATTGTGAGGATTAACATAACAAAACCTACAGCAAGTAGCACTAACTGAGGCTGTTTCCACACGTCTTACTGGCCTCCAGAACATTGTGCAAAACACCTGGAAGATAGCATCTTCTCACACGAAATCATGCGTCTTCCTGGCGCGATTTCACACGAGAAGATGCTGTCTTCTGGGTGTTTTGTGCAACATTCCAGAGGCTGGTAAGACGTGTGAAAACGGTCTATACCTACCACGGTAATCCAACAGAGGTTAGGCTGAAACCACGTCTTTTTTCAGAGGCACACAAGATTTCAGTTGTTCAGCATAACAAGACACAAAGATGGTTGCAGCAGAGCTTTCATCCTACAGAACAGAGACAGAACTGAAGCAATAGCTGGGTCACAGCATTTCTGGCTACAACCCAACTAAAGCCCAAAAGTCTTAGATTGAATAGTGAGTTTACGGTTCTTGGAGTTTCGAATGATCCAGGCCTGTTGACCAATCAGGAGTCCAAGAACTGATGTCACCATTGTTAGGTGCATATGTGCAAAAGGAGGAGCAAGACCAATCTGCAGCTTGGTGCCACCCTTCTCTCTCACAGGTGTAAAATGGTCTGATCAGACAAGCGTGTTAATTGGCAGGAACTGTACCATGGAAGCGGCCGTCTCGCTAACAAGCTAGCTCACTATCTTATATCTCACAAGGTCACTGTGTACCAAAAGCTCTCTCTTCCAAGCTCTGCAAGTTTCTCAGAAAGATTTTTTCAGAAGGGCTTCAAAGCCTGAACCAAAGTTTTACCAACATGGCTACAGGTTTTAAATGCAAAAAAACCAGGCGTTTTCTTGGCATGGTTCAAGGAGGGGAACAACTAGGCTTAGCTAATGTGGTATGTTGGTTGGGCTAGAATCTGAGAGATCTGAGCACAAATCTCCACTCTGTCATTAAACTTACTGGCTGACATTGGGCCAGTCTCTTTCAGGGGTATTCCACATGATCAAATTACATTGGTTCAGTGTTCAAATTACTTCTTTTACTCTTCCAAGTTCATCAGCAGCAGAATCTTTTTTCCTGTCTTTTTCATTTTTACAGATTTTGCAGGTTTGTTTGTTTTTTTCCTAAGCAGTGTTAAGACACTTTCTGACATGAAGATGTTGGCCGTTTCCACACTGCTTACCTTGTTCTGGAAAACAGCGAAATCTCTCACGAAATCTCACGAGCAGACGCTGTTATCGTGTCTTCTTGTGCGATAACAGCATCTTCTCGCGTGATTTCATGTCATAATAGCATCTTCTCGTGAGATTTCGCACATGATTTCGCTGTTTTCCGGAACAAGGTAAGCAGTGTAGAAATGGCCTTTTTTTCTTCAATGCAAGCTCTAGCCCTGCATTTGACCCTCCCCTTTATTTCTTTATACATTGATTGACGGAAAGCCAACGTCCAACCACTATTTCCCTCCCTCTTTTTTCCCTCCTCTCTTCCCCTTCAGCTTTCCTTACTGAAGAAAATTAATATTGTTATTGTGTTATGTGTTATATGTAATGTGTGCACACTAACCTCAGAATATGAAGTAATTTGCCAAAGTCTGCTTGCTAATACAAGCCATGGAAGATGACATTTGTACATTAACCTCTGTTTTTCCTGTTTTGTTGTCCATTTTTTTCGGATGCCTTTTTTATCGTATGCATTGCTGTTACATGGCAAACAATTTCTTCCTATTTTTTTCCATTTTCTTTAAAAAAAAATCCAAATTCAAATTAACATCAAAGAAGATCAGTGCTTTGTACAGCATATGAGTTCTGTCCATTCCTTAACTTTTGTTTCTCATATTATTCTAAACATGGTGCCCATAGGGCATGCATGATTCTCTGGTGCTGTCACTCAGTCATTCTTGACAGGCTCATTAAGAACACATGATTGGGATTGTCCAATGATAAAACTGAATCTCTAGGCAGTAAAAATTTGAACTGTCTCATTGGAGCAAATATACAAGGTGAAGTGGGGGGTTAACCAGACCCTATAACGCAAGCACACACAAAAAGGAGATGCCTACACTGACGAAAATGCTGACATCAATATCCCCCAGAAAATCCTAGACAAGAATGGGGCATTTTTCTCAGTGCAGGGGAGAAAAAAGACAGGCACCATTTTAGTTCAACTCCCTCAAGTGTCCTGCTGGTGCCGTCTTTTGTGAATAAAAATCCAGTTCAGTGTCCTGGCTTTGATTTATAATGTTCAAATATGCTTGGGAAGAAGGCGCTAATGAGTCATGCTCAGAACTTTGCTGCATACATGTTCAGTGGGTGAAAAACTCCATTTTCAACAGCTGCGATTGAGCTGAGCCTCCGAACTTTACTTACCATCATCCAACCTGAGCAGCTGCCAGAGAACTTTGCAGATGCACCGTAGCTGTGGTGTTGGATTTTCATTTTCTTCTGCTTTGCAGCTGCTTTTCTACATGCACAGTAGATGAAATTAATTCTCCCTCCAGGGTCATGGATGGTTAGGTCAGGTAATGAGATGATGTTAGGGAGGGGACAACAACTCCCAAATGGCTGTTCAAAAAGGTGTGTGCACTAGTTAAAAGCTAACTGATAACATGGAGTCACATGAACACCATCGGTTAACAAAAATACCTTCATCGTTTATGGATAGTTACCTGCTGAACAGGCTGAAGCTGTTCATGAACAGTGAACATGCTTGATGAAATGTCAACTCCATGTTCATGGCTAGGGAACAGAACATGTGCCAAAAAGGCAGGTGTGCAAGCATCTCTAGGCTTGAGCTGCTCATGAAGAGCCAAAATGCCTGATGAAAGATTGGGTTATTGCTCACACATCTGGTGATCAGAACCTGAGCCAAGCAGGCAGATGCTAGAGCATACCTATTTAAAGGATTCTAAATTATTAGGTGAACATAGGCTGATCTTTAAAATCATTTTCTGAGTTTCTGCTTTTTGTATGTTTGCCATTTTTATAACCCATTGTAGTTTTGCTCATCTTGTTAAACTTTTAATCAATAATAGTTGATATTTTATATTGTATTATATTTAGCAACAACAAAAAAACCCTCTTGAATGTTGATAGGCAGGACACAAATGACTAAACGTACAGCATATCCTAATGGGCATAGAGTGGAGTAGCTCTTCTTAGAATTGCAGCGCTAATAAAATAAAATAAGTAACCAGCTCTGGGTTGCATAATATAGAGCAATTAAACTTTATGTGCCCTGAAAGGCATTTGTGCATGTACATCTTTGGGGTGGCATCTTAGTGGGTGAAACTAAGGTATGTTCCATCTAAAGCGTAAAAGACAACTAGAATAGTACGTTCCAGTGAATGAATGAAGATCCTCATGGATAATGCAAGTATTTGGCTTTCCACACAGCTGCGTTCCCTGTTTTCTTCAGAAGAGGTTATTTATTGAATGCATCTGGATTGAGTTTATCTTTTAATTAATGTAAATTTTTATCGATTGTTTATTTGGTGAACACGGGGAATTAATTTGCTGCTTTTAATGAACTTGTCCGCTTTGATTGCTGTGGCTCTCTTGATATCTTACTGGCTTTCTGCCCTCTGGATCAAATGCTACCAATACAGACTGTAATTTTATTTGTAAGATGTTCCAGTGGAGCCAGTGAGCAAACTTTAAGTGAAAAAAAAGCAGCAAGAAAAATCAGGTAAGCAGGGTCTCAAAAATATTAAAGTAACCCAAATGACCATCTCTGCAATGCTGGGGGCCAGGTGTCAGGTCTTGCCAGGCAAATCCCCAAGCACTTCACTGCAGACACTCAGGCGGAAGAGTTAACGTTACTTTATTAAAGAGATGTATCAGAATCAAGGTACTCAGACAGGGTTATTGGCAGAAGTGACGCAAGGTGGGTGAGCAGTGTTAATTGTAGGGGAACGTTCTTGCCCTGGGAAAGGGAGACTGTTAGAGTTTTGGCACAAAGGGTCCAGGCCTGGGAGAGAAGGGGACAGTGAGGGATGAGCTCATCACAGATCTCAGGGAGGACTGGCTTCCACCGGCATGCCAAAGTCACGTTCTCAAGCCAGCCGGGAAAGTGAAAGCAAAACACCTGCAAGATAAGCAGTCAACAGCCAAGTAGCAACTAAGTTCCCTTTACACATTCTCAGAGGATCAGAGCATTATGCATAGAAACAATCATGGCAGATATGCTGGAGTGTATCTGACGCCAGGTTTCCAAGTCTACAGATACAGGGATATAGATTCATTGATGCCCTAGTCCTATCTCAATATTGTTATATTGCTGTGTAAACTAGGCCAATCTCCCCTCCTGCTTAGCAAAAGTCATCCTTGCAACCAGTGATTCCAATATACACCAACACTTCTGTCACGATGCTTTTAGTACAGTATTTTAATTGTATGATTGCTACTGATGATTTATTATATATATTTTTACTATGTATTTATAGGTTGCAAATCCACTCTGAGCCTGCTTGCAGGGAGAGTGGAGTATAAATAAACAAATAAATGTGCTCTCTGGAGAACTGGTGTTTGTTAAGGTGGTTGTGAAATCCTATCAGCTTGAATTTTGCAGTTACATCTGAGTCCTCTCCACCAGCCAGCTTATTGTACCCAACTTAACATACTTCTGATAAGTAGCCTTTCTCCACCCTCCCCATTTCCCCCAAAGCCCTTGAAGACTAGGAAAAGAAAAGAGAGTGATACATAGGTTTGCTAACACCAAGTCTGGAAATTCCTAGAGATTTGTAGGGCACAAGCTGGGGTGGGAGGGGTTTGGAGAAGGGAGAGACCTCAGCAGGATGTAAAGTTGTAGAGTTGATTCTCCAAAGCATCCATTTTCTCCAGGGAAACTGATCTCTGTCTGGAGAGCAGTAGTAATTTGGGGAGATCTCCAGGCCCCACCAAAAGGTTGGCAAATTTTGTGATACACACTTCTCTGATTGCAAAATTCAGAAGTCACTTAAAAATCATTGCCTGGGAGTTTGAAATAGTTGGACACAGAGGAAATAAATTTTGTAAGTTCTCTGAGTGAACATTTCCACAACCCAGAGATCAATGGGCAAACAGCACTCCCATTGTGTAGCATGTGCTCAGTGGGAGATATGGAATATCGATTGGTGGGCTAACTCTGGATGCTAATAGGTTATGGTTCATGAAATGCTTAATGACTACTTCTAAGTCTGTAGGACCAAACTGCAACTGTCTCTGAACTCTCCTGTGAATTCAGCAATTTTAGCTTGAAATTTCCTGAGCCATGTTTAGAAACGGAGAGTGCTTGCAAGAATGCATGAAAAGCTAAAGTAGGCCAAAGATCACATTCTGTTCCTAGAACACCTTGTTCGAGTGTGCCGCGTATGATGCTGAGCTGAAATGTCTCTGTGTAGTCATCTACCATTCTCCCCCCACCCAACTAGCAGAGACAGATGAGCCAATGAGTATGGCAAAGGGCAACAAAATTGCCAACCAGGAACATCTGGTGCTGAGCAAGAAGTGGGCACAGCTGCATTTGGAGGCAAAGGAAGAAGGATTGTGGAGGTGCAAAAAGAGCAGGTATGTCATCAGCCCTGCAATGAACTAGACGGGCCAGAACAGAATTCTACTTTCCATTGTTGACAGTGTTCTGCTGAAGCAGAATGCCTATGGAGGATGTGGAGTGTGGATAAGGTTAGCCTAGGATGTGTTAGTGATTTCAATAAAACTTCATTTTGGTTAAAGTATCATTGCTTTCGATTCTCTGTATATTCACTGTTGGATATGAGCTCACAGGCCCCAGCCCTACTCTAGGGTCTGTTTGGCCTTGGGGTCGAAAGTAGAGATGGGCACCAACAGCAATACAAACAAACAAAAAAAGCCACGAACATCCCAATCTGCTGTTTACGAGCAAGATGTTCATGAGGCCTCATTCTAAACGAACAGGTGGTCATTGCAAGCCTCATTCATGGCTGTCCGTTGCTGTTCATCAGGCCAGACAATCTGGCACCTGCAATCAATTCCCCTGGCAACTTAGGTAGGGATTGTCCAAACTGTCTGAACTCCTGCTGTTGCCCTGGAAACCACAATCTAAACCCAATTTAGCTTGATAGGCAGGTCTTCCTTTCAAGTGTGGAGCTCCAAATTTGTTAGAATGAGGGAGTAAAGAGCGGGGGTGGGGAGGCTCCCAGCTCTGACTTTGCAGACCGTGAAGAGGGAGAGAGACAGTTGCTGTTGGCATTTTGATAGAGAGAGTGCATTGGAGCTTGAATTTTCTTGGTATGTGGTGGGATAGGGATCTATCCCTTTAAGTTCCAGGGCTGCTGCCAAGCTCTGGGCCAAGTTATTATTTATTATTGGTACCTTTCCTGCTGCCTGCTCAGGCCAGGTTTCTGGGAGGGGTGCGGTAGAGATCTACCCCTTCAAGTTACAGGGCTGCTACCAGGCTCTGTGGCCAAGCTATTATTTATTATTGGTACCCTTCCTGGTGCCTGCTCAGGTTTCTGGGAGTGGTGCAGTAGAGATGTTGACTTGGATGATGGCTGGAGGAGAGCCTGCTGGCCCCCACAATCAGCCAACCATGAGCATGTTCAAGAACAGGGCCATGTTTGTGGTTGTTCGTGAGTCGAGATGGGCACGAACCAGAAAAAAACGAACCATGTGGTTCATGTTTCGTTAAATTTCATGAACCACGAACCACGAACTTTCACGAACCTGCTCCTGGTTCGCGAACCGGCTCATTTGGTTCAGGAAAATGTCACTGCCGGGTCAGAAAATCATCACTTCTGGGTCAGCAGAAGGTCACTTCCGGGCCAGCAGACGTTCACTTCTGTGTCAGCAGAAGGTCTGCAGGAAGTCCATCCCCTGTTGCCTAGGAAACTGATTGATTGGCACCAGGCTGTCTGCAGTGACGAATCAAAAAACGAACCAAACGAACCAGCCTAAAAGTTCGTGGCGGTTCATCAGAAATGGGATCCGATGAACCGTGGTTCACGAACCATGAACCGGCCTGGTTCGTGCTTAATTTTGGTTCGTATTTTGGTTCATGCCCATCTCTATTCGTGAGTCCCTGTTTGTGGATGGCAACGAACAACAAACATCATGTTCAGGTTTTTTTTTTCTGTTCGTGCCCATCTCTAGTCGAAGGTAGAGGGCCAGAGGCACCATTTTGTACTTGATACCCAGCACATACTTAAGAAGGGGAAAAAATTATTATTCATTTACTTCACTTGTACCCCGACTTTCTTCCCAATGGGGACCCAAAGCATCTTATGTCATTCTCCTCTCATCCATTTAATCCTCACAATAGCCCTGTGAAGTAGGCTAAGCTTTTTAAAAATATACATTCAAACAAAAATAACCAATTGTATCTTGGTCCAGTCAAGTCCAGCAGGCCTGCGTAGATAGCATTTTAAGGTCCCTAGGTATGCATTTCTACCATTTATGGGTCTCCAGGAAAATAGACCTTGAGATTCAGTAAGATTATCTACTTAGCGACAAAAGGTCCCCTTGTTTCATATTAAAATAACACCATGTTAAACTATGGATTTCCTTGTGTGTGGTTATGTGAGTTAAAAGAGACTCTACAGAAGCAATTCTAAGTAGGCCTACTCAGAAGATAGTCCCATTATATTCAATAGGGTTTACTCCTAAGAACATTTTTTATAAGGATTGCTGCCTTTTAATTCATCAGCACGCTCTTCAGATCCCAGCAGCTTGGTCAAAGGAGTGGAGGATATGTCCTTTCAAATGAATGTAAGTGGTTTCAAGGCAGCAATAGAATCGAGCAGCACAAATGGGTGCAAAAGTGGCAAAGGAGTTAAAGATGGGGTATCCCTAGAGTCCACATCCTTTGAAAAATAGTTTTCTCTTTAAGAATTAGGGAAGTTACCAAATTTAAATGACAACTCTGGTTTGATTTGAAATTTCAAGTTTCTTTTATGGTTTCTCAATGCTCTAGATCAAACATGCATCATCCCTTTTCCTGTCCAGATGAATGAACTTTGATAGAGATATTATGATTGAAACTGACTCCTGCTTTTTATCAGTTCCATCAAGGGAAACCGAAATGGTCTTCTGGAATTTGCCTCCCAAAATGAAAGGAAATGAGTATATTTGTATATCTTTATTAAAACACAGATCTCATGGTGTGGATAATACTTTAATGAGGAGAGAAACAGTAGCAAATGGATGGGCAAACTTTTTCCAAAACTGGGAGAGATTGCTTGAAATGGGTCACCTACCAATTCCTTTTCAATTCTGTATTTCAAATCATAACATATGAGCTCCAGATGGGAAAATTACAGTGAACTCCTAAGCAGAGTTACTCCAGTCTAAGTAATGCAGGTTTTTAAAGCCAATTTTCAGGTCATAAGAGGTATGCATGGGGTATACATTAACTGCAGATCACAACATACATCTATGCCTCTCAATTGAATCTCCGTTGCTTACAGGTGCATATCATCATTGAGAACATGATGTGTTCATGGGTTCCTACACCAATTCTTGTGCATCTAGTCTCTTCTTAAAACATAAATCCGGAGGAGTTAGCCATGTTAGTTTGCAGTAGCAAAATAGCAAAGAGACCAGTAGCACCTTTAAGACTAGCCAACTTTCTTGTAGCATAAGCTTTCGAGAGCCACAGCTCACTTCATCAGATGCATTTGAAGTTTGTCTTTCCAAAGATGATTCAAAAGCAACAAAATCAATACAATGTTATATTTTAAATTTTAATTCCCAGCTTCCTTTCAAAACACAGAAATCACCTGAAAACACGTTACAAGGCATAGGTTGTTAGGGAAAATAATGGCAAAGTGATTGTCTATGCAGTTTGCAGAAACAGAAAGCTAGAATGTTGTACTGGTTAGGAATGCTGGGCTAAGATCTTGGAGATCCAGGTTCAAATCCTTTATTTTTCATGAAACTTGTTCTGAGACTTTGGGCCAGTAATGATAAAATGGAGGAGGGCAGAATTATGTCAAGATTAATGCCAATCACCACTTTGGGGTCAGGAAGCAATTCTCCCCAAGCCAGTTTGGTTGGGGATGCTGATGGGTTTTTGCCATCTTCTGGGCATGGAGCAGGGGTCACTGGGGTGAGTGTCCGAGGGGGGGGATAGTTGTGAATTTCCTGCATTGCTCAAGGGATTGGATTAGATGCCTCTGGAAGTCCCTTCCAACCCTATGACTCTATGGGCCAAGCTACAAGTGACGAATGACACTGGAACGGCAAGTGGATTGAGTGGAGGGCAAGTGAACAGGGAGAAATACACTTGCCGTTCAAGTGTCATTCGTCACTTGTAGCTTGGCCCTATGATTCTATGTACTCTGCCCTGAGCTCCTCAGAGGAAGAGTGGGATGGAATGATACTGAAGAAATAAAAATGTATTGCTTAACAAAGAGACTCACATTTTTCATTTTATCATAAAGTTTAAATGATTTCTTTTTATCAGTCCACACTTCACATCAACAATGAGAGTGCTATAGTACTGAACATCACATTCATTTTGAACATTTCCATGAATGTCCTGCCCTAAGCATTTCTCCTTAGTGTATGGTCAAGTGACAAGATAAGCTTCTGACTGATTTTGTTTTGTTTTGTTTTGCTATCACAATTCGTCAGGAGTTTGATTACAGCACACAAGGAAAATGAATCAGTGAGTGGAGGGAAAACAATCACAGGGGGAAAAAACAGAAAGAAATTTGGAGCCAGGAAGGAAGTTTGGAAAGAAAACCACTGCCAGAAGTCTGCTGCCAGCTACAACATTAAGCTTGCACTTCCTATTTCCTGTCTGCAGGTGTAAAGACAGGGCATGGCCAAAGGCATAAGCTCTTGGGTTATTGTAAAGGGTCAAGTTGCCAGCCAAGGGCTCACAAGGAACTTTGAGGGGTGCTGAGATAACTTTCTGGTCATGTAACCATAGAGTTTTAAGGATTGTAAGAACATTGCGTTACATCTCTTCCAGTTATGCAATGGAAGAGATGTTGCATTATTGCTTTTTTTAAAAAAAAAATCTGGTTTTAATCTGTAATGTTTTAATTATCCCCTGTAAGCTGCTTTGAGCTCAGACATAAGGCAAAGTGCAAATATTTTAATTAATAAATAAATGAAATAAATCATATGCTAGTTGAAGGGCAAGAATGAAAGGGCTTTCATCCTTTAACCCATGGCTGGAAAAGCTGCCTACTGGTCTTAGGGCTGGTTCAAGATACAGCTGGTTATTCTTGTTTGATTGTGTATTCAAAATATATTTTCGTATTGTATTTTTGCTTGCAATTTTATATACGCAAGCCGCTTTGGGTTCCTTTGGAGAGAAAAGTGGCACCTGTTCTAACCAGCTAGTTGCTTGTTTAGAATATCGAGTGGCCAGTTAGAGAAATCCCTTCAAAATTCCTGTCTTTCCTTGAAACAGCCATTTGATCCTATACATCAAAGGAGGATGGGGCAGCTTTAATGGGCTCACTGGCTCTAAATCAGCATCAGTACCATAATTTTGTACATCTTATGGAACCCAATATTATTATGAGTCAGAGGAAAACTTCTCTCTTCTGGGTTTAGAAGTTCACTGTCATGCTCATAGACAGAGTTGCCACCAATGCTGCATAATGAAAAATGTTTAGGCAAACCTAGAATTCTTGCTTTGGATATCCTTACTTCAATATTGCTGTGAAAAAAATTACCCTGGTCTGTATTTCTGTTCTGTGTACCTCAGTGGTTCTGAACGCCATATTACTGCCAAAGAGAAAACAATGAATGCTTCTTTTGGAGGAAAAAAAATGTGATGGGCCTTAAAGAGAGAGTTCTATCCATGACAGCCAGTTTGGTGTAGTGGTTATTAGAGATGGGCACGAACAGAAAAAAAATCAAACCATGTGGTTCTTCAAATTTCATGAACCACAAACTACGAACTTTCACGAACCTGCTCCTGGTTCGTGAACCGGTTCATTTGGTTTGTGAAAACGTCACATCCAGGTCAGAAAATCATCACTTTCAGGCCTGCAGAAGTTCACTTCCAGGTCAGTAGAAGTTCTGCAGGAAGTCCATCCCCTGTTGCCTAGGAAACTGATTGACTGGCACCAGGCTGTCTGCAATGACGAACCAAAAAATGAACCAAAAGAACCAGCCTAAAGTTCGTGTCGGATAATCAGAAATGGGATCTGATGAACCACTGGTTCGCAAAACATGACCCAGCCTAGTTCGTACTTAATTTTGGTTCGTATTTTGGTTTGTGCCCATGTCTAGTAGTTAAACAGCAGGACTCTAATCTGGAGAACCAGGTTTGATTCCACACTCCTCTGCTTGAATGTTGGTGGGTGACCTTTGGTCAGTCACAGCTCTCTCAGAGCTCTCTCAGCTCCACCCACTTCACAGGGTGATTGTTGTGAGAATAATAATAACACAATTTTTAAATTGCTCTGAGTGGGCATTAAGTTGTCCTGAAGGGGGGTATATAGATTGAATGTTATTATCTGTAAGTTTTCTCTGGTTCAGAAGTCTGAACCCCCGCGACTTGACTACAGTGGTCCAAGCAATGGTCACCTCTAGGCTAGACTACTGTAACGCGCTCTACGCTGGGCTTCCCATGGGCCTGATCCGGCAGTTACATCTGGTACAGAATGCAGCGGCGCGGGTCATCACTGGAGCACTGGTGTGGGAGCATATTACACCGGTGCTACGCCATCTGCATTGGTTACCAGTGGGGAACCAAATAAGGTTCAAGGTTTCGGTGTTAACCTACAAAGCCCTATGCGGACTGGGACCAACGTATCTACGGGACTGTCTCTCCCCATATGAGCTCCGGAGGACTCTCCGTTCAGGTGGGAAACATCTCTTAAGGGTCCCTGGCCCTAGGGAGGCCCGCCTGGCATCAACCAGGGCCAGGGCCTTTTCGGTCCTGGCCCCGGCCTGGTAGAATGCTCTGTCTTACGACACTAGGGCCCGGCAAGATTTGCTTGCATTTTGCCGGGCCTGTAAGACGGAGCTATTCCGCCAGGTATATGGCTTACACCGAGCGGTGCTCCCCCCCCATGGAGGGGGGGTTAAACTATTGCCCCTATGTGAACTCAGATGCTGCTGTCCACACCCAACAGTGTATATATTTGCTCTGGAAGAACCGCTGTGTGGAACATCAATCTAACGATGTGCTGCTTTTAATTATTTTAATTATTTATATGTAAATTATATGACACTTATATGCTTGCATAGCTGTTATTTAAATGATTGACATAGTCTTTTAAAGTTTTAATGGTTATTTGATGTTTGTGTTTTTGTTATCTGCCCTGAGCCTGCAAAAGGGGGGAGGGCGGAATATAAATGTAATAAATTAAATTAAATTAAAGTAAATTTACCTTCATTAAGAATTGGCTTTTGCCATGCAGTCAAATCTAATTTGCTATGTAGCATTGTGAACATCATGCCATTCATCCCTTGGATTGGCTGGGGTTGTTCGACTATTGTTACTCTCAGTTAGCTCCATAACTTTTGTTATGTAGCCAAATCTGCCTGTCTCATCATGTCATCATGCTATGTGATCTCTGGCTGGCTGAGATTGCAGTTGTATTCCTGAAATTAATGCTGTCTTTGCACATTCTTAAGGGGGCTGCCCACCAAATGCTGCTGGCTTTTCCACTTGATTGCACATGTCTCCGATTTCAAAATGGTAGCAAGCTGTTTGGCTTCCATTTTTTTGGTGCTTTTTCTGAGAATGCACTTTCCTTCACTTTTCTATGACCCCAAAAAGGCAATGAAAAAATGGAAGCCAAACAGCCTTCTACTGTTTTGAAATCAGAGACATGTGGAGAGAAGGAGAAAAGCCTCCAGCATTCAGTGAGTGGGCCATCCTTTTAAGGACTTGTGGAAATGGCCAAAGACCTACTATTTGTAAGACAGGGCATATGGGGAAATGAAGGCAGTAAATAGCATCCGCAGGAAATATTTCCACTCCTGCTTCTGTGACTCAATGGCTTGATTCAGACAGAACACAAAAACAAAGTTTATTTCAGTTCAGTTGTGAACAAGGATTCTGCCTGCAGATGACTAGTCAAATCCTGTTTTCCCTCAACAAATCCTAATTTCATCATTGTTTCTCTGTAGCTGGGGAAGGCTGTGCTGGAGAACAGTCAAGAATTAAACCAACAGAAAAGCTAGTTGCTGGATCCAATCCTAGGTATGTTTTCTTTTCTGCTCACACATCACTTGAACCAGTCCATCCTTAAATTATTTCATATGATGTCTGAATTGAGCCAATGTCTCTTTTTGCCCCTCTTCCTTGTATTGCTTAATGTGGGAACAACATAAAATATTATCTCATGCTGTGCATTTTCCCCCTGCTTCCGCCATGTTTCCCACTTTGAGTAGTTCTGCCTTGAGTTTTTTCTCAGATGCCTACAGAATAACAAACATCCATATCTGGAACTTTAATTTTCTTTTTATAATAACTGAAAAAGGTTTTCTAAAATCAGGGATGTGGGGGGGGGGAACCTTGTTTCCTCAAAAGTACCAAGTCATCATACTATTAATACCAGCATACTAAAATATATGTTATCATCAGTAATAGCTACTATTTTGCAATATAACCTGAGTCACTGTGGGGGAGGGGGCGATAAAAAAAAACCAAACAAACAAGGACAGAGGCCACAGTGCCATCCAAAAGAGAAGCTCATATTAATTAAAACGATTCTCTCTTCATCCAATTTCCTCAGTATCTCTAATATCCGTGACATGCAGGCTTCCTTGGCTCCCAGTACATGATCGGACGATATTGCTAAGCGGATATTACACCTGAATTCATATGTGAATTAGAGGATTTTTAAATTTATTTTTAGTAGTTTAGTAGTTTTAGAGAGAAGAAATGAATACTGAATATAGAAGGGGGGGGGAATCATGAGAACAAAGCATCAAAGCAACCCTCGGAGCAGCATAGCCAAGTAACAGTGCTGTTTCTTGAGGTGACTAAAAAGCACATTTGTGAACCATATTTTAGATGTGAAATACTTGAGAGAAAGTTTAAGCAGTGGACTTATTTCCCCCTTGCTACCTTTGTTGATTCTCTCCTCCCCAAGTGTTGACTAAAACTCTCTCTTAATGTTACCTATATCTATTCTCTTCTAGGACATAAATCAGCCAAGTAGAAGCTGGGTACTTAGCATGCAGAGGCATTCTCTCAAGGTAAAGAATGCATTTTTGGCCCGCTCCTGTTATGCATGTATAATCAATCCCCCTCACTGGTTGGGGAGCTCTCTTTTTAAAGTTAATTTTATGCAAAAAAAAAAAGAGAGAGAGAGAGAGAGAGAGAAGATTTAGATACACTAAATGCTGTTTATTTTTTTCCCGACTTTATCTCTGTCACAGCAGGAGTTTCAATTTTCCTCTTTTACCAGAAAGCACAATATTGTCAAGAATAAGGATGCGCTTGCGGGTAGCATTGTGAAAGACTGCCTACCATCTAGTATTGAATGCATGGGAGGGGATGAATTTTTTTATGTTTGTTTTTAAAGGGGGGGAAAGATAGCCAAATCAATGTTCACCCTTTTTGTTTCCTTTGAGTCTTCTGTTTGCTGTTAATTTCTGTACAATAGCTATTGCAGATACGTCGACTAGCTATTACTGGGGAAAGGACAAAAGATTCAGAGAGAAAACCTTCAGCCCCAATATTTTGCCAAAGCTCCAATTTGTGAAAGAGCAATTAAAGCATTCAGATTTTGAAAGAAGTTACACACAAAAAAAATTGTATATAGGGACGAAATAGGCATTTCTATAAAATGTCCCTTAAAACATGACTGACAGGCAGAATTGAATAACTGGTGCTGAAACCTTACATGACCTGCTTGAAGTTATTTTGGTTGGTTGCCTTTTTGTATGTACATGTCTGTGTTTATTTTAATACTTAACTGGCAAAAGGATGTCTAGATAGAAGAGCTTGGATCCAACAATGTACAATGGGAAGCCAAACATTCTTAGTGTTATTCCGCTCATGCAAGATCTTGTGTCCCACCTAGACATGGGCACGAACAGAAAAAAACCCAAACATGGTGTTCATTGTTTGTTGCCATCCACAAACAACGAACAACAAACACTGATGAACATGACCTGTTCATGAACATGTTAGTTGTTCATTGTTCATGGGGGCCAGCAGGCCCTCCTCCAGTCATCAAGATCCCTACCACACCACTCCCAGAAACCCTACCTGAGCAGGCAGCAGGAAAGGTACCAGTAATAAATAATAGCTTGGCCCCGAGCCTGGCAGCAGCCCTGGAGCTTGAAGAGGTAGATCCCAATCCCACCACACACAAAGAAAATTCAAGCTCCAATGCACTCTCTCTATCAAAATGCCAACAGCAACTGTCTCTCCCTCACTGTCTGCAAAACCAGAGCTGGGAGCCCCCCTCCCTCCTGCTCTTTGCTTCCTTGTAACAAATTTGGAGCTCCACACTTGAAAGGAAGACCTGCCTATCAAGCTAAATTGGGCTTGGATTGGGGTTTCCAGGGCAACAGCAAGAGTTCAGACAGAGTTCAGGCAGTCCCTGCTTCCGGTTGCCAAGGGAAATGATTGCAGGTTCCAGACTGTCTGGCTTGATGAACAGCAACGAACAGCAACGGACGAGGCTTGTAACGACCACCTGTTTGTTTAGAATGGGGCCTCATGAACAGCCTGTTCATGAACAGCAGATTGGGCTGTCTGTGACTTTTTTCGTTCATATTGCTGTTCGTGCCCATCTCTAGTCCCACCTAGAGCTTTCCTCTCTATATATTTTAATATCCAGAAAAGGGATGCACGTGATCTTGCTGAAGCAGAAACTTAAGTTAGATTTGTTTTAGGGCAAGAAGTTATCATGGTTCTTTTTCTTGATTTTCACACGTGCAAAAAGATCTACTGAAAGCGGTTTTGCACTGTATCCAACCCAAACTGTCTATATAGTACACTTTTATTTTCTCTCTGTCTCAAGATGTCAGGGCAGTATAGTCTGGATACAGCCAGCAATCTCATCCAATTCTTCTCCATCTCCTGTCTCACTTGGCTTTTGTCCATGTTAATCCCGGGATCCCTATCATCACCTTTTTGGGTGGTCAGAAGGAAACCCTCCTTCCTTTTTCACCTGCAGAAAGGCCGGTTAGATCTAATTCAAAAGACAGTTCTAACTTCCCCATAATACTTTCCCCAGAGAGCTCTCAATCTTTGCACAACAATCCTGTGAGGCAGGTTAAGTAAAAAGAGAGAAAGACAGAGAGTCAGAGACTTCTCCTAAGGTCACACAGTGAGCTCCATAACAGATTTGGAATTTCAAACTGGGTCTGCCAGATCTTAGTTTGACCTGTAAACCTTTACTTCATAATAGCTCAAGGAAAATATCAAATCACTGTTCACAAGGTATATTGGATACAAATTTTATGTTCATCCTCCCAGTGTTTTCAGTGGAAATCTGAGTCAGCCCAACATGGTGATTTATTGTTTCAAAGCAGGCATCTCTCTCCCTCCCCCTCTCAAAAAAAGTACTAAACAACCATGATTGTGAATCGATTGGTATTGACAACTTTTTTTCCCCTGGAACAATCCTTCATACTTGTTCTTGCATTTTTAGCATTGAGTCACAGAGGTCACAAAACAAACTCCCCAAATGCCCTATGTTGGCTCAGTTTTCTGATGGGCTTTAAGTATTTTTGATATTGTGTTCACTGATCCAAGAAAGACAAAGAGGCCAAGTCCAACCTAAGCACTGAAGCGTTACTTTAAGGTACCCTTTTCTAGAAAGTAATTCGTGTGCCAAGGATTTGGGATATAATCTAGCAAAAAACGAAGAGCCCAACTTGGATTGTGCCTCTTATATATAGTAACCAATAACCCGTTTGCTTTTGAAATGTGAAATAGAAGGATCCACAATAATAGGGATGATAATTTTGTAGAATAGGAAGATACTCACTAGATTTTAATAGGTAAGGGCACATTTGTTGATAAGGCTCTTTTGGTCCTGATGTTTTACTGGAATAGAGCATGAAGAAACAAAATATTAGAGCTATGAATCTATTGGGTTGTATTCTGTACTCTGTTTGAGTAATGGCAGCCGCTTTCTTCAACAAAAGGAGCTGCCTGCAGACAGACGAGACCTCTCAATGGGCAGCAGAGCCTCTTGCATTAGAGAAAGTCTCTTTCCATCAGATACTACTTATTGATATTAATTTCCTTTGGCCAATAAAGACAAGCATGGAGGTGCAAAGCTACTTGGCACAAGGCAGTGATCAAGACAAACATTGCCAGAAAATGTTATGGCAAACTCCTAAAGAGCTCCCCTCTCATGTAACTGAACTGGGAATGTTTGCCAAGTTCATGGTGAATCCCTCAGCACACCTACTCTTTCCCTGCTGGCCTTCTGACTCCATGTAAAAGAGTTATAACACATTTGGCTTCTAAACTGCAGTTTGAGAACCACTGTAGCATAGTGGTTAAGTGGTTGGGTTGCAAATCAGCCATCTGCTGGTTTGAATCCCACCACTGCCATGAGCTCAGCAGATGGCCTTGGGTAAACCATTCCTCTTAGCTCCAGCTCTCCAGCTGTATTGTGGGGATAATAATAACACTGACCCTATTCACTACTCTTGAGTGGGGCATTAATTTGTCTAGAAGAATGGTATATAAGTGTATTTATGAGTTATTATAAATTATAAATTCTTGCAACGTTTCACTATGGGTACTCACTACATATGAGACCCAGGCTAGGCTCTCTTCATGGATTCTCTATTGGCAGGGTGGCTACTAGCCCAACGGGCAGCGGTGCACTTGAAAGTGGCCTTCCTGGCATGCTGTAGACACTTCTGCTTCTGTCGTCATGCCATGCACCAGTTACTCACCACCCTGGTTCCCAGAGTTGCATCCCCTGGGCTGGTTCTTCACTACCTAGTGTTAACAGCTTTACCAACTCAAAGGGCCTATCAGTTCCAAGAAGGGACAAGTCTGGGAATAAAGTGAAATGGTGGGATGGTAATAATGAAGCACAGGGCCATACCTAAAAATTCTCCCCTGTGGGTCCCTTGACTGTTGCTTATCCATAAAGGATCCCTGTGCTGTCAATTAGGAAATAGGCAGGAATATAACTACTTAAAAAAAATCTAATTATTCACAGCATTATCTGCATATCATTTTGTCTGTAAGATGGAAGCTTGTCAGTATGATTTTCCCCTATTCCAGAGATATCTTACTCCAATAGTAACAGATTGGTCATGTGCATATGCAGTTAAGTGTTATTAATTGCATATTCATTTTCTGAGCGGTGGTGGAAAGTGCTGTTAAGTAGAGATGGGCACGAATCGAATTATGACTCAAAAACATGAACGAACCAGGCCAGTTTGTGAACCAGTGGTTCATGGAAGCTCGTTTCCATGAACTTCCATGAACTGGTCTACTGGTTCATTTGGGTCATCAAGGGTCAGTTTAAACAGCCATTTCCCCAGGGAAATGGCCATATATTCTTTTCTTGAGGCTTGCAAGTGGCAGGTCCCTTTAAACTATCAGCTGGCAGGCGGCAGGGAGGATCCCCCCTTGCCACCTGCCAGCTGATAGTTTAAAGGGACCTGCCACTTGCAAGCTGCAGGGCCCTTTATACTGCCCAAATCCCACCCCTCCCCCTCAGCCCCAGCCCCACACTTACCTTGCCCCGTGGGCCCGTGGCATCCTCCCCCTCCTCCCACGAGGGGCAGGAAGGCTGTTTTTGGCTTTTCCCCAGCTGTGTGGGTCTGCAGGGCAGCAGAAGAGGCCAAAAATGGCCTTACTACCCCTCAAATGGCAGACGCGGGAAGCGGGGAGGCTGTTTTCAGCTTCCTCTGCCACTGAAAATGGCCTCCCTGCCCCTCAAATGGCCGTTTTCAGCTTCCGCCGCCACCACGCAGGCCTGCAAGGCTGGGGTTTAAACAGTTTAAAGGGCCTTGCTGCTTGCAAGCGGCAGGTCCCTTTAAACTATCAGCCAGCAGGCAGCAAGGGGGGGATCCCCCCTGCCGTCTCCCAGCTGATAGTTTAAAGGGACCTTCCACTTGCAAGGCAGGAAAGGCCCCTTTAATCTATCAAATACTCATTTCCCTACCACTGCTAAGCGGCCAGAAAGGGGCGTTTAAACCCCACAAACCATGAACCTCGAACTGGTTCATAAAGTGGCCCCAGTTCAGTCCAGTTTGTGGTTTGTGAAAATCCACGAACCACGACCCTCATGGTTTGTTTTTTTTTGTGGTTTGTGCCCATCTCTACTGTTAAGTCATAACTGATTTATAATGACCCCTGCTCGGGATTTTGAAGACAAAAGACTAACAGAGGTGATTTACTATTGCCTGGCTCAACAACTCTGGTCTTCTTTGGAGGTCTCCCATCCAATTAATAACCAGGGCTGACCCTGCTTAGCTTCCAAGATCAGGTTTGCCTGGGCTATCCAGGACAGGGCAATTTGCTTAGTAAAGAGGACCATTTTATTTGGCAAAGAATATGTTGAAGAATTTGTGCATGTGATATTATAGCTCTATTTAGTCTATTTGTTTATTCTGCCCTTCTTCCAGAACCTCAGGTGGCATATATTAAGAAGACTATGAGATTTTTTAGAAAAAAATCATACCAAGCCAGTAAGGCAGGTTAGAGTGAGAGAGGGTCACATGCTGTGATCACCAAGTGAGTAAGCAGAGTTTTGAACCCATTTTTCTCTAGTCAAAGTCCAATACTCTCTTCATTGCATTGCACTGGCTCAGTTGGCTTTATCTGCTTCTCAGCATCTCTACAAAGCATCCCAGGTGCGGGGAGCAACGAAAGCCAACCTTTAGCAGAGTCCTGCTATGTAAATGTGTCCATGCCAGCTATTGATCGAGTAGGATCCTGGCTCAGATCCACTTTAATTTGCTTCTTCCATTTTTATTTTCCTGAGGGGCTACATTTTCTGCCTAGCATGCTGGAAAATAGACTTGTTGCTAATTATAGAGGTTCTTCTAATGCCTAATGTTACCAGCAAAGCCAAAATTTAAATTGTGTCCCCTTACATAAAGTCAGATCCTGCAGTACACTCATACCATTAAGTTTTTCTTCTCTTAAGCTACTGATTTGCCACTGTCCTCCTGCTGACTCTGATGGGGAAGGGGAATGTTGTATTCAGACACTCACATATTCAGAATATAGAGTTTGATCCTATGCATTTGTTCCTCTAATGACAGCATCTTCCTCAACAGCCAGTGGAAGAGCCTCCTATGTCACGGGAAGACAATTTGCACTGGAGGAAAGTGCTATCATAAGTCGAACAAATCTAAAAGATCCCATAATCCTGGTTTTGTTCAAATTGCTAAAATTCAATGGGTGCACCATCCTGGCTGAATGCGATTTCAGCATTGCTATATATTACTTTACGGTGAAATTGTGTTCAGCTGGAAAGGACAAAATATTGGAACATGGACAATGTTTACAATAATGCTTACAGAATAACGGAGCAGAATATATTAGCCCGTATTCTTTTACCCCACCAAAAAAAAAATAGTTTAATCAACGTGCTGACTAGGAATAGACTTTAATGATGTGGATTAGTTTAGGATTAAGGACAACTAATGATGAATATTCATTTGCAAAAAAAATCATTTTATTAGGTGACACTAATTAAGGTAAAATTACAACTTTCTAAACTCTTCAGCATAACTCGTTGGGAAAACAAATGTATTAGTCAATAATGAATTATTTATTACTCAAAAGGAAGAACAAAATTGTAATAAGGATTAGAACTCCTTTTGCATTTGAATTTGAATGAGCTCCTTCCTAACATTTTTGCTTGTGTACTCTTTTTAATGCTGTTCAGTTTTAAAACATACCCACACCTACCCATATACCCACCCACACATATGGGCACAGAGCTACAGAATGACACTGAAGGATGAACTCAGAATCTGATTGTTGTCATGACAGTACCAATCGTCATAGGTCTGTAGAAGGGAAAACAAACTTTTTTGGGGGAGGGGGATTAAAACTATGACTTGATGGATCTTGTGTAAAATATTTCAGGTTTGCAATGTGAGTGTTGAATTTGCTCCCTGTGAATGCACAGAGACTAAGATAAAACTACCTTTACAGGTTGACAAAGTGTCCTAGTACACCCCCCGCCCTTCTAGCTTCCAATGTAGAAAAAAAATGGCAGGATGTCAGTACATAGGTTGATGAAATTAACCAGAAAACAACAACATGGGGAGGAGACATGGCTCAGTGGTAGAGCATCTTCTTGGCATGCAGAAGGCCCCAGGTCCCCAGCATCACCAATTAGGGATCAAATCATAGGTGATGTGAAAGATATCACCTTAGAAAGCCACTGCCAGTCTGAGTAAACAATATACTGACTTGGATGGATACTGACTTGGATGGTTTCAGCATAAGGCAGCGTCATGTGTGTTCATGTGCGACCTGTTTCTGGGTCCTGGGGGAACAGCAGATATTCAATGAAGGCAGCAGAAACCTTCTGGCATCTGGCTGGTAATATTCCACTCGTTAGTGGGGGAGTGGTCTCGTAGACTGTATTCAGAATGTCCTTTTGTAAGAGATCAACACATTTTAGAGGATTGAGGTGAGTCAGACCTCAAGGGAGAAGAACAACAAGATATCAGAGAAAGGTAGAAACACAGACATCCTCCAAAGAAGAAATCTTGAAACTTTTAAGAGTGTTCTACTTCTTAATTTACCAATCCTACAACTGACTCACATGGGTTATATTGTGCTGATTTCTGGGCATGATGCTTGAATGGATGGAGGCTATGCAACTTCTGGCAGTCTCCGAGGAGACAGATTACCTAAACACATCTCTGTGTGGAATCAAGCCTTGGTTTGGGATGCAAATGGCCTTGATCACTGTAATTGATAGTGCTGCCAAGCCCCTGCCGGAGATCCCTGCCCACAGCTTCTATTTCCTACCACCACTCAGCAGCAGCAAGAAAAAGATAAAACAAAAATATGGCCAACTAGATAACAAGTTGATATCACTTCCAGGAAAAACCTGCAAGTTACGTCAGACTTCTCTAGGAATTGCCAGAAACTCTATAACCATATATTGCTGGAGATTCCTAGAGAAACTGAGAATCATTTCCCAATTTTTCCCAGAAATGACTTTGCACTGATAGCTTTTCTGACATGTTCCCACCTACATCTTCTACTGGTTGCCAGGCCATGTCAGTTCATGCCTGGCAGCCCTACTGACTGAAGACCTTCATCATGAGAATGACAATGGTGAATCCCTGTTGATTCTCTTAGACCTGTCAGGAATTATGCTTTTATTGGTGCAATTTGTTTTTGTTGTGTTTATTGTCATTTTGCTCAGTTTTGTTCTTGTTATTCACTTTGAAATGGTTTGGAGAGGCAGAATACACATTTGATTCTGGGCTCAGAGTAGGGATGTTCACCCATGCAAGACAATTAGATGGATACCTGCACTAGAACTGATTAGTATAGTTGATTTATTAACCACCTTTCCAGTCAAAGATTCTCAGGGAAGTGGATACAATAACAATTTGTATGAAATGCATAAAAACACAGGATGAAGTCTTAAAGCAACTGTCCAGCAATGAGTGCTTTCCCTAATAATCTAATTGAAAGGCCTTGCAGGACAGATAAGGTTTTAATTCAGCCCAGATGTTCTGAAGTAAGTATCACTCTCATGTCATGGAAACAGGAGCTGAAATAGTCCTCCCAAGGGTCCCAGCTATTCTGACCTTCACTAGGACTGGTTGCAGCCTAGGCTGATGGCGCGGAGGATGGCAGGCACAGGCGACAAACTGAGACCACACAACGGCTGGGTGAAAATAGGCCACAACTATATTGCGAACAGCAGGTAAGGAGCGAAGGCAGTCATATGGATCGGATCCCCAAGCATCGGCTGGCCCACCTGCCAGCTGATAAACCCTCCCCCCTCAGAACCCCAGCTGAGGGGGGGCACCCAAGGAGCGGCATTAAGGGGGAGATCATCTGGGTGTACACCCCTGCATGATTCCCCTGCCGCCTGGTGGTGAGTCCGACCTGGCAGCCCCCAAGCTGGGCATGCACCTCCGTGACTCACCCCCAAGATTCCTTATGGGAGTCCCCTTACAGGAACCAGGGCGGAGGCCCTGATTCCCCCAAAAGAGATCTGATCCAATGACCAGCCGCGGTGAGTCTTCTCCCAAAACGGAGCCTCCGTTGATCCTCTCCACTTCCTCCATCGATCCTCTTCCGCAGCCCGAAGCCGAGTGAGCCGAGGCCAGGCAGGGGCCTGAATTTATACCCAGCCAGTGGACCAGAGGGAAGAATGCCTCCCTGACGTCCGGTGGCTGGCCCCGCCTCGGCCCGCCTCCCGGCCGCTGCGGATTGGCTGGCCGGGATTCAAATCTGATTGGCTGCCGGCTGCCCGACTGAGATCGGGTCAGCCAGCACGCCGGCCGCCGCACCCGTCCTGCCCCCGCACCCCCGTGGCAGCAAACCGAGCGCCCGGTGAGTCGGGCGCTTGCGCTTCCGGTGGAAAAGCACCTTGTACAAGTCTCAGAACCTGAGCAGATTGGTACTCCAGACATTCTGGACCCAGACTGCTGAGGGAGGGAGGGAGTTAAACAAGTTAATAAAGATCCAATTAGTGCAGTTTTTTATGTGTTTAATAAACTTGTAGGGCATTATTTGAGCTGCCTGTTTGGATAATCCCAACATCGACAGAGAAATCAGGTTCCTAGAAAGATGACTTCCTTTCAGGGCAAGAACTATTAATAGCCACAGAGTATACTCAGTATCCAGACATCTCTAATAGTATAGTATATTAATTCCAGACATTCTTAGAACATCTACATGAAATTCTTCATCTTAAAAGAGTATGAGACATCCCACCGTCTTTTTAAACTAGACAGTTATTATGAACTATTCTACATGATGGGCAAAGAGAAGGGGAAAGAACCAATTTTTATTCCTGGAAATACAGAATAAAGAGTTCCCACAATTACCCACATAATTAGTTTTCTTTTAAAAATTTATATATATATATATATATATATATATATATATATATATATATATATATATATATATATATATATATATATATATATATATATCTTTTTGGTGGAAGCTATTATACCACAATCTGATAGTATATCTCATGGAAACCTTTACTCCATCTTGAGATCTCCTGAATTCATGCTGAGATGAGTGGGAGGAGGGAAGGGAAGTACTCTAGAGGATTTCAGATGTTATTGTGTGAGCCATTTTGAGCTCTGTCAAAATTATGGGTAGGAATGAATGGAGATGAATTCTTTCCCTCTGTTTCTATCTTTTTGTCCCGCTGTGACTTGGGCTGCTGTTACTGTGTTGACACAAAAAGAATCTCACCTGCCTCTGGTAGGCCTGTTACTGCCAAAAGACAGGGGGAAAGAGGGGGAACTGAATGTACTCCTCCAGTGTTTCACAAGCCTTCTGTGGAGGCTGTTAACCAGTGTCTTCTGAACGTTCATTATGAATATTTAGTTAATTTCTGAAGGACAATGTGCTCAACCTGCTTCTGACTCACCCCGCCCCCTGCCCAGATTAATGCTTGTGGTCCCCCCTGCCCCAGCTTTTGGAAATTGTATGTGAAATGTCTCAAGGACAGTGAAAATTCTTCTTCAAATGATAATCATGTAAATGCATGTTTGGGAGTGTGTGTGGTGCACTCAAGTCAGAGTTGACATATGGCGACCCCTGGTGGGGTTTTCATGGCAGAAACTATCAGAGGTGGCTTGCCATTGCCTGCCTTGGCAACCCTCGTCTTCATTGGAGGTCTCCCATCCAATTACTAACCAAGGCTGACCCTGCTTAACTTCTGAGATCTGATGAGATCAGGCTCACCAGGGCTACTCAGGTCAAGGCATGTAAATGCACAAATAAGATTATATTAACTAATTTGCATTAGGAACAAGGGGAAATACGTTTGCTTAGGGGTTGCAACAGTTTGCTGAAGCCCTGATTGTTTAAAAAAAATTCATAGTGACTGGCTGGTTGGGCTGAAGGGGTGAAGCATAAATGATGTGGTTGCTGACAGCACAACAGTGCTATGAACACAATTGAACATTGCCTATTTCCAATCCCAAGCATGACTTTTATGGGAGTCATTAGGGATTACACAGGACCGTGTCCCTACTTTGTAAAGCCAAGTCTTTAAAATATAACCCATACTAGTGTCAGATGCATAGACAGACAAATGGTTGGGAATTCTTGCAAGGCTTCACATATTCACATACCTGCAGAAAAATAACAAAGAGGTTAGGATAGTATTGATTTAGGGACAGAGATTCCCCCCACCACCACCCGCCAATTCACTTTTCCAAATATAACCATTATTTTTTTTATTCTCTTTTTTCTCTTTTAAAAAGGAATTTCTCTTTCATTTCTCTTTGTAAAGAAATGAATGCACCTTTTTGCGCACTTCAGCCCTTGCAGTTGTTTATTGTTGCACACCACAGGGTGGTGCTATAGTAAAAATATAGGACTTGCTGCCTCTGAGCATCTACAGAGAGAAATTCTGACATTTTGCGGAACGTATCTTCATGCCCCTCCTCTCTTCACACTTCTCATTGATGAAAATATACTTCATTAGGAACGGATTCCAAAATTTTAAAAAAGGAAATCCCTGTTGGCTTTCAAGGAGAAATTGGCTAACCAGGAATTAAGAGAATTTCTTTTATCCATGCTAGATTTGGATCTTTTTTATAGGCATCAGCAAAAGCTCATTATTTTGTATCTTTTTGTTTATATTGTTGTGAAAAATAACAGTTTTCTACTTTCAGCTCTCCATTTTGTAGATTTGTAGTACAAGTATGGTTTTTATGGCAATGTATAATTTTTGTATAATGTGCATTGTTTAAATAAATATATAATTTATTAATGCACAGATAACATTGTAAATGTGTACATTGTAAGAGAAAAAATAGCGTGAGGCAACATGTCACAAAAACAAAAAATCCCAGGCTTAAGTTGCACAAGGGAGAAGCAAAATCAAATTGGGAATTTCAGGAACGAGCAATCAAAAACGATCTCTAGCTGCTTTCCCCCCCTTTACACGCACCCTGGAAATCAGTATTAATGCAACTTATTCACATTTCCTTCATTTACAAGTATTTTAAAATGTCCATGCATCTAGCTGCAACTGAGCATTTCACCAGTCCAAAAACAAAATAAATAAATTAATAAACTGCCCATTAACCAATCAAATAGTGTCATCAAGTATTGTCAAATACCAGTCAAGTATTTGTAAAGTATTCATTTCGAGCAACTGAAAAGTGGGTCTAATAATCGACAGATCTGATACTATGGCACTTCCACAAATGTGGTTATTGTGAAACTGAAATGCAATTTCTGAAATAAAACCTGTGATGATTCATAACTCTTTCTAATGTTAGGTGAGGCTTCCAGAAATGTGAACAATACACCAAACAGCAATTCTCTTTGGCTTTTAGGCTGAGACACCAGGGTCAGTCTATGGTTTCAAAGACATTAAAACAGAAATAAAGCTAATCAATGGCAACAATTAAGATTGTTTGAAGAGGCCTATAGTGCATAGTTCATAGATTTGTTTTGTTGCTTTGGCTGTTACTGTGACAAACCTGAAGGCAATCAGCCCTCCTTCCTGTCTTTGTAAATACACCATAATGGAAATAAAAAGGCAAGCTGCCACCTTCGTAGTGGAATCAAGCAATATTGGACAACCTGTGTGTAGAGTTAAATAATAACTGATCTTTCAACTGATCTTTCAATGTTTAATGAGGTAATTGGTGTGGCAACACTAAAAACTGAGTGAGGATCCAGCTAGATGTGATGGAGATCCACGGTAAGGATATTTTAGCAGCCTCACATGAGATTGCTTTGAAATCAGGACCTGGTGCTGCAAGTAGTACTGAGTAGAGATGGGCATGAACCAGGAAAATTCCAAACCATGCAGTTTGTGGCCTGTGGCATTTCATGAACCATGAACCAAGAACTTTCATGAACTTGCCCTGGTTCGTGAACCGGTTAATTCGCTTCATGAAAATGTTACTTCTGGGTCAGCAAAAGGTCTGTATAAAGCTCGTACCCCTCGTTACCTAGGAAATTGATTGATTAGCACCAGGCTGTCTGCAGTGATGAACTGAAATACAAGCCAAACAAACTGGACTAAAATTTGTTACGGTTCATGAGAAATGAGCTCCCACAAACCGCGAGTTCGCGAACCACAAATCAGCATGAGGAACTTCGGTCCGTGTCCACCTCTAGTACTGAGTCTTTTCCTGCCATATTATTTCCTCAATACAAATTAGCCTTGAATTAGCCCTGTAGGTGGAAAACTGCCTTCCCACAAGCCTTTTTGGGGGGGTTTTATGCTTTACCATGCATATGGGGAGAACAGCGTACATGTGATCAACCTGATCACATAAATCACCAGATCCTAGTATAACATTCTAACCTTGACACTATGCCAGCTGTCTAGGGGCAATTTATGACTTCCACTCTGCTTCACCAGCTTCTGATGTTGCTTTCTGTTTTGAGACCCAATCACTGACAAAAATACACCACAGCCTTTTGAAGTGCACCACAATTTTATTTCTCTTCCCATATTTCTACATCCTCGGTGCATTTTCCCTTTTTTGGCTATTTCCAGCACCGATTTAACCATTCTGATATAGATAGTACCATACAGCTAGGCCTTTGATTGGCTAAAAATATATTTGTTGGCTGTTAACTGAATCCCAAATGAGCCCAAAATGGGCTTGCTCCAAGATACCACTTAAATGCTCTAGCAAATTGCAAACAGAATTACAGGGGATATAGTTTGGCAACGTGTGGATATCAGGAAGAATTTTCTGCTCCAGATAGAACACACCTGTCCCCGAGTGTAGCCTTCTTATTTGCAAAGTGCTTAAAGGCAAAAAAAGCTTATAACACATAGGCTTGAAGTATGGAATTTCTATCCCACAGAAAATCTGAAAATTGACCATGCAATTGGGCCTTTTATGCACTTATTTTTTGCATATTTCAGTTAGCATTCAAAACAGTTTCTTGTTACCAATAAATATGCAATTTGGACAAGTTGTAAGAGGCATTTATAGTACAATCCTAAGTAGCATTGGACCTTCTGAATCCATTGAATTCAATGGGCTCTGGTGTAACTTTTTTTAAGGCTGTATTGCTAGGTTGCAGCCCAAAGAACAATTTTCTGGGAATAAGCCCCATTGAAAAAAATGGGATGTACTTCAACGTAGACCTGGTTAGGAGTGAACTGTTTTCTAATGAGAAACAGTAGTACTACCAACTGTTTCCAATCTGCCTTTCTCCCTAAACTTGCTAAATTTGTAGATATGCACAGAAATTTTCTCTCTCGCTCGAGGATCCTCCCTCCCAAATTACAGGCTGATAGAGGGGGGAATTCCTGTTTTAGGTATGGGATAAGAGCTGGTCTTCCATCTGTGGTTGCCAACTCTAGCTAGGAAAATTCCTGGAAATTTGGGGGTAGTGCCTGGGGAGAGTGGAGTCTGTATAGGAGGGTGCTCAGCTGATGTTTGGTGCTATAGAGTCAACACTCCAAATCTGTCAGTTTCTCCCGTGGAGGGGATATCTGTTGTATGGAGATCAGTTGTAATTCTGAGAGATTTCCAGGCCCCAACTGGAGGCTGGCAACCCTATTTCCATCCTTTCCCATTGTTGGCATCCTGAAGCCAATAAGGGTGGAGGTTTGTTGACTGAACAGCAGTGCAATCCTAAGGTGGTGGTGGTGGTGGTGGTAGTAGTAGTAATTTATATACCAGCTTCAGGACAACTTAATGCCCACCCAGAGCAGTTTACAAAATATGTTATTATTATCCCCGCAACAACAATCACCCTGTGAGTTGGGTGGGACTGAGAAAGTTCTGGAAGAGCTGTGTCAGACCTACAGTCATGCAGTGGGGAATCAAACCCGGTTCTCCAGATTAGAGTCCCATTGCTCTTAACCACTACACCAAACTGGTTATTTTCCTGGAGGTAAACCTGATTACATAGATCCAAGAAGAAATTTTTGGAGACCTGCTTAGGATTGTATTCACGGCAAGGGTTTTTAAACTCTGCATGCATACATGGACTCCAAAAGCACCTGATTTTTTTTTCCAGCATGTTTTTTCCAGTCTTTGCCAAGATGAATTTAGTTCCCAATAACTACTGAAAAACTGGCAGCCTTCCTTGGAGAAAATTAAATGTTATACACAGTGAGATAAAGGATGGGAGGGCCCAGGCTTTTATTTCACTTGACTGGCGTGCTACATTTGTGTAAAAATGTACACCCAGGCCTGTTTTACATGTGGTGAACATTGCTGTCTCACTGATGCAATGTGCCAGCAATGTAATTGTGGGAAGTGTTGTGGAAGGAATGCCAATAAGACAGAATCTTTTGTGACATGATATTTTTGGGGGAGCGGAACCAAGAAAAAAATAATTATAATTTCAGATCAGGGCTGGGGGGTGGGAGCAGGTTTTACCACAATTACTTATTTCTTAATAGGACATTACCATTTGAGGATCCAAATCCATGTGGTTTTTAGGGTTCTGGATTTCAGAATCATTATTTTCAATGGGGAATGTATATGAGGGTCTAGGACAGCTGTTTATTAAGATAATGGCACCAGATGTGCACAGAATGCAGTTCTCCCTTTAATTTAAAGATCCTCTAAATCAAGCAGATTGAACAAGTTTGGTTTTAGAGACCCCTGAATGAGGTGCCTCTCTGTACAAGCATACTTTTCTCTCCTGATTCTTAAAGTGGTGGTCAAGCAGTGGCCTAGCAGGAGAGTCCTGGCCCAGAAATCTGCATTAAAAAAAATCCAGTGTGCAGTCATTAGAGATGGGCATGAACCGCATCACGAACTTAAAAAACCCACAAAATTGGCGATCGCATGATTGTGATCCGGCAGTTCGTGTTTGTCCACGGTGAACGAACCAGCGTTCGGAGGAGGCCTGGTTCGGTGCGTTTAGCCACGGTTTGGGAAGCCAGACAGTCAGGTGCCAGCAATCAATTCCCCTGGCAATGGAGCCGGGGGAATGCCTGAACGCTGTCTGTGCTCCTTCTGTTGCCTTGGAAACCCAAATGGAAACCCAGCTTACCTTGATCGGCAGGTCTTCCTTCCAACCACAGAGCTGCAAAGTGGTTACAAGTTGGGAGAGGACACCCAGGGGAGGGTGGGGGAAGGGGGTGTTCTGTAGCCATGGGCACTCCAATCTCATCCCTGCAAACCCTGATAGGCAGCTCTGATGGCCAAACACAGACCTCCTGCATTGCTTAATGGGACCTGTGCTTATAAATAGCCCTGGGCTCCCAGGCTGGGTTTCACTTTCATCGAGCAGTGGAGTGGGACAGAACTCTTGCTTGCCACTTGCTAGCCTTTGGGGAGAGAGACTGAGAGTATAATTGAGCTTGGATTTTTGTGTGAGTTTCCTGGGGGCCTTGGTTTGGAGAGGATATAACTCCAAGATCCCTTTTGCAATCTTGTCCAAACTTGGGTGATGGCTGAAGGAGAGATTGCAAAACACTCCCCAGGAATATGGGCTCTCTAAGTGCCATGGGGGCCATTCCATGCCCAACGAACCGCAAACTGGTTCGGTAATGGAAAATGTTCTTGGGATCGTCGTCGGCACTGAACCATGAACCACTGGTTCATTAAATTTTTTTGGTCCGTGCCCATATCTAGCAGTAATCTCATTTTACTGCTCTTACAGTAATTGTCATTTTTTTTAAATTTCTGTTTAGCTGAAAACTGCATTTGCCATCTTCTTTCCTTGCTGTCTTCTGTTGTTTGTTACTTTTCACAAAGTGAGAAGGCTTCCTTTGCAGACCCCGTGCCCTCAGTCCCATCCTGCAGGTCTGCCTTTATTTCCTATGGAGGAATTTTTCAGGGGGGTGGAGCGGCTGTTTTTCAACTAAATGACACCAAAATTGCAGAAGAGTCAGTGCTTCCTGCCCACTAAAGACCCCCAAGTTTCAAGTTAATTGAAAAAAGGGGTCCCAATTCTATGGGTCCCTGAACAAAGTGCCCCAGCCACCATAACTGCAAAGCACAAAGGATGGAGGGAAGAAAAAATGTGGCGGTCTGTGGCTTGTCTCTAAAGGTGATTGGCTGGGAGTGCTCTGTGCTCTTCCCCTCCAAGGATCCAACAGGAAAAGAGAAATTCCGTTGCCTAGGAAATCAGTACAATAAAAGGAAAAACACAATGCCTGCTGCATTGCTGATAGTAAGTACCCAAACATGAAAAATGACAAGTTTTTTTGAAGAAGGGGTCCCATAATACCTAAGAATCCCAGATTTGTCATACCATTCCAGGAAATCACCATGACACCCAAAACAGTGATTTTTGTGTATGCTGTTGTCTTGGGAGTTTTTTAATGTACGTTCCTAATGAACTTGGGCAAATCTCTGGCACACATGCCAAATAATGATACTCACGTTAATTTTGTGCACATCTAGTTCTCCATACAAACCATAGAGGTGATCCCTGAGGTTGCTGGCAATGCCACTGGGGCCAGTAGGATGTGGGAAATGACAACAGGCGTGGATCTTGCCTGGTGTCATGACCCCCTCTGACCCACTCACTGACTGTAACTCAGAATCCCCAGAGGACGAGCTTGAGGAGCCAGAATCAGTGACTGTGGTGGACCCAATGGACCAAGAAGGGCCCATCACTGCAGGGATATCTGCAGACACCTCAACAGTGCCAGAGGACACCCTGTCAGAGCCTGTGAAGGAAACTTTGCCATCAGCCCTTGAGACCTTCAGCGGGCCTCTGTCAGGCAGGACATGAACCTGGGGGTTTAGTCCCCCAGGATCCTCTCCCAGTCAGCAGGAATGCTGGCAGCAGAAGGCTTGAGTTGAGGTGACATATAGGTGGCAACATGCTAAACTGGCTGCACACTGCCCCATGGTAGAGGCAGAGCAGTGCACTGGGTATGATTCCTTGCAGGATCCTGGCCAGTGAGCTTAACAGCCTCAGGAACTCCAGCACCTGCCAGTGGTACAGCTGGGGCCAGTTCCCTCCCAGCCCACTTAAACCAAGACTTAGGAAGACAGCCTTTGCTGGATCAACCAGTTCGCAAGTCTACAACCTTGAGTGATAGATCCTGCTCCAGACCCTGCTCAGTGAACACCTGTAGGGTACATCCTGTCTCACAAGGAATCCCACAGACCCAAAAGCCTAAGCCCAGAACACCTGTCACCATCTTCTGGATCCATACAACCACCTCTAGGTCATAGGTTCTCACAATGCTAGTGGGCTTAGCTTGATCCTGGTGTATCTAATTAAGTACAAACCTCACCTCTCTCATCCCATTTGTTTGCTCGCACTCTGATATCTTCATAGGAATATGTTACATATTTCGGAACAATTGGTAAGTTTTTTTACCTTTGTATTGGCTACATTATTGTATTGTTTTTGTATATGTCATGAATTTTTCTAATACAGTGGGAGAAAATCTTCCTTTCTTTCAGAAATTTATGTGCTGATGATGTAAACTGACTTGCTGCAGTCAATCTGCTCCTTTTACTAACTGCGTCTAAAACTTCTGTTTGGATTCTGCAGAGTTGGCTGGAAGACTTTTAGTACAATCCTAAGAATGTGTCACAGGAAGTAAGCCCCACTGAGTAGACCTGAGTAAGATTTTGAGTAGAACTGCTTAGACTGCAGTCTTTGGAATGTAGGTACTCCAGTGGCCGCATGTCTTATCAATGCCTCTTTGCTGCTAACAGTTCAAACCTGCACTGAAAGCACACCTTAACTCTTGATCTGCAATTTAAGTACACTTTTAGCTTTGTAACATTTTCCTCCTTGATCACCTGTCTCCCCCTTTATTTATATCAACAAAAGCTGAATTAAGCAGCTGCCTTTATATTCCTTTATCTTACCATACCTGGCAAATGATTCATGGGAGATTTCTTTTTATTGCCCACAGTTTGACTGTGGCTCCCCAGCCATTGATGCTTCCATAGTGGAGCAATAGGATATTTATTGCCCGTTCATTATTCACAGTTGTTTACTATTTCTTCAAACCTCTCCAGCTGAATCAGTTCGTCACAAGGCAAAATCCCCTGGCAGCTGTAATCGGTTTTCCCACCACACATAAATAGCTCAAATGAAAAAAGCGCTGCCTGTAATATTTAATATTACCTTGTAAAATTGCTGCTGAATGACTACCATTAGAGTTTCATTCCACCCCAAATTTCCTCCATATTTTCTCTTTATTAAGGAATGCCGAAGTTCATACCACATGTCAAGCTTTCCAAGGTAAATATGAAAGATGGGTGTTGAGTTGATTTCGTGTCTGATGGGCAAATGTTTAGGACTCCATATTGTCCAATGCAAACATGGATATACTGGAATCAATGACACTATATATGCAAGGAGATTGTTTTCCTCAGGTGATATTTTGATTTTCTGAAACCTGTCAACCATGAAAGCCCCTGTTGTCACATACTAGCTACAAGCCAAAGTCTCCTTCAGAGCTGTAATCACATTTTTTTTTTTTTTTTTTACTATTTGGGTTACCAAAACCGACCTTGCATTCCCACTTTATTTTGCAGTAGCAAAAAGCAATCTTGTAGCACACCGCAGGAGATTCTGTCAGTGCCCAGGCATTATACACTGCTGGACATAAGTGACTTGAATTCTTAGCTGTGAAAGTGTGAATGAAATAAAGGGGGGAAGGTGGAAGTGGGAGGGAATGTAGGAGTACCTTGAGCATAATCAAAACCAACTTGAACTTGGCAAGATATGCTGCCATCAAAGCTGAGGGAGGGATTAATTTAAGTCTCTTGAACAAGTGTGAATGTCAAGCCAGAAAAAAGAATCACCTTTTACTCAAGTGTTGAACATGGAACTTTCTGCATGCAGTGCAGATGCTCCACTACTAACGCCCAGGGTCATGGAACTAAGCAGAAGTGCAGTTAATAATAAGAATATACCCCATGGCAATCTTTTCAGTAATAATATATGTAGAACCAGGGCTTTTTTAAAGCTGGAATGCAGTAGAATGGAGTTCCGATACCTCTTGAAAATGGTCATTTGGCTGGTGTCCCCGCACCCTGATCTCCAGACAGAGGAGAGTTTAGATCGCCCTCCATGCTGCTCCCATGGTGCAGAGGACAATCTAAACTCCCCTCTGTCTGGAGATCAAGGGGCAGGGTCACTGGCCATGTGACCATTTTAGCCAAGGGTGATTTAAGCTTTAAACCGCCCCCCCTTCCAGCTGACCCAAAGTGACATCATTGCATGGTCCCAGGAATGTGTGCGCACTTTGCGTGTGTGCATGTGGTACCAGTATTATTATTCCCATATTTCAGATGTGGAACTGAAGCTAAGAGATGGTAGCTTGCAGGAGACCTCTTGGTAAGTTCATGGTGGACATGAGATTAGAACTGGGGACTTCACAATTTTAGCCACTTAGTTGTTGCTTTTTTAACATTAAGATTTAGTGTCCCTGCATTTTTGCATTCTTTTCCTATAGAAATGTCTCTTGATCTAGCACTTATAAGTTATCATACAAGCTAATTTTCTTGTCAGCATTTGTCCTATACTCTTTGTATCACTCAGAAGTTCTTTGCATGATTCATGATGGGAACTAAATTTCTTATCAAGTTGGTGATGGCTGGAAAACCTGTGTATGCATAATGGGAACAATGATGGAGGGATAACTCAAGAGCTTTCCAAGGTGACTGCCCATAAATGGACCTGCTGTTGCAGCCACATTTTAGCATACTTGCCCATTTTGAAAACAAAAAAAAATCCAGAAGTTGCTCAGATCATTATGACACAGTAGAGATGTTGTAGGAAAGTCTGGTGCATTTGTTTGAGTCATTTGGCTATAAATGCTCCTCAGGCACCTACAGCCTGTTTGTTGTAGTGGTTAGAGAGATGGAAAAAAATGATACCTGAGTTCAGATCCTCCCCTCATCTGCCATACTGGGTAACCTTAGGCCAGTTTCGCTGTGCCTAGCCTATGTCACAGGGTTGTTGCAAGGATAAAATGGAGAAAAGAGAAGCCTGAACATCACC
The DNA here is from genome assembly GCF_028583425.1 of Eublepharis macularius. Lineage (NCBI taxonomy): Eukaryota > Metazoa > Chordata > Lepidosauria > Squamata > Eublepharidae > Eublepharis > Eublepharis macularius. The sequence goes on along the minus strand of NC_072792.1, from coordinate 29,425,711 downwards.
CTGAGCTCCTTGAAAAAGGGGTGTAATAAAAAAAGGTAGTGAATAGATAGATATTTGCAGGACAATTGTCCCTGCTTGTGATACACAATAGCCTTGATAGCACAAGCAAGTCCATCAAAAATGAATCTTCACCTTCAAGACCTACAAAAATGAGCCTTCACAGGCTCACAGTTAAAAATGTAGTGGCAGGACAGACTGTCAGAAAAAGATAGGAGTATGTTGTGTACTTGTGCTCTGAAGATCTTCAGGTGTCCCAGCTCAGCCACACAATCCGCTCCTTAGGAAAAGCAGACAGGCGGAGACTTCAAATGAAGCAGGCTAGACTTGGTTACTCTATCTGGAGAGTTAATATTGTGTTGTGAAAACTGCACGTCATCAGTCTCTTCTGTACTTAATTGATTAACAGAATAAGTTACCTACAGAGTTTCAGGGACCCAAGTCACGGGGGCATAGCTGAATGTATGTCAGTCCCAGGTAGTGTATCCCCTGACACATATGCTTAACAAATGCATGCCAGGCCATGCTTCTTAGCATGTAGGGTTGTTTCAGATGGTTAGCTGTGTTGATCTACAGTAGATCAGCAGGATTTGAATCCAGAGGCACCTTAGAGACCAACAAGATATCCAGGGTATAAGCTTTCAAGAGTCAGAGCTCCCTTCTTCTGACACGTGTAGGGTTTTTTCTCCATCCAAGAGATCAAACTGAGCCCTTGAAGCAAAGCTAAGAAATTCTGAACAAGAAAGCTGGGTGCTTGTGTAGCAAAAGTTCTGTTCTGGCTGGCAAAGGTCTTTTGTATGGTGAAGGAGGAAGAGCAGTCCTCCCCCTCCAACCGTCAAATAATGGCAGGTCGATTGTGTGAGCTCCATATTGAGGTCCAGTTGTTCAGATGTCCAATCTTTTCTATTTTTTATCTTTGGAGGAGGAAGAATTGTATGAATCAGGCTTCTGCTTGATCGGATATTTCTGTGAGCACTAGAGATGAGCACGAACCGGGAAAATTCCGAGCCATGCAGTTCATGAACTTTCACGAACTTGCTCTGGTTTGTGAACTGATTTGTTTGGTTCATGAAAACGTCACTTTTGGATCAGTAGAAGGTCTGCAGACAGCCCATCCCCCCCCCCCCATTGCCTAGGAAACTGATTGATTGGCACCAGGCTGTCTGCAGTGACTAACTGAAATACGAACCAAATGAACTGGGCTAAAATTCATCACGGTTCATGAGAAATGAGCTCCCATGAACCACTGGTTCACAAACCATGAACTGGACTGGTTCATGACAAACTTCGGTTCATATTTTGGTTCGTGTCCACCTGTAGTGAGCACCGATCATATATTTGGCACTATCTGCATGGAGAATGGTTTATTTGTCCTTTCCTCACATGAAAATTCTCATTGTCCTGGTAAATGTCTAAACTAGGCAAAAGGCTGAGCCATAAAATCTTAGTTCACACATCCTTAAACTCTTGTGGACAGGAAATATTTGAACAACCAAGGTATGGGATAGTAATTTATGTGGATGTTAACTGTCTTTCTATACTTCTTTTAGTCATTGCTCAAAGCAGTTTACAATAAAATGAATATACTGAAGTTGATCAGAAACCTGACATATTAAAAACAATAACACAATTAAACATTATTAGAACCAGTCAAGAAAAGGCCATCTAAACACCGTTGGATAAAAGGTCAGCCCTTACTTCAGCTGGCAGCTCATTCCATAAGGACGGAACCACCATAGAAGATATTCTTGCCTGAGTAGATACAGATCACACATTCTTTATGAAGGGAAATGATAGCAAACCTTGTGCGAATTTTAACATGGAGATGAATTTGGTTTCATATTGTCTGAACAATCTGAACTTTATGCAAGAGACATGTTCATAATAATAATGTTTAAAGTGGAGGACTCATTATTTGTTCAGATGAAAGCTCCAGAAACTCAATAAGGATATCAGGTATGTGGTGGCCTACCATTTTTAGGAGACACAGGTAAGAAGATGTAGATAGAGCAGTTAAGGAAAAGACGGGATAGAAGAAAATATATTCACATTCTTATTCAGTTTGAATTCTGTGTGTGTGTGTGTGTGTGTGTGTGTGTGTGTGTGTGTGTGTGAAAGAGACAGAGTGAGAGAGAGAAACTGAGTTGCTGAATTACCAGAGATGGAAATTAATGCTCTGTGGCTTTCCAGAACAGTCCTTAGCCCAGAACAAAAAAAACCTCAAGCACATTTTCCAAATCAATCTTTTGAGCTTCCAAATAAAAAATCCTTAAACCATTAATATATAATAAGTCTGGGATAATAACTCAGACTAATTTTTTTTTTGCATGCTGCATGTTTTTTTGTTTTCATACCACATATGTTTCTTTTAATGGAAATTTAATAGAATTTTGAAGGATGGGAGAAGCACAGAAGATTAACTCACTCCCTTAGCCACTGACATTGAAATAATACCCTTAGATGAATATTTCAGTCATTCCTCATTCAATCCAAAAGAAAACAGGCAGTTTACTGTAGGGATGCAATGAAGCTTGTGTGACAGAGGTAAGCATACCATGTTCAACAACCACAATCACTCTTGAGCTGTGCTTTGAATATTTTCACCTAAGCACAGTTGGAATCGAACAGCTACTAAACAACTTCATCGCTGTGCATCCACTATGGTGGATGATGACTTGTTTCCTTCCCGTGGTGTAATTACATTTCCTCACGTTCCCTTTCAAGGTGTTTTGCACCTGTGCAGTAGGTGAAATCGACTCTCTTCCTGGGTCATCTGGCCAGGTAATTACATGCTGTGAAAAAGCTATGGGGAAATGTGCATGCATGAAATAATAGTAATGAATGAATGAATGAAATCCTGCCCTCAAGTCATAATTGACTTATGGCAACCCCTAACAGGGTTTTCATGGCAAATGACTAACAGAGGTGGTTTGCCATTGCCTGCCTCTGCAGCTCTGGCCTTTGTTGGAGGTCTCCCATCCAATTACTAACCAAGACTGACCCTGCTTAACTTCTGAGATCTGTTGAGATCAGGCTTGTCCTGACACAGAGTTAAATGAACATTCAGAGTTATGACTTTTATTTTTAAAAATGTATCATCACTGGCTAAAAGACTGATGTAATCACCATTTATTTATATGATTGGTTGACAAGTGGCATGCAATGATGACAGGAGGGGGGGAGCTAGAAACTTTCACTGGACTGTGTGAGAACATCAAACCTACCAGTTGCACTGTATTGTACTGATTGAATACATGACGCATAACCCGGTGAACAAATCCAGCTTCCTCACAAACATCCAAATAGTGAATAATCAGCTGGTGCCCAGGGAACAGAATGCAAGAGGAACTGCTGGTTGTTCCAGAATTCCTGGCTTACAGCAGGACATGTGCAGGGGACAATACCAATTCTCTTCTGAGATCTGTCTGTGGAAAAGTAATATGGTGATGAAATAGCCCTGGATCACTTGAGCAAGCAAACAGGTAACAAAGGGAAGTAGCATTTAAGTGAACAAATAAACATAAACACCTAGGGTTGAATCCAGCCAGCACTTTTTTTTTTGCTAAATCTCACATTTTCTTTCTTGCTACAGTTCCATAGAAGTCTCATGATCCCCAGCATTATCTTTCGGAGTCATCAAGGGATAGACTTCTGCCTATTTTCTACAGCAGAAAATCTGGCTGGATCCAACTTATGAGAAGTTTTTCTTTCTTGTGTTTTTGCGCACTGGAATGCTTACCATTGTTGTCACAAGCCAAAGCAATCAGTTATTGTACGTACAGTGTAATCCTATGATGAGTTACTCCAGTCTAAGGGCCAAGCTACACATGACGAATGACACTTGAACGGCAAGTGGATTGAGTGGAGGGCAAGTGAACAGGGAGAAATACACTTGCCGTTCAAGTGTCATTCGTCATGTGTAGCTTGGCCCTATGTCCATTGACTTCAATGGGCTTAGACTGGAGTAACTCTCCATAGGATTCCACTGAAAGTGTGCAGGTATCTGCTCCAGACATATACACCTGAAGCATGCCCTCCGGTCATTGATTTCATTTCACTTGCAACTGCCTTTGGATAAGTACTTCATACTTCGGAACATATAATTGTGCCATAAGTCCATTGTGCCAGCTGCCTCCTCCCCACTGTACATTTCGTAAAGCATTGTCAGTAAGATCCAACAATCATTGTTTTCAAATCTGAGGCCTGCAAATATGTAATCAGGAATGTGACAGTATCACTGAGGAGCCTTTTAAATGCAGTCTGGCCTTCGATGCATGTGTTTTGCTCACAAAATGTATGCCTGTCAAATAGGCAGATGTGATAGCCCTCCGTTGTGATAAGATCCAGTGCTCCAATGGTTATCTAGGCTGATGGAGAATAGAATTTTGAATCTGTCTCTTACTCCTCCTGTCTCTCTTACACAGACATATACACAAACCACATCCTAAAACACCTTTCCCCCCTGCCTTTAGCCTCAAATCCAAGCACAGCAAACACCTGGGGCCATGGATATTGGTTACATAGGACTCCGTATAATAAAACCTCCTAAAATAGAAACTCCAGTTCTGAAGAAGTCACTTTAGAATGGAGGAATGACAGGCAGGTTATGGTTAAGCACCCCGTTAGCCTTCTGCTTTTTTTACCAGCTCATTTGCTCTCAAGAAGAATCAAGGCCTGAGTTCAGTTACACAAGACTTCTGTACATCTTCTCTCAGTCACAGGAATGCAGATAAAAATGTGCATATTGGGAACAGGTACAGAAATAGGAGAGGTTTCTGTAAATCTAGAGGAATCCACAAGTACGCAAAGAAAAAAAATCCAAAAATTACAAAGGGATTAAAAACCCTGATGGAGAACAGAAAAAGAAAGAAAGAAACCTCTTGATCAATGGTTGTTGGGGGTTTTCCGGGCTGTATTGCCGTGGTCTTGGCATTGTAGTTCCTGACGTTTCGCCAGCAGCTGTGGCTGGCATCTTCAGAGGTGTAGCACCAAAAGACAGAGATCTCTCAGTGTCACAGTGTGGAAAAGATGTAGGTCATTTGTATCTACTCAGGAGGGGTGGGGTTGAGCTGAGTCATCCTGTAAGAGTTTCCCAGGGTGTGGAATGCTAATGGCGGGAGGCTTCACTGTATCCTGAGGAGGTTCTTTTGCATATGGATTGGTGCTTGATCCCCTACCAGATCTCAGTGGCAAATAATTTGGCATGGAGCGGAAAACTTGTCTGGCATACTTTCTGCTCCAGTCCTTCCACTTCCATTACTGGACAGGTGAAGGGGAAGGATCTGGTCTTGCAACAGAAAGTGAGCCTAGCAGACCTTCCTCCTGGAGCCTTCCTGTCCAATCAACTGGCTGATAATGGAGGGGGAGGCTTAGACCATGAAGTGAATAGGAATGCTTTGCATTCTGAGCCCTTCTTCCCCAGTCACCACTAGACATCGGCACAAACAGCATTACGAACAGAAAAAAACCACGAACAGCCCAATCTGCTGTTTGTGAACAAGCTGTTCATGAGGCCCCATTCTAAACAAACAGGTGGTCATTGCAAGCCTCGTTTGTTGCCTTCCGCAGCCGTTCAGCAAGCTAGACAGTCTGGCACCTGTAATCAATTTCCTTGGCAACTGGAGGAAGGGACTGAACTCTGTCTGAACTGGCTTTCCTTCTGGCTTTAACCCTTCAAAGTACTTCCAGCAGAGAGTCCAGTTTTTCCACTGTGAAGAGAAAATGACAGCCAATGAGGAGACCCATGGATCATGCCTTTCCCTGGGTGCAATCTCTCTGAAACTTGGGGGGGGTCTTCGCCGGACAGTGAGGACTATGTCCCCTGCAAATTTGGTGGGTATTGGATATTGGGAAGGTCAGTTGGTAACCCCTCAATGTAGCTGCCTTCTAACAGGCAGTCCCATTTTTGCCACTGTGAAGAGAAAATGACAGCAAAGGGATCCCATGGATCATGCCTTTCCCGGGGTGCAATCTCTCTGAAACTTGGGGGGGGGGTGGTCTTCAGAAGACAGTGAGGACTATGTCCCCTGCAAATTTGGTGGGTATTGGACACTGGGAAGGTCAGTTTGTAATCCCTCAAACTAGCTGTCAGCAGACACTGCTGTTTTTGCCAGCACAGAGCCCTTTAAACTACCAGCTGGCAGGCAGCAGGGGCGAATCCCTCCTGCAGCCTGCCAGCTGATAGTTTAAAGGGATCTTTAAAGGGCCAGGTAAGTTGGTTTGAGCAGAGGGGGGCTAAGTGAGGGGGTGTTTGAGGGTGGGGGTGGTTCTGGCCCCCATGAACAATGAACAACGAACATGTTCGGGAACAGTTCATGTTCATCCATGTTTGTTGTTCGTTGTTCATGGATGGCAACGAACGACATACAGGGTGTTCAGGGGTTTTTTTTCCTGTTCATGCCCATGTCTAGTCACCACTGGCCAGCTCATCTGGGGTGTGCTTAGAGGAGAAAGGGACATACAAGATGCACTTTCTGCTCCAATCCTCCCCAGCCCAACTGGTTGGAGTCAGGCAGGTGTATGAATAAAAACCATATCTGGAACATTTTCTACCCCTTGCCTAGATCCCTCCAATCACCTAGCCAGCTGTTTCCTGAATGATTTCTGTTACAGGCCTACACCCCATCACCTCACTGCATATTACAGCCAGGGCCACGGCACCAGCAGGGGAAGGCTGAATGGGTTGTCTCATCCTCTGCAGTACTGAAGGTGTATAAAAAGCCCTCCATGTTATAATGAGCAGAGTGAATACCAGGCACTTCTAGTAATCTGCATCATGTAAGCCCAACCCAAAACTGAGCTGATCTTTCAGTAACTGAATGAGGCTAACAGAAAGGACCAGTGGATTTTAGCTTCTTTCTTTCTGTGACCATTTTGCCCATGGCGAGCTCCTTGGCTTCATTGTGTGCCTCTCTAATTTTCACATGATGGTATAAACTCAACAAATGTGACTGAGGGCCAAGCTACACATGATGAATGACACTTGAATGGCAAGTGGATTGAGTGGAGGGCAAGTGAACAGGGAGAGATACACTTGCCGTTCAAGTGTCATTCGTCATGTGTAGCTTGGCCCTGAGCTAATCTATGCTGCCATAACCTCAGAGTCAGATTATTGTAACATGCTGCTTTAAGATGATGCCAAAGCTCCAGTTGGTACAAAATGCCATGGAAGATTTACTGATTGTTTCTAATCACTATGAGCCCATAACATTGGTGCATAAACAATTACATTGGTTGCCTCGTTGTGTCTGTGTTCAGTTAAAGTTGCTGCTTACTACCCTTAAAGCCCTTCACCACCCGACACACATGCCTGAAGGATCTCCCCTCCTGGCATGGACTTTAGATCTGCACAATGTTCTTTGCTGTCAATCTGTTTCCCCTGTTGTTCCCAACTGGCACTCACTAGGGGTTTGTCCTTTTTCCGGGACAGCTGCATCTCTTTGGGATAGCCTGCCTGAAGCCATTCCACAGGGCCTATGCCTGGTATCTTTTCGCAAGAGTGGTGAAACCTCTCTTATTTCAAAGTGATTTCACTTAATTCTGGAGTATTCATTTTGCTGTCCAGTGGGAATGACAGCTTTTGGGGGGCAATATTTCTGGAGATCTAGTTCAAGGGATTTGTGAATTGTTTTCACATTGTTTTAATACAAGTCGTTCTGTTTGGTATCATCATCATCAGTTTCTTTTGCTGTTAGCCATTTTGAGCCCTTTGGGGATCTATGAGTTTCTCAAAACCAGAAATAAATAAGCAACCTACAGGGCAATTCTTATCGGAGTTATACTCTTCTAAATCCACTGAATCCAATGGGTTTAAAAGGGTGTAACTGCAAAGGATTGCATTGCTAGTGAATGACAGAAGATTGTGTGTTCTCAGAATTCAGATATCTCTTTAAGCCCAAAGGTGAAGAGGGGAATCCCACCGGTAACTAGCCTTGCGAGCCCTGAGTTGGAAAACCTACTATGTAAGCTTGAATTGGATTCTGGCCTGGCTACGAGCATTGAACTGCTTATATCTAGCTTTTTCACTATTTCCTGTTTATTTCAATACCTCTCTTGCCCCCACCTGCTCTTAGGTGCTGTCCAATGTACTTCTATCTGTGAGCCTGCAGTGGATTTTGACTGGTGAACAGCTGCTAACAGCTCACTGGCAAATCTTATGAATTTAGAAGAGGTGCAGCAGACTCACAGTTGGTTTGCAAACAATTCGCAAACTGAAAAATAAGCTACATTTGCAATGAATATTGTTTACAATGAATAATTCAGCTAGCTGACTAGCAGACAGCTTTTGTGCCACTTCCTAATGATTTCTTCACCATGTTATACCCACTTTTTCCCAAGGCTTTTAAATTTCTCCCTTACAAATCAGCCTCTGTCATTTGAATCCCTAGCCAAATGCTGCATAATTCCTAAACTGGGATTGCAAATGTTCCAGTTGCAACCTTCTTTTCACTGCTGAGATGTGTACACTGTCCCATATTTATAAGGTCACTTATTTTCTAAGGGACTGCTGTAGTTTGCAAATTGTTGAAAATTGCCATGTAGAACTACTTGCTCTATTTCACCTGCCATGGAACAGTAGTGGGCATGAGTGACATTATTTCTATGTGCTCTGAGCATTCACTTTCTGTTGTAAATACAGATTGCAGTTAACCTGCATCCAAAGATCTCATTTATATTCATGTTCTGGATAAAAAGTGCTGATGCAATTTAGAAGCATCACTCTCACTCAGACCAGAGACAATACCTACCATTTCCAGTCATTTATTTATTTTACAGAGGTTTGGTTGAACAAAGACAGTCCAGGTGATTCCTAAATCTGTGTGTTGAAATTTAAAAGAATAGGTGAAGTGCAAGACGTGTGCCCAACTGGAATCCGAACACTGAAATTTATGCAGCAAAAGGCAGAAATGGTTCTGAGCTTTGGTTTTATTTTTAACAGGATGGTGGCATCAATTGCCCAAGGAAACTGTTTCCCTTCAGTGTCACAGCACCATATTAAAGAACAAATACTGAAATATTACATATCTGAAACTTTATTATAATGAAGCAGAGACAAACAATTATTAGTCATTCACGCTTCAAAAATTCTCAACTGAATTTCTTTGCAAATATTTGAGTTTCAAACTCTGGTTTTCATTCTGAAGCAAAATATATCCTTTAGGGAGCCACCATTTTTTTATTTTATGAGCATCATTCCTCACCACCTTCTGCTCTTTCAGTTCATGTATTCCCCCTCCTATCATTAGTGATGCCTATATATTCGTTAATAAAACACTAGGGAAAAAAAAGAAACCTAGAAGGTTAGATCCTTTCTGCTAAAGCAAGTGGCTCTTTTTCTGTGCTGTGACCAAATCACAGAAGAAAATGGACACATCAGTAAAACACTGCACAAAAAGAATTTTAGTGCAATCAAAGACATCACATCAAATTGTGATTTTGCAATGCTTTATCAATGTACACATGTGCATTTGTAAGGTGGAACAGGTGATGCAAATGAACTGAAGGGTCTGAAAGCAGAAGCAAATTGTGCAAGTTCTAATTTTGAAATTAATGTTTAGATGTTCTCCGAGAAATTGAATATAAGGAGAAATGGAATGAAGCACAGAGTAAAATCCAGAATAATAAAGGAATAAAATGGGGAAAATCTGTTGTTTCTTAAGCCTGTGTGAGATAAAAATTGGCTAGCCTAACAACTCTTTTAAATCAATCCTCAAATGATTCCATCAAATTCCTTTGCATGTGGCAAGATGATATTTCCATTCTGTTGCTATTGTACTTCAGTCATGGCAAACTGGTTCTCTGGACTAGCATGAATACGAGCTGCAATTGTGCATATAAATGCAAATATTGTTACTATGCATTGGCTGGTGGTATGCAAAATTGCAGTTGTCATTCACAGTGCATAATTTCACACAGCTGGCCATTCTGATTTGGAGGCCTGATACATATGATAGGGAACTAGTGGGAGGGGCAAATGACTACCTGGACATAGAGCAGGGAGGTGGGCATGAAGACAAATGAAGGATTCATACAAAAATACTGATATCAGGTGTAGGCAGACAGTAAACACACCATCATGGAATTATCAATGATGTCCTAACCCACATACCCCTACTAATAAGAAGTTTGATTAGAAAACAGCAACAATTACACTGAAATCAGATTTTGATTTAGAAAACTATGACCTAGTCCAGTCAGTGTTCTTCAAACATGTTCAAGAAAAACCTGGAGTTCCTTGGAAACTTAGCAGAGATCCTCACTTAGATGATAAGAAATGACAGATGAGTTTCTTTGTAAGTCAGTGCTAAACTACACAAGACAAATTACACGAGGATGCTCACGTGAAGGGAGACACAATGTTAGCCAGGAAGCGTAGTTTGAATTTCACCTCTCTCTACAGAGACAGCAAAGATCACTCCTCAGAGGGTTTGTTAATTTCCTTTTTGCCTCCCCAAATGCTCTGTCAATTATTAACAAACTCTCTGAGGAATTATCTTGGTGTAGAGAGATGAAATTCAGCGTCCTCTCGTAATTTGTCTCGTGTAGTTTAGCTCTTAGTTTGGTCACTTACAGTCTTCCCCTGCAACGCACGATCACAAGGAAAATTTAGGTTAGCTTTAGGAGAATGGTGATGCCCAATGGACCCAGCTGATGCCCCACATGAATTAGGTCCAAACTCTGAAATATACCCTGGAATGATGTGCCCTGTTCAGAGGTGCCTGGGCAGACAAGTCAGTGTGGAAAGTATTCTCAGAAGATAGAACGTTTAAAAACCACTGATCTGATCAACAGATTCCAGATAGCTTTGTAGCAAGAGGTCAGGAAATATGGGCCAAGAAACCAGCGTGAGCAAAGAGGTACTCAAGTTTCAAATTCCTTGTTTGCAGATTTCCCCCTCATTCTTTTAACATGAATGTACAGTTTATTAGACAAGGAACATGAATTATTTTAATTATTCAAGAACAAGGAACATCATCTTCCCTGCTGCTAACAGTATCACCCAGAAAAGATATAGTTGGAAAAATTAGGTACTGACATTACAGGAGGACTCCATTCCTTTCTCACTTTGCTTTGGCTTGGCTGTTCATTTGACTGTTTTTGATGTTCTAATGGCTAATTGTAACTTTCTTGGGGGTGGGGATCTTTCCCCATAGCTATCATAGCTCTCTGCTTTATTATGTATTTTTTTAAAAAGGTCATTGTGTGATCCAGTAATTATCTTCTCTCCAGGGCCGTTTCCACACGGCTTACCTGTATGCAGCATGTCCTGGTAAATCGTGCAAAAAACGCTGAAGTTCACGTTTCCTCACCCGAGGTTTGCACAATGTCACATGACGTTGCACAAATCTCGTGCGAGGAAACATGATATTCCACGTTTTTTGCACAATTTACTGGGACATGCCACATACAGGTAAGCCGTGTGGAAACAGCCCTGGTCTCTCTTAGAAGTTACTCTACTTTTCCATTCATAGAGGTGGAAAATAATCTCACAATTGATTTTTCCAGAACTTTCCCCCAATTGGGACAGTAACATGTAAGCATGACTGAAATTCCTCAAAGCTTACATTTCATACCAAAAGCTGGTGAAATGCAGTTTTAAACTCCAATTACATTTCTGTCCAAGCATCCTATGATGAGAAATGCTCTGTGAACACTCTTTAACATTCTGCCCAATTGCCTAACATTGTCAGAGTTTGGGACAAGATGGACCATTAAATAAATGTCTTTCTTCAGCTGACAGAAACTTAGACAAGTTTTAAGCAATGCATAAAAAGCCCAATCCTAAAGGTGGATTCATATTTGCCTTCAGTAGAAGCTGCTTCAATATGGTGAGCTCCCATTTTACTCTGGGAAGATGAATATGAATTAAATAATAACACAATCCATTTTGGGAAAAAATGCAATGGGGTCTAGAAAGGGGAAGGAGGGCAGGTGGGCAATGCCTTCTCTTCCATGACTGATCCTTGCCAGGAGAATGGGGGTGGGCATTGCCACGTGCTCAGCTACTGGTCCCATCCAAGTGAAGGGGGGCAGGCATTGCCTCCTGCTTCATGCTTAATTACAGCCAGGTGAAAAGAGAGTGGGCATTGCCACCTGCTCCGCCCCTGATCCTAGCCACCTGTAGGTGGATGGGCATTCTCAAGTGCTCCACTCTTGATCCCGGCCTGGTAAAGGGGGAAGGGCATTGCCTCCTGCTCCACATCTGATCCCAGTGGGGTGAAGGGGGGCATTTCTGCCTGCTCTGCTCCTGATCCCAGCTGAGTTAAAAAGGGTTAGACATTGCCTCCTAATCCACATCTGATCCCAGCTGGGTGAAGAGGGAACAGGCATTGCCACCTGCTGCACTCCTGATCCAACTGGGTGAAGGCAGGGGAGGTGGCCATCACCTCCTGTTCCACTCCTGATCCCAGCTGGGTGAAGGTGGGGGGTAGATGTCACTCCCTACTCCTTGCCTGATCCCAGCTGTGTGAAGGCGGCAAGCAGGTATTGCCTCCTGCTCTGCTCCTGATCTCAGCTGTGCAAAGGTGGGGGATGGGCATTGCCCTCTGGTCCTGATCCCTGCTGGGTGAAGAGGGGTGGCCATTGCCATCTGCTCCACTTCTGATCCCTGCTGGGTGAAGAGGGGTGGCCATTGCCATCTGCTCCACTTCTGAACCCTGCTGGGTGAAGGGGTAGCAGGCTCACAGTAGGGTAAAGAACTAAAGATTGCAGAATTTAGAAAATAAGCAGAAATCCAATACAGAGCTGAAAAACAGTGCTGTAAAAAAAACCCTAAGAAGTTTATGGCATATTAAATATCATAGAAATATCCAGTAGGAGCATACTTGCAGAGACAGACAGTACACAATAATATACTCTTCAGTCTTGTTCCAGCACATGTCTCTGAATCATTTCCTTACAGCACAGCCCTATTATCTATATAAGAAAACCTGTTGAATAATTTGATTTTGCAGTTTGTAGAAAACCAGAAAAGTAGGAGCTTTCCTGACCTCTTCAGGCAGACTATCCCATAAGGTGGGAGCCACAGAGAATGTGAGTATATGGGCAGCTGTTGATTTGGGTGGCACCTGCAGAAGGCCTTGCTCAAGTGAGCAAAGCTACAATGGTAGAACATAGGTAGAGAGAAATGAAACTGCAAGACTGACCCACCTCAGCCATGTGTATCCTTTTCATACATTTTCTGGAAAGGGTATGGCAAGATCCCCAACACGCCACCCACAGGCATCATGGTGCCCTACAAATGGGAGGATAGTTGGCTTGGAACCTCACAACATCTAGTGATTGCCTCCATGACAGCCATTTTATGGTGGTGCCCAGTACCCTTTCTCAAAATTCCAAAAGCATTAACAGGGTCAACATGTTTGGGGAAACCTTGGGTATGGGATGACTCAACAGAGAGGTAAAGGTAAAGGCAGTTCCCTGGGCAAACACTGAGTCATTACTGACCCATGGGGGGACGTCACATCATGACGTTTTCTTGGCAGACTTTTTATGGGGTGCTTTGCCATTGCCTTGCCCAGTCATCTACACTTTACCCCCAGGAAACTGGGTACTCATTTTACCGACCTCGGAAGGATGGAAGGCTGAGTCAACCTTGAGCTGAGTCAACCTTGAGCTGGCTTCCACCATGATCAAACTCAGGTTGTGAGCAGAGCTTGGGCTGCAGCACAGCAGCTTACCACTCTGCACCACGGGACCCAGCAGAGAAGTGGTTTTAATTATGTCGCCATAACAGACTTCCCCTACCTTTTGCACATATAACATTAACAACAATGGGGAGAGATCACATGACCATTTAAGTGATAAGAAACACTTAAAATATAACATGAGATGTCTTATACTGAATCAGACCCTTGGTCCATCTAGTTCAGCTCTAGAAGCTTTGAGGCAGTACCTGCAGGGTCTCAGACAGGGAAAAGTATTCCCAAAAAACTGCTAGCTGAGGTCTTTTAACTAGAGATGCCAAGAATTGGGCTTTGGGCCTTCTACACAACAGGTTTTCTGTCACTGAACCAAAGTCCCTCCCATATATATATCAAAATACCATCCAAAGCAAAAAAAACAAGAGGGAAATCATAGTTGAATCCCATTTTCCCTGATCCTCATACAACTTTTTGTTCTGTGAAACCCATGAGCTCAGCACAATACTTGCATGTAGACTTGCCTAAGCCAACCCCAAGAGGGCCTGTATTTCACTTTTCAGAATAAGTTATCTTTCCGTATTCATCTTTATCACTTACATAATTACGTGCGACGTATCTGTACTTGGTATGAGTAACGCTTTTGTATTTATATAGAGCACTTCAGCACTTAGATGACTTTGCAGATTGGCCGCCTCCAGCTACTTCACTTGGAGAACAAAATTAATTGTACGTATGTCAGCAGATGCTGCAAATAAGCATGGTAGATAGCGGCAATAAATCTAAACTATCCTACCAAACGGCTTCATATTTAACATGCACCAGTTTTCAGTTATCCCTTCCTAAGCAGCTCTACTCATAGTGTTAAATGTGATCAGAGTCTACAATGAATACATTTATTCAACACACGTTGCCTTGCTCTTAGATAGTCCTTGACCCTGGTTACAGATTAGTGTTTTCAGCTTGTTCAGGAAACAACTGTATTGTCCATACTTGCTATTAAAATACTTAGAAACAAAAGTAATCAGTGTTTAACAGTCTGTAGTATCGGAAGGATGGCTTTCTGTGTGTCATCCCTTGAGGCTCTGTTGTGGGTGCTACATCTTTTTTTGCATTTAAGGCATGGTGAACTCATGTAGCAAATGAGGTGACGGAATGAGGGAAGGGATTACATTTGTCAAAGTTCCCCTAAATTCATTCTTTCTTGATGAGTAGAAAACTAAAACAGCATGCAAAGAGGTAGGATAGAACCCTTCATCCTTGTATGCTAGGGCTGCCAGGCTGCTCTGTTAGGGCGGACAACCAAAGCCCTGGAGGTATGTGCTCCTGCTGCCACTCTACAGAGCAGCAGGAGCAAAATGAGGAGACAAATTGCTGGCCTATGACACTGTGATGTCACTTGCAGTTTTGCACCTGGAAGTGACATCATGAATCATGTGATGCTCTACGTGGGGTCTAGAGTTCTCACAGAATTCCAACTGATCTCCAGAATATAGAGATCAGTCCCCCTGGAGGAAATGGCAGTTTCAGAGGGTGAACTCTGTGAGATCACATCCCTGCTGAGCTTGCTCTCTTCCTCAAATCCCACCCTTCTCAGAGCCAAGCTACAAGTGACACATGACACAGGTTGGACACTTGTCAGCTTCCCTCAAGTTTTGATGGGAAATGTAGGCATCCTGGTTTTACAGCTTGGCTCTCCATTACTGCTGCAAGACCAGGATGCCTACATTTCCCATCAAAACTTGAGGGAAGCTGACAAGTGTCCAACCTGTGTCAGGCATCACTTGTAGCTTAGCTCTCAGACACCACTTCCAAATCTCCAGGAATTTCATAGCATAGCATAGATCAAGATGATACTGTTTTAAGGAGTTGCTGAGCTTTGTCAGTTCTGAGGAATATTGTATACAGAAATCGCATACTTTTATCCTGGTGCTATATTATGATTTTTATGCTCCTTTCATATGTTCATTTTGCCTTTCTTTAATTATGCCAGAACAGATTTATTTTAACTTAATGTAATACAATGTTATAGGGATTTTTTAATGGCTTGTTAGCTTCCATGTGCCCCTTTATGATGCAGTACAGTGAGATATGCAGGTTTTCAAAAAAAAGTAAATAGATAGTGCCGTTACCATTATTTTAAAGCGATGCTGTATTATTGGAATGCACCCTGCAATTATTTCAGTGCACTTACAGCTGGTTCAAACAGGATCCTGTGAATGAGGTTTTATGGGCTCAGATGCCTCCGGGTGACTGAAGAAAAAATTCCTTTTTAAACTTTCCCTTGACTGTGAGTTCCTTGTGCTTCTCTGCTGATGCGACAACCCAAGCACGGATGGAGCATGAGCAGGTGAATGGCAGACCTAAAAGGACTAGGGTAATAATCTCCTTGAGAGACTGTAGCAGCTGTTAGATGTGATATTTTATTTATTACAACATTTGTATCGTGTCATTCAAAACAAACAAAAAATGAAGGATGTTCACAGTTGATAACATTGTGTAAAATTGAGTCCTCGGAAAATAAGAAAAATAATTAAGTAGTGTTGCAACTGGAATCAGCAACAGAGTTAATGAAAACGACTGCCGTAAATATTATATCAAATCTCAAATAGAGTAAGGCCAGTAGGGAAGAGCAAACTTCTCTAGGGAAGGAATTTCTCACTTTGCAGCACTGTTGAGGAGATCCTGTCCCACTACACATGTGTGTGTGTGTGGGGGGGGGGGTTGGTTATAGTTACCCAGAAATAGGCATCCATCTGTCAGTCTGTCTGTCTCCCTACCTACTTACACACACAGAAACTCAGAGATACCCACAGAAACAGACATATATATCAGTATTTTTTTAAGATTTGAGTATTTGGAATACCTTATATATTCAGTATTCCATATATTCCGGTCCAAAAATGCCAGTAAAATATCAGGATTCAGGTTGGATTCAGGAATCTGTTAGGGTCAATTTTTCCTTATGGGGGAATATAAATCAGGGGTTTTTCTGTGCAAACTCCATCAAAATTGCAGGAAACCTTATCCTGCCTCTCTAATATAGATTTGCCGATTTGTAAGCAAACTGAACAAAGGGGTCCAGTTCTATGGGCCCCTGAACAAGGTGCCCACAGCCATCCTCCATAGTTTTCTATAGTGGGGGGGGGGAATCAAGGATTCCTCGACAAGATACACAGAAAGAGAGCCTTAGCCAAACACATAAGAGCAACCACTGGCCAAAAGCTTCCTCTCTTCTCAATTGAAACAGAACCAACAAAGCACTGCTGGACTCCTATCATTCATTCTGTTCCCCATCTGACTAGTACTTCTTTCACTGAATAAAGAGAAGGCCTAGCTGAGCTGTTCCTCTGTCACTGACACAGCTACAAACTCCCACCACCTCAGCCAAAAGATAAAATTTTTTTAAAGGGAGGGGGTGTCTGACTTCTTACTCTAAAAGCTGGCTAATTATTTGTGGCTCCACTTGGAGATGGAAAGATGAATCATTTTTAAAAGCTTTATAACTACACCAGCAAAGGAGCTTAGTTCCTCTTCAAGAATCAAGCAACTCCCTTCTTGAAACTCACATTAAGGTGAGTATACAAACACCATTTTCTAAATACCTGCCCTCTTTTTAATTGCCTACCACAAGCCTCTTTAAGAGGAAACTCTGTTCCCTAAGCTGAAAATTAATTTGTGGGTTTTTTTTAAACGGTCTACCACCTCACCTATGTTAAATATTATTAAAACCTAGCAACAAGTAATTTCCCTCAAAACAACCAACCAACGAGAGTACTCTGAAACTCCATTAAACTAACAGACAGGTCAACAAGGAAAAACTAGTCCTGTCCTCCCCTCAAACAGCAACAAGCAACATTATGTTTTTCATATAATTAAGTTGGAGTATTTTGTTCCTGTTTGTTAATGTGGGTTTTAAAAATAATTGTTACTTTGGATTTAAATACAGGCCTCTGAGGAAAGGAGGGCTGGATGGGTGAATGGAGTCTGCTGTACCCTAGTGGGCAGAGTAAATTGTGTTTTTGGTTTTTTTTGTCATTGTGCTTACAATATGTATTCATTTTGGCCAAATCCGGCAAACTCTTTGGATCCTGAGAGAGTCTGTTTGTATCTCAGAGAAAGTATTTATTCTCAGACAGACATTGTGCAACACTCACAGAAGGCTCACATCTTTATGGTGTGATTTCTGATGTCATCGTGCCATGAAAACGGAATCATGACGGGGTGATGTCAGAAATCATGCCCTGAAGACGCCACCGCTCCGTGAGTGTTGTGCAATGTTAACGATGTGGGAAAATGGCCTGTGAAAGCCTGAAAAGGCCTCATTTTATCTAGGTCAGGCAAGCTGTGTGAAAAGCCTGAGTAAATCTACGTCTGTGCAGATGAGAGGAGTGTTTGTTCTGTTAGTGAAGATCTGTGTGGAAAATAAGTTTTTCCTAGAGGGTCTGTGAATATATAACTGTTTTTGAAACCACCAAGCTTAAAGCACTATTCTGAATCCAATATTCTTATCAGTGCTCTGCAACCATCATGCTTATGTATTTATAAATTCTACTTTTATTTAAGCAAAAAGGATCTCTTTTTTATTTTAGAACCACACACACACTGACTGCTCTGTCATACTACCATCTATAACAAAGCCATTGTATCATACCAGTTAAACAGAGAAGGTCAAAGGTGAAAGCCTTTGCTGGCAACAAAAACTTTCTGAGGGATTCCGGAAGGCAGCCATATACAGGTCACACAAACAAACAAAAAAAGATGTCCTTGAGGCTAAAGCCTGCATTTTTTTTGTTTTTTTGGGAATAGGGCCTTGCCAACTTGAATCTAATCCATTTGGTTCTTTTGGTTATCATGAGTTTTGGCCCCATTCTTTGCAATGAGGGATTCCAGGCCCTTTGAGGCCACTGTCTTTGCACACAATGGCACCAAAATCACACAGATCGCACTCCTCCCTCTAAACCATTGATCTACCAAGTTTTTCTTCAGTTACGCTACACGCAACAACAGACCCTGAAAAAGGCGTCAGCAGGTGCACACTATGGCAAGAAACTGTCTGGTAAAGGGATAGTGGGGTGGTGGCAATCCTGCTTTATGTTCACTTGTTTTCTTTTTCTATAGTTTCAATAATTTATTACCTTTGCATCCTGCTATTGCCTGTTGGTGCCATGTTTCCTTGTGCTTTGCAGTTTTGTTCCCATGATGAAGGGCAAATCCTTCCTTTTAACGATCATTATTCTGTTGCAAAATGAAGAGTTTTCACATTAATCACTGCTAATCTCTATTGCCCAAGTGCAAGCAGGCAGGCAGGCTGTATAGTTATCAGAACTTCCCACCCCACCTAAACACATCTATGTTTTTTCCCAGAAGTTTTCCTTCTGCTGTGGGCAGGGAGGATTGTTTTTGAAGGGCAGAGTAGGTGAATGTCTCACAGGGGGCTTGACTTAAGCTTGATGTAGTGAATTTGTTTTTGAATAATGTTTTGGTGGATGCTGGACTAAGGAAAGCAATTCTAAACACGTCTACTCAGATGTAAGTCCCATGTGATTCAGTAGTGCTTATTCCTGGGGAAGGGTCTTTAGAATGTTTGATGTCTTCCAGAGCTTTTATCTGGTATGATTGATTGAACAGACCACTTGAACTCCCCTGAGGCACCTTTCCTCACAGCAATTGACTATTCAAATGCCCTGATGAGGATGGAGGAGACAGACCAGTGCCCAAGTAGCTCCACAAAACAAAGCAAAATGCACCCTCCTAAACAAGCATACTCAAATGTAAGTCTTATATTATTCAATAGTGCTTACTCCGAAGGAAGTGTCTTTAGAATTGCAGCCTAAAATTAAAGTCTGCACATTCTCCCTTCCAAACATTCCCAAAGCCGATAGGTGGGGAGGGGTCTCCCCTTGCGAGGACCCAATTGGCAGGGAGATAATGCTATTGTTTGAGGTAGCACAAGAACAAGATAAACCACTGTGAAACACAGCGCTTTCCAAATGAAAACAAAATGGAAACAAAGATATATACCAACTATTATAAATAATGCCATAGTTATACTTAGTAGTCCGAAAGTATCGGATAGTGTACAGTGACAATATACCAGTTTGAACAGTGTCACAAAGACATAGTTAACAAAACTTCATATAGTTATAGTAAGTATAACTAAAGCATTATTTATAATAGTTGGTATGTATCTTCAGTTCCACATTGTTTTTATTTAGAAAGCATTTCATTTCACAGTGGTTTATCGTGCTGTTTTGTTGCTCACACTGTGATTCCTCTGCATTATTGTTGGGATAGTGGCAGGGGGGGAAAAAGATGCCATGATGCACATTGCACACATTCCACCTTCCTGCTGGCACAGTTAATTAATAACGTAAAGGCTCTCTCCCCTTGTGATCTGATTGGTAAATGCCATTAAGGAAAACAAGCTGCTGTGCAGGCTCAGTTCCTGCCTGCCTATTCCTGCCACCACCACGAGATGAGAACCAAAAAGAAATACACAAACTTTTTGGTAGGAGGATGTCATTATACTTTGGTTTTCAGGATTTGGTTCACCGTTCCAGGAGATACTTCAATGAACCAAAACAGCAGTTTCCGGATGAATTTTTGGCTCATTTGTTTCATTTTGCACACCTCCTAAGGCAATGTACCCTGACCTGGATAGCCAAGGTGAGTCTGATGTCATCAGAGCTCAGAAGCTAAGCAGGGTTGGCCTTGGTTAGTAATTGTATGGGAGACCTCTAACAAAGACCAGGGCTGCAGAGGCAAGCACTGGCAAAGCACTTCTGGTACTCTCTTGCTGTGAAAACCGAACCAAGGGTCACCATAAGTCAGCTATGACTTGAGGGCATTCTCCACCACCACCACCAAGGCAATGTAGACAACACCTGAAGCTCTGTTTGTGTGGAGAAAAAAAGAGTGCTGGTTGTGACTTTTTTTTTTTAAAGCAAGCTTATTTTTAAAAAAATAATGTTATACACAGAAATGAACACAATAACTTCCTGGAACAGCTACCACATAATCCACTCGCTTCCTTTGTTCATATAAAAACCCTGCATTATGAATTTAATTTACTTAGCATTGAATTCATCTATTTTCAAGGTCAGATATGACATAATATATAAATTGCTTCAAATGTTCCTTAAATAATTGTAATAACTTTTGACACTTACAGCATCTTAATTATGTTTTGAGAAGTATTTTGGTTTCATTTTTTTCAGGATGTAATTTCAGAATGACCTATTGATTGCAATAATAAAATAATATCTCATTTTGCCATTGAGGCCACCATCAGGATGGTGGGCTGAATTGCTTCCTTCTAATTGCTTGTTGTGTAAAATATGTTGTGCCAATAGAGTAACAAAAACAGATTCATCCTGTCTAGCTCAACAGGGAAACTTGTTTGCCCAAAAAGAGTTTGAATAGTACAAGTATAGACTAATTAATGATTTTTCCCCTTTATGAGGTAGAAATTCAGTCTTCTGAACCTGTATTCTCGGGGCTGTTATCCTGTACATTATATTATCTTAATGTTAGGAGTATTTAGCAATTTGATTGGCACTGGAATGACAGTTGGCTTTGAATGACTGCACCCTTTCTCCTGTCTCTCTGCAATACAGCAGGGAGGATCCCTTGGGCGAAGGGTATAACTTAGGTTTAACAACTCCAGGCTGGGAAATTCCTGGAAATATAAGGGTAAGCCTGCGGATAGTGGGGTTTGGAGAGGGGAGAAATAGAGATGGGCACAAACCGCATTACGAACTTCAAAAACCCACAAAGTTGGTGATCGAGCAATCGCAATCCAGTGGTTCGTGATTGTCCTTGTCCAACAAACCATTCAGAAGAAGCCTAGTTTGGTGTGTTTGGCTGCGGTTCAAGAAGCCAGATAGTCAGGCACCGAAAACAGAGCCGAGGGAATGCCTGAACTCTGTCTGCGCTCCTTCTGTCTCCCTGGAAACCTGAATGAAAGCCCAGCTTACCTTGATCGTCAGGTCTTCTTTCCAATCATGGAGCTGCAAAGTGGTTACAAGTTGGGAGAAGACACACAGGGGAGGGAGGGGGGAGGCGTGTTCTATAGCCATAGGCACTCAAATCTTATCCCTCTAAACCTTGATAGGCAGCTCTGACGGCCAAACACAGACCTCCTGCGTTGCTCAATGGGACCTGTGCTTATAAATAGCCGTGGGCTCCCAGGCTGGGTTTCACTTTCAGTGAGCAGTGGAGTGTGACAGAGCTGTTGCTTGCTACTTGCTAGCCTTTAGGGACAGAGACAGAGAGTTTAATTGGAGCCTGGATCCCTATTGCAATCTTGACCAAACTTAGGTAATGGCTGGAGGAGAGTTTGTTAAACACTCCCCGGGAATGTGGGCTCTCTAATTCCAACGGAGGCCATTCTGACACCTACAAACCATGAACCTCGAACAGGTTCGGCAATGGGAAATGTTCATTTGGTTCGTGACCTCGGGATCATTGTTGGCACCGAACCACGAACCGCAGAGTCATTAATTTTTTTTGGTTCGTGTCCATGTCTAGGGAGAAACCTCAGCACCATATAATGCCATACAGTCCAACCTGATCTTTATAGTCTGATCTTTGTAGTCTGGAGGTCAATTATGATTCTGGGAGATTTCTAGTCCCTAACTTGAGCTTTTTCAGTGCTTTCTATTAACGAATACTTGAATTGCCAGCAGGAATACCCTAAACTTTTATTTTGGGTTTGACTCTTGAAATTTGCAGTGACAGATTCTAAATATACCAACATTTTGTGCTATCTGCACTGCTGCTTTGGAGAGAGCCAAATGCTACAGTAATCTGCGCAAGCTTTTCTGTTACCTCTGTGCATCCAAGGAACAACAAACCCTTTGGTATATGATTCTATAGGGATTTGTATCATTCCCTAGCAGCATCAGTTAATCCTTAACTAAAATGCTGTTGCCAAAGCCTAGTGAAGCACTAGCTTAAGTCCTTAGCGTGATTGAAGGATGAAGAGTTCTTTCCTCTGAAGTGGGCCTGAGAATGGATGATACAGATAATTGAAGTCTTTATGTTTTATATTTCTTTTCCTCTCAAGAATGGCTCATGCATTGGTAATTTTTAGCCTAGGAGGCACAATCCTATCTAGGGTGTATGAAGAGCTTTCAAAAACTGTGCACAACAGGTTCTAATATCCTGTGCGGCGAGCAGTCACTTGTTGTTGTGAATGGGGAAGTCCCAGTGCTGGAACAAAGTAGAAGCTCCATGGACATAAATGGCACAAATGGCAATATTTCTTCCCAAACTGGCAAGCAGGTGCCTGGGGAAGGCAGTGCTAAAATGAAAGACCCATCTCCAGTCTTTTATTCTTCATCTCCAACCCACAATATAATGTATGGCAAGAAACTTCATGAATGTCATAAAGAATCTGCATTCCTCTGGCCGGGATCCAGAGACCTGGGTTCAAATTCCACCTCAGCCATGAAGCTCACTTGTTGGCCCTGGGCCAGTCGCAGCTTCAGTTTCTTCCAATGCTGGTTAAAATGCTGTTTGGAGAAGATGATGCAATAGAAGAATGGCTTGACAAAGCAATACACTGCAAAACGGGCTGTCTAAATTGCTAGCGCACCCATTGCCAACAGCCCAGGAGCTTCCTTATTGACCTTCTGGCTCCCATCGGACCCTCTTCACCCTTCATTGGCAGGTTTGCCTGCAAGAAATAAGAAACAACCCGTTGCAACTATATATTTTGAAAGACGTACTTTGTATTTATATGCATGCTATTATACATGTGTTGTATGGACTGTATTCCATGCATTGGGGCTACATGCGCGCAGATGTATTTTTGGAGTATATATATTGGAATACTTACCTTGCACTTTTTGCACTCATTGCATTGGCACTTTCATTAACATTGCATTATTGTTATTATCTATCAGGTTTCTGTAGACCATTTGGTCCTTGTTTGGCAGTATTTCTGCAAGGCCAATTTTTCTTATGACAGGTTGCACATGCCAAAATTCTCTTTAAGAAACACCTGTCAAACAAACGAGATTCCTGCTCTCTTTTGTATTTTGACCACCTCAGTAAGAATCCTGTCTGATGAGATGACAATGTAATCTCCTGTCCTCAGTTCTCATTTCCCATTGCTACTCCAAGTGGCAGCAGGAGAAAAATAAACCAAAAGCTGCCGTCTATGGTTTTACCATAGAGTTTCCAGCAATTCTTAGAAAGGTATGATCATGATGTCACTTCCATGTTTTCCTAGAAGTGATGTCACACCATCGCTCAGGGAACCCGCCCATGTCCTCAGCACTGTCTTTTCCAACTGGTTGCTAGGCAATAGCTGGCAACCCTACATGGCAAAGATGCAACTTCATTGAAGGAAGAGTTGTCACAGAATTTGCTCAGAAATAAGATCATCAAGCTTCTGTTCCCCCCAACAGTTAGCGAAATTTTAAAGGAAACACTCAGTTGATGAAATTTCTCAGCAATTTCTGTATACTCATTCCTCACTCTCACCACGCCCCAAATTTCACCTTAATAGAAAAGTGAGACAAACTTGGGTTTTCTTCTCAGGGAAAAAAAATGAGGGATATTGAGGGACATGAAATCAGTTTGAACAAGATCAAGAACATTTATCAAAGTGTTTTGTACAAATTGTTAGGGAAAGGGTCTTGACGCAGTCCACCTGTACTTGTATCATCTCACTATTATCTCATTATCAAATGCTTTCTTCTTTCTGGTTGCAAATTTTATCAAATAAAATATGCTTTGAAATCTGAAAATCAAGCACATACCACTTTGTCTATTCCTCTATACATATGTCTGTGCTTAACCTGGTTGATGCCAATACTAGAATTAACTTCCTTGGTAACGTTTATGGATCCCATCAATGAAATGTTCCTATTCTTTTCAAAAACTTTTGCTTCACTTAAAATTTCTTGGTTCCTCTAAGCTGGAACCCTCCAAATCCATATCAAAATTGCACTTGAGGAAATGTTCAGTGGTAACTGTTTATTTTTGTCAATGGCTGTATTAAGGTATATACATGTATAAAGAAATTTCCTTTATACATTAATTTTGTACCTATACTGTGCAAGTATAATTACCATAATGCTAATTTTGTCGGAATTTTGACTTGTACCAAACAACTTGATGCAGGCAGGCTTTTATTAGGAAATCATACCAACATTTTACTTAATTGATATAGCTCCCTCATATCTAAAAATAAATAAAACACATGGGAAATTATGTGTGTCAGATGTTAGTGGTATATCATGTATTTCAATAATGAATAATTACAGCATGTCATCCTATATTAAATTATCATAAGCACGAACATCTGTAAGAGATAAGATGGGAGCAATTTAATTTAAAAATGATTGGATGCCACTGGCATAAATGTAGCACATTATTCCTCCATTTGAGATTCAATGTCGATATGCATGACCTGTGGCCTGAAAGGTTACAAAAGCTTTGAGAGGGATCTGGTTGCATTTCAAAAGAAAAGACTCTTTAACTGGCTTTCAGGTATGGAGATCCAATTTCTTTGAATTGTAAACACTGCATCACCAATTCATAGGAAAAGTTGAAGTGCATGGGGGAAGGGAAGAGAGAAGAAATCTGAGACCTCATTCCATCAGCAAAAATATGATTCTGGAGATATTTAAATAAATACCAGAATTAGAGTTCTGCTCTTCCATTATCTGTTTAAGATACCAAGGGATAAATTATTAATTTGAGTGGGGTAAAAATGATGCAACAATAATTTTGACTTTTTTCAAGCATGTCTAGCTCTGGGCTGCTGCTTCATTCACTTTCTTCAACAAATCAGATTTATTTATTTATTTATTTATTTATTTATTTATTTATTTATTTATTTATTTATTTATTTATTGCCCATCTTTCTCACTGAGACTCAAGGCAGATTACACCATGTGGATCAGTATAATCAATTTCAAAGACATTTCAATAAACATGTTATAGTGTATGTACATGCAATTTTACAAAGATCTAAAACCAAATACAATACACAGTTGAGCTGAAACAGAGCATAAGGAATTCTAAGATTAACATATTAAACAACATAGGAACTACACAGTAGGCTCCTACTTACAGTAATAGTAGTAAGGTCTGTGGTGGGGGCGGCTCAAATCAAAGCTGACTTATGGTGACCCCTGGATGGGTTTTCATGGCAAGAGACTATCAGAGGTGGTTTGCCATTGCCTGTCTCTGTAGCCCTGGACTTCGCTGGAGGTCTCCCATCTAGTTGCTAACCGAGGCCAACTCTGCTTAGCTTCTTAGTTATGATGAGATCAGGCTCACCTGGGCTATCCAGGTCAGGTCAGTAAGGTCTGTAGTCTCTCCTTACCCCTTTAGTGATGCATCCCTCCTATGTGAGTAAAAAAGCCCTCTTAAATAATTAGGTTTTGCATAGTTTGCAGAAAACCAGAAGAGTGGGAACATTCCTGACCTCTTCTGGTAGGTCATTCCATAAAATGGGGGCTACCAAACTGAATGCATGTGTATGGGTGGCTGTTGATTTTGCCCATGTGCAAAGTGGCACCTGCAGAAGGCTCTGTTCAGATGAGTGAAGTTGCTGAGGTAGAACATAGGAAGAGGGAAGGTCCAATAGATAAGCCAGATCAAGGCCATGAAAAGCTTTGTATGTGATAGCCAGTGCCTTGAACTGACTGCTATAATTTCTAGATAGCCAGTGAAGTGACTGCGGAATGGGAGTAATATTTATGCTCCTCCTAGCTCCTGATAATAACCAAGCTGCAGCATTCTGAACCAACTGGAATCTCCAAGTTAATTTAGAGGACAGACCTATATGGACTGCATTATAGTAGTCTAGTCTCAATGTTAACATGGCATGGATCCAGGTGTCCAGATTAGTCATGTTGAGGAATGGGGCCATCTTCTAGGCGAGACCGAGTTTATGGAAAGCATTTTTTGTAGCTGCCTTGTTTTTTTAGTGGTAGCATTTGATCCGGTATAACCCCCAGGCTCCTAACTGAGTCTGCAAGGGTCAGATGAGCTCCATCAAAAGTGGGGAGTATGATGTCTTTCAAATTCTCTGCCTTCCCAACCAGCGTCCCTATTCTTTCAGGGATTATCCAGTGAACAGGGTAACTTCAAAATACTACTTAACAGATGAGCATTAATTATTTCATAATGATATTAATATCAGTTGAGAATAAAGGCAGGGAAGGGAAAAAGAACAAAATGTCAATATTTGCAGCACGGAATTCTAAAAAAACGAATATCAGAAAAAGGCCTTGTTCAGCACTGCCAAAATTATTCATAAAAGTTGTCAGCAGTTTTCAATGAAATGTTTTGCATTTTTGTTCAAAAGAACTATTGCAGAAGCAAAACACTGTGCTGACCAATGAAATTTACCCCAGGGTTTCTGCACAGCAAACTTCTAGGTTTTCTTAATATTTACTGAAGTTGTATTGTGTGCGCCCTCTACCTTTCGCCAGCACTGGATATCCTACTGGGAGATGAGGGTGTTGAAAGACTTTCCACACATTTGGAAACATGATAAACCCTGGAACAAGAGTTGTCACCAAGTTTCACCTAATGTGAGCTCGCAGGTTGAATTTGGAGGTCACTCTCAGGAGTGAAGCACGTGATACATTATGAGGGAAGTAAAATAATAATAATAATAATAATAATAATAATAATAATAATAATAATAATAATAATAAGGCTAGAGTGCTATCAGAACTTAGGAAACTACCTCATGGCAAGAGAAAGCATTTCAGAAAATCTATTTTTCTTGTTACATTTATAGTACATAATGTGAGCTTTTTCTTATGAAGGTGAGATGAACTTTCTAAAATGGTAGGTAACATGCTGCAGCTTTTAACAAGTACAAGTTTAGCACTTCCATTTGGCCTTGCAATTTGACAATGCAAATGTTATTTTCACCCTTTGTATCTGATAACAATTGCATTACTTCCTCAGTCTGCTCAAAAACACTAAGTCAAGCTATCTTATACCTATATCTCTAAATGTATTTAGAGTCCTGCTAATGTTAAAGCAGAAAATGTTAATTGCATTTGCTTCTTCCTTTATTATCCTTGTCCTTTTCTTTCTGCCTGTCTTTATTCTTCCTTTGTGTGGAGCAGAAGGAGTCAATTCCCTTCCTGTTAAAATTTACCTCCTCTGGGCAGGGGCCTCTTTTTGCTTTTGATACTCTGCAAAATGGTATGTGCATTGATGATATTATATGGAGCTCTTACTCCACATGTACCTGCCCATCAATTAAGATCTTCTTTGGGCACCCCGCACTGTACCTTCTGAGTTGAGATGGATGGCCGTGCTAGGACCAGAGCCTATTCAATAGTATAACATGCCTTCCAGAACACCCTCACTGTAGCTGACCACCTGGTGCCAGCCTACTTATTTAGAGCACAAGGCAAAAATAGATCTAATTTCCCATGTATTTATTGTCCTCTCTCTTGAAGTGAATTTGGTTTTGGGTTTGATGTTTCCAGGGGTCATTTTGTAGAAAAAGAGCTGGAGGAACTCATTAGCATAACTCTTTAGCAGAACTCATTAGCATATGCCATGCCCCTTGACATCACCAGAAGTATGTCATTAGCATAACTGATTTGTATATGCCACACACCCTGACATCACCTATCCTTGCTGTTTTGGACGCAATCCTGGCCATTCAGGGCCAAAATTAGGCCCAAATTGGCAAAAAAGGGGCTGAAAATGGCCGAAAAGGGGCCCAAAATGGTCAGGATTGGGCCACTGCTGAGCAGGAGAGTGATCCAGCACCCATCAGATCCAGCACCTATCCGGGTGGTTTCAGCCCCAATCCAGGTGAAAATGGGCCCAAAATGGCTGAGAGTCAAGTGGGCGGGGCCACCTGACATGTGACCTCTTTGGGGAACTGCCGGAACTGCATTCCCGTGTGTTCCCCCTCAAAATGAGCCTTGGATGCTTCTAAGTTTTCCATAAAAGTTACTTTAAGGACTGTTTTTGTTCCTTTTTCCTTCTGATCCACTTTATAATGTTATTGTGTGTTGTTTATTAATTTTAAATATATCTTTGCTACTTTAAAGCCACCTCAGGAACTTTGAATGCTTACAGTATGGGGCACTTGTTGCTGCTGCATAGGGCTGCCAGGTCCTCTGGTGAGAACAAGGGATCCCCCGCTCCCACGCTCCCACCCTCTTCCCCGCCACCATTCACCTTAGCAGGATGGAAAGGAAGGGGAAACAGGCCTCTGGGAGCACTTCCATGCCGGTGTGACAACATCATTTCTGGGAAGTGACATCATCATGCCGCCCGGGAAGCACTAGAAATTGCTAGTGGCTTGAAAGGAGAGAGGAGAGAGAGAGAGAGAGAGAGACTTACATTATCCCCTAATAGTCTTGGGGTTCTGTTCCAGCAACTCACCAAATGTTATGTTTTGGTCCATATGTTACCTCTCAGCAGAACTGCCTTAAGTCTTCCCTTCTTTATACTCCACACCTTTCTGTCAGTAGCTAGGGGTACCACGTAAGAAAGCAGATAAAGTGTCATTTCTCTGTCAGCCCCACTTCCCATTTTGTATAGAAAATCATATCATCCAGTTGGGCACTACATGTCTTGCTTCAGGTTGTGGAAAGTGTAATCAAATTGCAACCAACTTATGGTGACCCCATAGGGTTTTCAAAGCAAGAGATGAACAGAAGTGGTTTGCCATTGCCTGTATCTGTGTATCAACTGTGGACTTCCTTGGTAGAGATGGGCACAAACAGAAAAAAAAAACTCACACATGATGTTCATTGTTCATTGCCATCCACAAACAGGGACTCACGAACATGGCCCTGTTCATGAATATGTTCGTAGTTGGCTGTTCATGGGGACCAGCAGGCTCTCTTCTAGCCGTCATCCAAGTCAAGATCCCTACTGCACCACTCTCAGAAACCTGAGCTGAACAGGTACCAGGAAAGGTACCAATAATAAATAATAGCTTGGCCCCTGAGCCTGGCAGCAGCCCTGGAACTTGAAGGGGTAGATCCCTACCACACCACTCCCAGAAACCCTACCTGAGCAGGCAGCAGGAAAGGTACCAATAATAAATAATAGCTTCGCCCCTGAGCCTGGCAGCAGCCCAGGATCTTGAAGCGGTAGATCCCTATCCCACCACACACAAAGAAAATTCAAGCTCCAATGCACTCTATCAAAATGCCAACAGCAACTGTCTCTCCCTCACTGTCTGCAAAGTCAGAGCTGGGAGCCCCCCTCTCCCCTGGTCTTTGTTCCCTTGTAACAAATTTGGAGCTCCACACTTGAAAGGAAGACGTGCCTATCAAGCTAAATTGGGCTTACATTGGGTTATCCAGGGCAACAGCAGGAGTTCGGACAGAGTTCAGACAATCCCTGCCTAAGTTGCCAAGGGAATTTTGCAGGTGCCAGACTGTCTGGCTTGACGAATAGCAATGAATGAGGCTTGCAATGACCACCTGTTTGTTTAGAATGGGGCTTCACGAACAGCTTGTTCACGAACAGCAGATTGGGCTGTTCGTGGCTTTTTTTTTGTTCATATTGCTGTTCGTGCCCATCTCTATTCCTTGGTGGTATCCTATTCAAGTACAGCCAACCCAGCTTAGCTTCCAAGATATTATGAGTTCCAGCTAGCCTGGGTTGTCCAGGTCTGGGCTGCTTCTGACTATTGCCGCATAAATAATAACAAAGAATGTTATTTCAGCTGTATATACATCTCAGCTGCCCCAAAATAGCATCCAGGAAGAAATATAGAAATGTTTATGGCTTCATATTAATCTTGACTAATCTCAGGACTTCATCGATGCCATAAAAGTTTGCAATGTTAAATAGTCTTTTTATAAGGGGAAAAGTGAACAATCTTCTGTTAGAGCTTATCTGAAAGTCATCATGGGGCTGCATGCTGACTGATCTCATGTTCCCTTTGGTGCAGTGTCTAATGAATGAATCATAGACTTTCTACCATGGGTATATTTTGCTTTCCTTTTGGGACTAATGGCCCAGCTCAGCCTAAAGGAATGCTGGGAGCTGTAGTAGATCTTAGGAGCAGCTTAGGTCACACTTGTCTGGTAAACAGTGGACATCTCCAGCAGAAAACACATTTGAAGACAGCCAATGTCAAACCTGATGATTTTGAAGAAAATCTACAGGATCTTTATTTTCAGTTCTGTTATGTAGTTTGAATGCAGTAAGCTTTCTCACTCAGAGTCTCTCTACACAAGACATCCTGGTACATGTTCTTCAAGTGTCGGGGTGACACAATATTCCTGGGAACTGTAGTTTTAGAAGAGTCATTTGGGGTCGCTGTGGAGAGAAATGTTGAAAATACAAGCAAAATGAAGTTAGAAGCATTTTTCTAGTGTAATTTATAGGCACGAGCCTTTAGTCCCCCCCATCCCCTCACTCTGGGTGGAATCTGTAAGAACTTAAAATAAAAGTTCTCCAAGGCACAGCAGCGCAAGATCATTGGAGGAGAGGAACTTTGCAATTGTGCCCATAAACTACACTAGAAAAATGCTTGTAACCTCATTTTGCTTGTATGTTCAACCTTCCTCCACAGCGACCCCAAGTGACACTTTTAAAACTACAGTTCCTGAGTCTCTACAGGAGACCTCTTACATGAGGACTCTCAAGTGAAGGGAGACACAATGTTAGCTGGGAAATGTAAAAGTTTAAAAGACAGAGCCAAAGGCTTCATCAGTTTTACCTCTTTACAAGGAGCTGGATATTGCTCCTTGAATTTCTTCTTTGCCTCCCTGACTGGGAGGTGAAATTCACATTGCCTTCAGGGAGGAGAAGGGGAAATTGGAATGACACACTGTTCTGTGACTTTCTCCCATGATCTTGATGTAAAGGCCCAGACAACATGGAAAGGGACTTTCACGTGAATACTTCTCAACTAGTCGTTGCCATCTAGAGACTTAAACATACATTCCATCAATACCTGTTTACCATGGATAGACCCACTTTCTTGTTCTCTGTTTCTAGCTAATCGCCACCTTATTTTTCTCCCCATTTTGACCCTTAGCTGATATCTTGTTAAGATCCAGTTGGTGTAAGTTACTACTAGACTTGCCATTCTTCCGGCTTTGCTCTCACCCCAGGGTTTCTCAAAGTCAAACCTCTGAGTGCAAAATGGATTCATCTTGTATGACTAGCACACATAACACACACCCATAAATACCAAAGAACCAGGCAGCATATAACTTGTCATTATGCACACTGAAAGCAGAAAAGTATCTTTTGACAACAAACTGTAGGGCAATTTATTTTAAAACCTGTCTTTAACCAAAAAAATAAAACTCTTCAGAATTTGAAATCAATGCTAGATAGAGTCTACTCACACAGTACAAAGACCATAAGAGAAGCCATGCTGAATCAGCCCAGTTATCCATCTAATATACACTATTGTTTCCTACAGTGGTCAACCCCCTTCCCCCCAAAAATCTTTCCTGAGAGGGAAAAAACAAAATAAAACAATACATTAAAATTGTTTATAAAGAAAATTCTCAGCAGTAACACAATCATCAGTGAAAGCAGCATGAAACTTTACAGAGAGGGGGGAGAAAACAGACAGAGGCTACATGTGGGTAAAATACCACAGCAGGGTTGAGAGAAGCCAAAGTCTTCAGTTACTGTTGTGGCTCATGATTAGAAATAAGCATGACCAACAAAATGAACCCCCCCCCCCGAACAGCCCAATCAGCTGTTCATGAACAAGCTGTTTGTGAGGCCCCATTCTAAACGTACAGGTGGTCGTTGCAAGCCTCGTTCGTTGCTGTTCATTGCTGTTCATCAAGCCAGACAGTCTGGCGCCTGCAATCAATTCCCTTGGCAATTTAGGCAGGGATTGTCTGAACGCTGTCTGAACTCCTGCTGTTGCCCTGGAGACCCCAATCTAAGCCCAATTTAGCTTGATAGGCAGGTCTTCCTTTCAAGTGTGGAGCTCTAAATTTGTTACAACAAGGGAGCAAAGAGCAGGGGGGAGGGGGGCTCCCAGCTCTGACTTTGCAGACAGTGAGGGAGAGACAGTTGCTGTTGGCATTTTGAGAGAGAGACAGGGAGAGTGCATTGGAGCTTGAATTTTCTTTGTGTGTGGTGGGATAGGGATCTACCCCTTCAAGTTCCAGGGCTGCTGCCAGGCTCAGGGGCTAAGCTATTATTTATTATTGGTACCTTTCCTGCTGCCTGCTCAGGTAGGGTTTCTGGGATTGGTGCAGTATGGATCTTGATGGCTGGAGGAGAGCCTGCTGGCCCCCGCAAACAACGAACATGTTCATGAACAGGATCATGTTCATCAATGTTCATTGTTCATTGTTCGTGGATGGCAATGAACAACTAACACCATCTTCATTTTTCTTTCTGTTCGTGCCCATGTCTATTCATGATCATTGAAGGAGCTATTCTCTATGAATGAGCTTATAATCCCCTTTTAAACTAGTGGTCATCACCATGTACTGTAGCAACAAATTCCGCACATGAATCATCTTTTGAAGAAGCACTTTTTTCTGTCTGTCCTGAATTTCCTTCCAATCAATTTCATTGGGTTACTTTAA
The DNA here is from genome assembly GCF_028583425.1 of Eublepharis macularius. NCBI lineage: Eukaryota > Metazoa > Chordata > Lepidosauria > Squamata > Eublepharidae > Eublepharis > Eublepharis macularius. Next base: position 29,392,533 of record NC_072792.1, on the reverse strand, counting down.
GTTCCAGTATTATGGGAAAGAGAGCGGGGTGGGGGTGGGGATATAGAACATATCCTTGGTAGAATAATTGAAGTATTACAAGAGTGCTATTATTTTCATGTTCAGAATGCTGGATGGTGCATTGAAGGAAAGAATTGGGGAGGCTCATACGATTGGTTATACACACATGATTCAATTTTTAATCTTTGAAGCACCACTAGAGAATGGGGCCACAGAAAAGGGACTCCCGTGTTGCTGCTTTATCATATAAAGGGCACCTCAGAAGACAGTGAAATCAACTTCACTTCTTCCACTGTAGCATATTTATTAATTAAATATGGCCAACTAACATGGCAGTTGTTCAAGATGGTGACATTAATTAGTGCACTCTCCCCCTAAGTGTCACTTAGCATGATTAGCTACTGGGGTTCATTAGAGCTCTGACACTGGACACTTACAGCTATGCTAAGGATTGAATAACCATGGAATTCTAATTGGTTTTACTTGACCCATTTTGCAAAATCACCCTTGGTTAATATCTCATAGATTTCCCACCACGTATAATAACAATTACTGAAATCTATTCTAGTGTATCTTAAGGGTCTCCCTCCTACCAAGTGATAGATTCTTACTAACCTTTCTCAATCTATCTCCTTCCTCTTAATAACTTCCGTATTCTGTTCCTTGCCAAATATCATAATAGCTCTGAGAGCTGCCTCCCCCCGCCGCCGTTTTTTCCATCAGCTGGTTGAACGGCTGCAATTTCACATTGATAGATTCTTTATGGAGTTGCTTCGTCATGCCATTGTATTGTTCTCCTTATTAATTCACAGGAACTTATAACCACATAATTTTGCTTCATCTCAATTTGCTCTAGGGGTCCAATCTTAAACACATTTGTCCATGAGCAGCTTCTATTAAAAGCCAATGATATTAGCTCTTGAGCAGGTGTGTATGAGAATGTGGCAAAAGGGGTCATAATTGCTTGCAACATCATAAGCCAGAATAGTTCTGAAAGTACATTTCTGACTCAGTCGCAATTACTTAAGTATGCCAGGCTATTGCCCTTCCTTGTAATTTATTAAAATATGTCATACTTAAGCACAACCTAGAACTGAACCAAATTATTAATGCTAGAAATCTGACAAAAGTTCTCTACAGGTCAGAAGAAAATCTATTATTTAGTTGAGTGCAAGGACCTCATTTAACAAGATTGCCTTAATTGCTTCAGGTGCTGCTAATTTCGCTGCTTCAAGAAAGGTCACTAATAGGAGCTGGGCTATTGACTTGAAAAAAAAATGCAACTGGGGGGTGGGGTTGGTGTGGGGGTGTTACCAGAAAAATACAGGACATGACCAAGTTATTTTTACTTTTATTTTTACTTTGGGTGGACAATAGCTTTTGTGCTGGGCTCTGATTCCAGAGACCTGCCCCCCCATGCTGGGGTCTGCCCTTTGGCTCTACCCTTAAACACCAGTAAGTCTGCCCTAAGTCTCACCCAATTACTAGTTTTTGTTTTATTTCAGTAGTGGGAAATTCAATAGGATCAATTCAATTTATCTATACAATATGTATTCCTACTTATTCCGGTTTTACTATTTATTGAAGGTCTATTTATTTAAAGTGTATTTATTATATTTAATGAGCATTTATTGTATGAAGTCTGTGTAAATTGATGTAGCTATGTTTCATTGGGATATTGGACTATCAAGTGGATGCTGGATATTTATAATGGTGAATGACTGACTGTATTTATATAATTGTTCATTTTTTTCATGCAACTTACACTTTATGATAAATTTGGAATGCATTATTAATAGCTTGATTGTGTTCACAGGGACTGACTTTTAGTTTAAATACTTGTGTAAACAGCAGCTCCCGGAAGACGTTTGAGGTTGGGAAAAGTGCGGTAGTGAAGAGTTATGTCCTCATTCTCCCATGCTATTGCCCCAATCTGAACACATCCCTTCCCAAAGCTGCTATTTACCATTAAAAAGTATATTAAAAATCTGACCTGAGCCTGCTGTGCAGAGAGGGTGGAATAAAAATAAAAAATAATAAATAAATAAACAATAAAATTTATTCATGAATCTTCTGAGCTCTTGTGTTGGCCCTTCGGTTGTAAAGTCCTCTAGGGAGAAATTTGCTTGGTCTAGCACACGACAATATTTTCTTAGTAAATGATAAATAAAATGAAAATAAATGATAAGTATGTTATTATGTGTGTGTATATATATATGCTGTAAAGTCACAATGGACTTATGGAGACCCCAACAAGGAACTTTAAAGGCAAGTGAGAAGCAGAGGTGGTGTTCCATTGCCGTCCTCTGCAAATTCTTCTTTGGTGGTCCCCCATTCAACTACTGACCCTGTTTAGCTTCCAAGATCTGATGAGGTTGGGCTATGCCATGCCACCCAGGTATATCATTACAGACTCTTAAAAGTAATGGAAGCCAGGCAGAGCTCAGACTGTTTGGAGCAGTTATATTCTTTATGAAACTGTTAAGGCCCATTATAGAAGTAAAGAATGTTTAATAGAGCAATGAGTGTAATAAACTGTATTGGTGCTAAAAGTAAAAGGTTAATGTTTTAAAATGTAAAAAAATGGGCAAGTGGGAAGAGGGCCACATGTGGCCTCCAGACCAATTAGTGAACTGCATTGGTTTAGAATGAAAATAATGAGGGCAGATTGGAGTAGCTTTCTATAATTGCTCCCAAGGTGGAGAAAGCAATTATTTCACTAGGATCCCAAGTCAGCCATAAATTTTGCTTGAAGCACTTGTTAATCACAACAAGAAAAGTAAAAAAAAAAAAAAGGAAAAATTACTGGAAATATAATGCAAACATTTTGATTCTCAGATAATATAAAGCAAAATTTAGAAGGTTGGAAATGAGGTCCATCGGACATGTTCTTCACCCCCAGCTTGAAGGGCTGGCAGGAGGGCGACCCAAAAGAGGAGGATCACAGACCACACATCTGTTGCCTGCCTCCTCCATGCCCTCTCCCCTTCCTTGACAGGAGCCCTGGTCTGCCAAAGAAGCCCAAGAGGGTGACTGCTGAAGGAGTTCCACTGGCAGAGAACAGCCCCACTGGAAGTGAAGGCACAGGAGGCTTGGGGGATCGGGAAGTACCCGCAGAGTACCGCAGCTGTGAGCCATTGAAAGCAAACCAGCTAGTATGAAAGAACTGATGGAGGATAACACTAACAATAATATTTGATTTATATACTGCACTTCAGGAGACTTGACACCCACTCAGAGCAGTTTACAAAGTGTATTATTATTATCCTCACAACAGTCACCCTGTGAGGTGGGTGGGGCTGAGAGAGCTCTGAGAAGCTCTGACTGACCCAAGGTCACCCAGCTGGCTTCAAGCAGAGGAGTGGGGGATCAAACCTGGTTCTCCAGATTATAGTCCTGCCGCTCTTAACTGCTACACCAAATTGTATGAGAGCAAGAGCATCACGTCTGGTGTTTCTTCCCTTACTCTTGCTGCAAACATTGACTCTCAGCAACAGGCAATGTCGGATATGCACCACAGTCACCTTGAAATAGCTCCAGAAATTGAAGAAAGTCTCCCCCCCAAAAAAACCACCACCTGACTGCTTCAGAAAGGATTCAAATGGCAGCCTCGCTGGACCTCACTGAGGAACAAGTTGTTACCTTGTTCCAGAATTGCAAGATGAAACTTAAGAGAGCACAAGACCATTGCCAAAGTTTCCTGTCTTCAGCTCCCTTCTCTCCATACAATCCCAGAGTTCCACACAACTTTTCCCAGGACATTCCCATGTATTCCTCTACAAAATGCTCCACCTTTTATGCCAAACTCTGTTTTGCAATCTAGTCCACCTCTATAGACAAAACAATTACGCATACTCAATGTTACATATTATTTATTAAAATAATAACTCACCTTTCTTCCATCATGGACTCCAAGGTAAAGTACAAAATGTTTCCAGGAAGGCTTCAATCTAGGCACTAACCAGAACCAAAAGATTTTGTTTTCAACAAATGTGCTAATATGTGTCTATCATAAGGGACTGGTGAAAATATGATGGGGAGTCCCAGCTGCTTTCCTCTACAAAGATCTATGCATGGGTGTGCAAAGCTGTGGAACTTCATTGAAGATTTTTCATAAACATGGACCACATGTGACAATTCTGGGAACAAGCAAAATTTCCCTCTTTGCTGAATGGCTAAGCAAGAGAAAGACTTTACCTCAGTGACTGGTTAATAAATCAAAATAATGCAAATGCTCTAATACATAACTTCACCCTTTAAAACAAAATGCTAAGAATTCTTGAGAGGCATGTGGCAGAGGCCAAGTGTACATGCAGGAACTGAGCCAGGGAGGAGCTTGCTTTGTAGGAGCTTGAGGTAAATTCACCAGTTCCTCTTCTCCTGACAACTTGGCCTCAGGGCCAAGCTACACATGATGAATGACACTTGAACGGCAAGTGGATTGAATGGAGGGCAAATGAACAGGGAGAAATACACTTGCTGTTCAAGTGTCATTCGTCATGTGTAGCTTGGCCCTAAGTGTATCTATTACAGCAAACATGCTGTTCTCTGAATGATAATGTATGACTCAAGTTCAGCTAAACAGGGGAGTTTTTAAAATGGGATTTTGAGTGACATTGGAAAAAAGAGCGGTTGAAATTAAAATCACAGAGGTGCACCATCCTGTGAACAATGAACTATGATAAACAGAAAGATTTTTCTTTACTTGTGTGGGCAGTGGTGGAGGTCTCCTAGGGTTGCCAAATTCCCAGTGGAACCTGGAGATCTCCCAGAATTCAACTGGTCTCCAGATGACAGACTTTAGTTCCCTTGGAAAAAATGGCTGCTTTGGAGGGTGGACTTGATGGCATTAAACCTAGATGAGGTCACTCTTCTCCCCAGGCTCCACCCCCCATATCTCCCAGAATTCCCCAAATCAGAGCTGGCAACCCTAAGTTCTCCCCTTACCTAAACTCAAATGTGGAGGGTGAGGCAGTGCTAGGAAAGACAATTCCCTCACCTACGCAGAGAAGAAGTAATCTCTATTTTATGGAGTGAGAAATGAAACAAACAAACCAAACAGACCACATGATCTGTTGCCCGAGCACTGCTTCACTCATGGTCCTCTCTCCTTCTGTCTGTGAAACTCTAAAGATGGTGAAAAGAAGACCAAACATGGCAACCTGCAGAAACTGTCCCATCCCACTCCACCACCAATTTTCATGTAGTTCAGCCTTTGGCAAATTACTATTTCTGCCTCTCAATTCTCACTCCCTGCATATGGGAGTAATAATGGCTTGCCTAATAATGTTGTGGGAACCTTCTGCATTGTTAATAGTGCAATGTATGTTGGAGTTCTTTGAGAAATTAGGGAAACTGTACTATTGTTCTTTAAATGTATAACGTTCCTCTTTTTAGCAGACACATTTTGGTGTAGCTTTTATTTCAAGTCATCAGTGTCTCTCCCCCACCCCAGCTTAGTGCATGTATTATTTTATCGCATGGATGCCATACGTGGCTTGTTATTTAATGGGCTAAAAAAGTAATTGCTTCTGAATGAAAATAAAAACAAATTAAAGGAACTGCTTATAGTGTTGAGTGGAAACAGAAGCTGGATAAAGGCACCTTCCAATTCCCACACTGGATTGTTAAGTCATTTGCAGTGCCATGAGGGCTGAAAAAAGATGGTCACCCGAGTCAGATGCTTGTTTTGGAGCTCTATGATGATAAGCCTAAAATAACATGTTTTATCACTGATAAGTCATTTACAGTGTCTTCTTAATTTTTTTTTTAACTCAATGGGCTTAGAATAGGTTTGCCAACCTCCAGGTAGGGCCTGAAGATCTCCCAGAATTACAACTGAGCACCAGACTACAGAGATCAGTTCCCTTGGAGAAAATAGCTGTTTTGGAGTGTGGACCCCATTGTAATCCTTCCCCTCCTCAAATTCCAATCTCCCCAGACTCCACCCCTAAAATCTACAGGAATTTCCCAGCCCAGAGTTGGCAACCCTATCTTAGAAAGGTGTCACTCTGCTTAGAGTAACACTATAAATGACCTCTGCCCTCACTCAGTTCCTAATAAGGCAAAATCATCCATTCTCTCTCTCTGACACACACATACACTCAGACTTTCATACATGTTGAGTGGTGTGGACATGTCCATGACCTGTAACTTAATGAAAAAACAAGTTACTTCTGAGGTCTTAAACCCCTGAGTCCTGACCTAGCAAGGTAGAGAGCAATAAGGAAAACAGTGTCCATTTAGAACAGAGTTTTATTCTTCCTGTTCTTTCCAGCTTGTACCAATTTGGAATAAAAAATTAACAAAGGCTTTCATAGTTTAGAAAGCAGTTACATGAATGCAATCCTGGAAGCAGGCAATTTGGCTTGGTCCTATTGAAACAAATCTGGGGAATCAGGCTGTAGCTAATGTGGCAATAAATTATTAACAGCACGGTCATGGTCCAGAGACCACTCTGGGTGACTTCCCATCTTTGTCACTCTTCGAACCACTCTTGGATAACTTTTTTCAACCCAAGTGCGTATTTGCTTTCAAATGTCACTCTGGGGTCTCTCTGGTTTCTACCCATATATCAGCAAGAAGGGTAAGACTTCTGGATATCTGCAAATCATGAGAATTGCTTCAAATGTTCTCCAAAGGACAGAAGATACGCAACATTGCTCACCTCACAAAATACATCCACATCAGCAACTCCTAAAGGATAATGAGTATCCTTGTTTGGCTTAACAGTTCCAAAATATAGACGAGCAATTATGCTTGCAAGGCTGACAGTGCAATCCTAAGAAGAGTTGCTCCAGTCTAAGCCAATTGAAATCAATATGTAGAGACTGATGTAACTTTTCTTAGGATTGCACTGTGAATGCACTACCTTCTGCACTCTCTGAAGGCTGCATTTTGGGCATACCTTTCTCAGATATTGTGGCTGTGGTCTGGGTGCTATCGAATCCATAACCCATGTTTTATTTGAATGTCCCTGATACAACAAGGAGAGGCAGAAATGGATCAGACCCTTGACATTACATCGGACAGAGTTTACAATAAATATTTTAGTTCTTAAATTGCTAACAGACTAAACAGTGGAACATTTACTCATTTTAGCCAAACTTTTAGTTCAAGCCATGAGAATAGGCATCTTATAAGAAATCAGCCTTAACCCTCTCTGGCCTGAATTCTTCCTTTCTCCCTCATATTTCTAGTTATGTTTGAAGTACACAACTTAAAACTTATAGGTCAGAAGAGTAGAGTAGGAAAGAAAGGATAATGCGAATGTCTAAAAGTCATTCAGCTGTTTGGGGTTCTTTTTATAATTTGCAAACTAATGTTTTTCTGTATGGCTGATTCCGCACACATTGGATAATGCACTTTCAATGCACTTTAGCAATCGTTTGGAAGTGGATTTTTTTGTTTCACACACAAAAAAATCAGTTCCAAATCATCTGTCAATTTCAACTCTCTACAGAGGGGCAAAGATTGCTCCTCAGAGGGTTTGTTAATTTCCTCTTCACCTCCCTGAAGGGAAGGTGAAATTGACACTTCCCAGCCAGCATTGTGTCTCCCTACCTTTGAGCATTCTTATATAAGATGTCTCATGTAGAGGAACTCTATACAATTCATAGGCTTTCAAACAGGACAAAATCATATATACATTATGTAGATACACACACACACACACACAAATTACCACAGAGGATATTTAACTGTTATAACAACAACAACATTCAATTTATATACCGCTCTTCAGGACAACTTAATGTCCACTCAGAGCAGTTTACAAAGTATGTTACTATCCCCACAAAAAACACCCTGTGAAGTGGGTGGGACTGAGAGAGTTCCTAGAAGCTGTGTTTGACCCAAGGTCATCCAGCCGGCTTCAAGTGGAGGAGTGGGGAATCAAACCCGGTTCTCCAGATTAGAGTCCCACACTCTTAACCACTACACCAAACTGGCTTTCATTTTGTTCCTAAATGCCTTGCAGAACTCATATAAAATTTATATATAGGTTTGAAATATCAGGGTTTAAAAAAAAATATAGAATCATGTTTGGTATCTACTAACCATCCTAGAAATGCTGGGTCACCGTGGAATATTTTTCAAACACATTCCTTCTTCCACATTTATGTGTTTGTTTTTTTGGAGGGGCAGTTATGGGTGAATACAAGAAAACTTTTCAGAGGGCTTCTGTGCAGATCATAAAGTGAACTAACTCTCAAACAAACTGTGGGCACCTACTCAGGAAAAAGAAAATGTCTGAGAGATTTAAAAAGAAGCCAAGAGTTTAAGCAAGTATACTGCAATGTGGGGATTGAAAGGAAGCTTTCTACATCTCTACTATCCTTAAACACACCATTTGTGGGTGGGGATGTCTGTCACTCACAACACATCCTTTATAAACAGAAAGTTCAAGGTTCAGCCTCTGACATTTCCCTTTACAAATATCTATGATATTGAGGCTATGAAAGACTCCACTGAGAACTTGTCAGTCAGAGAAGGCAGGGCTGGATAGACCAATGACTGACTCTGTACAAGGCAGGTTCAAATAGTGAAGCTGTACAAACTCGTATGTGTCTCAGTTGTGATGGGTACGATTTTAGTCCCCTTTTGATTTTGGAAGACTAAACAAGGAATAAAAAGGTTACTTCCTGCAAATAGCAATGACCTTTATCAAATGCAATGTGACCTGCTCCACGGCAGAGATGGGGTGACCCTTCGAACAGACTGATCTGCATTCCTTCCCTGCTGTCACCATGAATTCAAATATCCATGGTTTGCAGCATAGTGACAACCGTGAAGTCCTGTGTGGCCAGGCTGTTGTTATAAATGTGATCAAATGTGTCCTTTAAAAAAAAATTATCTTGTGTACAAAGAATGAAGGTTCAGCTTTGCGGCTTGGATTATAGTGGAGATGGTGGCATGCTGTGCTAAAAAAAAAATCATTATTTTAATCCAATACGAAGATCATTTCTTTCACTGCTGGTTTACTGTAAGTAATACATCCCTTTGCTCGGTCCTTTTACACTGTTTAATCTGAGTTGCTAGGGGACTCGTAAGGAGGTATATGTGACATTATATATCCCTTAAAAATAAGTAACAGGAAATATCATCCATATGATGCTTGAGAAATATGTATTTTTAAAAATGTTTGCACTTCAACTGATAACTGATATGAACCTTTAAAACTTGGCTTTGCAATCTGTAAATCCAATATACCTTACTAAGGATTAACAGAAAGTGTGTTCTCTTGGTTCCAAAAGCCACACATGATTAGGTAGTTAACGGAATGAAATAACCATTTATTTGCCAAGACTTTGGTCTTATTCTGGTTAACTTGCAGTCAAGATGAGTAGCACTTACAAACTTATTTCTGAAGAAATATTTCTGCAGATATTGGCTGGTCTTTAAAAATGTTATTTTTAAAAAAAAAATATTGCCAAATTTCTTTTTCTATCCTCTGGCTGTTTGCCCAAGGACTTATGAGAATAACACTGTTGCAGCTGTTTCAGTGATATGAAAAACATCAAAAAGCTTTTGATTTGCTTTCTTAATCTAATGTTAAATAAACATTAATATTAAATAAGCATTAGAGAAGAGATGGGAGGTTTAATTTTGGTCTATTTGGGTATTACCCATTAATTCTACTGAGTGAGCCAATACACGTACAGTTGTGATATTTAGTGTTACATGTAATGGTGCTTTAAAGTGAGTCCCAGGGTTGCATTATCTCTGTCCATCCTCCATACAAAAGAAATACGTAGGATGAGGAGCCGATGTGGGGATATGAGGGACTGCCTTACAGTGGCTTGTCTCTTTTCTCCACGGTCAGGGACAGAGGGTGGCGCTTGGGGAGACATTGTCACCTCGTCATCCATTGGTGTGCGGGGTCCCACAGAAGGCAATACTCTCCCCTTTATTGTTTAACATCTACATGCGCCCACTTGCCCAGTTGGTGCAAAGTTTCGGGCTTGAGTGTCATCAATATGCAGATGACACCCAACTGTATCTGATGATGGATGGATGGCCCGGGTCAGCCCCAAATGTCCTGGAACATGCGTTTGCAGCTGTGACTGATTGGTTGAAACAGAGTCAACTGAGGCTGAACCCAACAAAGACAGAGGTCCTGTGCTTGAGCCATGGGGGACTGGGTTCAGGACTCTGGTTCCTGACCCCTGATGGGGCACAGCTTGTGCCAGTTCCAAGGGTCAGGAGCCTGGGGGTGATCCTGGATGCCTCCCTGAAAATGGAGGCAGAGGTCGCAGGAGTTGTCAGGTCTTCTTTTTTCCACCTGCAGCAGACCAGGCAACTTGTCCCCTACCTGTCTACCTGTGACTTAACTACAGTGATCCAGACAACAGTCATCTCTAGGTTAGATTACTGTAACTCACTCTACATGGGCCTACCCTTGAGCCTGACCCAGAGATTGCAGCTGGTGCAAAATGCAGTGGCACACATCATTATGAAAGCACCGAATAGGGTGCATATTACACCAATACTGTGCGAGCTGCATTGGTTGCCAGTGCAGTACCGGATCAGGTTCAAGGTTCTGGTATTGACCTATAAGGCCTTGTGTGGACTGGGGCCAGCATACTTGAGGGACCGTCTCTCCCCATATATTCCCCGGAGGACCCTCTAATCAGGATAAAAACAATTGTTATCAAACCCTGGCCCCAAGGAGGCCCGCCTCGCCTTGACAAGAGCCAGGGCTTTCTCAGTCCTGGCTCCTACCTGGTGGAATGCTCTATCTACTGAGACCAGGGCCCGGCAGGATTTACTATCTTTCTGCTGGGTCTGTAAGACAGAGTTGTTCCACCAGGCTCATGGCTGAGGTTGGGCCTCTGCTGGCCAGAGGATGCAACATCTACCCACCTCCCTGTGAAAGCTGCCCACCACTGTTTGTTTTTCAGCTGCTGTTACTGTGCTGCTATATCTAGTTGTACTACTGTATTGTTCATTAATAGTTGTTTTGCTGCCGCCAGGCAAAGAGCGCTGCTATTTTTATATGATGTTTTAATGTTTTAATATGGAACATTTTAAAATGATTTTAAGGTTGTTATCTGCCCTGAGCCCGCTTGCAGGAAGGGCAGAATGCAAATATGATATAAATAAATAAAATAAATGTCCATGCCTACTGACATGGTTACCACCATTAGGAGACAGCTTTGAGGTTTGGAAAAGGAATTCAATGCAAAACTTGGGAAGGAATAGATAGATTGAGATTCCATAGTAGTATATGTTCCCCAATTTGATTTTAGAAATCCATTGATTTGCCAATTCTGCACGTTGAGTAGGATCAGAACTGATGCCAGTGGGCCTGCCAATCTCTGTAGTGGGTAAACCTCTGTCCTTGGTCCCAAACCCTCACCCTTGTGAAACTGAGGGACAAAAGAAAAAAATTGCCTCTTTAGTGACCCTCTAGGAAATTTCCCATGTCTCTATGGCCTTTCCCATAGAGATTAGGGAAATGCCTAGAGTCTCATCTGCAAGTGACATTATATCATCCCTATAATCCACTCTCCCCAGACACCATTCTCAAAATCTCTCAGCATTTGCCAAGGCAGTGCTGGCAACCTTAGATTCCAGTCATGCACATAGAGAGAGATGGCACAATATGGAGGATGAAGTCATGGTACACACTGTACTGCATCTGTTGTGCAACAGCAGTGCCATGCACTATTAATGGTGCACCTATGGCATGATATCATTATTGGGGAGCAACTTTCATGCCACTGCAATTTCATGTGCTGTTGGTCTAAATCTTAAGTCCTTTGTGAACTGGATGTTTGTGATAAATATTACTTTTAATTATGAGATTGTTTCTGTCTCACTTTTTGAAACAGGTGTCCCCAAAGCATTTTACAAAGTATACTGTCACAAGATAGAAATGAACACAAAATCTCCAGTAATAAAAATGGAGGATAAAATAATACAGAGCACCAATTGGAAAGTTAAGAATAACAGCTCCTCAGAACATCACCAAAAACCTCAGCTAGTCATAGAATAAAATAACAACAACAACATTTGATTTATATACCACCCTTCAGGATGACTTAAGACCCACTCAGAGGAGTTTACAAAGTATGCCATTATTATCCCCACAACAAAACACCCTGTGAGGTGGGTGGGGCTGAGAGAGCTCCAGAGAGCTGTGACTAGCCCAAGCTCACCCAGTGGAGCAGTGGGGAATCAAACCCAGTTCTCCAGATTAGAGTCCCGTGCTCTTAACCACTACACCAAACTGGCTCTCCAAACTGAACCATCAGCCGCCTAACAAAGCCTGACCTAAAAGCAAGGCGAAAAGGTGGAATATAATGAACCTGGTGAAGGTTTATTTGTTTCATTTATATTTAGTCTATTCATCAGTCTTTCTCCTCAGGGCCAAGCTACAAGTGACGAATGACACTTGGATGGCAAGTGGATTGAGTGGAGTTCAAGTGGAGGGCAAATGAACAGGGAGAAATACACTTGCCATTCAAGTGTCATTCATCACTTGTAGCTTGGCCCTGTGTGGTGATCCAAAGTGATTTACTTCGTCCCCCTCTCCACCATTTTAGCCTCACAGCCACCCTATGAAATATATTAGGATGAGAATGTGTGATTGCCCCCAGATCACCCAGCAAGCTTCCATGGCAGAGATTCTTACATGTTTCTGAACAAAGAAGCCTTGACTCTCAAAAGTCTATACCCTGGAAATCTTGTTGGTCTTTAAAGTGTTACTGGACTAGAATCATGGCAGAGCAGGGATTTGAACTCAGGTCTCACAGTTTCTAGCCCAACATTCAACTACTACACCAGGCTAGTACTCCATGGAGATCCTTGTATTTTTCCACAGTTACCTTCATGTTCATGTAGCCAGCCATGGAAATTATTGTGTTAGCTTTATATCAACAGTCATCTTCTATACTGAATGCGTTGAGGAAAACGAACAGCCCCACATCTTTATGATGATATAGGAGAAATGAGAGTGTTAGACTGTGAACTCAGAAGCAAAGGAACTATTATGGTAATAAATGATGACACAATTTCTACAAACACTTCTTTGTTACTTTGATGCACCCTATAAAAAAAAGCCCCTGAGCTAGAAAACATTGTGACATACTGAAGCATTTGAGCAAAGAAATCACCCACTGACTGCCTATAAAAGGGAACAATTAGTTGCTTCTGTCAAATAATCATCTTGCAAGCTTTTCTACAGGTCAAAAATATCCAGTCACAGCACATTTTAAGTGTTAGAAGGGAAGACAGAGCAGGAAACAGAGAAGACAAAGGGAATGCTAGATACTGGATGTGTGGAATGCTAATGTCACAACATTTCAGAATTGACTCCCAGAGCATTTTTTCTAGGAAAAGAGGTGGTAGAACTCAGTGGTGGAACTCAAGACCACACACGATGTCACTTTGGGTCAGCTGGAACAAGGGGGGATTTTTTTAAAGTTTAAATTGCCCTCGGTGAAAATGGTCACATGGCCGGTGGCCCTGCCCCGTGATCTCCAGACAGAAGGGAGTTTAGATTGCCCTCTGCACCGTTCCACCACATTCCAGCTGGAAAAAAGCCTTGGACTCCTATAAGATTTTCATCTCTCTGTGATTTAGTAATGCAATCACAAATTGCAATTGTGGTTTACAGTGAATGCTATTCCAGCAAAGGCAATATACTATGTACACCTGCCATTCACATGGATCAATTCTAGAAACAATCTGTTGTAGCAAAAACAATAGACTTTTACGGTACCCCCCACTAGCAAGTTACTTAACTAAACAGTGGGGTGTAGTGGTTAGAGTGTCAGAGTTGGGAGACCCAGGTTCTAATTCCCACTTTGCCATGGAATCCCACTGGGTAACTCTCTCTCTCCCCACAAGGTTGTTATGAGGACAACATGGGGAAGAAAGAACTATAACCTGAGTTCTTAGAAAGAAGGGAATGACAGAAATACACTAGACAGAAATAAACTTGACGTGCTTGTGATAATAGGCTCTCATGTCCAAAAGTTCATGTATAACAAATGGATTCTTTGTTGTTTTTGTATGAACTCCGGAGAATCAAGGCAGAGTCAACTTTATTGGACGACATACAGCTACCTCTAACACTCAGTATGGATCAGCTCACATGATGAAGTCAGGACAGCAGCCTGCACTGGAACTGATGAAGGGGTCTGAAGATCATGGCCTGAGGGATCTCCCGTACCTTTCTCTTCAACACTCAGCCTGGAGAAGTCAAACGCTTGCACACTTTGTTGTGTTATTTGGATTAGGCTTAATAAAAGGTTTATAAGGTCTTTTCTGTTTTTTGCTATGGAACAACATGACTATCTACTTTTTTGTTCACTTTCTCACATATGGAAGTCCACCACTTGACTACGGGATGAAGAGTCATTGCAAATCCAACAATGCAGTTTGCATTTTCATATGAACTTAATGTAAAAGAGTATGAATTCACACATTCAGAGGAAGTTGTTTGTATTGCCATCCTAAGGAGAATTACAACTAAGTCCAATGACACAAAGAAGTATGGAGTCAGGAGAGGAAACACTGAGCATTGCAATGTTAATAAGCTGCCTTCTGGTATTGTTACCCCCTCTTTAGGAAATACTTGCAAGGAGCATGAAGCAGTTATTGTGAGTCTATTGCTCTATCCTTCTGGGGTACCACTGTGTCTTGCCCAGAGCAGTTAGATAGCTTCATGCTTCTGCAAGAGTGACTGGCTTTTAAAAGTCTACTTTTCAACAAGTCCAGTAGCACCTTTAAGACTAACCAACTTTATTAAGGCATAAACTTTAGAGAACCACAGCTCTTTTCATCAGATCTACTTTCCAACATGGGTTCTTGAGCTCATTACAAGGGTCAGAATGTGCAGCACAGATGTTTATTACAGAGGGTTTATTATACAAAAAGCCCCACAGAACACTGTTCTGTCTTTGTATTCTGGTACTTACTATTTAGCTCTAATGGATAGCAGTTGAATGCAGCCATTATTATTATTAAGCTTTATGTCTGAAGATGTGTCAATAAAGCAGCTTTGATTTTATACTGGTCACATCAGCAGATCACTGGCACACGCTGATATTTCTGTTTCTGAACTGATTATCCTAATTTATTAATCCCCTTCAGTAAGCAATTTAAAGTTTCAGAAATGAACAGAAGTGAAACAGAAGAAATGATATCCTTAAGGTTTCCTTCAGTGAACTAAATCAAGATTTTAGCTAGCATGAACAATTACTTCTGTTATCCTCCCATGCCCTTTATTTTTGACAGGCTAGGGGCAACTTTCAGTATATTTCACCCCAATCATTGGTTTACTACTAAGTATGACCTCACATCTTTTATGTAATTAAATTGAATCTTATAATTTCTGCCCTACCCCCTAGCTACCCACGGCAAGGCAATTCCACTTGGAGAACTACCTCACCAATGAATAAATGTGCTTGTACATTCTGTAATCCCATTATTACTGAGAGACGTCTTTTAGAGATGCAACACAGCATCCTCGGCAGTTTCAGTCAAGTAGTTAATGTATTCTGGCCATTATATCATTTTTAATAGTGTGTTTGTGTGTGTGAAGGAAATATGAGAGAATCCAAGAATCTCCTGAATAAATTTATACAGTGTGCAATGTTCAGATGAACAAGGTGGAGAAGAGATATTTATCTGGCTACTATGGCTGATTGTTTTCCTATTTAAACTCCAACAGCTTTGCTTGATGTTTGCTACTCCCAACCAGGGGTCATTTCCTAGAAAAAGAGCTGGAGGAACTTATTAGCATAACTCATTAGCATAACTCATTAGCATATGCCATGCCCCTTGACATCACCAGAAGTGTGTCATTAGCATAACTGATTTGCATATGCCACACCTGACATCACCTATCCTGGCTGTTTTGGACCCAATCCTGGCCATTCAGGGATGAAATTGGGCCCAAAACGGCAAAAAGGGGCTGAAAAATGGCTGAAAAGGGGCCCAAAATGGTCAGGATCGGGCTGCTGCTCAGCAGGAGAGTGATCCACCACCCATCAGAGGCCCAATCCAGGCCATTTCGGCCCCAATCCAGGCCGAAATGGGCCCAAAATGGCTGAGAGTCAGGTAGGCGGGGCCACTTGTCATGTGACTTCTTTGGGGAACTACTGGAACTGCATTCCTGTGCGTTTCCCCTCGAAATGAGCCGTGCCAAAAATTATATCCATTGTACTTTTGTAAACGTGGTGCCCCAAATTCCAGAGGATTTACTTCATTACATTCTGCTCTGTCCTATCTACAGTCTAAACCCAATTTTTTTGCAGGATTTTTGAAGGGCTTAAATTCTTCCTCGGAAAGAGAAAGCTGATTTTCTTTCTTTTGGATGTCAACTCATTCATATTATACAGAGTGTTGTTCTTTCCTTTGGCAGCTAGATAAATATGAGTGGAAGCAGCATTCGAAGGGTGCCATGTTTTAACATGAGGATTTTTAATCTTGTTCATTAGAGCATTGATATCTATGATCTATGTTTTTCTTTTAATTCACTGTGTTTGACTGTAACGGACTTTGGCTACACACAATACATGTATTTGTACCTTGTACTTCCTGTTTAAAGGCTCACTCTGTTGTGTTGGCGATTTTTTAAGTGGGATTTTTAGTGGAGTTTTTTAAGAACCCGGACAAAACTACTTCACTGCTGTAGCACAGTGGTTAAGTGGTTCAGCTGCACATCAGCACTCTACTAGTTTGAATCCCACTACTGCCATGAGCTCAATAGGTGGCCTTGGGTAAGCCACTCCTCTCAGCCCCAGCTCCCCAGCTGTATTGTGGGGATAATAATAACACTAAGTTGTTCACCACTCTGGGTAAGGCACTAATCTGTCTAAAAGAGCAGTATATAAGCACAGTTGTTATTAGTGTTATTATTATTATTATATTAATATTTCACAATGGATAAGAACTTATTTCAGTACTGTTTACAGTTGCAAATATTTGATGCTGCTCTTCTTACTGCCATTTTCCTTCATCTCTGCATTCCTCACTTTCATTGGCTGTTGATGAAACAATGGTGTTTTCTCTACCATGATGACATCATAGACGCCCATAAGCATATTGTGGGATTGTCTCAGCCAACCTCTTTAATGATATTATGAACAACTGAGGTGGAGGATAATTGGTGGAAAATAAATGATTCTAAGAAGCAACAACAACAGCTGGGGAATAAAAGGGTATCAAACAATAGAAAAACAAAAATGT
Organism: Eublepharis macularius; assembly: GCF_028583425.1. NCBI lineage: Eukaryota > Metazoa > Chordata > Lepidosauria > Squamata > Eublepharidae > Eublepharis > Eublepharis macularius. The sequence continues at coordinate 29,375,331 of NC_072792.1, read as the reverse complement.
TTGGTAAGAACTTTTTGGAGTACCTTGTTTTTTTCTAATATGTTTATTCTAGCCACTTCACGCCTCTCATACTATAACTGATCCATAAGGTTTTCAATGAGCTGATTGTATCCTTAATAAGTGTGAAATGTGATGGTTATAAAAAGAAATTTGACAGGACATGTCATCTACCTACTTGGCCTCACAACTGCTCTCTGGTTTTTTTAGTAATTTAATTCCGTTTTATACCTCATTTTTCTCCCCAGTGAAGACCCATAGCAGCTTGCAACATTGCTCTCACCTCCTTCCACTGTCTTCCCCCAAACAGCTCTGTGAGTGACTGGCCCAAAGTCACTCAGCAAGCTTCCATGGCAGAGTGGGGATTTGAACTTTGGTCTTCCATATCTCATCTGACTCTCTATTCACTACACCATGCCAGTTCTCAGTATTCCTATATCCTTGGCTCTTGATCGAAACAGAAAGGGAAGTGTGATAGGTGTCAAAGGGGAAAGTGGACTTGACAAAACAGCCTTTTTCCTGTTCCTGGAGATTCCCAAAGGGCTATGAAAATACAGGAATAGTAAAATACTTCTTTTATAAATCAATTCAGGGAATAAGGGAAAATCAGTAAGGCCATTTATAAGGGGATGGGATGCATATTCCTCCAGCAATTTGATATTATCCTTATAGAGCTAATGAATATTAATTCAGAATTTTTTCTCCAGTAACAACAAAATGGTCAAAAATCTTTTCATTTCTAATATGACTGAGGCAATGATACTCACAGTTTTTCATGAATATTTTTTGAAGAAGTTCATTGCTGGGTGATCTTTCACCTTTCCTTCTGAAAATATTCACTGGTCTGCTTACATTATTCTCTCTGTCCCTTGCTCTCAGTTTGGTTCTGTTGCTCTTGGTGACATCACATAGCATTGTGATGTCATCCCCCTACAGCAGAAGCTGATAGGCTGTATCTAGTAACTATGTTCCAAAGATGGCAGAGTTTTCCTCCAACCTCTATTTGGTGGGTGACCTTGGGGCCAATCACACATTTTCAGTCTATCCTATCTCACAGGACTGAGGAAACAATGTAAGCTGCTTTGGGTCCACATTGGGGAGAAAGGCAGGGTATGACATTTGTTATAAATCTAATTTTGGATGGTGGAGAGTGTCTTCAAGCCATAGGTGACTTATGGCAACCCCTGGTGGGGTTTTCATGGCAAGAGACTAACAGAGGTGGTTTGCCATTAACTGCCTCTGCAGCCCTGGTCTTCATTGGAGGTCTCTCATCCAATTACTAACCAAGGCTGATCCTGCTTAGCTTCTGAGATCTGATGAGATCAGGCTCACCTGTGCTATCCAGGTCAGGGCAACTTTGGATACAGGATGATTACACTTGATGTTGTTTTATCCAGTCTTGCCACAGCTCTTTTGGTAGCAGACAGAAGTGCTCATTCAGTATTCAAACTACCATTAAATACTGCAAATGCAGGAAACTACAGGATTGGTAAGTGGAGTGAGCAGCACACCTCTAGTATATAAGAACTGCCATTTTAAGCAATTGCCAAATATAACAGATGCTCTCAAACAACTAGTAAAGTTTGTCTCCCAGGACTCATGAGTATAACTCTTTTGATTTCTTCAACAGAAATGCAGATTAACTTGAAGATTTTTTTTTAAAAAAACACACACTTTGGTTTCTTTGTTTACAGAGAAAACTAGAGGATTTTTCACCAATGAGTTGAAGAGTAGGTGTTTGCATTTTCTCCAAGCAATGCTAAATGTCAAGGATACTAGCTTGATGCTTTCCCATATCTAATTCACGTTGATACAATAGTAGTTGTGCCTTAATACAAAGTTCAGCTTTAATCATACAATGTGGTAAGAAGCTGATAGTTGCCTAGGAGAGCTAAAAAGGTTCTGGCTCCTTAAACAGGCCATCAGTATCACAGAATTGTTTCTGAGTAACAAAGCCTCAAATTGGCCTAAATCAGGCCTAAATCAGGGCCTGTTGCAATACCTCGTCAGTGTTTCTGAGCTCCAAACCAGCCTGATTCAGCCTCAAATGGGCAGAAATTGGGCCAGTGTGGAGAATGGGAACAATACAGGGCCCATTGCACCACCCCAGCAGCACCCCTGTGCTGCTCAGTGGGCTGGTTTCAGCTTCAAATGGGCAGAAATTGGGCAAATGTGGAGTACAGGAGCACTCCAGGGCCTGTTGCACCACCCTGGCAGCGTTTCAGTGCTCTACACCAGCCTGATTTCTGCCCCCTCCTATGCAAGCCATATTGACGACTCATTATCCTCACACAGGCCAGAATGCACCTGTGCAGGGATAAACAGTGAGTCGTCACCAATACATCTTGCCTTTTATATATTAAGATAAGGAAAGCTCTGCTGGATCAGACTAGGAGGCTATCTCATCTAGCATCTTCCCAGCTATCCAGAGTAGTTAACAATTATCAACTGTTTAAAAGAATACAAATCATCCCTCTAACAATAATTTGAACAATATAAACAGAAGCCAGCAGGGGCTGAAAATGGCAACTTCAGGCAGAGGCTTGGATCCTACCCTGCAACAGCAAAAGAGAAGTTTTACTTAACACAAGATTGTGCAAGCCATTTTGAAGAAGATTGGGGTTGCCAGGCTTCATCTGGCAAACTCTGGGAGAAAATGGGGGGTGAGACCTGGCATGGCAGCATCACACCAGCACGCTTACATCATTTCTGGTAAAAACTGGAAATGACATGACATTCATGCTAGCATTTTGCAAAAACTCCATCATTTTACTATAAAGTTTTGCAAAATGCAAGCACATCCACTGTGTCAATTCTGTGTTTTACCAGAAGTGACATAAACATGCCAGCACGTGTTCCTTTCTCACCTAATTTCCTCCCACCAGTGCCTGAAGTCCCAGTGAGCAAAAAAAACAAGATACCAGGATCTCTACAAACACCACTTCAAGATCGAGCACTGATTTTTCATTTCCAATCAGTGCTGTGTACAAAAGGCAATTTAGTGCTGCCATTACAATCCAGTTTGGAGTTGTGATATGATTTGATCAAAGAAGACCATTATTGCGGTGGGGTTGCTATGTCTTGCACTAGTGAAAATGCAAGATGGGATACAGTGGCCGATTCCGCACACGTTGGATAATGCACTTCCAATCCTCTTTAGAGATCATTTTTAACTGAATGTTTTGAGTGTGAAACAAAAAAATCCACTTCCAAACGACAGCTAAATTGCATTGAAAGTGCATTATCCAACGTGTGCGGAATCAGCCAGCCAAGTTAACATAGCGCAAGGGCTACTTCCAGTGACTTTGTATTACCATTAGTGCCAGAGCTGTTGCACAAGTGGAGACATTCTGTGGGCTCCAATTCAGAGATCCCCTTCCTTTTCTGTAAGTACTCCATACCCTGGCATCTTTATGCTGAGCACTTCTCCGGTCTTTTTCCTCAACATTATGTGGGAAAGTTCTATGAGAGACCTTATGAAAGGGAAGGCAGAGCAGCGGATACTTGATAGCCATTATGTTTTCCTCCCTAATGTCTCATTCTGCTTCTCAACAACACTGGAAGAGTGATACAAGCAGTTACAGTTCAACCTCTCACAATCCATAAATGTCTTGTAAAAGTATAAAAGGGACACATGATCACCTGGCACCTAAAAATCCACAAGCTCGTTATCAAGTGAACAGTTATGGGGAGGGGATGCAAAAAACTGAGGCCCCACAACAGAAAAGACCCTGTTCCCTGTGCCCACCGACCTTACCTGTGAAAGGGAAGCAAACAGAATTTAGCCCGTTGTATGAAAAATATTTAAGAAATGCCTTTATTGTAGAGTACGTTAACTTCACCCCAGAATGAACCCTTAGTTGAAAACTATTGCATACAATTTTTTTAAAACATGCACATATAGTAAACCACCAAAGTATTTGATCTGGGAATCTTTCTGAATGAAGAAGATTGTAGAATGGACTGAATTTTGCTTGGATGGAATGACAAATACAGGAGCAGCATATTGGCAGGACTTTTGAACAACTAAACTTTGTTGATTGGGGCTTCCTTTGTATAGAAAGTGATTTTCTTCTTCTTTAGATGCGGAATTTGAGTTAGGTGGATTTTTCTTTATTTTACTGTTCTGTAAAACTATTATGGATTTACTGGATAATTTAAATGGTGGCTGTATCCCTCCTGTGGTTCTGAAGCTCTTCCCCATGACTGGATTTACTGCATTCATCCCTTAATGCTTGTCTCTGACTATTTTTATACACATTTATTGGAACAGAAGAAGTAGACATATATTTTATGAGGCATTTCATTTAAATGTAACTTTACATTCAGTGAATGTAACTTTATATCAATGATGATCCAAAAATTTCCTCTAGTTCATCTTCCAAAAGAATTCTGAAGTTGGTAAATGTACAGCCACTTTCAACCATTCACGGCATTCTGTGCTTGCCTTATGAATATTGTCATCGCTTGGATGAATTAATTTAATCGAGTCCTTTTCACTTTTATATAATATTATATAATATTTTAAATAATGTTACCACGAGTAGTCAGGGAGTCACATGAACGTTAGACCTGTGCCAGGTCTATATTACAATATGTCCTCTAAAAATAGCTAGACTATGAGGAAGAATAAAAGGGCTAAAGTAATATATATTTCATACTGCTGTTCTCTGTCTCAAAGGGTTTGAAGAAGAAGATGAGAGGTACACTTTGTCCAGTTTCCTACAGTTAATGGGCCATATCAAGAAAATCCTCTTTTTGCTATCTGGGCATCCAATATTCCAAAAAGCCTATTGGTTGAGATTCTATACCCATCTTAAATGAATGCCATCAGTCTGGGCAGGGACCTCTTCACAAAGAGCTGAGGTGTCTTTACAAGCTCAAGAAGAATATTAAGAATCTAGAGAGAACAGAAACAGAAACAAAGTATATGGGGGTGTAATATAGTTGTGGGTAAGAGAATTAACAAACATACATGGTAAGAAGAATATCAAGCATTCAGCAATAATACCGAGACAAAACTATCAAAGGAGATAAATCCTCAAAACAAAAATGCAAGCTGTGCTGCATACTCCATTGAAGTTAGAAGGCAAGAGGTCTAAGAGATACAACAAGAGGGTAGTGCAGGAGGTATACACAGCTCCAGCAAAGGCAGGGTTCTAGCTGTCTGAGCATCCAGTAATGCAAAGAGGGAGGTTAGCTGGATCCAGAGTGGCTATCTCTGCAACTACACAAACAAAGTGGTTTAGAGCCAGGAGTACAGCATGCTCAGACTACGCATAGAAGAACTAAGCACATGTTGGGAACAGATTCTGTCTCCAGTTATAGGAAGTATAGGGGATGGCTCAAATATCCGTACTGAGAGCAATGCTAGGTAATACCCCCTCCCAACTGTTTTGGTAAAGTGACATGGCAAGGGAGTAAAGTTTACAGACAACCACAAATCATTCCCAAGGAATAAAACCACAAGTTAATTGTAAAGTGCATTCCTATAAACCAAATGTTACCTAACTGTTGAATCACATCCCTTGCACGAACTCCTCCTTTACAACCATTGAAGAGATATTGAGCAATAATTCCAGTCATCAGCCTAGCAAAAAATCTCCCCAAATCTGAAAACAAGCATCAGTGATGATTTGTCCACAAGTAAAACATGTGCAGCAACCATAACTTCATCTCCTGCTCAAAAGAGCCCACTTGAAGACGAAAACATTAAAAAAGAACTTCTCCATCCTTAATACTTAACCATATATAACTCTCTGCTAAGTCCTCTTGCATCCGTTAACTAAGTAATTCTTCAAGTAAACCAAAATAGTAGGCTCAGATAAGTTAATTCAGAAGGGCTTTCTACTCAGATTAAAGGGTTATGTCATAAGAAACAGTTCAAAAAGATACATTGGCTAAGGACAAAGACTGTAGTCTAAGCTATTGGGTAATGCCTGCTGATGTAGATACATTCGTACTGGTAGTTTGAGGTTACTCAAGATATTATGTTAATTACTTACATTTTAATTCAGAAAAGTTTCATTTATGAGTTTGGCTTTATGCTCGTTTTCAAATTTGTAGCTACCATATCCTATTGTATCTGTTTTCATTGAATGTCTCAACTGTTTTGTGTTTTTTGCTGTGAATGTCCTAGCTCTTGATTATATAGTATTTACATGCAGTATGCAATCCTCCTTGGATCGCCATGAGATAGGTGGAGTATAAACAAACAACGACAATAATAATAAATATCATAACATGGAGACAGTGAGATGGTGGTTTGCCTATGGCCCCCCAGTAAATTTAAGGAGAAGGGGGTTTTGGATTGCCAAGTTCACATGGAAATACTGGAAAGCATTTTTCCTGCCCCTCTTCATTTGCATGCAGTGTCTGCTTTCTGGTAACCAAGATGAAAATACAAACCTAGTCCTTCAATCTAGAGAGAAGGAGATGCTGAACTGCTCCCTTGTGTACAACACTCTCTAGAAAATGAATTATCTTGCAATGAATTGCACAAGACTATTGAGCTGGTAAACTGCAGATTTTCTATTACATGACAGAAGATTTTACAAAACTATAAATGGATAGGATTTTATAGCTTCTCCTGATCCATTTGAGGTTACAATAATGACATGGAACTACAAAAGCTAGCAATGCTGACACTATATTTAATGGGCCAACTTATGTAGGCTAAGTGGAACGTACACCTTTATAGATATATTTTACCCCATACCAAAATTGCTCCAATAAAAGTTGTTCTAACACTGCAAGATCTCTCTATATGTAAGTGAATAAAGGTCAGTGCAGAGGGATGTCACAAGAGGAATTGTTCCGTTCTGGAAAGAGGTTACTGTGCGTCTGATCTTGTGATGCTAATGAAATTGGCATTTACCTAATTCGGAACATCAATTTGTCTCATTCATAGCACTTGCTTATTATTTTCCCTGAAAAGTTCTAAATTATTTCACAAGGCAAAATGAGGTTTTGGACTTTTGTATAATATGCTGTGAGAGAAGGTAGCATGGTATAGCCCGATCTCGTCAGTTCTTGGAAGCCAAGCAGGGTTAATACTTGGATGGGGGATCACCAAGGAAGACTCTTCAGAGAAAAGCAATAGCAAACAACCTCTGCTGCTCAATTGCCTTGACAGCACATTGCTGGGGTTGCCAGAAGTCAAATGCAACTTGATGGCACATATACATAATATGCTGTTACTTCACGTCTATTTTTGGCCTGAATTGCAGACACTAATTGCAGCTCCAATAAAACTGGAGTGGATTTTCGGCCCCACAGAAAGAAGGACAAGCACAAGATCATCTGAACCTTGGAGGGAAAACAGGAACTGTGCAGTCCGGAGTTGGTCTAACTAAGCATTCACAAATTATTCAATCCAAACAACAAAATAATCCATTGCACACTAAACCTTTTAGAATAAGTGACTTCCTTTTGCAAGCAAAAAAAAATGCTTTCAAAAACCTTTTAAAAAAATTATTTGTGCTCAAGGCCTTTTTAATAATAATGAATGTGCTTATATACTGCTCTTCTGGACAGATTAGTGTCTGACTCAGAGCAGTGAACAAAGTCAGTGTTATCATTATCCCCACAATACAGTTGGGGATTTAGGGCTGAGAAGAGTGATTTACTCAAGGCTACCTGCTGAGCTCTTGGCAGTAGTGAGATTTGAACCAACAGAGTGCTGATTTGCAGTCCAACCACTTAAGCACTATGCTACAGCAGCAACTATTACAGCAACATGTTATTTTAACACTTTTAAAAGGACAAGGAAATAAAGGCCATGTGGGGCGTAACAGAGGAAATAATAAAGGATTTATACAGGCTGCTACTGGTTGCTGGATAGAGAAAGTTCCCAAAGATTGGTCAAATAAGTTCTCAGATTGTACACCTTCTCCCCTGCCCCCAAGAACACTATAGGGCAACCCTCGGCTTGCCTAGTGTTCCATGAATCCTTAAAAATCACTCTTGTGGGTGTCTATTAAGCTCTGTCAAAATTTCTTTGTGGTGACCCCTACCATGTGGAACAACCTGCCTGAGGAGGTCAGGAGAGTCCTCTAACTTCCCCAAAATAATGCAAAGCCAAATTATTCAAAAAGGCTTTTGTATTGTAGGGAGGGGCTCTCAGATACTTTGCTAATGAGTTAAGGACCATAGACTTCACTACTATGTTGCATTACATACTACCTACTGTCTTAAATATGTGTTCCTATGAGCTATTTGTGCTTCGTGTGGTCTAATGTTAGCCCTAGAATAGCTTATGTTCTGTTTCAGCATTTCTCCAACTCTGTATTGGAGTCTTACTATTGTTATATCTTTGTAAAATTGTGTTTATTTAACCTATGGCATTGTTTATGGAAATGTCATTGAAATTGGCTGTACTAATCTCACACTGTGTAATCCACCTTGAGTATCAGTGAGAAAGGTGGAGTGTAAATGACATAAATAAATAATAAATAAATTGCTGTCAGTGTTGGTGGTGAGCTAAAAGTAGAGTGAAAATAATAGGGTTGCTTTATTTCCATGACTCTTTCGACTACCACCTGGAAGTTGGCAACCCTACTAACAGCAAGTTTTGTGCATGTGCAAGATTTAATTTTATACTGTAAACCTGTTTAGAACACTGAAAAAATAAAGTGTTTGATGATGGTGTGCATAACTTACCTTTGAGCTACACTCTGAGGTACAGGGAGCTTGTCCATCAGTCATTCACAAGTCACATGGGCCACCCAACCATTCAACTTTGTCTGTTTAATCAGAATATCCACATCTGTGGTTGCCCTCACAGATGATCTTCGCAGGCGTCTGGATCGAGGCAGGTCGGCGCTGCTTGTGTTACTCGATCTCACAGCAGCGTTTGACATGGTCGACCATGACTTGTTGGCCGGCTGCCTCGCCAACATGGGGATTAGGGGGACAGCCTTACAGTGGCTGGTCTCCTTTCTCCAGGGTTGGGGACAGAGGGTGGCACTCAGGGCAGATCTATTGCCCCGTCACCCTTTGGTGTGCAGGGTTCTGCAAGGGGCGATACTCTCCCTGATGTTATTTAACATCTACATGTGCCCCCTCGCCCAGTTGGTGTGGAGGTTTGGGCTGGGTTGTCATCAATATGCGGGTGACACCCAGCTTTGTCTGTTGATGGACGGCCAGCCAGACACGGTCCTGGACAATCTGGCCAGAGCTCTGGAGGCTGTGATGGCATGGTTGAAACAGAGCAGGCTGAAATTGAACCCAGTGAAGATGGAGGACCTGCAGCTGGGATGGGAGCTGCCGGATGTTGCGATCCAGCTCCCTGCCTTGGATGGGACATCACGGGCAACTTTGCCAGTGGTGAAGAGTCTGGGCCTGCTCCTGGATGCCTTCCTGTAGATGGAGGCCCAGATCACAGTGGTTGCCAAGTCTGCATTTTTCCATCTCCATTAGATCAGGCAACTTGCCCCTTACCTGACGCCCCAGGACCTGGCTACAGTGATCCATGCAACAGTCACGTCCAGGCTAGATTACTGTAACTCACTTTACACTGGGCTACCTCTGGACCATATCTGGAAACTACAACTGATCCAGAATGCAGAGGCGTGGGTCCTGACTGGTATATCCTATCAGTCACATATCACACCTGTCCTGTGCCAGCTGCACTAGCTTCCGGTTGAATTCCAAATCAGGTTCAAGGTGTTGGTTCTTACCATTCAACCCCTGAGCGGGTTGGGACCGGCATATCTTTGGGACCACCTCTCCCTGTATGTTCCCTGGAGACTGCTTCGATCAGTGGATAAATGTTTACTGGTGGTCTCCAGCCCTAAGGAAGCCCACCTCGCTTCAACCAGGGACAGGGCCTTTTCAGTCCTGGCCCCAGCCTGGTGGAACGCTCTGTCAATGGAGACCCAGGCCCAGGAGGACATATTATCGTTCCACCAGGCCTGTAAGACAAAGCTGTTCTGCCAGGCGTTCGGTGGTTGAAGGGGGTGGTGCCATGTTGGCCTCCACCTTTGGGGTGGGGGGGTTCGCCCCACCATTGTACTTTAACGTACTTGCTTAATTTATTTTATTATTGCTTATTGTATGTTGATTTTAGAATTATTGTTTTCTTGTTTATATTTATTTTAACTGTTCACCGCCCAGAGCCCCTGAGGATGGGCGGTTTATAAATAATAATAATAATAATAATAATAATTCTGATTTTGTTTTTCTCTGGTGAGAAATTATCTGGCAAGTGTTTATTTGCCTGAAGGGACGAACAGAGTAACAAGAGGAACATCTTTGTCAGCTGTGTAACATTTTTGCTGAGGAATGCTTACTCTTTTTCTGTCTCAGGTATGTTATAAAGCTTGCGGTTGGCCAGAGAAGATGGCCTTTTGGTGTGAGCCAAGGGGGCAGAGGGGCTCTTGACCTTTTGGCTCTTAGCTATGGGCTCATACCTTATGACTTAAATTAAGTCAGCCAATGAATCTAGAACCAGTCTGATATGTCCTTGTCTTGTTTTTATTTGTTTGTTTGACGTGGACTTGTTTATTTATGGACTAGAAGGGTGCCTGCTTATTCTTCTCGTCATATTTGAATGAACAATTCTGCCTTGCAGGTGAGTGCTAAGTGGGAGAGGAGAGTGGGGAGGGGGCACGGTGACAAAAACACACCGACACAGTGCTGGAGGTAAAAAAGGCCACAACTTTATCGAGATTACAACTCAGGGAGTGAAGGCATGCAAAGGGCACAGATCTGAGCATCAGCTGACCCGCCTGTCAAGCCAATGACCCACACGCCCCATCAGACCCCTGCTGAGGGGGGGGCATGGGATGACAGCCAGTGGAATGCCACGTGGGTATACACCCCTGTGTGAAACATCCCCTGCTACCTGGGAGTAAGGCAGACTGACAGCCCCTGACTGGGCATGCACTGGCCATTCCTCACTCCTCAGATCATTTATGGGGATCCCCATAACAGGGAAACTGAGCCTGAGGGCCCAGTTTCCACCCAAACAGATTGGTGCCCAATGCCAATCCACAACATGATATTTGGATGAGCAATTCTGCCTTCTGCCAAAAGAGTTGCAGCAATACCAGATGATGCAACAGCAAGAGGAATCAGCTTTTCCTAGTGAACTGTAGGCACAATTAGATTTATAACAAATGCCATTCCCTACATTGCTCCTCAACAGGAACCCAAATTGGCTCACATTGTTCTCTTGTTCCCTATTTTATGCTCACAACAACCCTGTGAGGTAGGTCTGGTTGAGTATGCCTGGCTCATTCACCCAAGCAAAAGACAATCTGGGCCATGATTTTCCAGTTCCATTCATCTTTGGGTCCGCAACTCCCATGATCATCTGGATTGGTGGCTAATTTAGCTCACTTCTAGCTTTATTTTCTGATGATTTACACCTCCGCAAAAAGGTGGATGGACAGATAGTTAAATACACATACTCTTTTATTATTATAGATTTCCTTCATTAATTCCTCAATCCCCCCACAATGGGGACACCATTTTATTCTTACAACAACACTGTAAGGTTGTTATGATAAGAGTGAGTGACTTGCCCAACATCACCCAGCAAGCTTCCATGGTGGACTAGGGATTCAAACCCGGGCCTCTTTGATCCTAATAATGTACTGTAACCACTACACAATTCTGTCCCTGATAGGACAAGAAGTTATTAAACCCTCCTTGTTTTTGTTAAAAAGGGCATATTTTCTACCCTCTGTATGTGCTGCCTATATTTTCCTGGTTTCTTTTCAGTAAACCTTTACTACCATTACAAATATCATTGGGAAATTCTATTGCTAATCTGGGCCAATTTCTTTCATTTCAGGCACTGCAACACTCGCAATCATCCTGAAGTAGCAACATTTAATGTGCTTGTAGTAGAGTGTCTGACTAGGATCTAAGAGTCCCAGGTTTGAATCCTGCCAATGAAGCTTGCTGGATGAACTTGGGCCAGTCACACCCTCTCATCCTAACCTACCTCACAGGGTTGTTGTTGTGAAAATAAACTAGAAGAGAGGAGAATGATATAATCTGCTTTGCGGTCCCCATTAGAGAGAAAGGTAGCACTGGGTGGTGGTGGAAAATATCCTCTCCTTTACTAAAGAAAGATTTAAGATCTTTCCTGAGCTATCAGTGCCATTGTGATGTCATGTTTAGAATGTTCGGTTTGGACCTAGGAAATCCACATTCAAATTCCTAATCTGTAAGTAAGAAACTTTGGGGAGAAAGCTGGAGTACGACACTTGTTATAAACTAATTTGAGGTACAGTTTGCAAAAAATGACAATCACTCTTGCTGCTGCTTTACTGGGTATTACTGCAGTTCTTGACAGGAGGCAGAACTGCTCACTTGGTATTGAAACTAGCATTAAATAATATGTGTGCAGGGAGTTGCAAGGTTGGTGAGTGGAGTGAGTTGACACACCTTGAGTAAATAATGTGGTTGAAGAGAGATGCTGTGGATGAATTGAGTCACAAATCCCTGATCCCTGACTTCTCTATTAAAGGCTCCAAGGTAACATGCCTAGGAAACATGCCAGTCTGGGACCTTGGAAAGCACCCACCAATCGGCTAGTCCTGTTCTTACAGTGAAAGCACATACAATCCATGCACAGTGGACACCTGATTTTTCTTTATAAGTGCAATGAGTAACTCTCATGTTACATTCCATACATGTGCAGCTGAATGTGCGATTTAAACCCCTCATTTATCCAAAGTCCTGTTCTCCATTTCATTTGTAAAACAAATTCACATTAGTTCTTTATTGCAAGCAGGCTTCTACACATACATCCAGATTGTTCATGCATCTCTGCAACAAGTCAACAGGGCTAGTATAAGACAACATCACATATTCAATTGTGCCTTACCATTTTCATTTAATCGATGGATGCTATGCAGAAAACCAAAACTGATATCTCAAATGCATTGGATAGCTATCTATTACTCGCAGAATCATTTGTCACTGCTTTAAAAAAAACTCTGTATTTATGAATGACTGTAATATAATAAGGGTCATTGAGGAGAATTGGGCTTTTTCATGTAGGTATGTACCTAAACTCCAATACTCATTATTTTCTTCCCTAAGTTTACAATCAGAGGTTTCGACATGAAGTCCACATGCAAGCACAGTTGCCAAGTAACAGCTGTTTTTTGTTGTTTGTTTACCCCAAAGGTTACAAAGAAGTGATATGCCATTTCATTTTAGATACGGAACACACCGTGATTATCCTTGACTCGGTCACGTAGAGGATGAATTACAGCACTGTGCTGTATCCACAGCAGAATTAATTTCACAGGTATAAAGAAAACAAACAAGACCAGGGACTAGGCCACTGAGAGTATTGTATGGGTCTTTTGTGTGTCTTGGGGAGCTTATAAAACAGCAAAATATTGCCTTTTGATGACTGGCAGGACAATCTGACAAGATATTTTGGGATGTTTGTCATATAGTAGGGCTGAGTAGAATTCTGGATCTTTTACTACACAAAAAAGGTTAGTAAATTATCGTTTCCCAGTGTATGGGGGAACAAATGGCTTTATTTCAAATCATTATCCTATCTAGCCAAATACTCTTTACTACGACTGGCAGTGGTTCTCCAAGGTTTCAGGAAGAGATCTCTTCTATGGATGCAAAAGAATTTCAGTGGTTCGACACTGAGGAGTCTTTTTGGCTATTAACCTGTGGGGGGAGGCTGGGCTCTGAGAGTGTGAAATGTAACAACTTCTAATCTGTATCTCATTCCTAACAATGCCTTGTTCAGCCAGGGTCTCAAATCCTGGAATATGGACCTTGTCTTCTTGCAGAAGGGAGTGAGGCAGACTCTCGTGTCTGGAATGCCATAGCCTGACAGGGGGAATGTGCCGACTTCAGTCATAGGCTGTAATCCTAAAGATACTTCCCTGGGAGTAAGCACTATTGAATAACATGGGAGTTATATCTGAGTAGACCTGTTGAGGTGCATCTTGGCTTGTTTTGTGGTGCTACCCAGGCATTGGTCTGTCTCTGCCACCTCTAGCAGGGCACTTGGACAGCCGTCACTGTGAGGAAAAGTGCAGCTTGAGGGATGAAAGTAGTCTATTTAACAAGTGAAAATTGATAAAAGCCAGGAAGACTTCAATCATAGGCTGCAATTTTAAAGACACATCCCTGGGAGTAAACACTATTGACTTACATCTGAGTACATCTGTTTAGGATTGCTTCCCCACCCCCTGCAAGTCATTCGTCTACTCTTCCCTTTCAATAACAATCCTGTCTGCTCACAGCAGAACGAAAATGTATGGGAAACACAGCTTTGGGGTTTTTTGGGCGGAGGCGGGGTGTTCAGACAATCACGCTGCCTGCCTGCTTGCCTAACTGCCCTGCACTTGAGTGATGGAGATGGGCTGTGATTAATGCGAGAAACTCCCCCCCCCTCCTTGTGGAAACACGGAAACATGGCACTGACAGGCAACAGCAGGATGCAAAGGTAATAATTTATTGGCATTAAAGAGAAAAAAAGCGAACATAAAGCAGGATTATTTTTAATGCCACCTGTCACTCTTCTGGGATAACTGCTGACTTGAGGCAGAAAGCATATATGGTCTGCTTTTTCATCCAAGCCTCTCCCAAGTGATTGTCAATCAGGTAGTGGGAGGCTAGGTCTCGAACATAAGCCTACTAGTTGTGCTTCCTGCTCCAACTACTAGCCAGTGGGGGTGGTCTTAGAACAAAAAGCACATCATGCATACTTTCTACTCCACACCTACTTCCTTATGAGTTGGTCGGCAAGCTGGAGTGGGGGGGGGGGCTCAGAAAGGAACAGTGTCACAAGTTCTTATTCAGCATTTTTTGTTTGAGTGGTGATGTCTGTGCTTGTGCAGCCCACTTAGCCCCCTCCAAATAATGATCCCTGGGGGAAGGGTGAGCGGATCATCAGGAACAACACAGGGGTCTGCACTGGGGAATCTGGAGTGAACAAGAAGGAATATTGCATGTATCTCTGCTCAAAGAAATAAAGAGAAAGAGAATCTTGTGACACAAAGAGGAATGTTACGGTGGTATGACTCCAATTGTTATTATTATTATTATTTTTAGCATAGAAACTGAGCATATCACTGGCCCATTAGTCCTCCAAGAGAGATTTTCAAGATTTTCTCCTGTAAAATGATGCTCTCAGCTACTAATGTTGCAATGTGGATCCAGAATACTTGAGGCTTGGAAAGTGCCCATTAAGCAGTTGTACAGACTGGGATTGAATTATGAATAGTGAGAGGAGAACTCCCACAGCTCAAAGAGTAATTGGGTCACCTATTACAAGCGACATCTGCAAATGCTCAGGGGAAAAAAAAATAGATCATTTTGTATAAAGATTTCTAAATTGGCTTGCACTGCCTTTTCTCGATGCGTATGTGTTTTTGCATTGCTGCTTGGGAACTGCAGTATGTGAAAGCCAGCCTCAGTAACCAAGATGTGCTCCTTTCCCTTTCATGTATATTTTGTATCACTATGGAATCCTATCCAATTCTCTACATTTGCCAATAGAGATCCTCTTGTTGAGTGGGGGGAGGAGCCACTACCTTTACAACTGTTTTTACCTAAAGCTCAAGTTAGTGTTAGCAATCAAGACAATTCCACCTCGATCCTGTGTGAGTAGTCAGCTTCTTTGGATGTGACTTGAAAAAAATGAATTTTAGAAGCATAGGACATTCATATGACAAGTCTCTTGAATTTCATGTTGAATAACACTGAAACAAATTTTGGCGTGATAGATTGTCCCAGGCCCTGACCTGGATAGCCCAGGTGATCCTGATCTCAGATCTCAGAAGCTAAGCAGAGTCAGACTTGGTTAGTAATTGGGTGGGACACCTCCAACAAAGACCAGAGCTGCAGAGGCAGGCAATGGCAAACCACCTGTTAGTCTCTTGCCATAAAACCCCCACCAGGGGTCACCATAAGTCAGCTATGACATGAGAGCACTCTCCACCACAGATTGTCCCAGAACCTCCCAAATGAAGGCACAAGACAACCAAACTTGGGTTTAACTAGTTTACTTAAATGGCAGATCTTCGTTTTGTGATTAAATAGAAAGGTGGCATACGAAAGTTTTTAAATAAATACATAATTAAAGGAGGGATGTGCTAGGTAGCCCAGTGCCTACCTTCATTTGGACAACTCTATTCTGGCTTCAAAATTGGCCAGAGGTTATTCTGGCCTTATTAATGCTTGCCTGCACACAAACTGTGCCAGTAGGTGCCAAACCTTATTCCTCTCTCACAGTGTGCGGGGCAACAATTAAGGGTTTGGTTGATGCTTTTCAGCACCAAGGACATCTCCCCAACTTTCCTAACCATACAATGACTGTTGGGCTATTTCTGGATGCTCAGAGTGCTTGCCAATTTGCCTTACCTATATTAAGCAATAGGGGAGTGCATAACAACAACAACAACAACAACAGCAACAACAACAACAAAACGAGCCAAAACTACCCACATGAATCACTCGTTTGGCTCATTAACGTGACTTCCAGAATGGCAGAACAAATTTGAGAACCGAGGCTGTAATGAGCTTCCCACTGAAAAGTGTGTGTGTTTCATTTTGGTTCTTACCAAGCAGAGGCCAAACAAGTGGGCTAGGTAGTGGGGTGCCATCCACAGCATCTTGTTTTCTTTAATGGCAAGTCTGTCTGTACTCCTCAGTGATAGAACCAATTGGATCCAAAGCAGAACCAATTGGATCCAAAGTGGATAGACTGAGCCCTTAGTGTTAATTCTGTTGGTGGAAAGGGGATGTGCGTGGCATGCATGACTGCATTTTTTTTCTTAAGCATTTACTAGGCAATGGCATTAGCATTGAGTGGCTCATGGGGATCAAATCACAAAATGTTTGCTTTGCACCGAGGAAGGGAGCAGCAGATAGCAAGGTACCATTGGTACCAGCATCACCATCGTGATTCCTTTCTATGCATTTTTACACATGATGCAAGGAAAAGCTGGCAACATCCACATGGGTGTGGAGTGCACACATGGTTTTGAGGAGGAAGAGGTCTCCTTCAGCCTCCGAGCCCCTGGCTGCCTCAAAGGCTCATGTTATACAGATTCGGCTGAAAAGTGGAAAGAAAAGGCAATTACTAAAGAAGAGTAGCACTGAGGAGGTCGCAAGCATGTGGAGATGGTCCATGCCCATTTGATGGCCTTCTGCTGCTGCAGTCCTTTGCTTAGATGCCATGGTGCCACTATGACCAAAGAACATCGAGGAGTACCAGGAGGAATTTCATCTTGTTCAGGAAGCTTTCTAGCTTTCTGAGCTTTTCTGATTAAAACTGTTCACCCAGTGTTAAATGACGTGGAGGCAGCAGTGTGCATAGCATACTTGCACACACACATTCACACACCCAAGTCTTTCCAGATCAGTATTCCATGTGGAATTACTGATTTGGTCAGATTTTTTGCACACCAATGGGACTTTCTGCTGTAGCTGTGTCCCACCCACCCCCCGCCCTCTGTGTTTCTTCTTTATTTTCATTCACTCAGGGATAACAGTTTTAGATGGTAAGAGAAACTGGCAGCTAGAAACCTACCCAGTCTCTCATTTTTACTAATAAAAATGGGGGGGGGGCATACTCACTCCCGTTACTTCCCTTCCAGTGATGGAAAAACCAACTCTGAATCCTCCTTTTCAGCGCACCTTTATGCACAATGCAAGGACAGCCCAGCAGCTGGAGAGTTTAAACAATGCATCCCAGACTGCTGCAAAGCAGATTAGGGTGAGGAGGATTCACCCCGCATCATGGAAATGAAACTACAAGGCACAGGGAATCATGGCATAACAGCAGGACTCAAAGGTAATAATAAATTGACTTTGTCACTAAATTGGCAATTGATAAATTGACTTTTTTGTAATTTCACTGTGCTGTGTCGGTTGGCAATGGACCACTCTTTGCCAGTAAGTTTCCTGCCATTGTGTGTGCTCTTCAACATTCTCCATCTTTTGTTGTGTGAGTTTTCATGTACATGAGGAGAAACTCATTGGATTGATGGATTTTTGGACAATGCAGTTTTTGGTTAAGCACAAATAGAGCCTAATTCTCCCAACTCATAGCCTTGAAAAGAATGGTATGTGCATCTGTGCTTGCTTGCTGTCCAGCTTTCCAACACTTGCCTTGACCTGCACCTTCCCCAGGCATTCCTTGGGGTCAATAAACACAGAATCGGGTTTTTGCATGCTCTCAAATTTGATAATTTAGAGGGAGGGCTGTGTTCTGTGCAATTTTAGTGAAGTTGTGCAAAAAAAAAGCTGTCCCAGAGACTGGATTCCCCATGCCCCTTGAAAAGAACAGCATATGTCTGTGCATGTGCTGCCAACATTTGCACAACAGGCCAACAGGCAGGAGGAGATGATGCATGAGGGAGACTTACTAGTGTACATGCACATATGCATGCCTGCAATGTAATGATGTCACCTCTGAACATGATATCATCACGTTGCTGTCACACTGAAATAGCTCTCTTATTTGAGCAAAACTATGGTTTCTGCTCCCAAATCATGGTTTCATCACCAGTGTGATGATGTCATTTCTGGGCACAAATGAAATGATATCATCATAATGCTGGCATCATCATGAAATTACTGGCATGGGCCCATGTAATCCAGTAAGTTCCTCTGGTTTCCTCCTCTATTATTTCCCCACCAACCAGGTGAGTGGGAGGGGGGGAGATGGCAGCTGGGAGCAGGAGATACTGTGCCCCCATTGGGAGCTGGCAACCCTAATGGAGACCCAATCAGCTTACATTGTTTGGCTCTCCTCCATTTTATCCTCACAACAATCTTGTGTGGTAGGTTAGCCTGAGAGTGTGTGACTGGCTGAAGATCACCTAGCAAGTTTCCATGGCAGAAGTGGGATTTGAACCTGGGTCTCCCAGAGCCTAGCCCAGGACTTTAACCACTAAGACACACTGACTCATAAGGCATGCCATAAAGCTTTCTCATATGCTGGTTAATTACCAGCCCTGCCAATCATGCCTTCTGCTTCTTTTAAACCCAAAGTATCTGTGACAACAACATCCATGCCTCTAATGGCCTGGACTGAATTAATGTTGAAATGAATTGGATGAAATTGAATGCATCAAATTCTCTCTAATTTTGAAAGAGAAATCTGAGCGTACAATTAGCTAACAAAATGGCCAGACACAAGAGAATGAGATATCTTAACATGACAGAATATAAATTGTGAAGTTATTATTATCAGGTTGTTTGATTTAGCAATATAACAGCACGTGGAAATCAATCAAAGCAAGTAATGCAAAATTCATTAAAGAACAGTTCTTAAAGGAATAAAAAGATTCATTAGTGTTTGAGCAGAATATTGTTCACCCGCTGAAAAAACTAGCAATAGCTTCAGCTCTTATATTAAGATCAGATAAATCAGTGCTAAGAAAACTGGGTTCATAGCACAGTAACATCAAGACTAGACTACTATAATGTAAGTCTACATAAGTCTCACCTCTGAGAGCTAAGCTAAAAGACGAATTACACGATGATGTGCACGTGAAGGGAGTCACAATGTTACACATGTATACACATGTATACACATGCCTCTCCCCCTTGCGTTCTGCCATGGTAGCTTCATTCATCTGGACAGGGCCTTCTGTAGACACCACCCTACAGTTGGGCAAAATCAACAACTGTCCACACACATGCTTTCTCTGTAGTAACCCCCACCTTAGGCACAAAAGCAAAATGAACGGATTAGACTCCATCTTTGGAGTATTTTCCTTTAGGAATAATGTATAGTCTGATTTTTTTTTACATATGTTTAAACAAATTCTTGTTTACATGTTTTAGCTTCCCCCATCTGTGTTCCAAAAGCTCAATCCCTGCCCCAAATTATATATATGGTTCATAATATAAAAGACCTTTTGCATGCATGCATTTTAATTGAAGTCTATTTTTTAGTCAAATCCCTCTATGAAAAAGAAACCTGGATCTATATAACAATGGAATTGGCTATAAATATTCCAGAGCCCCATAGAAGAAAAGCCGTGTGATCCAGAAGGTTTCCCACTGAAAAAGACTGCTAAATTCTTTTCTTCTTCTTATCTTTTCTTTAGTTTGTATCTGAAGAAGAGGCAAAAAGCATTCTTTCCTGTAATCTCAGCATTAACTGTAGTTACAGATCAACACATGCAAGGCAATCCGAAAGAGAGACAAAAACACAGAACAGGAATAAATGGATAATGAAATGGGGCTGGATCCAGCCACTTTTTTTGCTCAGTCTCACTGAAATCTCCTCCTCACTACAGCTCTCATCCTGCATAGTTTTTGTGCATGCAAGTTCCACCATAGCATTTTTTGTGTAGTCAGAGGGCATAACTTCTCCCTGTGTCTCCAGCAAAGAAACTGATTGGGTCAACTCATAAAATGAAACAATGTATACATTTGTATATTGGTGATTTGAGGGTTTCTCAATTATCTTGATAATGTAGATAAGTTCCCATTGTTCCCCTCCTGGTAACCATCTCCATATAAACAACTTTTGTAGCCTTTTGTGAAGGGCTATGACAAATGGTTGAAAGGGTGTGAATGCATTGGGGTGGGCTGTTCAGATCAGAGCTAATTTCAATATCAAAACAGATATCCCCTTTTATGTGCAAACACAGCTTCTGAACTTTATTTCTTGCATTTTCATAAGAAAAAAGGACCTTAATTTATCCAATTTCAATTATGAATTGAATAGCTGTTGAATTTCTTCGAGCCATGACAATTGTATTATTATTGTTATTTTGATTTGATTTATACCCCACCCTCCCCATTACTAGTGTAACTAATTTTTTCAACAGCTTTCTTTTTGCAGGGGAGGGGGCAGGGGAGAGTATCATTCTGATTTTCTGAGGGTAAGAGCTCCAGTTTCTGTTCAAGCAGTTTGTCATCTTGGCAATAACGAAATAACTGCCACAGCAACAGTTCCCCTCTCCCCTATCACACAACAATGCAATGATTAGCAAAAATATTAAACTATTTAATCAAGTACAAATACAGGAAATTCACAGCTTCTAAAGAATCTAGTTACTATCAGTAGCCAATCGATCCGTCATATACTTGATAAAGAAATCACACCAGAATCCAGTATCTGAGTAAGAGATCTCTCGGTAAGCATGTACAATGTATCAGTAACAAATACAATTATTCAACATCGCACAGTCGATATAGTCCAGCAAGATAATGAAAGCTGAGTCCCAGCCAAACGTTCCCTCCGCAGAAGACCGAAGTGGAGTTGCCTGTAGTTCAGACGTGGGTCTATACTGTGCTGGAGGTAGCTGGCAGATTCCCTAGCCCAACACACAGCTAGCAATAGAATGTTTCGCCACACCGGCTTTCTCAGGGGCTACCACATAATTATAGAAACATTTTGTGTTCAAAAGAAACTCTGGTCTGGTCTCGTTTCTGGCAGCAATGTCCGTGGACAATGTCCGTGGATTCTTTAGAAGCTGTGAATTTCCTGTATTTGTACTTGATTAAATTGTTTACTATTTTTGCTAATCATTGCATTGTTGTGTGATAGGAAAGAGGGGAACTGTTGCTGTGGTGGTTTTACCTTGGTTCCCCCTGAATTGCTGTAATTGGCTAGATAGATAGAACATGGGTGTAAATAATGTTAAATTATAATGTTGAAAACCTAACTGGAAATAATTCCAAAAGAATTAAGACACTTATAAATAAGAAAGAAAAAAAGAGGAATAACCTAAAAACTTAGTAATGTGATACATTTTGAATATGAAATGGATTTTTATTGCTGTGGCATGCACCTCCCTTCTGATGTTCTCAGATGCACAGACTATAGATCCATGCATGTCCTAAAACTGGTGAAGTCTGATTGAGGGCTTACTTACTTTTTGGTCAAAGAAACCCTAGCCAAAGTTTCCTTTGGGGGGCAGGGGGAAGATCCAGTTTCATGGAAACATATACACAGAAAGGCAGGCTAGATATTAGGAAGCATAGGTGCATGCTCCAGAAGAATTTTATTAGGAGAGTGACATTCTCTATGAATTAAGAGATGGACAACATGATTCCATAGAGGTCATTACTTAATTAGTATTACAATTCTACTCTCCACAGCAAATGTCAGAACAAGATATGGTCTCATTTTTCCTGAGCCATGTACAGGCCTCCTCCACACATCAATATTACAAAGACTTGTGTGTGCAATTTATGCTAATAGGTGCTTTTAAAAATGTGTTCACTGCAATATGTTATTAAGTGAAATATTTTGTCTTTCACTGGGAAGAACTGGGAAGTTCTGTTTAGTAAGGATTTATGGCCAAAGAAAATACGAACAGTGACATATATCCATTGCTGATTCTGGTCCAGTATAGCCATTTGTGAACTGGAAAGTAACAGGAGTAAAAAAGCTCAGAATTGCTTGAAATTTGTCAGATTGCTACGAATGCTCATAATTTCAGAAAGGCACCATGTATATGTGTGTGGGGGAGGAGGGTGTAGGAGATTTATTTCTTACTTTCCCAGACTTTGCATGCTGCACCAAAAATGCAACATGGGTAGAACCAGGGTAGAACCAGGTTTTCTTTAGGGGTTTAAAATACAGGATATCTACATTTCTTCTTAAAAATCTCCCTCCCCCTTGAAAATAAAATCATGATAATTTTTTCACTATGTACCAATTTAAATGTTGTAAAGTTGCCAGGTTCATCAAAAGTGTCAGCAATGGCCAGATAAAACCTGAGAGCCACCGATCAAGATTTCAGAGTGAATTGAGAGGAAAGGGTGCTTCTTTTGGTCATTAGCATCTGTAGTTTTTAGCAATACTGATAACGCTACTCTTAGTGTGTACAGTTAGATACATGGGAAGAGATTGTTTGCAGAATCCTTGGGCAGCCTTACTTGTAAAGCAATATGTTATTAAGTGAGAAAAATACAAGGCTAAAATAATAAGAGAAAGGAAGCATGGTGGGAAGGGGGTGGGGGATTGAGAACAAATACCGAGGCTTCTGGATTACTGCAACACAAGCATGTTGAGAACATAATTATCCTCCCCCCACCAAAAGCAATAAAAATTTGGCTCAGCCCAGCACTGGTATATAATTCATCTCCTCAATAATCAAATTCTGACTTATGAGGAGCTCTTGAATGGTCATTCTAGTGTCAAATGCTGGTGCTCCTGGAAGCTAATCCTCTTACAGACAATTTGCATGTCATAATAGATAATCAGCCACGTCACTCTCATTTCACTGTAAAAGAATAGATCACCCTGATTGCTGTGATAACCGAAGAGGGTGAATCAGAGAGGATACTGATATAGGGTTTTTTTCAGTGAAATGGTTAACACAATTGCAAATGAAATATGGAGTAGGGGTGTGCATAACAGAAAAAAATAAGCTGAAATTACAAACAAGATTTGCTGGTTTGGCCCATTATAGCATCTTCCAGAACACTGGAACAAAATCAGGAACCCAAACTGTAATGAGTTCCTCCACCGGTAACTCTGGGCCAAGCTACACATGACGAATGACACTTGAATGGCAAGTGGATTGAGTGGAGGGAGAACAGGGAGTGAACAGGGAGAAATACACTTGCCATTCAAGTGTCATTCGCCATGTGTAGCTTGGCCCTTAGTGTGTCTCAGCTTGGTTCTTACCAATGCAGCAGCAGCACAGGCAGACTGGCCAGTTTTATTGTGGCTGGAAGGGGAATGAATCAATTGAAAGGAAAGGAGGACCCATCATCTGATTGAGGGGAAAGGAGGAGGCAGATACTTTTTTTGCCACTTCTTGGGCAAATTATCATCCGCCTAATCTTACTAATACATTCAAAAATGTATTTATAACATGCTCAACACGTATCATCACCACAAATAGTAGAAGTAATTAATTGCTGAATCACATAAATACTTATGATAACCCTATTCACAGTCAGAAAACCACTTTCACCGGTACCTTCAGGTTCCTACAATAGTTGATAAAGTGCTTAGTGCTCTAAGTGCTTCCAATATTATTATTGCACAAAGATATAAAGTGCAAATGCAATACAGCACCATACAAACACTAGTCCTTTCAGTAGCCTATAAGGTCCTGAGCACCGTGTGTCCAACTTGTAGTGTGAAATGTAATCATAAATAGTTCACTCCAGCCGACTGTATAGATTCCAGTATATAAGCAGTCCTTTGATATTGCTTCTTCTGTAATAATGATTCCTCTAACGGGTTGTCTAGATCATAATAATGCCCGTTTCAAAACATCTTTTTCAAAGAGTACAGACAATGATGTCTTCTTCAGAATTTCCCTTTCTGAGCCTGGGTACCCTTTTTGAGTACCCAGTCAAACAATCATTTCATCCAACATCACTGTAGCGGGCAGTGGCAACCAAACCGGACAGGGCTCAGTTGCTGCCCAGAGGTGGTCAGTTCCCAGAAAGGAGAGCCAGCCCCTTCCTCTCTGGGCTGCATGAGAGATGTTACCTGCCTTCCAGTGCTTTCAGTGAGAGGGAGCCTCATCTGTTGCAGAGGAGGTGGGAAGGGGCTTGACGCCTCTATGAACATAGGGCCAAGCTATACATGACGAATGACACTTGAACAGCAAGTGTATTTCTCCCTGTTCACTTGCCCTCCACTAAATCCACTTGCCGTTCAAGTGTCATTCGTCATGTGTAGCTTGGCCCTCAGAGGGGTGGTGCTTTGGAGGGAGGAGGACTGTGTTCTGTGAGATTTTGGTGCCATTCTGAGCAAAGTCAGCTGCCCTAGAGTGTTGTTTCTTTCACCCTACCCTCTTTGGAAGCATAGTAAGCTGAGAAGCCATTTTCCCACCACCTTGTGTGCCTGCCTGCAGACATTTATTTTCCTCTGGGGTGCTGTTGTTGTATGTGAATAATCTACTTGCTTGTAAAACTTGGAGGGTGAAAGGAATGGGGTGGAGGACTGTGTTCTGTGTGATTTTGGAGCTATTCGGGGCAAAGCCCAGCATGTTGTTTCCCTCTTCCTCCCTTTTGGAAGAACAGTAGCTGGAGTGGCCATTTTCCTATCACCTTGTCTGCCTGCCTGCAGATACTTGCCTTCCTTTGGGGCTCTGTTGTTGTGTGTGCATGTTTCCCTCCCTCTCCCCTCCACCCAAGGATAGTAAGTGGCCAAGCATATTTGTGGCCAACACTTAGCCAAAAATGATAATGTCAAGAAAACCCAAACTGATTAGATCTGAGCTGGCACGGGTTCTCATGAAACAAAGCAATAACGGCAATGGCTTCATTCAGAAGCCCTGGATTTGAATCTAAAATGGCAAAATTCAAATTGCAAACTGCTGATATGGACCTGGTTTATCACTGGTCTTTTTCATTCATAAGTCCTCATCTCCTTTCTAAATGGAGTGCTGTGTTTTGATAGGTTTACCAACCTCCAGATGGGATCTGGAGTTCTCCTAGTTCCAACTGATCTCCCAATTTGTTCTCCTGAACAAAATAGCAGCTTTGGTGGGCAGGCTGCATGGCATCACATTTCTGCTGAGTTTTCTCCCTTCTCCAAACTCTGCCTTCCCCAGATATCACTGGGTATCACTCCTAAATCTCCAGGAATTTCCAGAGCCAAAGTTAATAACACTGTGCTTTGAGTAGGTGCCTGTTACAATACAGTTCTATATACTAAGGCTTTGGGTCAAAATTGTTGGTCACAAGAGGTCCATTTCTTACATTGCTTTAGGTACTTGAATACAGATTCAAAGATATAGGTGGTGTTATTAGGGTTGTCAGACCTCCCTGGCAACCAGATGGGGACTTACTTGGAGGAGGGGGCTTGCCAGTGACACAATGCAACAGGAAGTGATGTCACCATGTCTCTAAGGACAATTTGACATTTGAGCAAAACTCTTATGCTTACCCATACAGTTTTACACAAATTCCAGAGCATTCTTGGAGTCCCCTGGTAATGCACTGGTGTTACTTCTGGGTGAACAGTGAGTGACATCAACATGTTGGGACATGTTGGGACATGTTGATGCCCCCCAGTTTCCTGCATTTCCTCCTACTGATCAGCTGAGTGACAGTGGGAAATGTCTATTGGTGTTGGGGGGGAATTCACCACTATCAATGGCAGCTTAGTAAGCCTAGGTGTTATGATGATGAATGGAGTAATGGTATATACTCATGGAAGTAGGACAGGAGTTACACCTCTGAAGCACAGCAGTATTACAATACTGAAGTTTGAACCAGGATGGATTTACTCACTTGCTAGTAGCCAAGCGCTGCACATGTTTAGGGTAGCCAACACTAGAAAGGAGGGGAGGTTAGGTAATTATAATTATAATTATAATTATAATTTCCACAAAGCCCATTGTGGAAAAAAATACAACGGGCTCTAGAAAGGGGAGGGCGGGCAGGCAGGCATTCGCTCCTCCTCTGTCACTGATTCAAGCTGGTGAAGGAGGGGGGTGGACATTGTCATCCGCTACACACCTGATCTGCCTGATCTCTGCCATGTGAAGGGGTGGTGGGCTTTGCTGCCTGCTCCATGCCTGAAGGGAGGAACAGGCATTGCCTCCTACTCAGTGCCTGATCCTGACAGGTGAAGGTGGGTGGCAGCGTTTACTACCTGCTCTGCTCCTGATCCCAGCTGGGTGAAAGCGGTGCGGGCATTGCCACCTGCTCTGCTCCTGATTCCAGCAGGTTGAAGGGGGGCAGGCATTGCTGCATGCTTGGCTCCTGACCCCGGCAGGGTGAAGACAGGGTGGGCATTGCCACCTACTATGCTGCTTATCCCGGCTGGGTGACTACTCCGTCATGAAGGTACACCAACTGGGAAATGGAGACTGTATGATGTAGTACTATGTTGATTGCCGTGGTCAAGTTGAGCCTTTGAAAAAGTGTTTATTACAAAACAGGATCATAATGCTGGCGAACACCCATCAGGCTCCGCCACATTTATTTGGATTTAATACTAGATTTATTTGGATTTAATCCTAGATAACCCTAAATATGGCTACAACATTGTATTTTTTCAGAAAAGGTTTTGTTTATTCACAAGTAACCACAAGAGAAAGGATTAGCGATACCCAACATCATATGGATAACCAACCATCTGAAAACTAAGAAGAAAAATATATATTACGCTGATACTAATCACTGGAAATTAAGAAGAAAGATTTTGTAAAACATAGGACTGATTACTTACCTGGTGTTTACTTACCTATTGACTTTTACCAGTGGTGTTTGTTTATTTATCTCTCTGAAAGATACATTTTTGTGAAAAATTATTGTTACTGTATTTGTAATATTTATGCTGTTTTTGCACTGTTGAGCAATTTAAACACTTCAAAAATATGAATTTGAAATATAATTAATTTTAAGTCTTCACACAGTTCTTTATCCTCCGCTAGGCAGTTGCCTTCTTGTTGCTTATTAGTTGTTATGGAGGAGCCCTTAGTTCCAGCTCTGCTTCTGCCACTAATACCACCTGGGTTAGTGCAGGGGAGGGCATTGCCACCTGCTCCACTCCTAATACCAGCTGGGTTAAGGTGGAGGATGGGTATTGCAACCTGCTCTGCTACTAATACCGGATGAGTTAAGGTGTGTGTGTTTGTGTGTGGGGGGGGGGCATTGTCACCTGCTCCACTCCTGATCCCAATCGGGTGAAGGAGGGTGGGCATTGCCATCCCAGCTGGATGAAGGGGGGTGGGTATTGCCACATGCTCTGGCTCCTGATCTCAGCTGGGATAAGGCTGGGGTGGGCATTGCCACCTGCTCCACTCCAAATACCTGCTGAGTTAAGGCAGTGGGCGGGCAAAGCCACCTGCTCTGCTTCTGACCCCAGCTGGGTGAAGGGGGTGGGCATTGCCAAGTGTTCCAAGTGCTACTAATACCGGATGGGTTAAGGTGTGTGTGTGTGGGGGGGGGCATTGTCACCTGCTCCACTCCTGATCCCAATCGGGTGGAGGAGGGTGGGCATTGCCATCCCAGCTGGATGAAGGGGGGTGGGTATTGCCACATGCTTTGGCTCCTGATCCCAGCTGGGATAAGGCTGGGGTGGGCATTGCCACCTGCTCCACTCTTAATACCTGCTGGGTTAAGACAGTGGGTGGGCAAAGCCACCTGCTCTGCTTCTGACCCCAGCTGGGTGAAGGGGGTGGGCACTGCCAAGTGTTCTGCTCCTAATACTAGATGGGTTAAAGTCGGGGGTGGCATTGACACCAGCTCTGCTCCTAATAACAGCTGTGTTAAGGTGGGAGGGGAAATTCCATCTGCTCAGCTCCTAATACCAGCTGGATTAAGGCAGGGGCAGGCACTGCCACCTGCTCCACTTCTGATCCCAGCTGGGTGAAGGGGGGGTGGGCACTGCCATCTGATCTGTTCCTGATCCCAACCAGGTTAAGGAGGGGGGTAGACATCACCACCTGCACCATTCCTAATACCTGCTGTGTTAAGGCAGTGGGTGGGCAAAGCCACCTGCTCTTCTTCTGGTCCCAGCTGGATGAAGGGGGAGTGGACATTGCCAAGTGTTCCACTCCTAATACCAGCTAGGTTAAAATCAGTGGTGGCATTGCAACCTGCTCTGCTTCTAGTAACAACTGTGTTAAGGTGGGAGGGGAAATTCTATCTGCTCCACTCCTAATTCCAGCTGGGTTAAGGCGGTTGGTAGGCATTGCCACCTGCTGTGCTCCAAATTCCAGCTGGGTTAAGGCAGGGGTGGGCATTGCCATCTGTTCCACTCCTAATACCAGCTCGATTAAGGCTAGCTGAGGGCTTTGCCACCTACTCCGCTCCTAACACCAGCTGAGTTAAGGCAGGAGGTGGGCATTGCCACCTGTTCTGCCACTAATACCAGCTGGATTAAGGCAGAGGAGGGCATTGTCACCTGCTCCACTCCTAATACCAGCTCGTTTAAGGTGGGGAATGGGCATTACCATCTGCTCCTCTCCTAACACCAGCTAGGTTAAGGCGGGGGGGGGGAGGCATTGTCACCTGCACAACTGGTTCAAAGGGGGGGCATGGAAAAACCTTTTTCTTTTGGTGGTGGCAGTGGAAGTGGGTATGTGCAGGTGCACTGAGCCACGGCTACCGGCCTGGCCCTCATCAGAAATGGGGGCTGGACGGGCGAGGGGGGGTGTTCGATCTGGACCTTCGCTGTCACCTCTGCCCCCCTCCCTGGCAGGAATGCCTGCCCTCTGACGGGGGCCTATTGGTGGCAGCAGTGGTGGTGATTGCAGCCTCCCCATTGGCTGTGCCGCCGCTGTTCCCTCGCCTGGATGTGAGGGGAGGGGTGTGGCCATGGCTGGTGTGAGAGTGATTGTCAGGGGAACAGTGGGCGGGACCTCCCAGGGGCCGCTGCATTTTGCCTTGCCATACTGGTGGAACTATCCTGCGAAAGTCATTAGGGTGCTGTCCAGCACCGCCCCATTTACACCGGTGCACGAGCGACAGCGCTGCCTGGAGGGTTAGGTTTGCACTGTTTATGACCTTTTTATTTATCTATTTTTTACTTTTGGCTTGTGAGGGCATTCAGTGACAATATTGCATACTTAGTGGGTGACAGGGAATTAAAAGTTGGCCTAACCAATGTTGTCAGAGTCCTTCTCTGCCTGCCTATATCGCTGGCTAGTCACTGATATCCCACCCACTTAGCTCAGTTCACTTGACTAGTTCATTAAAACACATGAGCCTGTGTGATAGACAGTACTGACTAACTGATGCCATCTAGACTCTGTATGGACCCAGATTCTTTGAGAGTGGAATGGGAGCCAGATATTATGAGTGATGGAATTCTTTCATCGAAATTTGTCTTTTCTTCTCTCCCTGGATCCACGTTGAAGGAGCTTTCTGTGGTTAATCGTTGATAAAAGAAAGGTGCTCCACTCATGCTCAAAGGCAATCTCTTCCTCCTGATATTGCATATTTGAGCACTGAGTTGTGCATTAAAAAAGAACTCAAATTTATCCCCTAAGGCACCATTAAAAACTGAAATGTTGAGGCTCTACTTCTTTGAATAATGGCCCCAAGAGACTCACATTAATTGCATGATGTTAGGAAATGGTTCCCTCAGTTATATTTAAAGTACATCACTTTGACACTGCAATCCTGCATAGAATCTAAAGTCACTAAAATTAAACAGATTCATGGGGGATAGGCCCATCAATGTCTACTAGTCATACAGTACAATCCTAGGCAGAGTTACTCCAGTCTAAGCCCATTGAAGTCAATGGGCTTAGTCTGACGTAATTCTACATAGGATTGCACTGATAGTTGCTAACGGGAACCTCCACATTTGATTGCAAGTGTTAGAAGTCCACATTAGAGGAAGACCTTGGCCTCTATGCCTTGTTGGTTAGTCTTCCAGGGCAGTTGGTCGGCCACCGTGTAAAACAAGATGGTGGACTAGATGGGCAATTGGTCTGATCCAGAAGGGCTCTTGTTATGTTATTATTGTGTTCATTGATGTGATCCACTCTGAGCCTATTCACAGGAAGGACAGACTACGAGTAAAACAAACAAACAAACAAACAAACAAAATTGAACGTGGTTGGCTAACACTGAACTAACTCTGCATAGGATTGCATTGTGGTTTTAATTCCTTTGGAAACAGCTCCTCTCTCATTCCACTTTTCATGCAGATTAGTCCAAGATGCTGAAGCCTTAAAAAGTAGCCTGTCTCTTGTTGGTGTCAACATCTTTTAGAATGAGCCAGAGCTTATGCATTCATCAAAGTATACCTCTTTGTCGGTCGGGGGGGGTTTGTTTCTGGCAGATTTTGGTTTCTGGCATTTTGGATTTACCCTGCTCAAGCAGCTTTATTGCTATTTAGTATTTATCTTGTCAAAGGTTATTTCCCAGCAATATATATTTCTAATACCGAAGAAAGCAAGTTTCCTCCCCTCTTCATTGAATTATAAATCCCCTTCTAACAGTTGTATAATGTTGTAAAGGAAGATTTGAGGGTTCTTTGTGGTAGGGTTCTGCAATACTGCTTAGGATTTGAGTATTCCTATGTCACCTCAGAAAATGTTACAACAGAATTCAAACACTGATACTTTAATTATATTTCTGTCTATGAATCTTTATATAAGGCTCATATTTTTATTAAACAAGTTGTTTCTCTGAGCATCCTTATCTCTTGTTAGTACAAGGCATATTTTTGTCTGTTATGATTTAACATTTGCTGCCCCGGTTATGTACCATAAAGAAATTTATGAATAAAACTGTTCCAATACCATTCTGTTCCAATTTACCCACAGAAAGGCAGTAGGGTGAGCAAGCATTTTTTACTTCCTCTGAAATTTATATAGTCTCTCAAGGAGTTCTTGTTTTACTACCTACTTGAGCCATGCACTGTTTAAAAATGGGTGCAAGTCATATATTTGCATCCAACTTTGCATATTTGCCTAGAGACAATATTTTATTTCATGTTTCCTCTGAAAATCAAAACTGTTTTGCTAACCCAAGACTGAAAAAAATGCTGAACAAGAGATGTATCCAAAAGATTCAAATGATACAGAGAGAAACTTCTTATAAGCTCCATATAAACATATCCAGTAGATGTGACAGTTAACAGCCCTGCCCAATCCCGCACCCATAATCACATGGGCTAGAAAGGGCTTACAGAGGGCAGGTAAATGAAAGGTGACAAACAATGCAATCATAAGATCGTAGGATTGCACTGTAAATGTTTTTCATAAATGAGTGAGAG
The DNA here is from genome assembly GCF_028583425.1 of Eublepharis macularius. Classification (NCBI taxonomy): domain Eukaryota; kingdom Metazoa; phylum Chordata; class Lepidosauria; order Squamata; family Eublepharidae; genus Eublepharis; species Eublepharis macularius. The sequence goes on along the minus strand of NC_072792.1, from coordinate 29,343,713 downwards.
AACTTCTCAATGTTTGGCCATTATTTATCTTGTGTGAATTTAAATTTTATACTTTTTTTTTTACTTTAATCGTTGCCTTGAGCTAGTCTCTGGAAATTTAGCCCATACACTCCTAGAATAAGGAAAACAAATCAATGTTGACATATCTTCATTCAGAAAGTGTCATTTGACTTAGCATATCCAAGAAGAAAGTCTCTACTTACTTGTGGCAATTGATGCGGGAAAGGTGGCCATTCTTTAATAAGTACACTGAAACAATGTCAGCAAGGAAGCGGAGACTGTATCATGAACATTTCAGGGGTCAGTTCATTCTGCATTGTAGTAAATTAATTATATATGCTGTGAGTATACTCAGACACCTATAAAAAGTTTTCTTCTGTAGATTCACATGTGGTTTTTCTTTTCTTTCACTAGCAAGTACTAAATATTACTAACTTCTACGTTTCCATCCAAAGAATGTCCTTGTCCTTGTCAAGCAGTTACCTGCTGTCCAACTATTTTTTTTTCTTCCTCCTGTCTAAGACATTCCACTTGTTGAGATCCAAATGAAATTAAAATTATCTTTGCAGGATGTGTGCCACCTGGTGTTAGAACTTTTAGTAGAGAATCTTACCATAAAAAAGGCTAAGCATATTCAAGACAACTTACTTCCTACCCTCATGTGCCTCCAGAGGGCGGTGTGGAGGGAAGCCCAGATGAGGCAGCCAGACCTCCAGAGAGTGTACCACGGCAGGAAGCCCAGGCTGAAATAAGGCATGGAGAAGGCGGCAATGCCTGCCCCCCCCCCCGCCTTCACCCAAGTGGAATCCAGAGCAGAGTATGTGGCAATGCTTGCTCCCCGTCTTCACCCACCTGGGATCAGGAGCAGAGCAGGAAGCAATGTCCGCCCTCCATTCAATCTTCCAGAATCAGGTGCAGAGCAGGTGGCAATGCCCCCACACACTTCAACCTGCCAGAATCAGGCACAGAGTAGGAGGCAATAACCATCCCTTCTTCACCCAGCCGGGATCAGGAGCTGAACAGGTGCTAATGTCCACCCCCCCTTCACCTGGCCGGGATCAGATGCATAGGAGGTGGCCATGCATGGCCCCCTGCCTTCATCTGGCTGAGATCAGTGACAAAGGAGGAACAAATGCCTGCCCACCTGCCCTCCCCTTTCTAGAGCCCATTGTATTTTTTCCCACAACAGGCTTTGTTGCTAGTTACGTCATAAAAAACATACAAGATGAGTTTCAGTATATATTAATGCTGAAAGGACGTGACAGATGTCCCATCTATCACATGACCTTCATAGCCCATCTGCAAGTGGCTATCTGTGCCATCAAATGTTTGACAATCTATTTGCTTGTGTTTGAACTATTTTCAAATATTCAATCCTGCAAAAAAGAAAAGAATTGATTACACTTACACATTTACGTATTTTCCCCCTTCTGTCTAATCCCTTCAACCCCCAGTTATGTCATGCAGATTGTAATGGTTCAGGAGCTGGGCTATAACAAGAATGCTGCCAACCCCACCCTCCATTGAGACAGCTAGATGCACACTAATCAGTTGGCTGGCTTTGAAATAGCCTCTGCCCCTGTTGGATGGCTGCTTGCAAGGAATCCAAAGGACAGTAATGAATAATATTCCATAGTGATGATAAAGAACAAAATGGGTTCTAAAGGTCTGAGTGTGGTCCTCTTCCAAGATCCACAGCTCCCCCCTCTGTTCTGGGGATGGATGTTTGAGCATCTGACTATTCAGCTATTAGTGCCCCACTCAGAGTGGAGATCAAAGTTAGTGTTATTATTATCCCCACAATACAGCTGGGGAGCTAAGGCTGAGAGGGGTCCCTTACCCAAGGCCACATACCAAGCTCATGGCAGTAGTGAGATCTGAACCAGCAGAGTTCCGATTCACAACCCAAACACTTAACTACTATGCTACAGCAGCTCTCAACTTATGTGGGAACACCTGTAGAAGCAGTTACTTGAACAGCTGCAAGCCTTGATGGTGCAAAAGGCACAGGTCCAAAACAAATCAACATTTCATCCAATCTGAACTTCAAACAAAACAGCAAGAGACTTAGACAAGTGGTTCAATTTCCATTTAAAGAAGTAGTTCAATCGCATTAAGCATGAACGGGGATCATATTTCCTGCACTAGTCTCCATAATTACTGTATATATCACATCTTTACTGCCCTTCTTCAAAATGGAACTGTATTTGTAGTTGATATATCGAAGGGAGTCCTCAAATGGCATATTCACTTGGGTTGCAGCATCTCAATTTTTGATGTAAGTTTTGCCTAGGACTATATTTTATATCTTTTCCCACTTGAAAACTGTTCAAGATGATGTTCAGAAACAAAGAATTCTGTCCCTCAACAAGCAGGCCAAACTTAAAGAGCAATGCTAAGCAGGTCTACCCAAAAATAAGTTCTATTTTTTTCAGTGGGGTTACTCACAGGAAAGTGTTCTTCAGATTTCATCCTTGGTCCCAAGGAATAGTTGGAAAGCACCTGACAGAGCAACCTTGATGAAGCTAAGCATCTTTGGATCTGGACAATATCCGTATGGAAGACCTCCAGGGAACATTATGCAAGCTATCTTTGATTCCTTGATGGAAGAAAGGAGGAATACAAATGTAATGCTTAAATAAATACAATCCTTCTCTCTCAGTGTTTAATAGGGATTGTGTATGATAGACAAGCAAACAGAGCATGGCAAACAGTAAACCAAAGCTCCCACATCATTCAGATAATTAATGATCTCCATGACAGTTACTACTGAGACACACAGATTTATGAATTGGGATTTTTCTCATACATTGGCACACATTCTGTCTTAGAAGGAAGTTTCTCTAGTCCGAGGAACCTCCTCCAACTTGAGTGGCTTTTCTGTTTGAGGAAAAACCCCTTAAGTTGGAGGAAGGCTCCTTTGCTTAGTAGAGTGGTAAGATACAGCCTGCTGATTCTGCTTCCTGACACTGACATAATTTATCCATGAATATAAAGCATCATTGACTTCTTGACTCTAACACTTTGTATTGGCAGTCTAGGATGGTCTACAAAGCTTCCATGACTTACAGGCTAGGTTCCATCCAGTCTTTCAGAAATAGGGTTGTTAGGTGTCCAGTTTTCATCTGGATAGTTTGGCATTTTCTTGGACTGTCTGGGAGAAATGAGATCAAAATACTGAACACCTGGCAACTTGTGAGGGGAAGAGGCACTACTATGGCCTGGGTCAGGCCTCACTCTGTCACTCTGACCCTCACTGAGACTAGTCCTGTAAAAACCACTCCAGTAGCAGTGGGCAGTGGATGACATCATTTCTGGAAGTGATGTCACTGTGCCGACCCAGGAGTGTGGGTGCAAGAGAAAATATTCTCTGGTGAGCCCGGTAATTTTTTAAAATATCACCTAGCAACCCTATTTAGTAATTATCAACCATCTCATCCTTAGTTGCTGTTTTTTGGGAAAAGAACTTCTTGCAGGTGCATTTTATATACTAACACGTTGAATTCCCCAGAGGCTAAAAGCTGCATCATGAACTTCTTTTTAGAAGATTGTTTTCTTAAATTCACCCAAGTCTGAATCTAGTTTTAACTTATGGCTATGTATTACAGAAGGTTTGGAGAAGAATGCTTGGGAATGAATGAGTATGTGTTAATAGTCCTTCTAAGAAAATTGACTATGCTCTAGTAAATCTAGATGAAGACATTCTTATTACATACCAGATGGCACAGCCTCATCCCCATGATAATAATTATGCATGCATTTACCACCATTATGTATAAGCAAACAAGTCTTGAGCATCTTCCCCAAAGCATTAATGGCAAAGGGATGCATTTCTGTGCTAATGCATCTGGTGTTCTGAGCAAAGGCCCACTTGCAATTAGCAATGAAAGTTCGAATTGATAGAAAAAGCTGGTGGAACAATGCATGCTGAAACACCACTGCTCACTAATCATGTCTAATTTTGGAATTCTAAGTCAGGAATTATTGCTAAACTTTCTTGTGAATACTAACGTTGAGGATAATAACATGCTGTGAGCCTCTTTCTGAAGATGGTAATTTGTATCGCTGGATTAATGAGAAGATACCTGTACATTAAATTAATGGATGAAAATTGTACAGAAAAAGTGTCCCTTCTACTGAGTCTGTATACCTCATGGACTTTTCACTGGGGATCAGGTATATTAATTCTATACTCCAAAGACTATAATTCACAGAGACTTTGGTCTGCATGCCTCCACCTATCTGCATGAAGTCAATAGTGGAACCAGTAAGAGTAATTTCTTTCTACAATCCAGTGCTACTATAGATCTGCCATTCTTTTGCTCATTTTTGAAAGAGCTGTTGCTCATGTCCATGTGTAGAAGCAAGGGTGCCAGACCTCCTGCCACTTTGTTCATCCGCTGAGAGCAGCCACGAGATGACAACATGGGGTCAGTGGTGGAGAAGAGTCCTGTTTAGCAGACCGGTACAAACTCACCCTAATGAAAGCTCTCCCTTGCTTTTCTCTCTGTCTTCCAACCAACACAAATTGGTCCGGCTTCCCCCCAGTCCCAATCAGTTTGTCCTCCATTGTATAAACAACTCTCTCCTCATTACAGAATGTCATAATAACTCTGACTATTTCTCTTCTTGCCGTGTCACTCTGATGTCATGTGATTGTGATGTCATTTTGACTTTCTGTCACATGCTTAAAGTTAACTGGGTCTTATGCTACCAAAGAGGGTTAAAGATGGGTCCCAGGTCTGGAAAAGCTGAAAAAATATTTCTCTAGGTTGATTTCTCCACCACAATATATGAGAGTCCTACTGCTTTTTAATTCAGTAGATGGTGACAGGTATTTAGTGTGTGTGTGTTCATGTGTGTGTGTGTTTGCCAAGTGATCAGACTATGGTAACAAGACTTATCTATATCTGCCTTAAGTCCATGAGACAGTCTTTAAATGAAGGAAATACAATTTAAGAAGCAAATAAAGATATGCACAGGGTCCCAGGAATACAACACATAATCTCTCCTATGCCACAGTCCCAATCCAAATTGGGCATACCCCATTGGTTGTTGTTGTTTTTTTTAAATCAAAAATATACAGTGAGAATTCCAATGACAGTTCTCTTGTAATGTCTTTTTTGACACTGAGGGCCAAGCTACAAGTGACGAATGACACTTGAACAGCAAGTGGATTGAGTGGAAAGCAAGTGAACAGGGAGAAATACACTTGCCATTCAAGTGTCATTCGTCACTTGTAGCTTCACCCTGAGACTTGGTTACTCAGGTAAGTCATCCACTCTGAGGTAGTATCACCCACTCTGTATGCCTTTACCATTTTTGTTCATAGAAAATACCATGGGAGCTTTTAGTGGCTAAATAATTTGAAGGGAAACAGAGTGAGTGATTGTACGTCATAATCAAAATTCACTTTTACAATTATTTGGCAGCAAAATCATATAACAAAATGGGGGGGGAGTAATTATTGTGCTGGAGACAAGAAGGGATAGGTTGGATTTGTTTTGAGATAAGGGGAAATGGAGGCAATCTTGCAGAACCATGGAGTTGGATCGAACCAGCTTTTCTGCTGGTGGAAATATGAGTGTCAGGCTATGGATGACAGGCTATGGCAGATAGATCTCTGTACCATCACAGCAAGAATCCAGGCTCTTGGTTAAATGGTTTTATTCAGAAATCAAATCATTTCATAGATATGTCCATATGGTTACTCAAGCAAGGTAGACTACTAAGCAGTAAGGATCAATTTGACAGGAATGGCAACATGTGTGAAAACCCTTCCTCTTAACTCACACATTTACTCCTTCCCCCTCTCATCAGCCAAACGGGACTTTTGACGCGAACGCGTCCTGAGAACATCTCACATATTTGTACTATCAAGTCCAGACACTGAGAAAGCAGGAGATCAAAGTTGTAACAGAGCAGTGCATGGGAGTGAATGGGGTACAAGGTCAGAAGCAGTTTCTACAGTCAGTTAGATAAGATACCTGCAGCTTCTATAAGCCTGTGAATGCAAAACAGTTATGGTATTAGTAATATGACATCAAGTTACAGCATGAAATATTGGTTCAGAACAGCATCACTGGTTCAGCATGGAAATATTGGCATGGATGGGGCACATGACAATGAGGTTCTCCTTTGGCCACTTAAAAAGCTATACTGTGGATCTTGGGTTATGCATGACCAAAAGACAAAAGGTTGAATTAACTAGGCGAGCTTGGCAAGAGTGAGCGAAAAAGGTATCTAGGTCCAACCTATGGTATGCTTTGGTTTCATTATACCCTGGAAAAAATGGTATGAAATATGGATGAATCCAAAAATCAGATGAATCCCAAATCAAGCTAAGCAATCGCAACAATAATCCTCACCAGTTATTATAAGTGTGTCTTTCTAGGGCAACAGCTTTTTATCTTTGTTAAGAGTTGAAAGCTAATTTAACCACTGATAGACTAACTGTGGGATTTCATTAAAAAACTTGAAAATGTTCTTTAAGCTTTTAATAGTGGTATAGATTGGGAGGATCTTCTTGGTTACAAAAAAAATGAAAATCATTTAGAACTTTTATTGATTGTTTCTTTAGGGTGAAAATTAAAGCTCAGCAAGAGTTGGTAGTTTTATGATGGGCTCAGCAGTCTCTGAGCTAAACAAGGCTTCTGTAAAATGTTTACAAAAAGAATGTACTAGAAGAACAAAATAAACCTCTGATAATACATTGTGAACAACAAGAAAATAGCCTAACCTTGATAAGATGCAAATTCTCTGACCTTGTAACATGGAAAGTACGTCACAACAACTCAGTGTATCTGCACAGATATGTGGCAAATCTATTTTAAGTGTACGGTCTCAACTATGGGTGAGAACAGGTGTAAAGTTTCCCCAGATTTGAATTTTTGTATTCCCTCCTGTTTTTCATGTAAATTTTCATTTTCCATTCCCCTCCTGTTTTAACTATGATCAGCATTGCCACAAATACAAAATTTGAAATTAGGGTTTGAAATTAGTTTTCAAGCCCTGGTTAACAGTAACTACAGTTACAGTGCAATCCTAAGTAGATTTCCTCCAGTCTAAGCCCATTAAAATCAATGGGCTTAAACTGGAGTAACTCTGCTTAGGGTTGCACTGTTAGGGTTTGCCGTTCACTGTGAAAGCAGATCCTGGTATCAACCACTCAAATGAACAAGAGAATGTAAAAGTAGCTATCTTGGATCAGAACAATGGCCCATCCAGATCCAACCAGAATCCAGTTGCTTGTCAGAAGTCCACAAGCAAGCATCAAGCCCTGCTGTCTGTCCCCCCTGAAGGTCCTGCTCAGCTTTCATGGCCAAGAACATACTTGTCCTCCATTAATTTGTCTAAGGGCCTGGACACATGTGCTCTAAACTCATGTTTGATTCGAGAAAATCCCAACTCTACTTGAGTTTAAAGTGTGATTGCACTCACCTTCCAGCAGGATTGGGGGAAGGGAAAAGGGCTCCCAGGTGTGTGCATGGAAGTAGAAGCAACTTAGTCTGTCTATGCTTTCTACTCAGCATGCTTACACAGATAGAAAAGAGCCATGGGGAAGGGGCAGGCTCTTTCTCTTACTGAGCATTCCACATGTTTCCTGGGCAAACATAAGAAAAGGAAAGAAAGAGAAACAGTCCACCCCCTAAGGCTTTTCCCCATCTGTAGAAGGACACTGCAGGGAAAGCAGGGACAAATGAAGCCATGCCTGTCTCCACACACCCAGGGCTTTTCCGCACACTCAACTTATTCCTTAATTTCTTTGCAGTTGATCCTCAAGCATTGGAATCTGCTTGAGTATAGTTCTTCTGCATGTCTGCTCTCCCTTTGTATTTTTAAAGTTCTGGAGCTGGTTTATTTTGTTCTACACGTCTTAAATAATCAAGATTTTCAAGGGAGGGTGCAGTTGTCATCATCAGAATCATCAGTGATGTGACAGCACCACACCTTTTTATTTTTTGCATCTGCTTATAAAGTTTTATCGATATAAGGGCTGATTTAAAAAAAAAAGATTGAAAGTGAACAGATGGGGAAGTCTTTGCATGGGGCAGCGTAAAGGGGGAGCAGTTCCACCACCCATACTTAACTCTCCTCCCCTGCAGTCCAAACCAGGGAGCCCTACACAGGCTGACCCAGAGCTAGAAGGCAGAAGCCAGGACCAGCAGGGCAAACTGATCTCTGTTGGGATGGAGCCCAGAGCATCTGTGGCTGTGTGGCTTTCAAACTGCACTGCATTTTCTGGCACCAGAAGTGGACCCCCCCCCCCCCCGCTCCACCTAGGTCCACAGGGGTTTTGCATTTATTTTTTTTTAAAAAAATGTCATCTTCACAGTGTTATATCAAACTACCATTGTAACATGTAGGGCACTGTGGCCAGCAAGTAGCCTTGCAGCGGTGAGGAAATCAATACTGGGTGGCCTCTAAGCCCCAAAATGGGCTGTGGGAGAATAGCCCACAGGACTGATGCAGCCTCAGTGGCAAACAGCCCTGTGGAGGCAGAGTGATTGAGGCTCTGCCCTGAAAGCAGGCCACAGAGATGCGGGGGTGGGAACTGCCCCGTCAAAGCCCACCTGGGCCATGGGGGGTGGGGGACAGGCAGGCAGGTGTGGCTGCCTAGGGCAGTCCACATAGTGGCATGGCTGCTGGGGTAGAACTGGGAGCAGAGGTTGGGATTGGAGAAGGGATAAGACTGAGGAGTCCAGAACAAGCAAGGGGAGGAGAGGGGTTGGCAGCAGCAATGGTCAACAACACAGGGCAGCACCAGCAGAGGAGGAACATCACATAACAATACATATAGAAGATTCTTTGAATTCCCAGCTTTCATTTTTTTAAAAAAAAGTATTCTTACGCAGCACTACTCATGCTCTTGAAGAAAACAAATGAAACCAGAGGCAGGAGAGAATCCTAACAGTTACATGAGAATGTGTGGAGGTGGAGGCTTAAATGCACATCAAGTGTGAAAGGAAATCCACAGCTAACAAGTGAGAGAATTTGGATTACCCCCCACGGTCTGGAATCTTCTTTAATGCAGGATTCCATCAACAACCTGGCTGCTATAGAAAACCATCCGGGTGTGGAAGTAGTCACATGATTTAACTGGGCTTTTGCAGGAAATGTCTTTTTAAATTTCAGAAGTGAGGATTTCTTGGTACCTGTTGCCTATTGCAGATATGTAATCATTATTTGTACTGCTGGTAGTTTTAATTGATTGGCTTGTACGTGTTTAATTGGATTTTTTAAAACATATTACTTGCTGCCTGTTTTTTGTTTTTTTTTTAAGCATGAGGAGGAATATACGTCAAATGAGTAAATCAAATTAATGTTTTTTCAGATTGAATGATATCAATCATGCCCATCACCTGTTAATCAATGGAGAAATATCCTTGTATTGTTGGAGAAGATGAGACAAACTAGAAAGCCATAAATAATTTGATTTCCTGAAAGGAATATTGATATGTTGCTTTTGTAATAGTCAATTTTTCTCATTGTTCCATTAGTAGTGCCTCTATGGAAAACATTCCTATATATTAGACTGATACATAATAACTACTTGAGTAATTGAACCAGTCAGTTAATGCATTGTTTCATTCTATGAAAACGCTGGCTGCCACCAATTCCCGAAGTACTTTCATCATGTTTAGGTGAAGAGCAACTCTTTTCTCCCCTAACGAACAGTAATGTACACAAAGAGTGTAAAACAGTGAAGTTTCAGTGTCAGCAACTGGAGATTTATTCTGCTTTTAAGTGGCTCATTTTAGATTTGATCTCAGACTAAAAAATGACACACTTGTAAACATTACTCTTTTTTTAAAATCCAGTGTAATTGAGCTTTCAAGCTCAGGATTCATTGCTGACTGATAAAAACCTAACAAATTAAAAGGTTGATTTTCATAGTTTAATTAATGATCAGTAAGTTTCCTGTAGAGATTTTCAGGCTATAGAAAGATAAGTCTAGTAATTAGATGCATTATCAAGAGATTTAAATTTAATCTCAGGAGTTCTTAAAGATTAGATGCTGTACAGAATACAGATTCTTTCACCTTCTCTTCATTTTAAGTTTCACTGTTTCGCTTAAAAGTGCACAGTTGTATCTATACAGATACTTATTCACAGGAATATGTACTTATCTTCAGCTCTTTTTTTTGGAAAAAAATTAAGTGCTGATAATATATATAAGGTTGCACCTATTTCTACCAATTTCTCTTTTATTTCATTTATATTCCTATTTATATTTTGAAAATATCAGCAGTATCTCTAGAGACTTAATAGGTGGTAAACGCAATCCATTGTAGACTTTCTCTGAGCTGTCTTCCAGCTCCTGTGACTAAAAGTGGAGCTAAGGTAAAGCTGATACTAATCAAATTGAAAGGAGAGTTTATCTTTAGGGGCCCCAAAATGGTCCATGCGGGCACCATTGCACCCACTGACATCTTTCTTGGTGTCCATCAAGTGTTTTTAGAACGTGGGTTGGGGCCAGGTTGGGCTTTTGCCAAGCATGGCTTCTGATTGGCCATTGGAAGTTTGATTGGCTGTGCAGATTTTAAAAACATTGCTTTGGCAAAAGTTGCTTCCACAGCACAAGGATCTTTACTGTGTGATTGATGGTAAGCTGCAGCAGCCATTTTGTGGCTGGCTCTACCTCCTCCAACAGTTATTTTGTGGCAGCCATTTTGTGGCTGCACTAACCACATTGCCACCATATTATGTCAGAATTCTAAATGTGCCCACTGGATCAGAAAAATTGGGGGGCCTTGGTTTACAGAGGCTATATAACCTTACGTGACATTTAGCCCAGTGACAGGGGTAGTTTGTAAGAGCTTTGGCCAAGATTGTTCAGGAATGAAAGTGATCCTTTGCTGTCAAGGCTTAATTATTCTGAAGCTCAATTATTCTGAAGGAAGCCCCATTTAATTCAGTTGGCCTGAACTTCAAGTTAATATGCTTTATCATATGTGGTGGACTTGTGAGGTAGCTAAGCAATACTGGGGAGATATAATTGAAGTAATAAATGAGATTCTACAAATTCAAATAAACAAGAACCCAGAACTGTTGCTACTGAACTTGGGAATGGAAAGTGTTCCAACACAGTATAGGACATTGCTATTTTATATGACAACAGCAGCAAGACTTTTGTACGCACAGAAATGGAAAGTGCAAGAAGTACCAACTATAGAAGATTGGATTTACAAATTGCTGTACATGGCAGAGATGTATAAAATGACAAGAAAGCTGAAAGACCTTGATCCAGGACAATACACTGCAGACTGGGGGAAGCTGAAACAGTACTTAGAAAAAAAAATGGGATGTGAAAGGAGAACTGTGGCAGTTTGAGAATTACTAAAATGTGATATTGTAAATGAAAGAGAGAAGTGACTTTACCATTAAGGGGGGATTTAACTATTAGAATCTAAGCTAGTTTTATGTTTAAGAAAATTCTAGATAGAATAATTAAGTATGAGTTAAAGGGATATATATAAGTCAGTATTACGTGTAAGGAAATTTTATTTAGAATATGTAGTTAATCAATGAGAAGTATAATAAATATTGTAATGGATTTTTATAGAATACAGTATAATACAGTATATAATATAATTTGAATATGCTTAGAATAAGAGTTATGATATATATTAGAGAAGAATATTAATGAAATTAAGTTGAGTAATAAGAGGGATTAGGGGTTGGAAAGCTGCTGGAAGTCGATCAGGGAGGGGGGAGGAAAGGGTGGGGGTCAGAACTAATTAATTAGGGGATTGAATGTATGTATACATTTTTTAATTTGGGCTCACCAATAATTTTTTTTTTAAAAAAGTCAGTATGTTTTTTTGTTGATGATGATCCATTGCTTTGGAACTCCACACTTTTAACTTGAGCCTGGTAAATCAAAATTTGAGGATTTTTGCATAGTGTCGATCATTTGCATGAAGCCATAAACTGAGGAGCAGTCATAGAGGGGTGTGGCTCTGTCAGAGCTGTAGCTCTGTCATTGAGTGGCATTGTGAGTTGCTGAAGATTTTGTAGAGTGGTTCCATGAAGATCAAGGAATCGGTGGCGAAGATTAGAAAGGGCGCGATGTTGTCAGAAAGGGATTTCTGTTACAATTATGTGAAACAAGCTGCTTCTAAGTAACGGCCAAACCTAAGATCCTTCAATAAACGGCACTACCGAAATTTCAGTTTCTGCTACTGAATCACAGATTCAGCCCTTATAACTTAATTTTCATTTTTCGGTATATTATTTTCAAATAGGCAAATACTTGAAAAGAGTGTCATAGCCTGCTGTATTCTTGGTAGCCATTCCAAGCCTGGTAGAATTTAGAGAGCAATCCTAAGCAAGTCTACAGAGAATTAGGTCTTTTCAATGGAGGCTTACACCTAGGAAAGTGTTCTTAGATTTCGAATTGATAGAAAGAGCACAGGAGTCTCAAGCCATGTAGTTTCACCCTGCCATCCATGTTCCTTTGAAGATGTTAATGCAGATTCCTCATCCAATGAAACTTATCATTGAAGCTAACTTTCATGTAGAGGGCTATTTAAGACCTAGCAGTGTTCTTGCATGCTGATCCACAAAAAGCTAAAGGGGAAAGGGCTGGCATATGGGACAATTTTTAAAAGATCTGCCTATGATGTAATGAACATTGGTGGTGGAGAGGGCTGTCAGGTTATAGCTGATTTATCACTCTCAAAACTGGGGAGAAACCTCCTGGGAGACGAGTTAATGGTTTTCAGAATGAATACAAATAGCTGGTTTATGGCAGCCCCCGACGGGGTTTTCATGGCAACAGACTTTGGGCCAAGCTACACATGACGAAAGACACTTGCCTGGCAAGTGGATTGAGTGGAGGGCAAGTGAACAGGGAGAAATACACTTGCCATTCAAGTGTCATTCGTCATGTGTAGCTTGGCCCTGAGAGAGGTGGTTTGCCATTGCCTTTCTCTGAAACCTTGGACTTTTTTGGTGGTCTCCCATCCAATTACTAACCAAGGCTGGCCCTGCTTAGCTTCCAAGATCTGACAAGATCAGGCTTGACTGGACCATCCAGGTCAAGGTGAAATGAACATTATTACCAAGTAATGTTTGTATTATTGTTTTGTCATGTTTTGCTTGACATTGTGATAATGTTAAAAGTTACATGAAGGCAAATGTGGTGGACAGAGCCAAGTCTGTCTCCTGTCTGCCAACCCCCCTTTGTAATCTGTTGGTACAGAGAGAAAGCTAGAAACAGCCGCTTGGGGCCAAGCTACACATGACGAATGATACTTGAACTGCAAGTGTATTTCTCCCTGTTCACTTGCCCTCCACTCAATCCACTTGCCGTTCAAGTGTCATTCGTCATGTGTAGCTTGGCCCTTGGTGTCATTGGAGCACTTGACGAGGGGATGGCCGGGGAAGGGGGAAGAGCTGCTTAACTGAACTTTGAGTGAGAGAGGGTTTAGAAGTTCCTTAGGCAGGTTAGGGATCTTGCTCTGTCTCTAGTAGGGATGTGCGTTTCGGCATTCAGAATGCCAAAAGAATGCCGAAATAAAAGTGTTTCGGCTTCTTTCGGGGTATGCCGAAACGTTTCGGGGAATGCCGAAACGTTTCGGGTAGCCGAAAGAAAAAAGCCGAAACGTTTCGGGATTCTTTCGGCTTTCTTTCGGCTTTTCAATGGGAAAATGCCTCCGTCTTCCCGGACGTCTGGGGGAGGCATTTTCCCACTGAATAAGCCCAAAATTGGTGGGGACCTTCCTCTAACCCTTCTCTAACAACCACCCAAGTTTCAGACAGATTGGACTTTGGGGGGCCATGTTATGGCCCCCCAAAGCAGGTCCCCCCATCCTCCCATAAGAAAGCGAAGGAGCAGCATATTGTTAGCATGCTGCTGCTAATCTTCTTCATTATTTCCTATGGGGAAAAAATGAAGAAGCAGGCTTCCTTTGCCAGGGGTGGCATTTTGCATGCAAAATGCCCCCTCACCCTCAGGGGCCCTTCTCCCACCCCTCCTCCCACCCCCCACCAAGGCTCAGCCTGCTCCCACTTGGGGGGGCCATTTCATGGCCTCCCCAAGTAGGTGCTCTAATCTCTACCACTGACAGCTGGGGGAGGCTTGTGTTGCCAGGGGTGGCATTTTGCATGCAAAATGCCCCCAAGCCCTCAGGGGCCCTTCTCCCACCCTTCCCCCCACCCCCCACCCAGGCTCAGACTGCTCCCACTTGGGGGGGCCATTTCATGGCCTCCCCAAGTAGGTGCTCTTTTCTCTACCACTGACAGCTGGGGAAGGCTTGTCTTGCCAGGGGTGGCATTTTGCATGCAAAATGCCCCCCAGCCCTCTGGGGCCCTTCTCTCACCCTTCCTCCCACCCCCCACCAAGGCTCAGACTGCTCCTACTTGGGGGGGCATTTCATGGCCTCCCCAAGTAGGTCCTCTCAGCCCCTAAAGTCCACCCCTTACAGCCCCACACAAACCCAATTCCCCCCCAGCTGCCACACACAGACCCAAATCCCCACATTAGCCCCTCACAGACCCAAATCCACCCCCACCTGCCCCACACCCATAACCCCAGGAACAGGCTGGCAAAGGCCAGCCCTCTCCCTTTGTTCCCTATGCTGGGAACTTCTAAACTCTCTTTCCCTGGGCAATTCTGCACAGCCCAGGGGTGCCACAATGGTGGGCACACTTCTGAGTGCCAGCTGGTCCCTGTGAAAGAGCACCTGAACCACAGACACCCTCCCTCAAATTCCCCCACCACCTACAGAGATGGCTGGCCAGCCAGCCCCATTGTTCCCTATGATGGGAACCAACTGCACAACAAAGAATAAAACAAGAACAACACAAAATAAAGTTTTTAAAAAATTATTTTCTCCCTTCCAAAGTACAAGTAGGCAAAGCATTATGACACATTACACCAGCAGTCCCCCACACAGAAAAATAACACAACTCACTTAACATCAGAGAATCACAAAGCATGATTCCTGTCAAAAACACTTTATTTCTTGAACAGCTTTAGGTTACACAGCAGGGGGGAACACCAAAGGGCATGGCAGCACTATCTTACACAAAAATAACACAACTCACTTAACATCAGAGAATCACAAAAACACAATTCCTGGCAAAAACACTTTATTTCTTGAACAGCTTTAGGTTACACAGCAGGGGGGAACACCAAAGGGCATGGCAGCACTATCTTACACAAAAATAACACAACTCACTTAACATCAGAGAATCACAAAAACACAATTCCTGGCAAAAACACTTTATTTCTTGAACAGCTTTAGGTTACACAGTAGGAGGGCACAACAGGGCATGATAGCAATGTACTACAAAAAATGATACAACCCACTTCACCGTTTTTGACAGCAATTGTGTTTGTGTGATTCTCTGATGTGAAGTGAGTTGTGTTATTTTTGTGTAGTACACTGCTTTCCTGCTCTGTGGTGCCTTCCTACTGTGTAACCTAAAGCAGTTACAGAAATAAAGTGCTTTTGACAGCAATTTTTTGGGGTGATTCTTTAATGTGAAGTGAGTTGTGTTATTTTTGTGTAAGATACTGCTTCCATGCCCTTTGGTGTTCCCCCCCTGCTGTGTAGCCTAAAGCTGTTCAAGAAATAAAGTGTTTTTGACAGGAATTGTGCTTTTGTGATTCTCTGATGTTAAGTGAGTTGTGTTATTTTTGTGTAAGATAGTGCTGCCATGCCCTTTGGTGTTCCCCCCTGCTGTGTAACCTAAAGCTGTTCAAGAAATAAAGTGTTTTTGACAGGAATCGTGTTTTGTGATTCTCTGATGTTAAGTGAGTTTTGTTTTAATTTTTCTGTGTGGGGGACTGCTGGTGTAATGTGTCATAATGCTTTGCCTACTTGTACTTTGGAAGGGAGAAAATAATTTTTTAAAAACTTTATTTTGTGTTGTTCTTGTTTTATTCTTTGTTGTGCAGTTGGTTCCCATCATAGGGAACAATGGGGCTGGCTGGCCAGCCATCTCTGTAGGTGGTGGGGGAATTTGAGGGAGGGTGTCTGTGGTTCAGGTGCTCTTTCACAGGGACCAGCTGGCACTCAGAAGTGTGCCCACCATTGTGGCACCCCTGGGCTGTGCAGAATTGCCCAGGGAAAGAGAGTTTAGAAGTTCCCAGCATAGGGAACAAAGGGAGAGGGCTGGCCTTTGCCAGCCTGTTCCTGGGGTTATGGGTGTGGGGCAGGTGGGGGTGGATTTGGGTCTGTGAGGGGCTAATGTGGGGATTTGGGTCTGTGTGTGGCAGCTGGGGGGGAATTGGGTTTGTGTGGGGCTGTAAGGGGTGGACTTTAGGGGCTGAGAGGACCTACTTGGGGAGGCCATGAAATGGCCCCCCCAAGTGGGAGCAGTCTGAGCCTTGGTGGGGGGTGGGAGGAAGGGTGGGAGAAGGGCCCCAGAGGGCTGGGGGGCATTTTGCATGCAAAATGCCACCCCTGGCAAGACAAGCCTCTCCCAGCTATCAGTGGTAGAGATGAGAGCAGAGCACCTACTTGGGGAGGCCATGAAATGCCCCCCCAAGTGGGAGCAGGCTGAGCCTTGGTGGGGGGTGGGAGGAGGGGTGGGAGAAGGGCCCCAGAGGGTTGGGGGGCATTTTGCATGCAAAATGCCACCCCTGGCAACACAAGCCTCCCCCAGCTGTCAGTGGTAGAGATTAGATCACCTACTTGGGGAGGCCATGAAATGGCCCCCCCCCCAAGTGGGAGCAGGCTGAGCCTTGGTGGGGGGTGGGAGGAGGGGTGGGAGAAGGGCCCCTGAGGGTGAGGGGGCATTTTGCATGCAAAATGCCACCCCTGGCAAAGGAAGCCTGCCTCTTCATTTTTTCCCCATAGGAAATAATGAAGAAAGATTAGCAGCAGCATGCTAACAATATGCTGCTCCTTCGCTTTCTTATGGGAGGATGGGGGGACCTGCTTTGGGGGGCCATAACATGGCCCCCCAAAGTCCAATCTGTCTGAAACTTGGGTGGTTGTTAGAGAAGGGTTAGAGGAAGGTCCCCACCAATTTTGGGCTTATTCGGTGGGAAAATGCCTCCTCCAGGCG
Source organism: Eublepharis macularius (assembly GCF_028583425.1). Taxonomy (NCBI): domain Eukaryota; kingdom Metazoa; phylum Chordata; class Lepidosauria; order Squamata; family Eublepharidae; genus Eublepharis; species Eublepharis macularius. Next base: position 29,326,688 of record NC_072792.1, on the reverse strand, counting down.
TCCTGGAAGACGGAGGCATTTTCCCTTAGAAAAAAGCCGAAAGAATGCCGAAATAATGCCGAAAGAATCCCGAAAGCCGAAAGCCGAAAGAGATTCTTGTTTCGGCTTTCGGCTTTAACGATAGAGAATCTTCTTTCGGCTTTCTACTTTCGGCTATAGCCGAAAATTTTTGGCTTGCACACCCCTAGTCTCTAGTCACTTGAGGTAAAAGTGGGCTGTTCAGTGTGACACATGAAGCTGCCTTATACTGAATTAGACTGTTGATGATCCATCAAGGTAAGTATTGTCTAATCTGACTGCTATTAGTTCTTCAGAGAGTCAGGCAGAGGTCTTTCCCTTTGCCTACTGTCTGATACTTTTAACTGCAGATTCCAGGAATTGAACCTGGGACCTTCTGCATGCCAAGCAGATGCTCCACCACAGAGCCACAGCCTCTTCTTTGTTGTGCCCTGGTATGGGAAGCACTCCTAAGCAGTCTTTCTGGGTGATTGGGAAGCTACAGGGCAGGCTGAAGGTAGTTTGGCAAATTCCTGTCTAACTTTCCATATTTCAAACTTTGTGTATGTGTGTCTGTCTGTATCTCATTAGTAAAAAGTTTGCCCTAACATTCCCAATTTAGTCCTCCACTTTAAATAAACTTTTTTCTTGTCATGTCCAGGTACTGTTCTTATCATTGGTAATGAAGGTGGGGAAAGGTTATAACTCAAGGCAGGGGAGAGGGTGACTCAAAACACCATCACAATTTACCTCAGGAGTAGCTAACAGTAAATTGTGCCAAACACTGGCAGGCCAGTAAATAAAGATTGCTTTGCCATCTTTCACAGGTGTGCTTGGTGTTGTGACAGGGAAGTGTGAGGTGAGCATATAGTGCTCAGTTAATACCTGGGCCTGCGGCTGCGGTCGGAGTCGGGTGACTCGGCGCCTGCCTTCCCGGCTCGGCCGGCTTCAGCCCGTGCGCCTCGCCGCCGTTGCGGCTCGCGCGGCCGCGCCTTAATTGTTGAGGGGTTGTGAGTCCCCTCTGGGCAGCAGTTCGGTTGAGGCCCTGTTAGGCCGCCGGGACGCGGGGGTCTTTATCGGAGGGGGGTTATATTAGGGGCTGTCGAGCTTCCCCTGTTCCCCCCCCGCCCCGGTGGGTGGCTGGCGCTGAGGGATATCTCCTCCATCTTCCACCCCCCCCACCCTAGGGAGGCAGCAGGGAAGGTGTTGGTTTGTCTGCCCCCCCCTCCAGTAGGTGGTTGTATCTCACGCCCCCCCCCCGGTTAGGGTGGGTTGTTATAGGGATTGACGAGCCGCAGGTTGCACTTGGTCCCTGCTTTCCTGGGGGGTATTGTTCATTGTTCTGGGCAGGGCATTTGAGTGGCCTTCCTCCTTTCCTGTGGGGTTGTACTGGCCCAGTGTACATTATGCCGGGAAAGGGAAAAGGGCCGTCTAAGGGCAAACAGCCAGCAAAGCGTCCACTATCAAAGAGGCCAGCCCCGGTTTCTTCCTCATCGGAGGATGAGGGTGATTTGCAGGGCCGGCAAGACATCTTGGCTCGCTTGACTGCCTTAGAACAAGCCAGGGGAGCTGGTGGCTCAGCAACCGGCAGAGCAAAGAGGGCTCGCTCAACCCTTTTGGCTTCGTCAGCCACCTTCCAGCGCGATGTTCTTAATAGGCTTTCTGCTCTTGAAAGTACAGGTACGCCAGCAGCCGGGGAGCGAGCCTGCGAGGTGACGGTGACTGAAGCCACAGCCGTTGAACAGAGTGGCGTAGCTGAGCAAAGCGTGCAGGAGGAATCGGGGCAGGTGGCAGTTGCAATTCAACCTCCTGAGGGCGATGGTAAGTCGGCTGCACCAGTTACACCAGGGGCTTGGCCCTGGGGGCATTGGGGTCAAGCACCTGCTCCACCATCTGCACCCCAGGGGCACATGGGTTCCACGATAGGAGTTCCCCCTCAGTTCTATGGGGCTAATCCGGTGTGGCCCCAAGCATCATGGAATGTGCTTCAGGCCGCTAGTAGCGATGTAGCTGGCCCATCTTCAGGACAGGCCCCCTCGGTCCCTGGTTCCCAGGCATCAGGGGGCCACTTTAATCAGTGGGGCTACTATCCGTGGGGCTTCCCTGTGGGGGGGACACACGGTTATGGGTCCATTCCATTTGGAGCTATGCCTTTTGGGGATACAGCGATGCCCCTAGGTGATCACTTAACTCTCGCCACTAGGGATAAGATTCTGCGTGGCGAATATGTGGATGTTTTCAATCTCCTGTTTCGGGATTTGGAAAAGAAAGACAAGGAGGAGTTAGATGATCGCGATAAGGAAAGGTTGAAGCGCAGGAAAATAGAGCGGAACTGGCATAACTGGCTGCCAGGCATGTTAATCTATGCCGGCGTGGTGGCTAGGGCTCAGCCTTGGAAGGCTGCCCAGTTATTCCAATACATTGATATAATTTATAGGGGACATACGGACTTCGTTGGTGCAGCTTGGCTGCAATACGACGAGGAATTCCGTATGCGTGCCGCCCTCAACCCGACCTGGCAGTGGGACAGGATACACCAGCAGCTTTGGCTGCAGGTCATGTCCCCGGCCAAACCGAATGCAGGTGACCGCTCGGATAGTGGCCACCTGGTTCAGAGGAGTCAGACTACGCAGGGCACCCGCGCACCCGCGGGGCAGCCGGTTCAACCCCGGCTGCTGTGCTGGGACTTTAGTTCCCAAGGGGTGTGCTCCAGAAAGGTGTGCAATTTTAAACACCAGTGCCCAATCTGTGGTGGCCCCCACCCTTTCACTTCTTGCACCAGGCAATCTAAGAGGGCGGGAAGGCGTGGGGGTGGGGGCGGGGGCGGGGGCCCCCCAGCTACTGCTGGAAAAGGGCCCCAGCCCCATAAACCTGACGGTTCTTGAACGCCTCCTTGTGGGGTACCCTAAACGCGAGGAAGCGCACTTTTTGTTGGAAGGTTTTCGTTATGGCTTTAGGATTCCTTTCCAGGGTCCTAGGGCTCCCTTCATGTCCTCTAATTTACGTTTGGTTGTGGGCATGGAGGAGGTTGTTAGGTGTAAAATAGGTAAAGAATGTTTGGAGGGGCGTGTTCTGGGCCCCTTTCCGGCCCCCCCGGTCCCGTGTCTGAGAGTGTCGCCCCTGGGTGTGGTCCCAAAGAAAGCCGTGGGGGAATTCAGGCTCATTCATCACTTGTCCTACCCTAGAGGGGGGTCGGTGAATGATGCCATCCCTGAGCACATGTGCTCTGTTCGATACACTTCTTTCGATCAGGCGGTCAAGGTTGTTAGGCAATGCGGGGTGGGGGCCGAGATGGCAAAATGCGACATAAAGTCTGCATTTCGTCTTCTGCCAGTTCACCCGGACGACTTCGAGTTGCTTGGCTTCTCGTTTGATGGCCAGTTTTATATGGATAGGGCATTGCCAATGGGTTGCTCGATTTCGTGTGCAGCCTTTGAGCGTTTCAGCTCGTTTCTGGAATGGGCCCTCAGGTCACGGCTTCGGTGCCGCGCCACGGCCCATTATTTAGATGATTTCCTTTTCGTTGGGCCCCCCGGGGGGGGGCAGTGTCACCGCCTTTTGACGGGCTTTATTGCCTTGGCGGCTGAGTTGGGCGTGCCTCTCGCCCATGAGAAAACGGAAGGTCCGGCTACTACCCTCACCTTTTTGGGGATTGAGCTGGACACAATCAGGCAGGCCTCCCGGTTGCCTGCCCAGAAGCTCTTCGACCTCAGAACTCGGCTGGCCCTTTTTAAAGGGAAGAAGAAAGCCACGTTGCGTGAGCTCCAGCAGCTGGTGGGGCATTTAAATTTCGCCTGCCGGGTCGTAGCCCCCGGCAGAGCCTTCCTCCGGCGCTTGTGCGATGCCATGGGGGGACTTCGTCTCCCCCATCATCGCCTTTCCATCAATAGGGGGATGAGGGAGGACCTGGAAGTTTGGGAGGCATTCCTCAGGGACTTTAACGGGGTCTCATTTTGGAGGGAGCCTCTTAGGTTAGCGGCGGATATGCAGGTTGCCTCCGACGCTTCGGGGTCCCTGGGGTTCGGTGTCTATTTTCAAGGTCACTGGTGTGCCGAACGGTGGCCGGTACAATGGGTCAGAAAGGGATGGTGTAAGGACCTCACCTTTCTGGAACTGTTTCCGATCCTAGTAGCAGTGCATCTTTGGGGGGACACCTTGGCAAACCACTCTGTCCACTTTTGGTGCGACAATCAGGCAGTGGTTCATGTCCTCCGGTCCCTTACATCTAGGTCATCGACGGTCATGAGGCTGGTTCGTGCCTTCACCCTCCGGTGTTTACAGCTTAATATTTTGTTTCTAGCTCGGCATGTCCCTGGGTTGGACAATAGCGTGGCAGATGCTCTGTCTCGCTTTCAGGTTCCCCGGTTTCGGCAGCTTGCCCCCGAGGCGGACGCCGCACCGACCACGATGCCGTGGGAACTGTGGAACCTTGGAGGCTAGAGGCTGAAAGGGCTAGTCAACTGGCACTGGCCCCCAGCTCGCGGCGGTCGTACGATCGAGCAGTGCGTCAATTTGCGGGTTTTAGGGGGAATGCGGGTTTGCAACAGGTATGGCCTATACCAGTGCAGCACCTCATGCAGTTCTGCGTGGCTCAGAGAGGTTCTGGGTTGTCGGTTAAGTCTATCAGGGGTCAGCTAGCGGCTTTAGCCTTCGCTAGTAAGGCCAAGGGTCTTGCAGATCTGACGGGCGATTTCCGTTTGCGGAAAATGCTTGAAGGGTGGTCCCGTGAAACTGGGACTCGCAGGGACGATAGGCAGCCAATTTCCCCTACTATTCTTAGGGGTTTGGGCGAGCTTTGGGATAAGTTGTGTCGCTCTCCGTTTGAGGCGGCGTTGTTTCATGCGGCTTCCCTTACCGCATTTTTTGGGGCGCTTAGGGTCAGCGAATTGGTGGCCCTGGCACGGGCTGATCACTCGGGCCTTGCCTTGAGGGCGCAGGATCTCAAATTCGAGGGTGACGAGGTCACTCTTAGGGTACGGAGATCCAAGACCGACCAGGCGGGTAAGGGATTCGTGTTACGTTTAGGCAGCTGTGCTGAACCTGGCCTATGCCCGGTCAGCGCGTTGAGGTGCTACGTGGCTCTTCGGGGAGAGGGTGACGGGCTGCTTTTCCGGCACGAGGATGGCTCCCCATTGACCAAATATCAGTTTTGGTCGGTGACTGGGAAGGCTTTGTCGGAACTGGGTCTTGACGGCTTGAAATTTGGGACTCATTCCTTCAGGATTGGGGCGGCTTCGACGGCCGCGGCTATGGGGTACCCGGGCCCAGTTATACAGCATCTGGGACGCTGGCGGTCGGCGGCCTTCCGGTCTTATGTCCGCCCTTTGGGCGGAGAGGTGAACGCTTCTTGACTTTGGTCTCTTTGCAGGTGCGGCGGCTTGCTACACGAGGAAGAGGGTTTTGATTTGCGGCCATAGTATGGTCTTTTGGGCTGCTCGTCAAGCAAAGAAGACCCAGTTCGGCTCGCAGTTGGGCCTCAGTTTGTGGGCTACGGTGGAATGGCAGGGTCGCAGAGGTTTGCGGTGGCCTGGTCTCCTGCCGCTCCTTTTTGAGGGAAGGTGTGGCCCCCTGCCGGACATTCTGGTAATCCACCTCGGTGGCAATGATCTTGTCCTTGTGAAGGGTAAGGCCCTATCTTTGCAGGCGGAGGCCGACCTGTGGTGGATTAAAGAGCGTTGGCCCGACACGCTCATTATATGGTCAGCAATACTTCCCCGTCGTGTATGGAGGGAAGCGTTGGACCCTGTCGGGATTGAAAGGGCACATCATAGGGCTAACAGGGCCTTGGAGAAGGCCTTGGGCCGGGGTCTGGGGATATATCTGCCACATCCCGCTATAAAGGCTGAGGTGGCTGACCTTTATCGTAGCGATGGGGTCCACCTGTCGGTGAGTGGCAATGACATTTTCCTGGAGGATTTGCGGCAAGGGCTCAGGTTGGCCATAAGCCACCTGTGGGGTGCTAGGGCCTAAGCAGAGGCTTGACCCTTAGCAGTGGCAGGTAGGATAGCTTGAGCGGGCCAGTGACCCCTTGGCACATTCCCATTAGTTGGGAAATGGGGGTCTGTCAGGAGCGGCTGGTGAGGCTGTACGGCTGCCAGCTGCGAGGGCAGACTGCCTGGTGGGGAACCCTGACAAGGCCGCCCCTAGGCTCCACGGCTAGTGGGGGCTGGTGCTTTGAAGGGGAACCACTCGCCTGGCCGCCGGGTCCCAGCCATCCTCTGGATGGAACACCCCCGGGGCAGCAGGGGTCACCCAGACAGGTCAAGGCGGTGGTCCGGTAGGACCCCAGGGCTTGACCTGTACCGCAGTTAGATCCCTTGCCGCAATGACAGGTTTATGTTATGTTGGTTAATTAATAAAGTGGCCCTGTTTATATCCCAATACGGTCTCTGTCTTTTATTCCGACTGGAGCGGCAATGCGGCACTTACCCATACGGCAGCAAGGCTGCTCGGATGGGGGCCGGGTTTGCCGCTCCGGAAGGAGCAAAGACAGCCCGCGCTTAAACCCATCCGGGCATTGGCCTGGGGGCGGAGCAAACGGCTAGTTAGCCGGTTCCGCCCCACAGGCCTCCTCAGTCGCCGCGTGTCTGCTCGTCCCACCCACCTCTCCCTGTTACAGTGCGGGATTAGCCGGTCGCCGTTTTACGGGGCCAGGTAGGAATTTTTTCTTCTTCCCCAATTGGCCTACAGGGAAGTTGTTTTTCGCCTACCTCGCACTGCGGGACATATTTAAACTGGTGGTTGATGGAATGTATATAGTTTGGCCACTGGCAGGTAGGATAGCTTGAGCGGGCCGGTGACCCCTTGGCACATTCCCATTAGTTGGGAAATGGGGGTCTGTCAGGAGCGGCTGGTGAGGCTGTATGGCTGCCAGCTGCGAGGGCAGACTGCCTGGTGGGGAACCCTGACAAGGCCGCCCCTAGGCTCCACGGCTAGTGGGGGCTGGTGCTTTGAAGGGGAACCACTCACCTGGCCACCGGGTCCCAGCCATCCTCTGGATGGAACACCCCCGGGGCATCAGGGGTCACCCAGACAGGTCAAGGCGGTGGTCCGGTAGGACCCCAGGGCTTGACCTGTACCGCAGTTAGATCCCTTGCCGCAATGACAGGTTTATGTTATGTTGGTTAATTAATAAAGTGGCCCTGTTTATATCCCAATACGGTCTCTGTCTTTTATTCCGACTGGAGCGGCAATCATATAAATTGCAGAATGTTTCACAAAGGAGGAGAGATGAGAGATCACATTTTAACTGAAATTGCTTGCATTTTCAGCAAGCATCAAAATGCACAATGAGCATTTGCCTGCATTCGCAGGGAATGAGGGTTGACAGGTGGCAACTAGCACAAGACTAGGGGTCGGAAAGGATTTGCAGCATGTGTGTGTAGGGGGGGGGATCTTCAATTTTTTGCAAACACTATAGATTTTTCACCAGTGGATTTTTTTCTCCTGCCAATCACTGGACTGCTAGTGGGCAACACCTGCTGGGGCATAAAATCTCCTTCCCCCTGTGGGCTTGTGGCATTCCTGCAGGGCATGCTTCCAAAATGCTGAGAGATTCCTAGCCTTTCCCAGCATATCATTCCCTTTATTTAAGTTTCTGAAGGAGATAAAAGTAATCAAGTATGAAGAGCAGATCTTTAAATAGATTATAGGTCCCAAATGGGGTCTATCTTTCCAGGGGGAAAAAAACCCTCTCTCCAAACTTCCCCAGAATGAACTGGATGGAAGCAGAAGAAAACTTTAGCCCTGGCAGGAAGTCGTGCTAAGAATGTTTGGCAAGAGTAATTTACAGAAAAAATAGGTCCTCTCTGTAAAGAGCCAACTCCTTGTCACCGGTTACTAGGGATGTGCGTTTCGGCATTCAGAATGCCGAAAGAATGCCGAAACAAAAGTGTTTCGGCTTCTTTCGGGGAATGCCGAAACGTTTCGGGGAATGCCGAAACGTTTCGGGTAGCCGAAAGAAAAAAGCCGAAACGTTTCGGGATTCTTTCGGCTTTCTTTCGGCTTTTCTATGGGAAAATGCCTCCGTCTTCCAGGACGCCTGGAGGAGGCATTTTCCCACCGAATAAGCCCAAAATTGGTGGGGACCTTCCTCTAACCCTTCTCTAACAACCACCCAAGTTTCAGACAGATTGGACTTTGGGGGGCCATGTTATGGCCCCCCAAAGCAGGTCCCCCCATCCTCCCATAAGAAAGCGAAGGAGCAGCATATTGTTAGCATGCTGCTGCTGATCTTTCTTCATTATTTCCTATGGGGAAAAAATGAAGAGGCAGGCTTCCTTTGCCAGGGGTGGCATTTTGCATGCAAAATGCCCCCCAGCCCTCAGGGGCCCTTCTCCCACCCCTCCTCCCACCCCCCACCAAGGCTCAGCCTGCTCCCACTTGGGGGGGGGGCATTTCATGGCCTCCCCAAGTAGGTGCTCTAATCTCTACCACTGACAGCTGGGGGAGGCTTGTGTTGCCAGGGGTGGCATTTTGCATGCAAAATGCCCCCCAACCCTCTGGGGCCCTTCTCCCACCCCTCCTCCCACCCCCCACCAAGGCTCAGCCTGCTCCCACTTGGGGGGGCATTTCATGGCCTCCCCAAGTAGGTGCTCTGCTCTCATCTCTACCACTGACAGCTGGGGGAGGCTTGTGTTGCCAGGGGTGGCATTTTGCATGCAAAATGCCCCCCAGCCCTCTGGGGCCCTTCTCCCACCCTTCCTCCCACCCCCCACCAAGGCTCAGACTGCTCCCACTTGGGGGGGCCATTTCATGGCATCCCCAAGTAGGTCCTCTCAGCCCCTAAAGTCCACCCCTTACAGCCCCACACAAACCCAATTCCCCCCCAGCTGCCACACACAGACCCAAATCCCCACATTAGCCCCTCACAGACCCAAATCCACCCCCACCTGCCCCACACCCATAACCCCAGGAACAGGCTGGCAAAGGCCAGCCCTCTCCCTTTGTTCCCTATGCTGGGAACTTCTAAACTCTCTTTCCCTAGGCAATTCTGCACAGCCCAGGGGTGCCACAATGGTGGGCACACTTCTGAGTGCCAGCTGGTCCCTGTGAAAGAGCACCTGAACCACAGACACCCTCCCTCAAATTCCCCCACCACCTACAGAGATGGCTGGCCAGCCAGCCCCATTGTTCCCTATGATGGGAACCAACTGCACAACAAAGAATAAAACAAGAACAACACAAAATAAAGTTTTAATTTTTTTTTCTCCCTTCCAAAGTACAAGTAGGCAAAGCATTATGACACATTACACCAGCAGTCCCCCACACAGAAAAATAACACAACTCACTTAACATCAGAGAATCACAAAGCATGATACCTGTCAAAAACACTTTATTTCTTGAACAGCTTTAGGTTACACAGCAGGGGGGAACACCAAAGGGCATGGCAGCACTATCTTACACAAAAATAACACAACTCACTTAACATCAGAGAATCACAAAGCATGATTCCTGTCAAAAACACTTTATTTCTTGAACAGCTTTAGGTTACACAGCAGGGGGGAACACCAAAGGGCATGGCAGCACTATCTTACACAAAAATAACACAACTCACTTAACATCAGAGAATCACAAAAACACAATTCCTGTCAAAAACACTTTATTTCTTGAACAGCTTTAGGTTACACAGCAGGGGGGAACACCAAAGGGCATGGCAGCACTATCTTACACAAAAATAACACAACTCACTTAACATCAGAGAATCACAAAAACACAATTCCTGTCAAAAACACTTTATTTCTTGAACAGCTTTAGGCTACACAGCAGGGGGGGGGACACCAAAGGGCATGGAAGCAGTATCTTACACAAAAATAACACAACTCACTTCACATTAAAGAATCACCCCAAAAAATTGCTGTCAAAAGCACTTTATTTCTGTAACTGCTTTAGGTTACACAGTAGGAAGGCACCGCAGAGCAGGAAAGCAGTGTACTACGCAAAAATAACACAACTCACTTCACATCAGAGAATCACACAAACACAATTGCTGTCAAAAACGGTGAAGTGGGTTGTATTATTTTTTGTAGTACATTGCTATCATGCCCTGTTGTGCCCTCCTACTGTGTAACCTAAAGCTGTTCAAGAAATAAAGTGTTTTTGCCAGGAATTGTGTTTTTGTGATTCTCTGATGTTAAGTGAGTTGTGTTATTTTTGTGTAAGATAGTGCTGCCATGCCCTTTGGTGTTCCCCCCTGCTGTGTAACCTAAAGCTGTTCAAGAAATAAAGTGTTTTTGACAGGAATTGTGTTTTGTGATTCTCTGATGTTAAGTGAGTTGTGTTATTTTTGTGTAAGATAGTGCTGCCATGCCCTTTGGTGTTCCCCCCTGCTGTGTAACCTAAAGCTGTTCAAGAAATAAAGTGTTTTTGACAGGAATCATGCTTTGTGATTCTCTGATGTTAAGTGAGTTTTGTTTTAATTTTTCTGTGTGGGGGACTGCTGGTGTAATGTGTCATAATGCTTTGCCTACTTGTACTTTGGAAGGGAGAAAATAATTTTTTTAAAACTTTATTTTGTGTTGTTCTTGTTTTATTCTTTGTTGTGCAGTTGGTTCCCATCATAGGGAACAATGGGGCTGGCTGGCCAGCCATCTCTGTAGGTGGTGGGGGAATTTGAGGGAGGGTGTCTGTGGTTCAGGTGCTCTTTCACAGGGACCAGCTGGCACTCAGAAGTGTGCCCACCATTGTGGCACCCCTGGGCTGTGCAGAATTGCCCAGGGAAAGAGAGTTTAGAAGTTCCCAGCATAGGGAACAAAGGGAGAGGGCTGGCCTTTGCCAGCCTGTTCCTGGGGTTATGGGTGTGGGGCAGGTGGGGGTGGATTTGGGTCTGTGAGGGGCTAATGTGGGGATTTGGGTCTGTGTGTGGCAGCTGGGGGGGAATTGGGTTTGTGTGGGGCTGTAAGGGGTGGACTTTAGGGGCTGAGAGGACCTACTTGGGGATGCCATGAAATGGCCCCCCCAAGTGGGAGCAGTCTGAGCCTTGGTGGGGGGTGGGAGGAAGGGTGGGAGAAGGGCCCCAGAGGGCTGGGGGGCATTTTGCATGCAAAATGCCACCCCTGGCAACACAAGCCTCCCCCAGCTGTCAGTGGTAGAGATGAGAGCAGAGCACCTACTTGGGGAGGCCATGAAATGCCCCCCCAAGTGGGAGCAGGCTGAGCCTTGGTGGGGGGTGGGAGGAGGGGTGGGAGAAGGGCCCCAGAGGGTTGGGGGGCATTTTGCATGCAAAATGCCACCCCTGGCAACACAAGCCTCCCCCAGCTGTCAGTGGTAGAGATTAGAGCACCTACTTGGGGAGGCCATGAAATGCCCCCCCCAAGTGGGAGCAGGCTGAGCCTTGGTGGGGGGTGGGAGGAGGGGTGGGAGAAGGGCCCCTGAGGGCTGGGGGGCATTTTGCATGCAAAATGCCACCCCTGGCAAAGGAAGCCTGCCTCTTCATTTTTTCCCCATAGGAAATAATGAAGAAAGATCAGCAGCAGCATGCTAACAATATGCTGCTCCTTCGCTTTCTTATGGGAGGATGGGGGGACCTGCTTTGGGGGGCCATAACATGGCCCCCCAAAGTCCAATCTGTCTGAAACTTGGGTGGTTGTTAGAGAAGGGTTAGAGGAAGGTCCCCACCAATTTTGGGCTTATTCGGTGGGAAAATGCCTCCTCCAGGCGTCCTGGAAGACGGAGGCATTTTCCCATAGAAAAAAGCCGAAAGAATGCCGAAATAATGCCGAAAGAATCCCGAAAGTCGAAAGCCGAAAGAGATTCTTGTTTCGGCTTTCGGCTTTAACGATAGAGAATCTTCTTTCGGCTTTCTACTTTCGGCTATAGCCGAAAATTTTTGGCTTGCACACCCCTACCGGTTACTCATTCCCCCTTTAGAACGGTAATGTTTTTGGCTTGCTGCTGAGTCACTTTCTCCTAGGGTTTCCAAACTCTAGGTTGGTCCTGGAATACTGGAATTACATCTGATAGTTCCCCTAGGGAAAAAAATGCAGCTTTGGAGGGCTGACTTAGGGCATCAGAACCCTCCTGTTCCCCCTCCTATCTCAAAACTCTTCCTTCCATAAGCTCCACTCCCAAATCAGAAATCTCCCAAACTGGGGTTGGCAATTCTAATATTCCCTCAGAGGGAAGAGCTACTTGAGTTGGAGGAAGTCTCCTTAACCTAGAAGAAGACATCCTATCTGAGCCAAAAGGGAATGTGGGGTCTATTTTGATAAATAAATGAAAAACTGCTCATTGGAGCAGTAAGAGTAGAATCCACTCCAGTACCCTCCAAAGCAAAGTCGTACCCCTTCTAAGCTCATTGACTTCAATAGATTGAGAAGGGTGTAAGTCTGTTTAACATTGCACTGTTTGGGGTGTTTTGTGTCTGTAAGAACATGGCTTCCTCTTTCATTGTCTTCCATCGGCCCTCCTCCCCAGTTGTGTTGTGTTTGTACGTTTACATATTTTAATGGAATCATATAGATATTTTAAATGCCATTTTAACTTTTAAAATGTTTTGATGTTTGGATATTTGTCACTTTGGGGATGCTGTTTGGGTGGGGAAATGGCATAGAAATAAGTAAATAAAAATAAACTTGAACAATTTGTGGCGAGATCTATTAGTGCCTCTACTCAAAGCCCATAGGGATCAAATCAAAGAAATGGAAATGAAAAATTGGAGATTCTAAGTGGTGGTTAATTTGTATAAAACAGAGATTATTGCACTGTTATTTAAGTGGCATTGATTACTCACCCTTAATAACTAAAATTAAAACTCAGACATGCATTTTCAAAGTAAAATATAACATTCTCATGGCATCAACATGACTGCAAATTCGTAGAATCTATGAACACCAACAGCTTGGGTATGAATTCAATTAACATTGTGGGGTAGGATTGCCATCAATAATGTAATTCATCTTAGATCGGAAGCCATGGAAGTATAACAGGAAAGTTGATTTGAAACATCACTAGCAGCTTAAGCACACAGGAAAACTTTGTTCTAATGAATAATACAGGTATTGTTTTCTTCATAGCTGAAAGTCTGGGATGTCCATAGAGCTCAATTGCTAAAACTTTAGTTAGGCAAGAAAGAGGATTCAATTTTAAGGGGTGTTAAAAAAAATCAAAAGACAGTCATTTTAAAAGTGTTTTGAGTTCTTTAATACCAGAATAAAAGCTAGTCTGGTAGTTGCAGGAGTTGATTAGTACATTTCTAACTTCACATCCCTAACCTTTTTTTGTTTTGTTTTGTATTATTTCGCACGTATACCAATACACAAAACTGATTCTTTCTTGGGAAAATCTTAACAAATACAAAGGATTTACTAATACAACTGAAGGCTACCCTGAGGAAGATATCTTTAAAGTCAGATTGCCATTTTGACACTTGGAATATGTAAGTAATAAAAAATGTATGAATCATAGTTAGTACACAGTCCCAATTTACCTTGAGATGTTATGTTGTACTTAATTGCTTTGCTTCCTTGCTTAGTTTAAGTTTATAGGAAACATCATTCAAAAGGATGTTACACTTCTATAATTGATTTCCATTTACTGATGGTTTTAAACAGGACCAAAGCTGATTACTATATTTAAAACAGTTCTGTAATGCTGGTATTATTTCTTGTTTGGAGAAAAAGGTATCACGACTAGAGATGGGCACGAACAGAAAAAAAAATGAACATGATGTTCGTTGTTCGTTGCCATTCACAAACAGGGACTCGTGAACAACCACGAACATACCCGTTCATGAACATGTTCCTGGTCATCTGTTCATGAGGGCCAGCAGGCTCTCCTCCAGCCATCATCCAAGTCAAGATCCCTACTGCACCACTCCCAGAAACCTGACCTGAGCAGGCACCAGGAAAGGTACCAGTAATAAATAATAGCTTGGTCCCAGAGCCTGGCAGCAGCCCTGGAACCTGAAGGGGTAGATCCCTATCCCACCACACACAAAGAAAATTCAAGCTCCAATGCACTCTATCAAAATGCCAACAGCAACTGTCTCTCTCCCTCTCCACTGTCTGCAAATTCAGAGCTGGGAGCCCCCCTCCCCCCTGCTCTTTGCTCCCTTGTAACCAATTTGGAGCTCCACACTTGAAAGGAAGACCTGCCTATCAAGCTAAATTGGGCTTAGATTGGGGTCTCCAGGGCAACAGCAGGAGTTCAGACAGAGTTCAGGCAATCCCTGCCTAAGTTGCCAAGGGAATTGATTGCAGGTGCCAGACTGTCTGGCTTGATGAACAGCAACGAACAGCAATGAATGAGGCTTGCAATGACCACCTGTTCATTTAGAATGGGGCCTCACAAACAGCTTGTTTGAACAGCCGATTGGGCTGTTCGTGGCTTTTTTTTCATTCGCATTGCTGTTCGTGCCCATCTCTAATCACAACTCAACGCTTACTGGAAATTTTCTGCTGACCATATACGTCTTCCCTCTGGAATAATATATCAAAACCCAAAACTAGTGTTCTATGAACACGTGGTAACAAAATAGAAGATGGCATCATCAAAATCCTTTACATGGCACATATTATTGAGGGGGAGGGGGAACCCTCTAGAAATCCTTGGGTTTGTGTGTGTGTGTGTGTTTTTAAACGAACTATACATCAATAATAGTATTTTGCTGGATTACCTACTATTGGTAAAGGTATTCTACAGTTCTGTGATGGTATCTCTCCTAAATATTGGAATATGTTAGATAGGATTGTGAGCTTTCTGCACAAATCCTGTAAGACAGGAGATTTTAAACAATGCTTCATCAAACATATTTTCATACAATCAGGTACATAAATTTAATCTCTGAACTTGGAGGGCTTGGAAGGAAGGGAAGGCATGGGAAAGCTAAAGACATTATGGGGTGAAATTCTATCTGTCACATATGGAATTGTGCTACATGAAGAGGAACTTTCATGCCTCCTCTCTTCTTGCTACCCTCCTGAAATCTAGGAGGAGGCAAAGTGGAAATCTGCCTTGGTAGTGGTAAATTGCCCCCACTTCTGCAGACAGAAGTAGAGTAGAAAAGGAAGTTTTGGAAGTTCAAAAACAGTTCAAAAACAGAATCCAACGTGAAGCTGCTGAATTGTAATTCATATGTAAATTTGACTCAGTCAGGCTTGGATTGAATAGGGACTATGAAAGGTTATCTCATTATCGGAAATAACTGATTTCATTATCAGAAGCAAACTGATCCCATTATCAGAAGCTACTGATTGCAACTACTCCCCCCTCCCCTCTCCACCTATATATCTGACCAGTTTCTTCTTACCCTCCATGCATCTGACGAAGAGAACTGTGATTCTCAACAGCTTATGCTACAGTAAAGTTGGTTAGTCTTAAAGGTGCTACTGGATTCTTTTCTATTTTTCTCTTGAAAGCTCATACTCTGGAATCCTAGTTGGTAAGTGCTTCTGGTCCTGATTCTTACTCTTCTATGACAGACTAACATGGCTACCCACCTGAAATTAATTTTACAGAATTGGTGGTGTCGCTATGCCAAATTTACAGAATGGTCACTATGTAGAAATGTGTGAAACCTTCTGAAGAACTTTTATTGATCTGATCAAAATTTTTGGTTTTCCTCAAAATTTCTCACATATTTCATCTGAAAAGGAACCACCTTTCCCCAGTCCCCTTAATAAACCCTATAATTTTATAGGTATTCTTTTGGCTTTCTGCAAAATATCTAAACAGAATCTCCAGTTTCCCCCAAGTAATCTGAGCAAAAAATTGATAGAAATTAGTGTAAAATTGTAATGAATGACTTTATGTCTAAGCTTTTCTATCAAATTTCCCAATCAGATGTGAACAAACTAGCTAGTGCATAATGGCATTTTATTTAGCTTCTGTATATTAATAGGTTGGTTTTAACATAGTTTTGACTTTAGTTTCAGTATATTAATAAATTGGTTTGTTCCTCAGAGACAGAGCTACGCTTTTAAAAAATTAGAACTTCCTGACATTTCTAGCCTTTATCTTTCCATGACTAAAAGAATGAGGCATACAGGAAATATCACAAAGAACTTACCTAACAAACCAAGCTAAAACTAGGGTTTGTCTGTTTACTAGAATATTTCTAATATTTTCAAAGAGAAAATGTTTTGGATGTTGTTTTGCATTTTTGTCAAATTGCATTTGCACCCCCCCCCCATTATGACTGATTATTATGCCCCAAAGAAGGAAATTTCTGTCCCCTTGTGATGTCACTTCCTCCCTGCCCTGTCCAAGTTTACTTTGTGGAGACTGAATGGAACATAATAGTATAAGCGGCTTAGAGTAGAAGGAACTTCCAGCTTGAATAAGCTCAGGAACAGAACTGTTAATTGAATTCACAGGTGAATTTGTATTCGTATTTTGAAGTAGAGCAGAGAACAAAATGTTGAGGAGGTTATCATTTTTCAGCAACTCCCCTTTATCTCTGGTGTCTCAGTACGGTGCAATTTAAAACCTTAGTTTGCTGAAAAGCATTTTTCAAGTGTCGTCTTGATATCTATGTTAATTTATCACTATTGCTTTTGTACCATTTTTACTGTCTCAAGCCAAATGGTCATTACTTGACAAACTTGCATTAAAAATGTCTCTCAATCATCTATCTGTAATAATTTTATTTTTAAAAAGACTCTTATCCAATTTCATAGGTGTACGTAATCTGAGTACAGAGCCTAAAGTGTTATAAACTTGAATAGTTCAATTCAGGCTGCTGAATTTACATCATTGGCAAAGATAACAATGACAAATGCTAGTGACAATGAAAAAGCCACGTGAATATCCACAGACTGTGCTGTACATAATAAAGAGTACATAAATCTCTAAGAAACCACCCCACTACTGAATGTCTATTAGATCCTAAAGCTCCAAGATATAAATATGAAGCTTCTTCCAAGTTTGGTTGCACAATAACTTTTCTATCACCATGCTATAAAATATACAAAGAATGAAACATGGAATAAATGCATAGACATATGGGATAATGTTACTCAGAGCCGAGCTACAAGTGACGCCTGACACAGGTTGGACACTTGTCAGCTTCCTTCAAGTTTTGATGGGAAATGTAGGCATCCTGGTCTTGCAGCTGTAATGGAGAGCCAAGCTGTAAAACCAGGATGCCTACATTTCCCATCAAAACTTGAGGGAAGCTGACAAGTGTCCAACCTGTGTAAGCCGTCACTTGTAGCTTGGCTCTCAGTTTCTTTGGGTCGGATCCAGTTGTCCATTAATGAAAGGCACTTCTTTTAGCAGAGGAGAACTTTCCTAACTTGTTCCCTCCCATTCATCTCTCTAAAATGCTACTCCTAGGGAAGAGAAGACCCCGACAAGTGGTATGAGGAGCAAATTAGAGGTCTACAGGAAGGGAGAACTGGCAGAAATTATTACCTCCCATCCTGCCAGCAAAATGTTTAGTCTAGATACAACTAATTATTTGGAAGACAGAATATCCACTGATGTGCCTCCCATAGTCCACAATTCTCTTGTATATTTCATCTGTTGGGGCTGCTTTATTCTCAATAGCTACCATATCTATGTCTGAGATCCTAGTGGCTGCTGATGGAGAAAGACTTGCTGAGCCCAATTTCCAGGTGAATATAACTTGTTAAGTCTTCCCTAATTGCGTGGGAAGGTGAACTTCTGATTGGATCACCTTGTTGTTCCCTAGTGAAGTTTATCAAAAGTGTAGAATGATGCTGAGCAGCTTTGCACCTGAAAAATAGCAACTTGCTTGTTCCTTAGGACTGTTGTTGTTCAGTCCAAGAACTATATCATCTCATTTATCAGCATCTACCTTTAGTCATGGCTATTTGGGCCATTAATTTGACCAATTTATGTAAAACACAGAGTTGTTTGCAATTTATTCCCTTCTTCACCTGTGCAGTCAGATACATGCTTTGAATTAGAGAGATTGCATTATATACTTGGGGCACCAGCACAGAAACTGTTATCAATTCAACAGAAACGGGAGCTAAGATGACTTGAGCGCGTGTGGCGGCGATCTCGTGACGAGGAAGCAAGAACATCTTATAGGCTGTTTATGAAGTCCTATGAGATGGTGGTGAAAGCTGTGAAGAAAGAGTATTATGCAGCTTCCATCGCATCAGCTAGCTCTCGCCCAGCTAAATTATTTAATGTGGTCCGTTCATTGGTCTCCCAATCTGGTGGAGACCATCAAAAGTTGAATTTGGAGATAAGCTGTGAGGCTTTTGCGAGCTTTTTTACTGATAAGATCTTGCTTCTCCGCCGCGACTTACCAGCCACAGTTGATACAGTAAATGAACTAGAGGCCCCTTGGCCGTCTTCGGGACCCATATTAGATCATTTCAGCCCTCTTTTCGGGGAAGAGGTGGACAGGATTCTGCAGGTGGTACGGCCTACCACGTGCCCCTTGGACCCGTGCCCGTCATGGCTGGTGAAAGCCAGTGTTGACGGGCTTCGGAATCCCTTGGAGGCGATTATAAACCTGTCCTTGAGCTCTGGGGGTTTTCCCAAGGCGCTGAAGGAAGCTGTGGTACGGCCTCTTCTGAAGAAATCATCATTAGATCCTGCTGACCTGCTCAATTACCGACCAGTTTCCAACCTTCCGTTTTTGGGGAAGGTGATTGAGCGGGCGGCAGAGAAGCAACTGCAGAATTTCCTGAAGGAGACCTCAGCCCTAGACCCCTTCCAGTCTGGTTTCCGCCCGGGACATGGGGTCGAGACATTGTTGGTCGCCCTCACAGACGATCTCCGCAGACATCTGGATCAGGGCGGATCAGCACTGCTGATTTTGCTGGATCTGTCAGCAGCGTTTGATACGGTCGATCATGAGCTTTTGACTCACCGCCTTGCCGATGTGGGGATTCAGGGGACAGCACTGCAGTGGCTGGTCTCCTTTCTCCACGATCGGGGACAGAGGGTGGCGCTCGGGGAGAGGGTGTCATCTCGTAGGCCACTGGTTTGTGGTGTGCCACAGGGAGCGATACTCTCTCCATTATTATTTAATATCTATATGCACCCCCTCGCCCAGCTGGTGCGGAGTTTCGGGCTTGGGTGTCACCAATACGCGGATGACACCCAGCTTTATCTGTTGTTGGACGGGCAGCCTGGATCGGCCCCTGATGCCCTGGAGCGTGCTTTTGAGGCTGTGGCTGGTTGGTTGAGACAAAGTCGGCTG
Organism: Eublepharis macularius; assembly: GCF_028583425.1. NCBI lineage: Eukaryota > Metazoa > Chordata > Lepidosauria > Squamata > Eublepharidae > Eublepharis > Eublepharis macularius. The sequence continues at coordinate 29,307,568 of NC_072792.1, read as the reverse complement.
AAATTGAATCCCACGAAGACGGAGGTCCTGTATGTGGGTCGTGGGGAGATGGCTTTGGGACCCCGGCTTCCTACACTTGATGGGGCAGCACTTACACTGGCCCCAAGGGTTAGGAGCCTGGGGGTGATTCTGGATTCCTCCTTGAAGATGGAGGACCAGATCACTGCAGTTGCCAGGTATTCCTTTTATTATCTTCGGCAGGCCAGGCAGCTTGCCCCTTATTTGTCTCCCCGTGACATGACTACAGTGGTCCAAGCAATGGTCACCTCTAGGTTGGATTACTGTAACGCGCTCTACGCTGGGCTTCCCATGGGCCTGATCCGGCGGTTACAGCTGGTACAGAATGCAGCAGCGCGGGTCATTGCTGGAGCACTGGTGTGGGAGCATATTACACCGGTGCTACACCAGCTGCATTGGCTGCCAGTGGAGTACCGAATCAGGTTCAAGGTTTTGGTGTTAACCTACAAAGCCCTACGCGGACTGGGACCGACGTATCTGAGGGACCGTCTCTCACCATATGAGCCCCGGAGGACTCTCCGCTCTGGCGGAAAACATCTTTTAAGTGTCCCTGGCCCTAGAGAGGCCCGCCTGGCGTCGACCAGGGCCAGGGCCTTTTCAGTCCTGGCCCCGACCTGGTGGAATGCTCTGTCTTGCGAGACAAGGGCCCGGCAAGATTTGCTTGCATTTCGCCGGGCCTGTAAGACAGAGCTATTCCGCCAGGCATATGGCTAACGCCGGGCAGTGCCCCCCCCGTGAAGGGGGGGTTAAACCATCACCCCTATGCAAACACAGAGGCATGTATGAACCACTGGGCAGCATGAATTGTTATATTTAATGTTTTTAAATGTTTTTAAATGTATTATTTAATGTTTTTAAATGTTTTTAAACATGTTTGTATTTGTTATCCGCCCTGAGCCTGCGAAAGCAGGGAGGGCGGAATATAAATATAATAAATTAAATTAAATTAAATTAAAATTAATAATAATAATAACAATAACAAACAACAACAACCCCCATCAAGGATGCCACCTTGCAGTGGTGGTGGGGCTTGTGTGTTCCAATGAGGCTGAGAGCTATGCTGGTGGTAGCATTGCTACTAGTAGGGCACCCAAACCAGACAGGCCTCAACTGAGGAGCCAGACTAAGCACACCCAACACCCATCAATCATGATAAGACAAAATAAACAGAAATCCATACCAGATAGGTCGTTGGCCAGGTCAACAAGGACCGTGTCAGGTGCTATGGCTTCTAGACATCTGTCAATAAATGGGCTACGGGGCTCAGCAGATCCTGTTGAGGAACCAGGACAGACTGCTGCAGTGCTACTAGAACCAAGTAAGTGCAAAACTTGGACAACCACCAAAAGTCAAGAAATAAACATGGTTGAAGATGGATGCAATCATGAAAGAAACTGAAGGTCTGACCTTCGCAGCACAAAAACAAGCATTTCAAACAAATGTTATGAAAGCCAAAATTCAGAAAATCAGTGAAAATCCAAAATGTCGACTTTGCCAGGATTAAGATGAAACTGTTTCCCACCTTATCTCCGAATGCAGCAAAATTGCAAAGACGGACTACAAAGCTAGACATGACAGGGTCACAAAGCTGATCCGTTGGCCATTGAGTAAAAAGTATAACTTGCCAGTATCAAAGAATTCATGGGAACATCAGGTGGAAAAGGTGCTAGAAAGCTGTGGGATTTCAGAATTCAAATTGATCGGCACCTTGAACAAAATACACCAGACATAACAGTCATGGAAAATTGAAAAGTCTGGATAATCGACATTGCAATTCCTGAGGATGCCACAGTCGAAGAAAAAGAACAAGAAAAAATGATTAAATGTAGAGATCTGCCAATAGAAACCACCCAACTATGGAAGAAGAATACAACAGTAGTCCCCATTGTCATCGGGGCACTTGGAACCATCTCAACAAATTTTGCAATTCATATAGAAAAACTGCAGTTTTCTGATATAACACCTACAGAACTGCAAAAGACTTCACTACTTGGAACAGCATACATATTACGCCGATATCTGGTTGATACTTAGGCCTCCAGCAGAAACTTGTATCAGCTTAGCAAGGCCAATCAATAATAACATGTGACCTCTGCTTATTGTTGATTGTGTTTTGGATAATTCAAATAATAACAACATTAGATTTATATACCGTCCTTCAGGATGACTTAACAACCACTCAGAACGGTTTACAAAGTATGTTATTATTATCCCCACAACAAATACCCTGTGAAGTGGGTGGGGCTGAGAGAGTTCCTAGAAGCTGTGACTCACCCAAGGTCACCCAGCTGGCTTCAAGTGAAGGAGTGGGGAATCAAACCCAGTTCTCCAGATTAGAGTCCCGTGTTCTTAACCACTACACCAAACTGGCTCTCAGTTTGCAAGAAGTGATTGGAATATTAGATAGGTTCACAGGCAGACATTGAAAAAATCCTGAGGCATTTAAGATGTGGGTCTCAACTCAAAATTCTCAATCTTAAATATATATATTTAATATATATATATAAATATATATATATTTCAAAGTAGAAGTTCCTAGCACACAAGTGGAGGGGAGTGGTGGTGGCTGCAAGAAAGCCACCTAATGATGAGATCACACAGTACAATTATGCCAGTTAGAGACATCCAAATTTACTTGGATGCATCAATCAGACATGACTGGCTTCTTGCTTGCAATCTGGGAAGAGGACATGATCTCAACTGGTAGGTTATTGAACATTGTTTAGGACAATCATTATGGGAGGCAGAGAGCTTAATGCACTGGGTTGAATGGCTAGGCAGGTAGCACATGTCCTATTTGATGTATGGCAGTTACTGAGCCTCTACGTTGTCCACCACCTAAGGTGAATTTTGGCCTTGTTATATATCTTTTCTGTAATGATTTTTGTGCAACTCTTGTCTGAAAAAAGTGTGTGTGCAGGAGCCTTGGACAATTACCCTACCCCAAACACTGCCCCAAGAGTTCAGAGATGCCCCACAACCAATGCTATGTTGATATAGCAATCTGGGGGAATGGGAGAACATTCTTCCCATCTGTACTGTCAGAAGCCACCTTGAACTGATGGGAAATGGGCTTTGGATCCAACCTAACGAGTTTAAGCCAAATGTTTAATGAAACGGTGAGATTTGAAGAGCTTTGACGGAGTACAAAAGGTAGCATCACGTTGTAGCAATCAAAATTCCAGCTGAAATAGTTTGAGCCTTAATATTTAATTCTGACAGCCTCATAGATAAAACTGGAGTAATCTTATTGTGTTATATAATAAGAAAACACTGCACAGTTCCCTAGGTTTGAGTTTGCTGGATATGTGCCTCAGATTTTTTACTCTTTACTCTTTTCCGTACTTAAAAGTCTTTATTTTTGGTTTCCAGTGGCACCTCAGAGATCAACAAGATTGTTCAGTGTGCAAGCTTTCAAGAGTCAAAGCTCCTTTCATCTGAATAAGGGAGTTTTGACTCTCAAAACCTTACACCCGGAAAATCTTGTTGGTCTTTAAGGAGCCACTGGACTCAAATCCTGCTACTCTACTGCAGACCAACAAAGCTACCGACCTGAAACTTTATTCTGGGCACTTATTATACCTTTAACCTAGTAATTTTAATAGTCCCTCCTTACAGCTTACAGAAAATTTGATAAAACCAGACATGGGATTTATTGTAACACCATATAGATGTGATTTATTTTAAAAGTACAACAGTTTTTGTATTATTTCCAAAGTCTTCCATCACAAATTACTGAAAATCAATGTGTAAATATACTTTCTACTGAGTATTCTGCATTAAAAGTGCATATACACGCATTTTAAAAGGATCCCTTCATTATTGTGTAAAATTTCCTGCAAGGTTATCAATAAACCACGGTCTCATCATTTAACAATAATTCAGACCTTGATGGCCGAACATTACAATTGCATTACAGTTCTTGAGGCTTTTTTTTTCCTCTTAGAAATTTTCTATCATGAATGGCTTAGTTGAGAAAGTTCATGCCTCTTATTCATAATAGCAACTGATGTAGGAAATGTGTTTTCCATGTCATAAACAGGAAACAAACTAGGGGATAATCTAGCCAACTTAAATCCTTATAAATCTTTTGATTGCAATGGAATAGGTAAGCATGTGCTTACAATTCTCCTTCTGAAACCAATGGAGTTAAATCCCCAGCCCATGTCATGCCTCTAAAGACTGGCCCAAGAATTCACTCATGATCTAGAATTTAAATTTGGTCAACAAAAAACCCGATCCAGTCTAAATTGTCCTGATCAGGCTAGGGGAACATTTTAAAAAAAGGCTTTCCCATATCATCTCTAGTGAGATGGGAATTTGCATGGACAGCATTATTCACAAGATTCTTAGGTATCTCCTGGACTACTGACCCCATACCTACCTGCTCAGAAATTATGGACATTTTTTGGAGGTTTGTCTCAATCTACCTCTGTTGATTAAAATGAAGTCGATGGAAAATGGGGGGAAGGGATGCCCCTGTGGTGTTATCTGAATGCTGAAACTCCCTCCCTGTTCACCTGCCACTGAATCTGGTAATTATGCAATGGCCAAAAACAATATTGTTCTCCTAGTGATGACTTGGTAATCACTCTGAGTTTCCGTGTTATCAAAACCTCATGCCGCTTTTAGTTCGGTGTCTCCGTTTCCTATTTGTTCTTCTTTCTGTTATAATTGATGATTAATAGAAATAGACCTGAATTTAAACTATTTTCCATCATGTTTAATGGTTTTTAGAGTTAAAATTTGCCTACCGGATCTTAGTATTGTTAACAAATATTGGTGTGCTGGTTTTTAACTCGCTGTAACCACTATATTTTTTGTCAGAAGAAAAATCAAGTCCAGTAACTCCTTAAAGAGCAATGTGATTTCCATGGCTTAAGCTTTTGAGAGTCATGTTCCCTTTGAAAGATTATACCCTGGAAATCTTGTTGGTCTTCAATGTGCTACTGGGTTCAAATCTTACTTTAGTACTGCAAACCAATCCGGCTACCCACCTGAAACCAAAATTTTAATATCAGGAAGGGCAGAAAGTTGGGATACCAAAATGCTCCGGTCTACTATTTTGGGGGTAGAATGGGGAGCTCATTGCAGTATGCCTCCTGTCCAGTCCTATCAATCAGTTGATTGGTAGAATTTTGGCTCCTTTTAAAAAAGGAGGTTTGTGCTCTCATTTAAGGCCATTCCACAGATACTCTGTCGATTCAGCGCAAATGGCCGTTGGCCAGCAGTATGTGTATTTTTAAATCCGTCTCACCACTCTAAGTTTCTCCCTCACAAGGTATTGAAAGGCAGCCATTTTTCCCTCCTTACAACAGCATTTTTACAGTCTGTTCACCTCTTTATAGCCACTCCTTCAGATAATACACATTCCATACCCTAATCGTTCATAAAACGATAAGAAAATTGCACATAGAGCAAAACCGCTGTACTCTGCAAAGCAGCCAGGGCTTAGAGAATGGGACATTGTTCGAACAGCCTGTTCCCAAGCGGATGCTGATTGAATTGTCACTCAACTCCAAGAAGAGCTGAAACAACAGTGTCTGGTGAGGTGAAGCTTGTTTAGATATGGTCACATGATTGATGAAGGGACCTACGAGATAACGACGCTAGCAGGCTCTGCAGACTTGGGCTCCCATTCGGTATGGTTTAAGCACAGCCAAGCCATGAGGCAGATTCCTTTGCCACTTGTTCTTTCTTTCTCCCCCTTACCATCCACTTGCACATTGAGTATAAGAGATTTTTAGCAATCCGACTTGTAAAGAGATTTCATTCTGATGGAATACGTTTCTGTTGAATTGCCTTGAAAGTTTAAAGAGAGTACTTGCTGAGCTCCAAGTAAGCCCCTTTCAGACACACTAACTGGAGAGAATGAGTGTGTGGGTGTGGTGAGGATAGGGAAGGCAGGATTGTGGCAGCACAATCCACTCCTGACTTTCACTGAAGAGACAGTGTGGTTTCGTGGTTAAAGTGCCAGGCTAGGATCTGGGAGACCCAGGTTCAAATCTCCCTTCGGCCATAGAAGCTTGCTGGGTGACCCTGGGTCAGTCGTGTCAAACCTAATCCTGTTTTAAGGATAAAATAGAGGAAAGGAGAATGGTATAAGCTGCCTTGGGTCTCCATTGGAGGAAAGGCATAGTACAAATGAAGTAAATCAAGATTTCAAGCTGCAAGATTTCCTGGAAGACTTTCACAGTGCCAGAGCAGCTGCTGAAAATGCACTGTAACCACAAACCGCATGTCAGATGGTGCGTGTAACAGATCTTCTGAGGAAGGAAAGTTCAGAGTAAGGTGATCCAGAAGAGGGGTTCCTGGGTGGAAGTACACTATTTAGAGGCTTTAGATGTCAAATCCAGCACTTTGAATTGGGCTCGGAAACTATTTGGAAGCCAGTGAGAATGTTTTAACATTGGCTTTTCTTAATCCGTGCTTCCACTGTCATCAAAATATGGTAGTCACTTTTAGGATCAATTTCAGTTTCCAAACTCTTTTCAAGGCCAGCTGAATGCAAAACATATCACAGTAGTCACAAGACGTAAGACACAAGTTGATTGGTACGGTCTACGACCAGCATACATCACAGTAGCAGAGTAGTCCAATTTAATTCTGGTCTGCAAGACAATAGCTCCATGTTTATACTGAATTCATTGGTGAAAAGATGGAAGGTAAACATGAGTGAAACACACACACACACTCTCTTAATGTAAATACAACTGTAGAGCATATGGACATGACTTATACAGGCTAAGGGACAAGGTAGAAGTGATGGCTTTTCTGGGTTTATAACTATGTCTGCTGACACCATTTGTAGTTTTTTTTAACACAGAGCTGCAAGGCCTCCTCTAGAGCAGACACTTAGCAGGGCAGCCCTAGGCATGGCCTCACTGCATCACCCCAGCATGCTGGGTGGGGAGGAAGAGAGGGATTGCCCCATAGTCCTCTATCTACCATTGCCACTGCCTTCCTCTTGCTCCTGTTCCTTCCACAGAGGAAGATGGTGACCTCGTCAGTGAGTTCGTATAGCCCCATCGTCAACTTCCTGCTCTAAACTATGCTGACCAAATGCGTTCAAGGAATGGGAGATGGCCAGGTTGTTTGCTGAGCCTGTGCGTGTCACCTGGCAGTCCTCACTGTGAACAAAAATGAACAGATTTTGTATTATAAGCTGCCGTGTACTTCTTACTTTGGAAAAGCAGGATCAAGGTGTTCCTCGGGAATAGTGTAGAGTGACGCATGAGTAGAGATGGACATGAACTGAAAAAAAACCGAACCATGTGGTTTGTGGTTCGTCAAATTTCACGAACCATGAACTACAACCTTTCACAAACCTGCCCCTGATTTGCGAACCGGTTCATTTGCTTCATGAAAACGTCACATCCAGGTCAGAAAATTGTCACTTCTGAGCCATCAGAAGTTCACTTCCGGGTCAGCAGAAGGTCTGCAGGAAGTCCACCCCCTGTTGCCTAGGAAACTGATTGACTGGCACCAGGCTGTCTGCTGTGACAAACCAAAAAATGAACCAAACGAACCAGCCTAAACGTTTGTGGTGATTCATCAGAAATGGGATCTGATGAACCGTGGTTCGCAAACCATGAACTGGCCTGGTTTGTGCTTAATTTTGGTTCATATTTTGGTTCGTGCCCATCTCTACTCATGAGCATTTAACTGACCTGGGAAGAGGTGAGTGCATTGTGAATGCACCCAAATGAAGCATTGATTCTGCCCACCTTACAGACCCTTCCCAGGAAGGAGCTGGGGAGGGAGACTGAATGTGTCTGGTTCCTTGTGCCTGCTGAAGCCCAGCATGCCTGCCTTGCCCTCACTCTCCCTGACCCCTTTGGAAAGAAGCATTACCAAAGCCAAGCCCAAGCCTTCTCCTCCATGCACTCCAATTTGGTGCAAGGGGGGGCAGGACAGGCAGAGAGCATCTGCCTTAGGATTGGAGTGGTAAGACATGTCTGGGTTGCCACCTTCTTCCTGTAAATGGAGGAAAAAGCAGGAAGAAAGCAGTGGCAGTGGCTCATGGAGGGCTGAGAGGCAATCCCTCTCCTCCTCCCCACTTGGCATACCAGGATGAGGCAATGAGACCACATCTCTGGGCAAGGTGGCTGTCCAGCAAACTTGCACACCTAGAATGGCCCTGCTGAGTACCTGCTCTGGAAGAGGCCTTGCAGCTCTGTGTTAAAAAACTACAAATCAATTTAAAATTGTGTCAGCAGAAACGTTTGTATACCAAGGGAAGCTTCTGTCTCGATCCTTTGTTATGAACCTAGATCTATGTAGTGAGGCCTAGTGGTTCCAAGGAAGCCTGTACTAGATTAACTACAGGGCCTACTTTTTCCAGCTTCCCTTTGGACCCAGTGATTGTTTAACAGGGGATTTGGAGAGAAAAATTGCACCAATAGGGAAGTAGGGGGATGGTGCGTGAGAAGGGATAAAAGGACTCACTCACCGTGGGAGGGTGTTCACTCCTAAAGAGGAGAGCTGAGGAGAGGCTGCTGCGGATGGACGGATCCCTCATCCATAATGGGTGAGTCAGACAGAAGCCAATCACTCAGAGACAGCTAGGAACGGTCTAGTTAGAGGCATTAGGGTGTTTTATTTTCTTTGTTCACCAACCTTTACTTTCTCTTTAATCTACAAAGTTTTGAACACCAGTTATTACTAAACCTTTTACATAAAGCTGTTTATTATTCTGCCTGGCTCCTCATCCTTCATTCAGCCACACATAAAGTAAAACCTTCTGAGAAAGAGTAAACAAAAGGGGAAACCTATACCAGAGTGGTGGCCGCCTACAGAGAGCTTCTCTGGACCCCATCCTGCTGTGACACCCTTATTATTACAACTAGCTCAGTCCTATCTATGCTAAGTGGCAACCAATCTCCAGAAACTCAATCAGAGGAAAGTCTTTCTCAACATCTGCTTCCCAACATCCTGTGGGCTAGAACCTGGCTCTTCTTGCATGGAGGGCACCTCTGCCACTAAGCTGTGGCCCCTCCCAAGTTAGCATTTGTAAGAAATAAATCCCCCATTGACCTCATTCTCCAATGTTTTCAGTGGTTTTGTTCCTTCAACAATATTAGATGGAACTGAAAAGGAGTCGGAGGAAGGAAATAGAATAAAATGGCAATAAAATGGTACTTGATCAAGTGACATGCCATGATTATAACTGGTGACTTTTACAAATGACATGCCGTGCTGTTTGCTTATTGTCTATAAGTGATCATCAGCTCTTATCTGACTGAAACTTCGCAAATACTTTCAGAGTGAAACTTGTACTTCTCTGATTCAAAAGCAATTTTAGACGACATATAACTGCAGGAGCCTTATCAGGTAAAGTGTCTCAGCCAAACCAAGCTGTACACAGAATACAGATGTTGCACAGAGCAAGCTGTCCAGTGTAGAGTTTCACTGCAAAAGTCTTATTCATGAGAATGAAACAACATAGGCTATTATTGCCTAGCAACTCAGAATATTTTTTTCCATAGAGGCAGGTAACTCATTCATCAAGGCTTGAATCTTCTGATCAATGAAAACCATTGATCTTGCACAAACAAAAGTACTAGTGTAAGAGGATGCATGCTCCACAGCTGAGGCTATCTAGCAGAATGGAGCTTGTTCATTGGGGATATAGGTGCCTCCACAAGTCCTTGTGGTTTCCCCACCACTCCCCACCACTCAGCTGGGCCTGGTCTGGCAGCTGTCTTGGTGCAACTAGGCCCAACATGGCAACCAGCTCAGTGCAGTGGGGTCTGGTACAACTCAGTGGCTGGAACCAAACAAAATTATCCCAGGGAAATGCTGCTTGTGGGAGGGAAGATGGGGGGGTGGGGGATAAAGGTAGGTTGGCTGCTGGGTGGGAATGAAAGAAGGACGCAGGAAACTGGGAGATGTTGCGGTGTTTTCAGGAAAGGGAAAGAGGAAATGGAGGAGGAGGAGGCCCTTGCCTAAACTCGGCCATGGACATATATTGTTGGAGTGAATTACAGTGAAATCCTAAACAGAGCCGCTCAAGTCTAAGCCCTTAGACTGATGTAACTCTGTTTAGGATTCCACTGTCAGCCATATTTTCTAACCATTTTTGGGACTAGAATCTGGTTTGGATATTGTAGATTCCATTTCCTAGTGGAGGTGATTCCTCAGTACAGAGGGGTCAAGAAGTTAAACAACATGTGATTCTACCCAACTCACAGTGATCCCGAGGATCTAAGGTTAGCACCCAGTGATGATTGGCAGAGAAAAATAGTTTAAAGGCAGTAAGGTCACTCTCCATTTTCACCACATGTTGTCTTCTAGGCTGTTTCTCTGACCTCTCTCCAGAGGCCTGTTGGCTGTATTTCAACTTTTGGATTTCGATCAGAAGCCAAACCTCTCTCTGAAACCTAATTTTGGAAAGAAAGAAAGAAAGAAAGAAAGAAAGGAAGGAAGAAAGAAAGAAAGAAAGAAAGAAAGAAAGAAAGAAAGAAAGGCCTTTTGATTTCCAAAGCACCTATGACATTTCTTCTCTTTGATATAGTGAGCTTCAAGGTTGGAAATAAATGACTTGACACCCTCTTCATTAGCTCATACTGCCCCCAGATACATTTGCATTTATATAAAAAGGTTTCATTTCCCCACCCCAGCTCCCAGAGTGACAAAATATCAGAGAAGAAAACTAGACTACTCCCACACAACGACCAATTTGCACTGAATTTCCACAGTTTAGAAACGGCCTGCTGATAGAATGGTTACTGGGCATATCAAGTCTTCCTTTTTTTGTTTTTACATTCTGTAAACAGCTGTAAGCACAGCCCAATTCCATGATTTAAATACACCATTTCACTTTTAGAAGGTTGCAAAATGGAAATCGCAAAACATCAACAGTTTCCCTCTTGCATATTAAGAATGGAACTTCCCTTTATGGAATATGGCATCCAATTTTGAAATCTCTGAGGTGGGACTGATTTGGAGCTTGGGAATTCAAAATGACAGATAAGTGTGGGCAAACGGCAGTTACTGGGGGAAAGTGAGAATGTGGCATCTGTCGCGGCATGATTAGAAGTAATTAGAGACAAGCAAAACACCTGAAACAATCACTTCTGAACTTTTGTGTTGGTGCCTGGTTGGAATTTACTGCCAGTTTAATGAGCTCGCTGGCATTTTTCTGTGATGCAACAGCAGCATCCAGTGGTCAGTGCCTTTCTGAGTTTGTTTAATGGGTTCCTTATGCATATAGAATCATCCCAACACCCAGAAGTAGCCGTCAAGATTTATAAAAGTATTAGTGGTGCTATACGTGCAACAGAGAAGAAAGTTCGTATTTGGGACTGATATCCAAAGTATTCACTGACGGGGGAAGCTGCTCTGTTACAGAAGTTCGTTACTGATAATACTCTCATCATAAGATCATACGAGTGATTTTTGTCCTTCTTCTCCTTGAAATTATTTACTAAAGAGCATTTCATACATGAAGATTTCTCACCTGACAACTGCAACATCAGATGGTAACTGGCATCTATGACTATGGTATCCCTCATTGGTTGATTCCGCACACGTTGGATAATGCACTTCCAATCCTCTTTAGAGATCATTTGGAACTGAATTTTTCAAGTGTGAAACAAAAAAATCCACTTCCAAACGGTAGCTAAAGTGCATTGAAAGTGCATTACCCAACATGTGCGGAATTAGCCATAGATGGAACCTAGACAAGATGGAAGTGATGCTTGTTGAAAACTCAGAGATCTTGAAGGACTTGGTGCTCCCTTTCGATAGGGTTCAGTTGACCCTTGCAGAGTCCATTTAGAGCCCAGTGGAGGGGGTTACACGGGATCCAGCATTACTGCTAGAAAAGCAATTTAACACAGATGCAAAAAAAAATGCCTTCTACAAACTCGGTCTAACCCAGAAGATGCTACCCAACCTTGACATGCCCCATCTGGTCATTGGATCCAAGACTAGACTACACTCTACATAGCTCATACCTCAAAGCCAGCTTGGGGGCTCCAGTTGGTGCAGAACACTGCAGCACAATTACTGTCAGGAACATTCACATTACTCCCATTCTGCAGTTGCTCCACTGGCTACACATCAGTTACCAGGCTCAATTCAAGGTTTTGAATATGACACGTAAAGCTCTTCAGGCCTTAATTCCCCATATCAGTGGCACTGCCTCTCTCTCTATGCTCCATCTTGGCAACTTGGCTTATCTGAGCAAGTGCTACCCTGCAAATGGGCAAAATCAACAGCTTCCTGTGCATGCACATTCTCTGTCAACATGGCCCCTACCTTTTTGGAACTGTCTGCCTGAAGAAGTCAGGAAATGTTCCACTCTCCCAGTTTTCCACAAACTACAAACCTGAAATATTCAAGAGGACTTTTTTGTACAGGTGGTAGGGCTATGCTGTAAGGAAATGATGCTGAAAGATGTATTGGTACAGGGATAGAGACATAAACCATACTATTGTGTAATATCTGTTTCTGTAAGTATGCTTCTACTGGATATATCCTGTTGTTTAATATGTCATATGCATCTGATTATGGTATTTTTTCTAGCATTGTTTTTCAGCTCTGTATTGGATTTCTGCTTGTTTTCAAATTTCTGCTATCCTTACCCTAAAAAGGTAAAGGTGCTCCCTGTGCAAGCACTGAGTCATTACCGACCCACGGGGGGACGTCACATCACGATGTTTTCTTGGCAGACTTTTTATGTGGTGGTTTGCCATTGCCTTCCTCAGTCATCTACACTTTACCCCCAGGAAACCGGGGTACTCATTTTACCGACCTCGGAAGGATGGAAGGCTGAGTCAACCTTGAGCCGGCTACCTGAACCCGGCTTCCGCCAGTATCAAACTCAGGTTGTGAGCAGAGCTTGGGCTGCAGCTTACCACTCTGCCACAGGGCTCCTATCCTTACCCTATTGCATAGTTTATTGTCTGTCCCAACCAACGTTCATATTGTCTTATACTATATAATCGGCCATGAGAAAGGCAGACTATAAATAATGTAAATAAATAAACCAATAAATATATCACCTAAAACACAATGGGCTTTACCCAAAGTACTGCCAGTGGAGTAAAGCTGGCAGGGCAGAGCTTCCCTACCTCCTAATATAGCTCACTGAGCCCCTGAAATTCTGCTACTAGGTGGGCCAAAGAAACTTCACTTCAGCGACAGTATGAGGGCAATGCAGTAGTGTGCGAGGAGGGGAGAAATTAAAAAAAAATTACCTTCCTCTCTACCAATGGAAGAGCCATCCATCCATGGAAATACAGCAAGTCATCAACTGTTGACCAAGTGATTGCTAAGATGTCAAATGTGTAAACACTGACTTGAGGCAAAAGTGGCGAGTAAAAACCACCTTTCACTGAACTACATATTATACAAATGGACTTTTATTATAAAAGAACAGTTAATTTGTTCATCAGCAAGGTCATTAAAAGGATACTTTTATTGAAAATGGCCGATGTCAACAAGCATGACTAGGTGTTGCATTTGGACCTGATTGAAATCCCAGTGCATCGATGAACATACATATTGACTTGATGACAAGAAACCTTATTCCACCTATAAGTAGAATAGCAGATAAACATGGTAATCTATGGATATATATATACTAGCAACAAAGCCCGTTGTGGGGAAAAATACAACGGGCTCTAGAAAGGGGAGGGTGGGCAGGCAGGCATTCGCTCCTCCTCCATCACTGATTTTAGCTGGTGAAGGAGGGGGGGTGGGCATTGTCATCTGCTCCACGCCTGATCTGCCTGATCTCGGCCATGTGAAGGGTGGTGGGCTTTGCTACCTGCTCCATGCTTGAAACATGCTGAGTAAAGGGGGGATATTGCCTCCTGTTCTGTGCCTGACTGCAGCTGGGTGAATGGGGGCAGGCATTCCCACCTGCTCTGAACCTGATCCCACCTGAGTGAAGGGGGGTGGGCATTGCCACCTGCTCCACGCTGAGTGAAGGGAGGAACAGGCATTGCCTCCTGCTCCATGACTAATCCTGATAGGTAAAGGTGGGCAGCAGGTTTAACTACCTGCTCTGTTCCTGATGCCAGCAGGGTGAAGGGGGTGGGCATTGGCAAATGCTCTGCTCCTAATAATATCAGCTGGGTTAAGCTTGGGGGGTGGCATCGCCACCTTCTCTGCTCTTAATAACAGCTGTGTTAAGGAGGGAGGGGAAATTCCACCTGCTCTGCTCCTAATACCAGCTGGGTTAAGGCAGGGCGAGCGCATTGCCTCCTGCTCCACTCCTAATACAAGATGGGTTAAGGTGGGAGCAGGCATTGCCACCTGTTCCACTCCTAATACCTGCTGGGTTAAGGAAGTGGATGGGCAAAGCCACCTGCTCTACTTCTGATCCCAGCTGGGTGAAGGGGGTGGGCATTGCCAAGTGTTCTGCTCCTAATACCAGCTGGGTTAAGGTCAGAGGTGGCATTGCCACCTGCTCTGCTCCTAATAACAGCTGTGTTAAGGTGGGAGGGGAAATTCCACCTGCTCCGCTCCCAATACCAGCTGGGTTAAGGCGGGAGTGGACATTGCCAACTGCTCCACTTCTGATACCAGCCAGGGGAAAGGGGGCGGAAATTGCAATCTGATCTGCTCCTGATCCCAGCTGGGTGAAGTGGGGTGGGTATTCTCACTTGCTCGGCTCCTGATCCCAGCTGAGTTATGTTGGTGGGTTGGCATGGCCACCTGCTGTGCTTCTAATCCCAGCTGGGTGACTAGGGGTGGGAATTGGAAAGTGCTCTGCTCCTAATGCCAGCTGGATTAAGTTTGGGGGTGGCATTGCCACCTACTCCACTCCTAATACCAGCTAGGTTAAGGCAGGGGTGGGCATTGCCAACTGTTCTGCTCCTAATAACAGCTGGATTAAGGCAAGGAGAGGGTATTGCCACTTACTCCATTCCTAATACCGGCTAGGTTGAGGTAGGGGGTGGGCATTGCCACCTCTTCTGCTCCTTATACCAGCTGGGTTAAGGTGGAGGTGGGCATTGCCACCTGCTCCGCCACTAATATCAGATCGGTTAAGGCAGGGGGAAGGCATTGCCTCCTGCTCGGCACCTTATCCCAGCTGGCTGAAAGGGGAGTGGGCATTGCCACCTGCTACGCTCCTAATACTTGCTGAATTAAGGCAGGGGGTGGGCATTGTCTCTTTCTCCGCTCCTAAAACCAGCTGGGTTAAGACAGGGGGTGGACATTGCCATCTGCTCTGCTCATATTGCCAGGTTGGTTAATGCAGGGGGTGGGCATTGCCACCTGCTCTGCTCCTAATACCAGCTGGGTTAAAGTGGGGGGGGCAGGCATTGCCAACTGCTCTGCTCCTGATCCCAACTGGTTCAAAGGGGGGTGGTCATTGCCACCTGTTCCACTGCTAATACAAGCTGGGTTAAAACAGAGGTTAGGCAATGCCACCTGCTGTGCTCCTAATACCAACTGGGTTAAGGCAACAGGTGGGCATTGCCACCTCTTCCGCTCCTTATACCAGCTGGGTTAGGTTCGAGGTGTTGGCATTGCCACCTGCTCTACCACTAATACCAGCTTTGTTAAGGCAGGGGACAGGCATTGCCACCTGCTCCGCTCCTAATACCAACTGGGTTAGGGCAGGGGGTGGGCATTGTCACCTTCTTTGTTCCTAATGCCAGCTGTGTTAAGGTGTGCAGAGGGCATTACCACCTGCTCCTCTCCTAATTCCAACTTGGTTAAGGTGGGGGTGTGTGGGCATTGCCACCTTCTCCGCTCCTAATACCAGCTGTGTTAAGGTGGGGTGGGCATTGCCACCTTTTTCGCTCCTAATACCAGCTGGGTGAAGGCAGGGGGGTCAGCATTTCCTCCTGCTCCACTCCTAATATCAGCTGGGTGGAAGCGGGAGGTGGACATTGCCACCTGCTCTCATCCTGCTCCCAGCCTGGGCTTCCCACCATGGCACATTTTCTGGAGAAACATGGTTCCTTGCCTAGGCTTCCCTCCATGTCAGCACCCTCTGGTGGTGCACCAGGGTATAAAGTGAGTTGTCTGGAACATGCTTACTCAATTATATAGTAAGATGAGACAGAACAATGTCAACTCTCTTTAGACATAAACATCTCACATTGGTCAAATGGGTATGTGTTCAATCATGTGAAAATCTAGGATCACCACCACCTGGGTCTGAAGTGATGTACCACAGAGACATTTTTACAATCTCATCCACTGCTTGTGCAGAGCAGGGCTAAATATGAAGGAGTTGTGATTGGGAGGGTACCTTTCAGTTTTAATTTCCTAACCCTTTGGCCACACTATCAGCATGAAATGAATGAGTCCTTATGGATGTCTGCACACTGCGATGTTTTCTACTGCCCCCATTTTCTCTTAAAGATGAAACACTTATTTATACCCTGGTATTTTGGTTTGCACAAGCACTAGGATAGACAAACACCGTGACCAAAGGATAAAAAGAAACACATATTTTTAAAATATGCTTTATTAAATAATTACATATTTAAAAGACTGATATGAATGTTTAACTGGAAATCTGTTTTGCAGAGAACCCACCTGTTTCTCAGCTGGCCCTATCAGGTTCCTCTTCCCTCAGCATCCATATTTATTTCAGTTCTTCCATTACTGTTTTCTTCTTCCTCTTTTTCTTTTGCCTCCACCAACAACAGCTACATCTTCCACTTTACGCTGCTTGGTTGACTCACCAACTGACTCCAGCTCTCTCTTCTCTCACTCCCCCAGATTATGTTGAGGCTGGCCTTCTATCCTCTGCAGCCAGACTGTTCAAATAATTAAAGCTCACTATTTCTCAGCTCCTCATTTCATTGGTTTTGAAGGCAAATAAAAGTGGTTACATCATCCACTACCTGATCCATCATAACCTTGACTGATCCGAAGTGACATATTTTGAATCCTTCTGTGCCACATAAATATGAGAAAAACTC
Organism: Eublepharis macularius; assembly: GCF_028583425.1. Taxonomy (NCBI): domain Eukaryota; kingdom Metazoa; phylum Chordata; class Lepidosauria; order Squamata; family Eublepharidae; genus Eublepharis; species Eublepharis macularius. Next base: position 29,290,652 of record NC_072792.1, on the reverse strand, counting down.
AGTGAAACCCTCAGAGAGAAAACCATTCCCTTGGCAACAGTCACTAGGTATCAATTCTACTGCTTGGGAGGCTGCTCAAACTTGGTAGCTTTACTTCCCTCACACACACAAATCAACTCACATGAACTTCATAACGTTGCAATATCCTACAACAAGGGCTATTTTTGTTACTGCTTCTTTTTCTTTTCCAAAATGCTTCATGTCTTGCCTGGACAACACATCTACAATAAAGTTTTGTCTGTCTGAAAGTTGTTCAGATTTAAAACTAAATTCTTGTAAAATGCAAGGCCAACATTATCATTTGGCTTTACACATAGCCAATTTCTTTACAATTTCTGGCTATAAAATATTACTTTTAAAATAAAGAACCATTATCTTATAATTACAGAGAAAGAGAGAGAGAGAAAGAGAGATGTGTGTGAAGAAAGATCATTTGTGTGATGGCAAAATATCTAAAACATTGATTGTTTCTAAATTCTCCCCAACCCATCCTGTAGTTCTACTGCTCAAGTGCACTGGCTAATTTTCTAAGATTTACCTTGATAGAATGAACACATCATTTGGCCCATGAATTAATATGATAATAATAGCTTTTCTGGCTTTCTTTCAATACCAAAGAACATGGAGCTCTTTGCTTCCATAAGTGTTTTCCAGAGCATTCCCCTTTCCCTCTTATTTTGCCATTGCTTCCACCTGACGATGCGGCAGACTGATACCTGAAGGGTTAAGTCACTCACTCGAAAGATGAGGCAGTGAGGCACTGCTGTGTTCAATTAAGATTTATGGAGAGTGCTGTTAATGGGCAGCAGTCAAGGACAATGGGAGGCTGTATTTGGAAATGAAGTAGACAGAGAAAATAGGGTCACGTTGAAGGTGCCTTACATCTCAAATGATGGAATAAAGATATGTGTGGGGGAATTGAATGCAATTTAAAAATGTGTTTATTGCCAGTACAAGGTGTTGCTTCCCCACCCCAAACATCTACTTACATCTTTTATAATTTTTTGATTTTTTAAAAAAAATCTTCTTTATTTACTGAATTTCTGAGTGATTAAAGACAGGATGCCCGACTGTAGTACTCTCTGGGGCAACAGTATTCTCCAGACATGAACTCTGGTGCCAGAACAAGCTGAGCTTTCAGGTTCTGTAATGAAGTTTGTGCGTTGGGGGTAGAGGCAGGGAAACTGGTGCCAGAACAAGCCAGGCTCTCAGGTTCTCTAATGAAGTTGGCATCATCAGCAACGTGAGATACAAAATCATTCACTGGGGTGATTAATGTGCTTCTGAAAAGTCCCCCTTTCCCCCACCAGTGACAGATTGGCAGCAAAATGCTAGTACAGATGTAGCGCTGTTTTTCATTTCTTGTGACATTGTAAGCAAGCATATTGAGCCCAAGCTTAAATTTTGGCGAGGTCAGATAGAGTTGCTCTGGAGCTTTGGATCTGTCACCAATGGATTGATGGAGACCATCATCTCCCATGGTGGTCAAGTGGAGAAGTCAACTGGCATTGTTATGGAAAGTTGTCGGAATTATTTGGACAATTTATAAAAGCTGTTTTCTCTCGATGAGCACAGCACATGGTAGAGGAGAGATTCCACTACATAGACTAGCTCGATGACAGCAGAATTGGACACATGAAGCTGACTTTTGTTGACCAAGGTCAAGGTCAGTATTGTCATTTATGACTAGCAGAACTTGTAGGAGTGAGATGCAGTTGTACAACATATCCCATTTTAAAATGTCTTGGCTGCTATGGCTGTTCCTGGTCTCTGTATGAGGCAAACAGTGATGACATCTTCATAGTAAATAAATAGTTTCAACACTTGGCTACTCAATGGACTGCAAGCTTTTTTTTTAAAAAAAATGACTGCTTTCAGACAGTTCATTTACATTAAGTGTTGTGTCCCAGCTTTCTTCCATCATAATTCAGCAAGAAGGCAGCAGGCCCATGTGATGCACGTACAGCGTTTGACATTCATCGCAGCATTCTTTTGTCAACGGCTGTGCACATATTCACAGCAAAGCTAAAGACTAAAGCGAGGTGTGCTGGAAATCTGTAATCATTTTACACACTCTCTAGTTGCTTCACCTGTTCAAGTAAAGGATGTCAAACTTCCAGCCAAGCTGCAGTGGGAAAACAACTTGCTACATCAGCAGGAATGCAGTTTCGAAGCTCCCAGGAGGACTTGCTAATTTTATCTCGAGCAACCTGAGACAGTGCGGATTTCTGCATATGTTAAAACATTTAGGCAAAGCAGATGTTGGAGTGACCCCCTGCTTATTAAATCAAATGTACTGTATACTGTGAGAGCAGCAGACTGCCGTTTTGGTTACAGCAATGTTTTTTTTTTCATTTCTGCATAGCACTGAGTCTAGTTCCAGGGAAGCTAAGATGGAATGTGTTTGAGAGGACTTAGCATCTTTTTAGAGCTACTGTCTGTCTCAGCCACAACATGGTGCAAAGACAGCTTCATTTATGATCCTTCTCCATATCAGTACATATAGCCTTTTTCTATGATGTCCTACAAGCAGCAATAAACTAGAAATGGGCCCACCTCTTATTGCCACCCTAGTCAGAATAATGAGACAGACACAAGGCTTGGAACTAAAGGGCCACTTTATTAAACATAACATCAACCATTAATATGGCAAGGGCCAACTAGCGGTACTGGTCAAGCCACGGGGTCACCCCTGGACCTCCGCCTTGACCTGTCTGGGTGAGCCCCGAAGCCCCAGGTGCTGAGACCCAACTGGACAGCAAATTGGATCCCTGGCCAGCAGTGAGGGAAGGACTTGCACACACGGTTCCCCAAGGCAGTCTACCCACGCAGCATGACAGCCATCACAAGCAGTACCATCCGCTCCTGGCAGACCCCTCTTCCCCATCAGTGGAGAAGCGCCTAGCGTACTCACCAGCCCACTTCCTAATCCCAAACTGTATCCTGCCAATGACCATCCTAAGGTGGCTCCACCTTGCCAATTAACTCAAACCTCTGCAAGCAGTACAAGGTAGGCAAAAAAACCACCTCTTCCCCATGCCAATTAGGGAAAAGGGAGAAAAAATTCCTACCTGGCTCTGTCAACAGCAGCCGGCTAGTCCTGCACTACTACAGGGTGAGGTGGGTGAGCCGAGTATGCAGAGCAACTGCCAGCTGGCTGGGCGGAGTTGCCTCATAAGACTCCTTTCTCCATCCCTCCAGCCTGAGACCCAGACACCATGGAGATGCTCTGTCTCCTTCTCCTTCCAAGAAGCCAATGAGCGGCCCCCAGCCTTATCAGTGGAAGCTGCTGGCTGGGAGGGCCGTATTGTTTTCCTCAACATATTTGATTATAGTCATGAAATACAATGGCCCAGAACAGCATAGAAAAAGCAACCCAAAATACTGTGAATGAGTATAAAGCAGCCACTCACTGTGAAATCCTAAGCAGAGTTACTCCAGTCTAAGCCCAGTGATTTCAATTGGCTTAGACTGGAATAACCCTGCTAAGGATTTCACTGTATAGCACACAAACTTCAAACAGAAGACCAGACACTTTTTGACAGCAGTCTTTATCAGTGATCAATGGAATAATTGTAGTAATTTTTTGTAAGCTTAAATTTGGTTGTCAAAATATGCGTGATCTGCTCGAAGCTTGTGCAATTAGTGATTGTTTTATACATATTTTCAGTATTTTAGGCTACTTTTAGTTTACTTTTGTATATACATTAAACTATATATTTTTTATCTAGACTGTTTTATGTATTAGTTACTTTCAATCCCATTGGCCTTGTGGGTCTTTTCATATCTGGTGTATTACATACTTTTATTATTTAGCCTCAATCATTTTTGTTTATCTGCTTTTTGAGCTGCTTGTGTGTTTCAGTCCCCAACCCCACCTTACCGTTATTCAGGCATGACAAAAATGGATTCTGCCAACATGTAATTTGGCAGCAAGAAGTAGCTGTGGGGGGAAAGAAGGCAGATATGCTGCCAGGGCTGTGGCATTGGGGAAGATTTTATTTAAAGCTTTGCCCCCCTCCCCACCATTTCTCCGATCAAAAAGTGATCACACCAGCTGCATTAAGCCCCAGTAGAGAAAAAAGACAATCACACTATGGGTTCCTGTCTCCCCTTCACACTTGGCTTAGTACAGCCCAGGGGCTCCTTTATTAATTAAAGAATTCATATGATACAGAAGGTGAAATCTCAAAACTAAGACCCAATTTTCAAAGGTTTATGCTAAGCATGGAGTGGTGGAATAGTATTGGATAGTCCAATCTTGTCACATCTCAGAAGTTCCTCAGGGTCGGTTCTTGGATGGGAGACCACCAAGGAAGACTGGAGTTGCTCTGCAGAGGAAAGCAATGGCAAACTACCGCTGCTCCTTACTTGCCTTGAAAGCCCCTTTCTGGGTTTGCCACGAATTGGTTATGACTTGACAGCACACTCACATATTCTAAGCATGTACAAATTGACAATTGAGGAGGACTGGAGGAGGTGACTACAGAACTTAGAAACAAAATAAAATTACAGTTTCTAACTAAATCAAAATGTACAAGAATTATCTAGTTGTCACACTGCCTTGTGAGGTGGGTAACCAATCCAAGGTTCATTGCCGGAAGCTGACAAGGGTTCCTTTCTTGCAGGTCCATATGTCGGGGGAGGAGGGGATTGATCTTTGACCAATCAGAGAATGGGGGAGGGCTTTTGCAAACATTCCCTCCAAAAAGGTCCAAGTCAATGAAGTATTTCCCTGGGACCATGAATACTTTGCACTTAGCACTTCGGAGAATATGTGTGCATGCTGAGAAAGGCGAACAGTGTACAAGCAGCAGGCTGGCTATGAAGGTCATTTAAGCTGTATGTACCACACGTGTCACACGCAGAAGAATGACCTTGCAAAGAGTCATCGAGTAAATGCCATCCCACCCACCCCTAGCCTCCAAACTGTGCTTTTTATCACTGTTTCATGGAAGATGGGAGGTTTGTGGAAGTAAATTAAGAGCCAGTTTGGTGTGGTGGCTAAGAGCAGCGAGAATATAATCTGGAGGATTGGGTTTGATTCCCCACTCCTCCACTTGAAGCCAGCTGGATGACCTTGGGTCAGTCACAGCTCTCTCAGAGCTCTCAGACCCACCTACCTCACAGGGTGATTGTGGTGAAGATAATAACACTTTGCAAACTGCTCTGAGTGGGTGTTAAGTTGTCCTGACAGGTGGTATATAAATTGATCGTTTTTGTTTTTGTTGGTGTTTTCGGTTTTTTGTTTTTGTTAAAATGCCAGCAGCCCTCAGCCTCCACCTTGGCTGATCCAGGTCCCACGAGTGTTGTGCCTCAGTACTCCCCCATTGTGGTGGCTCTGATAGTGAGATCAAGAACCTCTGAGCCAAATGTTACAGATTTGTTTGTTTACTTTTATTGATATAGTTGCCAAATTTATGCAAGTAGCTTCTCACCAGGGCCATTGCTGCTTAGTGTGAGGGAATTTGGGGGAGCCTCCTGTATACGAGTTAAAATCCATTGATCTAGATTACTTAATGCTTGTAGATGAATCTTTTCTTCACCCTTTCTGTTTAACTTTCTTATTCCTACAATCTTACTATATAATTGAGTAAGCGTGTTTCTAACAACTCACTTTATACCCTGGTACACCACCAGAGGGCACTGACATGGAGGGAAGCCTAGGCAAGGAACCATGTCCCTCCAGAAAACATGCCATGGTAGAAAGCCCAGGCTGGGAGCAGGTGGCAATGCCCAACTGCCACCTCCACCCAGCTGATATTAGGAGTGGAGCAGATGGCAATGCCCACCCCCTGCCTTCACAGAGCTGGTATTAGGAGCGAAAAACATGGCAATGCCCACCTCCACCTTAACACTGCTGGTATTAGGAGCATAGCAAGTGGCAATGCCCCCCCCCACACACACTTTAACCCAGTTGGTATTAGGAGAGGAGTAGGTGGCAATGCCCACTCCCACTTCACCCGGCCAGGATTTACAACAATCACCCTGTGAGGTGGGTGGGGATGAGAGAGCTCTAAAAGAGCTGTGACTGACCTAAGGTCACCCAGCTGGCTTCAAGTGAAGGAGTGGGGAATCAAACCTGTCTCTCCATATTAGAGTCTTGCCACTCTTAACCACTACACGAAACTGGCTCTCAATTTACTTTAAAAAAACTCCCACTCTCCCCTGCAACAATGATAAAAACATCGTTTGGAGCCTGGGGGGTTGGGTAGGATGGCATTTATTTGATGGCCCTTTGCAGGGTCATTCTTCTGTGTGTGACACTTGCGGTACACACAGCCAAAATGACCTCCATAGACAGCCTGCTGCTTGTACACCATGCCCCTTTCTCAGCATGCACATACATTCTCCAAAATGCTAAGTACAAAGCACTCATGGTCCCAGAGAAATATTTCATTGACCTGGACCTTTTTGGAGGAAGTGGTAATGGTAATGCTCACCCTCACTGCTGAGGGGCAGCATTCTGGTGTGCAATCATTAATGCTCTATAGTAACGAGGAACTGTTAGGTATTTGATATAGACTTGAATAGTTGAAGCTGGAAGGATGCCGAAGAACTGGGTGGAGCATACTCTCTGAGCTCATATAACTGAGTTTGAGTAATCTAGGTCTTTTATGCATTTCTTGAAGGTAAGTAGAGATTCACTTTCCTCAAGTTATCATTTGCTAGGCCAAGACTAAATAGTTTCTTATCTATTTCTTGCACTCAATGGGAATAGAATTGATCTTGATTTAGTTCATAAAGGAAACTGTCCTCCTTTGCGGAGAAAAAGACCTTTAGTCTATGTTTGAATGCATATAGCCATGCTTTGGCTTTGATAGAGCCCTGGCTCAATTCTAACACTATCCCAGCTATACATTAGAAGTCAGATTCATTGCAAAACCTAAGCCTCACTAAACAGCCCAGAAAGATAGATCAAAAGCTCTAAAAGTCACTAATCGTTCCAGAAGCAGCAACTGAGATGCAGTTTGCATGCTTATTGCCTTGTGTATGTCATCAACCAGGGCAACCAAGTTTGAGCCCAGTAGCATTTTCAAGACCAACAGGATTTCCCAGGATATAAGCTTTTGCAAGTCAAAGATCACTTTGTTAATTACCAGGGCATCCAAGGTGATCACAGTCCTACAAATAGATTCAAAAACAGACTGCAAATAGTACAGAAAATTCTGACTCATGCAGATACACTTGGAATTGAATTTTCACAGAGGACTTTTCTTAAAGAAGATGAATTTGAGATTACCCAATCACTGTCCAAATGGCTGAATTCTTTAAGAATGGTCTACAAACTGTGTCCTTCAGGGCCCTGGAAATCTAGCCCTGTCTCCAATACATGTAGATGATCAAGTATTCAGATTTTTAAACATATATGCTGCTTTGCAGAAGCAGAAGTAGCAGACAGGCCACTGTTTGACAGAAAGCGAAATGACACAGATCATTCTATCAGTATTCAATTTGTTTCTTAGTACTATACAAAGGTAGGAGAATCAAGACTAATTTTGTGGATTAAAAAATGGACTCCTCAGGGCCAAGCTACACATGACGAAAGACACTTGCCTGGCAAGTGGATTGAGTGGAGGGCAAGTGAACAGGGAGAAATACACTTGCCATTCAAGTGTCATTCGTCATGTGTAGCTTGGCCCTCAGTTACAATATGTCTGAAGACACCCTCACATAGTTAATGCAGTATCTCGAAGAGAAAGGAAAAGATTGTAAGAGATCTTACAATCTGAGAGATCTCTGTCTTTTGGTGCTACACCTCTGAAGATGCCAGCCACAGCTGCTGGCGAAAAGTCAGGAACTACAATGCCAAGACCACGGCAATACAGCCCGGAAAACCCACAACAACCATCGTTCTCCGGCCGTGAAAGCCTTCGACAATACGAAAAGATTGTACTTTGAAGAAAAGATTTCGCTTTGCTGTGACAGAATACAAAGCCACCAGCTACCTTAAATCAAGGTAAAACTGCAAGGAAAAATTGTTGGAGAGGAATGCTGAGAACTTTGACTATACACCTTTAAGTAGATAGGCATTGGAAAGGATTTCAGACACTGGGAATCAAAGTTGTTGTGCCGTTTGATTGTGTCTGATGAATGATAAGGTTTATAAATGGTTATCAGAAGCTGCAGAAAAGATGTCCTGTGGGTTGTGAATAAGAAAAAGAATGTTAGTATCTGGACTTGGAATGAAAGAGCAAGGAAGCTGCTCAAACATATGGTGTCTCAAAACAGATTTTTGTTCCAATGTGAAACTCTTTGAGCAGGCTGTTCTCTTAATTTGGGAGTTTTTTGGCAGGGGAAACTGTTGATGGAGATTGACATGGATTTTATCTTTTTCACTGTGCAGGTATCTGGTGGTCTGGTAGAAGGTCTGGAAATCCAGGCTGGGAAATAGTAAAATTGTTATCTGCTGCAGACTGGCTACAAAATTGTTTCCTACCCTCAAAGAGAATGTGGCCTATGTTACTACTAGACGTTGATGGATCCCATAATATTACAAAAGACACTAGGGCCGATTCCAGACGGCCCCCTGCCTCGAGAAACATCGCGCGTTGTCACGCAGAAAACGCGATATTTCGCGTTTTCTGTGCGACGACGCACGACGTTTCGCGAGGCAGGGGGCCGTCTGGAATCGGCCTAGGAATTTTGAGTGCTTGAGTTGTTGTGACTCTGTTGAATGCCAGGCTCTCAGAGGAAAGTGACAGACTTTGTTCCCCAATTCCCGCCCCTCCCCCCACTCAAACAAAATCTCAGCTGTATGGTTTACTTTAAAGCTGGACAACCTGAAAAGGCTTGGTGGAAATCTTGAGCCAAATCTGACAATGCACGCTGTACAACTCAATATAAAACCTATAGGAGTGGTGGCAAAGAAAGGTTACCATACTGAGAGTATGAGTGAGGACCTCCAGGTCTGGTGGGACTTTTTGGGGTCCTTTAACGGGGTAACATTCTGGAGGAAGGATTTGTTGCTCAAAGCCGAGCTTCAGGTTACTTTCGATGCATCAAGTGCCTTGGGTTTCGAAGTGTACTTTAGGGGGCACTGGTGTTCGGCCTGCTGGCTGGCTGACTGGATTGAGCAGGGATTGTCCAGGGACTTGATGTTTTTGGAATTTTTCCCCTTGCTGGTGGCAGTTTGGCTGTGGGGTGAGGAGCTGGCAAACCACATGGTACACTTCTGGTGCGATAACAAGGCGGTGGTGCATGTGGTCAACTCCTTGACTTCGAAATCGCCTAGGGTTATGCGGTTGGTGAGGGCTTTTACCCTCAAATGCCTACAGCTGAATATTTTGTTTAGAGCCAGACATGTTCCAGGGATGAGTAACAGTGTGGCAGACAGTTTGTCACGCCAACAGATGGAATGGTTTCGGCTCCTTGCCCCAGAGGCCAATTGTTTGCCAGCACAGATGCCCAGCGAGCTTTGGCAGCTTGGAAGGTGGAAGCAAACCGGGCGATCCAGGCAGCCATAGCCCCTAGTACCCAGAGGGTATATGATCATGCGGTAGGGCAGTTTATTGAGTTTAGGAGGACGGTGGGTCTTCAGGAAGTTTGGCCCATTCCACCGGAGCACCTGATGCATTTCTGCGTGGTGCAGCGTGGACGTGGCCTCTCTGTCAAGTCCATTAGAGGTGAGTTGGCAGCTCTTGCTTTTGTCAGCAAGGCTCATGGCCTCACTGAAGCCACTGGGGACTTTCGGGTACGGAAAATGCTTGAGGGCTGGTCCAGGGAAGTGGGGGCTCCTAGGGATCAGTGGCAGCCCATTTCCCTCCTCTGTCCTGAAGGGGTTGGGGGCCATTTGGCCTAAAGTCTGTTCCTTGCCCTATGAGCAGAGGTTATTTTATGCAGCGGCTTTAGTGGCCTTTTTCGGGGCATTGCGTGTTAGCAAGCTAGTGGTGCAGGCTCGTAAGGACACAACCGGCAGGGCCTTGTTGGCCAAGGACATTAAGTTTGTAGGGGACAAGGTGTCCATTAAGATCCAGTGCTCTAAAATGGACCAGAGGCAGCTGGGAGCCACCCTGGTTTTGGGCCCCTGTTCTGACTGGGAGCTCTGCCCAGTGCAGGCCCTTAGGGATTATATTGAGCTGTGGGGTGATGCCCAAGGAGCCTTGTTTCAACATGTTGATGGGGCTCCATTGACCCGTTATCAGTTTGGGGCAGTTACAGAAAGGGCCCTTGGCAGGCTTTGGCTATGGGGGGGTCAAATTCGGCACCCATTCCTTTCGGATTGGGGCGGCCTCTATGGCCGCAGTGATGGGTTATCCTCAGCGGGCGATACAACGGGTGGGCAGGTGGTGGTCTGGTGCATTTCGATCTTACATCCGCCCTTTGTCTCATTGTTGACAGCCATTGCTAACTGCTCTTTCTTAGGTGCGGTGCCTGACCCTGTGAAGCACAGGATCGTGATTTGTGGACACAGCATGGTGTTCTGGGCTGCCCACCAAGCCAGACGGACTCCAATTGGATCCCAGTTGGGGCTTAGTGCTGTGGCCACGGTCGAGTGGCTAGGCCGGCGCGGCCTTCGGTGGCCGGCTTTGTTACCACTCCTGTTTGGGGGGTGGAAGGGTCCGCCCCTGCATATCTTGGTCATATACCTGGGTGGAAATGACCTTGGTTTAGTGCAGGGAAAGGCCCTGTCACTGCAGGCTACTGTGGACCTATGTAAAATAAGCAGCCGTTGGCCGGGCATGCTTATATTTTGGTCCAAAATATTACAGCGCTGGCTGTGGCATGAGGCCTTTGACCCGCGGGCTATAGAAGGGGCTCATTGCAAGGCCAACTGGTCAATGGAGAAACCTTTGGGGGATGGCCTGGGGATCTATTTGCTGCACCCTAGGATTAAGGCCAAATTTGCCCATCTCTACCGGGATGATGGCTTACATTTATTGCCAGAGGGCAATGAGATTTTCCTGGACGACCGACGGCAAGGGCTGAGGTTGGCCTTAAGCCACCCGTGGGGCATCAGGGCCTAAGCAGAGGTTTGGCCCTGTTGGTGGCAGGAGATTCTTGGGGAATAGGGAGCGGGCTGGTGAGCACCCACTGGCATTTCCCCCATACGTGGGGGAACAGGGTCTGCCATCAGTGCAGTATGCTTGTGACGGCTACCACAGCACAGGCAGATGCCTGCGGGGATCCCCAGGAACAAGTCCTTCCCTCATGCTGTACTGCTGGGGCATTAGGAGCTTGATGGGGGGATCCGTTAGCCTGGCTGGCCGGGTTGCAGCCATTCTACGGATGTCCTACACCCGGGCCTTGGGGGCTCACCCAGACAGGCCAAGGTGGTGGTCAGGTGTGACCCCATGGCTTGATCTGTACCGCACAGTTGGCCCTTGCCGTAGTTATAGTTATGATATGTTATTGTTATATTAATAAACGGCCATTTATCTTCAAGCCTGTGTCTGTCTCTTATTCCGGCTAAGTTGGCAATTGGAAATTGACAGGTTCTAGGAATGAGTCCCATAAATTGAGAGATTTGACATTTAGCAGTGATGTTTTGGTGCATCTATTTGCAGATGAAATCACTCTGAAATTGATGATAATGTATCAGTTAACAGGTCTTCCACCTGGACTGTAGCTCATGCAGTCTGGTAGGTATTGAAGGTATTCAGATAACTTCAGCTTGTTCTCTCTGAACGATGTCAACAGAGTCCTAGAGAGAGTGAAAGCTACTACTTGAAGTTCAAAATACAATAGGATTCATCTGGTGGATCACAATCCTATTGAATGTGGCTTGCAAGAGCTGTGATGTAACCATCATTTGGTGAGAGAAGAAAGAAAGAAGAGAGAAAAACTGCTCTAATAAACAGACACTGTAAAAAACAAGAAAAATTTGATTTACTTTTGGGGGTTGGGGCTATTGGTTCCAACTTGGAAAGACTGCAGAAAATGGTTATAAAATATTTTCAATCCATTCCTCCAACTATTAAGAAGAAGTTTAATAAGGATCATGGATTCCAACTCTTGCCTAATTTGGTTGTGCTTAATAATTCAGCCTGCAATTCTCTCTCTCTCATCAGATTTGCATAATATCTCCTGTCTTTCAACTTCTTTTAACAGCAGTGGGGTGGGGGGGGGATAGGCTAAGGATCATCACACTGGAAAAGAGTTAATCCCTCTAACCATGCTATTTTTCTGAAAAAATGTGCCTTCTCCAGCAAACCATTTGCTTTTCTCTATCAAGGCAAATAATAGTTTGTTAAAACTGTACATAAGGGAAGTGTTAAGGAAAAGAGTGCCTTTACATTGGGAAATGATGCATAGTGAAAGAGTTACCCTCTCCCCCAGTTCTAATCAAATTCTAATAAAAATCTAATTTAATAAAGAGCCAGTGTGGTTTAAGGGTTATGGTACTGGGCCAGGATCTGGGAGGACCAGGTTTGAATCCCCTCTCTCTGCCGTGAAAGCTCAATGGGTGACTTTGGGCCAGTCACAAACTCTCAGCCTAACCGACCTCACAGGGTTGCTATGAGGATAAAATGGAGAACACGAGAATTTTGTAAGCTGCCTTGGGTCCCCATTGGAGAGGGGGAAAGGGTATAAATGAAATAAAATCAAATTAATTAATCATCTCTCCTCCCTCCACATTCTTCCATTAAAATAAATTTAAAGAGGTACATCTCCAGTATCTTGATGTATTAGTTTAACATTCAGTGTATAGTGAATTATTTCTTTCATTTCTTTTCAAATGCATGAATGTCACTTAACTGAATTTGTGACTGTCTATATCTAAATGTTTTGTAATTTTCAGCATGAAACCAGCTCAATATTTCCCACTGACAATGCTTCATTATTTCCCCCCACAAAATAATATGTGCCTTTAGAGGTTACAAATTCCTTTTAATCTTTAACACAATTCTGTAACATTATGAGGTACTAAACTTTATCCTTTTTCTACTGTTTGAATAATGCTGTCCCTAAAAACCCAGCTAGTTGTGAGAATTCTGAAACTAAAAGTAATAAACTGAGGAAAAGGAAATGAAAATCATGTCGAATAATGAAAGTTACCTTTCACAATATTGGGTGCACTGTCTGACTATTTCTTATTCAAATAAAAAGAAACGTTCTGACAAGAGAAGTGAAATTAAAACCTAAGCTTACACAACTAGTAAAATATAGAAAAGCTGGCAAATAGACTTGAACAAATTTAATGAGTCTCTTTTATTTACATACATTTTATTTTTAAAAGCCCCATAAAGTGAAGAAAATATGAGGGTTTTTTTTTAGGCTGATAGAACATACAAGAAATCAAAGAAAAATTCCAACTTGTAAGTGGAACTGATTTTCTTTTTGTGAGAAGATTATTTCCCTGATTTTTGTTGGGAGGGATAAGTATTTGTACAATGTTTGGAGTGGGGAAGTATCAGAAATGTTGAACACCTGGCAGTAGACAACAGAAAAATATACTGATTTTGAGAGAACTAGAACAGTGCTATATAAATAGAGAAGGGATCGTATTTGCAGAGTAAGTGAAGATTGTGGGGGCATTTGTGGACCCAGCCTTTCTCTTTGACAGGTAGGTTTGGGGAGCGCCCAAGGACACCTTCTATCAGCTGCATTTGGTTCACACCGTCTCTCATTTCTTAGGCTTAACCGATCTGGCCATGTTGATCCATGCTTTTGTAATCTCATGGTTGGATTACTGTAAATTACACTTTGTTGGGCTGCCTTTGAATACAATCCAGAAACTGCAGTGGTTTAGAATTTGGCTCCCTTGCTACTATCAGGGGTTAATCATGGGACTATATCTTGTCCATGTTAAAACATCTGTCTCATCTGCTCATATGTTTCAGTATCTCACTCAAGATACTGCCTATGACCTTTAAAGCCATTTATGATAGCCATCGCTAAAGAATGTCTTTCCATTTATCCCTATGTGCCAAGTACAGTCTTCAGGCTACCAAATAATGGATGTTCCTCTACTATAGTAAAGAGTCCAGTAGCACCTTTAAGACAAACCAATTTTATTGTAGCATAAACTTTCAAGAACCTCAGTTCCCTTTGTCAGATGCATCCTCTTTAGGTAGCCCATCTAACATTAACCAGAGCCCGTGCCTTCTCTGTTGTAACTTTTTGTGGAATAGGCTCCCTGAAGAGGTGAGGAGGGACGCCGTCTGTAGTAGGGATGCTGCAAATATCTCTACACACATATTCTACTGTCAAACATACACTGTTCTAAGATGACCATCAGAAAATGAGCTGATCTGTTTGGTTTGTGCCAAGCAGCTGTGAAACCTGCTGAACTTGTTTGCTGTTTTCTCAAAACTGTGCATGCTCAAAGACATGGTGATTAAAACAGATCAGCAGCCATTAGCATCATTAAGGACTACTTTGATGAATACCAAAGGATTTTATTGAAAGACAGCATTTGTTGATGACTAATTTACATGACTGGAAAGTGATCTAATTGTTGGTTAAAACAATTGTCTGCTGAGCAGAGTAGTTACAGAGAAAGGATGAGGTGGGGGTGGTAGAACTCACTCAGGCCATATAAAAACGTGCAAGCTGCTGTAGCATAGTGGTCAAGTGGTTGGGCAGTGAATAAGGACTCTGCTAGTTTGACTCCTACAACTGCCATGAGCTCAGCAGGTGGCCTGGAGTAAGCTATTCCTCTCTCCCCCATCTCCCCAGTTGTATTGTAGGGATAATAATAACTCTGATTTTGTTCACAACTCTGACAGTGTCTCTACATGAGACAAATTACATGAGGACACTCAAGTGAAGGGAGATGCAATGTTAGCCAGGAAGCTGAGCTTTAAAAGACAAATCGGATGGCTTTGTCAATTTCACCTCACTAAAGCCAGCAGAGAGATCTCCTCAGAGGATTTGTCCATTTCCTCTTTACCTCCCTGAAGGCTCTGTCAATTTCACCTCCCCTTTGAGGAGGCAAAGAGGAAATAAACAAACCCTCTGAGAAGCAATCTTTTCTAGTTCTAGAGAGGTGAAACTGAAAGAGCCTTTTGATCTGTCTATCAGGGTGGCCCCTGCCATACTTTGGAGGGTTTGGAGGGGTTCACTGTCAGGCTACAGGCCTGATCTCCTGTCCCTTGCTTTTCTCTGCATGTCAGAGAAGCTGTGAGAAGGAATGTTATCAGAGGGAATGTTATCAACGTTACCAGGGAGACGCAGCCAGTTACCAGGGAGATGTGACCAGTGGGCCGAAGAAGACCATCCTAGTCAAAACAACAACTTTGTTTACTTTCACTTTACCTTCTTCAGCTAATTAGAACTTAGCTTAGAGCATAACTAAGGGGGAAGTAGAATGGGTTGGGCTTGAAGAGTTTAATGCTTAGCAGTGGGAGGGAATGTTTATTCCTGTTAATGAAATGTCTACTGTACTGAGCTCTTAGGTTATCAATAAATCTTTAATTCATGCATCCTTGGATTTGTGCAGTGAACTTACTTGAGATCTAAGCTGGCAGTCTCTGACACTGTCTTTTAAAACTCAGCTTCCCGGCTAACATTGCATCTCCCTTCACTTGAGCATCCTTGTGTAATTTGTCTCGTGTAGATAGACTGTGAGTTGGGCACTAATCTGTCTAGAAGAGCTGTATATAAGCACACTATTATTATTGTTGTTGTTGCTGCTGTTGTTGTTATTAAGTGTGAAAAACCAGTTGTCTTCACTGCACTGTTAGTAAGGAATACAGTGAAACAACCTGCCAAATGCCCTTGAACAAATCACTGAACTTATTTTTTTTAAAAAAAATTATACCTGGCTTTTCTCTCCAACGGGGCCCCAAAATGATTTACATCATTCTCCTCTTGTTCATTTTATCCACACAACAAACCTGAAACGTAGTGATGTTCAGAGTGTGTGTCCATGGAGAATGGCCTTCTCACCTCTGCCATCTCACTACAACCTCCAATATCCTCTGAAATGCTGTCCCAGAGAGATAGAAGACCCCAGGAGCAGTCTTTGGGAGAATTCAAGTTCTGCAGCGAGAGACGGGGAATCAGTGGAAATCACTTTCCTTTTTCACCCATGGAAATCATCCATGGCATCCAAAGCTGTTTCTCTTATGTTTTCCAGCCACTTCTTTCTTGATTTGTTGCATGCATGTTTCACTTAATTTAGTATTATGATGGTTCATAACTAGAGATGGGCACGATCTGCATTATGATCGAAAAAAAAACATGATAATGGCGATTGCGCGATCGTGACCTGGCGGATCGTGATCGTCCATGGCCAATGATCCAGTGATTAGGAGAGGCCTGGATCGTAGTGTTTGGACTCGGATTGGCGATCCAGACACTCAGGCGCCAGCAATCTATTCCCCTGGCAACGGAGCCAGGGGAAAGCCTGAGCTCTGTTTGCCCTCCTTCTGTCACCCTGGAAACCTGAATGGAAGCCCAGCTTTCCTTGATCAGCAGGGCTTCCTTCCAACCACGGAGCAGCAAAGCAGTCACAAGTTGGGAGAAGACACCCAGGGGAGGGAGGGGGAAGGGGGTGTTCTGTAGCCATGAGCACTCCAATCTCATTCCTGCAAACCCTGATAGGCAGCTCTGATGGCCAAACACAGACCTCCTGTGTTGCTGAATGGGACTTGAGGGGAGGTGGCTCATCGCCACCTCCCCGTGCCCGCCAGGCCCAGTGGCCACCGCCACCACCCACCTTCCCACATATCTGGGAATAGCAGCGTGGCCCGCTTTGGCCTCCATGATCCATGATCCACGATCCACGATCCACGATCCACGATCGGGAATGGGAGATGATCGGTGTGGATCGTTAATTCGCGATCATTGCCGGTGCCGATCCACGATCAGCTGGATCATTAATTTTTTTTGGATCGTGCCCATCTCTATTCATAACTAACACGTATCAATTAAACAAATTATACCAAAGAAGAACTATAGTGAAATGTACAGACATGAGTATAAAAAATGTGGGAAGTTTAAAAACAAGGCTCGAGAATAGGAAATAAAACACAGGCCGTGGGGAGCTCTCATTTCATGTATCTAATAGCTTCTGAAATTGTTCCTTGCAAATTCTATAAGCAACAGCAAAAAAAAAAAAAAAAAAACTGGCATGAGCCAATGAAAGCTGAGGAACTGTGTCAGATAAAAACTTAGTGATATGCAAAGGAGCGTATTTGGATATGAGTCTCATATTTTGTGCTTGTATTTTTTGTAATATTTGCTGTTTACTCATAACGGATGCATATCGGCACATAAAAACATGTGCTGTTGTCTTCTTCACATATTCAGTATCAGATTATCCTGATGCACGTTTGCCATCTTGTTGATTCATTTCAAGGAATGTTATCGGTTCGAGGACTCATTTTGGCAGCATGGAAGTAAGCCCATCCAATTCATGGCAAGTTATTGCTACTATGGTGGATTAGAAAATGGAAATTACAGTAAACAGAGTTACTCCAGTCTAAGCCCATTGATTTCAGTGGGCTTAGACTGCAGCAACTCTTCTTATGATTGCACTATTAGTTACGTAATAGATCGGCTGTGAATGTGAAAATATCAGTTTGTTGGTAATATTGCCAATCTTCTTGAAAAGATTTAAGTGGAGTTTCATTTGATTTACCTTTCTGTTTCTACTCACAAAGTACAATTAAGGCATGCTTTTAATTATACACTTATTAAGTTAGAATACTGTTTTATATTAGCACATCCATTTGGACCTGTGTATCAGCATCCTTGCCATTTCGAAAGAAATGAATTGTGATCAGAGAAAGCTTTCAAAACATGTTTTGACAATTTCCTGTCCCTCCACTATCTTCTATTATTTCAGCACTTGGAACTTCTGAAAGCTGAATTTCTGAATGCTAAAATTTGATGTTCATGAATATTAAATTTGGATTGCATTTTATCTCTAGTTTGACTAAGCATAGAATGTTGCCCTTAAAAGCTATTTTATTTGAGAAGTGAGAAAAATTAGATTAAAATGATGGATGAATATATAAACATTAAGCAGTATACATTCATTAAGAATGGAGTGCACACTACATTAAACAGTATTGCTGTAATATTCTAATTCTTCTATATATATTTGTCTCAGCTACTTAACCAATGAATCCAGAAAATATGCAACTGAATAATCAAATACAGATTCTCCCCCTGCCTTCCAAACACACTGCTGAATTCTCTCTTCAGCAGGGCTTCTTTTTCCTTGGCAGCCATTTTCTCTGTTGTAGTATTTTTATGATCGGTTTTTTTGATGGTGGTCTTAAACTAAAGCTGAGATGTCTAAGTTTGTTCTGCAAACTTGTCTAATGTTAGACTACTGGCATAGCACAGAAAGAGGGGAAGAGTTTCTTGGAGTGACTGCATCTTTTCTTGTTGATTTTGTTCTGCGAACCTATATCATGTAAGGTTTCCTGGTAACCACAAATTAAACTCTAAATGTAGTAGTTAGAGCACAGGACTCTAGTATAGAGTATATAATCAAGGAGACCCTGGTTCATACCCTCACTCTTTCTGTGGAAGCTTTCTGGGAGATGTTGGGCCAGTCACACACTATCAGCCTAACTTACCTCATAGGTAGTGTTACCGAGTCACTCACCATTTACCATCCCATCGCTGCACTCTAGCTCCCACCCTTGCTCAAAGGAGTGGTAGGAGCAAAATGGGAGAACAATAGTGCACAGCACTGTGAGTATCTGGAATTGAGGTCCCAACACTGAGCAACGGCATTTCCCCCAGTTCCACTCCCAAATGCCAGGGCCAGATCTAGGGTCCCCGGTGCCTGGGACAACCCAAGTCTGGCCACCCTCGCATGTGTGCACAGTTTGCACGTGCGCTCCTGGCTCTGTGTGATGACGTCACTTCGTGACATCATCATGCAGGGCAGGCATGCCACCAGTGGAGTGGTGGCAGCACGGGTGGCTGGGAGGCTGCCCGCACCACTCGCCTGCTCCGCTGAGGGGGCAGCTGGCTTGCTGCGCATTCCCTGTCCTTCTGGACAGGCGAATGGCATGGGCGGCCTCCCAGCCCTCAGTGCCACTTGCTTTCCTAGCAGGACAGGGTGCGCACGGCAAGCTGGCCACCCCCTCAGCTGGGCAGGCGAATGGCACAGAGGGCTGGGAGACTGCCCGCACCATTTGCCTGCCTTGCAGGGCAGGAAGCATGTGGCAAGCCGGCTGCCCCCTCAGCAGGGCAGGCGAGTGGTGTGGGTGGCCTCCCACCCCTCCGTGACATTCGCCTGCCCGGCTGAGGGGGTAGCCAGCTTGCTGTGTGCTTCTTGTCCTGCAAGGCAGGCGAATGGTGCAGGTGGCCGCTCAGCCACCTGCACTGCTTCTGGCACACTCCTGGTGGCTGGCAGCTGCGCCTGGTGCCCCCTCTTTCCAGCCCTGCCAAATGCTCCTTCCCCCCAAATACTCCTGTCTGGCATCCATACTCATAGGATACTTGTGAGAATAAAATGGAGGAGAGGAAGATGATGTAAGCTACTTTGGGTTCCCACTGAGGAGAAAGGCAACGTACCAATGAAGAAAATAAAAATATAATAAAATAACATTTGTCCTTGTGGTAACAGAAGGAGGAGATTTTCTTCCTTTTATTATTCTCCATTGCTGACCACAGATGGATGAATTGATCGGTTTTCAATTGTTTGCAAAGGTTTGGGGAGTGCTGCTCTAACTCTCTGTAGCTCCCTACCCCCAAAACTCAAAAAATTGGCAGCTGTCCTGAATTGTAGACAACTGTTGTACATCTGTCATTTTTAGCCTTAAGTGCTTTTTAGTTGACTGTTATGTCTCTTGATGTGTAAATGGTATCGACAGTTGCATTTTTTTCATGTTCCGTTAATTTTATTATTTTATTTAAAATATTTGTACGCCACCTTTCCACCCGAAACAGGGTCCCCAAGGTGGCACACATTAAAACACTAACCGACGAATTTAAAACGACATTTTAAAACACTTCAAATATAAAACATTTTAAATAGTATTAAAACAATTAAATAAATATGGCAAAATAAACACACATCACAAAGAGCACGGGGAGGGCAAGCAATTGTTATTGGGGGCATGCCAGACAAAACAAAAAAAGGCTTCATCTACTGGTGGAAGACAGCAGTAAAAGGGGAGCGATGAATCTCCCTGGGGAGGGAGATCCAAAGTTTTGTTGCCACCCATCTAGATTCGTATGGTGGGGGCACCCAAAGCACGGTCTCCAAAGGTGACAAGAGTGAATGGGTGGGATCATATGGGAGAAGGGGGTTCCTAAGATTTGCTGGTCCCAAGCCATATAGGGCTTTAAAGGTGAATACCAGCACCTTGAATTGGACTCAGAAACAAATTGGAAGCCAGAGCAGATGGGGAAAGACTGTAGCAACATGGCCCCTACTAGAGGAGGGCACAAACTGGGAAAAAAAGCACCTTGCGGTTCATGGTTCGTCACGCTTCCCAAACCGTGAACCACAAAGTTTCATGGACTTGCCCTGGTTTGTGAACTGGTTTGTTTGGTTTGTGAAAACATCACTTCTGGGGGCAGGAGAAGATCACTTCTGGGGCAGAAGAAGGTCACTTCCAGGGCAGCAGAAAGCCCATCACCCATTGCCTAGGAATCTGATTGATCAGTGCTAGGATGTCTGCAGTGACGAACCAAAAAATGAACCAAACAAACCAGCCTAAAGTTTGTGGCAGTTCATCAGAAATGGGCTCTGATGAACTGTCAATTCGCAAACCATGAACTGGCCCAGTTTGTGCTGAATTTTGGTTCATATTTTGGTTCATGCCTGCCTCTAGTCCCTATGACTAACTCCAGGAAGCACTCCAGATATAACAACAACAACAACAACAACATTTGATTTATATACCACCCTTCAGGACAATTTAAGGCCCACTCAGAGTGGTTTACAAAGTGTGTTATTATCCTCATCACAATCACCCTGTAAGGGGAGTGGGGTTGAGACTTCTGAGGGAGCTGTGACTGATCCACAGTTACCCAGCTGGCTTCAAGCAGAGGCGTGGGGAATCAAACCCGGTTCTCCAGATTATAGTCCTGTCACTCTTAACCACTACATCAAACTGGCTCATGGTGACAATACAAGAAGCAGCGGCTCTGCTGGAACCAGGAAGCCTCACCTCTTCAAAGAGACGAAGGTGTAAAGGGTCTCTTCAGCTGCTGAATCCACTGATCTATCAGCACTTTTAGCTGCCAGTCACCAGGCACTTTTGCAATCTAGCTTTGGCTACTAGCTTGAACTAGTTCTAGAAATATATAATTATTATCAAATGGGGGAGCCACAAAGACTTGGGGGTATCATATTTAACTCTTCGTTATTATTTCCTCTTTCTCTTCCCTGGAAGCACCCATAGTGTTTCCCTTTTTCTGCTTCCTTCTCTCCTTTCCACCCATCAGTTCACTTATCTTTATCTGGCCCCTTGTCTTCAGCTGTATCTTCTTCCATCCCCCTGGCAGCCTTTACTGGGAAAACTATGTCCCAGTTGCACAGTAGGGAACCCTCATAGATTTATGGGGAGCACCTCACTTTCCCCTTTATCCCTGTCTTCACACTATTTCTTCTTTTCCTCTTCCTGGCAATCCTCCCATATTCTTCCCTTTCCTTGCTTCTTCTTTCCCTTCCCACCTACCCACCAACCTACCTTTCATCTGCTCTCTATCTTTGGCTATATTCATATTTTCTTCACTTATTCCCCACTTCTCTCTGCAATGGGAAAATCAAAACAGTTTACACTTATTATACTCTTCTCCATTATATCTTACAAAAACAACACTGTGCTATAATTTTGGCTGAGTATCTGTGACGGGCCCAAAGTCATCCAATGAGCTTCCTTGGCAAAGTAGAGAGTAGAACCTGGATCTCCCAGATCCCATTCTGAAATTCTAACTACTGCACCACACTTGCTTTTGTGGGGTGGCTGCTGTTGAACAGTAACAAGCAGCTGGGCCTGGGTGAGTCAAACAAGTTGAGCAGTTGCTAGCAATCTGGTGCTTGTTGAGTTTTTGAGTTCTCCCTCAAAGGCCAAAACAGCCCTGGAAAGGGCCATGCCATCTCTTCCCTGCCTTTTATTGACATAAACCAAAGCTTGAAGGCTGGCGATACTGCTGTGGTTGCCTAGAAATGGCCACTGAGGGCCAAGCTACACATGACGAATGACACTTGAACGGCAAGTGGATTGAGTGGAGGGCAAGTGAACAGGGAGAAATACACTTGCTGTTCAAGTGTCATTCGTCAGGTGTAGCTTGGCCCTTAGACCATTTATTTACTAAAGCTATAGGCTCCGCTTCTATCGTACTGAAAGATTTTAATCCCCTCCTTTTTTAAAAAAAATCAGATATTTCTGCAAACCTGGCGCTTTTACAGGTTTGTAGGAAGTTCTATCTTGTCTGTTCATAACTCCAGCCTCTGGATTTAAGTTTCCACAGATTTGGCCATGTTGAGAATTGGATATATTAATACTTGAGTCCATGGAGACAGCTGCCTGAGGGCTTAACTACACAAGATGAATGGCACACAAAGGACACAAGAACAGACTTACAGTCTCTTGAAGACTGTACACGTGCCAGTGCTGCCACACTGCAGTTGATCCAGTGCACGGTTTCGCACGTTGTTCTTGTTTTTTCCGGAGGTCTTCCAAGAAACGGAAGCAGCCTCTCCATACAGCACATACCTCTTACATGCCTAGATAATGTGTGGAAGAGACAGTTCTTTCAATCTGTTATTACTGTTATACACATGAAGGTAGGATTCCTGCCACTTGCTCATTCATGTGTCATTCATCTCAAGTAGTTAGGCCCTGAGGGCCAAGCTACAAGTGACGAATGACACTTGAACAGCAAGTGTATTTCTCCCTGTTCACTTGCCCTCCAATCAATCCACTTGCTATTCAAGTGTCATTCGTCACTTGTAGCTTGGCCCTCAGTGTCTCTCTAGACATGAAAGTTTTTAAAGAGTTGGATCCAGGTTCCTTGGACCCAACCCAGTTCTCATCAGCCACACAGCAGGTGTGAGGAATGGCTACTAAAAAAATAAAGGAGAGCCCAAACAACCTCAGATCACCTTAGCAGGGGAGGAAGGGCTCCTGCCATTTACCTATGAAGGGTGTTGTGTGCTATTGTATGTGGGGGAAGAATGCTTTACTTTTAAATTGAGATTTTCATGTATGCCTTGGGCATCTTTTGATAGCTTCAGGGACCCATTCTAATCCCTCCTTCCTATTATGGTTCTCAACATTTAGAATATTCAATCTACAAACAGGAGCAAACAGGAGCACCATCATTGGTGGTGGAGAGTGCCGTCAAGTCATAACTGACTTAAGGTGACTCCTGGTGGGGTATTCTTGGCAAGAAACTAACAGAAGTGATTTGCCACTTCTGCCTGCTTCTGCAACCCTGGTCTTCCTTGAAGGTCTCCCATCCAACCAAGGCTGACTGTGCTTAGCTTCAGAGATCAGGCTTGCCTGGGCTATTTAGATCAAGGCAATCACCATCATTACTTAACACTAAAATATAATTCCTACAATAATGAACTTTATAGTCATTGCCAGATCTCAGAAGATAAGCAAGGTCGGCCTTGGTTAGTAATTGGAGAGACCTCCAAGGAAGACAACGGTTGCAGAGTCAGGCAATGGCAAACCACCTGTCAGTCTTTCAACCTAAAACCCTAGCATGGGTTGCCATAAGTCATTTATGACTTGATAGCACTTTCCTCCACCACCAAGATGAAATAAAGTGTGTTAAGTGGTTCTAAAATGAAGCAATGTGACTATTGGCATGCTGACCCTTTCCACGAGAGTACTATGAACTTCATAATTTCATTTCGAAGGAAAGATTTTTTAAAACTCATTCTGTGTGCAAAGTATTTGGTCAGACAAATGGAATGTGTGAGTTGGATCTAGCCAGGTTCCTTACCTCCATCTCACCCTGTTCTCTTCCTTACTACTCAGCCTTACTACTATGGCTTTTTCCATATAGATCCCATGATCCCCAGCATAGGTTCTTTTGTTTTCATTTGATTACAGGAGATCCCTTCCTCCTTTTCACAGTGTAAAAGCTGATTGGATCCAACCTAGTATCTAAGCATGCTTTGTGAGAAACTGCTTGTTCATTTATCACTGAAAAGAGTGGAGCTCTCTGTGTTAAAAGGTTTCAAACTGGACCTCTTTCCAGGTGAAGATACAGCTATGGTTCTGTTTTGACACAATGCAGTAGTGCATAATGAGCTAATGTTCATAGCAAAGATGCCGATGCATACATAACATTTGGCCACCTTAGCATGTTCAGAAAAAAAGAACAACTCGCAGCAAACCATTACTCACTAATTTTGTGGCACAACATATGGCCGAAAGACTAATGTGGTCAGATGTAAAACCTGACAGCTTAATACATCAGTGAGGCAAATGTGGGAGAGAACACTGCAGCCAAACATGTTCATAAGTACAGCATTCCAAAGGAGAGTAAGAGGGAGAGAGGGAGGGGAAAGAAGGAGATGGAAATATCATTGCTGGGGCAGCTGTTTTGTCAAAACAAATTAGATCCTGTGGCCTTTATCCGGAGAAAGTTGCATGTACAGAATCCCATTGAAAACAATTAAACAAATGAGACACAACCAGTTTAAGGCCTCTGGATTTCAACCAACTTTCCCTCAACTGTTAGGACCATGGGGAGCAATCAGAAAACAGAGAGAAAATCCCCCCACTTCAACCCATCTACTCCCAATCAAAATATTCAGGTCAGATCCAGTCAGCATTTTTGCTCAGTCTCACCCAGTTCTTGCGCTTACTACAGCCCCCCCCCCCTCCATCCCATATGGTTTTTTCCCATGGAGGTCCCTTGATCCCCAGAGGAGTCTTTTGGGATGGTCAAAGGGGACCCCAACCCATTTTTCACCACAGGAAAAACTGGATGGATTCTACCCATTATTATTTATTTATTATTTATTTATTTAAAAACTTCATTAGTCAACATTCTATCTTATGGGAATTCAAGGCAGCTTACAATATAAATAAAATGTAGTAGTAGTAGTAGTAGTAGTAAGAACAACAACAGCAATGTTAGATTTATATATCACCCTTCAGGACAACTTAACACTCACTCAGAGTGGATTATAAAGTATGTCATTATTATCCCCACAACAATCACCCTGTGAGGTGGGTGGAGCTAAGAGAGCTCTGAGAGCGCTATGACTGAGCCAAGGTCACCCAGCTGGCTTCAGGTGGAGGAGTGAGGAATCAAGCCCGATTCTCCAGATTATGGTCCCACCACTCTTAATTGCTACACCAAAATAATCATAAAAGGAATAAAACAACATTTAAAAACATAATTTAGGATTGCCAATAAACATGGAAACAAAATTAATGAAACAGTCTTAAATAAAAGCATCTTCAGCTGCCTCCTGAAAGATTGGCAGTGAGGGCACCAGGTGCACCACCCTGGGGATACTGTTCCATGGCGGAGCTGTCACCAAGAAGGCCTGTCTCATATTCCCACCAGATGTGCTTCTTTAGGGGATGTGACAGTCAGGAGGGCCTCTCCCTATGATCTTAGTTCCCAGGCGGAAACATAAGGGAGGATGCAGTCCTTCAGATACCCTGGATATCCAAGCCATGTAGGTCATTAAAGGCCAAAAGTGACACCCTGACTTGTGTTCAGGAGCAGATTGGTAGCCAGTACAATTGCTGTAGTATCAGAGTCATATGCTGAAAACAGAACACATGGACACAACTGAACACATGAAGCTGCCTTATACGGAATTAGACCTCCAGTCTATTGACATCAGTCTACTCAGATGGGCATCAGGTCTCCACTGTCTTTGGCACTGGATCTTCATATCGCCCACTAGCAGATCCTTTTAACTGGAGATGCTAGGGATTGACCTTGGGACCTTCTGCATGTAAATCATATGACATGGCCAGATCCATGTCAGCTTACCCTCAGCTCCTCTGTGGCCTCAGAAATGACCCCCCCCTAGTTCCTCCCTCTTGGCAGACCTATGTACTGGAACCCAACATTATAAAAATACAAACAGAAATCATGCAATATTTTATTAGTAAACTATGAGAACTTGCAACCTAGTCCCATACATGTTTACTGAAAAGTAAATCCCTTTGTGCTCAACGGGACTTACAGCTGTAGATCACATCTGGATTAATAGCAATTTGCCCTATTCATATCAATTATATTAAAAGCCAGACATGGATCTCTGGAGCTGAAGCCACAGGAAGGGCTTGCATTATCTGGAAGAGATGCACTGAATCTTGAAAAGGCAATGTGTGTTGGCAGAGTTCAGGAAATAATCCAATCCAAGCTTTGGAATTGGCTTTCAATGACTTTACTGCAACAGGATTGTTGCAGAAGACAATAACTGACTGCAGGGTCTTAATGCAATAGAAAAGCCTTCAAAGCACAAGCACTAACACAGCAGAGAGAGAAAAACGACAAGAGGTAGGTTGAACTGCAAGAGAAAACATTAAATAAACCCTAAACGCTAGAGAATGCTCCTTCTCCCTTCTCCCACAATACATGCAATTTTTCTAAGGAGATCAGTCTATCTGTTAGACACAAAACTAGATGAAACTTCCATGTATAGAGGTTGTGGAAAGAAGAAAAAAGCTGTGTAGTATACCACTGAGTGTGTTGCAGTAGGACAGAGGATACCTGTGTTCAAATCCTGACTCAGCCATGAAGCTTATTGATCGCTTTTGGACAAGTCATTCATTCTCAATTTACATCACAGGGTTGTTGTGAGAATAAAGAGGAGAAGAGAAAGCCATGCATGTGTCCCTCAGGTTCTTAGAGGAAAGGTGGGACAGATGGATCAACCAAGAAAAGATAATCACCTTTCTACAAAAGTTTACATGACCTTTATTCTGCAAGTTTGTTATACCCCATTTTTTTCATATAAAGATGCAGTATGTACACAATTAGCATCTGTGGTATATAGTTTATATTGAGAAGTCTGCACGTATGGTGAATTAATATATGTGAGGCAAAAAGACACATAGCCAATTGCACATTACAGACTACATACTGATAAAGTGATTATGCTTCTGAACGACTATCCTGCAATTCAAGGAATTATGTTACTCAGGGCTCATTTTGAGGGGGGAACGCGCAAGAACGCCATTCTGGAAGCTCTAGAATCTGCCCACGTGATTCCTTCCTCCTTCGACCCTGCAGGCTCTGCAGAGGACGTTTAGCTGCTTTGAGTTCATTCTGCTTTTTCCCCATTTCTCTGTGAGAGAGAGAGTGAGAGTCAGAACACACGAGACAAAATACCTAGATTCAACTCTTGTTCTCTTACATAAAGGTTTGCTGGGAAGTGTAGGCGTCCTTGCAGCTTAAGGTTTAGCATTTACAGTACAGGCGTCCTTGCAGCTTAAAGTTTAGCACTTACAGTGCAGGCGCCCTTGCAGCTTAAAGTTTAGCATTTACAGAGCAGCAAGGAGGGAAGTGCAGGAAGTTTTAGCTGCGTTGAGTTAATTCTGCTTTCCATTTCATTCAGGGGTTTCTGTGTATGTATGTGCTGCTTTGAGTTCATTCTGTTTTGTTTTCATTGGGTGAATGGCTGAGTGGGGCTGTGTCTGTATGTGTGCTGCTTTTGGTTCATTCTGCTTTTTTCATGGGGTGTGTGATGCTGTATGTGTGTGTGTTGCTTTCATTCTTTTGTTGACTGAAGTTGACATTGTTATGGTTCCCACAGCTTTTGAAAGCAGATTGGTTCTGTGTTAGTTAAATATATCAGTTATGGTTATTTGTATTAGTTAATCGTTAATTGTAGAGTTGTTGATTTTATAAAAAAAACATTTATCATTTTGACTATTTTCTTTGTGCTTTAGAATCAATTTTTCTCCAGGTAGGCTTGCCAGCTCTGAGCTGGAAAACACCTGGAGATTTTTGGGGTGGAGCCTGATGGGTGGGTGTTGCCTTCTGACACACTTCCAGTGATGTCAGGGGGCATGGCATATGCAAATCAGCTATGCTAATGACACACTTCTGATGATGTCAAGGGATGTGGTGTATGATAATGAGTTATGCTAATGAGGTATGCTAATGAGTTCCTGCAGCTTTTTTTCTACAAAATGACCCCTGATGTTACTGTTAATTTTTGCAACAATCAGTATGTAATATAAAGGTTAATTTGAAGGGTCAGCATTTAGACCTGTTTGATCATTGTGGCTTCCTTTTTGGTGCCTCCCTCTGTAAGAAAGGAATGAAACGTTGATGTATCTATGCATAAAAGAAGTAGAGCTGAGATTCAGAGAAGCAGCAGTTAGGCCAGATTAGCTTCCCTGACAACACAGGGGGCAATCCAAGCACAAGTTAGATGCCAAGAGCTAGCATCAGTGGAAGAAGGGACACAGCTGTCTACCAAAGGGATATGGAGGATTGTTTCATTTTGCATTTTGTAATCAATGTGTTCTGGGTTTATTTAGCTTCATTGTTTACTTTAGTTTTAGTTTAGCGTATTCAGTGTTTAACCTGCCCTCCCCACAAGTGGGCTCAGGATGGGGTACAACAGTCATAAAATACAATTGCATAACAAATTTTACAATAAAATTCAGCAATTAAAATCATATATATACAAAAACCTCCAATGGTTGGCTACACAGCATACAAAGAGGATTCAGACATTGCTACTTTTTCTAAAGTGTTCCCCATATGGAAAAATATACAGTGCAATCCCAAACAGTCACATTCTTATGGGCTTTAAAGGTTGTGATTCCACTTAGAATGCCTCCAATTGTAAATGAAGGCCATTTTGACATGTCCTTAAAGGGATGGCCCACTCACCAAATGCTGGTGGCTTTCCCCCTTGACTCCAGACGTCTCTGTTTTCAAAACAGTTGCAGGCTGTTTGGCTTCTGTTTTTTTGGCACCTTTTCTGGGACTGTGGGAAAACATGGTTCCAGAAAAGGTGCTGAAAAAACAGAAGCCAGATAGCCTGCAACCATTTTGAAAATGGAGACATCTGGTATCAAGGGGAAAAGCCACCAGCATTTGGTGAGTGGGCCATCCTTTTAAGGACGTGGAAACAGCCATTGTCAGGAAAGAGGTTTGCAAAGCTTGATTCATATATTGAATAGGGACTAGGGTTGCCAGACACACTGATGGTCGCGGGGATTACATTCAATCTGGAAGTGATGTCACTTCTGGGTAACTCTCTAAGAATCCCCCAAAGACAATAAAGATTTTGAGGGTAAAAACCATATCCCCCCATTTGGTAATGACCATACTTATTTCTAGCTATTCAGGAATGGTGTTCTTATGTAATCAACTATGTTAGATTCCTGTGTATTCACTAGGTGAATTTACAATATATATTTTTCTTCTCCTACTCTGGAAATTGTCTTTGACATGGAATTTTACACACACACACACACACACACACACACACACACACACACACAATTTTGCATTTACCTTACATTCGATTTTAATTGCACAGTGCCCCCAACGTGTTGGCAAATACATAAATAAAGAACAAGGAGTCATTGTGTGCTGTTTTGTAGCATTCTTCTCCATTTTCCTTCATTTTTCATTGAATTTCTGTCTCCATCTCTTTATTGTCCTGTTTTAATACAAAAAAATAGCAATTTAAGAGGTTTATTTTCTCCATACCCAAGAGAAAGACTGTTCAGCGCCCATCTAATGTCAGTTATGCAATCTCTCCTGTCTTATAACAGCTATCATAATGGTTCTTGTGGGCAGATGCATTAAAATACAATTTCCTTCCCAATTTCTTACAAAGGGATAAACTAGAGGGGGCGGACAAAGACTAATGTACGTATGAATTAAAAGAAGAGAGAGAGCTTAGATCATCTTTGGACAAGGAAATGCATATCAAATTTGGGGGAATAGAATGAGACCAGCCATAGGCATATTTAGAATATTGTCCTACGACTTAGTCCGATTTTAAAGCTGCCTTAAACAGGACACATATGTTAATTGTTACAATATGTATACTGTATGACTCTTAGAACAAATTACTTTAGATGGTATCATTGTTTAAGCCATTGTTTCATTTTCAACTGAGTATTTGTCCCTCTGTTCTTTTCCCAATGAAGCAGAAAAGCTAAAGAAACAGAAATCCCAAGAGCCAAAACATTTGTGCACAAAGCCTTTCTGCATATGCAAACAGGGTATTGTTCATCTCTTTTTACCTCACAGAATGCCATTCCAAAGCTCCCTTGATTTGGGGGAGTGGATGCTAATAGTGGAAGAGGTGGCGTGAAAGACGTTTTAGGAGTCAAAGGAAAGCCTGGAATGGGAGAACTTCCAGGAAAGACAAGAGAACAGCCTAGAGTGTACAGTTAGTTCAGTCATCCTGTTCTGCTTTCTGGAAAGTGATGGAACTTTTAAATCAAGAGTGCCTGTCAGGATGGCAGCTCTCTAGCCAGAGTACCACCATGTTATCTTATGCTATAACCAGTAGTTTTCCAGTTTTCCTCCCTCATGTTTCCTCCCAGATGTTGTCCAGGCCGTTCATACTCATGGGAGCGAAGAGGCTTATCTATCCAGTCCAGCCAACGACCTTGATGTCCTCATTTTCTCAGGCCTTTGCAGACAGGACTAAGGGGGGAGGCTGGGACTGGGTGTTTGATGTATTGTAACTTTCATTTTACATGCCATTCTCAACAAAGCTTTTGTTCAGGCAGGGGCCTCTCCAGCCCTTGGATCATGGACACCTGTATCCTGAGCATCGTCTTTCAATAAACCTTTTGAACCAAGAGACCTGGTGCTTCTTGCAGAAGGGGTGGGAGATGAACTCGAGATAACTGGGATTCCATAGTCTGACAGTGCTTAATTGCCCAACTAACAATGCAAGGATGGTGAAATGCCCCTGGGCATATAGGAAAGATCCTGCACAGCTTTGAATCCCAGCCTGTGGTCATGTTGAAAACTGATGGAACAATTTTGCTGCAAGTTTGAACATCACCTCTTTGTCTTCAGATCTCCATGATGGCATCACAATATTCTTTGATGCCACAGTAGGGTTCTCAGTTCTTGAAATGGAAACAGGTAAATTCTGGCAACTACAGAATAGTTACAGATTATGACTACCACAAAGAAGACTCGACGTGGATCTCTGGATTTTCTGGAAATGGAACAATTTCAGAAATATTTGCAGCAAATAGTTGATAAGATGGATGAGTTGGGGGGCAAAACTTGGACTCTCTTGAGAAATGAATAGATAAAAAGATTGTTGCTCTGAGAGATTAAAGTTCAAAAATTTGCTCTGAGAGCAAGTTCAAAAATTGGACAAATCTATGAAACAAATTTCTGCAGAAGTGAACCAAATCAATGAGAATGTTGGGGTAATAGTGAACAAAGTAGATTATCGTGACATACAGATGGAAAAACAATTGGATAATTTTGCTCTATTAGAAATGTGAGAAAAAGGATTTACTTTGAGATTTAAATCCATTCCAGAAGAAGACAATGAAGACATCATAGGCAAAATGACTATGGCTTTGGTGGAGTTTTTGGATTAGGATCAGGAAGCAATGCAAATGGAAATTGACAAAATATACAGAATTAACTCTAAATTTGCTAAAACAAGGAAGGTCCCAAGGGATGTACTAGTCTATTTTCTAATAAGAAAGGTAAAGGAGAAAATTTTACAACAGCATTATAATACAAAATTAACAATTGACAGTGCCCAGATTATTCTTCTAAAAGAAATTCCTATGTGGTTTTTGCACAAACGCAAGGACTACAGCTTTCCGGTGGAAAAAATTAAAACAGAAAAATATTGCTTTTCAATGGGATACTCCAGAGGGTGTGATTTTTGAAACCCATTTCAAAGACAAAGATTTAGGTTGAACTTGGTGCATAAAGCCATAGACTTTCTGGAAAAATACAGAAATTTAGATGACATTCCAACAAAAAGTTCAACAGAAGAATCAACAGGGCAACAACTGGAACAGAGCAAGGAGGTGGAAGAAATGGGGGCTCATATTTAATTCTGTTTTTCTATTTTTCCATATATATTCCTTTGATTTTTTTCTCCCATTTTATTAACTTTAAAAAATTGATGGCATTATGGTTTACAAAAGTTTAACATGGAACATTAATGGGGCAAATTCAGCCCCCAAAAGAAAGAAAATGTTTCACTATTTGAAGAACCAAAAACGTGATATGATTTGATGGTTGTTGTGGATTTTCCGAGCTGTATAGCCGTGGTCTTGGCATTGTAGTTCCTGACGTTTCGCCAGCAGCTGTGACTGGCATCTTCAGAGGTGTAGCACCAAAAGACAGAGATCTCTCAGTGTCACAGTGTGGAAAAGATGTTGGCAGGTAATTTATATCTACTCAGGAAGGTGGGGTTGGGCTGAGTCATCCTTTAAGAGTTTCCCAGGGTGTGGAATGCTAATGGAGGGACGATTTACTGTATCCTGAGGAGGTTCTTTTGCATATGAATTGGTGCTTGATATGCTAATCTTCTCTGCAGGGCTATTGTCGAGTATAGAGTATTTTGTTAGCCTGGTGTTTTTCAGGACTGCTCTATTCATTCTTAAAGTGTCTTCTTTCCTGTTGAAATTGTGCTTATGCTTATGAATTTCAATAAAACACCAGGCTAACAAAATACTCTATACTCGACAAAATACTCTATACTCGACAATAGCCCTGCAGAGAAGATTAGTATATCATTCTGCTCTTCTCTGTTCACTTAGTAGCTTACAGGGAGAATTCGAATTAATACTACAAAGTGGATAAAGGGATATAGTACTCTTACCAGAGGGCTTCAGCAGGCAATGACTGACATGCTATGGCCATGGCTGCACCACCATATAGGTACAGCTGGATGGAAGAACCCAGCATGGGTTCTGGTGATGGCTTGATTTGACTTGCCAGCTCTGTTATTTACATGAAGCTACTTTAGACTGAGACAGAACATTGCCCCATTCCAGAACAGCATTGCCTACTCTGACTATAAGCAGCTCACCATGGTCTCAGGCAGAGATCCTTCACATTACCTATTACTTATCCTTTTCACTGGAGATGTTAGGGATTGAACTGGGACCTTCTACGTGCCAAGCAGATGTTGTACAACTGAGCCAGGACTTCTCCACTGTGTTTCCCATCTCAGTGCTGAAGCTGCCCCTGGTACCCTCTCCTATAACCTCTAGCAAGGGTCTCACAATTCCTTCCCCCCTTGGAATTAAGTGCTGGGAGACATAATCCTCCATATGACTGTCTGTGTGAGCTAGGGCTTTCCCCTCTTTGTGTCAGATTGTTGAATAGCTTTCATGTGCTGTTTGGCTGAATCTTAACTTAGGTATCTTATTATCCTTCTCAGGTTTTCCTTGTGTACAATTTAGATTTTACATACAAATACTTAGGACTGATCCTTTTTTTGTCAGTGAGTTGATATTTGGAAACAATAACCACTGGTGCATGTAATAAGAAAAATTAAAAATTCATTGAATTTTGTACACAGTGTCAACCAAGAACTTTTGAAAATAAGTCTTTTAATATAACATTTTAGCATTTTCCTTCATCTTTAAACTGCATCTGTTTTTTGTTTTCTCTTAGAAAAAGAAGCATTACATTGATTCAATCTACATAATGCCACATTATCAAATTTTGCACTCTGCAACAAATGATAAATGAAAAGGGGTAAAGTTCTTCTTGCATTAAAAGAGCAAAACAGCCTGGTGGTTACTGAACACCAAGGTTCCCTCCGCCCTCTAGTAACTATGGAATGGGAAATATTCTAAATCTGTTTTGTACACTGCTGATAACTTAGGTCCACTTATTCTCTGCATTAAAATTGGAAACACACACCACTCTTATACTCAGTATGTCCAGAGGGAAAGTCGAGCTAGTCTGTTACCAAAAGAAAAAAAGAGACTTGTGGCATCTCAAATGATAAACACATTTATTAGGGCAGAAACTTTCCCCAACTGGAGCCCAGTTTATCAGATACATGCAGGTCCGCAGTTATTAGATGGGCAGAGAATGGGGGAAAATGTGAACAACGGTGTCGAAGGGCAATGGTATGTAAGTGTGTTCCTGAATAATCACCTATTAGAGCTGTTGTGATGGTCAATGGACTTAACTTGTATACATCTGAGCTGGAAATGCCACAGGCTGTATCTCCTGCACTTCATTGACTTTTGACCCCACTCTTTACTGTTTTTCCTGTATGCTCTTATACATATTTTAAGATTTTTTTTTAAAAAAAAATGGGTTAGATCTCATGTTCACAATCCATGTACTACCCTTTTTATTGCAAGTTGCCATTCCATTGGCATAACAGCAGTTTCACTGTAAGAAATGTATTTCTATTGGTGGAGGAAGAGAGGGTGATTCTTGCCGATTTTCTTCCACTTTGACCCGCCACATTCTTCGTGGAGATCCACTGACCCATTGGAGGGGGCACATAAGACTGCAGTGGGAATAGGGAAGTGGGGAAGTTATGATTCTCCTGCAAGAATCTGCTTACACTACTTATGTGCCAGTTATAGCCAACTTTCCTGGTCCAAATGATTCATCACAAACTGAATTCTCAAACTTCCCTCCACCCGTTTGCTTCCAAATTCCTGATCCTTCCAACATCTGGTTTTACAGGAGCGCTCAGCCGACTGCAAACGAGCCATACTGATCCGTGCTACTGTAACCTCCAGTATGGATCGCTGTAATGAGTTCTACATAGGACCACCAATTAAGACATCTAAGAAGCTTCAATTTCTATAAAATGCAGCAGCAAGGGCTCGGTCGGGGACCAGGCACTTGGAACACACCATTGCAGGGCTGTGCCAACTTGCATTGGTTACCTATCTGCATATAGTCATCGTAGTTCATATGTAGCCAGACCTCCCTAAAAGGGACATCTATGACATTTTGCTGTACATCTTTTTTTAAAAAATTGTGGTTTGTTAATTTATCCTTGGTTGACTGTTACATGGTTTTAGATTTGCAACTTCTTGTTTCTTTGTTAACTACCTTCATTCTAAGGAGACAAAGCAGGATATAAATGTTTCGGTAAAAATATACATTGACCTAATGCGAGCCATCTCGCAGTTTAGCAATTGTTCTGCAAAGTGCAAGTTGAAGCTATGACCTTCAGACAGTGAAGGTCAGAAGAGTAAGCTATTATGGATATAGCCAGAAATATAGAGGAGCAGTTTCCAGATTTGACCAAGAAGATCATAAAGGATGTATCTGCACACAGACACAGAGTTAATTTGACCTGTCAGCTAATCATACCCAAAGACAGTCTGGATACCCAAAATGGAATAGTCTTGGAGAGGAATATGGGTGAAAAAAGGAATAATGAGAGTGTATGGCCCTTTGTAGATTACAAAAGCCATCTAACCTGTATCAGCAGAATGTGTTGAGGTCCACGTGCAAGCAGTTTCTGAGAATAGCAAGAATGTCCAACTTCACCGAAGTCAATATATGCTTCAAGGATGGATGTATTGGCTGAGGACCAAAAAGACCCTCATGTGTATGATAAACTTGTGATCACATAGCCTTGGTTCAGATAAAAAGTAGCAAGAATGAACTAATAATTTTCATATATTTTAAGATGACACTGCAAGTATATATACATTTTTATGGTGTTTGAAGTTACGTGATAATAAGTTAGTCAAGCATGCATACCCTTATCAAGTGGGGCAGTTAGCTATAATTTAGAGATGATTCTTAAATCCTATAAATACAGGAAGTAGGGCTGATTGGGAGCTTTTTTTAAAAGAAGAAGCTCCTTCCTTGTGACCTGCTTATCTGGGATAAGACACTTTCTTGTGCTGATTCCGCACACGTAGGATAATGCACTTCCAAATCTTCTTTAGAAATCATTTGGAACTGAATTTTTCAAGTGTGAAACAAAAAATCCACTTCCAAACGATAGCTAAAGTGCATTGAAAGTGCATTACCCAACGTGTGCGGAATCAGTCTTGGACTCATGAAATTGCTCTCCTTTAACAATGATGGATGGTATAATTGTCTGTTGATTTAGCCAAGAATGCTGAATAATTATGTTTTAATACAGGCTTAGAATGGAAGCAGAGATTCTGTAATAGTATTTACCTGTGTACTATACCTGGTAACAAACCTAAATCATTGTTGAAGTGTACTTCTTGCCAGAAGTTATAAAATCTGATCCAGGAATGCTAGCTAGGTGCTTAGGGCTTTTAAAATGCATGCCTATATCTGAATCTGGCCAAACCTGATTCGTCTAGAACAAAAATGGAGCTTCCAGTTTCCACACATTCAACTGACACCAAACAAGCACACTTGTTTCAGATGTTCTTCCAAATTTTCATTCTCTTCTCAGTGATTGTATCAGATATCACAGCTGCCCTGCCTCTGACACAAAAGTTGGAGGGAAGGTGACGCTGTCGGAAACTGTATAACAGGAGGAGATCAGTGGTCAGACAGCAAGCAATTTGCCGTGCCTTTTGCTGTTCTAACAAATTAATCCATGCGGCTTGAGAAATGTAGCCAATGAGACTGGCGCCACATCCACTTGTTCAAATCAAAAAAGTTAAAGAAGAAGAGAGCTGATGGATGAAACTGTGTGTGTTGAGGGGAAAGTGCATGCCTCTTTTGTAATTTTTTTTTCTCATCACATTTTGACTTCAACTGTTTGGCAGATGCATCTGCCTTCAGCAGGGAAATACCTTGCTGGAACAAGTGCAAAGGATGTTGTCTGCTTTGGTTGTCTGTAGAAAAACTCCAGCAATGTGCCTGCATGCTTCCGCTGCAGCAGCTCACATCTATTGCATATTATACCCTAGGCAAGGGACTCTTTGCTTGCTCTCACAGCTGTATTAGCTTGTTGTGCAAAATATGCTACTCTTCTGCCAAGGAACTCAAGAACCAACTCAGCTTTAAAAGCAGCAATTGATTTTGGAGCTCGCTTATATTTACCTGGCTGGAAATAATCATACTCGGGATGTGGTCTGAAGAGCTTTTCCTTTCTTTTTAAATATTTGAATCTATTCTTACAATATCATCTTTCAGCCACATGGTCTCCAAAGCAGCTAATAGTAATAAAAAGTTACAATTATTTTATTTGTTCAAAAAAATTGTGTGCTGCTTCTCCAGAACGTGCTCATAGCATTTTGCCACTTTATGTGTCCTGCATATTTTTGCTTCCCAGATTTCTTTCGTGTTTCCAAAAGGTTTTTGCTGCTGTCAAAAGCTTCATCTCACCTCTCTCTGTTTGACTTATTGTATAGGAAATCTTAGCTGTAGATAGTAGTATGACAGAATGGTCAGCATATGGGGTGGCTATGAGGTAAAAAAAAAAAGGATATTTTATTCTAAATGAAACAGGCATTTTATTTTGTCAAAAATGTCATGGAAAATGCCTTCAAGTCATAGCAGACTTATGGCGACCCCCCCCCCCCTTGTTGGGGTTTTCAAGGCAAGAGACAAATAGAGATGGTTTGCCATTGCTTGGCTCTGTATACCAATCCTGCTCTTCTTTGGAGGTCTCTCATCCAATTACTAACTAGGGCTGACCCTGCTTAGTTTCTGAGGGTCAGAACACACAAGACAAACTTCACGTGAAGAGCACTTGGTTGATACCACAATCGTTGCTGGGAATAGTAGTCTAATCCACCCACCCCCAAGCAAAGTGGATTTTTTGGCAAAGAACAGACGCTCAACTGAAGAGATTGTCTTTCAAAGAGATTCTCTCAAAGAGAGACTGAGGTCCAAGCTACAAGTGACGAATGACACTTGAACAGCAAGTGGATTGAGTGGAGGGCAAGTGAACAGGGAGAAATACACTTGCCGTTCAAGTGTCATTTGTCACTTGTAGCTTGGACCTCAGGGCCAAGCTACACATGACGAATGACACTTGAACAGCAAGTGTATTTCTCCCTGTTCACTTGCCCTCCACTCAATCCACTTGCCATTCAAGTGTCATTCGTCATGTGTAGCTTGGCCCTCAGTCTCTTTCAAAAATCCAATCAGATGATTTTCCTTTGGCTTAGAGATGGAGGTGAGGTGTGGAGAATCTGAGCAGCAATTCCCTGCTGGGAGCAGAAGAAATGGGAGCGACTGGATTTCTCTCTTGCTCACCTCAGCTTTTTCCCTGTCTCTTGTTACGTCATCCTCCCATCCCCCCCCCCAAGTTGTCAGAAGAATTTTGAAAATGTGTGTGTGTGTGTGTGTGTGAAACTCTCCCCTCCCTCCCGAGCAGAGAATCGCGTTGAGTGGATGGTTTCTTTAAACTACAATTCTCAGGGATCATTGCAGGATCCGACACTTGCCCATGCGTATTGTGTGTTTGGACCCTGAGATCTGAGAAAGTCAAGCTTTCGTGGGCTATCTGGATCAGGTCAACAAAAACAGAGAGTATTTATAAGTACATATACACAATGATTTCAAAGTAATTGATAA
This sequence comes from Eublepharis macularius, assembly GCF_028583425.1. Lineage (NCBI taxonomy): Eukaryota > Metazoa > Chordata > Lepidosauria > Squamata > Eublepharidae > Eublepharis > Eublepharis macularius. The sequence goes on along the minus strand of NC_072792.1, from coordinate 29,252,375 downwards.
ACATATTGATTTCAGAATGGTTTATAAATGCAGTGGTTTCCAAAAGGATACAGAATGATCTTTAAATATTTTTCCATAGGCGAATTTTTCTCACAGTTGCCACTTAAGCTAAAAAGATCTTCAAAAGATAAGAACATGGAATTCTCTGAGTTCCTGGAAGTTCACATGCTTGGATGGTTGCTGTACCCTAGGGGGCTGGTTTCATCCACAAAGCAAACACACAGTTTTCTTCCCTAAGCACTTTACTCACAGAATAACTCTCTCTTCTCACCTACACAGACACAGGCTTCCATTCAGACAGACTTTCTAACTGACTGTATTCCTTCTCTCTGCACTTGGACTAAACTGCAGCTCACTTCACCCGCTAGGGTACAGCTATCATTAAATCACAGTATACTTCAGTCACCCATCCAGCTTCCCCCTTCTTGCTTTAGAGACCTGCATTTTGAACCAAAGCAACATATATTCAGCTCCCCACGTTAAGTACACGAACTATTTACACGACAAAACATTAGAGTGCTCAAGGTTGCTTACAATTAAAATAATACCTATGAGTAAATAAAAGCAAATCAATACAATGAAAATATGTCAATCAAAACAAGTCAATAAAGAACAAGCCAGGGCATAAATACACAAAGGGGAGTCTAAAATGATATTAATAAAACAGTATTCAAACATAGAACAGGTGATAGAACAATTCAAAAAGATGGATTCCTTTACTCAACAGCAAGAGTAATAAATAACAAAAACTGGTGAAACTCCTACAGTTTATTTATTTATGAAAGGTATACTGCAATGAATGAATAATGCAATGAATGCAATGAAAGGTATAAACTTCAGGAGAGATGGTAACATTTTTAAAAGTCTTACCTGCTGTCCTAAAAGGGCCAGTGGAATTGATCTGGTATACTTGTCTCAGGCAGAAATTGTACCAAATTGCAATGTTTCTAGTGATTTTTAAAATTTATGATTATATCCCATTTTCCTTCCTTCAAAACAGCATACTGAGAGTATCCAGAAGGAGTCTAGCCAGACATTGAACAGACTCAGATCTACTCGTCTCCCACAAGGTGTTATGTATCTTCAGACCCAAACTCTGGGCAAGTTCTGAGGCAGGGACTGACACCAGTAAAAGAAGTTTTCCTAAATCTCTTGGACATTTAGGGACACTCAAGACTAGAGATGGGCATGATCCGCATTACAATTGGAAAAAACCCACGATAATGGCGATCGCGCGATCGTGACCCGGAGGATCGTGATCGTCCACAGCCAACGATCCAGCGATCGGGAGAGGCCTGGATTGTTGCATTCAGGCTCGGATCGAGGATCCAGACAGTCAGGCGCCAGCAATCTATTCCCCTGGGGAAAGCCAGGGGAAAGCCTGAGCTCTGTTTACCCTCATTCTGTCACCTTGGAAACCCGAATGGAAGCCCAGCTTTCCTTGATCAGCAGGGCTTCCTTCCAACCACGGAGCAGCAAAGCAGTCACAAGTTGGGAGAAGACACTCAGGGGAAGGAGGGGGGAGGGGGTGTTCTGTAGCCATGGGCACTCCAATCTCATCCCTGCAAACCTTGATAGGCACCTCTGACGGCCAAACACAGACCTCCTGTGTTACTGAATGGGACCTGAATGGGGCCTGAGGGGAGGCAGCCCGCCAGGCCTGGCGGCCGCTGCCACCACCCGCCTTCCCACATAGCCGGGAATAGCAGCGCTTTGGCCTCCACGATCCACAATCCATGACCCACAGTTCGGGAACGGGAGATGATCAGTGTGGATCGTTAATTCGGGATCATCGCTGGCGCCGATCCACGATCAGCTGGATCATTAATTTTTTTGGATTGTGCCCATCTCTTCTCAAGACTCTTATGACTCTTTCAAAGCTTAGAGGTCCAGTTATATTTGTGCTGGCATTTCATAGCAGTCCAGTGGCATTGCCCCCTTTTCTTTAAAGTGCTACCCCCAAGTACCATATTGCAAACTGCATCTGCAAGGCCTTTCCAATTTCCAGTGTCCTTGGCCAGACAATTTCTGTTTTAGCCCTCAGCTAGAGTTACCAGCCTCCAGGTGGTGTCTGGAGATCTCCAGGAATTACAACGGATCTCCAGGCCATAGAGATCAGTTCCCCTGGAGAAAATGGAGGGTGGACTCCTTGGCATTATACCCTGCTGAGGGCCCTCCCCTCTCCAGACTCTGCCCTCTCCAGACTCCACCCCCAAGATCTCCAGAAATTTCCCAACCTGGAGCTGGCAACGCTACAGCCCAGGCAATAAGTTTCTCATCCTTTAGCGGCCTGGCTGAACAAACTGAGAATATTCTGTAGTAGAATAATCTGTTTCTGTTTCTTATCAAGGACAGCCTTGCACGCTCCAAAGACTTAGAGTGGGGCGGGCGGGCAGCAAAATTCTCTGCCTAGGTACTATTTTCCCCCTTTCAACTGTACCACCACTCTGCAATATCTATTATAGTTTTCCCTCAGTCCTACATTACCTCTTAGATTACTTTCTCGTCAGTTTCATTTTCAAACTGCTTCCATGATGGGCTCCACTCCGTGTGGACTGTACTTCTGTAATGCAGAGGCTTGATGCTGTCTTTAGTCATTATGTTCAATTTCTTCCATATGAAGGTATTATTGCCCCAGCTGCCCATCAACCTTAATTTGGCCTTTGTTCCAACTGAGGCTGTTCACTTCAGCTTTTTTTTTAAATGTGTTCTTGTTTCTTCCTGCTGGAGATTTGAGGTTTGTGCCCGTACTCTGGGCTTGAAACAATACATAGGAGGAAAAAAGACAGCAATATTCCAATATCTTTTGTTGCTTGTTTTTTTCCAAGTGGCCTGCACTGCTTACATGTGTAGTAAGAGCTTTCTAATGATATCATAAAGCACAGACTATTATTCAGGGTCCCCCCACTTATGTAGGCAGTTTAAACAAAGGAATTGACATCTCAGCTGGATCTGTACACAATGGCAACCCAACGCCGCCGCCCCCCCGCCCCCAATATATCCTTGGCTGCCATTTTCAGGGCTTAGTTGGTGGGGCATCGGCTTTCCATACTTACAGTGCAATCCTAGGAAGAGTTACTCCAGTCTAAGCCCATTGAAATCACTGTGCTAAGACTGGCATAACTCTGGTTAGGATTGCATTGTTAAGGTCCCAGATTCAATCCATGGAATCTAGTTAAAGCTATTGGTTATTGGAATGTTAGGTAAAGACATCTCTTTGTCTTCTTCTAATGCAGCACATCCATTCAATCTTTTCCTGTACTGCTAGGTATATTCTTGGTTTAGTCCTAACTCAAATCCCCCCCAGACCCTCCTTTCTCAAGTAGTTTTGTGCTGTTGTTCATTTCTGTTTTCATGAACCCTACAATCTCTCTTCCGGTTTGCAGCTCTGTTTCCTCTGACCTGGAAAAGGCTGTTTGTTCCTAATCCTGTTTACCTGCCAGGCATAATCCAACTCCTAATTGAACAGCTCTGGCAAAATCCCTTTCTCACTCCCTTCCTTGTTCAAGAAATTTAAGGGGAAGCAAAAGGAGTGCAAAATAAGACTGAGCGGGCACTGTCCAGGAGAGGTTTTCAGTATTGTTGAAGCACTTTTGGTTTATTGTGTTCAAATAAATATGATATATAAACTATGCCAGGATTGTCAAGAGATAAAAATGAGCTTTTTAAAAGAGAATGGCTGTAGTGCAGTGTTCATTCAGGACCAAATGATACATGACCCACAATCATGTCTGGATTGCCCCATTTCGATTTTGTTCATTTATTTTACAAGAAGCAACTATTCAGACTGAAATCTGAAGCCTGAGTATGGGCTTCAGATTCTTAATGTTTCCCCTCTGGTTGTGTTCCTGTTCAAAATCCACTCAGACTTCTTTTAACCAGCAGGGAAAAGATATAAGTTCAACATTCTGTAAAATCCAAAATACTTTGATGGAAAATCATCTTGTTATGCTCACAGGCCTGAATTTTTCTCATACAGGCTCATTTCTGATATTGAGTAAAATCAGGGATGGATTGTTTATTTATTAAATCAGCTATGGTCAGTGTGACTGTCTGAAAGCAGGACACGTCGCTAACTGTAGTTAAATAACATCCAACAAACCAGGGTCTCTGAAGCTGGTGTATTATCCACAGTTGATCTGAACTGTGGTTTCCTGGGATGTAAATAACAACGGGTAAGCAATAGGAGGCAACAACAACATTCAATTTATATACCACCCTTCAGGATAACTTAATGCCCACTCAGAGCGGTTTACTAAGTATGTTATTATTATCCCCACAACAAACCCCCTGTGAGGTGGGTGGGGCTGAGAGAGCTCTGAGAGAGCTGTGACAAGCCCAAGGTCACCCAGCTGGCTTTAAGTAGAGGAATGGGGAATCAAACCTGGCTCTCCAGATTAGAGTCCTGCTGCTCTTAACTAGACATGGACATGGAACAAAAAAAAATACGAACCACAAACCACGGAACAGGACCAGTTACGAACCAGTTCGTGGTTTGTGGTTCGTTGGGTTTAAATGCCCCTTTCTGGTCTTAACAGTGGCAGGGGAAGGGACATTTAACAGTTTTAAGGGGCCTTTCCTAACTTGCAAGCAGCAGGTCCTTTTAAACTGCCCAAATCCCAGCCCCCCTACCTCCTACCCCCTACCTCTTCAGCCCCAGCCCCACACTTACCTTATCCTGCAACACAGTCCTTTCTCTCCTCCCAGGAGGGGCGAGAAGGCCATTTTTGGCCTTTTCTGCTGCCCTGGGGGCCTGCAGGGCAATGGAAGAGGCTGAAAATGGCCTCCCTGCCCCTCAAATGGCTGCTGTGGCAGAGGCCAAAAACTACCTTCCCACCCTTCCTGGAAGGAGAGGAAGGACACTGAACTGCAGGATAAGGTAAGTGTGGGGCTGGGGCTGGGGAAATGGCCATTTAAACTGCCCTGTAAATATGATCCAACGAACTAGCATGGAAAGGAGCTTCCACGAACCCTGGTTTGCAAACCCCAAACCGGCCTGTTTCGTGGGTTTTTTTGGGTCGTATTTAGGTTCGTGCCCATCTCTACTCTTAACCACTATACCAAACTGGCTTTCTACTGGCAAATAGCCTGCTTTATTTCTGGTTTAACCTTGATTTGTTTTGTGGCTATATCATCCCAGGATGTAGGCAAATACAATAAAACCCACAAGATTTTTTTTAAAATTATTTTTTTATTTTACTTCATTCATACCCCACTTTTCTCTCCAATGGGGATTCAAATCAGCTTACATTGTTCTCCTTCCCTCTTATCTGCACAGCAACTCTGACAGGTAGGTCACCCAGCAAGCTTCCATGGCACAGTGGGATTTTGAACCTGGATCTCCCAGATCCTAGTCTGACATGCTAGTCACTACACCACACTGGCTGTTGTCAAAGCAAGCCAGGGTTTGAGCATTGACCATGAGCTGAATCCTGGCTTGGATCCTTAGCTTTGCCTCTGTTTGTGCTGCTCCATTTTCCAGAATAGTACAAACACACTCCTTTTTCCCAGTGTCGCTTCATTATTTTGAGTGGTCTGCTGCACAGCTTATTCTTCTACTGCTGGGCCATGCAAGACTAGCATCTTTCTATGAGCTGAAAAGCACAGAGAAAAGTGCTGTGCAGCACAGAACGGCCTTGCGATAGATAAAGAGGGGTGAAAATGGAAAGCAAGCCTTAGGATATAAGCTGTAGTTTCCCTTTAGCAGCCTTCACTCAGTTGGGGGGTGGAATTGGGTTGGTGTCATCCACTTCACCATCTGACCAGGATCCTAACTCCAAAACTTGAACTAAAGTTGCTTACTGTCGTTATTGGGGAACCAGGGCTCCTGCTCTAGTGGGACACCTCCTGCTGCTCTAGTGGGACACCTCTGGCTGCTCACTGCTGCTCCATGCAGCAGGAAGAGGACATTGGAAGGGGCAAAGTACCATCATGGCATTGGCTACATAGCTGGAAGTGACATCACATGGCACCACAACATTCTAGCAATCTACCAAATCTCTTTGGTTTGGGGGATTGCTAGAGTGTCATGGCAACGCATGATGTCACTTCAAGTTATGTGACTGGCCATGACAAAGGGCAGTATACTATGGAAGAGGAATGCAGATTATTTATTTGGATATTTATACCCCACTGTCCTTCCAAATGTGGATCCATAGCAGCTGATACTATTCTGCCTTCCTCCATTTCATCCGCACAACAACCCTGTTAAGTGCATTACTTTGAACAAGCATGGCTGGTCCAAGGTCACCCAGAAAGTTTCCTTCAATTTATCCTCACAACAACCCTGTGAGGTCAGTTGGGATTCGAGTGAGGGATTGGTCAACGGCTACCTAGCAAACATGATGGCAGAGTAGGGATTCAAACCTGGGTCTCCCAGATCCTAGGTTGACACTATCCAGTACAGTTGCTGAAGTGCCCTTTGGATGTCAGCATAATGTACAATCATTACACAGCAACTTATTTTATTTCAACTGTGTTCATCAAATAGACGAGGTTACATAATGACTTCTTCCTGTCAACATCGTATTAGCTTTCTCAGTGAAATCCTAAGCAGAGTTACTCCGGTATAAGCCCATTGAAATCAATGGGCTCAGACTGGAGTAACTCTGCTTAGGATTTCACCGTCTGTTTCAGTAAAAAATCATGAGAAGTTCTTCTGACAGAGTTGAAATGGTTAACATGGCATTGATGGTCTCCAGAGTACAAACATTTTTTAAAAAAAATATATATTTGAGCTTCTTTGTTGATGGGATTCATTCAGTAAGCTGAAATATTTTCCCACTCCCACCTCCTTTATCCTTTGGCAGCAACATCCTTCAGGGGCTTCTCAAGAACTGTGAGCTGCATTTTCAATGAGTTAGAGAGTGAGACTAAAAGTAATTGAAATGCATAAAGAAACTTCACAATCTGATGACATCATATGATTTTTAAACATCAGAGTATTAGAACACAAAAACTTTCAGCTGATATAATTGTCTTAAGTCTCTGGACATCACAAATTTAAAGCATGTGAACTCATTAATTCTGTTGCTTCCCCAAGGATGCCCTGACCTAGATAGCCCAGGTGAGTCTGATTTCATCAGATCTCAGAAGCTAAGCAGGGTTGGCCTTGGTTAGTAAGTGGATGGGAGACCACCAATGAAGATGAAAGTTGCAGAGCCAGGCAATGGCAAACTACCTCTATTAGTCTCTTGCCATGAAATCCCCACCAGGGGTCACAATCAGTCACCTATGACTTGAGGGTACTTTCCACCACCACTCCAAGGATACCTCAAAGTGAAGGAAGTTCTTACAAACCCTGAGCTAAGATCTGAACAACTTGTGTGACCTATGTAGCTTAAGATGGTGATGATGAGAGATTCATGCATAAACTTGGTAATGCAAGGGCACTTCCATGCTCTGTTGATGCCCAAGACATAGACCACCAGCCATGTATAGTTTCCACTTGCCAACCAGGAGTTCAAAATAATTTTTTTTAAACTGCCTTCCAGAAACCAAGCAGTTAAAGCAGTTTTGATAGCAGTTTAGATTCATAGCACAGTTACACGTGTGGTCTCCCAAATAATTCCATAGCTCATTAAAGTGAAACAGTAAAGAATATAATTTTCTCATACAGACATGGTCAGATACACTTTCCAGAAAAATAATATTGCAGATGCTTTGTAACACTGGCTTATTTTAGCCCACTATCATGAAATATAATTTGAGATCAGTAGTCTTCCAAAAGGTATCACTTTTTCTTTTGTTTACTCTCCTGGAAAGCTGTATAATATCACTAGGTTGATATCACATGGTATTGCCTCGTGTTCATTCTGTTAAGTCAGGGCGTCATGGTATAACAGGCAGTATGAAGTGCTGAGAAACAATTCTCTGTGACAAGAAGTGTTGCTGGAGTGTCAAGATGAAGATAGGGGCATGGAAGTGTTTTCTTCTTTTCTTCCTTTGCAGTGCAAGCCAGAGTAAGATAATTTTGGAGTCTGGATGCAAATTGACACAGGAGAACGAGTAAATGCAGAAGAGGAAGTGATTTATCTTATAGTCTGTAAATGTAGCCCTTCATTTTTGAGTGGACACTTCAGATTCAAAACAGAAAATAGCCAACTGCCTAAGCAAGGTTTTAGAAAATGCTGTTGTAATTCTTGTGAGTAGAGATGGGCACGATCAGCATTACGATTTGAAAAAAAACCCCGATAATGGTGTTTGCGCCATCGGGACTCAGCTAATCGGTGCTGTCCACGGCAACCGATCCAGCGGTCGGAGGTTTGCTTGTTCGGGGCTTGATCGGCTCGATCGGTTTCTGTTCGGGATTGCAGACACTCATGCGCCAGTAATCTATTCCCGGGGCAACGGAGCCAGGGGAGTGCCTGAGCTGTGTTTGCCCTCCTTCTGTCGCCCTGGAAACGCGAATGGAAGCCCAGCTTTCCTTGATCAGCAGGGCTTCCTTCCAACCATGGAACAGCCAGCAACGCATCACCATTTGGGAGAAGAGAGGGGAGGGAGGGGGAGGGGGTGTTCTGTAGCCACCATGGGCACTCCAAATGTTTTTTGCTTTTTTAAAAAACGAGGCTTTGTAGGAGGAATGGCTGTTTTTCTGTCTATCACTCTCTGTTTTTAACCTGCTTTTAAAACACTATATTTTGTGGGAAATCCTCATTCACGGCTCTGTGTGTGTGTTTAAAAGGGAGTGGGTAAAAGCTGGATCCAGATGCTTTTAAACGGATCCTCATGAATTCACATGATTTTTATATTGAAACAAAACAAAACAAAAATGCTGTCATATTATAGATCATGTCCTAGTCTACAGACAGCAACAAAACAATCATGCATCCACTAATCCGTGGTGCTGCCACGGCACAAAAACATGCTAAAAAAGCATGGATCTGCATGGATCCTCTTGATTTTTAAGTGGGGCCACCCAAAATCCACCACACAATCACAGACCATGTCTGTTGCCACAAATGGGACCAAAAAATTGAGCCATCCACTACTTCGTGGAACCGCCACGGTGCAAAAATACAGTTCAAAAGCACGGATCCGCATGGATCCTCTAGGTTTTTACACGGGACCACCCAAAATCCAGTATAATGTCCCTGATCATGTCCAATGGCACAAACAGGACCAAAAGATCTAAAATATGACAGCCTTTTTGTTTTGTTTCAATGTAAAAATCATATGAATTCATGAGGATCCGTGTCTCAGATTCATGTTTTTTCACCGTGGCAGTGCCAAATATTTTTGGATCTGTGTTTTTTATATTTCAGTCTGTGGACCTGGCTGTGATATGTGATTTGATGTTTCATTTGTGTTTTTCCTATTTAAAAAACCATAGGATCTGCGAGGATCCGTGTGGATCCTGGTTTTACTTTCTTCCTGTTTAAAATACGCTTTTGGAAGACTGGCTGCTTACCTTTAAAATCGGGTGGGGAGGAATGGAGGATTCTATCCCTGCTTTTTTTAAAAAAGCTGGCTGAAACATGTTGACAGGGTCTCTCTCTCTCTCTCTCTATTTGGAGAGACAGGGACGGGTTAAAAACTCCCCCCCCTGCTCTAAGTGCATGCGTGCGTGCGTGCGTGCGTGCGTGCGTGTGTGTGTGTGTGAAAACGTCCCCTCCCTGAAGGGAGGCGGCTTGTCGCTGGGTTAAAAACTTTTCCCCCCTCTGCTCTACTTGTGTGTGTGTGTGAAAATGTCCCCTTCCTGAGGGGAGGTGGCTCGTTGCCGGGTTAAAAACTTCCCCCCCCTCTGCTCTAAGTGTGTGGGGGTGGGGGGCGCCCCTCCGCTTTGGCCTCCCCGATCCCCGATCAGAAACAGGACTTGTTCGGTGTGGATCGGTGATCTGGGGTCATCGCCAGAGCGGATCCACGAACAGCTTGATCGCTATTTTTTTGGGGATCGTGCCCACCTCTACTTGTGAGTTCTTATCAGAGCCCTGAGATAATGTTTCAGCCGCTTAAATGTAAGGCTACCATAAGTTGGCTGTGATTTGATGGAGCTGCACACACACACAAAATTTGAGATGGGGCCTGAAATTCTCCTGGAATTACAACTGGGCCATTCCACACACACTTAAAGAGACGGCTTACTCACCGAACGCTGGCGGCTTTTTTCACTCACTCCATATGTCTCCAATTTCAAAGTGGAAGCAGGCTGTTTGGCTTCCGTTTTTTCAGCATCTTTTCTGAGAATGCAATTTCCCAAACTTTCCTGTGCCCCCGAAAAGATGCAAAAAATGGAAGCTAAACAGCCTGCTTCCACTTTGAAATGGGAGATGTATGGAGTGAGTGAGAAAAGCCAGCAGCATTCAGTGAGAGGGCCGTCCCTTTAACAGCGTGTGGAAATGGCCTGGTCTCCAAACTATGGACATCAGTTCCTTTAGAGTTAATGGCAGCTTTGGAGGGCAGATCCTATGGCATCACATCCCCACTAAGCATTCTTCTCTCCTAAAAACTTCCCTCTCCAGGCACCACTCCAGAATCTCTAGGAATTTCCCAAACTGGAGTTAGCAAGCAACCCTGCCTAAATGTATTCTGTTTTGCTTGTCAGAGCGATCAGAGCAAGTAGTGTGATTTGGGAGCCATTTTGTTCCATTTGTGAACACTTTGTCATCTTTGCTGGGTTAAAATTGGTCTTAATACATTTTTAATGAGAAGCACTTTTGGAGGGAGAAAGAGAGAGAATTTCTTCCCCAGTGTCTGATGCATGGACTCATTCCAGGTTTTGCCTCTTAATAGCAATTGCTAAGGGGAAAAAATGGTTTTTACTAAAGACCTTGAATCACAGTGTTTCTGAACAATGGACAGCTAATCCCCATGGCAAATGGAACTAAATTGAGTGAATGAAACACTACTTTTTCTTTCTTAAGCAATGAACCTCCACTCAGTGGCAGCGGGATATTATACAATGATCAAACTGAATGGGGAAGATGGCAGACACAAGTGTTTAACAGAAAGGTATTTTTGATTTACATCTCGGCAATACTGTCTAAACATGGCTGTTTGAAGTTTCAGTCATTTTCAAGCCCGAGCAAGTTACTAATGTGGTTAATCCAGATAGAAATAATTCTGCCTTCTATTTAAAATAAAAACTGCTCATTCAGAAGATACCATAAGTTTGCCAGTCTGCTCAACTGGCTAATAGTAAGCTGGGGATTGGCTGACAGCTCATGTAGAAAATGGACTCTTTTCTTCCCCTTCGTGTATGTATGTGTGTTTTCACTCAGGCCTGTTGCTATCCAGCATCGCTACTGAATGCTCTTCTGGCTTCTCTTATGCTTGGCTCTGTTTTATAGTAAGAACTGTAGTCAGAACTGCCTGCCTGCTTTTGATAACACTTCAACCCATCCATCTCCCGTCCCCCCCACCCCCGGTATGAGCTGGCTCTTGGGAAGGCTAATCCCAGGATTGCTCCATGTAACACCACTAACAGCAGCATTTCCTCTGCATCTGGGAAATGCTGGGAAATCTGGGAAAAGCCAAAATTTTCCCCATTACAGGAGACTCCACTCAGCCTGTAGCTAACCGACATGGTCTCTGCCATCCATTGTTAAAGCCTAACCAGGCAGAACACCAGGCCTACCTTCCCTTCTCAAAAGAATTCAAAGGAGATGGAAAAGGTCCATCTCTGACCCAGTTTGAAGAAGACCTCCACATTCCTGCTTGTCCTCAGAAGACAACTAGCTTCTCCCACCTTGTGTTATTAAATATTTATTTGCTTATCCTGCTTCTTGCCTAGAATCAGGACCCAAGCAGCTTCAAAAAAGTACAAATACAATTGAAATAAATGTAAATCAAAAATGCAGTATAAAAACCAGAAAAAAATGCACACAAAATATCCTGGGCTAGTGTCTTCTGCATTAGTTATCAAGGACACAGAGCCGAAACAGACGAGACGAGTTCCCTCAATTCAACCTGGGTTGAATTGCCTCAAGGTTTGATGGGAAATGTAGGCATTTCTCCTTCCCGTCGCTCAGAGGAGGAGGGAGGAGGAGGAGGGCTCCTCTCGCCTGGCCGCCGCCGTTCCTAAGCGCGAGGGACTCGAGGAGCCTGGAAAGTGGCGGGGGGATGCTCTTAGGCTGGGGTGTGGTGGCGGCGGCGCTCTTGCTGCTGCCACTCACCACTGCTGCCGCCTCTCTCGCTGCTGGAGAAGGAAGCCGAGAGGAAGGAGGACGAGAGGAAGAGGCTGGGGCGGGGGGCGGGGGGGGCTGCAGCAAGAGTGCCGCTGCCACCACGCCCCAGCCTAAGAGCATCCCCCCACCACTTTCCAGGCTCCTCGAGTCCCTCGTGCTTGGGAATGGCAGCGGCCGGGCAAGAGAAGCCCTCCTCCTCCCCCCTCCTCCTCTGAGCGACGGGAAGGAGAAATGCCTACATTTTCCATCAAACCTTGAGACAATTCAACCCAAGTTGAATTGAAGGAACTCGTCTCGTCTGTTTTGGCTCACAATCTGCAAGATATGGCTTCCAACCCACAAGGACTATCAACTTCCAGGTGGGGGATATAGTTTTCCTGTAACAACAACAACAACAACAACAACAACATTTGATTTATATACTGCCCTTCAGGACAACTTAATGCCCACTCAGAGCAGTTTACAAAGTATGCCATTATTACCCCACAACAATCACCCTGTGATGTGGGTCGGGCTGAGAGAGCTCCAGAAAACTATGACTCGCCCAAGGCCACCCAGCTGGCTTCAAGCGGAGGAGTGGGGAATCAAACCCGGCTCTCCAGATTAGAGTCCCGCGCTCTTAACCACTACACCACACTGGCTCTCACAACAGATTTCCAGGCTAGAAAGATCAGTACTCATAGGGCATCCTAAGAAGGCAGGGATGGGGCTGCGACAAGGTTCTATTGCAGCCCCTGACTCAGGTGTTAAACCTCATCCTTGGGACAGGCACATGGGGACAGGGTTCGGCCTTCCCTAGGAAAGAAGTGGGATAAAAGGAGGGCTCAGAATCCCAGCCAGGGAACACATGGGAGAACTATCTCTTGAGTATGAAGAGCAGCCTCCAGGACAGAAGTGTGCCCCCCCCCCGGGGTGAAGTAACCCCATCCTCTCCCTCACCCATGTGATGATGGCCACATACCATGCCTGTTTCTTCCTACCTAGTACACTGTCAGCAGCTTTCCTCAATTGTTTGGGCAGAGAAGTGGTCCTGCATAGTGTTCAAAATATCTTCCCCATAGTTTTTAGTTAGTAAATCTCTGAAAAGGGAAACATCCATCTTGCCTCTGGGGCACACTGGTTTGGACATGAACGCATCACGCCATGTGCAAGTTGCCATGCATTTATTTTTATTGAGATATTTATACCCCACTTTTCTCCCCAATGAGGACCTAAAATGGTCCACAGCGTTATTCTCCAATATATCCATCCTCACAACAAGCACCTTGTGATGTCGATGAGGCTGCAGGAGAGCGTCTGGCACTAAATCACCCACTGAATTTCCATCTCAGAGCGGAGTTGCAAACCCAAGTCTCCCAGATCCCGGATCAACAGTCTATCCAATACGCCACAAGGCTGTAGCTGACATCATTCATTTTGAGCTGTTAACATATTACAGGACACCAGGTGTTTATAGTATAAAACCGTTTTTGCCAAAAAGTATAATTTTCTCGGTATGAAATTCCTATGCTAGGCCAGCATGTGCGAAGGTACAAGAAGCAAAGTTCTGAGATAAATGAAGGGATCTCTTAAAATTTATACACTGGAATTTCTTAGACATACTGTGGACAATCCAGTCAGATGACATTAATTTTTATTTTAAAAGAAAATGTTGAAGCTTTTAACTAAGGTGAGCACAGTTTGCATCTATAATCTCAGAGCACAGTTGTCATTTAATTTTATTCCATGCATGCGGGAAAGAAGGATGTGAGAGTAATACTCAAATCATTCTATTAAAAAGTAGAAGAGAGGAGATTCAAAATGGGATTTGTTTTGTTATAATAAAACAATCAGTGCAGAAATATTAACTAATTTGTTTGGATGTTTTCTTTTTCTTTAACTTTCATAATTTAAAAAGAAAATTGATGATTTACTAGGGTGTTTTTCAAAAACATTTTTTATAATTAGATATTTATACGCAGTGATTTCTGTATCTATTGGGCTTTAATTAGTTGTTTAGTCCGTACTATAGAGTTTTTAATAAGATTTTGAATTCATTTGCTGCAGCTTCTCGTAGAAGTGACTTTGTAATTAATTGTGTTTCAGAAAAAAAAGGAAAAGATAAATGAACAAAGTGTTAGAAAACAGCACCCATATATTAGTGTTTGTTTCGTAGAGATGTGTATTTACTGATGGCAGGAATATAACTTTGCTGTTTTTCTTGTTAAGCAGATACCAACAGTGGCCTATAACCTACAACTTTGGGTCGCCATAGGCCCGCTGGGTGATGTCAGGACACGGCTGATGACACTCTAGCTATTAGTCAAAACTCTGTGGTTAAAGTTTTGGCTAATGTCAGAGCATAGCCAAAAAAATTCCTATGTTGCTGGTGAGGCCCCACATCAGGAGCTGAAGTTCCTGCTGGCAACCCTACTACCAGTCCACCACTAAAAATCTGAAGCCTTTCTCTAGCCTAAGGAGTCTTCATCCAACTTTATTTATTTAGGAAATGTATTTGCTGACTCTCCAGATTCCTAATCTAGATGGTTTACAAATAAAAATAATACTATAAAATAAACCATCATAAATTATCAATATAAAAACAAAGCAAGCTATTAAAAGCAGCATAACTACTGAGCACACTTTAAAAATCCATACAACAGACCTTAGAGCAAAAGCAAACCATAAAACAGCTAAAAAGATAAAACTCTTGTATTGAAACCCCCTTCACCTGGTTAAAAATGGAAGAGCTACTTAAGTTGGAGGAAAGCTTCTTAAGTGGGAGTCTCCAGCCTAAGGCAGACTATCTCCCACTGCTTCCAGTTCATGACGTGAGTAGTTAACTATTGTTGTCTGGTATCATGTCCAGCTTAACCTTCAGTCTGTGAACAGATCTTCTAGTACCTTTTCTAAGTTAAATAGCCAAGAGGCCTAAAATTTAGATCAAGAAATGACAGTGCCAAGAACCCAACCTGAATTACCTCTGGTGGCTTCCAGATACTATTTAAAAACAATGAGAAATCAATTTAAGTATCTCCTACCGTCATGCTTAGTTAAGTGACTATTTTAAGCCTGCATATCTGCTCCTACTTATATAACTGTCAATGGTATATGTATACTACCGGCTGTCGACCCGATATCAAAGTATTATACCACTGAATATACCACTCTTGAATATTTTCTTCAGCATCAAGAGAACAGATAATTTACTATTGTCTGTTGCAAGGATAGGCAACCTCTGGTATACATGTCTTCTCCCTGCCCAGCTGAATAGCAGGCAGGCTCTGCCACCACCCCCTCACCTGCAGGTCAGCTGGGCAGGAAGAAAGCCTTCTTCCTGTCCAGCTGAGCAGTGGGCAGATGGGCTCCACTGCCCCCCTTGCCCACGGATCAGCTGGGCAGGGAGAAAGTGGTGGTTCGCCTGCCTTCTTCCTGCCCAGCTGAGAAGCCATGGCACTGGGCCTTCTTGCAGCCGCACAGTGGGGAGGCAAACCGTTTTGCCCCCACTCACTTCTTATCCCTGTGTTCTGTGCCTGCACAAGGATAAGAAGTGAGTTGTCGGCAACACAGTTTGTCTTTTATGTCTTAGGATGACAAGTGAATAGTAACTATGTTTCCAGGTGTGAAAAAAAAATCTTTAAAAGTCTGGTTACTTACCCAACTCATGGAACAAAACATCCACATTTTCTGTAATGAAGCAAGTGCCATGTAAGGGGTAGATAAATAAGGAGTTGGCAGATGAAAGAGGAGGGAAAGGAGCCTTAGAGCAGAGTTTAATTCAAAGCTCTATCCATTATTTCTCATTTAGGAAAGCAAATGTTCTATTTCAGGAGTTCTACTCCCTGGAATACTTATGGGCAAGACTCTTTAGAATCATAATTCAACATGCATATAGTCTTTTCCCCAAGTGCTCTAACTGGATCACACGCATTGTATTAGTTATCCTTATAACAAGCCTGTAAGATTCATATGTATAATTTATATTATAAATGTATATATATATAATTTAGTGCTTAGAGGTGTAATATATATATTAAACGGATTCTTTTTATTGAGGGATATTCTTAATGGACTTGTGCTATCAGCTCCATATCACTTCTTATGTCAAGGATGATGGATGTAGTAATTTGCAGAGGAACAGACCAAACACAGATGAGATGACAGGTTGTATGAGCATTCTAAAATCCTTCTCATAAAGCCCTAATTTCTTTAAAAAATCAGTTTGTAGCTCAGTATCAGAACTTTCTCCAAACATTTACAAAACATTTCTGCCTAGGCAGCTACTAGCAGTGGGTGATATGAAAGGATTCTACCTGAGACCCTGGAGATCAGCTGCCAATCAGAGCAGATGATACTGACCTTCATAGACCAATGGTCTGACTAAATATAAGGCAATTTTATATATTCATGCCCTGTGTTTAAATGTTTTATGTATCTGTATATGTCTCTTAGCTTGATTTTAATTGTTTAATGGTATTTTTCTGTTTAATTTCAATGTTTTTACCATGGGTTTTAATTATGTATGTTTTTAATCTCTTAGCCAACTTGATGGCTCTGATGAGGGCAGAAAGGCAGGGTATAAAGTCTGTAAATAAACAAATATGTGGTTGCTCCAATGTGTGTTGAGAGTGCCCTCAAGTCAGAGTTTACTTATGGAGACCCCTGGTGGTGTTTTCATGGCAAGAGACTAACAGAGGTGATTTGCCATTGCCTGACTCTGTAGAGGTCTTCAGTAGAGGTCTCCCATCCAATTATTAGACAAGGCCAACCCTGCTTAGCTTCTGAGATCTGATGAGATCACCTGCGCTATCCAGGTCAGGGTGGTTACTCCCATACTGGTCAGAGAATATGTAAAATACTGTATCCATAAGGTTGCATCCATATGAGCATCAACTAGCCTTCAGCAAGTATGTCACCAGTGCAACTGAAGGATGACATATTAACAAAGCATATATCCTGACACCCTTAGAAGTTCTAAAGGGAGTTGTAAAGGAAGTCTGATAGTACCATTTTAAGAAGACTTATACCCTTCTAAGCCCATTGACTTAAATGGGAAGAGTGTAACTTGGTTTAAGATGGCACTGTGAATCTCAGATTTCATGGCATGGACAAATTTTGATTCTGGTTGTCCAATAAAATGACACAGATTTAGATTTACCCAGATCAAATTTCATTGAAAGATACTTGGTTCTGTCTTTACAAATTATATTTCGCCTCCTTAGTTCCCTTTCAAATACCTTTGTGTATTTATATGTCACCTTTTCCCTCAAGTATATATTTACTGCAGTAATCCATTCTATAAAGCCGTAAAGAAAATCAATGTATCTTTATTATTCTATATTTATGATTCTATATTCTAATTATGATTCTATATTTATTTCATTTTAAAAAATTCAATTGAATTTAAATCTCGTCATTGGAATTAAATCCCATCATATTAGTTAATCAGTCTGATGGTAATGACTAGAGGCGGGCATGAACTGATATATGAACCAAAGTTTGTCATGAACCAGGCCTGTTCATAATTCACGAACTGGCAGTTTGTCAGAGCCCATTTCTGATGAACTGCCACAAACTTTAGCCCAGTTCATCTGGTTCATTTTTCAGTTCGTCACTGCAGACAGCCTGGCGCCAGTCAATCAGTTTCCTATGCAATGGGGGGAGGGGATTTCTGCAGATCTTTTGCTACCCTAGAAGTGATGTTCTCATCACCGGAAGTGACATTTTCATGACCCAAATGAACTAATTCATGAACGGGGGCAATTTCTTGAAAGTTCGTGGTTCATGAAGTGCAACAAACCACGAACCGCACAGTTTGGAATTTTTCCAGTTCATGCCCACCTCTAGTAATGACCATTGGTTTCAAAAGGAAACACATTTCTGTGTCTAACTTCCCTCCCTCATCCAACTGGGATGAACTCCTCAAGGATTGTATCCCATCAGGGCTTTGAGTACATTTAGATTGGAGTAAGTCATATGCAAAATTGTGTGTGACTTGAAGTGACTCCAAAAAGGTATTGATATTTAAGATGAGGAATACTGTACTGTTGGTGTGAGGGAGTAGGAAGAGATCAGCAGAGCATAAACAGCCATGTTTGTAGCTTCAGATATCTCTGAAATATATACACATATGAAATATACTCCCTCTTTATGAAGGGGCGGGGGGTGAGGCAGAAGTGGGGGTAGATTCAGTTCAGTTATTGTTTTAATATGATACTGTTACATTCTGCCCTTCTGGTTTGGCAGAGAAAAAAATCAGATGAAGAAGGCTGAGAAAAAAATAACAGGAACAAAGACAAGATACTTTCTTGTCAGAAAAGCAATGGAAGCTGTAAACTCAGTCTGTTGAGGTGCCCAATGTGATTGTACCTAATATAAAAGCTCCATTTCCACATCCCGAAATGATTTCATTTTCTTTATATTTCTGTAACACAGTCATGCAGTTACAAAACCAGGTCCTTCTTACAAGCTTTGTATGGAATAGAAACTGCTTCAGACACTGATTGTAGCAGCTGTTCACAGTGTTATGCATCTTCTGCTTCACTGAACAGTGAGGAACTTTTTAAAAAAATTATATATCACTCTTACACCTGGTTAGGACCCAAACCAACTTTTCATATCATTCACCCTTCCTTCACTTTATTCTTGCAACAACAACCTTGTATGAAAGGTTAGGCTGAGAGATTGTGATAAACCCATGGTTGCCGAGTGAACTTTCATGGCAGAGTTGGGATTTCAATCTGTTCATCCCAGGTGCTACTCTGACGCTTTAACCAATGTTTCACACCAGCCTTCTCCAAGGGGCTCCAATTGAATTTGGGGGAGAGAGTTCTGAAGAGTTATACCATTTTCCCTTAAGTGTGGGGAGGGAAATAATCTCAGAATCACAGAGTTGGAAGGGGCCACAGAGACCTTCTAGTCCAACCCCCTGCCCAATGCAGGATGAGCCTAAAGCATCCCTAACAAATATTAATCCAGCTTCTTCTTGAAAATGGCCAGTGAAGGGGAGCTCACTGCCTCCCTAGGCAGCTGATTCCACCTTTGAACTGCTCTGACTGTGAAAAAGTTTTACCTAATATCCAGCCGGTAGCTTTCTGCATGTAATTTAAGCCCGTTGCTTTGGGTACTATCCTCTGCTGCCAACTGGAACAGCTCCTCGCCCTCCTCCAAATGACAGCCTTTCAAATATTTAAAGAGAGCAATCATGTCCCCCCTCAATCCCCTCTTCTCCAAACTAAACATTCCCAAGGCCCTCGGCCTTTCCTCGTAGGGCTCAATCTCCTTCAACTTCCTCCTGTCCCTGTTGGCTGCTTGACTAAAGCCAAGGTATATCAACACTTGTTAAGAAACATTACCGTTCCTTTTGAGATATAGAATAGACTGAGCCACAGTGATGACAATCCAGACTTGTAGCATTTGCATGGACAAAGTCAAAAATAGATGCAGTCTAGACATACAGTCTGGCCCTAAAACTTAATTCATCTGCAAATAAGAATTTCCAGTGACGTTCATCAGCTTCTGATGAAGTGTAGCATTACATAATATTATCCTCATATCACTTGAAATAAAATAATCACTTCATACATAATTAAAAACACAAGTCTCTGCCCAAAGTCTCATAATTTAAGTAAAGTTATGTGACAAGATCATTTCATTTAGTATTGCATAAAGGCGTGTTACTGAATTTCATGACAACTCTGGTTCAATTCGATTTTTTTAATGGTTTCTCCATGGTCAGGAAGAAACTGCAGCCATCCTTTTTCCTGACCGAATTAACAAAATTAATGCTTGTGTCAGTTGCATAGAAATGCATACAATGATGTACATCAAATGCAAGTAAATGCAGTACAGGGGGAGGCTACCAAAGAAATAGATAGGTTGAAAATATTTTTTCTTATCATGCATTGAAATGAAATTAATATATCTAGCTTTACATTGGAAGGACCTTCTCCTTCCATATGTCCCTATGCACCAACTACCATCTTTAGGCAGCTATCTGTTGGCAATCCCACCTCTTAGGGTGGCTCACCTCTCATTGACCAGAGCCCAGGTCTTTTCCATTGAAGCTGTAGAATGGGTTACCTGGAGAGGTGAGGGGAGCTCTTACCTTCAAGATCTCCAGAAAGTGCTGCAAAGCTTGCCTGTTGGCCAGGGCTACTGAAGGGGTTTGATTGGCAAACATCTTTTAAGAGGGGAAGGGAGGGGCATTCACTGCTGCCCTGTCGGCCGCCACTTAAGCCTTGGTGCCTGCGCGGGTGCTGGCAGCACCGGCCATGGTGTTTGCTGCAGCCCTGCCAGTCACCACCGGCCTCTGCGGCAGTGTTTGCTCCACCCTGCCAGCCGTTGCAGAGGCTGAAGCGGTGATGTGGGGGGTGGCAGCATCACCACCAGCGTTCGCTGCTGCAGAGGTCAAAGCGGCAGCATGGGCAACTGCAGCAGAAGGCCTGTTCCAGCCTCCAAGGTCAGTGGGGTTGGAGGAAGGGGGGAGGGGGCTCAGGGGGGATGTGGGAATCTCTCTTTGGTATGTTCCAAATCATTTCAAAGCATACCGAAGCGATTTCCAAATTCCGAACCTGAAGCGGCTTGCCACTTTGGGTTATTCTGGATTGTTTTCCTGCTTCGGGTAAATCCGAAGCGGGAAAACCTAATCTTTTCCCCGCTGCACACCCCTACTGTATTCGTGCATTGGCCCTAGATCTTGCTCTTTCAACTCTAGCCATGGGATACCCCCTTCAAAGGAAATAATTAATCAATGTGGTAATTTCTATCAGGTAATCCTGCTGGGAGGAGGAATTCCTTTTGGCATGCAAAAATTCCCTCAATGGGATATTATCTCTCAGATGTGGTGGATGAAAGGATGAATATAGGAAGTATGAATTCTTATCAGAGGGTTTCCTAAATAATCTAATGCCCAAAGTGTTGTTCAATTTCTTGTAAACTACCACATCTAAAAAATTAATGTAATGAGTACGGGTCTGCCACATGTATTTAATATGACGGTTAATTGAGTTCATCCATGGTCCAAATTCTCCTGTAAGGTCTCCTCATGAGAAAATAAACAAATATTGTCTATGTACTGATGATAAAAAATAATATTATAAAAAATGGATTTTGCATGAGTTCAAAATTATGTCACGTTCAAGATGAGCCATAAAGAAAAGCCAATTGCCACTCCCTTAACTTGATAATAGAAATCACGCCCAAAATGAAAATAATTATTTTCTAAAATATTATCTGCCAGAGACATCAAAAATGAGTAGGAGGGGTGTCCTGGCAGCATGTTCTAAGCGTCACCTCCACTACTACTGATATAAGAGGTGCAGCCATCTTTCTTCTCCAGTTGGCACGCAGCCAACACTTTGTAGTGTGCCACACCAACGCCTTAGAGAGAGTCAGTGTTTGTGTAGATAAGGTGGATGAAAGTGCATGACCCCTGATGAAGTGTGAATGAAACAAGCCATTAGCTGGCTCTTGTAGGGTCATGAGGTCTCTTTTGTCCACTTATCTTGTCTCCACCTGCAAAAGAAAGAAGAAACAACCATTACTATTTGCCTGTGAATACCTACCGGCACAGAGTGGCAAGCTGCAGTACTGCAGCCCAAGCTCTGCTCATGACCCGAGTATGATCCTGGCAGAAGCCAGGTTCAAGTAGCCGGCTCAAGGTTCACTCAGCCTTCCACCCTTCCAAGGTCAGTAAAATGAGTACCCAGTTTCCTGGAGGTAAAGTGTAGATGACTAGGGAAGGCAATGGCAAACCACCCATAAAAAGTCTGCCAAGAAAACATTGTGATGTGATGCCCCCCATGGGTCAGTAATGACTTGGTGCTTGTATAGGGGACTACTTACCTACTAAACCGTGCTGATGTCTTCAGTCTTCATGTTAGAGTTTCTAGCACACCTGCAATATAGGAAAGTAGATTATTTATGCTATTTGACTGAATTAACTAATTGGATTGTACTTTTGTGGCTGCACATCATGTTGTGCCTTACATGAGAGTGACCATTGATACTTTAGACAGACTTTTATATCTTTTGCATGTGGATCTTTTTATTGTATATATTTATTAATAATAATTGCACTTCTGCGCCTTTTGTTTAAAATATTTTCTAAATAAATAATAATATTTCATAAGATCTCACATCATTGTATTTCATTATATCTTACCTCTTGGTTGGTAGTTACCTCATTTAGTTGTGCATTCCACAGATTCCAGCAAAAGTGTTTCCGCTGCTGTTGACTGGGTTTATTGGTCGATGATCTTCTTTGTATAGTGAAACAGTAGCTATGTACACAAGGTAATGTGAAGAAGACATACCATGAGCATATATGTAAGCCTAGTTGAGCCATTTTGCATGTAAGCCCAATTTACATGACCTTTCCCCTTGTTTCAGTGAGGGAAGAGCTGTAAAACTCAGACCTTAGGACACCCCCCCCCAGTGCACTGACGTTTTTCCACCATGATAAAGCAGGTCCAGTTTCACAAGATTGTGGGCTCACTTGAGTCTTTTTGTTAATGTTAGCAAGACATTTGTTGCTCTGAAAACAAATGGAGAACAGGCGTCTTGATATTTGTTTACCAGTGTTTTTTCATAATAATGTGTTGTGATAAAGACAGTGTATTCTCTTTAGGCTTCAGAATGAAATCCTGTTAGATCCACTTGTTATTCTTTTAGGTATTTGTAAGATGTAGCAGATAAACAAGACAAAAGGGAACTGGTGACTAATGTAATTACAACTGCAAAAGCAGAAGATTATGGATAAGAGGATTTTCCTGGTTATGTTTCTTGATTGTTCTGGAAATTCATTCTGCAATATGTGCTTCACTCCTCTTTCATTCCTGTTTAAGCAATTCCAGAATAATGGGAGCATGCACCATTTGATTCAGTTTTCAATCCCTTCAAAACATTTGCATCCTTCCCTCCCCCCCTAGTGTTATCAATGTGGCTGCATAATGTATAATGTAAAAACTGACAGAAAATTGAGGCAATCTTGTGGTTAGAGATGGGCATGAACCATCTCTTTCGTGGTTCATCAAATTTCATGAACCACGAACTTTCACGAACCTGCCCCTAGTTCGCGAACTGGTTCATTTGGTTCGTGAAAACGTCACATCCAGGTCAGAAAATCATCACTTCTGTGTCAGCAGAAGGTCACTTCCAGGTCAGCAGAAGGTCACTTCTGAGCTAGGAAACTGATTGATTGGCACCAGGCTGTCTTCAGTCACGAACCCAAAACCAAACCAAATGAACCAGCCTAATGTTCGTGGCGGTTCATCAGAAATGGGATCTGATGAACCACAGTTCGCGAACCATGAACCGGCCTGGTTCGTGCTTAATTTTGGTTCATATTTCGGTTCGTGCCCATCTCTACTTGTGGTACATAAACATCTGCTCACATCAAGATTCCTTTTGTGTAGTGTTTTACTGATGCGCTCATGAACTGCTCTGCTTTTATAAAGCACCACACACACAAAAATAATCGTGACAAATGAATTAGAAAAGCACTGAGTACTCTTTCAGAGTGATCCTAAATGGGGCTCAGAAGTGAATCCCATTCTATTCAATAATGTTTACTCCCAAGAAAAGCTTCCTACGATTGCAACCTTTCAATGGTTAATTTACTTGTGTATGTTGATTCCAAGAAGCAAGGCAAATAATGAATTTCTTTGGTAAATACATGGAAGTAATGTGTCAATTTTGAAGTCTTAACTTTAAGCAGAATCAAAGTTTACCAGAAATATTTTAATAGCTTTAGCTCATATATATAGCTTCACCCTTGTAGGCTCTTCAGGATATTTTGGGTTGAGTTTGGGTTTTTCTCTCCCCTTTCTTTTTTCTTTGCTTATTAGCTTTAGCTACTTTCCCATTGTGTGCTTTCTTTCTTTTTTTACAATTGGACTTTGAGAACTACATATCACAGTGTTTCACTGCATCATTTTGAAATAATAATAATAAAAAAACAGATTTAAAGCATATATTTCCTATTTTATTGCCCACCCTCCCAACTGCAGCCTGTAAGCTGCTTCAGTTTACCAAATGTATAGACATCAAACAGAACATCTGTTTAACTTAAGGACCAGTCTTCTATCATGTAGCTTCTTGTTCTTTCAAAACTCTTTATATCTAGCAAATGCACTGAGTTTTCTCGTTCCACAACTGAGCCATGTGTATAATCTGACACATCTGATTTATCTCCGGGTTGCTTTTCATGCTTGAATATTAGCAGTCTGGCTTTAGTAATCACATCATATATCAGAAAAACAGTCTTCTTCCTTTTGCATGAACAACAGATTTAGAAAATCTAGTTCCTATAGTGCAGGATTTTTTTTTTAAAGAAAGGGAACACAAGAGCAAGCCAAACATAATTCAAGAACAGTCATCTTTGGTTAAATTTTATTCCCCAAGTCATAAAGAGTGGTTGTTAACCCACAAGCCACGAACAATTTATTCTGTGCTCTTTAATGTTTTCATTTCTTTACACAAAGAAACCATTATTAGAAATAAATATGGCAGATCAGACTAAAATATGGCCACATCACACAGTTTAATTCTCTTTGTTAAAGCCAGAAGTCATCTCTAAAGGATGTCACAAACGAGTAGCCAATCAAACACTTCTGCCAAAACCACATTGCTTAACTGTCACACACTCTAAAGAAACATCATATTTCAGATTCTTTTTGCAGTAAGCATGGAAGTCTATAACTACCTCGTTTGTCATGTTCATTTGTCTGTGGAGCCAAGGACCATAATATAACTGTACATATTTGGGAGGGAATGAATGAAATAGCTTTTTGATTGATAATGTTACGGGTTCAATAAGTTTCCTCATTCAACTTCTAATGGACGAATGGCAATAATGATATTGGTCTGAAGTTACGTCCCCAGCCAATGACTGAGATTATACATGCTGACCATGATCAAATATATAGTTTGATGCCAATTATTCTCTTTAGATCACCCCAACCACACACACACACACACAGTCAGCATTCCACCTTCACAAGAGGTAAGATTTGTCACAGGAAGATGCAGGGTTTTTATTGTAATGCAGAAACACCAACCAGTTCTGCTCCCATTCTGCTTGTTGGTAGAAAACAGAGTAGATATTTTCACTGAGCAGTTCAGCTGTTCAAGAGCACCCAGAACCAGTTCAGCAGGCTACTTTATCTTTATTCAAACTCTCCAGTTCAGGATAACCAACAGCATTTCAAATATGTTTCTTCCCGCACAACCCAGCCATTGTCCTCATTCCCCCCACAAACATACCTGATTGCTGTCAATCAGCCAATGATTACAAATCATTTTTTAAAAAAGTCTTACCATTTGGTGTTCATCTACACCTGTGCTATCTGCTACTTCATGTATGCACAGATGTATGGGAAGGATTGGCTGTAGAATCATAGAATCATAGGGTTGGAAGGAACCTCCAGGGTCACCTAGTCCAACCCCTTGTAAAATGCAGGAAATTCATAACTACCCCCCCCAAACACACACACACCCAGTGACCCCTGCTCCATGCCCAGAAGATGGCAAAACACCATCAGGATCCCTAGCCAAACTGGCCTAGGGAAAATTGCTACCTGACCCCAAGGAGATCATTGGCATTACCCTGGGCATGTCAGAAGGGGCTACGAGAACTAAGCACTGATATAACCCTTCCTGCCCTCCTTCTCATGATCTGCCTAGGTTCACAGAATGATCTGATCTGCCTAAGTTCGTAGAATCAGCATTGCTGTCAAATGTAACTGGATAGCCCAGGTAAAACTGATCTTGTCATATCTCAGAAGCTAAGTGGGGTCAGCCTCCATTAGTAATTGGATGGGAGACCTCCAACGAAGACCAGGGTTGCAGAGCTAGGCAAAGTCATATCACCTCTGTTGGTCTCCTGCCTTGAAAACCCCAGCATGGGTCGCCATAAGTCAGCTATGACTTGACAGCACTTTCCACCACTATGGGCATTTTAGTCCCTTCCATACATAAAATAATTACCTGATCTGACCATCTCTGTCCCTGGGGGTGGGTGGGTGGAATTAATTCCATCTACTATGTAGGTGCAAAAAGCAGTAGCAAGGCAGAAAGAAATCAAATTCCACTCTCACAGCTACTGTGCAGCTGCAAAGATGTTCAGGCAATTCTCAAGCTGGGTGGCAGTGAGGCAAGGAGATTGAAGATGCCACTCATGAGGGACCGTGCCTGTTGAAAACAGTATATTTGCATGCTGAATATGTTTGCTGCAAACATATTCATCAAATATGTTTGCAGCAACTGGTAGCTGCCCCTAGAAATCCAAGGCTCTTCCTCTTTAATTTTTCTTGAGATGGGGAAAAAGTGTTCCCCTTTCCCTCCATCATCCGTTCATGTGTCTGGCTGAGTGCTTTACTGAATGTTACAGGGTTGCTGTAAGTCGGCAGCAGCTTGACAGCATGTCCCATTATTCTAAAGTTGAACTGTTCCAATGTTTTGATTTTTAGGTATTATTATGCTTTGGAAAAGTGGTTTATAAATGTCTCATAGTGAATAAAATAAGTGCATATCAGTGGCATAACAGTTTCATCATTGCAAGGTGTATCGATTTGGATGAACACTGTATATGGAATTCAATCAAAATCTTTGAGCGATTGCTATGGCATCTTGAATGTCAAGTACAAAATACTAATGACACAAAGCACAGAGAGAGGATCAGGCTTAGAAAAAGTTAATGGACTTGTGCACACTTTTCTGTGAATTTTGTCATAAATGTGTCAAGAATGTGTATTTCATCTTTGGAATATCAATGTTTTTTTCCACCGGACAAAGGCTTTCTATAATATTGTGCTACAAAATAAAGCCGCAGAGATAAATTATGCAGTGAGTCAGAGCCAGTCTATGACTGACTGTTGTACTTTATGGTCATCCACTCATCATCATGCCAATTATGGCCTTTGGATTAGGCAACCTCTTGTGAGCCATGCTCATGAGAGATAAGATTTGTCACAACGAAGAACAGGATCTTCACAGCAGTTGCCCTGAAGCTACAGCCTGTCAGAAATGCATATTCTACCTTCAGAATATGAATGCTCATTTGATGAACCAGTCAAATCAATTTTACAACACAGTTTGAATATGCATTTTCCTTCTCATTCAAGCAAGCAGCCATAACTTTCCTCAACCATGCTCATATTCACAATTACACGAGGAACTGTTAACCTTAACTGGAATGCCAAGAGCAACTTCTCTGATTTTAGATCTCCTAGTCAGAGGATGAGATATCACTATATCCAGGGCTTTTTTTCATGGGGAACGCGGGGGAACGGAGTTCCGGGACCTCTTGAAAATGGTCAGATGGGTGGTGGCCCCGCCCCGTGATTTCCAGACAGAGGGGAGTTTAGATTGCCCTCCGTGCTGCGGAGGGCAATCTAAACTCCCCTCTGTCTGGAGATCAGGAGGTGGGGCCACCACCCATCTGACCATTTTCTCTGAGGGCAACCCACTGAGTTCCTCCACCTCTATTCCCAGAAAAAAAGCCCTGACTATATCCATATCCCACAAGCTTCACAACATGTCTCCATGTATGATATTTGAGTCTGAGAAGAGCCTGTGGCCTCAAAAATGTATGGACTGGCTTATAATGATGCTCCATAGCTGATTCTTCACAGAACCAAAGTCACCAGTAGAATTCTTGTCCACTTTAGATTTCTGTTTTTTAATGTCATAGTATCGGGCTTGATGTTTTGGGAGTTTTTCATTCGTAGGGTTTTCATAAGTCAGAAGTGACTTGATGGCACATAACATGCACACATGCATTGAGCTTGAGGGCCACTTCTTACTGTAATTTCTGTACCATTAAAATGCATGTATATTCTCACATGTGTGAGGTTGTGCACATGTAGAATTAACTGCACATCTCTTACAAAAAAACTCATAAGTAACTGCTCATTCCCATCCTGCCAGGTATATCTGAATATAAAAATTAAAGTGAGAAGTAACTTTACCCTCAGCTTAATAAAACAGGAGTTCAGTGGTACCATAAAGACTGAAAAGTATCCCTCAGTCCAAATTAGCTTTAGGTCCAACAGCTTTAGGTTACACAGCAGGGGGGGGAACACCAAAGGGCATGGAAGCAGTATCTTACACAAAAATAACACAACTCACTTCACATTAAAGAATCACCCCAAAAAATTGCTGTCAAAAGCACTTTATTTCTGTAACTGCTTTAGGTCACACAGTAGGAAGGCACAACAGAGCAGGAAAGCAGTGTACTACACAAAAATAACACAACTCACTTCACATCAGAGAATCACACAAACACAATTGCTGTCAAAAACGGTGAAGTGGGTTGTATTATTTTTTGTAGTACATTGCTATCATGCCCTGTTGTGCCCTCCTACTGTGTAACCTAAAGCTGTTCAAGAAATAAAGTGTTTTTGCCAGGAATTGTGTTTTTGTGATTCTCTGATGTTAAGTGAGTTGTGTTATTTTTGTGTAAGATAGTGCTGCTATGCCCTTTGGTGTTCCCCCCTGCTGTGTAACCTAAAGCTGTTCAAGAAATAAAGTGTTTTTGACAGGAATCGTGCTTTGTGATTCTCTGATGTTAAGTGAGTTTTGTTTTAATTTTTCTGTGTGGGGGACTGCTGGTGTAATGTGTCATAATGCTTTGCCTACTTGTACTTTGGAAGGGAGAAAATATTTTTTTAAAAACTTTATTTTGTGTTGTTTGTGTTTTATTCTTTGTTGTGCAGTTGGTTCCCATCATAGGGAACAATGGGGCTGGCTGGCCAGCCATCTCTGTAGGTGGTGGGGGAATTTGAGGGAGGGTGTCTGTGGTTCAGGTGCTCTTTCACAGGGACCAGCTGGCACTCAGAAGTGTGCCCACCATTGTGGCACCCCTGGGCTGTGCAGAATTGCCCAGGGAAAGAGAGTTTAGAAGTTCCCAGCATAGGGAACAAAGGGAGAGGGCTGGCCTTTGCCAGCCTGTTCCTGGGGTTATGGGTGTGGGGCAGGTGGGGGTGGATTTGGGTCTGTGAGGGGCTAATGTGGGGATTTGGGTCTGTGTGTGGCAGCTGGGGGGGAATTGGGTTTGTGTGGGGCTGTAAGGGGTGGACTTTAGGGGCTGAGAGGACCTATTTGGGGAGGCCATGAAATGCTCCCCCCCCAAGTGGGAGCAGTCTGAGCCTTGGTGGGGGGTGGGAGGAAGGGTGGGAGAAGGGTCCCAGAGGGTTGGGGGGTATTTTGCATGCAAAATGCCACCCCTGGCAAAGGAAGCCTCCCCCAGCTGTCAGTGGTAGAGAAAAGAGCACCACCTACTTGGGGAGGCCATGAAATGGCCCCCCCAAGTGGGAGCAGGCTGAGCCTTGGTGGGGGGTGGGAGGAGGGGTGGGAGAACGGCCCCTGAGGGTGAGGGGGCATTTTGCATGCAAAATGCCACCCCTGGCAAAGGAAGCCTGCTTCTTCATTTTTCCCCATAGGAAATAATGAAGAAGATGAGCAGCAGCATGCTAACAATATGCTGCTCCTTCGCTTTCTTATGGGAGGATAGGGGGACCTGCTTTGGGGGGCCATAACATGGCCCCCCAAAGTCCAATCGGTCTGAAACTTGGGGGGTTTGTAGAGAGGGGTTAGAGGAAGGTCCCCACCAATTTTGGGCTGATTCGGTGGGAGAATGCCTCCCCCAGATGTCCGGGAAGACGCCGGAGGCATTTTCCCATTGAAAAAGCCGAAAGCCGAAAGCCGAAAGTAAGCCGAAAGCCGAAAGCCGAAACGGCTGGCCGTTTCGGCTTTCGGCTTATACGAAAGAGAATCCTCTTTCGGCTTTCTGCTTTCGGCTTTAGCCGAAAATTTTTGGCTTGCACACCCCTAGTAGCAGTCAACATCATTGTTCCAGATATTCAAATTGCTTCCATGTTCATTTGCTGGGATAGCATCACAGCCAAGTTTACTTATTTTACCCCAGCCTCTCGTCCACACACAGCAAAAGTGTGAATGTTGTGTGTGTGTAAATTGCTGTCAAGTTGAAGATGACTTATGGCAACCTCATAGGGTTTTCAAAGCAAGAGATATTCAGAGGAGGTTTGTCTTTGCCTATCTCTGTGTAGCAACCATGGACTTGGTGGTCTTCCATCCAAGTATTAACTGGGAATGATCCTGCTTAGCTTGCGAGATCTGGTGAAATCAGGCTAGCCTAGGCTACCTAAATTGAATCATGTACCTTTGTATAATGTTAAGGAATGGCACTAAGATAAGTTTTTTTAAAAAAAAATGGATACTCATAAGTTTTTAGTTATCTCATGGAGAGGATGACTTGATGGTCCTCTTATCCTGGTAGCTTGGTATTGCCAGAGTAATATTAATGTGGTTTTTAGTATCCTGTGTTCTCCCAGAGAGCAAGTTAAAGAAAAAATAAAATCCTTTAAGAAACAGAGAGCACAGCAGTACCCATCTGTGGTGATACTGCCGATATCTTCCCATCAAAAAGGGGCATAGCAACAATGCACCCATGTGAATCATCCATGTAATGAATCCAGTCATGGTGACACTGGCACACCTACAAAACAGAGCATGAAAGACATTATTACAATGCCATTATGACTATGTTGTCATCTATAGCAACCCTATAGCTACCAAATTCCATGGATCCTTGCAGACAAGGGGCTGACTATCCATATACCTCATTCTATACACATTTGTTCAAAAGTGAGTCTCAGAAGTGAGCAAAAGACTGCAGCCTAAAACTGGCTCTACACATGCTAAAAATATGTATTGAATTATACTGCAAGCCTCGAAATAGCCATGCTAAAGCAAGATAAACAGCCCTGGTTGTTCACACCAGGGCTGTTTGCCATCTTCAGCATTTGCATTGGTTTCAATGTTAAATGTCTTCCCATCTTTGAATCCTGGCTGAAGAAGAGAGCATGCCTAGTGCACAGCTGTTGGCTCCAAGCTTCCTCACACACAGTTGTTTCAGGAATAGAAAGAAGAACGGGGCAATAGTCCACCAGGAATCAACCTGCAGTCAGTTTGTTACCTGAATTGGTCTCCTTGTGAGTAAGAGAGTGGGGGGAATTAGTGGCAGGGAAGATGGCTCTACAAGAGGGGTAACTGTGGGATAAACTCCACCATTTTTTTACCTTTTTTCCCAGATTGGCTACAGGAAAAGGGTTTTTTTTCACCTACCTTGCACTAATGACAGTGTTTGAGGCATTTGAGGTGGTGCTGTTGGGTTCTGTCATTGGCAGGAGATTTTGGGAATAGGGTGCGGGCCGGTGAGCACCCAGTGGCGCTTCCCCATGGGTGGGGAACAGGGTCTGCCATTTAGTGTGGTATGCTTGTTGACAGCTACTGTAGCACTGGCAGAAACCTGCGGGGATCCCCAAACACAAGGCCTTCCCTCATGCTGTACGGCTGGGGCATTAGGTGCTTGATGGGGGGATCCATTGCCTGGCTGGTCGGGTTGCAGCCATTCAAGGGATGGCCTACACTCGGGGCTTTGGGGCTTGCCCAGGCAGATCAAGGCGGAGGCCTGGAGTTGACCCCGTGGCTTGACCTGTACCACTTAGTTGGCCCTTGCCTTGTTTATGTTATGGTCATATTAATAAATGGCCCTTTATTTCCAAGCCTGTGTCTGTCTCTTCATTCCAGCTGGGGTTGCAATTACCTATCCACAGAGAGCAGGGAAGAGCAGTCCAGGGAGAAAGAGGGCTTCAAACATCCTGCATTTTCAGCCAGGAGGGAGAATCTTAGGGAAGGTAACCCCAAGGGTACAGCGCTTGGATCCAGTAAACCATGCACACTTGAATGGGACAAGATCCCTGGTTCTTATAGGGCAAAACATTTATTGAGGCAGGGGAGCCTCCTCAGCCAGCAGAACAAAAACTGTGAAGGTCAGTCTCTGGGAATTACAAAGGTTTCATTACCTTGATTGCTTGCTGCCTGGGTGTGTAAAAGAAAAGGCAAAGTCTTTCCTGTTGCCTCACAAAGGGGCAGTTTGCTAATGAAGGCCACCGGAGCTAAGTTGGTAAATTTAGATATGAGGAGTACAGGTTCACAGAGAAAAATAAACTTATTGGTGCTGGTTGATTGATTCTCAATCTTAGGGTGGGGATGTAGTCACAGAAAGAGGGTATTGGAATGTGCTAAGTGGGTGACTCAACAAGACCCTGTCTTATCACAGCTCACACCTGTAGCTGGAGAGGCAGTAAATCAAATCGCCCCAGTCCTCTGCATTCAGCATGAATGTTCCTTCCCTGTCTGGACTCTTGGGCAGGTCTCCGCAACTCTCTTGCTGGAATTCCCCTACTGCAGATCAAGCTGCATTTAATCTAGAGGTCCTATGATTTTATATCATATTGATTTATATCATATTGATTTATATCATATTGAATATGGTGGCGGCTGGAACCGATTGCTTACAAGCTCATGGACCACAAGCAATGATGTACCCATCCTAACTGTAGTGCTAATGATAGAATTTTAGCTCTGGTAGAAGACTTTGGGATCTCAGAGTATCAATCACATCTGAGGGGCATTAATGGATTGTTGACTGGGAAAAACATCTAAAGGATTTGAACGAAAGTCAAAAAAGTTTTGATAAGATTAGCAATATTTCTTAGGAGGATTCCACACATTCCCTCACTTACCAAACAAAGCCAGGGACCAGGGCAGAATAATGGGTTGTCAACCAATGTTACTCATATAATTTTTGAAAGTGGAGCATGATGGCAGTCCAAGATGCCACAAAACACTCCAAGTTCACATTATGTCAAACATTCACATCAAGTCAAATTGGGTGGTGTGATGGACAGGACTTGTTCCAGCTCTGCCTCCACTGGGGAACAGCCAATGAGAGCTGGTGGAATGCTGGGCCAATTATAGTTGAAAGTCCTTTGGAAGGCAGTTACTGAGGGAAGTTACTTAGTGAGGCAGTTACTTAGTGAGATACTTAGTTACTTAGTGAGTTACTTAGTGATGCAGTTACTTAGTGGCTTGAAGGCCACTAAGGAAAGGCAGCAAAGAGACAGCAGGCTGTTAATCTGGTTTGTTACATAGTAATCATTCCCTATTTAACCACACTGTATCTATGAGTTTTAAAATCATTCACTCCTCTAGTCTATTTTGTAAATAAAATTTATTCTTGTTTCTGTTTTAACCATGGCTAGCTTGAAGTTGTTGACTGAGGGGAAATAAAACAAACACACCAACTTCAAACACTAGTCATGATGACCAATGAGCCAATATATTTAATCTAAATGGTGGCAGCATATATTAAAGAATGTAAACATTAAGTTCCCTTTCCCCAATAGTCTTGGATAGTAACTGGGTGAAGGGAAGTAAATATAGGGAATGGGCTGCTTGTCTGGTGGAACCTCTAGAGAGAGGAGAGAGGGGACCCAGTGTGGATTTGGGTCAGGGTCTCTGCCTGATAAATAGGTAGACAGGTGGCAGCTTGTGGCTGTCCTTAACTGCCTGTGAAGCAATCAAACCCATGAAGAGAGGTTTATGGTGGGTAGTTGTGTGAAAGGTAGCCACAAGTGGCAACTCAGCTCCTGAATCCTATGTCTCATGAATCTTATTGGCCTCCGACAGTGTCCCATAGAATCCATCTGTAAGGCCACAAATATACATGTAGAGGCTCATGATGAGGACAAAAATAGTCTTAGGATAAAAGGAAATGCACAGTATTCCAGTCTGATGCCTTGCTGTCCAATAACCAGTCCTGGTAAAAATAGATTTATTAAAAGAAACAATTTGAGTAAGGAAAATATATAATATAGAGATATGACATACCACATAGTGGCTTGGATCCAGCAATGCACAAGCGGAAACATAAACGGACTTAGTGAACTTCTGTATGAGCATGATTTTGTGTAACACCTAGTGCTTTCCTCTCTATATATCACAGCACCCAGAAACTGGTTGCACATGATCTTGCAGAAGCAGAAACACACATGGATATACAATATTTGACTTAGCACTAGCAGCAACTGGGGTCTTTCTCTTGTGTTTCTGCTTGCTCAAGAGCTCTGGCATAAGTGCAATTTTTATGTTGGATCCAACATATTGTCATTTCAGACCACAGGATGATAGATATTTTGAAGTAATGGCATACTTACAAAGACATCTTGACTATCTTTGCAGATAGTCCGGCCATCCCAGCCAGTGGCAATAGCCACTTACGCCGGTGGCCGTTATTTGCCCCCTTGGAAGGAGGAAGGCAAACGGTGCACCCGATATCCGGGGTTTAGCTCGGGGGGGGGGGGAGACTGTAGCCTCAGCAAGCTTCTCCACCCTCTGCCACCTCAGTTGCGCCTCGTGCTCGGCCCACCCTCCTCACCCTATTGCAGTGCAGGATTAGCTGGTCACTTTTTTGGGCCAGGTAGGAATTTTTCTCTCCTTTTCCCTGACTGGCACATGGGAGTGGAGTTTTTCGCCTACCTTGCAGTGTAAGGAGAGGGAGGTAATTGGCATGGTGGGTCTGAGATAATTCCCTGGTAGCAGGATTTACATTAGGGGAAAATTTGAGTGGGCCGGTGAGCACCATTGGCACCTCCCCATTGGTGGGGAATTGGGGTCTGCGGCTGGCTGCTGTATGGTCCAGTTGTGAGGACAGACGCCCTGGGTGGGGAACCCCTGGACAAGCCAGTCTCCCCCCACTGCTGTACGGCTGGGTGGGGGAGCTTTACAGGGGTGAACCACTTTGCCTGGCCAGGCAGGGTACCAGCCATTCGATGGATGGCTCGCACCTGGGGCAGCGGGTGACTTGCCCAAACAGGTTGGGGTGGGGTCCAGTTAGTGACCCCAGGACCCGACCTGTACCACTAGTTAGGCCCTTGCCATAGTTGATGTTAAGCTGTTGAAATGTTAATAAAACAGCCCATTTTATAACCCAAATACTGTGTTTACCTTTCATTCCAACTAAGGTGGCAATATCTAGTTATCGTCCTAAGTTCAGTATTATCAGAACCATCCTTTACCTAGACAGGAGTCCAGGATCAAAAGGCCCTACGGAGAATATTCTTTCATGCCTACTGCCTTTTCAGTCAAGGTTGTTTGCTTGATGGTCAGATAAATACTCTTTCAACCATAGAATAGTAGTGTCCCTAAAACCAGGAAAGACATGCCTTTAAAAATACAACAACCCCTCAGTAATAACTATATCTTTGGAGTTGGGTCTTTTTCAGTCTCATTCCTTTACAATATCTTTTTCAATAAGTTTAGCATTGACTACATGGATGAACTTTTGGTCTAGATTGAAATATTTTTTAAAAAAAAAATGCTATTCAGTTTTCTTTTTTTCTGTTTTTTGACAGGCCTTCAGTCTACTACAAAACAAAGTAGTCTCCAAGGAGATAACACAACTCCTTCCAAGTGCTGTTTTAGTTTTGTTTTTTTCATTCCAAGAAGTACTGGATCTTGTTCTTCCAGATAGGTTTCCTTTAGATCCCACATGAAAGATTCGGACAAAGAGAGAAGTGTCTTGAGCTCTTTTTTTTGCTTTATTGAAGCTTATAAAGATCTGCTATGAATTTTCCACATGGCGTTTGGCAAGCCACTATCTTTCAGTGTCCTTTCTGCAGCAATAGGAATTAAAACACCTGCCTCACAGAGTTGTTGGGAACATTATTGGAATGTACGGAAAGTGCTTTGAACCCTCTAGGTTCTACAATTTCTTCCACATTCTGCTAAATGTTAACTTCTGTGAACTTCATTTTTATGTATGCTACTAGTCATTTCTCTAATGTATTATTGGCTAGGGGTATGCACTGAGAAAATTTTCATTACGGTTTTGAATCCGGGGTTTCTGAATGAACTCAGTTCCATTATTGGTTTGTTTGGGGTGGATTGTTGCTGGTTTGGATCTAATCCATTTAGGTTTATTTTTTCATTATTGTACGCTTCAGCCCCATTGCCAGTGTTGGCTGTGCTTGCAAAGATATGTTGTTCTTTTTAAGTGGGGAGGTTGAGGAAACGAGGCTCTGGGGTGGGGTTTTTTGCACTTATGGCACCAAGATCACACAGGACACAGTCTTCTCTCTAAATCATCAACTCACCAAGTTTTCCCACAAGTACACTACCAACACAGAGAAAAACACAGCCCAAAGAAGGTGGGTTTTGACAAGTGCACTCTATGGCAGGAATCTGATTGACAAAGTGGTAGCAGCATTGTGACGGCAGCATTGTGACATCCAAGCAGAAGAGTGCTCCAACCAGCACAGCACAGCAATGGCATTAAATAAAAATCCTGTTTTAAGGACCCCTGTATTCCAAAGCTGACAGGCGGGGAGAAAATGCAAGCTTCATAGTTCTGGTGTATTATCTCTGATCATGTGGAGAAAAGATGGCATGGCCCTTAGCCCTGGGGCCTCCCAGCATCAAAGAACATTGTCTTGTTTACCATATATCAATATAATTATGCCCCTAAGGGATATTACTGTGGTTTCGATGATGCCTTTAGCTGAGAATTCTGACATCACAAAGAAGTGGCTGTGATTGGCAGAACTACTCAGAGGGGCAGCAGGAAAGAGGATTGAGGGGAGGAGATGCAAAACTAGTAGGAATCTAGGCAAAGAAGAGGATTCCTCAACTAAGCTAGGAAGGGGGAGGTGAGAGCGATTGAGAGGACTGAGATCAAGTTGGGAGGACTTGAGGAAGGGGTTTGGGAAGGATAGGAGAGAATATATGCAGCACTGGGAGGTAATCACTTCAAGAGATTCAAAGGTACAAAAGACTGATGTTCACATATTGATTTGAAATGGAAATCTCTTTATTTCTTCCCATCTTTGATCTATTTTATTGTGTTTTTTAAAAAAAAACCTGTATGTATTATTCATTTTCTTTATTACATTGGTTACCCATTTCCAATAATTACAATGAGAAACAATTTTTGTTATTGTGACTCCTTCCTCCCCCCCCCCCTTCAGATGAAATTCTCAAGAATTATATTCCCATATGGAACTTTCACCCAAGGGATCCTCTATGCCACATTTTAGATAGACAGAAGCTTTTTAAAAACAAACAAACCAACAAACCCCTATATTTTATAGGCAATGTAGGCTGGGGCTATTGATGCCATGTCCCCCTACCATCCCAGTGGGATATTACTAGGTAATATCTAGTTTGTCCTCTAGTGACCTGGATAGCCCAGGAGAGCCTGATCTCATCAGATCTCAGAAGCTAAACAGGGTCCGCCTTGGTCAGTAATTGGATGGGAGACCTCCAACGAAGACCAGGGTTGCAGAGGCAGGCAATGGCAAGCCACGGCAAGCCACCTTTCTTAGTCTCTTGCCACGGAAATCCCACCAGGGGTTTCCATAAGTCAACTATGACTTGAAAGCAGAATTCACTTTCCAGAATGATATGATTTAAGGGGATTGCTTTGTATATGATGCTGAACAACATACCATATCATAACAGAAGTATTTCTGAGAACTCTAAGGTAAAAATCCCAAACCTGAAATCTATGCACAAATGTATTTTTGTTATTATTGTGTTTTATATGTTATTTTTAAATGTTATCTTTTCATTCAAAGTCTACTCAGTACTTAATAGTGAACTTGTTTGTTGTATTTATTCTTTTGTATGTTCGCTGATAGTGTATGAAAAGCCTGGGGCATTTTTGTCCCAAAATGAAAAAAAGAAAAGAAAAGACCTGGTTCTGTGCATTAAAAGCAGTATCAGTCTGTCTATGCTTCTTATAGCAATCTCCATTCATTATATAAAAAAATAAAAGCTTCACGACCTATAACCTTCTTATTAAATACTTACTACAGTATTCAAATTCAGAAAATTGCTTTAATTTAATTGGCAACAGTTTGTATTATAGGGAGTCAAATATTGTGAATGTGTTATTTGTATTTCAACTGTGTTCTCAAATCATGGGGGGACTAATATTTTTAAATAACTGGATAGTAAGTATTGAACAGCAGTTTACAGAAAATATAAATACTGATCAGTCAGTTTTGTTTCTGCCAAAAACCATCACAACCAGCAGAGAGAACAAACAGAATAATTTGCAGCACCTTCCATGCTGATAGAAATGCAATGGATTAGGATTAACGTGCCAAGCAGAAACAAGAATTCAGGAGGCAATATTGAGACTGTGATTACTCACCAACTATCACCATGACAACATTTAACATGCAAATCAACAGAAGTATGTTGGATCTTCTCCTCTGTAAAAATTAGCTACTGTATGAATTACTGCCTTGGAATCACCAGTAAAAAGAAAATTCAATTTATAATAGTGATTCATAATTCATCAGACTATCAAGAAGAGAAGCAGAGGTTCTTTCTGAGCTATGTCGATAAAGGGCAAAGTAATTAGTATCATCAGCTAAACATTCCCCGAATCTTCCCCATCACAAGCCAGCCCAGTATTAAAACTGAAATATTTCTGAAATTTCCCACATCTGGCGAAATGGCATTGCACAAACAAAACAACGTCATAATAGCCACGCCAGTGGTCCATCTAGATCAGTGTCAGTGGTCCATCTAGATCAGCCAGTGGTCCTTCTAGATCAGGAACCTTTTTCAATTGTGGCTGATCAGATGGCACAGGGAAGCCCACAAGCAGGCCCACCTCTGCAGAGGTCTTTCCCGGGTACTACCTGATTTCAAGATTAAACTTGGAACCTTGTGCGTACACAGCATGTACTCTAATACTCGGCAGAGTATGGCCTGTGCTTAACAAAATCTTGCATTCCAATCACCTTCCATATGAACTTTAGTACTTACCCATTGTATGGGTTCCTGCATTTTCTTAGGATCCTAGAATGTAGCACTTAATCAATTTAATCTTCATCTGATCTCACATGTCATTCATTTGTTTAATTTTCATTGATTCTTGCAAATTCTGAGACACTGAAACTCTGTATGCAAATAGAACGAAGGTGTATACAAATAGAACTATGGTCAAAAGGCCCAGCATTTCAGCTCACCATCTGTTCAGTGATGGTGAACAGAGAGCTGATTGTCCATTGATCAGTTCCCTGTTTGTGAGCAGTTTAAGCCTGTTTGATGGGTTTTACTTGTCATGGATTCAAACACTGACATACAATACAGAATAAATGGTAGTTACTGTACAGTACAGAGTAAACACAGTGTGATGGTGGTATGACTTTACAACTTTCTCGCAGACTCTTTGTTCATACATATCACTCAACAGCCAAATGAATAGTGAGCAAATCAATCAGTCCGCCAATTATTATAAGGAAACCATTTTTAGTAGTATTTGAGTCCAGTGGCACTTTAGAGATGAACAAAATGTTGGTCTTGAAAGTGCCACTGGACTCAAATCCTGCTGTTTTACTGCAGATCAACACAGCTACCTACCTGAAACATTTTTTTTAAAAAAAGTCTTACCATTTGGTGTTCATGTAAGTCTGTGTTATAAATGATGTTTCACACATGTGCATTTCTTACAGCCTTATGAGTCTGATGTACTTCTCACCTCATGTAATTTAATTACCTGATCCAACCATCCGTGACTCTGGGTAGAATCAATCTCACCTCCTGCTCAGATGCAAAACCCTCCTCAAGGCAAAGAAATTAAATTCCACCACCACAAAGAAACAAATTTCTACTACCATGGCTACTGTGCAGATACAAAGCTGTTCAACAGCCATTCGAGATGGTTGACAGACAAGCAGAACTGACTGGTTGTTTGGCTCGCAGGTGATGGTGGATAATAAAGTATACTTTATTGTCAAATATGTTTGTAATGAAATTCATGGCATCTTTATCTAGACCTGAAGAAAATGGCACCTGAGTTCCTCCCTTATGAATGGAACAAGCCAAAAGGTATTTATACAGAAGGTAATGTTGTGTTTACTCATTGCAGCAAACGTTACAGATATGCCCCCCCCCCGCCACATACACATACACCGCAAGCCAACTTACTACCCAAATTTAACAATTCTCAAAGAGAAATTTTCCAAAGCAGTATTCATAAATAACAATTCCAACCTCCATTAAGTGAATAAGTGTAAAGTGCAAATTAGCAAGTAAGTAAGTAAGTAAGTAAGTAAGTAAGTAAGTAAGTAAGTAAGTAAGTAAGTAAGTAAGTAAGTAAGTAAGTAAGTAAGTAAGTAAGTAGATAGATAGATAGATAGATAGATAGATAGATAGATAGATAGATAGATAGATAGATAGATAGATAGATAGATAGATAGATAGATAGATAGATAGATAGATAGATAGATAGATATAGATAGAAATGGAGATTAGTACAAATCCCAAAGAATCCTAAAGATATATTCTTTAGATGGTCCAAAAGTGCTGCAGTGCCTTAGATATATTTATTAGAGTCCAAAATTAGCTGTTTCCTTATTTCTTCCAGATGAGAGAAAGTGAAAAGATGTTAATCAATTCCATCCGATGAGGAAGCTAGCATTTTTCCATTCATTTTGAGTATTCTTTCTCAGCAATGTGCCAAACAACAAAGAAACATATTCCCAGCAGTTTGTTTCTTGTCTGAATGACTTATGTAGATTTTTTTTGAGAATTGTTAAGTTTGGGTAGTAAGTTGGCTTGCAATGGGTGGTTTTCCTGTAACATTTGCTGTCTGCTACCACAGCTCTCTGTTTTTGTTGGTGTTTACTCATGGGTCTGCTTTTTTAATCATTTCTTCATTACCTACAGCCACATTATCTCATCAAACACTCGGTAAGAATGATTCCTCCATCTTGAAAGAAAAAGAGAAAATATTGGATTAAACAAATGAAACATATAATAAAGAGGCCATTGTCAAGGGTTACCCATTGGTTGGGGAAGGGCAGCAGAACTGGAGGTTAAAGTCCCAATCTTAGCAAACCGTCCCTAGACACAGCAGGGGTAGAGCTGTCGCCATTTCCCCCCACAAGTTCAAGCTCAGAGACTGGGGGGGGGGACCTCTGTCCTTATTGGATGTTACCTGGGAGCCAGCTGTGCTGAGTCCCCCACAGAAAAAGTTACAAATGTTGCTGGACCTGTACACTGGTTTAGCTGAAGCCAAGAACCAAAGAAGCACCATGCAGTTATGAAGCATATTTTTGTTTATTAAAATTGTGCATAAAAAGTTACAATTTATAAAGGTGAAAAAGATAGGTAAAGCTAACTAAAACCCTACTGTATACATGCTGGCAGAATCAAAAGGAGCCCATTTCAAAGTCAATAGAATGTTGAGAAGGCCTCTTAGAGAACTGAAGGGGAAATCACAAGAGAGCTCAAAGAGAAATAATGCTCAGTTGGAGCATATAATTTAAGATCGCTATGGAAAAGTTACTACCACATGACACGACTAGGATATCCAGTGATGATGACAGCATGAGAAAACAAAGGGGGGGGGAATTCCCACCCCCTAACTGGACAGTTGCCAGTATGAGAGATTAATTATAGAGACTGAATAAAAGTAATGAGGAAGCATAATTAGGCAATAACTCTGCATGTTAATTACATGACACGCTAAAAAGCTTATATGCAACTCATTTAAAAAAGAAAACAGAGTCAAAGCATGAGATGCTTGAAGGCCATTAGGCTTCAAAACTTGTCCTAATACCACTTAGAAACTTTGATTATGGGACAGGAAAAGTGATTTGGGACATTTCTGATTTAGAAGACCTGGCAGCCCCATCCTAAGCAGCAGGGCTTTTTTTCTGGGAAAAGAGGTGGTGGAACTCAGTGGTGGAACTCAGGACCGCACAATGACGTCACTTTGGGTCAGCTGGAACAAAGGAGGAGTGTTTTAAAGTTTAACTCACCCTCGGCGAAAATGGTCACATGGCCGGTGGCCCCACCCCCTGATCTCCGCTTGGCGGCATGGAGGGCAACCTAAACTCCCTTCTGCTAAGCAGTATAACATCCTTCTAAGCCCATTGACTTCAATAGGCTCAGAAGGGTGTAATTTTGCTTGGGACTGCTTTGTTAGTTTACTGTTTCAGATCGATCGATCGATCGATCGATCGATCGATCGATCGATCGATCGATCGATCGATCGATCGATCGATCGATAGATAGATCGATCGATCGATCGATCGATCGATCGATCGATCGATCGATCGATCGATCGATCGATCGATCGATCGATCGATAGATAGATAGATAGATAGATAGATAGATAGATAGATAGATAGATAGATAGATAGATGTGGTATGAACAATAGTTTGGTAAAAGGCAAGTAAGCATCCTTCCCCCTTGTTACATAGTTGCCCCTTTCTTGTAGAAGCTAGTTCTGTGGCCTACAAAAACTTTTTGTATCAGTTTTTGTATCAGATCTATCTATCCATCCATCCATCCATCCATCCATCCATCCATCCATCCATCCATCCATCCATCCATCCATCCATCCATCCATCCATCCATCCATCTAGATAGATAGATAGATAGATAGATAGATAGATAGATAGATAGATAGATAGATCAAGATGATATACAGTAAAATCTGATAAAAATATTTAACTATGTTAATATTTTAAAAAATCTCAACAAACACAGGTGTAAAGAAAACCATCCATAACAGTTCAATTTCATTCAAAGACCTTCCAGAAGGGGGGAAGCCTAAGTACAGAAGGCCTTTAGGGATAGTACTAGACTGACCTCCAAGGGGAGAGAGTTCCACACAGACTGGTACAGTCGTAGAAAAATCTCTCCCACAATTCCCAGCCAACTTAACCTCAGTCGATGTTGATTCCTATAGAAAAACATCATTCATAGATCTCAGAACCTGATTACAGGCTGCAGGTATTCTATACCCACATTGTTTAGGGTATTATCTCCTATCTTCTGTGTTTGACAACACATTTGATTATTTCTCATCTATGTCTACATCTTTGGCCAAGTTGCATGCCCTATGGGTGAGGCATTTTTCAACCAATGCATTGGTACATCAATTTTGTGTAGATAGCATATAAGTGGCATATAAAAGAAACAAAGTACAAATGAAAGTGAAGAGGCTAATAGCACTCCACTGACCCAATCAATTATCACCCCATCTCAAACCTTCCATTTCTGAGTAAGGTGACTGAGTGGGTGGTGGAGGAACAATTGCAGGGATTCCTGAAGGATATCTCGGCCCTAGATCCATTCCTGTCCGGCTTCTGCCTGGGACATGGGATGGAGACGCTGCTGGTCACCTTCACAGACATTCTTCGCAGGCACCTGGATCAAGGTGGATTGGTGCTGCTGATATTATTGGACTTTTCAGCAGCATTTGATATGGTTGACTATGATCTTTTGACCGACTGCGTCACCAGTGTGAGGTTATGAGAGACAGCCTTACAGTGGCTTGTCTCTTTTCTCCACGACTGGGGACAGAGGGTGGCACTGGGGGAGAAGTTGTCATCCTGCCACCCATTGGTGTGTGGTGTCCCACAGGGGGCAATAGTCTCCACATTAATGTTTAATATCTATATGCGCCCCCTCGCCCAACTGATGTGAAGCTTTCGATGTGGGTGTCAACAATATGCAGATTACACCTAGTTGTATCTGTTGATGGATGGCCAGCCTGGCTTGGCCCCGAATGTCCTGGAGCATGCTTTGAAGCTGTGACTGGATGGCTGAAGCAGAGTCAGCTGAAATTAAATCCTATGAAGATGGAGGTCCTGCACTTGTGTTGCGGGTGTGTAGGTTCGGGACTCTGGATCCTAGCCCTCGAAAAGTGTTACTTATGCCAGTTCCAAAGGTCAGGAGTCTGGGGGTGATCCTAGATGCCTCCCTGAAAATGGAGGTTCAGGTCACAGCTGTTGCCAGGTCCTCCTTTTTTCACCTTCAACAAACCAGGTAGCTTGTCCCTTACATTTCGACCCATGATTTAACTACAGTGATCCAGGCAACAGTTACTTCTAGGCTGGATTACTGTAATGCGCTCTATGTGGAGCTTCCCCTGGGTCTGATCTGGAGATTGCAGCTGGTTCAAAATGCAGACTGGGATCCAGTTTCATATCTGTGGGACTGCCTCTCCCCATATGTGCCCCAGAGGACACTCCAATCACGAGATAAACAACTATTAATGGTCTCTGGCCCCAGGGAGGCCCACCTGGCCTCGACCAGAGCCAGGGCTTTCTTGGTCCTGGATCCAACCTGGTGGAACTCTCTGTCTAGTGAGACCAGGGCCCAGCAGAATTTACTCTCCTTCTGCCGGGCCTGTAAGACAGAGATATTCTGCCAGGCTTATGGTTGAGGCTAGGCTAGGCCTCCACCTGCCTGGATAGAGGAGGCGAAGGGAAGACCAGATCCCTCCCTATTAGA
Organism: Eublepharis macularius; assembly: GCF_028583425.1. Lineage (NCBI taxonomy): Eukaryota > Metazoa > Chordata > Lepidosauria > Squamata > Eublepharidae > Eublepharis > Eublepharis macularius. Next base: position 29,208,077 of record NC_072792.1, on the reverse strand, counting down.
GCCGCCCACCATCCAGTTTTAAAGTAAGATTAACTCCCTCCAATTACTTGATTCCTGCTGTATATCTTAACTACATAGTGTATATTTGTATTTTTGTGCTGTTCGTTGATTTTAACTGTTTTTAAGGTGTAAATTATTATAAATGTTTTATTTGATATAATCTGCTCTGGGCCTGCTTGTGCAGGGTGGGTGGAATAAAAATCTAAAATAACGAACGAACGAATGAATGAACATCATATAAATATAAAAAAGACACAACGAAAGGACATATAATGAGCTAAGGAACACGAAAGGAACACATATCTTTGTTTCAAAAAGTGTTCTCCTGTGCCTGTAACATTCCTATCAATATTACAAAGTCCAATGCAAGAAAATATTGTGAAATGCTTATAAAATATTTTTTCAACTTTGAATACGGTCAACCAAGAGCACTTGAACTTTACCAACCTTGTCCATTGCTCTCTGGAATCTGAACTCATGTTTGTGCACTATGTTTTCACTCAGTGTTACACTTGGGTAGTTGCCAAAAGAGGGAACTACCAGTGATCCATCTGTTAAAGGCCATTTAAGCCTGCAAAACATAAATCAATGAATTAACCAATAGATATTAACTGTAGTTTGAATATCACACAAACCTCTGTGTATGTGTCATTTCAGTAAACAGAAGCTCTGAGTGTAAAAGTTCCATTTAATCACGGCTAGTAGCTAGTTCTGGTCTAATTCCAGATGATAATTATTATGGGTAATTCCAAATTTTAGCTTTCAAACATTGCATAATTCACTTTCAGTGCACTTTAGTAATTGTTTGCAAGTAGATTTTCCGGTATCACATAAGAAAATCCACTTGCAAACAATTACTAAAATGTATTGAAAGCACACTGAACAGGCATTATTGAACATGTGTAAAAGCATCCTTAGTCTGAATGAAACATAGGTCCAGCAGCACCTTACAGAAAATATATGTCAGAATAAATTCTGTTAATCTCTACATGGAAACTGGCTTTCTTTTTCTTGGGGTTAAGCTTCTGAGTCCAGATGCTGCTTCATCCATTCCAATATGCACTGCTAGGGATCATGTCATACCCTCCTTAGAAATGCATCTGTCATGAATTTTATTAGCTTGTGTCCCAGTGATGTTTCTCTCTTTATAGCTGGTAAGAGTTCTGCGGGTCAAAAATGCATTGTCTCTTTCAAGTGTGCCTTGATTTATTAACCACGGAACAGTTCAGCCCAGCCTGCTTTCATCACTTCAGCCACTGCAGATGCCTTCCAGCATGGAGCAGTTGACTTGCACTTACACAGAGGTGAAGGAGTTCTGCTCACTCAAGTCGGTCCAATGTATTTAGCAAAAAAACAAGTGTTATCAGTTGTTTGAAACGCTTGGATGAACAGCCAACATTTCAGAACAAGACTTGCTGCTTAATAGATTTGAGCAGAAATTAATATTGCATATCCAAAAGAAATATATGGGTATTGCTAGGTGGTAACAACATATAGCAAGGTGTTTTTATTATTTCCATGTAACCCTTCCTAACCCCCAATTAACCAGGGAGCAAATAAAAACGATATTTGAGAATGAATGCTTGCAGAATGGAGATTCATGTTATGGCAGGCACATGTAGATGCATGTGTAAAAGAGGCATTCCTTTTTGTTTGTAGGAGCAGGGAGAATGCCTCCTCTTCCTCTTTATATATTCAGAAGCATCTTCCCTTGTCCCACATACAGAAGGGAAAGCCTCTTTTATACATGCATGCCTATGTGTCTTGCACAGCATGAACTCACATCATCTTAAAAGAATGAAGTACATGGCCCTCCTGGCAAGCAGCTTCCACTGATAAGGTCAGGGGCTGCCCTTTGCCTCCCTGGAAAGAGGAGGAGACAGAGCATTTCCATGTTATCTGGGTCTCAGGCTAGGGGGGTGGAGAAAGGAGTCTTATGTGGCAACTCCGCCCAGCTGGCTGGCAGTTTCTCTGCATGCTCGGCCCATCCACCTCACCCTGTAGTAGTGCAGGATTAGCTGGCTGCTGTTTCCAGAGCCAGGAAGGAATTTTTCACCCCTTTTCCCTAATTGGCATGGGGAAGAGGTGGATTTTTGCCTACCTTGTACTGCTTGCAGAGGTTTGAGGTAATTGGCAAGGTGGAGCCACCTTAGGATGGTCACTGGCAGGATACAGTTTGGGAATAGGGAGCGGGCTGGTGAGTACGCTAGGCGCTTCTCCACTGATGGGGAAGAGGGGTCTGCCAGGAGCGGATGGTACTGCTTTGACGGCTGCCATGCTGCGTGGGCAGACTGCTTTGGGGAACCCCATGTGCAAGTCCTTCCCTCACTGCTGTATGGCTGAGGCTTAGGAGCTTGAGCTGGGGGGATCCATTTTGCCGGCCAGCCGGGTCTTAGCCATCCATAGGATGGCTTGCACCTGGGGTTTCGGGGCTCACCCAGACAGGTCAAGGTGGAGGTCCAGGGGTGACCCCATGGCTTGACCTGTACCGCTAGTTGGCCCTTGCCATATTAATGGTTGATGTTATGTTTAATAAAGTGGCCCTTTAGTTCCAAGCCTTGTGTCTGTCTCATTATTCTGACTAGGGTGGCAATGATTTTCCTTCATGACTATTATCTTGTCCTCATATGCAAATTCATTTAGGTTTTATCATGCATTACCCAATGAACACTAATATGGCTAAAAATCAAAGATTGCATTGGTCATGATACTGCCCTTCTTAGAAATGGATCATCTGGGATTCTAAACCACCATAGAGTCTCTCTACATAAGACATCTTACACAGGGATGCTCAAGTGACAGATCTTACACTTGTTCTCCGATTGTGAATACAAATGCAGTGCTAGGGAGACAAAGTACACTTGAATATAAGACCACACAGAAAAAGTAAGTCACTTGAGAGTCCCCATGTAAAGAGGTCTTGTGTAGAGAAACTCTTGGAATCCCAGTTTAAAGGGGGGGGGGGAACTTGCATGGCAGTATTTGTATGTTACAGGTAACCAGATTTACAGTGTAGTCCTAAACTGTCCTATCTTTTCAAGCCAGTTGACTTCAAAGGACTTTCAAGGGTGAAACTGTTCAGGACTTGTGTCTGACCAGGATCATTCTTATAAGCAGGGAGGGGGGAAATACACATGCAAGTTTGGCTCCAAGCCAGGTTCATGCATGTCCTTATTTAAGGTTGGCTTTTTTGTATGCAGTCAATTTCCTTAAAACGTACAGCTGGCATTATAAAATGTAACAAAAATATTTAAATACATATTGAATAGAATAATTATTTACATAAATATACATAAAATATAACATTAAAATAATAAAAATAGACAAAGCACAGGTGCAAACTAGTATTTATTCATTTATTAGTGATATTTATAATCCTCCTTTCTTACTGAGAGCCAAACTACAAGTGACGTCTTACACAGGTTGGACACTAGTCGGCTTCCCTCAAGTTTTGATGGGAAATGTAGGCGTCCTGGTTTTACAGCTTGGCTCTCCGTTACAGCTGCAAGACCAGGATGCCTACATTTCCCATAAAACCTTGAGGGAAGCCGACTAGTGTCCAACCTGTGTAAGACGTCACTTGTAGTTTGGCTCTGAGACTCAAGGCAGGGTACGCAGTGTAAGTCAATACCACCAATGGCCGGGGCATCCAATAAACAGTGCAATAGGGTTTGGATTGCAGACATTTGAAAACAAGCAGAAACCTGATACAGAGCAGAAACAAAGCATAAGTGTTTAAACATGGCACATTAAAAGATGCAGGAATTACCTAATAGGAAACAGACTTACAACAATATTAGACGTGCACATTAGTCAATGGGACATGTTTGGCAGCCGCTTTCTGTTGAGCATTCACTTGGTGGCAAACATGGATTTGACCTGCATAAGCCGTGACAATTTGAACAATGTGAGTAGGGATGACAGCAGTATCTTAAAATTCTTATCAGTACTCTCTCTTTCTCTCTCAAGGGGCTCAAAGAAGGAGATGAGACTGAGGGCCAAGCTACACATGACGAATGACACTTGAACGGCAAGTGTATTTCTCCCTGTTCACTTGCCCTCCACTCAACCCACTTGCCGTTCAAGTGTCATTCGTCATGTGTAGCTTGGCCCTGAGTCTCTTTCTACACGAGACATCTGACACATGAAGAACACATGTTGGGAGCTGCAATGTTAGCTGGGAAGGTAGTTTAAAAAGACAGAGCCGGCGTCAGGGCAAGAGTTTTGTTATACACTGGAGCTGTGTGAAGAGGCTGTGAAATGCCAGAATGGGAAACTTCAGACCATTATAATCTCTCCAGGTCCTGGCCCAGCTCTGGAAGCAAGCTCCAGCCCATTTCCATTCCTCGCTGCCTTGTTGTGGGCCCACACAGTTTTAGACTGGAGAGGTGAAATTGACAGAGCCTTCGGGGAGGTGAGGATGAAGTTAACAAACCCTCTGTATTTTTCTGCTATGCTTTCCAGCTAACATTGCATCTCCCTACACTTGACAAGCACATGCTGAGAGACTCTATGTTGGGCAATACCCTACCATTATTCCATACCAGCCTATATCAACTTATGTTCACCCTTTTCTGTGAGAAAAGCAGGGCCGGCATGTCCATGGAGGTGGGTCCAGCAGCCGCCTCGAGTGCTAAGGAGCTGGAGGGGGTGCTGGGGGGGAGGGGGCTCACCGTGGAGTTGGTGGTGGCAATGCTGGCAGCTGAGGGGGAGGGCTGGGAAGCCGCTTGCACGCTGCCCTGGCTGCCTGCTGTGCCTGGCCCACAGCTGCTGTGCCCGGGTGGGAGCTTGTGCTGGTGGTGGAAGTGCGGGGCAGTCTGAGCAGGCAGTCTCCCAGTCCTCCTGCTCAGTCATCCCATGCTGCCACCGCCTGCACACAGCTGTGGGCCAGGCACGGCAGGCAGCCCGGGTGGTGCATGGCAACTGAGCAGGAGGGCTGGGAGGCCACCCATGCATTGTCCCAGCTGCCTGCCACACCAATGGGGCTGGCTCACAGTGGCATGCTGTGTGATGATGTCACATGCTGTGATGTCATCATGCAGTCCGAGTGCACGCACATGCATGGGGGCGGCAACATCCCTAAAGCTGCCCCCAGCTTCAGGCACCAGAATCTCTGGCACTGGCCCTTGAATAACAAAGATCACAAAATATGAAAGACGCTATCCCTTCCTCTCCGGAGCTAGCAAATACACAGAGACACTGAAGAATTTCCAGAAAAGGAGAAGGCAAAGGCAGAGAATCTTATCCCTATTCCCAATTTTACGCATTTCCATTTCAAAAAAACTGTCATTTGGGGGTGGTAGGCACAGAGCACATGATCATCTTTGCCAGAGGAATAAATAAAGGTGACATGACTGGCAGGCAGCCAATTTATTCGTGAGGGGGATCAACATTATCCCTCAAGCCAAGGTGCTACTTTTGTGTTTTTGAACCTTTCAAGTATTTGGCACCAGCAGCCGCGTTGATTGCAAAAATGAACTAGCTGGCGCAGCTAACCTGTAACTGTGTTCCCTTTTCATTTGACAAAAAAAAGGCACTTTAGAATGTTTATCCTGTACTGTATTGGGTACAGAAATTGATGGCAAGAAGTTGATTGGGTGCCAGACAAAGTAAGAGAATCGGAATTTACATTGCTGATTTGAAGCAATGAAAGAAGAACGGGAGGAAGACTACATCATTTATAACAGAGGAAATGGAATTACATATTCCCAGAAAAAAAGGGAGGGGAGGACATTTTCATCCGAAATCATGTCCACTGTGAGTCCTTTGAATTAAACATGCTTTTGTGGCATAACAGTTAAAAGCAGGAGTTGCAACTTGGGAAGCCCTCGACTGTCAGATCACTAGCTAGCATTATTGCCAGGCACCTGGCCTGTTTTCAGGTGGACTGACCACATTTTTAATTCCCAATTTCCACTGGCCGCTGTCCCAGGCTAAATGGCCTAGATAAAGCTGGTTAAAGGGCATTCCTTTCCACCCGAGCTACCAGATTATCAGGGCTGTAACAATCCCACCCCCAAATTGCACTGTCCACCTCTACAGCCTGCCGAAAGAACTATCAACAGTTAGCTGGGGTAGCACAGGAAGGGCCCAGCAGAGAGTTCAGGTAACAGCCCGGCCACAAGTCTGAGCATCCTGCCCTGTTTAGATTTTTTTTTTTTGCTACGCTTACATTTTTTAGTGCTCTCTCAGGATATCTCAGAGGTTTTCTCACAACAAGGAACTTCAAATTTACTCTGAAATTTCATTATAGGTGAATTTTGATGGAAAGACTGGTGCTAATTCACCTCCAATGAAACGCCAGCTCTGCGAACAAGAGGTAGTGTAGTCCTAGTGCAGACCATCAGTGGTGCTGGAGGAAGAGGTCCTGTCATGCAGTACTGGTAGCCTTCTAGACCAATGGTGGAAGACCTGGGTTAGAACCTTCAAGTGTGTCACAGAGCCCACTAGCTAGATTGTGAAACCCTACTGAGCTGCCACTTCTTTGCTTCATTTAGGAAGACCTGTTCTACTGGGCATGTGCTGATGCCATGTCTCTTATTTCTCTTGACCTTCTCACTGAAAGGAGCAGCAGGATGGTGAAGCACATATCATATGACTTTATTTATGTCATTTATTTGTCATTTATAGTCCGTCTTTCTCACTGAGACTCAAGGTGGATTACACCATATGAGATTAGTACAATCAGTATCAAGTACATTTCAATACAGTATCAAGGACATTTCCATAAACAATGCCATAGGTAAATAGATACAAGTTCAAAAGACATAGTATCAGCAAGAATCCAATACAGAGTAGAAAAAATACTGAAGCAGAACATAATCAATTCTAGGACTAACATTAGACAACATGGAGCACTGGTGGGACATAGGAGTACAGATTTAAAGCAGCAGATAACATGTAAGGCAATATAGTGATGAAGTCTATGGTCCCTAATTCATTAGTGAAGCATATGAATTTGAAGTGTCTCTGAAGAAACCTCCTACTCCTCTCAGTCTCTGCCCACTTCTTCTCCCAAAGCTCTTGCCCTTTGTTCTTCCCATTTCTGTTCAGTCACAGAAACCTGCTTGCAACAATAGTTGCATGCAATTGCACACGTGCAAAGTAAAAATAAAATTAAAAAAGGGAAGTGTGCTTTTAGTCTAGGATGACGGAAGTGCCCGACCTCCCTTCCGAAACTGCTTTTGGGGGATTGGGGGGTCATTGCTGTTTGGAGGTTTTTCCTGCAACTTCATAACCAAAGGCAAGTGCTTGTGGGTACTGCATGTAGAGGATGACTTGTCAGGGCAACTCAGCAAAATGCAAGCCTAAAGCAGGAATAACGGGCTGTGCAGAAATGGCCTAAATATGATTGATTTTGTCCACAATTGAGTGATGACTCATGGATGCATAGAATACTCTGCCAATGCATAAAGCTCCTTTGTCGAGGGGTTGATCCTTGCTGAACAGAATGTACTGCACTTAGCTGGAGGGGGGGTGGAGGGTTGGATATAGACATGGGCACGAACCCAAAAAAATAATGAATCTGCAGTTCATGGTTCAGTGCCGATGACGATCCCTAAGTCGCGAACCGCAACGGACATTTCCCGTTGCCGAACCGGTTCGTGGTTCACGGTTCGTGGTGCTCAGAATGGCCCCTGTTGCACTTAGAGAGTCCAGGGAGTGTGTATTCACAGGGAGCGTGCAGCAGGCTCTCCTCCAGCCAGCACCCAAGATTGGTCAAGATTGCTATAGGGATCTTGGAGTTATATCCTCTCCAATCCAAGGCCCCCAGGAAACTCCCACAAAAATCCAAGCTCAATTATACTCTCTCTGTCTCTTCCCAAAAGCTAGCAAGTTGCAAATAACAGCTCTCACACTCCACTTCGCTGAAAGTGAAAGCCAGCCTAGGAGTGCAGTGCTTTTTATAAGCTGAGGTCCCATAGAGCAATGCAGGAGGTCTGTGTTTGGCCGTCAGAGCTGCCTATCAGGGTTTGCAGGGATGAGATTGGAGTGTCTGTGGCTACAGAATACCCCCTCCCCCTCCCTCCCCCAATGTCTTCTCCCAAGTTGTAATCACTTTGCAGCTCCATGGTTGGAAGGAAGACCTGCTGATCAAGGTAAGCTGGGCTTCTGTTCGGGTTTCCAGGGCGACAGAAGGAGCGCAGACAGAGTTCAGGCATTCCCCCAGCTCTGTTTCCAGGGGAATTGATTGATGGCACCTGACTGTCTGGCTTCCAGAACTGCGGCCAAATGCACTGAACCAGGCTTCTCCCGAACACTGGTTTGTTGGCCGTGGACAATCACGAACTGCTGGATCGCGATTGCGTGATCGCCAATTTCGTGGGTTTTTGAAGTTCGTTATGCAGTTCGTGCCCATGTCTAGTTGGATACCACTCAGTAGCCTTACTCCTAAACTGAAACTATAAAGATGTTTTCAATCCTTCTGCCTGAAATCCTAGAGATGTGCTTTCGGTCAGAGGAGACAACATTGACCTCTACAGACTTGACTCAGTATAATAAGGCAACTCCATGGGTTTTACCTAGTGAGCTTATCTGGTGCCTACTTGTATGTGCTAGGCTAAAGGAAATCTTCTTAGCCAAGCTTTGAATTAGAGGCTCTATCTTAACAGCTTTTTAAAAACTGGTCTGCTTTTGGTATGAAGTCTGTTTTATGGAGAGTTTTTATGTTTAATGGATAGCTATTAATGGCTTTTCTTCTACACTGTTATATTATTTAAATTATAAGCCACCTAGAACAGGATGCTGAAAAGGCAACATATAAATATTTGAAATAAATAAATAAGTATTAGAGATGTAGTAAAGCCAAAGAATCTTGGGAAGTAATTTCTAGAGCTATTTCTCAAGGAATAGGTAAAGAGTAACTTTTCTCCCTGTGATGTTTCTTGTTGAATTTAATTGTATAGACTTCTGTCCCAAGAATACTTAAGAATTTGTTTTAAATGCCATCACCGCTCCAAAATTAGCCTTTGCCGGATATGAAAAAGGAACTTAATTCCAAAAAGATAGGAATGGGTGGGGAAACTAAAGGAATGTATACAGTTGAGTAAAGTAACCTATATGTTGCATGATAGAAAATTAGATAACTTTGATTAATGGAATGCTATTCTGACTTGGATGGTGAACTGAACTTAATAACATCTATATGATTTTTTGTAGAATTGAAGATGAATTTGTAAAGCTTTGTTTCCAAGGATTTGAATCCATTAGCACCTTAGAGACCCAAAACATTTTCAGTGCGTAAGCTGAAGATGGGAGCTCTAACTCTGGAAAGCTTATACCCTGATAATCTTGTGGATCTCTAAAGTCCCATGGGACTCAAATCCTGCTGTTCTACTGCAGAGAAACACAGCTATCCGCCTAAAACTTCATTATACAACTTTCCTTTGACTGGATTTTTAAAATAAATACAAATGTTCGTACATACATCTTACCTACAGATTGAAAGAGTAAAGATTATTTCACTGCTTTGCAGTCTCCAACTCTCATATTCTTTATTATCTTTCAGAAAATGGAGAATTTTATAAAATATCTTCTGACTGATTTGTAGAAATCTCCACATCTGAAGTTCTTTTTGAGGCAACAGGCTCTGAAGTTGCTAAGGGCCTATTCCTGTTTCGCTTTGAACATTCTTTAGAAGCAGTAAAGGTTCCACAAGATATACATAAATTTCTCGGAGTTCTTTGCTTTTTGCATGAACACGCGGTAATAAAACTATTCAACAGCTTATGAAATGGTTGGTTAGAGGAATGGAAATTCAGTAAATAATATTACCTTCAGAACAACGTAAAGTATTTGGCATGTTAGACCTTGAGTATTTTAAAAATGAAATAGCTAAATGCTTCCTGAGTCAATTTTGAAATGTCTTATTAACTCGGGTGCTCGTAAATTCTTTGTAAAGTATTACAATGGAATAGTGCAGCAATTTGCATAAAATTAATAAATCTTCGACTAGACTGAACTTCCTATGCGGTAAAGCATGCTAAAACTTTGATCTGCTAAAAGGGCAGTATAGTAATAAAATAATTTGAAATGCAGAATGTATTAGTTGTATTCAAACAAGTGCACTCATCGTTTTAGAACTATATAGTTTCTTGTGTGGTTTTTAGTCACTATAAAAAATATTGCAAAAGATGAAATTGAAATATAAACAATGGAAAACTATTAATATGCCATTTGGAGGCTGTATCAACAGTTCCAGCTGAATGAGACGGTGGCATGCTGTGACAGTAAAGTGATTTTCACCATGGGCCAAGCTACAAGTGACGAATGACACTTGAACGGCAAGTGGATTGAGTGGAGGGCAAGTGAACAGGGAGAAATACACTTGCCATTCAAGTGTCATTCGTCATGTGTAGCTTGGCCCTATTTCAGCTCTCTGCAAGTAGAAAACTAGTGCCTCAGAGATAAATTCTTTTGTATGCATAGATCTAGTCTGAATGAAACAGTAGGTAAAGCAGATTGATTCACCAGCAGGAAAAGATTCCATCCATTCTCCACCACAATACGGGCATTTCCTGATTATTAAATTGGAATTGTACTATAATTTAAAACAGAACCTGGATTTAAAACAGAACCCTGGATACAGGGTTACAGCTGTAACCCTGTATCCAGAGCAATATAAATCTATTTGGTGGTCATCTTGGGGCTTATTGGCAACTATAGCTGTGTTGATGCTGTCATGGACAACTGATTTTGCATGGAAGATAGTCAACAGACATTTTCATTGGCCCTGCTCCTTGGGACATAGAAGTAGCACTCTGCCTAACACGTCATCATCATTAATGCCACTCCCAGTAATAAAACAGATAAGAGCTGAGGAACTGGATCTGTCTCCTCCATTTCCCCCTGCCTAAAAACCGGAGAACCAGTGTGAAGTAATAATAATGATAATAATAATAACAGTGTGCTTATATACAGCTCTTCTAGACAGATTAGTGCCCTACTCAGAGTGGTGAACAAACTCAGCATCATTATTATCCCCACAATACAGCTGAGGAGCTGGGGCTGAGAGGCTTACCCAAGGCCACCTGCTGAGCTCATGGCAGTAGTGGGATTCAAACCAGCAGAGTGCTGATTTGCATCCTGAGCCCTTAATTGCTATGCTAGTTGTTAGATCATCAGACTAGGGATTTGGGAGGCCCAGGTTTGAATCCTCACTCTGCCATAGAATCATGCTGAATGAAGTTGGGCCAGTCACATGCTGTCAGCCTAATCTACCTCACAAGGTTGTTGCGAGGATAAAACAGAAGAAAGTTGTACAAAGCAAGCCACCTTGGGTCCTCATTAGGGAGAAAGGTGAAATATAAATGAAATAAGTATTAAGCAAGTAAGCAAGCAAGCAAGCAAGTACATAAGTAAGTAAATGGAGGGACCTGCATTCTTAAAATTGTGTTATGGGTTGGATCTAGACATTTTTTTTACTCAACCACACTCAAATATCTATCTAATAAAGCCCCAGCTGCTCCTTATGCTTTTGTCTATGCAAGTGCCACAATTGCCAGCATGCGTTTTTAGATAATCAAACGAGACCCCCTCCTCCCTTTTTCACCACAGGAAAAGCTGGTTGGACCCAACCCTATGTGTGCTTGACTCCAGTTGCTGTGTCAGGCCAGGAAAACAATCTGAGTGGCTCCTCTTTGGACACACAATCTCCCATCCTGCCAGGGGTACACGTGAAGAAAAAAAGAATAAATTTGATCATTATACTTGTTGCAGTGAAACTCTGTAGCCTCTTTTTAGCTTATATACTTTCTTTTTTGTTGTTTTGTTAGCCTTTTTGTTTGTTAGTTGTTATTCTTTCTTTTGTTATTCTCTGTGTAGCTGTCTTGTAAGTTTATTTCCTTTATATAAAATTCTTAATTAAAAAGGAGGACAATTTAATAAAGGGATTACCATAGAATGGTGGTAAAATGCAACAACTGAGGAGGAGAGAATGTCTAAGGGCCAAGCTACACATGACGAATGACACTTGAACAGCAAGTGTATTTCTCCCTGTTCACTTGCCCTCCACTCAATCCACTTGCCGTTCAAGTGTCATTCGTCATGTGTAGCTTGGCCCTATGAGAATGGGATTATTTTCTATTGCAATGTTTATTGTATCCAGAGCCTTGCTCTTGATCTGCCAGACCTCCTGCTATGGCAGGAGCCCTCCCACCAACAGTCTTGTTTGTCCATTGCCGCTCTGAGAATTAAAACAAAAACACAACAGTTATGTCAGCTATGTTGCAATGTCACTTCTGAAACCATGAGAACAATAAATTTAGCTTTCCTATGGGAACCCACCATATCTGAAGTGGGGACTTGTAGAGTTGCTAACTTTCAGGTGGATCCTGCAGATTTCTCAGAATTATAAGTGATCTCCGGACTACAGAGATCAGTTGCTCTGGAGAATATCACAGCTTTGAAGGGTGGACTTTATGGTATTACATCCCTGATAAGCTCCCTTTGCTTCTCAGGCATCACCCCCAAATCTCCAGGAATTTCCCAATATGGAGTTGGCAACTCTAGTATTTATGGTAGGGCCTCTTCTGCTGCTACTCCCAGTTTGTGAAGGTTCTTACTCCACAGATGAAGATAGCACCATCTTTTCCGCTTTCCAGAAAAAAAATGAGAAACGTTTCTGTGCTGGAAGAATCTGGGTTCAATTGACGGGTGAGAGCATTTTGTTTCTCTCTTATTATACTTCTTTCATGAACTTTTGTGTCATTTTAGAATATTTTAAAATTCTTTTTACTTTAAAAAAATGCTGAAAGTTACCTTGCTGGAAGTCACAGGTGGCATGGGGATGAAATGGAAGAAGGAATAATATTGTAAACCGCTTTGAATCCCCATTGGGGAGAAAAGTGAGGCATAAATGAAGTAAACTGCAAACAACACACAAATTTATTAACAAAATATCCCTCCAAATGGCCCTAAACCCTAAGATTGGATATTCAATTGTGATACCATGTTAGACAAGCAAATTTTATTCAGCTCCTTATCCTCTCCATTGTTTAGATCAGTTAAGATGGATCATATCAGAGCTTCCTATTTGTCCAGTATCACCTTTTATAATCTCAAAATTGCTTTTAAAGCTATCCCTATTCAAACAATGCCAACAGCTATCTTAACAGAATGATACATGTAAACTTGTCATCTATATATACGTGGAGTCATCTATATATACGCGGAGCCCCAGAACCGGAGAACCTTCCCAATTATATCTTGTTTTGTTTCATCTATCACGAACCTAAATCCACATTTCTCAAAGTTGTCCTGACTCACCTAAATCCAACTTCAGAGGTGGAGAAAACGATTTATCTTTTAACTGATGTTGACCAGCACTCCACTCACCCAGTGGTCTTTATATGATCTGGCTCCCAAGAAAATCCGTGCTAAAGTTGTGCTTGATGTTTAATTTGTTGTTACTTTTATTGTGCTTATAGGTTTTGGACATTTTAATCCCATTCTTTGTAACCAATTTTTATAGTTACTGTTATCATCCTTTTTTGTTAACATTTGTGTTTCATGTATTACAATTTAGTGTAAGATTTTTTAATTGTCTTTGTCCATTTGCAATAAACAGCACCACCACTGCCACCACCATCTCCATTAGTACTATTAGGACTACTACTACTACTAATAATAATAATAATAAGACAACAACAACCGTACTAATAAAACCAAAATAAATAAATGGCCTTTGGCCATTTGTAATAAACTCTATTACTGCTACCACTAGTACTGCTACCAAACAAAATAAATAAATATTAGAGGAATAACACAGGTACCCTGTCAATGTAACCCAGCCTACAGAGGCATCCTTGTAGCTCTTCTGCTGAAGGAAAGGCCATTTACATTGGAGGGAGTTTCATCTGGAGAGAGGAAAGCTTCAGACTTTGCTGAACAGAATGGCAGGATATGTGCCAGTGAGCTTTGTGAACCAGAAAAGTTCATCTCTCAGGGCCAAGCTACACATGACGAATGACACTTGAACGGCAAGTGGATTGAGTGGAGGGCAAGTGAACAGGGAGAAATACACTTGCCGTTCAAGTGTCATTCGTCATGTGTAGCTTGGCCCTAAGGTTCTAAAGGCTGCTGTGTATGTTATTCTCCATCACATTCGTTGTCTCTACCATTCTTTTGAGTGGATATGACAGGGCATCTTGAATCAATGGCCTTTGGACCAGGATTCTGGAGGCCTAATTGAATTAGGGTACCATGATAATGAACACTGGATTCTAAGAAAGATTATCCATCAAAAGCCTCACAACTTCTTTTAAAGAAAAGAGTTACAAAGTTAGATGGACATTTTTCATTGCAGATTTATGTTTTTAATATATATCCTACAGAAGATATTAATGGGAGATATAAATACATATACTATGATCAGGCTAAATATATATATAATTTTATTTCCGAGCCTCTCTTGCAGGTGCTGACTAAGTATAGCAGAACCTTCCATTGGGCCAACTTCTTGTTAAAAATGGAGAACGTAAGCTTTTGCGTCTCCCAGAACTCCTCTTTGCGTGGAATGAAATGTCTTTCTTTCTCTCGTACATGCTCATTCTCATTTCCCAGAAAATAAAATCTCACCTATAAACACATTTCAAGACAGCTTTTACAGCTTCCCTTGCTATTCTGGGAACACTCTGTACATTAGCTGTGAATAGCAGAAGTAATATGAGTCCCCATAGAGGCTCCAGTCTTCTGATAGAGGAATTGGCTTTGTCCCTGTGATTTGATTTCCCAAGACAGAGCATACTTTTTTTTTCTTTTTAGGATCAAATTGCACTGGCAGATTGGACTGCACACAGTCAGTTGATTTCTCGATTACTTACGTAATGGATTCCATATATATTGCAAATGGCAATAATTGGGGGAAATGAGGAAAACAATGCATGCGGAGTCTCCTGGTACTAGCCGAGTGAATGTACTGTACAAGCTGTTGTCATTTCAGAGTTCTCTATTTCTGGAGCATTTTCACTGGAAATCTGGTCTGCTCTAATATACATCCTTCTTCTTTTACCTTAGCACTTGTGGATATTAGCACCCACTGAGATGCGATTCCAGCCCCTGTGCAGTGAGACCCCCTTCCAACTGCTCCATAATAAATAGCAATGCCACTGTGCTCTGTATTCCCCCAATAATGAAGAAGAGATACTAAAGATTGGCTTAAGTTAGGTTTCCCAATGGCTGATTTGTGTAAACCTCCCTTTCAGTACAGGTTACCATTAATGAATAGAGTGGCACTGTCTTGTGAAATGATCGGAGATTTTGAGGGCAGTACCTGGAGAGACTGGTGTTTCAGGAGGATGTGATGTCATTTCTAGGAAACTATAGTAAAGGCCCTAAAGCCACGGAGAAATCTTGATAGTGTTGTTATGAGGGGGATTTTCTGCCCATTTTTATTCCCATTCCTCAATATCTTGAGAGCAACAGATTGGGACCAAAGGTGGGTTTTTTTGTGCCATGGGATAGCAAATGGAAGGCAAATGGGATAGCAAATGGAGAGTCAGTTTGGTGTATTGGTTAAGAGCAGCAGGACTCTACTCTGGACAACCAGGTTTGATTCCCCACTCCTCCACTTGAAGATGGGGTGGGTGACCTTGGATCAGTCACAGCTTCTTGGAGCTCTCTCAGACCCACTCACCTAACAGAGTGATTGCTGTGAGGATAATAACATACTTTGTAAACTGCTCTTAGTGGGTCTTAAGTTGTCCTGAAGGGCGGTATATAAATTGAATGTTATTATTACTCATGGGACAGTCTTTGATGGCTATCAGCATTTTAGGTAAACCTGTCCTGGCCCCAAACTCGGTCATTGCTCCTGCTGGCCTTATTTACCCTAGCCTGCACAGAACCCTGCTCTGAGAGGCATTACTCCTCACCCCCTTTTCCAGCTCACCATGCAGCAGCTAAGTCTTCCTTGGATGCTGCATGGCATCAAGGGAGCTCTGCTCTCCATCCCTCAGACCACAGAACCAATGAGTAGCTGATTTGGGGATTCTCCTTTCACCTAAAGATGCCTCAGGGTGCATGCCAATTATTTTTACCTGCATGCTAGCAACCTGAGCTCCATAGTATTACCAAACATGCATTATTCTAACACTAAGAGCCAAGCTACACATGACGAATGACACTTGAACAGCAAGTGTATTTCTCCCTGTTCACTTGCCCTCCACTCAATCCACTTGCCGTTCAAGTGTCATTCGTCATGTGTAGCTTGGCCCTCAGATTTAGGGCCAAGCTACACATGACGAATGACACTTGAATGGCAAGTGTATTTCTCCCTGTTCACTTGCCCTCCATTCAATCCACTTGCCGTTCAAGTGTCATTCGTCATGTGTAGCTTGGCCCTTAGTACCCTGACCTGGATAGCCCAGGTGAGCCTGATCTAATCAAATATCAGAAGCTAAGCAGGGTCGGCCTTGATTAGTAATTGGATGGGAGACCTCCAATGAAGACCCTCCAGCGAAGACCAGAGTAGCAAAGGTAGGCAATGGCAAACCACTTCTGTTGGTCTCGTGCAATGAAAACCCCACCAGGGGTTGCCGTAAATCAGCTATGACTTGAGGGCACTGTCCACCACAAGATTTAGTAACTTTTTTTGTATTTAAAAGACCCTCCTAATCTAAGGCCCAGAACTGTGGTTTACGTAGCTTGAGCATAATTTCAGCTCTGCACACACTCTTTGGTTACTGTAATAGCAAGAACAAATCAAGATTTTTAAAAGAATCCACTGACTACTCCTATTTTCACACATTGTAGTTCTCGGTGCTCCTTACTTCAAATCTCAGAAGTTGAAGGATACAGGGATTTAAAAATATATATAATTTAAAGATGCAATATATTTTCAGCATGGGAATTATCTTACAAGGTTCCACAGTGTGCATTCTTATCCTCCATGTTATTCAACCTCTATGTAAAGCTTTTAGGAAAACTCATTCAGAGTTGTGGAACTGGATACCATTAATATGCAGATGACACCCAACTCTCTATCTCTCTCCATCCAAATCCCTGGATGATGCAATAGACATCTTCAGTTGTTGCTTAACATCTGTGGTCAAATGGCTGAAAGCAAGCAAAATGAAACTGAACCCACAGAAGATGGAAATGATGCTGGTTGGGAAGGCTGTAATCTCAACTCTAATCTGGAGAGCTGGGTATGATTCCCCACTCTTTCGCTTGAAGCCAACTGGGTGACCTTGGGTCATCTCTCTCAGAGCTTTCTCAGGGCCAAGCTACACATGACGAATGACACTTGAACAGCAAGTGTATTTCTCCCTGTTCACTTGCCCTCCACTCAATCCACTTGCCGTTCAAGTGTCATTCGTCATGTGTAACTTGGCCCTCAGCCCCACCCTCCTCACAGGGTAATTGTTGTGGGGATAATAATAACATATTTTGTAAACTGCTCTGAATAGGTGTTAAGTTGTCGTAAAAGATGGCATAAATATTGAATTTTATTATTATTATTATTGAAGATATTGTGCTTCCTGCATTTAATGGAGTTCAGTTGATCCTTGCAGACTCAGTTAAGAGCCTACGGGTTATATTCTAGAGAAGCAAATTAATGCAGCTGCAAAAAAAAAGAAAAAGCCTTCTTCAAACTCAATCTAGCCCAGAAGATGAAGCCCTACCATAAGATGGCTGATACGGCCAGCTGGTTTTATGTCATGGTAACACAGAGACTAGACTACTGAAATGTACTCTACTTAGGTCTTGTCAGATATACCTTCAGCATATCTGCCATGCTTCAGGTGTATTGTGCTGTAGTGCCTCTGAGTTCATGCAGAGTGGAACCAGAGGTCTGTTGCTTTGTTACTGACTGTTTATCTTCCAGGCAAGGTGTTTTGGTTACAAGTTCCTGCTGAAGCCTGAGAACCTGACCTTGGACTTAACAC
Organism: Eublepharis macularius; assembly: GCF_028583425.1. Taxonomy (NCBI): domain Eukaryota; kingdom Metazoa; phylum Chordata; class Lepidosauria; order Squamata; family Eublepharidae; genus Eublepharis; species Eublepharis macularius. Next base: position 29,190,189 of record NC_072792.1, on the reverse strand, counting down.
AGAGACTTAGGGCCAAGCTACACATGACGAATGACACTTGAAGGGCAAGTGGATTGAGTGGAGGGCAAGTGAACAGGGAGAAATACACTTGCCATTCAAGTGTCATTCATCATGTGTAGCTTGGCCCTGAGTTGAGCTCTTTTCTCCCCCTCCCTTCTTCGCAGGCGATGCATGCCAAAACTTCTAAAGGCCCTATTGTGAGTTGGGGGTGGGGACACTAAACTATAATTCATCCTGTTTTACTACCTTTAGGCATTCCAGTCAATCTCCTTGTTACAGCATCTCGATACCGGTATTCTCCTTAATAAAGCCTCTTTAACTCATACACCGGAGTGATGCAGTGAAGTGTTTGGGGTTGTACCTGGCAAGGCCTGACAGGTCTCCCCTCAAAGTCAATTCAGAGACTCCAGTTGATGCAGAGCTCAATTATTATCAGGAGCTGGGTGGAACATGTATATTACTCCAATTTTGCTGTCACTCCGTTGGATTCCCATCAGTCACCAGGCTCAGTTCAAGATTTTGGCTATGGCAGACAATGCTCTTCGTGGTCTTAGGGCCAAGCTACACATGACGAATGACACTTGGAACGGCAAGTGGATTGAGTGGAGGGCAAGTGAACAGGGAGAAATACACTTGCCATTCAAGTGTCATTCGTCATGTGTAGCTTGGCCCTGAGTCCCTCATATCTACAAGAGTGTTTATCTCTCTATTCTCCACCTGGGCAGCTTCACTCATCTGAACAGAGCCTCCTGCAGGTGCCACCTTGCACGTAAGCAAAATCATCAGCTGTCTGTACATGTCCATTCTCTGTGATGGCTCCCACCTTATGGAATGGCCTCCCCGAAGAGGTCAGGAAAGCTCCCACTCTCCTGCTTCTCCTCAAACTAAGCAAAACTGAATTATCCAAGAGGGCTTTTTTACTCAGATAGGAGGGCTGTACTGTAAAGAAGTGGTTTCAAAGAGGTGCATTGGTAAATGGATAGTGACTATAGACTATACTACTATGTACTGTCTGTTGCTGTATGTATGACCCTACTGGGTAGTTTCTGAATTGTTTTAATATGTCAGGTTTTGAATTGTTTATGCTCTGTTCCAGCTTTGTATCAGATTTCTGCTTTTTTTCAGATCTCTGTAAATTGTATTTGTATAACTGATTGCATTGCTTATTTTTTGTCCTGCTGTTGATCATATTGACTTACCCTATATAATCCACTTTGAGTCTCAATGAGATAGGCAGACTATAAATAACATAAATAAAAATAAAGCACGAAGCTGCTTTGTATATTCATACTCCTGTTATCTTTTGATGACATCCACAATTAGAGTGTGCCACAGTAACGGATTGGTCCTTTATTTTAAAAATAAAATCATTTTATGTTAACAGCAATTATTTTTTTAGTTTTGCTTTAAACCTTCTGATTCCTCTACCTATCTTTTTCACTGTCCTGCTTCTGAATGCCAATTGGGCTTTGATCATCAAACCAAAATGTATCTTTTCCCATGACAGTCCAAAAGTGTGTCTCTTTCATTCCACATCAAGATTTTGAAGCCATCTCTGAGGTCACACATGAAGAGGAGCCGCCCGAATTTCCACTGGCTGTTTCACTGGTTGGAAATGCAAACTGTTTCCTTCTTTGCCTAAGTCTTGTTTACAGACAAAAGAATTGTTTCTTACTGCCCTGAAATTATTGGGTTTTAAGCAGGTAATGAATTCTCTCAAACCACTTTTTGCAGGTAATTAACAAGCTGGATAATCTGCCAGAAACAGGCTTTAGTACCTCTGGGTGCCAGTAAATAGCAGGCATTTCTAATCCTGTGCAGTGCCAGAACTGGAAATAATGAAATACAAAAAATTAGTATGCAGATCTCACCAGGATGCCCTTAATGGTTTGTGAACAACAAGTCACCACCATACAAGGGCAATGGATTATGTATCTTTCCTTATATTTTACTTATAGGCAAAAAAAATTAGTTTCAAATGGTGGACAGTAAAACAAATTCTGAACGAATTCTGAGGGAATTATCTTTATCTATATTTGAAGACAGTGTTGTGCACACCCCATTTCTTCAAACAGAGATAAGTTCTAGGGGTGACAATTGCATGTTATCTCTCTTTGGGAAAAAAGAGCACTGAAGACTTAAGTTGTTTCTGTACTATTTGCTTTACTTTGGAGGCAAGGAGGCACTCCTGCAGGACAGCAGATTTACTACATATTAGATGCAAGACAGGAAGAAAGAGATCCTGCACCCAGAAGGTGCTTTAGGCAAATCTCAGCAGTGGCTGTCTCTTTCATTTCTTTCAGAATCTAAAAGGTACTTACTAGAGATGGGCACGATCCAAAAAATTTTAATGATCCAGCAGATTGTGGATCGGCGCTGATGACGATCCCAAAATAACGATCCATGCTGATCATCTCGTGTTCCCGAGCCGTGGATCGTGGAGGCCAAAGCAGGGCACGCTGGTATTATGTGGGAAGGTGGGTGGTGCTGGCAGCCGCCAGGCCTGGCAGGCACGGGGAGGTGGTGACGAGCCGCCTCCCCTCAGGGGGTGGGGGGTCTGGCCACTCATCTGTGTTTGGCCGTCAGAGATGCCTATAAGGGTTTGCGGGGATGAGATTGGAGTGCCCATGGCTACAGAATACCCCCTTCCCCCTCCCTCCCCTGGGTGTCTTCTCCCAACTTGTGACTGCTTTGCTGCTCTGTGGTTGGAAGGAAGCCCTGCTGATCAAGGAAAGCTGGGCTTCCATTTGGGTTTCCAGGGCAACAGAAGGAGGGCAAACAGAGCTCAGGCATTCCCCTGGCTCTGTTGCCAGGGGAATAGATTGCTGGCGTCTGACTGTCTGGATCCCCGATCCAGGCCTCTCCCGACCGCTGGATCGTTGGTTGTGGACGATCATGATCCGCTGGTTCACAATTGCGTGATTTCCATTATTGTGGGGTTTTTTTTATCGTAACGCGGATCGTGCCCATCTCTAGTACTTACCTTTTCACACAGATACCCATCCCCCTTCCTTTCAGTGGAGATTCACCACTTTTAAACCCTGATAGATACTTTGCTAGAAGCATTTCCTGACATGATCCATTGAAGAACCATCTATAGTCACTAAGGGCCAAGCTACAAGTGACAAATGACACTTGAATGGCAAGTGGATTGAGTGGAGGGCAAGTGAACAGGGAGAAATACACTTGCCGTTCAAGTGTCATTCGTCACTTGTAGCTTGGCCCTAAGACACATTGTCTTTCTAGTTGTTATGTAGACCAAACCACAGTAATAAGAACCCAAGTCACTAACAATGCTGTATAACAACAACAAAAAAAACCCGTTCAATTTATATACCACCCTTCAGGACAACTAAATACCCACTCAGAGCAGTTTGCAAAGTATATTATTGTTGTCATAACGACAATCACCCTGTGATGTGGGTGAAGGTGAGAGAGCTCTCAGGGCCAAGCTACAAGTGACGAATGACACTTGAACAGCAAGTGGATTGAGTGGAGGGCAAGTGAACAGGGAGAAATACACTTGCTGTTCAAGTGTCATTCGTCACTTGTAGCTTGGCCCTCAGAGAGCTGTGAGTGACCCAAGGTCACCCAGCTGGCTTCAAGCAGAGAAGTGGGGAATCAAACCTGGTTCTCCAGATTAGAGTCCTGCTGCTCTTAACCACTACACCAAACAGGCATCTAGGCAGCTGCAAACCATGAAGCATTCGTCTCCAGAGAGCTTCATGGGAGTTCCTGAGTGCACACAGAGTTCCCAAATAAGGAGGTCCTACTAGCTATCCCTTTGTCTCCAACAAATCCTACTAAATGATAGTGATAATAGAAAGGGCCTGTTTTGTTGAATGAAGGCCCTAGCCAGTGTTTGAGGTCTCTGATGACTGCCATGTGGTGACTAAGTCATCCCCAAATAACAGTTGTAGCACTGCCCAGGCCACTCCAGTATCCTTACCAAAATTCCTTATTACCTACCTGGATGGGTAGGTAAAGGTAAAGGTAGTCCCCTGTGCAAGCACCGAGTCATTACTGACCCATAGGGGGATGTCACATCATGATATTTTCTTGGCAGACTTTTTACGGAGTGGTTTGCCATTGCCTTCCACAGTCATCTACACTTTACCCCCAGGAAACTGGGTACTCATTTTACCAACCTCGGAAGGATGGAAGGCTGAGTCAACCTTGAGCAGGCCATCTGAACCTGGCTTCTGCCAGGATCAAACTCAGGTCGTGGGCAGAGCTTGGGCTGCAGTACTGCTGCTTACCACTCTGCACCACGGGGCTCCTTTTTTACCTGGTTGGGTACACACATTTATTTGACCATTTCATAACCCTTTGTTTATTACGTATTTATTTCCTTTATTTATACCTTGCCTTTTCTCTCCAATGGGGACCCAGACTGGCTTATATCATTCTCCTCTCCTTCATGTTATCCTCACAACAACTTTATGATGTAGGTTAGGCTGAGACAGTGTGGCTGGCTCAAGGGAACCCAGCGAGCTTCTATGGCAGAGTGGCAATTCAAATCTGTTTCTCCAAGATCCTAGTCTGACACTATAACCACTATACTATACTGGCTCCCCAGTCAGTGCGGCTGTGTTAAGAACTGAACACCATTTATCCAAAACTTCTCTGACAATCTAATGATTGTTGTCTCAGACAGCTGCGAGAGTACTACATACAGCAAAATGGAAGACAGAATCTTGCCCCAATGTGTCTGAGGGCCAAGCTACAAGTGACGAATGACACTTGAACGGCAAGTGGATTGAGTGGAGGGCAAGTGAACAGGGAGAAATCCACTTGCCGTTCAAGTGTCATTTGTCACTTGTAGCTTGGCCCCCAGTGGATGGATAAAGTGTATGAATATACATCAATAGATGAATTAATTTCTTATGTGCATAATGGACCAATATTGGAATTTCAGAAAAAATAGAAAGCTTTCTTTGATTACGTAGCTCGAAGCTAAGAACAATTAGTAATAGTTAATGTAGAAATAGATTAATTATAATATAGAGGCCTTAAAATGTTGAGTATAAAATATGAAATAGATGACTGATTAAAGACTATTGATATGAAATTTTAGGTATACATAATTAAGGAGAGGGAGAGGAGAAACATTCCATAGATTACTTGTGTAGCCACATATTATACTTTTTTTATATAATAATTTTTTATTGGATGGGTCAATATGGGTCAAATTAAGATACAAATATAATCCATTTCAATTCCCATGAATATATTCCCCCACCCCTTCCCTTCCCCCCTTTTTGATGTTGACTTCCAACAGCACTCCAACCCCCTGTTATTAGTAACACATTATTTCTATACTAAAATTGTTCTTATCTTGTTATTAGTAAAGATCTTAACTATATCTTATCTTACTTAGTATCATTAAAACCCCTCAAAAGACCATAATTGTCCCTTAACATCCCATTTTCCTTTCCATATATTTTTTTCAACTTTTTCCAATCTTCCAAAAATTCTTTTGGATCTTGATCCTTCAAGTTTCTTGTTAGTTTGTCCATTTCAGCCATGTGCAACAATTTCCTTGTCCATTCTTCAATTTCAGGTATCTCTTCTCTCTTCCAGTACTGAACATATATTATTCTAGCTGCTGTTATCATATAATATAACAATATCTTATCATTTCTGTTAACATCTTCCAAATGCGAAGATAGTAACATTATTTCTGGATTTCTAGCAAGATTATAGCAAAGTATCAAAGACATCTCAGCACATATTTTGGTCCAAAAGTCTCTAGCGTTACGACAAGTCTACCACATATGAAATAGAGAAGCTTCATGCTCCTTACATTTCCAACACTTATTAGATAGCTGTTTATTGGCTATGGCTAATTTTTTCGGTGTTAAATACCATCTATATAACATTTTATAGCCATTCTTTCTAATACTGGTACATGTTGATATTTTTAAGATATTTTTTCCATAGTTGTTCCCGTGCTTCCATCGTTATTTCATTATTACAATTTATAGCCCACTTTACCATTTGTACCTTGACTGTTTCATCTTCTGTAAACCACTTCAGTAACAATTTGTACATTTTAGAAATTTCTTTACTATTATCTCCCAACAATAGTTCTTCAAATTCTGAATTCTTGGTTCTAAAACCTGTCTTTCTTTGATCTGAGTCAAATAAGTCTTTAATTTGTCTATATTGTAACCAACCATATTTGAATGGCAACTCCTCATTTGGTTTGAGTTTTACCTCCTTATCTGCTACTTCTGTTAGGTCCTTGAGGGTAAGCCATTCTCTTCCTTTGTATTCTGGGTTGATCACCTCAGCTGGTATAATCCACAGTGGTTTCATCTGATCTATAATTTTTTTGTACTTTAGCCAAGTCAACAGTAAATTTCTTCTCAAATAGTGGTGCTGAAACATTGCATCCATTTTATACTTATTGTACCACATATATGCATGCCATCCAAATAGTTTATTATAACCTTCCAAAGTTAGTAATTTATGATTGGTTAACGACACCCATTCTTTTAACCAGACTAGACATATCGCTTCGTGGTAAAGTTGAAGATCAGGTAACTGCATTCCACCTCTTTCCTTAGCATCACAAAGTACTTTCATCTTTACTCTTGGTTTCTTTCCTGCCCACACAAATTCCGATATCTTCTTCTGCCATTTTTCAATTTGTTTTTTTGTCTTTTATAATTGGTATTGTTTGCATTAGGAACATAATTCTAGGCGACACATTCATTTTGACTGTGGCAATCCGACCGAACCACGATAAGTTTAATTTATTCCATTTTATCATATCTCTTTCAATGTGTGTCCAGAGCTTTTCATAATTGTTCTTAAATAAATCAATATTTTTAGCTGTCAGCTCTATTCCCAAATATTTAGTCTTTTTTACCACTTCAAAGTTTGTTAATTCACTCAGTTCCTGTTGCTTCTTCTTGGTCATATTCTTGGTTATTATTTTTGACTTCTTTTTGTTTATATAAAAGCCTGCCAAATCTCCAAGTTCCTTAATTTTATCAAGTAATCTTGGCAAAGTTTGTAGTGGATCTTCTGCTATAAAAATCACATAATCTGCAAACGCTCTTAACTTATAAGAAGATCCCTTTATTTTTATTCCTTTTATATTATCATCTTCTCTGATCTGCCTTAGTAATATTTCTAGGACCATCACAAATAACAACGGTGATAGTGGACATCCTTGTCTTGTACCTTTTCTTATTTCAAACTTCTCTGTCAGGTCGTCGTTGACACAGATTGTCGCTCTTTGTTCCTAATATATTGTTTTTACTGCTTCTATAAATTCTTTACCTAGGTCCATCTTTTCCATTAATGCGAACATAAAGTCCCAGTTCAAGTTGTCAAAGGCCTTCTCTGCATCTGCAAAGAAAAGGCCAACTTCTTTGTCTGGTCGCTTGTCAAAATATTCAGTGGCATTTATAACCACTCTCAGGTTGTCTTTTAGTTGTCTGTTTGGTAGGAATCCAGCCTGGTCCTCTCCTATAAAGTCCATTAGCCATATTTTAAGTCTGTCTGCTAGTATTCTTGCCATTATTTTATATACAATATTATACTTTTCTGTTGTAGTTTAAATTTAATATTTTGTATAAGTTACTACGCACTTTCTATTGCTATTTGTATTTTTCTTTTCAAATAAAATTTTAAAAAATCTTTAAAAAAATAACGATTGTTGTCTCGGCACATGCAGACAGCATTCAACAAACTAGGCACCCAAAACCAACTACTTCATAGTCCAGGTACAGAAGTTCTTCAGTGTTAACTACCTATTGTCAACAAAACTCCCATTGGTGGTGAGTATACCACATGACCAGACCCCATGACTGAGCAACTTTTTGTTTTGTATTTCTACGTTTATTCTCTTGATGGTTCCTGAAAACACTTTTATGTTGTCATCCCCATCTAGATTCAAAAACTGGCTCAGTTCAAATGTCATGCAAAACCATGGTTAATTAACCTAACTATGGTGGATACTGTGATTGTCTGAACATAAGCCATTCCACTATTTTTGGTTAGGGTATATCAAAGCAAGCTCTGAAATCATACTTTTAAGTTGGTTTTCTAAACACAGTCTTATCTATGGTTTGTGTGATGTATGAAGGTAGACACTCTGGCTCAATAAGCTTATTGTTTCTATTTTTGCTACAATGTAGACTGCCATAACTGCAGGTCTTTAGGGATGGGGAGAGAGGAAAGAGAGAAGGTGATAAAACCAGTATTTATCAAGTGATCCTTAAGAATTCATTGACCATGACTGTCAATTTTTCTTCCTGAGGGAAGAAGGAGAGGAAGAAAAAATTATCAATCCGTGATGCTCCCAGATGAAGAAATTTCACAACTATCAAAGCCCAGTGAACTAATACACTGTTCCATTAAAGTTTCTATTACTTTTAAAAACTTCTGGTTGGGTTCAACCACACTGCCTGCCAATTAATTCAGATATTCACAACTTACTCCAACTGATACGTCTTTACTATCAGCTTAGGTAATAACCATTCTATACCAGAGAGATGTTCATTGGACACATCACAAAGCCAATTTCCTAGGCAGAGGAAAATACTGGAGGCTGATAGCATCTCTAACATCTGTTTATTTATAAATTGGAGATTTCACATACAGCTTAAGGGAGGAAAGTATGGGAGCACAGCTGCAAAGATAGTGTTAGTTCCACAACAACATGACTCCAGACAAGTCTAAATCAGAGCAATCTAAAGACATTAGCTAGGCTTGATCCCAGTTCTCTTTTATATATATATATATATATATATATATATATATATATATATATATATATATATATATATGAATTATATGATGTAATTTTAAATTTGTGTGTAAATTGTGATCCTCCCTGAGCTGCTAGTGTAGGGAGGGCAGAATATAAATCTAATAAATTAAATTAAAATTAAATCTTTCAGGCAGAATCAAATTATTTTCCTAACAGGAACACACATACACTTGGCTCCTCAGAAGAGCTACTCCAGTAGCTTTCAATGGGCTTAGACTGGAGTAACTCTTCCGAGGATTGCACTGTCAGTGTCTAGGAAGAAAAGTGTTTTGAGCAATACCTTGACCTGGAGGAATATTTGTGACTCAATTTCCTTAACCATATGTTAAACTTTTGACCAGAAGGGCTTCAAGAAGAGGACAGGAAAGCTCCCACTCTCTTGGTTATCCTTGAATGATACAAAGCTGAATTATTCAGGAGGGCTTTTTTTACTCAGGTAATACAGCTGTGGTATAAAGAAATGGTTCATAGAGACACCTAGGTAAAGGGACAGAGACTGTAGACTTTACTACTGCATACTGTCTGTTGATGTAGAGATGCTCCTCCTACTGGATAGTTTCTGCCTCGTTTAAATTGTCAAGTCAAATTACTTCTGTTTTGTTTCAGTAATATCCCATCTCTGTATTCCTGTAATTGAATTTATCCTTCTTTTTAAATTTCTGCTATGCATACCCAATTGTATTGTTTATGGGATCTCCTCATTGTTGATTGTATTGTCCCACACTGTGTAATCTGCCTTAAATATCAGTGAGAAAGGCAGACTATGAATAATAGGAACAAGGGAGGGAGGGAGGGAGGGAGGAAAGCCATCTCCCCTGCACTTATATAAGATTGCTTAAGTAGTAGGCCAGTCACTTAAAAAAATAAAGTGTCTGGCCCAATGTCCCCCAGAAAGACTTTATGGTAAAGTGGGGATTTTAGGATCTTGGAAACCGAGGTTCCAGTACAAGCAATGCTGCTTCATACTGTAACAAAATTTCTGTGCTTGACATTAGAGCCGTACGATCCAACTATGTCTAATAAAAACCAACAACACAAAAAGGAATCACTCTCTGGAATAATTATAAAAAGGATAATAATATCCTCTATCACACCCAAGGAAATTACATGGTGATAATAATCTAAGTGCATAATGGTGGTTGGGGCCACTGTGACATCAGCAGTCCCTAGACCAATCCTTTCTTTCTGTCCTTTCTTTCAGTTTGCATATTTGGACTATTGTAGTACCACAATCCATTAGAACCAGCCTGATTCTGCCCAGCATTTTTTGGGATTCTGGAAGGGCTATCTTAGCTTTCAGAATCTGAGCACATATACCCGTGACCATGCCAGGCTCATCAACGGATTCCAGTAAGATACAGGTCTTATTCTCCTGCTATTCCCCAACATCTTATTAAAACCAGATTTTGACAGCCTCCCTCTCAAAAATGCAGTTTTGAAATGGCAACTGTGGTGATTTAATATGCAGCATCAATCTTTCTTACCTGATAGCACTTAATTACCATTGTATGATTATCTGTCCTCTTCTTTTTAATTACCCTACTCTCTTGCACACTGCTGTGTTATTTTCCTTCTAATTAGTTTTATTTGAAAAAAGCTAATGACGTGCTACTTGTTTTCTTACTCTTAGCATGCAATTACCACTGATCCACAGAGAACTGAGACAGATACTAGAGTGGTTAACGATCATGCCAAAAAGTATCTGGTTTATGCATTCCAAGTGACCGAACAAATTATCTGGTGGATCGCTCTTTTCTTTTTGTAGTCCCTGCGTATAATGGAGCTAATGTTCTGCAATCCCCTGAACAGCATCTTTCCATGGTCTTTAAGCTTACTGGGTTTTCAAGAAAGCACAACTATTTTTTTTTCTATCTCCACTCTCTGGATTTGTGTATTTCATCAAGAGATTATTCCTGACAGGCTGCCAAATTATAACTAACTCTAGGAGTTTAATTTAACCCTTGAAGTAAGTAACTGGTTTGTTCATTATCTGTGTGACAAAACTCATAATCACGTTGTTAACCTTCTGTTATTTTTGTGTTCTGATACTACCTACTCATTCTGAAAAAGCTATGAATCCATCACTACCAACTAAGTATGCATCTTTATCATTGAATGTCCACCCCAGCCATAAGTAAATAATTAGGAATAAAACCAGCACACCAACGACGTTAGGCAGGTATATGCATGATTTATGCATACAGTAGACATATCTCAAACATACATTCAATAAGATTCTAGAATCATAGAATCATAGAGTTGGAAGGGGCCATACAGACCATCTAGTCCAACCCCCTGCCCAGTGCAGGATCAGCCTAAAGCATCTCTGACAAGTATTCATCCAGCCTCTTCTTGAAAACTGCCAGTGAGGGGGAGCTCACCACCTCCCTAGGCAGCTGATTCCACTTTTGAACTACTCTGACCATGAAAAAGTTTTACGTAATATCCAGCCGGTAGCTTTCTGCATGTAATTTAAGCCCGTTGCTTTGGGTCCTATCCTCTGCTGCCAACTGGAACAGCTCCTTGCCCTCCTCCAAATGACAGCCTTTCAAATATTTAAAGAGAGCAATCATGTCCCCCCTCAACCTCCTCTTCTCCAAACTAAACATTTCCAAGGCCCTCAGCCTTTCCTCGTAGGGCTCAGTCTCCAGACCCCTGATCATTCTTGTCACTCTCCTCTGCACCCTCTCAATTTTGTCCACATCCTTTTTGAAGTGAGGCCTCCAGAACTGCACACAATACTCCAGGTGTGGCCTGACCAAGGCAGTATAGAGAGGGGCTATGACCTCAACCGATTTCGATGCTATGGCCCCTTTGATACAACCCAGGATTGAATTAGCCTTTTTTGCCACAGCATCACACTGACTGCTCATATTCAGTTTATAGTCCACTCTTACCCCAAGATCCCTTTCACATATACTACTGCCCAGAAATGTATCCCCCATCCAGGCAATGGCAAACCACCTGTTAGTCTGTTGCTATGAAAAAAATTCCACCAGGGGTCTCCATAAATCAACTCTGACTTGAGCACACTCTCCACCACCATCTGTCCTCTGCAGGCTGCCAGAAGCCATTATAAGTGGGGAGAAGGGCTGCCTAAAATCCCACAGTGCTCTCCCCCATCCTCATTTTCCCACCAAAGTTCTAAATCCAGGATGTGCAGGTTGTCCCTGGGGAGGGTGTATGTGTGGCCCCCACCAAGAATCAGTACTCAAAACCAAAATCTATAATCCAAAAGCTCGTGAAAGAGCAGTATTTCCACAAGAAATAGTAGTAAAGGTGGATACCTTTATGGCGGCATAAGGCAGCTTACAAAAGTTAGTCAATACACAAAAAAAGATTTAAAAACATAAAATGGTCTAATTATATGGAACTGTAGCAAAAATAATCCACCCCTATATCTTCCACCACATAATAATCTCTTTAATCATGTAGTCATCACTAAAGGTCCATCTGAATAACATAGCCAACATGTTTATGAATTGAGGTCATGGTGGAGTCCTTCCTTATACCCTCAGAGAGAACATTCTTAAGGGTCAGCGTGGGAGTTGAAGGGTTAAATCTGCTCATGCATTCCCACAAGGCCCCCGTCCCAGTTTGCCTTTTACCAATTGATGGAGAGACGAGATTTTTGTCCCATCTGCTTTTTCCCTCAGAAGTGACGTAGCACTATAACAGCAAAGAAAGAGGCCACAATTACAGATAGAAGAGGCATACACTGCTGCGGAGTTGTCCTGGATGTTAATGCTTGAAATTCAGATATGTAATGATAAATAAGTTTTGGACTCCTGCTGAGGATTGCCAAGAGACGATACAATAAAATGTTAGCTGAAAATACTAGGTGCCACAGTGAAATTTCTAATTGCCATGGCACCCTGTGGCCTGAGATTTGAGCCATGCTTTAAATGTCATGATGAATTTCCACAAAAAAGCTTTGGAAATGTTGTTCAGAGAAATGTTAAGAATTCTTTATTTTCTTTATTAAGGATACCAATTGCTTGGATCTACCAGAGGATTTCCGTGGATTGAAGGGATCTCTGCCAGGGGATCTTCCCATCTCCCTCCAATTGCATCCCTGAATGAGTGCACAAATGCTACTTTAGAGGGCAGAGACCTCCAGGAATAAGGTGAGAGGGTGTGTGGTGGTGGAGAGTGCCCTGAAGTCAGAGTTGACTTGTGGTGACCCCTGGTGGGGTTTTCATGCAAGAGACTAAGGGCCAAGCTACACATGACAAATGACACTTGAATGGCAAGTGTATTTCTCCCTGTTCACTTGCCCTCCACTCAATCCACTTGCCGTTCAAGTGTCATTTGTCACTTGTAGCTTGGCCCTCACAGAGGTGATTTGCCATTGCCTGCCTCTGCAACCCAGGTCTTCCTTGGAGGTCTCCCACCCAATTACTGACCAAGGCCAACCCTGCTTAACTTCTGAGATCTGACTCAATGAGGCTCAACAGGACTATCCAGGTCAGGGCAAGGTGAGAGGGTAGCTGGAGCTTTAGAACTGGTGCAAGTGGCTTACCTCTCACCCATGCTGGATTCATATCAGGGACTCTGTCACAGAATTGTAGTATCCAGAGTTCACAGGGGATGTGGAATAATAATTAATTCACTTAGCAGGAGAAAATAAAGCAGGAAGGAGCAAGCTGCACAGAGAAGTGGGAAAGATCTGCATTAATTGGCATATTTCCTGGTACTTGTGACATCCAGAAAGCATGGGCTGGGCGATGTTCATCCAGATTGCTATTTCTTGCAGGGTTAGGGGATTGAAAACAGAATGTGTCGGCTGCATGTCGATGCATTATGCAGCCGATCTCTTCTAAAAATGTAATTTTGTTACCTTTTTCTTGAATCAGGTCACTGATTGACTGACAGATGCACTCCCAATCTCCATATTGAGAATCTGAGACTTTGATGGATACTTTCATTATGCAGCTGACTGGGAAGCCGGCTCACCTGCTGATGTAGCACTACCCGAGCTGTAATTTGCAAATCTTTGTAAGGATGTCAGGGTATCAGGCAGAAAGAGATTTTATTACAGGTAGGCTGTGTCATTCATTCCAAACCAGACAGAGAGAAAAAAAATGTATTCATCCGTTAAACGTGTCAAAAGTAAACTATGGTCCCAACTGGACATTTAGCGGACAGCAATCAAATTCTCATGGTCGTAAATCCCCCACCTTATGGCTAATGTAAAATCGGACATGCCGGCTCCACGTAGGACACGGGTGGAAACCTGACTGTTCAGAGTCCAATTCATGTAGCTCTTCTACTTCTTAAAATGTTACACTACTATTGGATTCAGAGGTCATGTCGAACAGCTGTTAAGCCTAAATGCATACGTACTTGGTTTGTTGCTGGGTTCATGCGTGTGCCTCGCTTCTTGCACTTTTTCTTTGTGCACGGAGTACAATGAGGTAATCCTGTTTTAATTCAAAGCAACTAAGGGCCATGCTACACATGACGAATGACACTTGAACGGCAAGTGGATTGAGTGGAGGGCAAGTGAACAGGGAGAAATACACTTGCCGTTCAAGTGTCATTCGTCATGTGTAGCTTGGCCCTAATTCTGGTGACCCATCATGCACAAATACAAGTATGCAGGTTAACCATAGTTAGTTTTCACGCCACAAGCCAGAATTCAAAGCCTGGATTAAACACTGGATAAGAATTTGGTGGGAACTAAATCCAGGTAAATCATCTACTTGTGTTTGCACAACAGGGGTAATTGGAATTGGTTTCAAGCAGGGAAGGCTACCCATTTAAAAGGGTTAATGAAAACATGCGTTTAAAGTCAGATACACCTATATAATATTACCTCTCAAGCAATATGCCCCTAGGTGATATTCTGGTTTCCACTTACTATCTTCTTTCTTGATTCAGATGTGTATCAGGAGGCAAATTCAAGGAAGAAAATATTGATGGTTGTTGTGGGTTTTCCGGGCTGTATTGCCGTGGTCTTGGCATTGTAGTTCCTGACGTTTCGCCAGCAGCTGTGGCTGGCATCTTCAGAGGTGTACCACTGAGAGATCTCTGTCTTTTGGTGCTACACCTCTGAAGATGCCAGCCACAGCTGCTGGTGAAACGTCAGGAACTACAATGCCAAGACCACGGCAATACAGCCCGGAAAACCCACAACAGCCATCGTTCTCCGGCCGTGAAAGCCTTCAACATCGAAGAAAATATTGTTACTGTTAGCCTTAACTTAAGAACTAGAAAGGCACACACATCTCAGGGCCAAGCTACACATGACGAATGACACTTGAACGGCAAGTGGATTGAGTGGAGGGCAAGTGAACAGGGAGAAATACACTTGCCGTTCAAGTGTAATTCGTCATGTGTAGCTTGGCCCTCAGACTATAATGAGAGGATAACAGATACTACAATTAAACACTTTTGCTGCTGCCACATTTGCTTACTGGGACATATAGCACTCTTTAGAAAATGCAGGGTTAACATACCCACCAGCTTGCCACACATGGGTGCTGTGGCATATGCTTTGGATACAAAATGTGCATAGGTTTCAATCTTCAGCATCTCCAGTTGTAAGAACCAGTTAGTAAGTGATATGAAACACCTCTGGAGATTCATTACTCCTTCCTTCCTTCCTTCCTTCCAAATATCTAGATACCTGTACCCTGCCATTCCCTTGCGGCTCAAGACAACTTATAACTTCAAAAGTTAAAAACTGACAGAATGCAGTAAAGCCCGTTTACCCTCCTCCCCAAGAAATGCCTTTGTCTTAAACCCTATTAAAAGGCCTCACAAATAAAAGAGCTCCCCAGTCAAAATAGACTATAGTGACTTTGGCAGACCTGTGTCATGTGCATTTGATGTTGGAGAACCGAAAGGAATAGTGCTGATGGTGACAACAGCGCGCAAAAAGGGGGGCACTGGCAGAAATCATTCCTCTTGTAAAAAAGCTCTTGAGTGAACAGAACAAAAAAGTGGGGAAGTTTTTTTCCTCCTGATTCCCACAGCAGCCCCCTTCCTCCAGTTCCATATCACCTGTGCTTCCTGAGCACCAGCCAGTTATTAGAAGAGGTGAAAGGACATTACATGGCTCAGTGGTACAATATCTGCATTGGGATGCAGAAGCTCCCAGGTTCTATCTCCAGCTAAAAGGATCTATTAGGAAGTAACATGGAGGACTTGCCATTTTTCTGCTCGTGCTGATGCATCCCCTGCTGCTGGCAGGTGCTTCCCATTGTTACTCAACAGAGTGGCAGGAGGAAAACAGAAGGGAAATGGGGCAGTGTTGTGATGTGCTAATGTCACTCCCTGTGCACTAGAAGTGCACCAGTGGCGATGCACTGACATTACTTTTGGTGCATGGGGAGTGACATCAGCACTTTGCTGGTGACACGATGTTGCCAGCAGGCCCCTGCAATGGTTAAGCCTCTGACCAGAGACTGTTGGGTTAACAACAGACAATACGGACCTTGATAGACCAATAGCCTATCAGAACAATAGTCTGACTCAGTATAAGGCAATGTCATGTGATCATGAGAAGTCCCCTTCCACAACATTCCAAGGAGGTTCCGAACAGGAGGAATCACTTTCGGATTCAAAAGCACGCCCCCCCCCCGCCCCCAAGCTGCTGTTAAGCACCTGCTTTGAATTACATATCAAATCGTGTTGCTCTACTCTGCAAATCACTTAGAGGCTGCCCGCACAAGGTGCAACGCTGCTTGATTCACACTGATTTACATCTCCTCTTGAGAAGTCAGCATCGACTAATCCCTTCTGCTACCGGATAAAATGAGGCGTCCCAGTTTCAAATTAAAAAGGTTGCAACCAGGCTGATTGCATTACCATGCGCTCCCACCTGGCAGAGAGCTGGCAGGGAAGGGGGAAGAGAGGGGAAGGGGCTCCTTTGAAACTTGCGCCAATCCCTTTCTGCATCTGCAGCTGTGTGCATCAGACCGAATCTATTTTCTGCTCATCAGACATTTGGTGATAGTCCAGAAGAGCCATGAAGTTGCAGAGAGCATATGCATTATTAAGAATGTGGTCCAAGTACTTTTGTTTTATTTCCTATTGTCTCTTTTATTGGGAGGAGGGGGGGGAGAGGACTCATTTACCCTTCTGAAAGATTCAAGATGTCCTGATTACTTGAAAATTTTGCTGGCAATTAGGAAGCAATTTCCTGCGAAAAGTGGTTTCTGTTAATCCAAGTAGCAGCAGGTAGTGTGTAATTGGGACCCCGGCACAGCTTTAGTCATAACAAGACGTACTGGGATGGCAGTTGAGGGATTTAGAAAGGGGGCGGAACAGATTCCTACAGATTTTTTCCCCATTTATCAATTACCTCTGTTTTCAAAAATATAGTGCTATAGCTGCCTGAACAACAAACTTCTCCCTTATTTGGTTATGCATACTTAGAGGGCTTATTGCTTGTTAAAGAACATATTTATTTTTCCTTCTGTGAAAACAAAGCAGCTCTTCAATGAGTCTTTCTACATGAGACATCTGACACGTGAAGAACACATGGTGGGAGATGCAATGGTAGCTGGAAAGGGTAGTTTAAAAAGACAGAGCCAGCAGCAGGGCAAAGGCTTTACTATACACTGGTGCTGTATGAAGTGGCTGTGAAATGCCAAAAGGGACACTTCAGCCCATTATAACCTCTTCAGGTCCAAAGCCCAGCTCTGAGACAGCTCCAGTCCATTTCCATTCCTTGCTGCCCTCTGATTGCAATTCCACACAGTTGTATACTGGAGAGGTGAAATTGACTGAGCCTTCTGGGAGGCGGAGATGAAATTAACAAACCCTCTGAGGAGCGATCTCCACTGGCTCTGTCTTCTTAAACTATGCTTCCGGGCTAACATTGTGTCCCCTACATTTGATGAACACGCATTGAGGTGTTTTGTGTAGAGTGACGCAATTTTACTAATTTTAATGGTGAATGTCATCAAGGAAAACAAGATGCTGCTGGGCCAGCCCAATGCCTGCCTGCTGCTGCTGTACAATAAGAACTCAAATGAAACTCAGAAACTTTTTAAAGGGAAGGTGTCCCATTTGGTTTCCTGGATTTGGTTCCCTGTTCCAGAAGCCACTTTAACAAACTGCAATTTCTGGGTGTATTTCCAGCTTGTTTGTTTTGTTTAGCACACCCCTAGTTGTTAGAATGTCAGATTGGGATCTAGAAGAGTTGAGTTCAAATCCCTACTCTGCTATAAAGCTTGCTGGGTGTCCTCAGGCTAGTCTTTCTCTCTCAGCCTAGCCTACCTCACAAGGTTGTTGTGAGTAGGGTTGCCAATTCTGGACTGGGAAATTCTTATAAATATGGGATGGAGAGTAACGAGGGCAGGGTTAGAGAGAGAGGAAGAAACTCAGCAGGGATGTGACGCCATAGAGTCCATCCTCCAAAATAGCCATTTTCTCCATGGAAACTGACGTCTACAGCCTGGAGATCAGTTGTAATTCTGGGAGATCTCCAGACTCTACCTGGAGGTTGGCAACCCTAATTTTGAGTCTAATGCCCCTCTTTCTGTACAGCATCTTCCAGGACTGTACAGAACACTTCCAGGACATGTTGTAGCAAAAATCAAGGCACAGATTTTCAAACTAAATAATTTTATTATCTAATGGGCATATACTCTAATGAAAAATACAGGAATACAGTGAAGCATGCAGTCAAGGGGGGGGGAGGGAACAGAGGAATGGTTGCTAGCTAAAAGAGTCTTACAAGTTTTACGGCTTCTGGATCTGGCTGAACCAGAAGGCTGAAGGTCAAGCCACATAAGATAAAATACACTCGAATTACACATGTAACCCATACAACCCATATGCCTCACACCACACATACAAACAGGGACATCACTTCTTCAGGGGTTTACTCATGTGGACCCCAAGGTAAATTAAACAATCTGGGCTGTGGTTTCTGGGCCTTCAGAGACTGCCATCCCACTGATTCCTAGAAATGCATCAACAAATTTAAGCAATGGAGATCTTTTCACACGAGACTGTAAAAGGCAGGTCGGTTCTCAGCCTGAGTGCAGATTGAGAGACTTCATTTGGGCTCTCCTTCACCACACATCTGTCAAATGTTATTTTCTCCTAGAAGCTTTTGCCTCACTTGATGACAGTAAGGTTAGAAAGGAAAAAAGTATACAAGCCTAGCCCAAGACCCTTGGAGACAAAGTGTGATAAAAATTGACTCTATAGTTGTGGAAGAAGTTGTGGAGCCAGTTTGGTGTAGGGAGCCAGTTTGGTGTAGTGGTTAAGAGTGATGGGACTCTCATCGGGAGAACTGGGTTTGATTCCTCACTCCTCCACTTGAAGCCAGCTGGGTGACCTTGGGTCAGTCACAGCTTCTAGGAGCTCTTTCAGCCCCATCCACCTCACAGGGTGTTTTGTTGTGGGGATAATAATAACATACTTTGTAAACCACTCTGAGTGGGTGTTAAGTCATCCTGAAGGGCGGTCTATAAATCAAATGTTGTTGTTGTTATAAGAATCGGCATAGAGTTCAATAGAGTTCTACCTCTCACTTTTCTTCATCATGCCCTTATCCCAGAAGCACAGCTCTGTCTCCCCAGGTTGCAATCCTGTATGAGGAGGCATTGTACCTTTATCTACCTGTGTACAGCCCAGTCATATGCACACTTAGTCAGAAGTAAGACTCATGGAGATAAATGGGGGCTTGCTACAAAGTAAGTAAACTCTATTTATGCTTGGTCCCATATGGGCCTACCCAGAAGTTATGATGTTCTTCACCACTCCATTCGGTATGCTCCCATTTTCAAAGGTCCTGTGGGTACTAGATATGACCTATAGGGGCACCTGCCAAGAGGGACCTGTCATGGATCACCACCTTGACAATTGTGGGTTCTCAAAATAGTAGCTTCTTGGATCATCTCAGACCAAAAGCAGGTATATATGAGTTGAGGTGATCCTCAAGATACCTTGGACTCAAACCATTTCAGATTTCAGAAAAAAAATGAGGGTCTTGGTACAATGAATGCTTCTTGGGCAGACAAGGGACAAAGATGAGGTATGAAGACCTCTCATTGAACAAATCGAGGCTTGGATACTAAATGAACCTTCTATTATTTTATTAATTTATTTTATTTTTAACCTGCCCTCCCCGCAAGCGGGCTCAGAGAGAGGTACAACATTGATTAAAATACAATTTAAAATCAATTATAAAAACAGATAAAATACTGTGCCCCTTTCGGGGCAACCAGCAGGAGAGGACTCTCCATACCCCTTGTAGACGAGACCGGAGGAAGGCTCGGCAATGATGGGCTAAAATTAGCCTCCACCATAGCATCTTACGCCAGTGGAGCGAGTGTTTTTTCTACTGTAATTGGCCCAGCAGAAAACTGGCATCTGAGAGGAGCTTGGCAGACCCACACAGAGGAAAAGGTGGCAGGGTTAGCAATGAAAGAAATGCCAGAGCAGTATGGAACCTTAAAAGATGTTTTGAAGAAGCAAGCAGGTATGACATTATTTTCCCACGCTGTGGGAAATTTCGTTGTGTAGTGCTTAGATTTTTTTCCCCTTAAAAACTGCAGCTGTTGGCCAAAATTCAGGGCTTCAATATTTAATGTTAAAAGGATTTAGACGAACAACAACAGCAAAACCTTATCCATAATCATGATTTTGCCAAACACAGCAGTGTAGCCATAGTGCTTAGTGGCAAAAATCCATCAGCCTGTTATATCATTTATTTATTTATCACATTAATATTCTGCCTCTCTTTTTAAATGAAAAACCTGAAGTGCCTAACACAGAAATATTACACACAAATTAGTGAAAGCGGGTCCATGGAAGGGTTTTGTTACATCTTCCACCTGTAGATTGGCTAGCTGTTAATAGATGGAATGCTCACTGGACCAGGCTGGTCTATGACCTCATTCTTTCTCCCTCTCTTTTTGCTCAGGGCCAAGCTACACATGACGAATGACACTTGAATGGCAAGTGTATTTCTCCCTGTTCACTTGCCCTCCACTCAATCCACTTGCCGTTCAAGTGTCATTCGTCATGTGTAGCTTGGCCCTCAGTTACAGAATAATTAGCCACCAATGGCTAATTATGGCTTTATGGAAGGATCCCCTTTCTTCTTCTGATTCCCTTCTTCAGAAAGTTTAAAAAGCAAAATTCTTATCATACACCCCTGAAGAATGAGACAATCCAGGAAAGGTGTTGCACTGCTGACTGGAGTAGGTCATAGGGACCATATCACTCCAGTCCTATCTGCACCGGCTCTCAGTTTGCTTCCAGACCCAATTCAAGGCATTGAATTGACCTTTAAAGCCCTATATGTCTTGGAACTTGTGTACTTTAAGGACTGCTTTCTCCCGTATGAACCTACCCCTTCACTCCATTCATCTTCAGAGGCCCTGATTTGGGTACCCCCATCATAAGAGACTAGAAAGGTGGCAACCTGAGAAATGGCATTCTCAGGGCCCTTTCACACTCAGTCTTTTAATTGTTTCAGTACCTGTTTCACGCCCCATGTTTGCAGGGGTTTCACACTAACAAGGTAGTCATGGGATGCAGCTCCGTTCTTTGTCCGCAGCATCCCTGATTTTCCTCCCTGCAAACATACCACGACTTTTTTTTTCATCCACTGCCCAGATGCACTTGGCCCGATTAATGTCCATATGAATGCTTCGTTTGCCTTTTTGCTTCTCGTCTTCTCCCTCTCTTCTTCCTCAGTCATTGATTGATCAGTGCGTATCTGGCCACTCCCATCCTCTGCAGCACCCCACACACTTTCCCCACAATTGTGCGGGACTGAGTGATCACATTTGGGCTGCTTGCTTCTCAGCATCCCACTCTCCTTTTACTGGAACTGATTAGCCTGCAGAGCAAATAACATCCATGCTCCTCATCACCCCATCTGCTTTTCCTTGGTTTTTTTTTTTTTTGGTTCTCTACAGGACAGTAACATTTCAGCTTTGTGAATCTTTGTGCAATCGCAGTAGAAAGTACTGTTAATAGTAATCTGTTTGCTTCACTTCGCCACCCTCTCCTCAGCTCTCTGAACTCCTTTTCCGCCATTTTTTTCAGTAAAGCAAAGTAAGGGTCATAAGGCTGCTTCTCTCTTGGCTTCCTTCCTCCCAGGTATGCACACACTCACTTGCATTTTTCCAAAGCCCGGAATGATTCCTAACCTTGCTGCTTATTCTCTGCTGGCGTTAAAAGCCAAGAAAGGGTTAAATGATTGCTTTCCCTTCCTCCTCTCTCGCTCTCTTTAAAGCCAGGAATGATTTGTAATGTTACTGTGTTGAAACGTTACTCCGTACTCCCTCCCAGCTTTAAAAGGCAGGGAAAGGTTAAATGGCTGCTTCTCCCTTTCTCCCTCAGTGGTATGAGCACACTCTTTTACTTATTTTTTTAAAGCTAAGGAAGTGTTGTAACATTACTCCTAATTTCTACTGGCTTTAAAAGCCAGGTAAAGGTTAAATAGCTGCTTTTCTCCCTTCTGCCAATGTTGCAAATCAAAGTGGCAAATAAGGTAAAGAAACAATATTTTTACCCTTTCCTGGCTTGGCTTTTTAAAAAAATAAATAAATGAGTGGGACACATGTTTCCCCCAGAACTCTGCCACCAATTGCCTATCCAGTGGGCAGGGGACAGCCCAATCAGCAAAAAAAAAAGGGGGGCTGAGTTCCAATATTGCAACATTAATATGCATGCTCAAAGTTTTAAAAAAGTTTGACGTCCATTGCAAAGCCCCGAAAGTCCAAAACTGCACTGAGGCTTCAAAGCCAGTCTAAAATGAAAAACAAGATGCCAAATCGAAACCACCACAGGAAGTGTGAAAAGAGCAGGTGCCAAACTGAAGCCATTGTGATTGCAGTGACTGCTCAGAAATGGTGCTGTAAACCGCAAGTGCAAAACGGGCCTCAGTTGTTGTACCAAAACATCTATCCTGAGTGTGGAAATTATCTTGAGGGGTTCCACAAGATGGAATCTTATCTCCCATGTTATTCAACCTCTAGTAAAGCCTTTAGGAGAACTCATTTGTATCCATGGAATTGGATGCTATCAATATATAGATGGCACCCAACTGTATATCTTGTTATCCAAATCCCCTGGCGATGGAGTTGAAGTTCTTCTGAGTCACCACTTGACAGCTGTTGTCAACGAGCTTAAAGCAAACAAATTGAAATTGAACCCAGACAAGAGAGAGGTTATGCTGGTTAGAAAAGCAGAGATCTTGAAGGATGTTGTGCTTCCAGCCTTTGATGGGGTTCAGTTGACCCTGGTTGACTCAGTTAAGAACCTAGGCATTATACTCAACCCCACGCTGCTGTTAGAGAAACAAGTAAATGCAGCTGCAAAAAAGGCCTTCTCTCAATTCAGACTAGCCTGGAAGAGACCCCTCTACCTTGACACAGAATATCTGGCCACCTGAGACTCGATTACTGTAATGCACTCTACGTAGGTCTCCTCTCAAAGCTGACTCAGAGACTCCAGCTGGTGCAGAACACTGTAGCTCATTAACTCTTAGGAGCTAGAGGGAGCATGCATATCACTCCCATTCTGCAGTCACTCCATTGGTTTCCCATCAGTTAGTGGACTCAATTCATGGTCATGACTATCATATTCAAAGCCTTCATGGCCCCTCATAACTATGCAACTGCCTCTCCCCCTATGTTCTGTCATAGCAGCTTTGCTCATCTAGACAGGGCCTTCTGCAGATACCACCCTGAAGTTGGGCAAAATCAACAGCTGTCCCCACACATGCTTTCTCTGTGGTAGCCCCAATTTTATGGAATGGCCTGCCTGAGGAGGTCAGGAAAGCTCCCACTCTCTTGGCTTTCCACACACTCTGGAAGACTGAAATACTCAGGAGGATTTTTTATGCAGATTATAGGGCCGTGTCATAAGAAGTAGCTCAAAGAGATGCATTGATTGAGACAGGGTCTATATGCTACTCTGTGGGGTACTCAGAAGGAGTTATGGGGAATGTCTTTCAGATCAGGAAGGAGGGAAGGATTGTGGCTCAGTGGCAGAACATTTGCCTAGCATGTTAAGGATCCCAAGGTTCAATCCCTGATATCTCCCATTAAAAGGATCAGGAAGCTGGTTGTAGGAAAGCCTCTGCCTGAGACATCGGGGAGCAGCTGCCAGTCTGAGTAGACAATGCTACTGACATTGATGGACTGATGGTCTCATTCAGTATAAGGCAGCTTCATTTGAAGTTGGAGTAACCAGAGAGACATTTTCTAGAATAAAGCATTATAGACATACACTTTGGGAACAGATGATTTCACCCAGATATGATGTGAACTTTTTTATCTTTAGAAGTGCATTAATATAAAAACAAAGGTTACCGACTAGACATGGGCATGAACCAAAAAAAATTAACGAACCAGCGGTTTGTGGTTCGGTGCCACTGATTAACCCGAACTAACAAACCGAAATGAACTTTTCCTGCTGACGAACCGATTTGAGGTTCGTGGGCGTCAGAATGGCCCCTGTTGGACTTAGAGAGCCCATATTCCCAGGGAGTGTTTAGCAAGCTCTCCTCCAGCCAGCAACCTAGTTTGGTCAATTTTGCAATAGGGATCTTGGAGTTATACCCTCTCCAATTCGAGACCCCCAGGAAACTCCCATTCGATACAATTAGAGCCACCTGTTGACGTTGGCCCAGTGTACAAGGGGTTGGCCATCAGAACTGCCTATCAGGGTTTGCAGGGATGAGATTGGAGTGCCCATGGCTACAGAACACCCCCTTCCCCCTCCCTCCCCCCAGGTGTCTTCTCCCATGTAACCAGTTGTAACCAATTTGCAGCTCCATGGTTGGAAGGAAGACCAGCCGATCAAGGTAAGCTGGGCTTTGATTCACTATTCCATGGTGACAGGAGTGCAGACAGAGTTCAGGCATTCCCCCAGTTCCATTTCCAAGGGAATTGATTGATGGTGCCTGACTGTCTGGCTTCATGAACCGCGGGCAAATGCAACAAACCGGGCTTTCAATGAACGCTGATTTGTTGGCCATGTACTCTCATGAACCACTGGTTCACGAACAGATGATCAGGTGGTTCGTGGGTTTTTTTGGTTCGTAATGTGGTGCCCATGTCTATTACCGACTGACCTTAAAAAAAGCTTAGTCTGGTCAGATCCTGCGTAGCTTGGCTTGCAAGACTCAGCAGATGAAGCTGTTCACAGCATTGAGATAAGCATAATGTCAAACCAAGTTGCTGCTAAAGAAACTCGGGCTGGTGGCAGCATCGGCAGTCCTATTGAAGACTTTCACCGTTGCAACATTGGATCCTCTTTACAAAGTGTTAGTTTAAAAAAGATGATTATCCCATACTAACAGAGTTCTCTGCCAGCAGAGCCATATTAATGGGGGCGGGGAGAGATTAAATCGGAGACACCTCCATTTCAGTGGAGCGCACTGCACCATATGGGTGATGAAATAAAACTCACATATGAAAACTGTAGCTCACACTTTACAATCTTGTAAAATAAGGAGGGAAATGATGAGACAAGGAACTGGCATGGGAGACAGTGGATCAGTATTTTAAGAATTTCATATAATTTTAATACCTGGCTCCAGTTAACTTACAAAATGTGCCAAGTTATTTTACTTTCCAAATAGCTATAGTTTAGTATGAGGCCCCACGAGGGCAGAGTTAACATTTCAGTATTCACTGAATAATTAGCCAAAATTGCTTTTTGGCTGCATTTGAGGAGGGGGAATAAATGATTTCCTTAAAAGTAGATAATAGATTGTTAGCCTGCTTGAGTTTAAGTAGCTTTATTAATTTCCTAATATTAAGAAGCATATTGGCTGGTCTTTTGAATGGAACATGATGATCTTTTACAAGTAACTTGGGGTATATTTGTGGATATGGGAAGGAAAAGGCAAGTCTGACAGAAAAATTGCATGGCTAGATTTGATCTTTTCCTGAATTATCCTCTGAACAAATGTGTTGCCTTCCTCCCAAGTGATGAGATATTGACAGACTGTAATGATTAACCATTTTACAAAATATGCAATTTGGATGCAGGATCAGCTTGCACGGTGGGGGGAAGGGATTGTTTCCATTCCCACCATTATGGACAACTTCAAAGAGGAAGATATGGTGTCAGTACTGGAGGCTGTCAAGAGGTGGCGACAGAGATACAGTGGCCTGGCTGTAAACCTATGAAGGTAAAAAGCTGCTCAGTGGGTACTACATCCTGGTGCCTGCAACTGATGTCAACTTTTGCACCTAGGATTGCTAGACCAAGCCTGGCAACAAGCAGAAAGGCTGAGGGAGGTGAGGATGTGGGGGGAGGCATGTGACACTGGCAACATCACTGATGTCACTATGTCACTTCAAGGTAGCAACCTGGAAATGACAATGGTAGCTCTAAGGATCATCACAATGCTATGGTAAAACTCTATGGTGATTCCTAGACCTACCGCTGTCACTTCCGGGTTGCCCCGGAAGTGGCATGCTGGTGACTAGGCTGCTTTTTCCTTTTATTGTTCTCATGCTGCTGCTCCACCTCCTGATGCCCCTTGGCAATGACATCACACACCACTGCCCCTGGCAGCAGTGATCAATGCTGTAAGAAGCAACTGGCTCTGTAATCCACTACATGTAGAATCTTCCCAGTTTAAAACTGACCCTTATACCTGAACTCAGAGGCACAGTTAGGGAAGCTGCAAGCTTTGCAATAAAGTAGGACTCCCATCAGGCTGTGTAATAACACACATTCACAAAATACTGTCATTAGTACTGTACTTTATGAATATGTGGCAAGTATCAGCCATACAGAGTCAAGGTGTTCATAAAAAGGCAAAATCAAAAAGAGTCGAGTAGCACCTTTAAGACTAACCAACTTTATTGTTAGTCTTAAAGGTGCTACTGGATTTTTTTTTTTTATTTTGCTACTACAAACTAACACGGCTCTGCAAAAAAAGGCAAACTCCTTAATGAAAAATTGGCTCCATGCTCATGGCCTGTGAATAGAACATGAACTGAATCTAGAACTAGAAGCTGAAATTCGAAGAACTATTTAGGCCCATTATAGCACTTGGGCATGTGCAGTGGAAGATTTGACACCTTCAAGCAGCAGAAGTGAGCATCAGATAACAGTCTGGTTTTCAAAGCCCCTTTGTTTTGAGTAGCAAAGTAGCGTGGGGTGACATACAGAAGTATCTCTTAGGTGTGGGAAACAGAAGTATCCCTTAGGTACATGTCACTTCTAGATGATTCTTTGAACTCCAGCCAGGCTCTCATCATGAGTCTGTTCCATATATTCC